>NC_065553.1:30122061-31470052 GCF_022605725.1 Anthonomus grandis grandis | reverse complement strand
ACTTCAAAAAATAAATTGGAATCAAATCGGACAATGTAATAATGATTAATTGTTAAATTTTCTTAACCCTGGTTATGTCCAAAACTTAAAAAGGATCATTTGAGTCATCTTGTATAACCTAAATATTAATTATAAAATAAATTTGAATAATAGATAACCGTAATTGAGTGAGACATGACTATTTTTTTAAAACAAAATACATAAAATTATTTTTAAAAATTATTTAGGGTTAATCAAATTATATCAAAAATTGAATTAAAATTAAATCGGAACAATCGCCAACCCTATTAGTTATTACATTTTCTTAACTCTGGTTGTGTTCAAACCGCAAAAAACATCATTTGGCTATCTTGTAAATGCGAAATAGTAAATTTAAATTATATTCGAATAATAGATATCAGTAATAGAGTGAGATATAATTATTTTTTTAAAAAACAATTCATAAGAAAAATTTTAAAAATAATTTACAGTCCATCAAATGAACTTCAAAGATGAAATTGGAATCAAATCGGACAATGCTATAATGATTAATTGTTCTATTTTCTTAAACCTGGTTATGTCCAAAACTTAAAAAGGATCATTTGAGTCATCTTGTATAACCTAAATATTAATTTTAAAATAAATTTGAATAATAGATAACCGTAATTGAGTGAGACATGACTATTTTTTTAAAACAAAATACATAAAATTATTTTTAAAAATTATTTAGGGTTAATCAAATTATATCTAAAAATTGAATTAAAATTAAATCGGAACAATCGCCAACCCTATTAGTTATTACATTTTCTTAACTCTGGTTGTGTTCAAACCGCAAAAAACATTATTTGGCTATCTTGTAAATGCGAAATAGTAAATTTAAATTATATTCGAATAATAGATATCAGTAATAGAGTGAGATATAATTATTTTTTTAAAAAACAATTCATAAAAAAAATTTTAAAAATAATTTACAGTCCATCAAATGAACTTCAAAGATGAAATTGGAATCAAATCGGACAATGCTATAATGATTAATTGTTCTATTTTCTTAACCCTGGTTATGTCCAAAACTTAAAAAGGATCATTTGAGTCATCTTGTATAACCTAAATATTAATTTTAAAATAAATTTGAATAATAGATAACCGTAATTGAGTGAGATATGACTATTTTTTTTAAACACAATACATCAAAATATTTTTAAAAGTCATTTAGGGTTAATCAAATTATA
The DNA here is from genome assembly GCF_022605725.1 of Anthonomus grandis grandis. Classification (NCBI taxonomy): domain Eukaryota; kingdom Metazoa; phylum Arthropoda; class Insecta; order Coleoptera; family Curculionidae; genus Anthonomus; species Anthonomus grandis. Next base: position 31,468,844 of record NC_065553.1, on the reverse strand, counting down.
TATAAAAATTAAATTAAAATTAAAACGGAACAGTCTTTAACGCTATCAGTTATTATATTTTCTTAATTCTGGTTGTGTTCAAACCGTAAAAAACATCATTTGGCTATCATGTAAATGCGAAATAGTAAATTTAAATTCTATTCGAATAATAGATAACAGTAATAGAGAGATATAATTATTTTTTTAAAAAACAATTCATAATAAAAGTTTTTAAAATAATTTACAATACATCAAATGAACTTCAAAAAATAAATTGGAATCAAATCGGACAATGTAATAATGATTAATTGTTCTATTTTCTTAACCCTGGTTATGTCCAAAACTTAAAAAGGATCATTTGAGTCATCTTGTATAACCTAAATATTAATTTTAAAATAAATTTGAATAATAGATAACCGTAATTGAGTGAGACATGACTTTTTTTTTAAAACAAAATACATAAAATTATTTTTAAAAATTATTTAGGGTTAATCAAATTATATCTAAAAATTGAATTAAAATTAAATCGGAACAATCGCCAACCCTATTAGTTATTACATTTTCTTAACTCTGGTTGTGTTCAAACCGCAAAAAACATCATTTGGCTATCTTGTATATGCGAAATAGTAAATTTAAATTATATTCGAAAAATAGATATCAGTAATAGAGTGAGATATAATTATTTTTTAAAAAACAATTCATAAGAAAAATTTTAAAATAATTTACAGTCCATCAAATGAACTTCAAAGATGAAATTGGAATCAAATCGGACAATGCTATAATGATTAATTGTTCTATTTCTTAACCCTGGTTATGACCAAAACTTAAAAAGCATCAATTGAGTCATCTTGTATAACCTAAATATTAATTTTAAATAAATTTGAATAATAGATTACCGTAATTGAGTGAGATCTTACTATTTTTTTAAACAATACATAAATTATTTTTTTAAATTATTTAGGGTTAATCAAATTATATCAAAAATTGAATTAAAATTAAATCGGAACAATCGCCAACCCTATTAGTTTATTACATTTTCTTAACTCTGGTTGTGTTCAAACCGCAAAAAACATCATTTGGCTATCTTGTAAATGCGAAATAGTAAATTTAAATTATATTCAAATAATAGATATTAGTAATAGAGTGAGATATAATTATTTTTTTTAAAAAACAATTCATAAGAAAAATTTCAAAAATAATTTACAGTACATCAAATGAACTTCAAAGATTAAATTGGAATCAATGCTATAATGATTAATTGTTCTATTTTCTTAACCCTGGTTAGGTCCAAAACTTAAAAAGGATCATTTGAGTCATCTTGTATAACCTAAATATTAATTTTAAAACAAATTTAAATAATAGATAACCGTAATTGAGTAAGACGTGACTATTTTTTTAAAACAAAATACATAAAATTATTTTTAAAAAATTATTTAGGGTTAATCAAATTATATCTAAAAATTGAATTAAAATTAAATCGGAACAATCGCCAACCCTGTTAGTTATTACATTTTCTTAACTCTGGTTGTGTTCAAAACCGCAAAAAACATCATTTGGCTATCTTGTATATGCGAAATAGTAAATTTAAATTATATTCGAACTATAGATATCAGTAATAGAGTGAGATATAATTATTTTTTTGAAAAACAATTCATAAGAAAAATTTTAAAAGTAATTTACAGTCCATCAAATGAACTTCAAAGATGAAATTGGAATCAAATCGGACAATGCTATAATGATTAATTGTTCTATTTTCTTAACCCTGGTTATGTCCAAAACTTAAAAAGGATCATTTGAGTCATCTTGTATAACCTAAATATTAATATTAAAATAAATTTGAATAATAGATAACCGTAATTGAGTGAGATATGACTATTTTTTTTAAACACAATACATCAAAATATTTTTAAAAGTCATTTAGGGTTAATCAAATTATATATAAAAATTAAATTAAAATTAAAACGGAACAGTCTTTAACGCTATCAGTTATTATATTTTCTTAATTCTGGTTGTGTTCAAACCGTAAAAAACATCATTGGTTATCTTGTATATGCGAAATAGTAAATTTAAATTATATTCGAACTATAGATATCAGTAATAGAGTGAGATATAATTATTTTTTTGAAAAACAATTCATAAGAAAAATTTTAAAAATAATTTACAGTCCATCAAATGAACTTCAAAGATGAAATTGGAATCAAATCGGGCAATGCTATAATGATTAATTGTTCTATTTTCTTAACCCTGATTATGTCCAAAACTTAAAAGGGATCATTTGAGTCATCTTGTATAACCTAAATATTAATTTAAAATAAATTTGAATAATAGATAACCGTAATTGAGTGAGATATGACAATTTTTTCAAACACAATATATCAAAATATTTTTAAAAGTCAATTAGGGTTAATCAAATTATATATAAAAATTAAATTAAAATTAAAACGGAACAGTCTTTAACGCTATCAGTTATTATATTTTCTTAATTCTGGTTATGTTCAAACCGTAAAAAACATCATTTGGCTATCATGTAAATGCGAATAGTAAATTTAAATTCTATTCGAATAATAGATAACAGTAATAGAGAGATATAATTATTTTTTTAAAAAACAATTCATAAGAAAAGTTTTTTAAAATAATTTACAATACATCAAATCAACTTCAAAAAATAAATTGGAATCAAATCGGACAATGTAATAATGATTAATTGTTCTATTTTCTTAACCCTGGTTATGTCCAAATCTTAAAAAGGATCATTTGAGTCATCTTGTATAACCTAAATATTAATTTTAAAATAAATTTGAATAATAGATAACCGTAATTGAGTGAGACATGACTATTTTTTAAAACAAAATACATAAAATTATTTTTAAAAATTATTTAGGGTTAATCAAATTATATCTAAAAATTGAACTAAAATTAAATTGGAACAATCGCCAACCCTATTAGTTATTACATTTTCTTAACTCTGGTTGTGTTCAAACCGCAAAAAACATCATTTGGCTATTTTGTATATGCGAAATAGTAAATTTAAATTATATTCGTATAATAGATATCAGTAATAGAGTGAGATATAATTATTTTTTTAAAAAACAATTCATAAGGAAAATTTTTAAAAATAATTTACAGTCCATCAAATGAACTTCAAAGATGAAATTGGAATCAAATCGGACAATGCTATAATGATTAATTGTTCTATTTTCTAAACCCTGGTTATGTCCAAAACTTAAAAAGGATCATTTGAGTCATCTTGTATAACCTAAATATTAATTTTAAAATAATTTGAATAATAGATAACCGTAATTGAGTGAGATATGACTATTTTTTTTAAACACAATATATCAAAATATTTTTAAAAATCATTTAGGGTTAATTAAGTTATATATAAAAATTAAATTAAAATTAAATCGGAACAATCGTTAATGCGAAGAGTTATTATATTTTCTTAATTCTGGTTGTGTTCAAACCGTAAAAAACATCATTTGGCTATCTTGTATATGCGAAATAGTAAATTTAAATTATATTCGAATAATAGATATCAGTAATAGAGTGAGATATAATTATTTTTTTTTTAAAAAACAATTCATAAGAAAAATTTTAAAAATAATTTACAGTCCATCAAATGAACTTCAAAGATGAAATTGGAATCAAATCGGACAATGCTATAATGATTAATTGTTCTATTTTTCTTAACCCTGGTTATGTCCAAAACTTAAAAAGGATCATTTGAGTCATCTTGTATAACCTAAATATTAATTTTAAAATAAATTTGAATAATAGATAACCGTAATTGAGTGAGATATGACTATTTTTTTTAAACACAATACATCAAAATATTTTTAAAAGTCATTTAGGGTTAATCAAATTATATATAAAAATTAAATTAAAATTAAAACGGAACAGTCTTAACGCTATCAGTTATTATATTTTCTTAATTCTGGTTGTGTTCAAACCGTAAAAAACATCATTTGGCTATCTTGTTAATGCGAAATGGTAAATTTAAATTCTATTCGAATAATAGATAACAGTAATAGAGTGAGATATAATTATTTTTTTAAAAAACAATTCATAAAAAAAATTTTAAAAATAATTTACAGTCCATCAAATGAACTTCAAAGATGAAATTGGAATCAAATCGGACAATGCTATAATGATTAATTGTTCTATTTTCTTAACCCTGGTTATGTCCAAAACTTAAAAAGGATCATTTGAGTCATCTTGTATAACCTAAATATTAATTATAAAATAAATTTGAATAATAGATAACCGTAATTGAGTGAGACATGACTATTTTTTTAAAACAAAATACATAAAATTATTTTTAAAAATTATTTAGGGTTAATCAAATTATATCTAAAAATTGAATTAAAATTAAATCGGAACAATCGCCAACCCTATTAGTTATTACATTTTCTTAACTCTGGTTGTGTTCAAACCGCAAAAAACATTATTTGGCTATCTTGTAAATGCGAAATAGTAAATTTAAATTATATTCGAATAATAGATATCAGTAATAGAGTGAGATATAATTATTTTTTTAAAAAACAATTCATAAAAAAAATTTTAAAAATAATTTACAGTCCATCAAATGAACTTCAAAGATGAAATTGGAATCAAATCGGACAATGCTATAATGATTAATTGTTCTATTTTCTTAACCCTGGTTATGTCCAAAACTTAAAAAGGATCATTGAGTCATCTTGTATAACCTAAATATTAATTTAAAATAAATTTGAATAATAGATAACCGTAATTGAGTGAGATAGACTATTTTTTTTAAACACAATACATCAAAATATTTTTAAAAGTCATTTAGGGTTAATCAAATTATATATAAAAATTAAATTAAAAATTAAAACGGAACAGTCTTTAACGCTATCAGTTATTATATTTTCTTAATTCTGGTTGTGTTCAAACCGTAAAAAACATCATTTGGCTATCATGTAAATGCGAAATAGTAAATTTAAATTCTATTCGAATAATAGATAACAGTAATAGAGAGATATAATTATTTTTTTAAAAAACAATTCATAATAAAAGTTTTTAAAATAATTTACAATACATCAAATGAACTTCAAAAAATAAATTGGAATCAAATACAATGTAATAATGATTAATTGTTCTATTTTCTTAACCCTGGTTATGTCCAAAACTTAAAAAGGATCATTTGAGTCATCTTGTATAACCTAAATATTAATTTTAAAATAAATTTGAATAATAGATAACCGTAATTGAGTGAGACATGACTATTTTTTTAAAACAAAATACATAAAATTATTTTTAAAAATTATTTAGGGTTAATCAAATTATATCTAAAAATTGAATTAAAATTAAATCGGAACAATCGCCAACCCTATTAGTTATTACATTTTCTTAACTCTGGTTGTGTTCAAACCGCAAAAAACATCATTTGGCTATCTTGTATATGCGAAATAGTAAATTTAAATTATATTCGAAAAATAGATATCAGTAATAGAGTGAGATATAATTATTTTTTTAAAAAACAATTCATAAGAAAAATTTTAAAAATAATTTACAGTCCATCAAATGAACTTCAAAGATGAAATTGGAATCAAATCGGACAATGCTATAATGATTAATTGTTCTATTTTCTTAACCCTGGTTATGACCAAAACTTAAAAAGCATCAATTGAGTCATCTTGTATAACCTAAATATTAATTTTAAAATAAATTTGAATAATAGATTACCGTAATTGAGTGAGATCTTACTATTTTTTTTAAACAATACATAAAATTATTTTTTTAAATTATTTAGGGTTAATCAAATTATATCAAAAATTGAATTAAAATTAAATCGGAACAATCGCCAACCCTATTAGTTATTACATTTTCTTAACTCTGGTTGTGTTCAAACCGCAAAAAACATCATTTGGCTATCTTGTAAATGCGAAATAGTAAATTTAAATTATATTCAAATAATAGATATTAGTAATAGAGTGAGATATAATTATTTTTTTAAAAAACAATTCATAAGAAAAATTTCAAAAATAATTTACAGTACATCAAATGAACTTCAAAGATTAAATTGGAATCAATGCTATAATGATTAATTGTTCTATTTTCTTAACCCTGGTTAGGTCCAAAACTTAAAAAGGATCATTTGAGTCATCTTGTATAACCTAAATATTAATTTTAAAACAAATTTAAATAATAGATAACCGTAATTGAGTAAGACGTGACTATTTTTTTAAAACAAAATACATAAAATTATTTTTAAAAATTATTTAGGGTTAATCAAATTATATCTAAAAATTGAATTAAAATTAAATCGGAACAATCGCCAACCCTGTTAGTTATTACATTTTCTTAACTCTGGTTGTGTTCAAACCGCAAAAAACATCATTTGGCTATCTTGTATATGCGAAATAGTAAATTTAAATTATATTCGAACTATAGATATCAGTAATAGAGTGAGATATAATTATTTTTTTGAAAAACAATTCATAAGAAAAATTTTAAAAGTAATTTACAGTCCATCAAATGAACTTCAAAGATGAAATTGGAATCAAATCGGACAATGCTATAATGATTAATTGTTCTATTTTCTTAACCCTGGTTATGTCCAAAACTTAAAAAGGATCATTTGAGTCATCTTGTATAACCTAAATATTAATATTAAAATAAATTTGAATAATAGATAACCGTAATTGAGTGAGATATGACTATTTTTTTTAAACACAATACATCAAAATATTTTTAAAAGTCATTTAGGGTTAATCAAATTATATATAAAAATTAAATTAAAATTAAAACGGAACAGTCTTTAACGCTATCAGTTATTATATTTTCTTAATTCTGGTTGTGTTCAAACCGTAAAAAACATCATTTGGTTATCTTGTATATGCGAAATAGTAAATTTAAATTATATTCGAACTATAGATATCAGTAATAGAGTGAGATATAATTATTTTTTTGAAAAACAATTCATAAGAAAAATTTTAAAAATAATTTACAGTCCATCAAATGAACTTCAAAGATGAAATTGGAATCAAATCGGGCAATGCTATAATGATTAATTGTTCTATTTTCTTAACCCTGATTATGTCCAAAACTTAAAAGGGATCATTTGAGTCATCTTGTATAACCTAAATATTAATTTTAAAATAAATTTGAATAATAGATAACCGTAATTGAGTGAGATATGACAATTTTTTTCAAACACAATATATCAAAATATTTTTAAAAGTCATTTAGGGTTAATCAAATTATATATAAAAATTAAATTAAAATTAAAACGGAACAGTCTTTAACGCTATCAGTTATTATATTTTCTTAATTCTGGTTATGTTCAAACCGTAAAAAACATCATTTGGCTATCATGTAAATGCGAATAGTAAATTTAAATTCTATTCGAATAATAGATAACAGTAATAGAGAGATATAATTATTTTTTTAAAAAACAATTCATAAGAAAAGTTTTTAAAATAATTTACAATACATCAAATCAACTTCAAAAAATAAATTGGAATCAAATCGGACAATGTAATAATGATTAATTGTTCTATTTTCTTAACCCTGGTTATGTCCAAAACTTAAAAAGGATCATTTGAGTCATCTTGTATAACCTAAATATTAATTTTAAAATAAATTTGAATAATAGATAACCGTAATTGAGTGAGACATGACTATTTTTTTAAAACAAAATACATAAAATTATTTTTAAAAATTATTTAGGGTTAATCAAATTATATCTAAAAATTGAACTAAAATTAAATTGGAACAATCGCCAACCCTATTAGTTATTACATTTTCTTAACTCTGGTTGTGTTCAAACCGCAAAAAACATCATTTGGCTATTTTGTATATGCGAAATAGTAAATTTAAATTATATTCGTATAATAGATATCAGTAATAGAGTGAGATATAATTATTTTTTTAAAAAACAATTCATAAGGAAAATTTTAAAAATAATTTACAGTCCATCAAATGAACTTCAAAGATGAAATTGGAATCAAATCGGACAATGCTATAATGATTAATTGTTCTATTTTCTAAACCCTGGTTATGTCCAAAACTTAAAAAGGATCATTTGAGTCATCTTGTATAACCTAAATATTAATTTTAAAATAAATTTGAATAATAGATAACCGTAATTGAGTGAGATATGACTATTTTTTTTAAACACAATATATCAAAATATTTTTAAAAATCATTTAGGGTTAATTAAGTTATATATAAAAATTAAATTAAAATTAAATCGGAACAATCGTTAATGCGAAGAGTTATTATATTTTCTTAATTCTGGTTGTGTTCAAACCGTAAAAAACATCATTTGGCTATCTTGTATATGCGAAATAGTAAATTTAAATTATATTCGAATAATAGATATCAGTAATAGAGTGAGATATAATTATTTTTTTTTTAAAAAACAATTCATAAGAAAAATTTTAAAAATAATTTACAGTCCATCAAATGAACTTCAAAGATGAAATTGGAATCAAATCGGACAATGCTATAATGATTAATTGTTCTATTTTCTTAACCCTGGTTATGTCCAAAACTTAAAAAGGATCATTTGAGTCATCTTGTATAACCTAAATATTAATTTTAAAATAAATTTGAATAATAGATAACCGTAATTGAGTGAGATATGACTATTTTTTTTAAACACAATACATCAAAATATTTTTAAAAGTCATTTAGGGTTAATCAAATTATATATAAAAATTAAATTAAAATTAAAACGGAACAGTCTTAACGCTATCAGTTATTATATTTTCTTAATTCTGGTTGTGTTCAAACCGTAAAAAACATCATTTGGCTATCTTGTTAATGCGAAATGGTAAATTTAAATTCTATTCGAATAATAGATAACAGTAATAGAGTGAGATATAATTATTCTTTTAAAAAACAATTCATAAGAAAAGTTTTTAAAATAATTTACAATACATCAAATGAACTTCAAAAAATAAATTGGAATCAAATCGGACAATGTAATAATGATTAACTGTACAATTTTCTTAACCCTGGTTATGTCCAAAACTTAAAAAGGATCATTTGAGTCATCTTGTATGACCTAAATATTAATTATAAAATAAATTTGAATAATAGATAACCGTAATTGAGTGAGACATGACTATTTTTTTAAAACAAAATACATAAAATTATTTTTAAAAATTATTTAGGGTTAATCAAATTATATCTAAAAATTGAATTAAAATTAAATCGGAACAATCGCCAACCCTATTAGTTATTACATTTTCTTAACTCTGGTTGTGTTCAAACCGCAAAAAACATCATTTGGCTATCTTGTATATGCGAAATAGTAAATTTAAATTATATTCGAATTATAGATATCAGTAATAGAGTGAGATATAATTATTTTTTTGAAAAACAATTCATAAGAAAAATTTTAAAAATAATTTACAGTCCATCAAATGAACTTCAAAGATGAAATTGGAATCAAATCGGACAATGCTATAATGATTAATTGTTCTATTTTCTTAACCCTGGTTATGTCCAAAACTTAAAAAGGATCATTTGAGTCATCTTGTATAACCTAAATATTAATTTTAAAATAAATTTGAATAATAGATAACCGTAATTGAGTGAGACATGACTATTTTTTTAAAACAAAATACATAAAATTATTTTTAAAAATTATTTAGGGATAATCAAATTATATCTAAAAATTGAACTAAAATTAAATCGGAACAATCGCCAACCCTATTAGTTATTACATTTTCTTAACTCTGTTTGTGTTAAACCGCAAAAAACATCATTTGGCTGTTTTGTATATGCGAAATAGTAAATTTAAATTATATTCGTATAATAGATATCAGTAATAGAGTAAGATATAATTATTTTTTAAAAAACAATTCATAATAAAAGTTTTTAAAATAATTTACAATACATCAAATGAACTTCAAAAAATAAATTGGAATCAAATCGGACAATGTAATAATGATTAATTGTTCTATTTTCTTAACCCTGGTTATGTCCAAAACTTAAAAAGGATCATTTGAGTCATCTTGTATAACCTAAATATTAATTTTAAAATAAATTTGAATAATAGATAACCGTAATTGAGTGAGACATGACTATTTTTTTAAAACAAAATACATAAAATTATTTTTAAAAATTATTTAGGGTTAATCAAATTATATCTAAAAATTGAACTAAAATTAAATTGGAACAATCGCCAACCCTATTAGTTATTACATTTTCTTAACTCTGGTTGTGTTCAAACCGCAAAAAACATCATTTGGCTATTTTGTATATGCGAAATAGTAAATTTAAATTATATTCGTATAATAGATATCAGTAATAGAGTGAGATATAATTATTTTTTTAAAAAACAATTCATAAGGAAAATTTTAAAAATAATTTACAGTCCATCAAATGAACTTCAAAGATGAAATTGGAATCAAATCGGACAATGCTATAATGATTAATTGTTCTATTTTCTAAACCCTGGTTATGTCCAAAACTTAAAAAGGATCATTTGAGTCATCTTGTATAACCTAAATATTAATTTTAAAATAAATTTGAATAATAGATAACCGTAATTGAGTGAGATATGACTATTTTTTTTAAACACAATATATCAAAATATTTTTAAAAATCATTTAGGGTTAATTAAGTTATATATAAAAATTAAATTAAAATTAAATCGGAACAATCGTTAATGCGAAGAGTTATTATATTTTCTTAATTCTGGTTGTGTTCAAACCGTAAAAAACATCATTTGGCTATCTTGTATATGCGAAATAGTAAATTTAAATTATATTCGAATAATAGATATCAGTAATAGAGTGAGATATAATTATTTTTTTTTTTAAAAAACAATTCATAAGAAAAATTTTAAAAATAATTTACAGTCCATCAAATGAACTTCAAAGATGAAATTGGAATCAAATCGGACAATGCTATAATGATTAATTGTTCTATTTTCTTAACCCTGGTTATGTCCAAAACTTAAAAAGGATCATTTGAGTCATCTTGTATAACCTAAATATTAATTTTAAAATAAATTTGAATAATAGATAACCGTAATTGAGTGAGATATGACTATTTTTTTTAAACACAATACATCAAAATATTTTTAAAAGTCATTTAGGGTTAATCAAATTATATATAAAAATTAAATTAAAATTAAAACGGAACAGTCTTAACGCTATCAGTTATTATATTTTCTTAATTCTGGTTGTGTTCAAACCGTAAAAAACATCATTTGGCTATCTTGTTAATGCGAAATGGTAAATTTAAATTCTATTCGAATAATAGATAACAGTAATAGAGTGAGATATAATTATTCTTTTAAAAAACAATTCATAAGAAAAGTTTTTAAAATAATTTACAATACATCAAATGAACTTCAAAAAATAAATTGGAATCAAATCGGACAATGTAATAATGATTAACTGTACAATTTTCTTAACCCTGGTTATGTCCAAAACTTAAAAAGGATCATTTGAGTCATCTTGTATGACCTAAATATTAATTATAAAATAAATTTGAATAATAGATAACCGTAATTGAGTGAGACATGACTATTTTTTTAAAACAAAATACATAAAATTATTTTTAAAAATTATTTAGGGTTAATCAAATTATATCTAAAAATTGAATTAAAATTAAATCGGAACAATCGCCAACCCTATTAGTTATTACATTTTCTTAACTCTGGTTGTGTTCAAACCGCAAAAAACATCATTTGGCTATCTTGTATATGCGAAATAGTAAATTTAAATTATATTCGAATTATAGATATCAGTAATAGAGTGAGATATAATTATTTTTTTGAAAAACAATTCATAAGAAAAATTTTAAAAATAATTTACAGTCCATCAAATGAACTTCAAAGATGAAATTGGAATCAAATCGGACAATGCTATAATGATTAATTGTTCTATTTTCTTAACCCTGGTTATGTCCAAAACTTAAAAAGGATCATTTGAGTCATCTTGTATAACCTAAATATTAATTTTAAAATAAATTTGAATAATAGATAACCGTAATTGAGTGAGACATGACTATTTTTTTAAAACAAAATACATAAAATTATTTTTAAAAATTATTTAGGGATAATCAAATTATATCTAAAAATTGAACTAAAATTAAATCGGAACAATCGCCAACCCTATTAGTTATTACATTTTCTTAACTCTGTTTGTGTTAAACCGCAAAAAACATCATTTGGCTGTTTTGTATATGCGAAATAGTAAATTTAAATTATATTCGTATAATAGATATCAGTAATAGAGTAAGATATAATTATTTTTTAAAAAACAATTCATAATAAAAGTTTTTAAAATAATTTACAATACATCAAATGAACTTCAAAAAATAAATTGGAATCAAATCGGACAATGTAATAATGATTAATTGTTCTATTTTCTTAACCCTGGTTATGTCCAAAACTTAAAAAGGATCATTTGAGTCATCTTGTATAACCTAAATATTAATTTTAAAATAAATTTGAATAATAGATAACCGTAATTGAGTGAGACATGACTATTTTTTTAAAACAAAATACATAAAATTATTTTTAAAAATTATTTAGGGTTAATCAAATTATATCTAAAAATTGAATTAAAATTAAATCGGAACAATCGCCAACCCTATTAGTTATTACATTTTCTTAACTCTGGTTGTGTTCAAACCGCAAAAAACATCATTTGGCTATCTTGTATATGCGAAATAGTAAATTTAAATTATATTCGAAAAATAGATATCAGTAATAGAGTGAGATATAATTATTTTTTTAAAAAACAATTCATAAGAAAAATTTTAAAAATAATTTACAGTCTATCAAATGAACTTCAAAGATGAAATTGGAATCAAATCGGACAATGCTATAATGATTAATTGTTCTATTTTCTTAACCCTGGTTATGACCAAAACTTAAAAAGCATCAATTGAGTCATCTTGTATAACCTAAATATTAATTTTAAAATAAATTTGAATAATAGATTACCGTAATTGAGTGAGATCTTACTATTTTTTTTAAACAATACATAAAATTATTTTTTTAAATTATTTAGGGTTAATCAAATTATATCAAAAATTGAATTAAAATTAAATCGGAACAATCGCCAACCCTATTAGTTATTACATTTTCTTAACTCTGGTTGTGTTCAAACCGCAAAAAACATCATTTGGCTATCTTGTAAATGCGAAATAGTAAATTTAAATTATATTCAAATAATAGATATTAGTAATAGAGTGAGATATAATTATTTTTTTAAAAAACAATTCATAAGAAAAATTTCAAAAATAATTTACAGTACATCAAATGAACTTCAAAGATTAAATTGGAATCAATGCTATAATGATTAATTGTTCTATTTTCTTAACCCTGGTTAGGTCCAAAACTTAAAAAGGATCATTTGAGTCATCTTGTATAACCTAAATATTAATTTTAAAACAAATTTAAATAATAGATAACCGTAATTGAGTAAGACGTGACTATTTTTTTAAAACAAAATACATAAAATTATTTTTAAAAATTATTTAGGGTTAATCAAATTATATCTAAAAATTGAATTAAAATTAAATCGGAACAATCGCCAACCCTGTTAGTTATTACATTTTCTTAACTCTGGTTGTGTTCAAACCGCAAAAAACATCATTTGGCTATCTTGTATATGCCAAATAGTAAATTTAAATTATATTCGAACTATAGATATCAGTAATAGAGTGAGATATAATTATTTTTTTGAAAAACAATTCATAAGAAAAATTTTAAAAGTAATTTACAGTCCATCAAATGAACTTCAAAGATGAAATTGGAATCAAATCGGACAATGCTATAATGATTAATTGTTCTATTTTCTTAACCCTGGTTATGTCCAAAACTTAAAAAGGATCATTTGAGTCATCTTGTATAACCTAAATATTAATTTTAAAATAAATTTGAATAATAGATAACCGTAATTGAGTGAGATATGACTATTTTTTTTAAACACAATACATCAAAATATTTTAAAAAGTCATTTAGGGTTAATCAAATTATATATAAAAATTAAATTAAAATTAAAACGGAACAGTCTTTAACGCTATCAGTTATTATATTTTCTTAATTCTGGTTGTGTTCAAACCGTAAAAAACATCATTTGGTTATCTTGTATATGCGAAATAGTAAATTTAAATTATATTCGAACTATAGATATCAGTAATAGAGTGAGATATAATTATTTTTTTGAAAAACAATTCATAAGAAAAATTTTAAAAATAATTTACAGTCCATCAAATGAACTTCAAAGATGAAATTGGAATCAAATCGGGCAATGCTATAATGATTAATTGTTCTATTTTCTTAACCCTGGTTATGTCCAAAACTTAAAAGGGATCATTTGAGTCATCTTGTATAACCTAAATATTAATTTTAAAATAAATTTGAATAATAGATAACCGTAATTGAGTGAGACATGACTATTTTTTTAAAACAAAATACATAAAATTATTTTTAAAAATTATTTAGGGATAATCAAATTATATATAAAAATTAAATTAAAATTAAAACGGAACAGTCTTTAACGCTATCAGTTATTATATTTTCTTAATTCTGGTTGTGTTCAAACCGTAAAAAACATCATTTGGCTATCTTGTAAATGCGAAATGGTAAATTTAAATTCTATTCGAATAATAGATAACAGTAATAGAGTGAGATATAATTATTTTTTTAAAAAACAATTCATAAGAAAAATTTTAAAAATAATTTACAGTCCATCAAATGAACTTCAAAGATGAAATTGGAATCAAATCGGACAATGCTATAATGATTAATTGTTCTATTTTCTTAAACCTGGTTATGTCCAAAACTTAAAAAGGATCATTTGAGTCATCTTGTATAACCTAAATATTAATTTTAAAATAAATTTGAATAATAGATAACCGTAATTGAGTGAGACATGACTATTTTTTTAAAACAAAATACATAAAATTATTTTTAAAAATTATTTAGGGTTAATCAAATTATATCTAAAAATTGAATTAAAATTAAATCGGAACAATCGCCAACCCTATTAGTTATTACATTTTCTTAACTCTGGTTGTGTTCAAACCGCAAAAAACATTATTTGGCTATCTTGTAAATGCGAAATAGTAAATTTAAATTATATTCGAATAATAGATATCAGTAATAGAGTGAGATATAATTATTTTTTTAAAAAACAATTCATAAGAAAAATTTTAAAAATAATTTACAGTCCATCAAATGAACTTCAAAGATGAAATTGGAATCAAATCGGACAATGCTATAATGATTAATTGTTCTATTTTCTTAACCCTGGTTATGTCGAAAACTTAAAAAGGATCATTTGAGTCATCTTGTATAACCTAAATATTAATTTTAAAATAAATTTGAATAATAGATAACCGTAATTGAGTGAGATATGACTATTTTTTTTAAACACAATACATCAAAATATTTTTAAAAGTCATTTAGGGTTAATCAAATTATATATAAAAATTAAATTAAAATTAAAACGGAACAGTCTTTAACGCTATCAGTTATTATATTTTCTTAATTCTGGTTGTGTTCAAACCGTAAAAAACATCATTTGGCTATCATGTAAATGCGAAATAGTAAATTTAAATTCTATTCGAATAATAGATAACAGTAATAGAGAGATATAATTATTTTTTTAAAAAACAATTCATAAGAAAAGTTTTTAAAATAATTTACAATACATCAAATGAACTTCAAAAAATAAATTGGAATCAAATCGGACAATGTAATAATGATTAATTGTTCTATTTTCTTAACCCTGGTTATGTCCAAAACTTAAAAAGGATCATTTGAGTCATCTTGTATAACCTAAATATTAATTTTAAAATAAATTTGAATAATAGATAACCGTAATTGAGTGAGACATGACTATTTTTTAAAACAAAATACATAAAATTATTTTTAAAAATTATTTAGGGTTAATCAAATTATATCTAAAAATTGAATTAAAATTAAATCGGAACAATCGCCAACCCTATTAGTTATTACATTTTCTTAACTCTGGTTGTGTTCAAACCGCAAAAAACATCATTTGGCTATCTTGTATATGCGAAATAGTAAATTTAAATTATATTCGAAAAATAGATATCAGTAATAGAGTGAGATATAATTATTTTTTTAAAAAACAATTCATAAGAAAAATTTTAAAAATAATTTACAGTCCATCAAATAAACTTCAAAGATGAAATTGGAATCAAATCGGACAATGCTATAATGATTAATTGTTCTATTTTCTTAACCCTGGTTATGACCAAAACTTAAAAAGCATCAATTGAGTCATCTTGTATAACCTAAATATTAATTTTAAAATAAATTTGAATAATAGATTACCGTAATTGAGTGAGATCTTACTATTTTTTTTAAACAATACATAAAATTATTTTTTTAAATTATTTAGGGTTAATCAAATTATATCAAAAATTGAATTAAAATTAAATCGGAACAATCGCCAACCCTATTAGTTATTACATTTTCTTAACTCTGGTTGTGTTCAAACCGCAAAAAACATCATTTGGCTATCTTGTAAATGCGAAATAGTAAATTTAAATTATATTCAAATAATAGATATTAGTAATAGAGTGAGATATAATTATTTTTTTAAAAAACAATTCATAAGAAAAATTTCAAAAATAATTTACAGTACATCAAATGAACTTCAAAGATTAAATTGGAATCAATGCTATAATGATTAATTGTTCTATTTTCTTAACCCTGGTTAGGTCCAAAACTTAAAAAGGATCATTTGAGTCATCTTGTATAACCTAAATATTAATTTTAAAACAAATTTAAATAATAGATAACCGTAATTGAGTAAGACGTGACTATTTTTTTAAAACAAAATACATAAAATTATTTTTAAAAATTATTTAGGGTTAATCAAATTATATCTAAAAATTGAATTAAAATTAAATCGGAACAATCGCCAACCCTGTTAGTTATTACATTTTCTTAACTCTGGTTGTGTTCAAACCGCAAAAAACATCATTTGGCTATCTTGTATATGCGAAATAGTAAATTTAAATTATATTCGAACTATAGATATCAGTAATAGAGTGAGATATAATTATTTTTTTGAAAAACAATTCATAAGAAAAATTTTAAAAGTAATTTACAGTCCATCAAATGAACTTCAAAGATGAAATTGGAATCAAATCGGACAATGCTATAATGATTAATTGTTCTATTTTCTTAACCCTGGTTATGTCCAAAACTTAAAAAGGATCATTTAAGTCATCTTGTATAACCTAAATATTAATTTTAAAATAAATTTGAATAATAGATAACCGTAATTGAGTGAGACATGACTATTTTTTTAAAACAAAATACATAAAATTATTTTTAAAAATTATTTAGGGATAATCAAATTATATATAAAAATTAAATTAAAATTAAAACGGAACAGTTTTTAACGCTATCAGTTATTATATTTTCTTAATTCTGGTTGTGTTCAAACCGTAAAAAACATCATTTGGCTATCTTGTAAATGCGAAATGGTAAATTTAAATTCTATTCGAATAATAGATAACAGTAATAGAGTGAGATATAATTATTTTTTTAAAAAACAATTCATAAGAAAAGTTTTTAAAATAATTTACAATACATCAAATGAACTTCAAAAAATAAATTGGAATCAAATCGGACAATGTAATAATGATTAATTGTTCAATTTTCTTAACCCTGGTTATGTCCAAAACTTAAAAAGGATCATTTGAGTCATCTTGTATAACCTAAATATTAATTATAAAATAAATTTGAATAATAGATAACCGTAATTGAGTGAGACATGACTATTTTTTTAAAACAAAATACATAAAATTATTTTTTAAAATTATTTAGGGTTAATCAAATTATATCTAAAAATTGAATTAAAATTAAATCGGAACAATCGCCAACCCTATTAGTTATTACATTTTCTTAACTCTGGTTGTGTTCAAACCGTAAAAAACATCATTTGGCTTTCTTGTATATGGGAAATAGTAAATGTAAATTATATTCGAATAATAAATAACAGTAATAGAGTGAGATATAATTATTTTTTTTAAAAACAATTCATAAGAAAAATTTTAAAAATAATTTACAATACATCAAATAAACTTCAAAAATTAAATTGGAATCAAATCGGACAATGCTATAATGATTAATTGTTCTATTTTCTTAACCCTGGTTATGACCAAAACTTAAAAAGCATCAATTGAGTCATCTTGTATAACCTAAATATTAATTTTAAAATAAATTTGAATAATAGATAACCGTAATTGAGTGAGATATGACTATTTTTTTAAAACATAATACATAAAATTATTTTAAAAAATTATTTAGGGTTAATTAAATTATATCAAAAAATTGAATTAAAATTAATCGGAACAATCGCCAACCCTATTAGTTATTACATTTTCTTAACTCTGGTTGTGTTCAAACCGCAAAAAACATCATTTGGCTATCTTGTATATGCGAAATAGTAAGTTTAAATTATATTCGAATAATAGATATCAGTAATAGAGTGAGATATAATTATTTTTTTTAAAAACAATTCATAAGAAAAATTTTAAAAATAATTTACAATTGAATTAAAATTAAATCGGAACAATCGCCAACCCTATTATTTATTACATTTTCTTAACTCTGGCTGTGTTCAAACCGCACAAAACATCATTTGGCTATCTTGTATATGCGAAATAGTAAATTTAGATTATATTCTTATAATAGATATCAGTAATAGAGTGAGATATAATTATTTTTTTAAAAAACAATTCATAAGGAAAATTTTAAAAATAATTTACAGTCCATCAAATGAACTTCAAAGATAAAATTGGAATCAAATCGGACAATGCTATAATGATTAATTGTTCTATTTTCTTAACCCTGGTTATGTCCAAAACTTAAAAGGGATCATTTGAGTCATCTTGTATAACCTAAATATTAATTTTAAAATAAATTTGAATAATAGATAACCGTAATTGAGTGAGATATGACAATTTTTTTTAAACACAATATATCAAAATATTTTTAAAAATCATTTAGGGTTAATTAAGTTATATATAAAAATTAAATTAAAATTAAATCGGAACAATCGTTAATGCGAAGAGTTATTATATTTTCTTAATTCTGGTTGTGTTCAAACCGTAAAAAACATCATTTGGCTATCTTGTATATGCGAAATAGTAAATTTAAATTATATTCGAATAGTAGATATCAGTAATAGAGTGAGATATAATTATTTTTTTAAAAAACAATTCATAAGAAAAATTTTAAAAATAATTTACAGTCCATCAAATGAACTTCAAAGATGAAATTGGAATCAAATCGGACAATGCTATAATGATTAATTGTTCTATTTTCTTAACCCTGGTTATGTCCAAAACTTAAAAAGGATCATTTGAGTCATCTTGTATAACCTAAATATTAATTTTAAAATAAATTTGAATAATAGATAACCGTTTTTGAGTGAGATATGACTATTTTTTTTAAACACAATACATCAAAATATTTTTAAAAGTCATTTAGGGTTAATCAAATTATATATAAAAATTAAATTAAAATTAAAACGGAACAGTCTTTAACGCTATCAGTTATTATATTTTCTTAATTCTGGTTGTGTTCAAACCGTAAAAAACATCATTTGGCTATCGTGTCAATGCGAAATAGTAAATTTAAATTCTATTCGAATAATAGATAACAGTAATAGAGTGAGATATAATTATTTTTTTAAAAAACAATTCATAAGAAAAGTTTTTAAAATAATTTACAATACATCAAATGAACTTCAAAAAATAAATTGGAATCAAATCGGACAATGTACTAATGATTAATTGTTCAATTTTCTTAACCCTGGTTATGTCCAAAACTTAAAAAGGATCTTTTGAGTCATCTTGTATAACCTAAATATTAATTTTAAAATAAATTTGAATAATAGATAACCGTAATTGAGTGAGACATGACTATTTCTTTAAAACAAAATACATAAAATTATTTTTAAAAATTATTTAGGGTTAATCAAATTAAATCTAAAAATTGAATTAAAATTAAATCGGAACAATCGCCAACCCTATTAGTTATTACATTTTCTTAACTCTGGTTGTGTTCAAACCGCAAAAAACATCATTTGGCTATCTTGTATATGCGAAATAGTAAATTTAAATTATATTCGAAAAATAGATATCAGTAATAGAGTGAGATATAATTATTTTTTTAAAAAACAATTCATAAGAAAAATTTTAAAAATAATTTACAGTCCATCAAATGAACTTCAAAGATGAAATTGGAATCAAATCGGACAATGCTATAATGATTAATTGTTCTATTTTCTTAACCCTGGTTATGACCAAAACTTAAAAAGCATCAATTGAGTCATCTTGTATAACCTAAATATTAATTTTAAAATAAATTTGAATAATAGATTACCGTAATTGAGTGAGATATTACTATTTTTTTAAAACAATACATAAAATTATTTTTTAAAATTATTTAGGGTTAATCAAATTATATCAAAAATTGAATTAAAATTAAATCGGAACAATCGCCAACCCTATTAGTTATTACATTTTCTTAACTCTGGTTGTGTTCAAACCGTAAAAAACATCATTTGGCTATCTTGTATATGCGAAATAGTAAATTTAAATTATATTCGAATAATAGATAGCAGTAATAGAGTGAGATATAATTATTTTTTTAAAAAACAATTCATAAGAAAAATTTTAAAAATAATTTACAGTCTATCAAATGAACTTCAAAGATGAAATTGGAATCAAATCGGACAATGCTATAATGATTAATTGTTCTATTTTCTTAACCCTGGTTATGTCCAAAACTTAAAAAGGATCATTTGAGTCATCTTGTATAACCTAAATATTAATTTTAAATTATTATATAAGACTATTTTTTTTAAACACAATATATCAAAATATTTTTAAAAATCATTTAGGGTTAATCAAATTATATATAGAAATTGAATTAAAATTAAATCGGAACAATCGCCAACGCTACTAGTTATTACATTTTCTTAACTCTGGTTGTGTTCAAACCGTAAAAAACATCATTTGGCTTTCATGTATATGGGAAATAGTAAATGTAAATTATATTCGAATGATAAATAACAGTAATAGAGTGAGATATAATTATTTTTTTTAAAAACAATTCATAAGAAAAATTTTAAAAATAATTTACAATACATCAAATAAACTTCAAAAATTAAATTGGAATCAAATCGGACAATGCTATAATGATTAATTGTTCTATTTTCTTAACCCTGGTTATGACCAAAACTTAAAAAGCATCAATTGAGTCATCTTGTATAACCTAAATATTAATTTTAAAATAAATTTGAATAATAGATAACCGTAATTGAGTGAGATATGACTATTTTTTTAAAACATAATACATAAAATTATTTTAAAAAATTATTTAGGGTTATTCAAATTATATCAAAAAGATTAAATTGGAATCAATGCTATAATGATTAATTGTTCTATTTTCCTAACCCTGGTTATGTCCAAAACTTAAAAAGGATCATTTGAGTCATCTTGTATAACCTAAATATTAATTTTAAAATAAATTTGAATAATAGATAACCGTAATTGAGTGAGACATGACTATTTTTTTTAAACACAATATATCAAAATATTTTTAAAAATCATTTAGGGTTAATCAAATTATATCTAAAAATTAAATTAAAATTAAATCGGAACAATCGTTAACGCGAAGAGTTATTATATTTTCTTAATTCTGGTTGTATTCAAACCGCAAAAAACATCATTTGGCTATCTTGTATATGCGAAATAGTAAATTTAAATTATATTCAAATAATAGATATTAGTAATAGAGTGAGATATAATTATTTTTTTAAAAAACAATCCATAAGAAAAATTTTAAAAATAATTTACAGTACATCAAATGAACTTCAAAGATTAAATTGGAATCAATGCTATAATGATTAATTGTTCTATTTTCTTAACCCTGGTTATGTCCAAAACTTAAAAAGGATCATTTGAGTCATCTTGTATAACCTAAATATTAATTTTAAAACAAATTTAAATAATAGATAACCGTAATTGAGTAAGACATGACTATTTTTTTGAAACAAAATACATAAAATTATTTTTAAAAATAATTTAGGGTTAATCAAATTATATCTAAAAATTGAATTAAAATTAAATCGGAACAATCGCCAACCCTATTAGTTATTACATTTTCTTAACTCTGGTTGTGTTCAAACCGCAAAAAACATCATTTGGCTATCTTGTATATGCGAAATAGTAAGTTTAAATTATATTCGAATAATAGATATCAGTAATAGAGTGAGATATAATTATTTTTTTGAAAAACAATTCATAAGAAAAATTTTAAAAATAATTTACAGTCCATCAAATGAACTTTAAAGATGAAATTGGAATCAAATCGGACAATGCTATAATGATTAATTGTTCTATTTTCTTAACCCTGGTTATGACCAAAACTTAAAAAGCATCAATTGAGTCATCTTGTATAACCTAAATATTAATTTTAAAATAAAGTTGAATAATAGATTACCGTAATTGAGTGAGATATGACTATTTTTTAAAACAATACATAAAATTATTTTTTAAAATTATTTAGGGTTAATCAAATTATATCAAAAATTGAATTAAAATTAAATCGGAACAATCGCCAACCCTATTAGTTATTACATTTTCTTAACTCTGGTTGTGTTCAAACCGCAAAAAACATCATTTGGCTATCTTGTATATGCGAAATAGTAAATTTAAATTATATTCGAATAATAGATATTAGTAATAGAGTGAGATATAATTATTTTTTTAAAAAACAATTCATATGAAAAATTTTAAAAATAATTTAGTCCATCAAATGAACTTCAAAGAGGAAATTAAAATCAAATCGAAGAATGCTATAATGATTAATTGTTCTATTTTCTTAACCCTGCTTATGTCCAAAACTTAAAAAGGATCATTTGAGTCATCTTGTATAACCTAAATATTAATTTTAAAATAACTTTAAATAATAGATAACCGTAATTGAGTGAGATATGACTATTTTTTTTTAACACAATACATCAAAATATTTTTAAGTCATTTAGGGTTAATCAAATTATATATAAAAATTAGATTAAAATTAAAACGGAACAGTCTTTAACGCCATCAGTTATTATATTTTCTTAATTCTGGTTGTGTTCAAACCGTAAAAAACATCATTTGGCTAACTTGTAAATGCGAAATAGTAAATTTAAATTCTATTCGAATAATAGATAACAGTAGATTAAAAGTGAGATATAATTATTTTTTTATAAAACAATTCATCAGAAAAATTTTAAAAGTAATTTACAGTACATCAAATGAACTTCAAAGATGAAATTGGAATCAAATCGGACAATGCTATAATGATTAATTGTTCTATTTTCTTAACCCTGGTTATGTCCAAAACTTAAAAAGGATCATTTGAGTCATCTTGTATAACCTAAATATTAATTTTAAAATAAATTTGAATAATAGATAATCGTAATTGAGTGAGATATGACTATTTTTTTTAAAAACATAATACATAAAATTATTTAAAAAAATTATTTAGGGTTAATCAAATTATATCAAAAAGATTAAATTGCAATCAATGCTATAATGATTAATTGTTCTATTTTCCTAACCCTGGTATGTCCAAAACTTAAAAAGGATCATTTGAGTCATCTTGTATAACCTAAATATTAATTTTAAAATAAATTTGAATAATAGATAACCGTAATTGAGTGAGACATGACTATTTTTTTAAAACAAAATACATAAAATTATATTTAAAAATTATTTAGGGTTAATCAAATTATATCTAAAAATTGAATTAAAATTAAATCGGAACAATCGCCAACCCTATTAGTTATTACATTTTCTTAACTCTGGTTGTGTTCAAACCGCAAAAAACATCATTTGGCTATCTTGTATATGCGAAATAGTAAGTTTAAATTATATTCGAATAATAGATATCAGTAATAGAGTGAGATATAATTATTTTTTTGAAAAACAATTCATAAGAAAAATTTTAAAAATAATTTACAGTCCATCAAATGAACTTTAAAGATGAAATTGGAATCAAATCGGACAATGCTATAATGATTAATTGTTCTATTTTCTTAACCCTGGTTATGACCAAAACTTAAAAAGCATCAATTGAGTCATCTTGTATAACCTAAATATTAATTTTAAAATAAAGTTGAATAATAGATTACCGTAATTGAGTGAGATATGACTATTTTTTAAAACAATACATAAAATTATTTTTTAAAATTATTTAGGGTTAATCAAATTATATCAAAAATTGAATTAAAATTAAATCGGAACAATCGCCAACCCTATTAGTTATTACATTTTCTTAACTCTGGTTGTGTTCAAACCGCAAAAAACATCATTTGGCTATCTTGTATATGCGAAATAGTAAATTTAAATTATATTCGAATAATAGATATTAGTAATAGAGTGAGATATAATTATTTTTTTAAAAAACAATTCATATGAAAAATTTTAAAAATAATTTAGTCCATCAAATGAACTTCAAAGAGGAAATTAAAATCAAATCGAAGAATGCTATAATGATTAATTGTTCTATTTTCTTAACCCTGCTTATGTCCAAAACTTAAAAAGGATCATTTGAGTCATCTTGTATAACCTAAATATTAATTTTAAAACAAATTTAAATAATAGATAACCGTAATTGAGTAAGACATGACTATTTTTTTGAAACAAAATACATAAAATTATTTTTAAAAATAATTTAGGGTTAATCAAATTATATCTAAAAATTGAATTAAAATTAAATCGGAACAATCGCCAACCCTATTAGTTATTACATTTTCTTAACTCTGGTTGTGTTCAAACCGCAAAAAACATCATTTGGCTATCTTGTAAATGCGAAATAGTAAATTTAAATTATATTCGAATAATAGATATCAGTAATAGAGTGAGATATAATTATTTTTTTAAAAAACAATTCATAAGAAAAATTTTAAAAATAATTTACAGTCCATCAAATAAACTTCAAAGATGAAATTGGAATCAAATCGGACAATGCTATAATGATTAATTGTTCTATTTTCTTAACCCTGGTTATGTCCAAAACTTAAAGAGGATCATTTGAGTCATCTTGTATAACCTAAATATTAATTTTAAAATTAATTTAAATAATAGATAACCGTAATTGAGTGAGACATGACTATTTTTTTTAAACACAATATATCAAAATATTTTTAAAATCATTTAGAGTTAATCAAATTATATATAGAAATTGAATAAAAATTAAATCGGAACAATCGCCAACGCTACTAGTTATTACATTTTCTTAGCTCTGGTTGTGTTCAAACCGTAAAAAATATCATTTGGCTTTCATGTATATGGGAAATAGTAAATGTAAATTATATTCGAATGATAAATAATAGTAATAGAGTGAGATATAATTATTTTTTTTAAAAACAATTCATAAGAAAAATTTTAAAAATAATTTACAATACATCAAATAAACTTCAAAAATTAAATTGGAATTAAATCGGACAATGCTATAATGATTAATTGTTCTATTTTCTTAACCCTGGTTATGACCAAAACTTAAAAAGCATCAATTGAGTCATCTTGTATAACCTAAATATTAATTTTAAAATAAATTTGAATAATAGATAACCGTAATTGAGAGAGATATGACTATTTTTTTAAAACATAATACATAAAATTATTTTAAAAAATTATTTAGGGTTATTCAAATTATATCAAAAAGATTAAATTGGAATCAATGCTATAATGATTAATTGTTCTATTTTCCTAACCCTGGTTATGTCCAAAACTTAAAAAGGATCATTTGAGTCATCTTGTATAACCTAAATATTAATTTTAAAATAAATTTGAATAATAGATAACCGTAATTGAGTGAGACATGACTATTTTTTTAAACACAATATATCAAAATATTTTTAAAAATCATTTAGGGTTAATCAAATTATATCTAAAAATTAAATTAAAATTAAATCGGAACAATCGTTAACGCGAAGAGTTATTATATTTTCTTAATTCTGGTTGTGTTCAAACCGCAAAAAACATCATTTGGCTATCTTGTATATGCGAAATAGTAAATTTAAATTATATTCAAATATTAGATATTAGTAATAGAGTGAGATATAATTATTTTTTTAAAAAACAATCCATAAGAAAAATTTTAAAAATAATTTACAGTACATCAAATGAACTTCAAAGATTAAATTGGAATCAATGCTATAATGATTAATTGTTCTATTTTCTTAACCCTGGTTATGTCCAAAACTTAAAAAGGATCATTTGAGTCATCTTGTATAACCTAAATATTAATTCTAAAACAAATTTAAATAATAGATAACCGTAATTGAGTAAGACATGACTATTTTTTTAAAACAAAATGCATAAAATTATTTTTAAAAATTATTTAGGGTTAATCAAATTATATCTAAAAATTGAATTAAAATTAAATCGGAACAATCGCCAACCCTATTAGTTATTACATTTTCTTAACTCTGGTTGTGTTCAAACCGCAAAAAACATCATTTGGCTATCTTGTATATGCGAAATAGTAAATTTAAATTATATTCGAATTATAGATATCAGTAATAGAGTGAGATATAATTATTTTTTTGAAAAACAATTCATAAGAAAAATTTTAAAAATAATTTACAGTCCATCAAATGAACTTCAAAGATGAAATTGGAATCAAATCGGACAATGTTATAATGATTAATTGTTCTATTTTCTTAACCCTGGTTATGTCCAAAACTTAAAAAGGATCATTTGAGTCATCTTCTATAACCTAAATATTAATTTTAAAATAAATTTGAATAATAGATAACCGTAATTGAGTGAGACATGACTATTTTTTTAAAACAAAATACATAAAATTATTTTTAAAAATTATTTAGGGATAATTAAATTATATCTAAAAATTGAACTAAAATTAAATCGGAACAATCGCCAACCCTATTAGTTATTACATTTTCTTAACTCTGGTTGTGTTCAAACCGAAAAAAACATCATTTGGCTATCTTGTATATGCGAAATAGTAAATTTAAATTATATTCGAATAATAGATATCAGTAATAGAGTGAGATATAATTATTTTTTTAAAAAACAATTCATAAGAAAAACTTTAAAAATAATTTACAGTCCATCAAATGAACTTCAAAGATGAAATTGGAATCAAATCGGACAATGCTATAATGATTAATTGTTCTATTTTCTTAACCCTGGTTATGTCCAAAACTTAAAAAGGATCATTTGAGTCATCTTGTATAACCTAAATATTAATTTTAAAATAAATTTGAATAATAGATAACCGTAATTGAGTGAGACATGACTATTTTTTTTAAACACAATATATCAAAATATTTTTAAAAATCATTTAGGGTTAATCAAATTATATATAGAAATTGAATTAAAATTAAATCGGAACAATCGCCAACGCTACTAGTTATTACATTTTCTTAACTCTGGTTGTGTTCAAACCGTAAAAAACATCATTTGGCTTTCTTGTATATGGGAAATAGTAAATGTAAATTATATTCGAATGATAAATAACAGTAATAGAGTGAGATATAATTATTTTTTTTAAAAACAATTCATAAGAAAAATTTTAAAAATAATTTACAATACATCAAATAAACTTCAAAAATTAAATTGGAATCAAATCGGACAATGCTATAATGATTAATTGTTCTATTTTCTTAACCCTGGTTATGACCAAAACTTAAAAAGCATCAATTGAGTCATCTTGTATAACCTAAATATTAATTTTAAAATAAATTTGAATAATAGATAATCGTAATTGAGTGAGATATGACTATTTTTTTTAAAAACATAATACATAAAATTATTTAAAAAAATTATTTAGGGTTAATCAAATTATATCAAAAAGATTAAATTGCAATCAATGCTATAATGATTAATTGTTCTATTTTCCTAACCCTGGTATGTCCAAAACTTAAAAAGGATCATTTGAGTCATCTTGTATAACCTAAATATTAATTTTAAAATAAATTTGAATAATAGATAACCGTAATTGAGTGAGACATGACTATTTTTTTAAAACAAAATACATAAAATTATATTTAAAAATTATTTAGGGTTAATCAAATTATATCTAAAAATTGAATTAAAATTAAATCGGAACAATCGCCAACCCTATTAGTTATTACATTTTCTTAACTCTGGTTGTGTTCAAACCGCAAAAAACATCATTTGGCTATCTTGTATATGCGAAATAGTAAGTTTAAATTATATTCGAATAATAGATATCAGTAATAGAGTGAGATATAATTATTTTTTTGAAAAACAATTCATAAGAAAAATTTTAAAAATAATTTACAGTCCATCAAATGAACTTTAAAGATGAAATTGGAATCAAATCGGACAATGCTATAATGATTAATTGTTCTATTTTCTTAACCCTGGTTATGACCAAAACTTAAAAAGCATCAATTGAGTCATCTTGTATAACCTAAATATTAATTTTAAAATAAAGTTGAATAATAGATTACCGTAATTGAGTGAGATATGACTATTTTTTAAAACAATACATAAAATTATTTTTTAAAATTATTTAGGGTTAATCAAATTATATCAAAAATTGAATTAAAATTAAATCGGAACAATCGCCAACCCTATTAGTTATTACATTTTCTTAACTCTGGTTGTGTTCAAACCGCAAAAAACATCATTTGGCTATCTTGTATATGCGAAATAGTAAATTTAAATTATATTCGAATAATAGATATTAGTAATAGAGTGAGATATAATTATTTTTTTAAAAAACAATTCATATGAAAAATTTTAAAAATAATTTAGTCCATCAAATGAACTTCAAAGAGGAAATTAAAATCTAATCGAAGAATGCTATAATGATTAATTGTTCTATTTTCTTAACCCTGCTTATGTCCAAAACTTAAAAAGGATCATTTGAGTCATCTTGTATAACCTAAATATTAATTTTAAAATAACTTTAAATAATAGATAACCGTAATTGAGTGAGATATGACTATTTTTTTTTAACACAATACATCAAAATATTTTTAAGTCATTTAGGGTTAATCAAATTATATATAAAAATTAGATTAAAATTAAAACGGAACAGTCTTTAACGCCATCAGTTATTATATTTTCTTAATTCTGGTTGTGTTCAAACCGTAAAAAACATCATTTGGCTAACTTGTAAATGCGAAATAGTAAATTTAAATTCTATTCGAATAATAGATAACAGTAGATTAAAAGTGAGATATAATTATTTTTTTATAAAACAATTCATCAGAAAAATTTTAAAAGTAATTTACAGTACATCAAATGAACTTCAAAGATGAAATTGGAATCAAATCGGACAATGCTATAATGATTAATTGTTCTATTTTCTTAACCCTGGTTATGTCCAAAACTTAAAAAGGATCATTTGAGTCATCTTGTATAACCTAAATATTAATTTTAAAATAAATTTGAACAATAGATAACCGTAATTGAGTGAGACATGACTATTTTTTTTAAACACAATATATCAAAATATTTTTAAAAATCATTTAGGGTTAATCAAATTATATCTAAAAATTAAATTAAAATGAAATCGGAACAATCGATAACGCGAAGAGTTATTATATTTTCTTAAATCTGGTTGTGTTCAAACCGTAAAAAACATCATTTGGCTATTTGAGTGAGACATGACTATTTTTTTTAAACACAATATATCAAAATATTTTTAAAAATCATTTAGGGTTAATCAAATTATATCTAAAAATTAAATTAAAATTAAATCGGAACAATCGTTAACGCGAAGAGTTATTATATTTTCTTAATTCTGGTTGTGTTCAAACCGCAAAAAACATCATTTGGCTATCTTGTATATGCGAAATAGTAAATTTAAATAATATTCGAATAATAGATAACAGTAATAGAGTGAGATATGGTTATTTTTTTTAAAAACAATTCATAAGAAAAAATTTAAAAATAATTTACAGTACATTAAATGAACTTCAAAAATTAAATTGGAATCAAATCGGACAATGCTATAATGATTAATTGTTCTACTTTCTTAACACTGGTTGTGTTCAAACCGTAAAAAACATCATTTGGCTATCTTGTAAATGCGAAATAGTAAATTTAAATTATATTCAAATAATAGATATTAGTAATAGAGTGAGATATAATTATTTTTTTAAAAAACAATCCATAAGAAAAATTTTAAAAATAATTTACAGTACATCAAATAAACTTCAAAGATTAAATTGGAATCAATGCTATAATGATTAATTGTTCTATTTTCTTAACCCTGGTTATGTCCAAAACTTAAAAAGGATCATTTGAGTCATCTTGTATAACCTAAATATTAATTTTAAAACAAATTTAAATAATAGATAACCGTAATTGAGTAAGACATGACTATTTTTTTAAAACAAAATACATAAAATTATTTTTAAAAATTATTAAGGGTTAATTAAATTATATCTAAAAATTGAATTAAAATTAAATCGGAACAATCGCCAACCCTATTAGTTATTACATTTTCTTAATTCTGGTTGTGTTCAAACCGTAAAAAACATCATTTGGCTATCTTGTATATGCGAAATAGTAAATTTAAATTATATTCGAATAATAGATATCAGTAATAGAGTGAGATATAATTATTTTTTTAAAAAACAATTCATAAGAAAAATTTTAAAAATAATTTACAGTCCATCAAATGAACTTCAAAGATGAAATTGGAATCAAATCGGACAATGCTATAATGATTAATTGTTCTATTTTCTTAACCCTGGTTATGACCAAAACTTAAAAAGCATCAATTGAGTCATCTTGTATAACCTAAATATTAATTTTAAAATAAATTTGAATAATAGATTACCGTAATTGAGTGATATATGACTATTTTTTTAAAACAATACATAAAATTATTTTTTTAAATTATTTAGGGTTAATCAAATTATATCAAAAATTGAATTAAAATTAAATCGGAACAATCGCCAACCCTATTAGTTATTACATTTTCTTAACTCTGGTTGTGTTCAAACCGCAAAAAACATCATTTGGCTATCTTGTAAATGCGAAATAGTAAATTTAAATTATATTCGAATAATAGATATCAGTAATAGAGTGAGATATAATTATTTTTTTAAAAAACAATTATTAAGAAAAATTTTAAAAATAATTTACAGTCCATCAAATAAACTTCAAAGATGAAATTGGAATCAAATCGGACAATGCTATAATGATTAATTGTTCTATTTTCTTAACCCTGGTTATGTCCAAAACTTAAAGAGGATCATTTGAGTCATCTTGTATAACCTAAATATTAATTTTAAAATAAATTTAAATAATAGATAACCGTAATTGAGTGAGACATGACTATTTTTTTTAAACACAATATATCAAAATATTTTTAAAATCATTTAGGGTTAATCAAATTATATATAGAAATTGAATTAAAATTAAATCGGAACAATCGCCAACGCTACTAGTTATTACATTTTCTTAACTCTGGTTGTGTTCAAACCGTAAAAAACATCATTTGTCTTTCATGTATATGGGAAATAGTAAATGTAAATTATATTCGAATGATCAATAATAGTAATAGAGTGAGATATAATTATTTTTTTTAAAAACAATTCATAAGAAAAATTTTAAAAATAATTTACAATACATCAAATAAACTTCAAAAATTAAATTGGAATCAAATCGGACAATGCTATAATGATTAATTGTTTTATTTTCTTAACCCTGGTTATGACCAAAACTTAAAAAGCATCAATTGAGTCATCTTGTATAACCTAAATATTAATTTTAAAATAAATTTGAATAATAGATAACCGTAATTGAGTGAGATATGACTATTTTTTTAAAACATAATACATAAAATTATTTTAAAAAATTATTTAGGGTTATTCAAATTATATCAAAAAGATTAAATTGGAATCAATGCTATAATGATTAATTGTTCTATTTTCCTAACCCTGGTTATGTCCAAAACTTAAAAAGGATCATTTGAGTCATCTTGTATAACCTAAATATTAATTTTAAAATAAATTTGAATAATAGATAACCGTAATTGAGTAAGACATGACTATTTTTTTGAAACAAAATACATAAAATTATTTTTAAAAATAATTTAGGGTTAATCAAATTATATCTAAAAATTGAATTAAAATTAAATCGGAACAATCGCCAACCCTATTAGTTATTACATTTTCTTAACTCTGGTTGTGTTCAAACCGCAAAAAACATCATTTGGCTATCTTGTAAATGCGAAATAGTAAATTTAAATTATATTCGAATAATAGATATCAGTAATAGAGTGAGATATAATTATTTTTTTAAAAAACAATTCATAAGAAAAATTTTAAAAATAATTTACAGTCCATCAAATAAACTTCAAAGATGAAATTGGAATCAAATCGGACAATGCTATAATGATTAATTGTTCTATTTTCTTAACCCTGGTTATGTCCAAAACTTAAAGAGGATCATTTGAGTCATCTTGTATAACCTAAATATTAATTTTAAAATTAATTTAAATAATAGATAACCGTAATTGAGTGAGACATGACTATTTTTTTTAAACACAATATATCAAAATATTTTTAAAATCATTTAGAGTTAATCAAATTATATATAGAAATTGAATAAAAATTAAATCGGAACAATCGCCAACGCTACTAGTTATTACATTTTCTTAGCTCTGGTTGTGTTCAAACCGTAAAAAATATCATTTGGCTTTCATGTATATGGGAAATAGTAAATGTAAATTATATTCGAATGATAAATAATAGTAATAGAGTGAGATATAATTATTTTTTTTAAAAACAATTCATAAGAAAAATTTTAAAAATAATTTACAATACATCAAATAAACTTCAAAAATTAAATTGGAATTAAATCGGACAATGCTATAATGATTAATTGTTCTATTTTCTTAACCCTGGTTATGACCAAAACTTAAAAAGCATCAATTGAGTCATCTTGTATAACCTAAATATTAATTTTAAAATAAATTTGAATAATAGATAACCGTAATTGAGAGAGATATGACTATTTTTTTAAAACATAATACATAAAATTATTTTAAAAAATTATTTAGGGTTATTCAAATTATATCAAAAAGATTAAATTGGAATCAATGCTATAATGATTAATTGTTCTATTTTCCTAACCCTGGTTATGTCCAAAACTTAAAAAGGATCATTTGAGTCATCTTGTATAACCTAAATATTAATTTTAAAATAAATTTGAATAATAGATAACCGTAATTGAGTGAGACATGACTATTTTTTTAAACACAATATATCAAAATATTTTTAAAAATCATTTAGGGTTAATCAAATTATATCTAAAAATTAAATTAAAATTAAATCGGAACAATCGTTAACGCGAAGAGTTATTATATTTTCTTAATTCTGGTTGTGTTCAAACCGCAAAAAACATCATTTGGCTATCTTGTATATGCGAAATAGTAAATTTAAATTATATTCAAATATTAGATATTAGTAATAGAGTGAGATATAATTATTTTTTTAAAAAACAATCCATAAGAAAAATTTTAAAAATAATTTACAGTACATCAAATGAACTTCAAAGATTAAATTGGAATCAATGCTATAATGATTAATTGTTCTATTTTCTTAACCCTGGTTATGTCCAAAACTTAAAAAGGATCATTTGAGTCATCTTGTATAACCTAAATATTAATTCTAAAACAAATTTAAATAATAGATAACCGTAATTGAGTAAGACATGACTATTTTTTTAAAACAAAATGCATAAAATTATTTTTAAAAATTATTTAGGGTTAATCAAATTATATCTAAAAATTGAATTAAAATTAAATCGGAACAATCGCCAACCCTATTAGTTATTACATTTTCTTAACTCTGGTTGTGTTCAAACCGCAAAAAACATCATTTGGCTATCTTGTATATGCGAAATAGTAAATTTAAATTATATTCGAATTATAGATATCAGTAATAGAGTGAGATATAATTATTTTTTTGAAAAACAATTCATAAGAAAAATTTTAAAAATAATTTACAGTCCATCAAATGAACTTCAAAGATGAAATTGGAATCAAATCGGACAATGTTATAATGATTAATTGTTCTATTTTCTTAACCCTGGTTATGTCCAAAACTTAAAAAGGATCATTTGAGTCATCTTCTATAACCTAAATATTAATTTTAAAATAAATTTGAATAATAGATAACCGTAATTGAGTGAGACATGACTATTTTTTTAAAACAAAATACATAAAATTATTTTTAAAAATTATTTAGGGATAATTAAATTATATCTAAAAATTGAACTAAAATTAAATCGGAACAATCGCCAACCCTATTAGTTATTACATTTTCTTAACTCTGGTTGTGTTCAAACCGAAAAAAACATCATTTGGCTATCTTGTATATGCGAAATAGTAAATTTAAATTATATTCGAATAATAGATATCAGTAATAGAGTGAGATATAATTATTTTTTTAAAAAACAATTCATAAGAAAAACTTTAAAAATAATTTACAGTCCATCAAATGAACTTCAAAGATGAAATTGGAATCAAATCGGACAATGCTATAATGATTAATTGTTCTATTTTCTTAACCCTGGTTATGTCCAAAACTTAAAAAGGATCATTTGAGTCATCTTGTATAACCTAAATATTAATTTTAAAATAAATTTGAATAATAGATAACCGTAATTGAGTGAGACATGACTATTTTTTTTAAACACAATATATCAAAATATTTTTAAAAATCATTTAGGGTTAATCAAATTATATATAGAAATTGAATTAAAATTAAATCGGAACAATCGCCAACGCTACTAGTTATTACATTTTCTTAACTCTGGTTGTGTTCAAACCGTAAAAAACATCATTTGGCTTTCTTGTATATGGGAAATAGTAAATGTAAATTATATTCGAATGATAAATAACAGTAATAGAGTGAGATATAATTATTTTTTTTAAAAACAATTCATAAGAAAAATTTTAAAAATAATTTACAATACATCAAATAAACTTCAAAAATTAAATTGGAATCAAATCGGACAATGCTATAATGATTAATTGTTCTATTTTCTTAACCCTGGTTATGACCAAAACTTAAAAAGCATCAATTGAGTCATCTTGTATAACCTAAATATTAATTTTAAAATAAATTTGAATAATAGATAATCGTAATTGAGTGAGATATGACTATTTTTTTTAAAAACATAATACATAAAATTATTTAAAAAAATTATTTAGGGTTAATCAAATTATATCAAAAAGATTAAATTGCAATCAATGCTATAATGATTAATTGTTCTATTTTCCTAACCCTGGTATGTCCAAAACTTAAAAAGGATCATTTGAGTCATCTTGTATAACCTAAATATTAATTTTAAAATAAATTTGAATAATAGATAACCGTAATTGAGTGAGACATGACTATTTTTTTAAAACAAAATACATAAAATTATATTTAAAAATTATTTAGGGTTAATCAAATTATATCTAAAAATTGAATTAAAATTAAATCGGAACAATCGCCAACCCTATTAGTTATTACATTTTCTTAACTCTGGTTGTGTTCAAACCGCAAAAAACATCATTTGGCTATCTTGTATATGCGAAATAGTAAGTTTAAATTATATTCGAATAATAGATATCAGTAATAGAGTGAGATATAATTATTTTTTTGAAAAACAATTCATAAGAAAAATTTTAAAAATAATTTACAGTCCATCAAATGAACTTTAAAGATGAAATTGGAATCAAATCGGACAATGCTATAATGATTAATTGTTCTATTTTCTTAACCCTGGTTATGACCAAAACTTAAAAAGCATCAATTGAGTCATCTTGTATAACCTAAATATTAATTTTAAAATAAAGTTGAATAATAGATTACCGTAATTGAGTGAGATATGACTATTTTTTAAAACAATACATAAAATTATTTTTTAAAATTATTTAGGGTTAATCAAATTATATCAAAAATTGAATTAAAATTAAATCGGAACAATCGCCAACCCTATTAGTTATTACATTTTCTTAACTCTGGTTGTGTTCAAACCGCAAAAAACATCATTTGGCTATCTTGTATATGCGAAATAGTAAATTTAAATTATATTCGAATAATAGATATTAGTAATAGAGTGAGATATAATTATTTTTTTAAAAAACAATTCATATGAAAAATTTTAAAAATAATTTAGTCCATCAAATGAACTTCAAAGAGGAAATTAAAATCTAATCGAAGAATGCTATAATGATTAATTGTTCTATTTTCTTAACCCTGCTTATGTCCAAAACTTAAAAAGGATCATTTGAGTCATCTTGTATAACCTAAATATTAATTTTAAAATAACTTTAAATAATAGATAACCGTAATTGAGTGAGATATGACTATTTTTTTTTAACACAATACATCAAAATATTTTTAAGTCATTTAGGGTTAATCAAATTATATATAAAAATTAGATTAAAATTAAAACGGAACAGTCTTTAACGCCATCAGTTATTATATTTTCTTAATTCTGGTTGTGTTCAAACCGTAAAAAACATCATTTGGCTAACTTGTAAATGCGAAATAGTAAATTTAAATTCTATTCGAATAATAGATAACAGTAGATTAAAAGTGAGATATAATTATTTTTTTATAAAACAATTCATCAGAAAAATTTTAAAAGTAATTTACAGTACATCAAATGAACTTCAAAGATGAAATTGGAATCAAATCGGACAATGCTATAATGATTAATTGTTCTATTTTCTTAACCCTGGTTATGTCCAAAACTTAAAAAGGATCATTTGAGTCATCTTGTATAACCTAAATATTAATTTTAAAATAAATTTGAACAATAGATAACCGTAATTGAGTGAGACATGACTATTTTTTTTAAACACAATATATCAAAATATTTTTAAAAATCATTTAGGGTTAATCAAATTATATCTAAAAATTAAATTAAAATGAAATCGGAACAATCGATAACGCGAAGAGTTATTATATTTTCTTAAATCTGGTTGTGTTCAAACCGTAAAAAACATCATTTGGCTATTTGAGTGAGACATGACTATTTTTTTTAAACACAATATATCAAAATATTTTTAAAAATCATTTAGGGTTAATCAAATTATATCTAAAAATTAAATTAAAATTAAATCGGAACAATCGTTAACGCGAAGAGTTATTATATTTTCTTAATTCTGGTTGTGTTCAAACCGCAAAAAACATCATTTGGCTATCTTGTATATGCGAAATAGTAAATTTAAATAATATTCGAATAATAGATAACAGTAATAGAGTGAGATATGGTTATTTTTTTTAAAAACAATTCATAAGAAAAAATTTAAAAATAATTTACAGTACATTAAATGAACTTCAAAAATTAAATTGGAATCAAATCGGACAATGCTATAATGATTAATTGTTCTACTTTCTTAACACTGGTTGTGTTCAAACCGTAAAAAACATCATTTGGCTATCTTGTAAATGCGAAATAGTAAATTTAAATTATATTCAAATAATAGATATTAGTAATAGAGTGAGATATAATTATTTTTTTAAAAAACAATCCATAAGAAAAATTTTAAAAATAATTTACAGTACATCAAATAAACTTCAAAGATTAAATTGGAATCAATGCTATAATGATTAATTGTTCTATTTTCTTAACCCTGGTTATGTCCAAAACTTAAAAAGGATCATTTGAGTCATCTTGTATAACCTAAATATTAATTTTAAAACAAATTTAAATAATAGATAACCGTAATTGAGTAAGACATGACTATTTTTTTAAAACAAAATACATAAAATTATTTTTAAAAATTATTAAGGGTTAATCAAATTATATCTAAAAATTGAATTAAAATTAAATCGGAACAATCGCCAACCCTATTAGTTATTACATTTTCTTAATTCTGGTTGTGTTCAAACCGTAAAAAACATCATTTGGCTATCTTGTATATGCGAAATAGTAAATTTAAATTATATTCGAATAATAGATATCAGTAATAGAGTGAGATATAATTATTTTTTTAAAAAACAATTCATAAGAAAAATTTTAAAAATAATTTACAGTCCATCAAATGAACTTCAAAGATGAAATTGGAATCAAATCGGACAATGCTATAATGATTAATTGTTCTATTTTCTTAACCCTGGTTATGACCAAAACTTAAAAAGCATCAATTGAGTCATCTTGTATAACCTAAATATTAATTTTAAAATAAATTTGAATAATAGATTACCGTAATTGAGTGATATATGACTATTTTTTTAAAACAATACATAAAATTATTTTTTTAAATTATTTAGGGTTAATCAAATTATATCAAAAATTGAATTAAAATTAAATCGGAACAATCGCCAACCCTATTAGTTATTACATTTTCTTAACTCTGGTTGTGTTCAAACCGCAAAAAACATCATTTGGCTATCTTGTAAATGCGAAATAGTAAATTTAAATTATATTCGAATAATAGATATCAGTAATAGAGTGAGATATAATTATTTTTTTAAAAAACAATTATTAAGAAAAATTTTAAAAATAATTTACAGTCCATCAAATAAACTTCAAAGATGAAATTGGAATCAAATCGGACAATGCTATAATGATTAATTGTTCTATTTTCTTAACCCTGGTTATGTCCAAAACTTAAAGAGGATCATTTGAGTCATCTTGTATAACCTAAATATTAATTTTAAAATAAATTTAAATAATAGATAACCGTAATTGAGTGAGACATGACTATTTTTTTTAAACACAATATATCAAAATATTTTTAAAATCATTTAGGGTTAATCAAATTATATATAGAAATTGAATTAAAATTAAATCGGAACAATCGCCAACGCTACTAGTTATTACATTTTCTTAACTCTGGTTGTGTTCAAACCGTAAAAAACATCATTTGTCTTTCATGTATATGGGAAATAGTAAATGTAAATTATATTCGAATGATCAATAATAGTAATAGAGTGAGATATAATTATTTTTTTTAAAAACAATTCATAAGAAAAATTTTAAAAATAATTTACAATACATCAAATAAACTTCAAAAATTAAATTGGAATCAAATCGGACAATGCTATAATGATTAATTGTTTTATTTTCTTAACCCTGGTTATGACCAAAACTTAAAAAGCATCAATTGAGTCATCTTGTATAACCTAAATATTAATTTTAAAATAAATTTGAATAATAGATAACCGTAATTGAGTGAGATATGACTATTTTTTTAAAACATAATACATAAAATTATTTTAAAAAATTATTTAGGGTTATTCAAATTATATCAAAAAGATTAAATTGGAATCAATGCTATAATGATTAATTGTTCTATTTTCCTAACCCTGGTTATGTCCAAAACTTAAAAAGGATCA
The DNA here is from genome assembly GCF_022605725.1 of Anthonomus grandis grandis. Taxonomy (NCBI): domain Eukaryota; kingdom Metazoa; phylum Arthropoda; class Insecta; order Coleoptera; family Curculionidae; genus Anthonomus; species Anthonomus grandis. The sequence goes on along the minus strand of NC_065553.1, from coordinate 31,429,518 downwards.
TTTGAGTCATCTTGTATAACCTAAATATTAATTTTAAAATAAATTTGAATAATAGATAACCGTAATTGAGTGAGACATGACTATTTTTTTTAAACACAATATATCAAAATATTTTTAAAAATCATTTAGGGTTAATCAAATTATATCTAAAAATGAAATTAAAATTAAATCGGAACAATCGTTAACGCGAAGAGTTATTATATTTTCTTAATTCTGGTTGTGTTCAAACCGTAAAATCATCATTTGGCTATCTTGTAAATGCGAAATAGTAAATTTAAATTATATTCAAATAATAGATATTAGTAATAGAGTGAGATATAATTATTTTTTTTTAAAACAATCCATAAGAAAAATTTTAAAAATAATTTACAGTACATCAAATAAACTTCAAAGATTAAATTGGAATCAATGCTATAATGATTAATTGTTCTATTTTCTTAACCTTGGTTATATCCAAAACTTAAAAAGCATCAATTGAGTCATCTTGTATAACCTAAATATTAATTTTAAAATAAATTTGAATAATAGATTACCGTAATTGAGTGAGATATGACTATTTTTTTAAAACAATACATAAAATTATTTTTTAAAATTATTTAGGGTTAATCAAATTATATCAAAAATTGAATTAAAATTAAATCGGAACAATCGCCAACCCTATTAGTTATTACATTTTCTTAACTCTGGTTGTGTTCAAACCGCAAAAAACATCATTTGGCTATCTTGTAAATGCGAAATAGTAAATTTAAATTATATTCGAATAATAGATATCAGTAATAGAGTGAGATATAATTATTTTTTTAAAAAACAATTCATAAGAAAAATTTTAAAAATAATTTACAGTCCATCAAATAAACTTCAAAGATGAAATTGGAATCAAATCGGACAATGCTATAATGATTAATTGTTCTATTTTCTTAACCCTGGTTATGTCCAAAACTTAAAGAGGATCATTTGAGTCATCTTGTATAACCTAAATATTAATTTTAAAATAAATTTAAATAATAGATAACCGTAATTGAGTGAGACATGACTATTTTTTTTAAACACAATATATCAAAATATTTTTAAAATCATTTAGGGTTAATCAAATTATATATAGAAATTGAATAAAAATTAAATCGGAACAATCGCCAACGCTACTAGTTATTACATTTTCTTAGCTCTGGTTGTGTTCAAACCGTAAAAAACATCATTTGGCTTTCATGTATATGGGAAATAGTAAATGTAAATTATATTCGAATGATAAATAATAGTAATAGAGTGAGATATAATTATTTTTTTTTAAAACAATTCATAAGAAAAATTTTAAAAATAATTTACAATACATCAAATAAACTTCAAAAATTAAATTGGAATCAAATCGGACAATGCTATAATGATTAATTGTTCTATTTTCTTAACCCTGGTTATGACCAAAACTTAAAAAGCATCAATTGAGTCATCTTGTATAACCTAAATATTAATTTTAAAATAAATTTGAATAATAGATAACCGTAATTGAGTGAGATATGACTATTTTTTTAAAACATAATACATAAAATTATTTTAAAAAATTATTTAGGGTTATTCAAATTATATCAAAAAGATTAAATTGGAATCAATGCTATAATGATTAATTGTTCTCTTTTCCTAACCCTGGTTATGTCCAAAACTTAAAAAGGATCATTTGAGTCATCTTGTATAACCTAAATATTAATTTTAAAATAAATTTGAATAATAGATAACCGTAATTGAGTGAGACATGACTATTTTTTTTAAACACAATATATCAAAATATTTTTAAAAATCATTTAGGGTTAATCAAATTATATCTAAAAATTAAATTAAAATTAAATCGGAACAATCGTTAACGCGAAGAGTTATTATATTTTCTTAATTCTGGTTGTGTTCAAACCGCAAAAAACATCATTTGGCTATCTTGTATATGCGAAATAGTAAATTTAAATTATATTCAAATATTAGATATTAGTAATAGAGTGAGATATAATTATTTTTTTAAAAAACAATCCATAAGAAAAATTTTAAAAATAATTTACAGTACATCAAATGAACTTCAAAGATTAAATTGGAATCAATGCTATAATGATTAATTGTTCTATTTTCTTAACCCTGGTTATGTCCAAAACTTAAAAAGGATCATTTGAGTCATCTTGTATAACCTAAATATTAATTCTAAAACAAATTTAAATAATAGATAACCGTAATTGAGTAAGACATGACTATTTTTTTAAAACAAAATGCATAAAATTATTTTTAAAAATTATTTAGGGTTAATCAAATTATATCTAAAAATTGAATTAAAATTAAATCGGAACAATCGCCAACCCTATTAGTTATTACATTTTCTTAACTCTAGTTGTGTTCAAACCGCAAAAAACATCATTTGGCTATCTTGTATATGCGAAATAGTAAATTTAAATTATATTCGAATTATAGATATCAGTAATAGAGTGAGATATAATTATTTTTTTGAAAAACAATTCATAAGAAAAATTTTAAAAATAATTTACAGTCCATCAAATGAACTTCAAAGATGAAATTGGAATCAAATCGGACAATGCTATAATGATTAATTGTTCTATTTTCTTAACCCTGGTTATGTCCAAAACTTAAAAAGGATCATTTGAGTCATCTTCTATAACCTAAATATTAATTTTAAAATAAATTTGAATAATAGATAACCGTAATTGAGTGAGACATGACTATTTTTTTAAAACAAAATACATAAAATTATTTTTAAAAATTATTTAGGGATAATTAAATTATATCTAAAAATTGAACTAAAATTAAATCGGAACAATCGCCAACCCTATTAGTTATTACATTTTCTTAACTCTGGTTGTGTTCAAACCGAAAAAAACATCATTTGGCTATCTTGTATATGCGAAATAGTAAATTTAAATTATATTCGAATAATAGATATCAGTAATAGAGTGAGATATAATTATTTTTTTAAAAAACAATTCATAAGAAAAACTTTAAAAATAATTTACAGTCCATCAAATGAACTTCAAAGATGAAATTGGAATCAAATCGGACAATGCTATAATGATTAATTGTTCTATTTTCTTAACCCTGGTTATGTCCAAAACTTAAAAAGGATCATTTGAGTCATCTTGTATAACCTAAATATTAATTTTAAAATAAATTTGAATAATAGATAACCGTAATTGAGTGAGACATGACTATTTTTTTTAAACACAATATATCAAAATATTTTTAAAAATCATTTAGGGTTAATCAAATTATATATAGAAATTGAATTAAAATTAAATCGGAACAATCGCCAACGCTACTAGTTATTACATTTTCTTAACTCTGGTTGTGTTCAAACCGTAAAAAACATCATTTGGCTTTCTTGTATATGGGAAATAGTTAATGTAAATTATATTCGAATGATAAATAACAGTAATAGAGTGAGATATAATTATTTTTTTTAAAAACAATTCATAAGAAAAATTTTAAAAATAATTTACAATACATCAAATAAACTTCAAAAATTAAATTGGAATCAAATCGGACAATGCTATAATGATTAATTGTTCTATTTTCTTAACCCTGGTTATGACCAAAACTTAAAAAGCATCAATTGAGTCATCTTGTATAACCTAAATATTAATTTTAAAATAAATTTGAATAATAGATAACCGTAATTGAGTGAGATATGACTATTTTTTTTAAAAACATAATACATAAAATTATTTTAAAAAATTATTTAGGGTTAATCAAATTATATCAAAAAGATTAAATTGCAATCAATGCTATAATGATTAATTGTTCTATTTTCCTAACCCTGGTATGTCCAAAACTTAAAAAGGATCATTTGAGTCATCTTGTATAACCTAAATATTAATTTTAAAATAAATTTGAATAATAGATAACCGTAATTGAGTGAGACATGACTATTTTTTTAAAACAAAATACATAAAATTATATTTAAAAATTATTTAGGGTTAATCAAATTATATCTAAAAATTGAATTAAAATTAAATCGGAACAATCGCCAACCCTATTAGTTATTACATTTTCTTAACTCTGGTTGTGTTCAAACCGCAAAAAACATCATTTGGCTAACTTGTAAATGCGAAATAGTAAATTTAAATTCTATTCGAATAATAAATAACAGTAGATTAAAAGTGAGATATAATTATTTTTTTTAAAAACAATTCATAAGAAAAATTTTAAAAGTAATTTACAGTACATCAAATGAACTTCAAAGATGAAATTGGAATCAAATCGGACAATGCTATAATGATTAATTGTTCTATTTTCTTAACCCTGGTTATGACCAAAACTTAAAAAGCATCAATTGAGTCATCTTGTATAACCTAAATATTAATTTTAAAATAAATTTGAATAATAGATTACCGTAATTGAGTGAGATATGACTATTTTTTTAAAACAATACATAAAATTATTTTTTAAAATTATTTAGGGTTAATCAAATTATATAAAAAATTGAATTAAAATTAAATCGGAACAATCGCCAACCCTATTAGTTATTACATTTTCTTAACTCTGGTTGTGTTCAAACCGCAAAAAACATCATTTGGCTATCTTGTATATGCGAAATAGTAAATTTAAATTATATTCGAATAATAGATATTAGTAATAGAGTGAGATATAATTATTTTTTTAAAAAACAATTCATATGAAAAATTTTAAAAATAATTTAGTCCATCAAATGAACTTCAAAGAGGAAATTGAAATCAAATCGAACAATGCTATAATGATTAATTGTTCTATTTTCTTAACCCTGCTTATGTCCAAAACTTAAAAAGGATCATTTGAGTCATCTTGTATAACCTAAATATTAATTTTAAAATAACTTTGAATAATAGATAACCGTAATTGAGTGAGATATGACTATTTTTTTTTAACACAATACATCAAAATATTTTTAAAAGTCATTTAGGGTTAATCAAATTATATATAAAAATTAGATTAAAATTAAAACGGAACAGTCTTTAACGCCATCAGTTATTATATTTTCTTAATTCTGGTTGTGTTCAAACCGTAAAAAACATCATTTGGCTAACTTGTAAATGCGAAATAGTAAATTTAAATTCTATTCGAATAATAAATAACAGTAGATTAAAAGTGAGATATAATTATTTTTTTTTAAAACAATTCATAAGAAAAATTTTAAAAGTAATTTACAGTACATCAAATGAACTTCAAAAATTAAATTGGAATCAAATCGGACAATGCTATAATGATTAATTGTTCTACTTTCTTAACACTGGTTATGTCCAAAAGTTAAAAAGGATCATTTGGGTCATCTTGTACAACCTAAATATTAATTTTAAAATAAATTTGAATAATAGATAACCGTAGTTGAGTGAGATATGACTATTTTTTTTAAACACAATATATCAAAATATTTTTAAAAATCATTTAGGGTTAATCAAATTATATCTAAAAACTAAATTCAAATTAAATCGGAACAATCGTGAATGCGAAGAGTTATTATATTTTTTTAATTCTGGTTGTGTTCAAACCGTAAAAAACATCATTTGGCTATTTTGTATATGCGAAATAGTAAATGTAAATTATATTCGAATTATAAATAACAGTATAATAGAGTGAGATATAATTATTTTTTTAAAAAACAATTCATAAGAAAAATTTTAAAAATAATTTACAGTACATCAAATGAACTTCAAAAATTAAATTGGAATCATATCGGACAATGCAGTAATGATTAATTGTTCTATTTTCTTAACTCTGGTTATGTCCAAAACTTAAAAAGGATCATTTGAGTCATCTTGTATAACCTAAATATTAATTTAAAAATAAATTTGAATAATGGATAACCGTAATTGAGTGAGATATAACTATTTTTTTTAAACAAAATCCAACAAAATATTTTTAAAAATCATTTAGGGTTAATGAAATTATATCTAAAAATTAAATTAAAATTAAATCGGAACAATCGCCAACGCTATTAGTTATTACATTTTCTTAACTCTGGTTATGTCCAAAACTTAAAAAGGATCATTTGGGTCATCTTGTATAACCTAAATATTAATTTAAAAATAAATTTGAATAATAGATAACCGTAATTGAGTGAGATATAACTATTTTTTTTAAACACAATCCAACAAAATATTTTAAAAAATCATTTAGGGTTAATCAAATTATATCTAAAAATTAAATTAAAATTAAATCGGAACAATCTTTAACGCTATTAGTTATTATATTTTCTTAAATCTGGTTGTGTTCAAACCGTAAAAAACATCATTTGGCTAACTTGTATATGCGAAATAGTAAATGTAAATTATATTCGATTAACAAAAAACAGTAATAGAGTGAGATATATTTATATTTTAAAAAACAATTCATAAGAAAAATTTTAAAAATAATTTACAGTACATCAAATGAACTTCAAAGATTAAATTGGAATCAAATCGGACAATGCAGTAATGATTAATTGTTCTATTTTCTTAACTCTGGTTATGTCCAAAACTTAAAAAGGATCATTTGAGTCATCTTTTATAACCTAAATATTAATTTTAAAATAAATTTGATTAATAGATAACCGTAATTGAGTGAGATAAGACTATTTTTTTTAAACACAATATATCAAAATATTTTTAAAAATCATTTAGGGTTAATCAAATTATATCTAAAAATTATTTTAAAATTAAATCGGAACAATCGTTAACGCTATTAGTTATTACATTTTCTTAACACTGGTTGTGTTCAAACCGTAAAAAACATCATTTAACTAACTTGTATATGCGAAATAGTAAATGTAAATTATATTCGATTAATAAAAAACAGTAATAGAGTGAGATATATTTATTTTTTTAAAAAACAACTCATAAGAAAAATTTTAAAAATAATTTACAGTACATCAAATGAACTTCGAAAATTAAATTGGAATCAAATCGGACAATGCTATAATGATTAATTGTTCTATTTTCTTAACCCTGGTTATGTCTAAAACTTAAAAAGGATCATTTAAGTCATCTTGTATTACCTAAATATTAATTTTAAAATAAATTTGAATAATAGATAACCGTAGTTGAGTGAGATATGACTATTTTTTTTAAACACAATATATCAAAATATTTTTAAAAATCATTTAGGGTTAATCAAATTATATCTAAAAATTAAATTCAAATTAAATCGGATCAATCGTGAATGCGAAGAGTTATTATATTTTCTTAATTCTGGTTGTGTTCAAACCGTAAAAAACATCATTTGGCTATCTTGTATATGCGAAACAGTAAATGTAAATTATATTCGAATTATAAATAACAGTAAAATAGAGTAAGATATAATTATTTTTTTAAAAAACAATTCATAAGAAAAATTTAAAAAATAATTTACACTACATCAAATAAACTTCAAAGATTAAATTGGAATCAAATCGGACAATGCAGTAATGATTAATTGTTCTATTTTCTTAACTCTGGTTATGTCCAAAACTTAAAAAGGATCATTTGAGTCATCTTGTATAACCTAAATATTAATTTTAAAATAAATTTGAATAATAGATAACCGTAATTGAGTGAGATATGACTATTTTTTTAAAACATAATACATAAAATTATTTTTAAAAATTATTTAGGGTTAATCAAATTATATCTAAAAATTTAATTAAAATTAAATCGGAACAATCGCCAACTCTATTAGTTATTACATTTTCTTAACACTGGTTATGTCCAAAACTTAAAAAGGATCATTTGGGTCATCTTGTACAACCTAAATATTAACTTTAAAATAAATTTGAATAATAGATAACCGTAGTTGAGTGAGATATGACTATTTTTTTTAAACACAATACCTCAAAATATTTTAAAAAATTACTTAGGGTTAAACAAATTATATGCAAAAATTAAATTGAAATCATATCGGAACAATAGCTATAGGTAATAGTAATCGATTTTCTTTATTCTGGTTATGTCCAAAACTTAAAAAGGATCATTTAGGTCATCTTGTGTAATCTAAATATGAATTTTAAAATATATTTGAATAATAGATAACCGTAATTGAGTGAGATATGACTATTTTCTTTAAACACAATACATCAAAATATTTTTAAAAATCATTTAGGGTTAAACAAATTATATCTAAAAATTATTTTAAAATTAAATCGGAACAATCGTTAACGCTATTAGTTATTTAACGCTATTATTATATTTTCTTAAATCTGGTTATGTTCAAACCGTAAAAAACATCATTTGGCTATCTTGTATATGCGAAATAGTAAATTTAAATTATATTCGAATAATAGATAACAGTAATAGAGTGAGATATGGTTATTTTTTTTAAAAACAATTCATAAGAAAAAATTTAAAAATAATATACAGTACATTAAATGAACTTCAAAAATTAAATTGGAATCAAATCGGACAATGCTATAATGATTAATTGTTCTACTTTCTTAACACTGGTTATGTCCAAAACTTAAAAAGGATCATTTGGGTCATCTTGTACAACCTAAATATTAACTTTAAAATAAATTTGAATAATAGATAACCGTAGTTGAGTGAGATATGACTATTTTTTTTAAACACAATACCTCAAAATATTTTAAAAAATTCCTTAGGGTTAAACAAATTATATGTAAAAATTAAATTGAAATCATATCGGAATAATAGCTATAGGTAATAGTAATCGATTTTCTTTATTCTCGTTATGTAAAAAAATTAAAAAGGATCATTTGGGTCATCTTGTGTAATCTAAATATGAATTTTAAAATATATTTGAATAATAGATAACCGTAATTGAGTGAGATATGACTATTCTCTTTAAACACAATACATCAAAATATTTTTAAAAATCATTTAGGGTTAATCAAATTATATCTAAAAATTAAATTCAAATTAAATCGGAACAATCGTTAACGCTATTAGTTATTATATTTTCTTAATTCTGGTTGTGTTCAAACCGTAAAAAACATCATTTGGCTATCTTGTATATGCGAAATAGTAAATGTAAATTATATTCGAATTATAAATAACAGTATAATAGAGTGAGATATAATTATTTTTTTAAAAAACAATTCATAAGAAAAATTTTAAAAATAATTTACAGTACATCAAATGAATGAACTTCGAAAATTAAATTGGAATCAAATCGGACAATGCTATAATGATTAATTGTTCTATTTTCTTAACCCTGGTTATGTCCAAAACTTAAAAAGGATCATTTGAGTCATCTTTTATAACCTAAATATTAATTTTTAAATAAATTTGAATAATAGATAACCGTAATTAAGTGAGATATAACTATTTTTTTTAAACACAATCCAACAAAATATTTTAAAAAATCATTTAGGGTTAATCAAATTATATCTAAAAATTAAATTAAAATTAAATCGGAACAATCTTTAACGCTATTAGTTATTATATTTTCTTAAATCTGGTTGTGTTCAAACCGTAAAAAACATCATTTGGCTATCTTGTATATGCGAAATAGTAAATTTAAATGATATTCGAATAATAGATAACAGTAATAGAGTGAGATATGGTTATTTTTTTTAAAAACAATTCATAAGAAAAAATTTAAAAATAATTTACAGTACATTAAAAGAACTTGATTAATTGTTCTATTTTCTTAACCCTGCTTATGTCCAAAACTTAAAAAGGATCATTTGAGTCATCTTGTATAACCTAAATATTAATTTTAAAATAAATTTGAATAATAGATAACCGTAATTGAGTGAGATATGACTATTTTTTTAAACACAATATATCAAAATATTTTTAAAAATCATTTAGGATTAATCAAATTATATTAAAAAATTAAGTTCAAATTAAATCGGAACAATCGTGAATGCGAAGAGTTATTATATTTTCTTAATTCTGGTTGTGTTCAAACCGTAAAAAACATCATTTGGCTATCTTGTATATGCGAAATAGTAAATGCAAATTATATTCGAATAATAAATAACAGTATAATAGAGTGAGATATAATTATTTTTTTAAAAAACAATTCATAAGAAAAATTTTAAAAATAATTTACAGTACATCAAATGAACTTCCAAAACCTAAAAAGGATCATTTGAGTCATCTTGTATAACCTAAATATTAATTTTAAAATAAATTTGAATAATAGATAACCGTAATTGAGTGAGATATGACTATTTTTTTTAAACACAATATATCAAAATATTTTTAAAAATCATTTAGGGTTAATCAAATTATATCTAAAAATTAAATTAAAATTAAATCGGAACAATCGATAACGCGAAGAGTTATTATATTTTCTTAACTCTGGTTGTGTTCAAACCGTAAAAAACATCATTTGGCTATCTTGTATATGGGAAATAGTAAATGCAAATTATATTCGAATAATAAATAACAGTAATAGAGTGAGATATAATTATTTTTTTAAAAAACAATTCATAAGAAAAATTTTAAAAATAATTTACAGTACATCAAATGAACTTCAAAGATTAAATTGGAATCAAATCGGACAATGCAGTAATGATTAATTGTTCTATTTTCTTAACTCTGGTTATGTCCAAAACTTAAAAAGGATCATTTGAGTCATCTTGTATAACCTAAATATTAATTTTAAAATAAATCTGATTAATAGATAACCGTAATTGAGTGAGATAAGACTATTTTTTTTAAACACAATATATCAAAATATTTTTAAAAATCATTTAGGGTTAATCAAATTATATCTAAAAATTAAATTAAAATTAAATCGGAACAATCGATAACGCGAAGAGTTATTATATTTTCTTAAATCTGGTTGTGTTCAAACCGTAAAAAACCTCATTTGGCTATCTTGTATATGCGAAATAGTAAATTTAAATTATATTCGAATAATAGATAACAGTAATAGAGTGAGATATGGTTATTTTTTTTAAAAACAATTCATAAGAAAAAATTTAAAAATAATTTACAGTACATTAAATGAACTTCAAAAATTAAATTGGAATCAAATCGGACAATGCTATAATGATTAATTGTTCTACTTTCTTAACACTGGTTATTTCCAAAACTTAAAAAGGATCATTTGGGTCATCTTGTACAACCTAAATATTAACTTAAAAATAAATTTGAATAATAGATAACCGTAGTTGAGTGAGATATGACTATTTTTTTTAAAACATAATACATAAAATTATTGTTAAAAATTATTTAGGGTTAATCAAATTATATCTAAAAATTGAATTAAAATTAAATCGGAACAATTTTTAACGCTATTAGTTATTATATTTTCATAAATCTGGTTGTGTTCAAACCGTAAAAAACATCATTTGGCTATCTTGTATATGCGAAATAGTAAATGTAAATTATATTCGAATTATAAATAACAGTATAATAGAGTGAGATATAATAATTTTTTTTAAAAAACAATTCATAAGAAAAATTTTTAAAATAATTTACAGTACATCAAATGAACTTCAAAGATTGAATTGGAATCAAATCGGACAATGCAGTAATGGTTAATTGTTCTATTTTCTTAACTCTGGTTATGTCCAAAACTTAAAAGGGATCATTTGGGTCATCTTGTGTAATCTAAATATGAATTTTAAAATATATTTGAATAATAGATAACCGTAATTGAGTGAGATATGACTATTTTCTTTAAACACAATACATCAAAATATTTTTAAAAATCATTTAGGGTTAATCAAATTATATCTAAAAATTAAATTCAAATTAAATCGGAACAATCGTGAATGCGAAGAGTTATTATATTTTCTTAATTCTGGTTGTGTTCAAACCGTAAAAAACATCATTTGGCTATCTTGTATATGTGAAATAGTAAATGCAAATTATATTCGAATTATAAATAACAGTATAATAGAGTGAGATATAATAATTTTTTTTAAAAAACAATTCATAAGAAAAATTTTTAAAATAATTTACAGTACATCAAATGAACTTCAAAGATTGAATTGGAATCAAATCGGACAATGCAGTAATGGTTAATTGTTCTATTTTCTTAACTCTGGTTATGTCCAAAACTTAAAAGGGATCATTTGAGTCATCTTGTATAACCTAAATATTAATTTTAAAATAAATTTGAATAATAGATAACCGTAATTGAGTGAGATATGACTATTTTTTTTAAAACATAGTACATAAAATTATTGTTAAAAATTATTTAGGGTTAATCAAATTATATCTAAAAATTGAATTAAAATTAAATCGGAACAATTTTTAACGCTATTAGTTATTATATTTTCATAAATCTGGTTGTGTTCAAACCGTAAAAAACATCATTTGGCTATCTTGTATATGCGAAATAGTAAATGTAAATTATATTCGAATAATAAATAACAGTAATATAGTGAGATAGAATTATTTTTTTTTAAAACAATTCATAAGAAAAAACTTAAAAATAATTTACAGTACGTTAAATGAACTTCAAAAATTAAATTGGAATCAAATCGGTCAATGCTATAATGATTAATTAAGAATCATTTGGGTCATCTTGTACAATCTAAATATTAATTTTAAAATAAATTTGAATAATAGATAACCGTAATTGAGTGAGATATGACTATTTTCTTTAAACACAATACAATAAAATATTTTAAAAAATCATTTAGGTGTAATCAAACTATATCTAAAAATTAAATTAAAATTAAATCGGAACAATCTTTAACGCTATTAGTTATTATATTTTCTTAAATCTGGTTGTGTTCAAACCATAAAAAACATCATTTGGCTATCTTGTATATTCGAAATAGTAAATGTACATTATATTCGAATAATAAATAACAGTATAATAGAGTGAGATATAATTATTTTTTTAAAAAACAATTCATAAGAAAAATTTTAAAAATAATTTATTTATGGTTATGTCCAAAACTTAAAAAGGATCATTTGAGTCATCTTGTATAACCTAAATATTAATTTTAAAATAAATTTGAATAATAGATAACCGTAATTGAGTGAGACATGACTATTTTTTTTAAACACAATATATCAAAATATTTTTAAAAATCATTTAGGGTTAATCAAATTATATCTAAAAAATAAATTAAAATTAAATCGGAACAATCGTTAACGCGAAGAGTTATTAAATTTTCTTAATTCTGGTTGTGTTTAAACCGCAAAAAACATCATTTGGCTATCTTGTATATGCGAAATAGTAAATTTAAATTATATTCGAAAAATAGATATCAGTAATAGAGTGAGATATAATTATTTTTTTAAAAAACAATTCATAAGAAAAATTTTAAAAATAAATTTGAATAATAGATAACCGTAATTGAGTGAGACATGACTATTTTTTTAAAACAAAATACATAAAATTACTTTTAAAAATTATTTAGGGTTAATTAAATTATATCAAAAATTGAATTAAAATTAAATCGGAACAATCGCCAACCCTATTAGTTATTACATTTTCTTAACTCTGGTTGTGTTCAAACCGCAAAAAACATCATTTGGCTATCTTGTAAATGCGAAATAGTAAATTTAAATTATATTCGAATAATAGATATCAGTAATAGAGTGAGATATAATTATTTTTTTAAAAAACAATTCATAAGAAAAATTTTAAAAATAATTTACAGTCCATCAAATGAACTTCAAAGATGAAATTGGAATCAAATCGGACAATGCTATAATGATTAATTGTTCTATTTTCTTAACCCTGGTTATGTCCAAAACTTAAAAAGGATCATTTGAGTCATCTTGTATAACCTAAATATTAATTTTAAAATAAATTTGAATAATAGATAACCGTAATTGAGTGAGACATGACTATTTTTTTTAAACACAATATATCAAAATATTTTTAAAAATCATTTAGGGTTAATCAAATTATATCTAAAAAATAAATTAAAATTAAATCGGAACAATCGTTAACGCGAAGAGTTATTATATTTTCTTAATTCTGGTTGTGTTTAAACCGCAAAAAACATCATTTGGCTATCTTGTATATGCGAAATAGTAAATTTAAATTATATTCAAAAAATAGATATTAGTAATAGAGTGAGATATAATTATTTTTTTAAAAAACAATTCATAAGAAAAATTTTAAAAATAATTTACAGTACATCAAATGAACTTCAAAGATTAAATTGGAATCAATGCTATAATGATTAATTGTTCTATTTTCTTAACCCTGGTTAGGTCCAAAACTTAAAAAGGATCATTTGAGTCATCTTGTATAACCTAAATATTAATTTTAAAACAAATTTAAATAATAGATAACCGTAATTGAGTAAGACATGACTATTTTTTTAAAACAAAATACATAAAATTATTTTTAAAAATTATTTAGGGTTAATCAAATTATATCTAAAAATTGAATTAAAATTAAATCGGAACAATCGCCAACCCTATTAGTTATTACATTTTCTTAACTCTAGTTGTGTTCAAACCGCAAAAAACATCATTTGGCTATCTTGTATATGCGAAATAGTAAATTTAAATTATATTCGAACTATAGAGATCAGTAATAGAGTGAGATATAATTATTTTTTTGAAAAACAATTCATAAGAAAAATTTTAAAAATAATTTACAGTCCATTAAATGAACTTCAAAGATGAAATTGGAATCAAATCGGACAATGCAGTAATGATTAATTGTTCTATTTTCTTAACTCTGGTTATGTCCAAAACTTAAAAAGGATCATTTGAGTCATCTTGTATAACCTAAATATTAATTTTAAAATAAATTTGAATAATAGATAACCGTAATTGAGTGAGATATGACTATTTTTTTTAAACACAATACATCAAAATATTTTTAAAAGTCATTTAGGGTTAATCAAATTATATATAAAAATTAAATTAAAATTAAAACGGAACAGTCTTTACGCTATCAGTTATTATATTTTCTTAATTCTGGTTGTGTTCAAACCGTAAAAAACATCATTTGGCTATCTTGTAAATGCGAAATAGTAAATTTAAATTCTATTCGAATAATAGATAACAGTATTAGAGTGAGATATAATTATTTTTTTAAAAAACAATTCATAAGAAAAGTTTTTAAAATAATTTACAATACATCAAATGAACTTCAAAAAATAAATTGGAATCAAATCGGACAATGTAATGATGATTAATTGTTCAATTTTCTTAACCCTGGTTATGTCCAAAACTTAAAAAGGATCATTTGAGTCATCTTGTATAACCTAAATATTAATTTTAAAACAAATTTAAATAATAGATAACCGTAATTGAGTAAGACATGACTATTTTTTTAAAACAAAATGCATAAAATTATTTTTTAAAATTATTTAGGGTTAATCAAATTATATCTAAAAATTAAATTAAAATTAAATCGGAACAATCGCCAACCCTATTAGTTATTACAATTTCTTAACTCTGGTTGTGTTCAAACCGCAAAAAACATCATTTGGCTATCTTGTATATGCGAAATAGTAAATTTAAATTATATTCGAATAATAGATATCAGTAATAGAGTGAGATATAATTATTTTTTTGAAAAACAATTCATAAGAAAAATTTTAAAAATAATTTACAGTCCATCAAATGAACTTCAAAGATGAAATTGGAATCAAATCGGACAATGCTATAATGATTAATTGTTCTATTTTCCTAACCCTGGTTATGTCCAAAACTTAAAAAGGATCATTTGAGTCATCTTGTATAACCTAAATATTAATTTTAAAATAAATTTGAATAATAGATAACCGTAATTGAGTGAGACATGACTATTTTTTTAAAACAAAATACATAAAATTATATTTAAAAATTATTTAGGGTTAATCAAATTATATCTAAAAATTGAATTAAAATTAAATCGGAACAATCGCCAACCCTATTAGTTATTACATTTTCTTAACTCTGGTTGTGTTCAAACCGCAAAAAACATCATTTGGCTATCTTGTATATGCGAAATAGTAAGTTTAAATTATATTCGAATAATAGATATCAGTAATAGAGTGAGATATAATTATTTTTTTGAAAAACAATTCATAAGAAAAATTTTAAAAATTATTTACAGTCCATCAAATGAACTTCAAAGATGAAATTGGAATCAAATCGGACAATGCTATAATGATTAATTGTTCTATTTTCTTAACCCTGGTTATGACCAAAACTTAAAAAGCATCAATTGAGTCATCTTGTATAACCTAAATATTAATTTTAAAATAAATTTGAATAATAGATTACCGTAATTGAGTGAGATATGACTATTTTTTTAAAACAATACATAAAATTATTTTTTAAAATTATTTAGGGTTAATCAAATTATATCAAAAATTGAATTAAAATTAAATCGGAACAATCGCCAACCCTATTAGTTATTACATTTTCTTAACTCTGGTTGTGTTCAAACCGCAAAAAACATCATTTGGCTATCTTGTATATGCGAAATAGTAAATTTAAATTATATTCGAATAATAGATATTAGTAATAGAGTGAGATATAATTATTTTTTTAAAAAACAATTCATATGAAAAATTTTAAAAATAATTTAGTCCATCAAATGAACTTCAAAGAGGAAATTGAAATCAAATCGAACAATGCTATAATGATTAATTGTTCTATTTTCTTAACCCTGCTTATGTCCAAAACTTAAAAAGGATCATTTGAGTCATCTTGTATAACCTAAATATTAATTTTAAAATAACTTTGAATAATAGATAACCGTAATTGAGTGAGATATGACTATTTTTTTTTAACACAATACATCAAAATATTTTTAAAAGTCATTTAGGGTTAATCAAATTATATATAAAAATTAGATTAAAATTAAAACGGAACAGTCTTTAACGCCATCAGTTATTATATTTTCTTAATTCTGGATGTGTTCAAACCGTAAAAAACATCATCTGGCTAACTTGTAAATGCGAAATAGTAAATTTAAATTCTATTCGAATAATAGATAACAGTAGATTAAAAGTGAGATATAATTATTTTTTTAAAAAACAATTCATAAGAAAAATTTTAAAAGTAATTTACAGTCCATCAAATGAACTTCAAAGATGAAATTGGAATCAAATCGGACAATGCTATAATGATTAATTGTTCTATTTTCTTAACCCTGGTTATGTCCAAAACTTAAAAAGGATCATTTGAGTCATCTTCTATAACCTAAATATTAATTTTAAAATAAATTTGAATAATAGATAACCGTAATTGAGTGAGACATGACTATTTTTTTAAAACAAAATACATAAAATTATTTTTAAAAATTATTTAGGGATAATTAAATTATATCTAAAAATTGAACTAAAATTAAATCGGAACAATCGCCAACCCTATTAGTTATTACATTTTCTTAACTCTGGTTGTGTTCAAACCGTAAAAAACATCATTTGGCTATCTTGTATATGCGAAATAGTAAATTTAAATTATATTCGAATAATAGATATCAGTAATAGAGTGAGACATAATTATTTTTTTAAAAAAACAATTCATAAGAAAAACTTTAAAAATAATTTACAGTCCATCAAATGAACTTCAAAGATGAAATTGGAATCAAATCGGACAATGCTATAATGATTAATTGTTCTATTTTCTTAACCCTGGTTATGACCAACACTTAAAATGCATTTAGGGTTAATCAAATTATATATAAAAATTAGATTAAAATTAAAACATCAAAACATCATTTGAGTCATCTTGTATAACCTAAATATTAATTTTAAAATAAATTTGAATAACAGATAACCGTAATTGAGTGAGATATGACAATTTTTTTTAAACACAATATATCAAAATATTTTTAAAAATCATTGAGGGTTAATCAAATTATATCTAAAAATTAAATTAAAATTAAATCGGAACAATCGTTAACGCGAAGAGCTATTATATTTTCTTAATTCTGGTTGTGTTTAAACCGTAAAAAACAGCATCTGGCTATCTTGTATTTGCGAAATAGTAAATGTAAATTATATTCGAATAATAAATAACAGTAATAGAATGAGATATAATTATTTTTTTTAAAAACAATTCATAAGAAAAATTTTAAAAATAATTTACAGTACATCAAATGAACTTCAAAGATGAAATTGGAATCAAACCGGACAATGCTATAATGATTAATTGTTCTATTTTCTTAACCCTGGTTATGTCCAAAACTTAAAAAGGATCAGTTGAGTCATCTTGTATAACCTAAATATTAATTTTAAAATAAATTTGAACAATAGATAACAGTAATTGAGTGAGATATGACTATTTTTTTAAAACATAATACATAAAATTATTTTTAAAAATTATTTAGGGTTAATTAAATTATATCTAAAAATTTAATTAAAATTAAATCGGAACAATCGCCAACTCTATTAGTTATTATATTTTCTTAAGTCTGGTTGTGTTCAAACCGCAAAAAACATCATTTAACTATTTTATATATGCGAAATAGTAAATTTAAATTATATTCGAATAATAGATATCAGTAATAGAGTGAGATATAATTATTTTTTTAAAAAACAGTTCATAAGAAAAATTTTAAAAATAATTTACAGTACATCAAATGAACTTCAAAGATTAAATTGGAATCAAATCGGACAATGCAGTAATGATTAATTGTTCTACTTTCTTAACACTGGTTATGTCCAAAACTTAAAAAGGATCATTTGGGTCATCTTGTACAACCTAAATATTAGTTTTAAAATAAATTTGAATAATAGATAACCGTAGTTGAGTGAGATATGACTATTTTTTTTAAACACAATACCTCAAAATATTTTAAAAAATTACTTTGGGTTAAACAAATTATATGTAAAAATTAAATTGAAATCATATCGGAACAATAGCTATAGGTAATAGTAATCGATTTTCTTTATTCTGGTTATGTCCAAAACTTAAAAAGGATCATTTGGGTCATCTTGTGTAATCTAAATATGAATTTTAAAATAAATTTGAATAATAGATAACCGTAATTGAGTGAGATATGATTTTTTTCTTTAACACAATACATCAAAATATTTTTAAAAATCATTTAGGGTTAATCAAATTATATCTAAAAATTATTTTAAAATTAAATCGGAACAATCGTTAACGCTATTAGTTATTACATTTTCTTAACTCTGGTTGTGTTCAAACCGTAAAAAACATCATTTGGCTATCTTGTATATGGTAAATAGTAAATGTAAATTATATTCGAATAATAAATAACAGTAATAGAATAAGATATAATTATTTTTTTTTAAAACAATTCATAAGAAAAATTTTAAAAATAATTTACAGTACATCAAATGAACTTCAAAGATTGAATTGGAATCAAATCGGACAATGCAGTAATGATTAATTGTTCTATTTTCTTAACTCTGGTTATGTCCAAAACTTAAAAAGGATCATTTTGAGTCATCTTGTATAACCTAAATATTAATTTTAAAATAAATTTGATTAATAGATAACCGTAATTGAGTGAGATAAGACTATTTTTTTTAAACACAATATATCAAAATATTTTTAAAAATCATTTAGGGTTAATGAAATTATATCTAAAAATTAAATTAAAATTAAATCGGAACAATCGCCAACGCTATTAGTTATTACATTTTCTTAACTCTGGTTGTGTTCAAACCGTAAAAAACATCATTTGGCTATCTTGTATATGGTAAATAGTAAATGTAAATTATATTCGAATAATAAATAACAGTAATAGAATAAGATATAATTATTTTTTTAAAAAACAATTCATAAGAAAAATTTTAAAAATAATTTACAGTACATCAAATGAACTTCAAAGATGAAATTGGAATCAAATCGGACAATGCTATAATGATTAATTGTTCTATTTTCTTAACCCTGGTTATGTCCAAAACTTAAAAAGGATCATTTGAGTCATCTTGTATAACCTAAATATTAATTTAAAAATAAATTTGAATAATAGATAACCGTAATTGAGTGAGATATAACTATATTTTTTAAACACAATCCAACAAAATATTTTAAAAAATCATTTAGGATTAATCAAATTATATCTAAAAATTAAATTAAAATTAAATCGGAACAATCTTTAACGCTATTAGTTATTATATTTTCTTAAATCTGGTTGTGTTCAAACCGTAAAAAACATCATTTGGCTATCTTGTATATGCGAAATAGTAAATTTAAATTATATTCGAATAATGGATAACTGTAATAGAGTGAGATATGGTTATTTTTTTTAAAAACAATTCATAAGAAAAAATTTAAAAATAATTTACAGTACATTAAATGAACTTCAAAAATTTAATTGGAATCAAATCGGACAATGCTATAATGATTAATTGTTCTACTTTCTTAACACTGGTTATGTCCAAAACTTAAAAAGGATCATTTGGGTCATCTTGTACAACCTAAATATTAATTTTAAAATAAATTTAAATAATAGATAACCGTAGTTGAGTGAGATATGACTATTTTTTTTAAACACAATATATCAAAATATTTTAAAAAATTACTTTGGGTTAAACAAATTATATGTAAAAATTAAATTGAAATCATATCGGAACAATAGCTATAGGTAATAGTAATCGATTTTCTTTATTCTGGTTATGTCCAAAACTTAAAAAGGATCATTTGGGTCATCTTGTGTAATCTAAATATGAATTTTAAAATAAATTTGAATAATAGATAACCGTAATTGAGTGAGATATGACTATTCTCTGTAACACAATACATCAAAATATTTTTAAAAATCATTTAGGGTTAATCAAATTATATCTAAAAATTACTTTAAAATAAATCGGAACAATCGTTAACGCTATTAGTTATTACATTTTCTTAACTCTGGTTGTGTTCAAACCGTAAAAAACATCATTTGGCTATCTTGTATATGGTAAATAGTAAATGTAAATTATATTCGAATAATAAATAACAGTAATAGAATAAGATATAATTATTTTTTTAAAAAACAATTCATAAGAAAAATTTTAAAAATAATTTACAGTACATCAAATGAACTTCAAAGATTGAATTGGAATCAAATCGGACAATGCAGTAATGATTAATTGTTCTATTTTCTTAACTCTGGTTTTGTCCAAAACTTAAAAAGGATCATTTTGAGTCATCTTGTATGACCTAAATATTAATTTTAAAATAAATTTGATTAATAGATTACCGTAATTGAGTGAGATAAGACTATTTTTTTTAAACACAATATATCAAAATATTTTTAAAAATCATTTAGGGTTAATGAAATTATATCTAAGAATTAAATTAAAATTAAATCGGAACAATCGCCAACGCTATTAGTTATTACATTTTCTTAAATCTGGTTGTGTTCAAACCGTAAAAAACATCATTTGGCTATCTTGTATATGGTAAATAGTAAATGTAAATTATATTCGAATAATAAATAACAGTAATAGAATAAGATATAATTATTTTTTTAAAAAACAACTTATAAAAAAAATTTTAAAAATAATTTACAGTACATCAAATGAACTTCAAAGATGAAATTGGAATCAAATCGGACAATGCTATAATGATTAATTGTTCTATTTTCTTAACCCTGGTTATGTCCAAAACCTAAAAAGGATCATTTGAGTCATCTTGTATAACCTAAATATTAATTTAAAAATAAATTTGAATAATAGATAACCGAAATTGAGTGAGATATAACTATATTTTTTAAACACAATCCAACAAAATATTTTAAAAAATCATTTAGGATTAATCAAATTATATCTAAAAATTAAATTAAAATTAAATCGGAACAATCTTTAACGCTATTAGTTATTATATTTTCTTAAATCTGGTTGTGTTCAAACCGTAAAAAACATCATTTGGCTATCTTGTATATGCGAAATAGTAAATTTAAATTATATTCGAATAATAGATAACAGTAATAGAGTGAGATATGGTTATTTTTTTTAAAAACAATTCATAAGAAAAAATTTAAAAATAATTTACAGTACATTAAATGAACTTCAAAAATTAAATTGGAATCAAATCGGATAATGCTATAATGATTAATTGTTTTACTTTCTTAACACTGGTTATGTCCAAAACTTAAAAAGGATCATTTGGGTCATCTTGTACAACCTAAATATTAATTTTAAAATAAATTTGAATAATAGATAACCGTAGTTGAGTGAGATATGACTATTTTTTTTAAACACAATATATCAAAATATTTTTAAAAATCATTTAGGGTTAATCAAATTATATCTAAAAATTAAATTAAAATTAAATCGGAACAATCGTTAACGCTATTAGTTATTATATTTTCTTAAATCTGGTTCGGTCTTAACAATAGATAACCGAAATTGAGTGAGACATGACTATTTTTTTTAAACACAATATATCAAAATATTTTTAAAAATCATTTAGGGTTAATCAAATTATATCTAAAAATTAAATCGGAACAATCGATAACGCGAAGAGTTATTATATTTTCTTAAATCTGGTTGTGTTCAAACCGAAAAAACATCATTTGGCTATCTTGTATATGCGAAATAGTAAATTTAAATTATATTCGAATAACGAATAACTGTAATAGAGTGAGATATGGTTATTTTTTTTAAAAACAATTCATAAGAAAAAATTTAAAAATAATTTACAGTACATTAAATGAACTTCAAAAATTTAATTGGAATCAAATCGGACAATGCTATAATGATTAATTGTTCTACTTTCTTAACACTGGTTATGTCCAAAACTTAAAAAGGATCATTTGGGTCATCTTGTACAACCTAAATATTAATTTTAAAATAAATTTGAATAATAGATAACCGTAGTTGAGTGAGATATGACTATTTTTTTTAAACACAATACCTCAAAATATTTTAAAAAATTACTTTGGGTTAAACAAATTATATGTAAAAATTAAATTGAAATCATATCGGAACAATAGCTATAGGTAATAGTAATCGATTTTCTTTATTCTGGTTATGTCCAAAACTTAAAAAGGATCATTTGGGTCATCTTGTGTAATCTAAATATGAATTTTAAAATAAATTTGAATAATAGATAACCGTAATTGAGTGAGATATGACTATTTTCTTTAACACAATACATCAAAATATTTTTAAAAATCATTTAGGGTTAATCAAATTATATCTAAAAATTATTTTAAAATTAAATCGGAACAATCGTTAACGCTATTAGTTATTACATTTTCTTAACTCTGGTTGTGTTCAAACCGTAAAAAACATCATTTGGCTATCTTGTATATGGTAAATAGTAAATCTAAATTATATTCGAATAATAAATAACAGTAATAGAATAAGATATAATTATTTTTTTAAAAAACAATTCATAAGAAAAATTTTAAAAATAATTTACAGTACATCAAATGAACTTCAAAGATTGAATTGGAATCAAATCGGACAATGCAGTAATGATTAATTGTTCTATTTTCTTAACTCTGGTTATGTCCAAAACTTAAAAAAGAATCATTTTGAGTCATCTTGTATAACCTAAATATTAATTTTAAAATAAATTTGATTAATAGATAACCGTAATTGAGTGAGATAAGTCTATTTTTTTTTTAAAAAATATATCAAAATATTTTTAAAAATCATTTAGGGTTAATGAAATTATATCTAAAAATTAAATTAAAATTAAATCGGAACAATCGCCAACGCTATTAGTTATTACATTTTCTTAACTCTGGTTGTGTTCAAACCGTAAAAAACATCATTTGGCTATCTTGTATATGCGAAATAGTAAATGTAAATTATATTCGAATTATAAATAACAGTATAATAGAGTGAGATATAATTATTTTTTTAAAAAACAATTCATAAGAAAAATTTTAAAAATAATTTACAGTACATTAAATGAACTTTAAAGATTAAATTGGAATCAAATCGGACAATGCAGTAATGATTAATTGTTCTATTTTCTTAACTCTTGTTATGTCTAAAACTTAAAAAGGATCATTTGAGTCATCTTTTATAACCTAAATTATTAGTTATCATCTATTAAAAAATCATTTAGGATTAATCAAATTATATCTAAAAATTAAATTAAAATTAAATCGGAACAATCTTTAACGCTATTAGTTATTATATTTTCTTAAATCTGGTTGTGTTCAAACCGTAAAAAACATCATTTGGCTATCTTGTATATGCGAAATAGTAAATTTAAATTATATTCAAATAATAGATAACAGTAATAGAGTGAGATATGGTTATTTTTTTTAAAAACAATTCATAAGAAAAAATTTAAAAATAATTTACAGAACATTAAATGAACTTCAAAAATTAAATTGGAATCAAATCGGACAATGCTATAATGATTAATTATTTTACTTTCTTAACACTGGTTATGTCCAAAATTTAAAAAGGATCATTTGGGTCATCTGGTACAACCTAAATATTAATTTTAAAATAAATTTGAATAATAGATAACCGTAGTTGAGTGAGATATGACTATTTTTTTTAAACACAATATATCAAAATATTTTTAAAAATCATTTAGGGTTAATCAAATTATATCTAAAAATTAAATTAAAATTAAATAGGAACAATCATTAACGCTATTAGTTATTATATTTTCTTAATTGTGGTTGTGTTCAAACCGTAAAAAACATCATTTGGCTATCTTGTATATGCGAAATAGTAAATGTAAATTATATTCGAATTATAAATAACAGTATAATAGAGTGAGATATAATTATTTTTTTAAAAAACAATTCATAAGAAAAATTTTAAAAATAATTTACAGTACATCAAATGAACTTTAAAGATTAAATTGGAATCAAATCGGACAATGCAGTAATGATTAATTGTTCTATTTTCTTAACTCTGGTTATGTCTAAAACTTATAAAGGATCATTTGAGTCATCTTTTATAACCTAAATATTAATTTTAAAATAAATTTGATTAATAGATAACCGTAATTGAGTGAGATAAGACTATTTTTTTTAAACACAATATATCAAAATATTTTTAAAAATCATTTAGGGTTAATGAAATTATATCTAAAAATTAAATTAAAATTAAATCGGAACAATCGCCAACGCTATTAGTTATTACATTTTCTTAACTCTGGTTGTGTTCAAACCGTAAAAAACATCATTTGGCTATCTTGTATATGGGAAATAGTAAATGTTAATTATATTCGTATAATAAATAACAGTAATAGAGTGAGATATAATTATTTTTTTAAAAAACAATTCATAAGAAAAATTTAAAAAATTATTTACAGTACATCAAATGAACTTCAAAGATGAAATTGGAATCAAATCGGACAATGCTATAATGATTAATTGTTCTATTTTCTTAACCCTGGTTATGTCCAAAACTTAAAAAGGATCATTTGAGTCATCTTGTATAACCTAAATATTAATTTAAAAATAAATTTGAATAATAGATAACCGTAATTGAGTGAGATATAACTATTTTTTTTAAACACAATCCAACAAAATATTTTAAAAAATCATTTAGGGTTAATCAAATTATATCTAAAAATTAAATTAAAATTAAATCGGAACAATCTTTAACGCTATTAGTTATTATATTTTCTTAAATCTGGTTGTGTTCAAACCGTAAAAAACATCATTTGGCTATCTTGTATATGCGAAATAGTAAATTTAAATGATATTCGAATAATAGATAACAGTAATAGAGTGAGATATGGTTATTTTTTTTAAAAACAATTCATAAGAAAAAATTGAAAAATAATTTACAGTACATTAAATGAACTTCGAAAATTAAATTGGAATCAAATCGGACAATGCTATAATGATTAATTGTTCTATTTTCTTAACCCTGGTTATGTCCAAAACTTAAAAAGGATCATTTGAGTCATCTTGTATAACCTAAATATTAATTTTAAAATAAATTTGAATAATAGATAACCGTAATTGAGTGAGATAAGACTATTTTTTTAAAACATAATACATAAAATTATTTTTAAAAATTATTTAGGGTTAATCAAATTATATCTAAAAATTAAATTAAAATTAAATCGGAACAATCTTTAACGCTATTAGTTATTATATTTTCTTAAATCTGGTCGTGTTCAAACCGTAAAAAACATCATTTGGCTATCTTGTATATGCGAAATAGTAAATTTAAATTATATTCGAATAATAGATAACAGTAATAGAGTGAGATATGGTTATTTTTTTTAAAAACAATTCATAAGAAAAAATTTAAAAATAATTTACAGTACATTAAATGAACTTCAAAAATTAAATTGGAATCAAATCGGACAATGCTATAATGATTAATTGTTCTACTTTCTTAACACTGGTTATGTCCAAAACTTAAAAAGGATCATTTGGGTCATCTTGTACAACCTAAATATTAATTTTAAAATAAATTTGAATAATAGATAACCGTAGTTGAGTGAGATATGACTATTTTCTTTAACACAATACATCAAAATATTTTTAAAAATCATTTAGGGTTAATCAAATTATATCTAAAAATTATTTTAAAATTAAATCGGAATAATCGTTAACGCTATTAGTTATTATATTTTCTTAATTCTGGTTGTGTTCAAACCGTAAAAAACATCATTTGGCTATCTTGTTTATGCGAAATAGTAAATTTAAATTATATTCGAATAATAAATAACAGTAATAGAGTGAGATATAATTATTTTTTTAAAAAACAATTCATAAGAAAAAATTTAAAAATAATTTACAGTACATCAAATGAACTTCAAAGATTAGATTGGAATCAAATCGGACAATGCAGTAATGATTAATTGTTCTATTTTCTTAACTCTGGTTATGTCCAAAACTTAAAAAGGATCATTTGAGTCATCTTTTATAACCTAAATATTAATTTTAAAATAAATTTGAATAATAGATAACCGTAATTGAGTGAGATATGACAATTTTTTTTAAACACAATATATCAAAATATTTTTAAAAATCATTGAGGGTTAATCAAATTATATCTAAAAATTAAATTAAAATTAAATCGGAACAATCGTTAACGCGAAGAGTTATTATATTTTCTTAATTCTGGTTGTGTTTAAACCGTAAAAAACAGCATCTGGCTATCTTGTATATGCGAAATAGTAAATGTAAATTATATTCGAATAATAAATAACAGTAATAGAATGAGATATAATTATTTTTTTTAAAAACAATTCATAAGAAAAATTTTAAAAATAATTTACAGTACATCAAATGAACTTCAAAGATAAAATTGGAATCACACCGGACAATGCTATAATGATTAATTGTTCTATTTTCTTAACTCTGGTTATGTCTAAAACTTAAAAAGGATCATTTGAGTCATCTTGTATAACCTAAATATTAATTTTAAAATAAATTTGAATAATAGATAACCGTAATTGAGTGAGATAAGACTATTTTTTTAAAACATAATATATAAAATTATTTTTAAAAATTATTTAGGGTTAATCAAATTATATCTAAAAATTAAATTAAAATTAAATCGGAACAATCTTTAACGCTATTAGTTATTATATTTTCTTAAATCTGGTCGTGTTCAAACCGTAAAAAACATCATTTGGCTATCTTGTATATGCGAAATAGTAAAATTAAATTATATTCGAATAATAGATAACAGTAATAGAGTGAGATATGGTTATTTTTTTTAAAAACAATTCATAAGAAAAAATTTAAAAATAATTTACAGTACATTAAATGAACTTCAAAAATTAAATTGGAATCAAATCGGACAATGCTATAATGATTAATTGTTCTACTTTCTTAACACTGGTTATGTCCAAAACTTAAAAAGGATCATTTGGGTCATCTTGTACAACCTAAATATTAATTTTAAAATAAATTTGAATAATAGATAACCGTAGTTGAGTGAGATATGACTATTTTTTTTAAACACAATATATCAAAATATTTTTAAAAATCATTTAGGGTTAATGAAATTATAACTAAAAAATAAATTAAAATTAAATCGGAACAATCGCCAACGCTATTAGTTATTACATTTTCTTAACTCTGGTTGTGTTCAAACCGTAAAAAACATCATTTGGCTATCTTGTATATGGGAAATAGTAAATGTTAATTATATTTGTATAATAAATAACGGTAATAGAGTGAGATATAATTATTTTTTTAAAAAACAATTCATAAGAAAAATTTAAAAAAAATTATTTACAGTACATCAAATGAACTTCAAAGATGAAATTGGAATCAAATCGGACAATGCTATAATGATTAATTGTTCTATTTTCTTAACCCTGGTTATGTCCAAAACTTAAAAAGGATCATTTGAGTCATCTTGTATAACCTAAATATTAATTTAAAAATAAATTTGAATAATAGATAACCGTAATTGAGTGAGATATAACTATTTTTTTTAAACACAATCCAACAAAATATTTTAAAAAATCATTTAGGGTTAATCAAATTATATCTAAAAATTAAATTAAAATTAAATCGGAACAATCTTTAGCGCTATTAGTTATTATATTTTCTTAAATCTGGTTGTGTTCAAACCGTAAAAAACATCATTTGGCTATCTTGTATATGCGAAATAGTAAATTTAAATTATATTCGAATAATAGATAACAGTAATAGAGTGAGATATGGTTATTTTTTTTAAAAACAATTCATAAGAAAAAATTTAAAAATAATTTACAGTACATTAAATGAACTTCAAAAATTAAATTGGAATCAAATCGGACAATGCTATAATGATTACTTGTTTTACTTTCTTAACACTGGTTATGTCCAAAACTTAAAAAGGATCATTTGGGTCATCTTGTACAACCTAAATATTAATTTTAAAATAAATTTGAATAATAGATAACCGTAGTTGAGTGAGATATGACTATTTTTTTTAAACACAATATATCAAAATATTTTTAAAAATCATTTAGGGTTAATCAAATTATATCTAAAAATGAAATTAAAATTAAATCGGAACAATCGTTAACGCTATTAGTTATTATATTTTCTTAATTCTGATTGTGTTCAAACCGTAAAAAACATTATTTGGCTATCTTGTATATGCGAAATAGTAAATGTAAATTATATTCGAATTATAAATAACAGTATAATAGAGTGAGATATAATTATTTTTTTAAAAACAATTCATAAGAAAAATTTTAAAAATAATTTACAGTACATCAAATGAACTTCGAAAATTAAATTGGAATCAAATTGGACAATGCAGTAATGATTAATTGTTCTATTTTCTTAACCCTGGTTATGTCCAAAACTTAAAAAGGATCATTTGAGTCATCTTGTATAACCTAAATATTAATTTTAAAATAAATTTGAATAATAGATAACCGTAATTGAGTGAGATATGACTATTTTTTTTAAACACAATATATCAAAATATTTTTAAAAATCATTTAGGGTTAATCAAATTATATCTAAAAATTAAATTAAAATTAAATCGGAACAATCGATAACGCGAAGAGTTATTATATTTTCTTAACTCTGGTTGTGTTCAAACCGTAAAAAACCTCAGTTGGCTATCTTGTATATGGGAAATAGTAAATGCAAATTATATTCGAATAATAAATAACAGTAATAGAGTGAGATATAATTATTTTTTTAAAAAACCATAAGAAAAATTTTAAAAATAATTTACAGTACATCAAATGAACTTCAAAGATTAAATTGGAATCAAATCGGACAATGCAGTAATGATTAATTGTTCTATTTTCTTAACTCTGGTTATGTCCAAAACTTAAAAAGGATCATTTGAGTCATCTTGTATAACCTAAATAAAAATTTTAAAATAAATCTGATTAAGAGATAACCGTAATTGAGTGAGATAAGACTATTTTTTTTAAACACAATACCTCAAAATATTTTAAAAAATTACTTAGGGTTAAACAAATTATATGTAAAAATTAAATTGAAATCATATCGGAACAATAGCTATAGGTAATAGTAATCGATTTTCTTTATTCTGGTTATGTCCAAAATTTAAAAAGGATCATTTGGGTCATCTTGTGTAATCTAAATATGAATTTTAAAATATATTTAAATAGTAGATAACCGAAATTGAGTGAGATATGACTATTTTCTTTAAACACAATACATCAAAATATTTTTAAAAATCATTTAGGGTTAATCAAATTATATCTAAAAATTATTTTAAAATTAAATCGGAACAATCGTTAACGCTATTATTTATTACATTTTCTTAACTCTGGTTGTGTTCAAACCGTAAAAAACATCATTTGGCTAACTTGTATATGCGAAATAGTAAATTTAAATTATATTCGATTAATAAAAAACAGTAATAGAGTGAGATATATTTATTTTTTTAAAAAACAACTCATAAGAAAAATTTTAAAAATAATTTACAGTACATCAAATGAACTTCGAAAATTAAATTGGAATCAAATTGGACAATGCTATAATGATTAATTGTTCTATTTTCTTAACCCTGGTTATGACCAAAACTTAAAAAGGATCATTTGAGTCATCTTGTATAAACTAAATATTAATTTTAAAATAAATTTGAATAATAGATAACCGTAGTTGAGTGAGATATGACTATTTTTTTTAAGCACAATATATCAAAATATTTTTAAAAATCATTTAGGGTTAATCAAATTATATCTAAAAATTAAATTCAAATTAAATCGGATCAATCGTGAATGCGAAGAGTTATTATATTTTCTTAATTCTGGTTGTGTTCAAACCGTAAAAAACATCAATTGGCTATCTTGTATATGCGAAACAGTAAATGTAAATTATATTCGAATTATAAATAACAGTATAATAGAGTGAGATATAATTATTTTTTTAAAAAACAATTCATAAGAAAAATTTTAAAAATAATTTACACTACATCAAATGAACTTTAAAGATTAAATTGGAATCAAATCGGACAATGCAGTAATGATTAATTGTTCTATTTTCTTAACCCTGGTTATGTCCAAAACTTAAAAAGGATCATTTGAGTCATCTTGTATAACCTAAATATTAATTTTAAAATAAATTTGAATAATAGATAACCGTAATTGAGTGAGATATGACTATTTTTTTTAAACACAATATATCAAAATATTTTTAAAAATCATTTAGGGTTAATCAAATGATATCTAAAAATTAAATCGGAACAATCGATAACGCGAAGAGTTATTATATTTTCTTAAATCTGATTGTGTTCAAACCGTAAAAAACATCATTTGGCTATCTTGAATATGCGAAATAGTAAATTTAAATTATAATCGAATGATAGATAACAGTAATAGAGTGAGATATGGTTATTTTTTTTAAAAACAATTCATAAGAAAAGTTTTAAAAATAATTTACAGTACATCAAATGAACTTCAAAGATTAAATTGGAATCAAATCGGACAATGCAGTAATGATTAATTGTTCTATTTTCTTAACTCTGGTTATGTCCAAAACTTAAAAAGGATCATTCGAGTCATCTTGAATAACCTAAATATTAATTTTAAAATAAATTTGATTAATAGATAACCGTAATTGAGTGAGATAAGACTATTTTTTTTAAACACAATATATCAAAATATTTTTAAAAATCATTTAGGGTTAATCAAATTATACCAAAAAATTAAATTCAAATTAAATCGGAACAATCGTGAATGCGAAGAGTTATTATATTTTCTTAATTCTGGTTGTGTTCAAACCGTAAAAAACATCATTTGGCTATCTTGTATATGCGAAATAGTAAACGTAAATTATATTCGAATAATAGAAAACAGTAATAGAGTGAGATATGGTTATTTTTTTTAAAAACAATTCATAAGAAAAGTTTTAAAAATAATTTACAGTACATCAAATGAACTTCAAAAATTAAATTGGAATCAAATCGGACAATCTAATAATGATTAATTGTTGTATTTTCTTAACCCTGGTTATGTCCAAAACTTAAAAAGCATCATTTGAGTCATCTTGTATAACCTAAATATTAATTTTAAAATAAATTTAAATAATAGATAACCGTAATTGAGTGAGATATGACAATTTTTTTTAAACACAATATATCAAAATATTTTTAAAAATCATTGAGGGTTAATCAAATTATATCTAAAAATTATTTTAAAATTAAATCGGAACAATCGTTAACGCTATTAGTTATTACATTTTCTTAACTCTGGTTGTGTTCAAACCGTAAAAAACATCATTTGGCTATCTTGTAAATGCGAAATAGTAAATTTAAATTATATTCGAATAATAGATATCAGTAATAGAGTGAGATATAATTATTTTTTTAAAAAACAATTCATAAGAAAAATTTTAAAAATAATTTACAGTCCATCAAATGAACTTCAAAGATGAAATTGGAATCAAATCGGACAATGCTATAATGATTAATTGTTCTATTTTCTTAACCCTGGTTATGTCCAAAACTTAAAAAGGATCATTTGAGTCATCTTGTATAACCTAAATATTAATTTTAAAATAAATTTGAATAATAGATAACCGTAATTGAGTGAGATATGACTATTTTTTTTAAACACAATACATCAAAATATTTTTAAAAGTCATTTAGGGTTAATCAAATTATATATAAAAATTAAATTAAAATTAAAACGGAACAGTCTTTAACGCTATCAGTTATTATATTTTCTTAATTCTGGTTGTGTTCAAACCGTAAAAAACATCATTTGGCTATCTTGTAAATGCGAAATAGTAAATTTAAATTCTATTCGAATAATAGATAACAGTAATAGAGTGAGATTAAATTATTTTTTTAAAAAACAATTCATAAGAAAAGTTTTTAAAATAATTTACAATACATCAAATGAACTTCAAAAAATAAATTGGAATCAAATCGGACAATGTAATAATGATTAATTGTTCAATTTTCTTAACCCTGGTTATGTCCAAAACTTAAAAAGGATCTTTTGAGTCATCTTGTATAACCTAAATATTAATTATAAAATAAATTTGAATAATAGATAACCGTAATTGAGTGAGACATGACTATTTTTTAAAAATAAAATACATAAAATTATTTTTAAAAATTATTTAGGGATAATTAAATTATATCTAAAAATTGAACTAAAATTAAATCGGAACAATCGCCAACCCTATTAGTTATTACATTTTCTTAACTCTGGTTGTGTTCAAACCGTAAAAAACATCATTTGGCTATCTTGTATATGCGAAATAGTAAATTTAAATTATATTCGAATAATAGATATCAGTAATAGAGTGAGATATAATTATTTTTTTAAAAAACAATTCATAAGAAAAACTTTAAAAATAATTTACAGTCCATCAAATGAACTTCAAAGATGAAATTGGAATCAAATCGGACAATGCTATAATGATTAATTGTTCTATTTTCTTAACCCTGGTTATGTCCAAAACTTAAAAAGGATCATTTGAGTCATCTTGTATAACCTAAATATTAATTTTAAAATAAATTTGAATAATAGATAACCGTAATTGAGTGAGATATGACTATTTTTTTTAAACACAATACATCAAAATATTTTTAAAAGTCATTTAGGGTTAATCAAATTATATATAAAAATTAAATTAAAATTAAAACGGAACAGTCTTTAACGCTATCAGTTATTATATTTTCTTAATTCTGGTTGTGTTCAAACCGTAAAAAACATCATTTGGCTATCTTGTAAATGCGAAATAGTAAATTTAAATTCTATTCGAATAATAGATAACAGTAATAGAGAGATATAATTATTTTTTTAAAAAACAATTCATAAGAAAAGTTTTTAAAATAATTTACAATACATCAAATGAACTTCAAAAAATAAATTGGAATCAAATCGGACAATGTAATAATGATTAATTGTTCTATTTTCTTAACCCTGGTTATGTCCAAGACTTAAAAAGGATCATTTGAGTCATCTTGTATAACCTAAATATTAATTTTAAAATAAATTTGAATAATAGATAACCGTAATTGAGTGAGACATGACTATTTTTTTTAAAACAAAATACATAAAATTATTTTTAAAAATTATTTAGGGTTAATCAAATTATATCTAAAAATTGAATTAAAATTAAATCGGAACAATCGCCAACCCTATTAGTTATTACATTTTCTTAACTCTGGTTGTGTTCAAACCATAAAAAACATCATTTGGCTATCTTGGATATGCGAAATAGTAAATTTAAATTATATTCGAATTATAGATATCAGTAATAGAGTGAGATATAATTATTTTTTTGAAAAACAATTCATAAGAAAAATTTTAAAAATAATTTACAGGCCATCAAATGAACTTCAAAGATGAAATTGGAATCAAATCGGACAATGCTATAATGATTAATTGTTCTATTTTCTTAACCCTGGTTATGTCCAAAACCTAAAAAGGATCATTTGAGTCATCTTCTATAACCTAAATATTAATTTTAAAATAAATTTGAATAATAGGTAACCGTAATTGAGTGAGACATGACTATTTTTTTAAAACAAAATACATAAAATTATTTTTAACAATTATTTAGGGATAATTAAATTATATCTAAAAATTGAACTAAAATTAAATCGGAACAATCGCCAACCCTATTAGTTATTACATTTTCTTAACTCTGGTTGTGTTCAAATCGTAAAAAACATCATTTGGCTATCTTGTATATGCGAAATAGTAAATTTAAATTATATTCGAATAATAGATATCAGTAATAGAGTGAGATATAATTATTTTTTTAAAAAACAATTCATAAGAAAAACTTTAAAAATAATTTACAGTCCATCAAATGAACTTTAAAGATTAAATTGGAATCAAATCGGACAATGCAGTAATGATTAATTGTTCTACTTTCTTAACACTGGTTATGTCCAAAACTTAAAAAGGATCATTTGGGTCATCTTGTACAACCTAAATATTAATTTTAAAATAAATTTGAATAATAGATAACCGTAGTTGAGTGAGATATGACTATTTTTTTTAAACACAATACCTCAAAATATTTTAAAAAATTACTTTGGGTTAAACAAATTATATGTAAAAATTAAATTGAAATCATATCGGAACAATAGCTATAGGTAATAGTAATCGATTTTCTTTATTCTGGTTATGTCCAAAACTTAAAAAGGATCATTTGGGTCATCTTGTGTAATCTAAATATGAATTTTAAAATAAATTTGAATAATAGATAACCGTAATTGAGTGAGATATGACTATTTTCTTTAACACAATACATCAAAATATTTTTAAAAATCATTTAGGGTTAATCAAATTATATCTAAAAATTATTTTAAAATTAAATCGGAACAATCGTTAACGCTATTAGTTATTACATTTTCTTAACTCTGGTTGTGTTCAAACCGTAAAAAACATCATTTGGCTATCTTGTATATGGTAAATAGTAAATCTAAATTATATTCGAATAATAAATAACAGTAATAGAATAAGATATAATTATTTTTTTAAAAAACAATTCATAAGAAAAATTTTAAAAATAATTTACAGTACATCAAATGAACTTCAAAGATTGAATTTGAATCAAATCGGACAATGCAGTAATGATTAATTGTTCTATTTTCTTAACTCTGGTTATGTCCAAAACTTAAAAAAGAATCATTTTGAGTCATCTTGTATAACCTAAATATTAATTTTAAAATAAATTTGATTAATAGATAACCGTAATTGAGTGAGATAAGTCTATTTTTTTTTTAAAAAATATATCAAAATATTTTTAAAAATCATTTAGGGTTAATGAAATTATATCTAAAAATTAAATTAAAATTAAATCGGAACAATCGCCAACGCTATTAGTTATTACATTTTCTTAACTCTGGTTGTGTTCAAACCGTAAAAAACATCATTTGGCTATCTTGTATATGCGAAATAGTAAATGTAAATTATATTCGAATTATAAATAACAGTATAATAGAGTGAGATATAATTATTTTTTTAAAAAACAATTCATAAGAAAAATTTTAAAAATAATTTACACTACATCAAATGAACTTTAAAGATTAAATTGGAATCAAATCGGACAATGCAGTAATGATTAATTGTTCTACTTTCTTAACACTGGTTATGTCCAAAACTTAAAAAGGATCATTTGGGTCATCTTGTACAACCTAAATATTAATTTTAAAATAAATTTGAATAATAGATAACCGTAGTTGAGTGAGATATGACTATTTTTTTTAAACACAATACCTCAAAATATTTTAAAAAATTACTTTGGGTTAAACAAATTATATGTAAAAATTAAATTGAAATCATATCGGAACAATAGCTATAGGTAATAGTAATCGATTTTCTTTATTCTGGTTATGTCCAAAACTTAAAAAGGATCATTTGGGTCATCTTGTGTAATCTAAATATGAATTTTAAAATAAATTTGAATAATAGATAACCGTAATTGAGTGAGATATGACTATTTTCTTTAACACAATACATCAAAATATTTTTAAAAATCATTTAGGGTTAATCAAATTATATCTAAAAATTATTTTAAAATTAAATCGGAACAATCGTTAACGCTATTAGTTATTACATTTTCTTAACTCTGGTTGTGTTCAAACCGTAAAAAACATCATTTGGCTATCTTGTATATGGTAAATAGTAAATCTAAATTATATTCGAATAATAAATAACAGTAATAGAATAAGATATAATTATTTTTTTAAAAAACAATTCATAAGAAAAATTTTAAAAATAATTTACAGTACATCAAATGAACTTCAAAGATTGAATTGGAATCAAATCGGACAATGCAGTAATGATTAATTGTTCTATTTTCTTAACTCTGGTTATGTCCAAAACTTAAAAAAGAATCATTTTGAGTCATCTTGTATAACCTAAATATTAATTTTAAAATAAATTTGATTAATAGATAACCGTAATTGAGTGAGATAAGTCTATTTTTTTTTTAAAAAATATATCAAAATATTTTTAAAAATCATTTAGGGTTAATGAAATTATATCTAAAAATTAAATTAAAATTAAATCGGAACAATCGCCAACGCTATTAGTTATTACATTTTCTTAACTCTGGTTGTGTTCAAACCGTAAAAAACATCATTTGGCTATCTTGTATATGCGAAATAGTAAATGTAAATTATATTCGAATTATAAATAACAGTATAATAGAGTGAGATATAATTATTTTTTTAAAAAACAATTCATAAGAAAAATTTTAAAAATAATTTACAGTACATTAAATGAACTTTAAAGATTAAATTGGAATCAAATCGGACAATGCAGTAATGATTAATTGTTCTATTTTCTTAACTCTTGTTATGTCTAAAACTTAAAAAGGATCATTTGAGTCATCTTTTATAACCTAAATTATTAGTTATCATCTATTAAAAAATCATTTAGGATTAATCAAATTATATCTAAAAATTAAATTAAAATTAAATCGGAACAATCTTTAACGCTATTAGTTATTATATTTTCTTAAATCTGGTTGTGTTCAAACCGTAAAAAACATCATTTGGCTATCTTGTATATGCGAAATAGTAAATTTAAATTATATTCAA
Source organism: Anthonomus grandis grandis (assembly GCF_022605725.1). NCBI lineage: Eukaryota > Metazoa > Arthropoda > Insecta > Coleoptera > Curculionidae > Anthonomus > Anthonomus grandis. Next base: position 31,392,359 of record NC_065553.1, on the reverse strand, counting down.
ATAATAGATAACAGTAATAGAGTGAGATATGGTTATTTTTTTTAAAAACAATTCATAAGAAAAAATTTAAAAATAATTTACAGAACATTAAATGAACTTCAAAAATTAAATTGGAATCAAATCGGACAATGCTATAATGATTAATTATTTTACTTTCTTAACACTGGTTATGTCCAAAACTTAAAAAGGATCATTTGGGTCATCTGGTACAACCTAAATATTAATTTTAAAATAAATTTGAATAATAGATAACCGTAGTTGAGTGAGATATGACTATTTTTTTTAAACACAATATATCAAAATATTTTTAAAAATCATTTAGGGTTAATCAAATTATATCTAAAAATTAAATTAAAATTAAATAGGAACAATCATTAACGCTATTAGTTATTATATTTTCTTAATTGTGGTTGTGTTCAAACCGTAAAAAACATCATTTGGCTATCTTGTATATGCGAAATAGTAAATGTAAATTATATTCGAATTATAAATAACAGTATAATAGAGTGAGATATAATTATTTTTTTAAAAAACAATTCATAAGAAAAATTTTAAAAATAATTTACAGTACATCAAATGAACTTTAAAGATTAAATTGGAATCAAATCGGACAATGCAGTAATGATTAATTGTTCTATTTTCTTAACTCTGGTTATGTCTAAAACTTATAAAGGATCATTTGAGTCATCTTTTATAACCTAAATATTAATTTTAAAATAAATTTGATTAATAGATAACCGTAATTGAGTGAGATAAGACTATTTTTTTTAAACACAATATATCAAAATATTTTTAAAAATCATTTAGGGTTAATGAAATTATATCTAAAAATTAAATTAAAATTAAATCGGAACAATCGCCAACGCTATTAGTTATTACATTTTCTTAACTCTGGTTGTGTTCAAACCGTAAAAAACATCATTTGGCTATCTTGTATATGGGAAATAGTAAATGTTAATTATATTCGTATAATAAATAACAGTAATAGAGTGAGATATAATTATTTTTTTAAAAAACAATTCATAAGAAAAATTTAAAAAATTATTTACAGTACATCAAATGAACTTCAAAGATGAAATTGGAATCAAATCGGACAATGCTATAATGATTAATTGTTCTATTTTCTTAACCCTGGTTATGTCCAAAACTTAAAAAGGATCATTTGAGTCATCTTGTATAACCTAAATATTAATTTAAAAATAAATTTGAATAATAGATAACCGTAATTGAGTGAGATATAACTATTTTTTTTAAACACAATCCAACAAAATATTTTAAAAAATCATTTAGGGTTAATCAAATTATATCTAAAAATTAAATTAAAATTAAATCGGAACAATCTTTAACGCTATTAGTCATTATATTTTCTTAAATCTGGTTGTGTTCAAACCGTAAAAAACATCATTTGGCTATCTTGTATATGCGAAATAGTAAATTTAAATGATATTCGAATAATAGATAACAGTAATAGAGTGAGATATGGTTATTTTTTTTAAAAACAATTCATAAGAAAAAATTGAAAAATAATTTACAGTACATTAAATGAACTTCGAAAATTAAATTGGAATCAAATCGGACAATGCTATAATGATTAATTGTTCTATTTTCTTAACCCTGGTTATGTCCAAAACTTAAAAAGGATCATTTGAGTCATCTTGTATAACCTAAATATTAATTTTAAAATAAATTTGAATAATAGATAACCGTAATTGAGTGAGATAAGACTATTTTTTTAAAACATAATACATAAAATTATTTTTAAAAATTATTTAGGGTTAATCAAATTATATCTAAAAATTAAATTAAAATTAAATCGGAACAATCTTTAACGCTATTAGTTATTATATTTTCTTAAATCTGGTCGTGTTCAAACCGTAAAAAACATCATTTGGCTATCTTGTATATGCGAAATAGTAAATTTAAATTATATTCGAATAATAGATAACAGTAATAGAGTGAGATATGGTTATTTTTTTTAAAAACAATTCATAAGAAAAAATTTAAAAATAATTTACAGTACATTAAATGAACTTCAAAAATTAAATTGGAATCAAATCGGACAATGCTATAATGATTAATTGTTCTACTTTCTTAACACTGGTTATGTCCAAAACTTAAAAAGGATCATTTGGGTCATCTTGTACAACCTAAATATTAATTTTAAAATAAATTTGAATAATAGATAACCGTAGTTGAGTGAGATATGACTATTTTCTTTAACACAATACATCAAAATATTTTTAAAAATCATTTAGGGTTAATCAAATTATATCTAAAAATTATTTTAAAATTAAATCGGAATAATCGTTAACGCTATTAGTTATTATATTTTCTTAATTCTGGTTGTGTTCAAACCGTAAAAAACATCATTTGGCTATCTTGTTTATGCGAAATAGTAAATTTAAATTATATTCGAATAATAAATAACAGTAATAGAGTGAGATATAATTATTTTTTTAAAAAACAATTCATAAGAAAAAATTTAAAAATAATTTACAGTACATCAAATGAACTTCAAAGATTAGATTGGAATCAAATCGGACAATGCAGTAATGATTAATTGTTCTATTTTCTTAACTCTGGTTATGTCCAAAACTTAAAAAGGATCATTTGAGTCATCTTTTATAACCTAAATATTAATTTTAAAATAAATTTGAATAATAGATAACCGTAATTGAGTGAGATATGACAATTTTTTTTAAACACAATATATCAAAATATTTTTAAAAATCATTGAGGGTTAATCAAATTATATCTAAAAATTAAATTAAAATTAAATCGGAACAATCGTTAACGCGAAGAGTTATTATATTTTCTTAATTCTGGTTGTGTTTAAACCGTAAAAAACAGCATCTGGCTATCTTGTATATGCGAAATAGTAAATGTAAATTATATTCGAATAATAAATAACAGTAATAGAATGAGATATAATTATTTTTTTTAAAAACAATTCATAAGAAAAATTTTAAAAATAATTTACAGTACATCAAATGAACTTCAAAGATAAAATTGGAATCACACCGGACAATGCTATAATGATTAATTGTTCTATTTTCTTAACTCTGGTTATGTCTAAAACTTAAAAAGGATCATTTGAGTCATCTTGTATAACCTAAATATTAATTTTAAAATAAATTTGAATAATAGATAACCGTAATTGAGTGAGATAAGACTATTTTTTTAAAACATAATATATAAAATTATTTTTAAAAATTATTTAGGGTTAATCAAATTATATCTAAAAATTAAATTAAAATTAAATCGGAACAATCTTTAACGCTATTAGTTATTATATTTTCTTAAATCTGGTCGTGTTCAAACCGTAAAAAACATCATTTGGCTATCTTGTATATGCGAAATAGTAAAATTAAATTATATTCGAATAATAGATAACAGTAATAGAGTGAGATATGGTTATTTTTTTTAAAAACAATTCATAAGAAAAAATTTAAAAATAATTTACAGTACATTAAATGAACTTCAAAAATTAAATTGGAATCAAATCGGACAATGCTATAATGATTAATTGTTCTACTTTCTTAACACTGGTTATGTCCAAAACTTAAAAAGGATCATTTGGGTCATCTTGTACAACCTAAATATTAATTTTAAAATAAATTTGAATAATAGATAACCGTAGTTGAGTGAGATATGACTATTTTTTTTAAACACAATATATCAAAATATTTTTAAAAATCATTTAGGGTTAATGAAATTATAACTAAAAAATAAATTAAAATTAAATCGGAACAATCGCCAACGCTATTAGTTATTACATTTTCTTAACTCTGGTTGTGTTCAAACCGTAAAAAACATCATTTGGCTATCTTGTATATGGGAAATAGTAAATGTTAATTATATTTGTATAATAAATAACGGTAATAGAGTGAGATATAATTATTTTTTTAAAAAACAATTCATAAGAAAAATTTTAAAAAAATTATTTACAGTACATCAAATGAACTTCAAAGATGAAATTGGAATCAAATCGGACAATGCTATGATGATTAATTGTTCTATTTTCTTAACCCTGGTTATGTCCAAAACTTAAAAAGGATCATTTGAGTCATCTTGTATAACCTAAATATTAATTTAAAAATAAATTTGAATAATAGATAACCGTAATTGAGTGAGATATAACTATTTTTTTTAAACACAATCCAACAAAATATTTTAAAAAATCATTTAGGGTTAATCAAATTATATCTAAAAATTAAATTAAAATTAAATCGGAACAATCTTTAGCGCTATTAGTTATTATATTTTCTTAAATCTGGTTGTGTTCAAACCGTAAAAAACATCATTTGGCTATCTTGTATATGCGAAATAGTAAATTTAAATTATATTCGAATAATAGATAACAGTAATAGAGTGAGATATGGTTATTTTTTTTAAAAACAATTCATAAGAAAAAATTTAAAAATAATTTACAGTACATTAAATGAACTTCAAAAATTAAATTGGAATCAAATCGGACAATGCTATAATGATTACTTGTTTTACTTTCTTAACACTGGTTATGTCCAAAACTTAAAAAGGATCATTTGGGTCATCTTGTACAACCTAAATATTAATTTTAAAATAAATTTGAATAATAGATAACCGTAGTTGAGTGAGATATGACTATTTTTTTTAAACACAATATATCAAAATATTTTTAAAAATCATTTAGGGTTAATCAAATTATATCTAAAAATGAAATTAAAATTAAATCGGAACAATCGTTAACGCTATTAGTTATTATATTTTCTTAATTCTGATTGTGTTCAAACCGTAAAAAACATTATTTGGCTATCTTGTATATGCGAAATAGTAAATGTAAATTATATTCGAATTATAAATAACAGTATAATAGAGATATGGTTATTTTTTTTAAAAACAATTCATAAGAAAAGTTTTAAAAATAATTTACAGTACATCAAATGAACTTCAAAGATTAAATTGGAATCAAATCGCACAATGCAGTAATGATTAATTGTTCTATTTTCTTAACTCTGGTTATGTCCAAAACTTAAAAAGGATCATTCGAGTCATCTTGAATAACCTAAATATTAATTTTAAAATAAATTTGATTAATAGATAACCGTAATTGAGTGAGATAAGACTATTTTTTTTAAACACAATATATCAAAATATTTTTAAAAATCATTTAGGGTTAATCAAATTATACCAAAAAATTAAATTCAAATTAAATCGGAACAATCGTGAATGCGAAGAGTTATTATATTTTCTTAATTCTGGTTGTGTTCAAACCGTAAAAAACATCATTTGGCTATCTTGTATATGCGAAATAGTAAACGTAAATTATATTCGAATAATAGAAAACAGTAATAGAGTGAGATATGGTTATTTTTTTTAAAAACAATTCATAAGAAAAGTTTTAAAAATAATTTACAGTACATCAAATGAACTTCAAAAATTAAATTGGAATCAAATCGGACAATCTAATAATGATTAATTGTTGTATTTTCTTAACCCTGGTTATGTCCAAAACTTAAAAAGCATCATTTGAGTCATCTTGTATAACCTAAATATTAATTTTAAAATAAATTTAAATAATAGATAACCGTAATTGAGTGAGATATGACAATTTTTTTTAAACACAATATATCAAAATATTTTTAAAAATCATTGAGGGTTAATCAAATTATATCTAAAAATTATTTTAAAATTAAATCGGAACAATCGTTAACGCTATTAGTTATTACATTTTCTTAACTCTGGTTGTGTTCAAACCGTAAAAAACATCATTTGGCTATCTTGTAAATGCGAAATAGTAAATTTAAATTATATTCGAATAATAGATATCAGTAATAGAGTGAGATATAATTATTTTTTTAAAAAACAATTCATAAGAAAAATTTTAAAAATAATTTACAGTCCATCAAATGAACTTCAAAGATGAAATTGGAATCAAATCGGACAATGCTATAATGATTAATTGTTCTATTTTCTTAACCCTGGTTATGTCCAAAACTTAAAAAGGATCATTTGAGTCATCTTGTATAACCTAAATATTAATTTTAAAATAAATTTGAATAATAGATAACCGTAATTGAGTGAGATATGACTATTTTTTTTAAACACAATACATCAAAATATTTTTAAAAGTCATTTAGGGTTAATCAAATTATATATAAAAATTAAATTAAAATTAAAACGGAACAGTCTTTAACGCTATCAGTTATTATATTTTCTTAATTCTGGTTGTGTTCAAACCGTAAAAAACATCATTTGGCTATCTTGTAAATGCGAAATAGTAAATTTAAATTCTATTCGAATAATAGATAACAGTAATAGAGTGAGATTAAATTATTTTTTTAAAAAACAATTCATAAGAAAAGTTTTTAAAATAATTTACAATACATCAAATGAACTTCAAAAAATAAATTGGAATCAAATCGGACAATGTAATAATGATTAATTGTTCAATTTTCTTAACCCTGGTTATGTCCAAAACTTAAAAAGGATCTTTTGAGTCATCTTGTATAACCTAAATATTAATTATAAAATAAATTTGAATAATAGATAACCGTAATTGAGTGAGACATGACTATTTTTTAAAAATAAAATACATAAAATTATTTTTAAAAATTATTTAGGGATAATTAAATTATATCTAAAAATGAAATTAAAATTAAATCGGAACAATCGTTAACGCTATTAGTTATTATATTTTCTTAATTCTGATTGTGTTCAAACCGTAAAAAACATTATTTGGCTATCTTGTATATGCGAAATAGTAAATGTAAATTATATTCGAATTATAAATAACAGTATAATAGAGTGAGATATAATTATTTTTTTAAAAACAATTCATAAGAAAAATTTTAAAAATAATTTACAGTACATCAAATGAACTTCGAAAATTAAATTGGAATCAAATTGGACAATGCAGTAATGATTAATTGTTCTATTTTCTTAACCCTGGTTATGTCCAAAACTTAAAAAGGATCATTTGAGTCATCTTGTATAACCTAAATATTAATTTTAAAATAAATTTGAATAATAGATAACCGTAATTGAGTGAGATATGACTATTTTTTTTAAACACAATATATCAAAATATTTTTAAAAATCATTTAGGGTTAATCAAATTATATCTAAAAATTAAATTAAAATTAAATCGGAACAATCGATAACGCGAAGAGTTATTATATTTTCTTAACTCTGGTTGTGTTCAAACCGTAAAAAACCTCAGTTGGCTATCTTGTATATGGGAAATAGTAAATGCAAATTATATTCGAATAATAAATAACAGTAATAGAGTGAGATATAATTATTTTTTTAAAAAACCATAAGAAAAATTTTAAAAATAATTTACAGTACATCAAATGAACTTCAAAGATTAAATTGGAATCAAATCGGACAATGCAGTAATGATTAATTGTTCTATTTTCTTAACTCTGGTTATGTCCAAAACTTAAAAAGGATCATTTGAGTCATCTTGTATAACCTAAATAAAAATTTTAAAATAAATCTGATTAAGAGATAACCGTAATTGAGTGAGATAAGACTATTTTTTTTAAACACAATACCTCAAAATATTTTAAAAAATTACTTAGGGTTAAACAAATTATATGTAAAAATTAAATTGAAATCATATCGGAACAATAGCTATAGGTAATAGTAATCGATTTTCTTTATTCTGGTTATGTCCAAAATTTAAAAAGGATCATTTGGGTCATCTTGTGTAATCTAAATATGAATTTTAAAATATATTTAAATAGTAGATAACCGAAATTGAGTGAGATATGACTATTTTCTTTAAACACAATACATCAAAATATTTTTAAAAATCATTTAGGGTTAATCAAATTATATCTAAAAATTATTTTAAAATTAAATCGGAACAATCGTTAACGCTATTATTTATTACATTTTCTTAACTCTGGTTGTGTTCAAACCGTAAAAAACATCATTTGGCTAACTTGTATATGCGAAATAGTAAATTTAAATTATATTCGATTAATAAAAAACAGTAATAGAGTGAGATATATTTATTTTTTTAAAAAACAACTCATAAGAAAAATTTTAAAAATAATTTACAGTACATCAAATGAACTTCGAAAATTAAATTGGAATCAAATTGGACAATGCTATAATGATTAATTGTTCTATTTTCTTAACCCTGGTTATGTCCAAAACTTAAAAAGGATCATTTGAGTCATCTTGTATAAACTAAATATTAATTTTAAAATAAATTTGAATAATAGATAACCGTAGTTGAGTGAGATATGACTATTTTTTTTAAGCACAATATATCAAAATATTTTTAAAAATCATTTAGGGTTAATCAAATTATATCTAAAAATTAAATTCAAATTAAATCGGATCAATCGTGAATGCGAAGAGTTATTATATTTTCTTAATTCTGGTTGTGTTCAAACCGTAAAAAACATCAATTGGCTATCTTGTATATGCGAAACAGTAAATGTAAATTATATTCGAATTATAAATAACAGTATAATAGAGTGAGATATAATTATTTTTTTAAAAAACAATTCATAAGAAAAATTTTAAAAATAATTTACACTACATCAAATGAACTTTAAAGATTAAATTGGAATCAAATCGGACAATGCAGTAATGATTAATTGTTCTATTTTCTTAACCCTGGTTATGTCCAAAACTTAAAAAGGATCATTTGAGTCATCTTGTATAACCTAAATATTAATTTTAAAATAAATTTGAATAATAGATAACCGTAATTGAGTGAGATATGACTATTTTTTTTAAACACAATATATCAAAATATTTTTAAAAATCATTTAGGGTTAATCAAATGATATCTAAAAATTAAATCGGAACAATCGATAACGCGAAGAGTTATTATATTTTCTTAAATCTGATTGTGTTCAAACCGTAAAAAACATCATTTGGCTATCTTGAATATGCGAAATAGTAAATTTAAATTATAATCGAATGATAGATAACAGTAATAGAGTGAGATATGGTTATTTTTTTTAAAAACAATTCATAAGAAAAGTTTTAAAAATAATTTACAGTACATCAAATGAACTTCAAAGATTAAATTGGAATCAAATCGGACAATGCAGTAATGATTAATTGTTCTATTTTCTTAACTCTGGTTATGTCCAAAACTTAAAAAGGATCATTCGAGTCATCTTGAATAACCTAAATATTAATTTTAAAATAAATTTGATTAATAGATAACCGTAATTGAGTGAGATAAGACTATTTTTTTTAAACACAATATATCAAAATATTTTTAAAAATCATTTAGGGTTAATCAAATTATACCAAAAAATTAAATTCAAATTAAATCGGAACAATCGTGAATGCGAAGAGTTATTATATTTTCTTAATTCTGGTTGTGTTCAAACCGTAAAAAACATCATTTGGCTATCTTGTATATGCGAAATAGTAAACGTAAATTATATTCGAATAATAGAAAACAGTAATAGAGTGAGATATGGTTATTTTTTTTAAAAACAATTCATAAGAAAAGTTTTAAAAATAATTTACAGTACATCAAATGAACTTCAAAAATTAAATTGGAATCAAATCGGACAATCTAATAATGATTAATTGTTGTATTTTCTTAACCCTGGTTATGTCCAAAACTTAAAAAGCATCATTTGAGTCATCTTGTATAACCTAAATATTAATTTTAAAATAAATTTAAATAATAGATAACCGTAATTGAGTGAGATATGACAATTTTTTTTAAACACAATATATCAAAATATTTTTAAAAATCATTGAGGGTTAATCAAATTATATCTAAAAATTATTTTAAAATTAAATCGGAACAATCGTTAACGCTATTAGTTATTACATTTTCTTAACTCTGGTTGTGTTCAAACCGTAAAAAACATCATTTGGCTATCTTGTAAATGCGAAATAGTAAATTTAAATTATATTCGAATAATAGATATCAGTAATAGAGTGAGATATAATTATTTTTTTAAAAAACAATTCATAAGAAAAATTTTAAAAATAATTTACAGTCCATCAAATGAACTTCAAAGATGAAATTGGAATCAAATCGGACAATGCTATAATGATTAATTGTTCTATTTTCTTAACCCTGGTTATGTCCAAAACTTAAAAAGGATCATTTGAGTCATCTTGTATAACCTAAATATTAATTTTAAAATAAATTTGAATAATAGATAACCGTAATTGAGTGAGATATGACTATTTTTTTTAAACACAATACATCAAAATATTTTTAAAAGTCATTTAGGGTTAATCAAATTATATATAAAAATTAAATTAAAATTAAAACGGAACAGTCTTTAACGCTATCAGTTATTATATTTTCTTAATTCTGGTTGTGTTCAAACCGTAAAAAACATCATTTGGCTATCTTGTAAATGCGAAATAGTAAATTTAAATTCTATTCGAATAATAGATAACAGTAATAGAGTGAGATTAAATTATTTTTTTAAAAAACAATTCATAAGAAAAGTTTTTAAAATAATTTACAATACATCAAATGAACTTCAAAAAATAAATTGGAATCAAATCGGACAATGTAATAATGATTAATTGTTCAATTTTCTTAACCCTGGTTATGTCCAAAACTTAAAAAGGATCTTTTGAGTCATCTTGTATAACCTAAATATTAATTATAAAATAAATTTGAATAATAGATAACCGTAATTGAGTGAGACATGACTATTTTTTAAAAATAAAATACATAAAATTATTTTTAAAAATTATTTAGGGATAATTAAATTATATCTAAAAATTGAACTAAAATTAAATCGGAACAATCGCCAACCCTATTAGTTATTACATTTTCTTAACTCTGGTTGTGTTCAAACCGTAAAAAACATCATTTGGCTATCTTGTATATGCGAAATAGTAAATTTAAATTATATTCGAATAATAGATATCAGTAATAGAGTGAGATATAATTATTTTTTTAAAAAACAATTCATAAGAAAAACTTTAAAAATAATTTACAGTCCATCAAATGAACTTCAAAGATGAAATTGGAATCAAATCGGACAATGCTATAATGATTAATTGTTCTATTTTCTTAACCCTGGTTATGTCCAAAACTTAAAAAGGATCATTTGAGTCATCTTGTATAACCTAAATATTAATTTTAAAATAAATTTGAATAATAGATAACCGTAATTGAGTGAGATATGACTATTTTTTTTAAACACAATACATCAAAATATTTTTAAAAGTCATTTAGGGTTAATCAAATTATATATAAAAATTAAATTAAAATTAAAACGGAACAGTCTTTAACGCTATCAGTTATTATATTTTCTTAATTCTGGTTGTGTTCAAACCGTAAAAAACATCATTTGGCTATCTTGTAAATGCGAAATAGTAAATTTAAATTCTATTCGAATAATAGATAACAGTAATAGAGAGATATAATTATTTTTTTAAAAAACAATTCATAAGAAAAGTTTTTAAAATAATTTACAATACATCAAATGAACTTCAAAAAATAAATTGGAATCAAATCGGACAATGTAATAATGATTAATTGTTCTATTTTCTTAACCCTGGTTATGTCCAAGACTTAAAAAGGATCATTTGAGTCATCTTGTATAACCTAAATATTAATTTTAAAATAAATTTGAATAATAGATAACCGTAATTGAGTGAGACATGACTATTTTTTTTAAAACAAAATACATAAAATTATTTTTAAAAATTATTTAGGGTTAATCAAATTATATCTAAAAATTGAATTAAAATTAAATCGGAACAATCGCCAACCCTATTAGTTATTACATTTTCTTAACTCTGGTTGTGTTCAAACCATAAAAAACATCATTTGGCTATCTTGGATATGCGAAATAGTAAATTTAAATTATATTCGAATTATAGATATCAGTAATAGAGTGAGATATAATTATTTTTTTGAAAAACAATTCATAAGAAAAATTTTAAAAATAATTTACAGGCCATCAAATGAACTTCAAAGATGAAATTGGAATCAAATCGGACAATGCTATAATGATTAATTGTTCTATTTTCTTAACCCTGGTTATGTCCAAAACCTAAAAAGGATCATTTGAGTCATCTTCTATAACCTAAATATTAATTTTAAAATAAATTTGAATAATAGGTAACCGTAATTGAGTGAGACATGACTATTTTTTTAAAACAAAATACATAAAATTATTTTTAACAATTATTTAGGGATAATTAAATTATATCTAAAAATTGAACTAAAATTAAATCGGAACAATCGCCAACCCTATTAGTTATTACATTTTCTTAACTCTGGTTGTGTTCAAATCGTAAAAAACATCATTTGGCTATCTTGTATATGCGAAATAGTAAATTTAAATTATATTCGAATAATAGATATCAGTAATAGAGTGAGATATAATTATTTTTTTAAAAAACAATTCATAAGAAAAACTTTAAAAATAATTTACAGTCCATCAAATGAACTTTAAAGATTAAATTGGAATCAAATCGGACAATGCAGTAATGATTAATTGTTCTACTTTCTTAACACTGGTTATGTCCAAAACTTAAAAAGGATCATTTGGGTCATCTTGTACAACCTAAATATTAATTTTAAAATAAATTTGAATAATAGATAACCGTAGTTGAGTGAGATATGACTATTTTTTTTAAACACAATACCTCAAAATATTTTAAAAAATTACTTTGGGTTAAACAAATTATATGTAAAAATTAAATTGAAATCATATCGGAACAATAGCTATAGGTAATAGTAATCGATTTTCTTTATTCTGGTTATGTCCAAAACTTAAAAAGGATCATTTGGGTCATCTTGTGTAATCTAAATATGAATTTTAAAATAAATTTGAATAATAGATAACCGTAATTGAGTGAGATATGACTATTTTCTTTAACACAATACATCAAAATATTTTTAAAAATCATTTAGGGTTAATCAAATTATATCTAAAAATTATTTTAAAATTAAATCGGAACAATCGTTAACGCTATTAGTTATTACATTTTCTTAACTCTGGTTGTGTTCAAACCGTAAAAAACATCATTTGGCTATCTTGTATATGGTAAATAGTAAATCTAAATTATATTCGAATAATAAATAACAGTAATAGAATAAGATATAATTATTTTTTTAAAAAACAATTCATAAGAAAAATTTTAAAAATAATTTACAGTACATCAAATGAACTTCAAAGATTGAATTTGAATCAAATCGGACAATGCAGTAATGATTAATTGTTCTATTTTCTTAACTCTGGTTATGTCCAAAACTTAAAAAAGAATCATTTTGAGTCATCTTGTATAACCTAAATATTAATTTTAAAATAAATTTGATTAATAGATAACCGTAATTGAGTGAGATAAGTCTATTTTTTTTTTAAAAAATATATCAAAATATTTTTAAAAATCATTTAGGGTTAATGAAATTATATCTAAAAATTAAATTAAAATTAAATCGGAACAATCGCCAACGCTATTAGTTATTACATTTTCTTAACTCTGGTTGTGTTCAAACCGTAAAAAACATCATTTGGCTATCTTGTATATGCGAAATAGTAAATGTAAATTATATTCGAATTATAAATAACAGTATAATAGAGTGAGATATAATTATTTTTTTAAAAAACAATTCATAAGAAAAATTTTAAAAATAATTTACACTACATCAAATGAACTTTAAAGATTAAATTGGAATCAAATCGGACAATGCAGTAATGATTAATTGTTCTACTTTCTTAACACTGGTTATGTCCAAAACTTAAAAAGGATCATTTGGGTCATCTTGTACAACCTAAATATTAATTTTAAAATAAATTTGAATAATAGATAACCGTAGTTGAGTGAGATATGACTATTTTTTTTAAACACAATACCTCAAAATATTTTAAAAAATTACTTTGGGTTAAACAAATTATATGTAAAAATTAAATTGAAATCATATCGGAACAATAGCTATAGGTAATAGTAATCGATTTTCTTTATTCTGGTTATGTCCAAAACTTAAAAAGGATCATTTGGGTCATCTTGTGTAATCTAAATATGAATTTTAAAATAAATTTGAATAATAGATAACCGTAATTGAGTGAGATATGACTATTTTCTTTAACACAATACATCAAAATATTTTTAAAAATCATTTAGGGTTAATCAAATTATATCTAAAAATTATTTTAAAATTAAATCGGAACAATCGTTAACGCTATTAGTTATTACATTTTCTTAACTCTGGTTGTGTTCAAACCGTAAAAAACATCATTTGGCTATCTTGTATATGGTAAATAGTAAATCTAAATTATATTCGAATAATAAATAACAGTAATAGAATAAGATATAATTATTTTTTTAAAAAACAATTCATAAGAAAAATTTTAAAAATAATTTACAGTACATCAAATGAACTTCAAAGATTGAATTGGAATCAAATCGGACAATGCAGTAATGATTAATTGTTCTATTTTCTTAACTCTGGTTATGTCCAAAACTTAAAAAAGAATCATTTTGAGTCATCTTGTATAACCTAAATATTAATTTTAAAATAAATTTGATTAATAGATAACCGTAATTGAGTGAGATAAGTCTATTTTTTTTTTTAAAAATATATCAAAATATTTTTAAAAATCATTTAGGGTTAATGAAATTATATCTAAAAATTAAATTAAAATTAAATCGGAACAATCGCCAACGCTATTAGTTATTACATTTTCTTAACTCTGGTTGTGTTCAAACCGTAAAAAACATCATTTGGCTATCTTGTATATGCGAAATAGTAAATGTAAATTATATTCGAATTATAAATAACAGTATAATAGAGTGAGATATAATTATTTTTTTAAAAAACAATTCATAAGAAAAATTTTAAAAATAATTTACAGTACATTAAATGAACTTTAAAGATTAAATTGGAATCAAATCGGACAATGCAGTAATGATTAATTGTTCTATTTTCTTAACTCTTGTTATGTCTAAAACTTAAAAAGGATCATTTGAGTCATCTTTTATAACCTAAATTATTAGTTATCATCTATTAAAAAATCATTTAGGATTAATCAAATTATATCTAAAAATTAAATTAAAATTAAATCGGAACAATCTTTAACGCTATTAGTTATTATATTTTCTTAAATCTGGTTGTGTTCAAACCGTAAAAAACATCATTTGGCTATCTTGTATATGCGAAATAGTAAATTTAAATTATATTCAAATAATAGATAACAGTAATAGAGTGAGATATGGTTATTTTTTTTAAAAACAATTCATAAGAAAAGTTTTTAAAATAATTTACAATACATCAAATGAACTTCAAAAAATAAATTGGAATCAAATCGGACAATGTAATAATGATTAATTGTTCTATTTTCTTAACCCTGGTTATGTCCAAGACTTAAAAAGGATCATTTGAGTCATCTTGTATAACCTAAATATTAATTTTAAAATAAATTTGAATAATAGATAACCGTAATTGAGTGAGACATGACTATTTTTTTTAAAACAAAATACATAAAATTATTTTTAAAAATTATTTAGGGTTAATCAAATTATATCTAAAAATTGAATTAAAATTAAATCGGAACAATCGCCAACCCTATTAGTTATTACATTTTCTTAACTCTGGTTGTGTTCAAACCATAAAAAACATCATTTGGCTATCTTGGATATGCGAAATAGTAAATTTAAATTATATTCGAATTATAGATATCAGTAATAGAGTGAGATATAATTATTTTTTTGAAAAACAATTCATAAGAAAAATTTTAAAAATAATTTACAGGCCATCAAATGAACTTCAAAGATGAAATTGGAATCAAATCGGACAATGCTATAATGATTAATTGTTCTATTTTCTTAACCCTGGTTATGTCCAAAACCTAAAAAGGATCATTTGAGTCATCTTCTATAACCTAAATATTAATTTTAAAATAAATTTGAATAATAGGTAACCGTAATTGAGTGAGACATGACTATTTTTTTAAAACAAAATACATAAAATTATTTTTAACAATTATTTAGGGATAATTAAATTATATCTAAAAATTGAACTAAAATTAAATCGGAACAATCGCCAACCCTATTAGTTATTACATTTTCTTAACTCTGGTTGTGTTCAAATCGTAAAAAACATCATTTGGCTATCTTGTATATGCGAAATAGTAAATTTAAATTATATTCGAATAATAGATATCAGTAATAGAGTGAGATATAATTATTTTTTTAAAAAACAATTCATAAGAAAAACTTTAAAAATAATTTACAGTCCATCAAATGAACTTCAAAGATGAAATTGGAATCAAATCGGACAATGCTATAATGATTAATTGTTCTATTTTCTTAACCCTGGTTATGACCAAAACTTAAAAAGCATCAATTGAGTCATCTTGTATAACCTAAATATTAATTTTAAAATAAATTTGAATAATAGATTACCGTAATTGAGTGAGATATGACTATTTTTTTTTAACACAATACATCAAAATATTTTTAAAAGTCATTTAGGGTTAATCAAATTATATATAAAAATTAGATTAAAATTAAAACGGAACAGTCTTTAACGCCATCAGTTATTATATTTTCTTAATTCTGGTTGTGTTCAAACCGTAAAAAACATCATTTGGCTAACTTGTAAATGCGAAATAGTAAATTTAAATTCTATTCGAATAATAGATAACAGTAGATTAAAAGTGAGATATAATAATTTTTTTAAAAAACAATTCATAAGAAAAATTTTAAAAGTAATTTACAGTACATCAAATGAACTTCAAAGATGAAATTGGAATCAAATCGGACAATGCTATAATGATTAATTGTTCTATTTTCTTAACCCTGGTTATGTCCAAAACTTAAAAAGGATCATTTGAGTCATCTTGTATAACCTAAATATTAATTTTAAAATAAATTTGAACAATAGATAACCGTAATTGAGTGAGACATGACTATTTTTTTTAAACACAATATATCAAAATATTTTTAAAAATCATTTAGGGTTAATCAAATTATATCTAAAAATTAAATTAAAATTAAATCGGAACAATCAATAACGCGAAGAGTTATTATATTTTCTTAAATCTGGTTGTGTTCAAACCGTAAAAAACATCATTTGGCTATCTTGTATATGCAAAATAGTAAATTTAAATTATATTCGAATAATAGATAACAGTAATAGAGTGAGATATGGTTATTTTTTTTAAAAACAATTCATAAGAAAAATTTTAAAAGTAATTTACAGTACATCAAATGAACTTCAAAGATGAAATTGGAATCAAATCGGACAATGCTATAATGATTAATTGTTCTATTTTCTTAACCCTGGTTATGTCCAAAACTTAAAAAGGATCATTTGAGTCATCTTGTATAACCTAAATATTAATTTTAAAATAAATTTGAACAATAGATAACCGTAATTGAGTGAGACATGACTATTTTTTTTAAACACAATATATCAAAATATTTTTAAAAATCATTTAGGGTTAATCAAATTATATCTAAAAATTAAATTAAAATTAAATCGGAACAATCTTTAACGCTATTAGTTATTATATTTTCTTAAATCTGGTTGTGTTCCAACCGTAAAAAACATCATTTGGCTATCTTGTATATGCGAAATAGTAAATTTAAATTATATTCGAATAATAGATAACAGTAATAGAGTGAGATATGGTTATTTTTTTTAAAAACAATTCATAAGAAAAAATTTAAAAATAATTTACAGTACATTAAATGAACTTCAAAAATTAAATTGGAATCAAATCGGACAATGCTATAATGATTAATTGTTCTACTTTCTTAACACTGGTTATGTCCAAAACTTAAAAAGAATCATTTGGGTCATCTTGTACAACCTAAATATTAATTTTAAAATAAATTTGAATAATAGATAACCGTAGTTGAGTGAGATATGACTATTTTTTTTAAACACAATATATCAAAATATTTTTAAAAATCATTTAGGGTTAATCAAATTATATCTAAAAATTAAATTAAAATTAAATCGGAACAATCGTTAACGCTATTAGTTATTATATTTTCTTAATTCTGGTTGTGTTCAAACCGTAAAAAACATCATTTGGCTATCTTGTATATGCGAAATAGTAAATGTAAATTATATTCGAATTATAAATAACAGTATAATAGAGTGAGATATATTTATTTTTTTAAAAAACAATTCATAAGAAAAAATTTAAAAATAATTTACAGTACATTAAATGAACTTCAAAAATTAAATTGGAATCAAATCGGACAATGCTATAATGATTAATTGTTCTACTTTCTTAACACTGGTTATGTCCAAAACTTAAAAAGAATCATTTGGGTCATCTTGTACAACCTAAATATTAATTTTAAAATAAATTTGAATAATAGATAACCGTAGTTGAGTGAGATATGACTATTTTTTTTAAACACAATATATCAAAATATTTTTAAAAATCATTTAGGGTTAATCAAATTATATCTAAAAATTAAATTAAAATTAAATCGGAACAATCGTTAACGCTATTAGTTATTATATTTTCTTAATTCTGGTTGTGTTCAAACCGTAAAAAACATCATTTGGCTATCTTGTATATGCGAAATAGTAAATGTAAATTATATTCGAATTATAAATAACAGTATAATAGAGTGAGATATATTTATTTTTTTAAAAAACAATTCATAAGAAAAAATTTAAAAATAATTTACAGTACATCAAATGAACTTCAAAGATTAAATTAGAATCAAATCGGACAATGCAGTAATGATTAATTGTTCTATTTTCTTAACTTTGGTTATGTCCAAAACTTAAAAAGGATCATTTGAGTCATCTTTTATAACCTAAATATTAATTTTAAAATAAATTTGATTAATAGATAACCGTAATTGAGTGAGATAAGACTATTTTTTTTAAACACAATATATCAAAATATTTTTAAAAATCATTTAGGGTTAATGAAATTATATCTAAAAATTAAATTAAAATTAAATCGGAACAATCGCCAACGCTATTAGTTATTACATTTTCTTAACTCTGGTTGTGTTCAAACCGTAAAAAACATCATTTGGCTATCTTGTATATGCGAAATAGTAAATTTAAATTATATTCGAATTATAGATATCAGTAATAGAGTGAGATATAATTATTTTTTTGAAAAACAATTCATAAGAAAAATTTTAAAAATAATTTACAGTCCATCAAATGAACTTCAAAGATGAAATTGGAATCAAATCGGACAATGCTATAATGATTAATTGTTCTATTTTCTTAACCCTGGTTATGACCAAAACTTAAAAAGCATCAATTGAGTCATCTTGTATAACCTAAATATTAATTTTAAAATAAATTTGAATAATAGATTACCGTAATTGAGTGAGATATGACTATTTTTTTAAAACAATACATAAAATTATTTTTTAAAATTATTTAGGGTTAATCAAATTATATCAAAAATTGAATTAAAATTAAATCGGAACAATCGCCAACCCTTTTAGTTATTACATTTTCTTAACTCTGGTTGTGTTCAAACCGCAAAAAACATCATTTGGCTATCTTGTAAATGCGAAATAGTAAATTTAAATTATATTCGAATAATAGATATCAGTAATAGAGTGAGATATAATTATTTTTTTAAAAAACAATTCATAAGAAAAATTTTAAAAATAATTTAGTCCATCAAATGAACTTCAAAGAGGAAATTAAAATCAAATCGAAGAATGCTATAATGATTAATTGTTCTATTTTCTTAACCCTGCTTATGTCCAAAACTTAAAAAGGATCATTTGAGTCATCTTGTATAACCTAAATATTAATTTTAAAACAAATTTAAATAATAGATAACCGTAATTGAGTAAGACATGACTATTTTTTTAAAACAAAATACATAAAATTATTTTTAAAAATTATTTAGGGTTAATCAAATTATATCTAAAAATTGAATTAAAATTAAATCGGAACAATCGCCAACCCTATTAGTTATTACATTTTCTTAACTCTGGTTGTGTTCAAACCGCAAAAAACATCATTTGGCTATCTTGTATATGCGAAATAGTAAATTTAAATTATATTCGAAAAATAGATATCAGTAATAGAGTGAGATATAATTATTTTTTTAAAAAACAATTCATAAGAAAAATTTTAAAAATAATTTACAGTCCATCAAATGAACTTCAAAGATGAAATTGGAATCAAATCGGACAATGCTATAATGATTAATTGTTCTATTTTCTTAACCCTGGTTATGTCCAAAACTTAAAGAGGATCATTTGAGTCATCTTGTATAACCTAAATATTAATTTTAAAATAAATTTAAATAATAGATAACCGTAATTGAGTGAGACATGACTATTTTTTTTAAACACAATATATCAAAATATTTTTAAAATCATTTAGGGTTAATCAAATTATATATAGAAATTGAATTAAAATTAAATCGGAACAATCGCCAACGCTACTAGTTATTACATTTTCTTAGCTCTGGTTGTGTTCAAACCGTAAAAAACATCATTTGGCTTTCATGTATATGGGAAATAGTAAATGTAAATTATATTCGAATGATAAATAATAGTAATAAAGTGAGATATAATTATTTTTTTTAAAGACAATTCATAAGAAAAATTTTAAAAATAATTTACAATACATCAAATAAACTTCAAAAATTAAATTGGAATCAAATCGGACAATGCTATAATGATTAATTGTTCTATTTTCTTAACCCTGGTTATGACCAAAACTTAAAAAGCATCAATTGAGTCATCTTGTATAACCTAAATATTAATTTTAAAATAAATTTGAATAATAGATAACCGTAATTGAGTGAGATATGACTATTTTTTTAAAACATAATACATAAAATTATTTTAAAAAATTATTTAAGGTTATTCAAATTATATCAAAAAGATTAAATTGGAATCAATGCTATAATGATTAATTGTTCTATTTTCCTAACCCTGGTTATGTCCAAAACTTAAAAAGGATCATTTGAGTCATCTTGTATAACCTAAATATTAATTTTAAAATAAATTTGAATAATAGATAACCGTAATTGAGTGAGACATGACTATTTTTTTTAAACACAATATATCAAAATATTTTTAAAAATCATTTAGGGTTAATCAAATTATATCTAAAAATTAAATTAAAATTAAATCGGAACAATCGTTAACGCGAAGAGTTATTATATTTTCTTAATTTTGGTTGTGTTCAAACCGCAAAAAACATCATTTGGCTATCTTGTATATGCGAAATAGTAAATTTAAATTATATTCAAATATTAGATATTAGTAATAGAGTGAGATATAATTATTTTTTTAAAAAACAATCCATAAGAAAAATTTTAAAAATAATTTACAGTACATCAAATGAACTTCAAAGATTAAATTGGAATCAATGCTATAATGATTAATTGTTCTATTTTCTTAACCCTGGTTATGTCCAAAACTTAAAAAGGATCATTTGAGTCATCTTGTATAACCTAAATATTAATTCTAAAACAAATTTAAATAATAGATAACCGTAATTGAGTAAGACATGACTATTTTTTTAAAACAAAATGCATAAAATTATTTTTAAAAATTATTTAGGGTTAATCAAATTATATCTAAAAATTGAATTAAAATTAAATCGGAACAATCGCCAACCCTATTAGTTATTACATTTTCTTAACTCTGGTTGTGTTCAAACCGCAAAAAACATCATTTGGCTATCTTGTATATGCGAAATAGTAAATTTAAATTATATTCGAATTATAGATATCAGTAATAGAGTGAGATATAATTATTTTTTTGAAAAACAATTCATAAGAAAAATTTTAAAAATAATTTACAGTCCATCAAATGAACTTCAAAGATGAAATTGGAATCAAATCGGACAATGCTATAATGATTAATTGTTCTATTTTCTTAACCCTGGTTATGTCCAAAACTTAAAAAGGATCATTTGAGTCATCTTGTATAACCTAAATATTAATTTTAAAATAAATTTGAATAATAGATAACCGTAATTGAGTGAGATATGACTATTTTTTTTAAACACAATACATCAAAATATTTTTAAAAGTCATTTAGGGTTAATCAAATTATATATAAAAATTAAATTAAAATTAAAACGGAACAGTCTTTAACGCTATCGGTTATTATATTTTCTTAATTCTGGTTGTGTTCAAACCGTAAAAAACATCATTTGGCTATCTTGTAAATGCGAAATAGTAAATTTAAATTCTATTCGAATAATAGATAACAGTAATAGAGAGATATAATTATTTTTTTAAAAAACAATTCATAAGAAAAGTTTTTAAAATAATTTACAATACATCAAATGAACTTCAAAAAATAAATTGGAATCAAATCGGACAATGTAATAATGATTAATTGTTCTATTTTCTTAACCCTGGTTATGTCCAAAACTTAAAAAGGATCATTTGAGTCATCTTGTATAACCTAAATATTAATTTTAAAATAAATTTGAATAATAGATAACCGTAATTGAGTGAGACATGACTATTTTTTTAAAACAAAATACATAAAATTATTTTTAAAAATTATTTAGGGTTAATCAAATTATATCTAAAAATTGAATTAAAATTAAATCGGAACAATCGCCAACCCTATTAGTTATTACATTTTCTTAACTCTGGTTGTGTTCAAACCGTAAAAAACATCATTTGGCTATCTTGTATATGCGAAATAGTAAATTTAAATTATAGATATCAGTAATAGAGTGAGATATAATTATTTTTTTGAAAAACAATTCATAAGAAAAATTTTAAAAATAATTTACAGTCCATCAAATGAACTTCAAAGATGAAATTGGAATCAAATCGGACAATGCTATAATGATTTATTGTTCTATTTTCTTAACCCTGGTTATGTCCAAAACTTAAAAAGGATCATTTGAGTCATCTTCTATAACCTAAATATTAATTTTAAAATAAATTTGAATAATAGATAACCGTAATTGAGTGAGACATGACTATTTTTTTAAAACAAAATTCATAAAATTATTTTTAAAAATTATTTAGGGATAATTAAATTATATCTAAAAATTGAACTAAAATTAAATCGGAACAATCGCCAATCCTATTAGTTATTACATTTTCTTAACTCTGGTTGTGTTCAAACCGTAAAAAACATCATTTGGCTATCTTATATATGCGAAATAGTAAATTTAAATTATATTCGAATAATAGATATCAGTAATAGAGTGAGATATAATTATTTTTTTTAAAAACAATTCATAAGAAAAACTTTAAAAATAATTTACAGTCCATCAAATGAACTTCAAAGATGAAATTGGAATCAAATCGGACAATGCTATAATGATTAATTGTTCTATTTTCTTAACCCTGGTTATGACCAAAACTTAAAAAGCATCAATTGAGTCATCTTGTATAACCTAAATATTAATTTTAAAATAAATTTGAATAATAGATAACCGTAATTGAGTGAGACATGACTATTTTTTTAAAACAAAATACATAAAATTATATTTAAAAATTATTTAGGGTTAATCAAATTATATCTAAAAATTGAATTAAAATTAAATCGGAACAATCGCCAACCCTATTAGTTATTACATTTTCTTAACTCTGGTTGTGTTCAAACCGTAAAACACATCATTCGGCTATCTTGTATATGCGAAATAGTAAATTTAAATTATATTCGAATTATAGATATCAGTAATAGAGATATAATTATTTTTTTGAAAAACAATTCATAAGAAAAATTTTAAAAATAATTTACAGTCCATCAAATGAACTTCAAAGATGAAATTGGAATCAAATCGGACAATGCTATAATGATTAAT
The DNA here is from genome assembly GCF_022605725.1 of Anthonomus grandis grandis. Taxonomy (NCBI): domain Eukaryota; kingdom Metazoa; phylum Arthropoda; class Insecta; order Coleoptera; family Curculionidae; genus Anthonomus; species Anthonomus grandis. The sequence goes on along the minus strand of NC_065553.1, from coordinate 31,368,655 downwards.
TGTTCTATTTTCTTAACCCTGGTTATGTCCAAAACTTAAAAAGGATCATTTGAGTCATCTTCTATAACCTAAATATTAATTTTAAAATAAATTTGAATAATAGATTACCGTAATTGAGTGAGATATGACTATTTTTTTTTAACACAATACATCAAAATATTTTTAAAAGTCATTTAGGGTTAATCAAATTATATATAAAAATTAGATTAAAATTAAAACGGAACAGTCTTTAACGCCATCAGTTATTATATTTTCTTAATTCTGGTTGTGTTCAAACCGTAAAAAACATCATTTGGCTATTTTGTATATGCGAAATAGTAAATTTAAATTATATTCGAATTATAGATATCAGTAATAGAGATATAATTATTTTTTTGAAAAACAAGTCATAAGAAAAATTTTAAAAATAATTTACAGTCCATCAAATGAACTTCAAAGATGAAATTAGAATCAAATCGGACAATGCTATAATGATTAATTGTTCTATTTTCTTAACCCTGGTTATGACCAAAACTTAAAAAGCATCAATTGAGTCATCTTGTATAACCTAAATATTAATTTTAAAATAAATTTGAATAATAGATAACCGTAATTGAGTGAGACATAACTATTTTTTTAAAACAAAATACATAAAATTATTTTTAAAAATTATTTAGGGTTAATCAAATTATATCTAAAAATTGAATTAAAATTAAATCGGAACAATCGCCAACCCTATTAGTTATTACATTTTCTTAACTCTGGTTGTGTTCAAACCGTAAAACACATCATTTGGCTATCTTGTATATGCGAAATAGTAAATTTAAATTATATTCGAATTATAGATATCAGTAATAGAGATATAATTATTTTTTTGAAAAACAATTCATAAGAAAAATTTTAAAAATAATTTACAGTCCATCAAATGAACTTCAAAGATGAAATTGGAATCAAATCGGACAATGCTATAATGATTAATTGTTCTATTTTCTTAACCCTGGTTATGTCCAAAACTTAAAAAGGATCATTTGAGTCATCTTCTATAACCTAAATATTAATTTTAAAATAAATTTGAATAGTAGATAACCGTAATTGAGTGAGACATGACTATTTTTTTAAAACAAAATTCATAAAATTATTTTTAAAAATGATTTAGGGATAATTAAATTATATCTAAAAATTGAACTAAAATTAAATCGGAACAATCGCCAATCCTATTAGTTATTACATTTTCTTAACTCTGGTTGTGTTCAAACCGTAAAAAACATCATTTGGCTATCTTGTATATGCGAAATAGTAAATTTAAATTATATTCGAATAATAGATATCAGTAATAGAGTGAGATATAAATATTTTTTTAAAAAACAATTCATAAGAAAAACTTTAAAAATAATTTACAGTCCATCAAATGAACTTCAAAGATGAAATTGGAATCAAATCGGACAATGCTATAATGATTAATTGTTCTATTTTCTTAACCCTGGTTATGACCAAAACTTAAAAAGCATCAATTGAGTCATCTTGTATAACCTAAATATTAATTTTAAAATAAATTTGAATAATAGATAACCGTAATTGAGTGAGACATGACTATTTTTTTAAAACAAAATACATAAAATTATATTTAAAAATTATTTAGGGTTAATCAAATTATATCTAAAAATTGAATTAAAATTAAATCGGAACAATCGCCAACCCTATTAGTTATTACATTTTCTTAACTCTGGCTGTGTTCAAACCGCAAAAAACATCATTTGGCTATCTTGTATATGCGAAATAGTAAGTTTAAATTATATTCGAATAATAGATATCAGTAATAGAGTGAGATATAATTATTTTTTTGAAAAACAATTCATAAGAAAAATTTTAAAAATAATTTACAGTCCATCAAATGAACTTCAAAGATGAAATTGGAATCAAATCGGACAATGCTATAATGATTAATTGTTCTATTTTCTTAACCCTGGTTATGACCAAAACTTAAAAAGCATCAATTGAGTCATCTTGTATAACCTAAATATTAACTTTAAAATAAATTTGAATAATAGAAAACCGTAAAAAAAAAAACCGTAAAAAGCATCAATTGAGTCATCTTGTATAACCTAAATATTAATTTTAAAATAAATTTGAATAATAGATAACCGTAATTGAGTGAGATATGACTATTTTTTTAAAACATAATACATAAAATTATTTTAAAAAATTATTTAGGGTATTAAAATTATATCAAAAAGATTAAATTGGAATCAATGCTATAATGATTAATTGTTCTATTTTCCTAACCCTGGTTATGTCCAAAACTTAAAAAGGATCATTTGAGTCATCTTGTATAACCTAAATATTAATTTTAAAATAAATTTGAATAATAGATAACCGTAATTGAGTGAGACATGACTATTTTTTTAAAACAAAATACATAAAATTATATTTAAAAATTATTTAGGGTTAATCAAATTATATCTAAAAATTGAATTAAAATTAAATCGGAACAATCGCCAACCCTATTAGTTATTACATTTTCTTAACTCTGGCTGTGTTCAAACCGCAAAAAACATCATTTGGCTATCTTGTATATGCGAAATAGTAAGTTTAAATTATATTCGAATAATAGATATCAGTAATAGAGTGAGATATAATTATTTTTTTGAAAAACAATTCATAAGAAAAATTTTAAAAATAATTTACAGTCCATCAAATGAACTTCAAAGATAAAATTGGAATCAAATCGGACAATGCTATAATGATTAATTGTTCTATTTTCTTAACCCTGGTTATGACCAAAACTTAAAAAGCATCAATTGAGTCATCTTGTATAACCTAAATATTAATTTTAAAATAAATTTGAATAATAGATAACCGTAATTGAGTGAGATATGACTATTTTTTTAAAACATAAAATTAATACAAAAAAAAGAATTGCACATCCAGTCCATCAAATGAACTTCAAAGATGAAATTGAAATCAAATCGGACAATGCTATAATGATTAATTGTTCTATTTTCTTAACCCTGGTTATGTCCAAAACTTAAAAAGGATCATTTGAGTCATCTTGTATAACCTAAATATTAATTTTAAAATAAATTTGAATAATAGATAACCGTAATTGAGTGAGACATGACAATTTTTTTTAAACACAATATATCAAAATATTTTTAAAAATCATTTAGGGTTAATCAAATTATATATAGAAATTGAATTAAAATTAAATCGGAACAATCGCCAACGCTACTAGTTATTACATTTTCTTAACTCTGGTTGTGTTCAAACCGTAAAAAACATCATTTGGCTTTCTTGTATATGGGAAATAGTAAATGTAAATTATATTCGAATGATAAATAACAGTAATAGACTGAGATATAATTATTTTTTTTAAAAACAATTCATAAGAAAAATTTTAAAAATAATTTACAAAACATCAAATAAACTTCAAAAATTAAATTGGAATCAAATCGGACAATGCTATAATGATTAATTGTTCTATTTTCTTAACCCTGGTTATGACCAAAACTTAAAAAGCATCAATTGAGTCATCTTGTATAACCTAAATATTAATTTTAAAATAAATTTGAATAATAGATAACCGTAATTGAGTGAGATATGACTATTTTTTTAAAACATAATACATAAAATTATTTTAAAAAATTATTTAGGGTATTAAAATTATATCAAAAAGATTAAATTGGAATCAATGCTATAATGATTAATTGTTCTATTTTCCTAACCCTGGTTATGTCCAAAACTTAAAAAGGATCATTTGAGTCATCTTGTATAACCTAAATATTAATTTTAAAATAAATTTGAATAATAGATAACCGTAATTGAGTGAGACATGACTATTTTTTTAAAACAAAATACATAAAATTATATTTAAAAATTATTTAGGGTTAATCAAATTATATCTAAAAATTGAATTAAAATTAAATCGGAACAATCGCCAACCCTATTAGTTATTACATTTTCTTAACTCTGGCTGTGTTCAAACCGCAAAAAACATCATTTGGCTATCTTGTATATGCGAAATAGTAAGTTTAAATTATATTCGAATAATAGATATCAGTAATAGAGTGAGATATAATTATTTTTTTGAAAAACAATTCATAAGAAAAATTTTAAAAATAATTTACAGTCCATCAAATGAACTTCAAAGATGAAATTGGAATCAAATCGGACAATGCTATAATGATTAATTGTTCTATTTTCTTAACCCTGGTTATGACCAAAACTTAAAAAGCATCAATTGAGTCATCTTGTATAACCTAAATATTAATTTTAAAATAAATTTGAATAATAGATTACCGTAATTGAGTGAGATATGACTATTTTTTTAAAACAATACATAAAATTATTTTTTAAAATTATTTAGGGTTAATCAAATTATATCAAAAATTGAATTAAAATTAAATCGGAACAATCGCCAACCCTATTAGTTATTACATTTTCTTAACTCTGGTTGTGTTCAAACCGCAAAAAACATCATTTGGCTATCTTGTAAATGCGAAATAGTAAATTTAAATTATATTCCAATAATAGATATCAGTAATAGAGTGAGATATAATTATTTTTTTAAAAAACAATTCATAAGAAAAATTTTAAAAATAATTTACAGTCCATCAAATGAACTTCAAAGATGAAATTGAAATCAAATCGGACAATGCTATAATGATTAATTGTTCTATTTTCTTAACCCTGGTTATGTCCAAAACTTAAAAAGGATCATTTGAGTCATCTTGTATAACCTAAATATTAATTTTAAAATAAATTTGAATAATAGATAACCGTAATTGAGTGAGACATGACAATTTTTTTTAAACACAATATATCAAAATATTTTTAAAAATCATTTAGGGTTAATCAAATTATATATAGAAATTGAATTAAAATTAAATCGGAACAATCGCCAACGCTACTAGTTATTACATTTTCTTAACTCTGGTTGTGTTCAAACCGTAAAAAACATCATTTGGCTTTCTTGTATATGGGAAATAGTAAATGTAAATTATATTCGAATGATAAATAACAGTAATAGAGTGAGATATAATTATTTTTTTGAAAAACAATTCATAAGAAAAATTTTAAAAATAATTTACAAAACATCAAATAAACTTCAAAAATTAAATTGGAATCAAATCGGACAATGCTATAATGATTAATTGTTCTATTTTCTTAACCCTGGTTATGACCAAAACTTAAAAAGCATCAATTGAGTCATCTTGTATAACCTAAATATTAATTTTAAAATAAATTTGAATAATAGATAACCGTAATTGAGTGAGACATGACTATTTTTTTAAAACAAAATACATAAAATTATATTTAAAAATTATTTAGGGTTAATCAAATTATATCTAAAAATTGAATTAAAATTAAATCGGAACAATCGCCAACCCTATTAGTTATTACATTTTCTTAACTCTGGCTGTGTTCAAACCGCAAAAAACATCATTTGGCTATCTTGTATATGCGAAATAGTAAGTTTAAATTATATTCGAATAATAGATATCAGTAATAGAGTGAGATATAATTATTTTTTTGAAAAACAATTCATAAGAAAAATTTTAAAAATAATTTACAGTCCATCAAATGAACTTAAAAGATGAAATTGGAATCAAATCGGACAATGCTATAATGATTAATTGTTCTGTTTTCTTAACCCTGGTTATGACCAAAACTTAAAAAGCATCAATTGAGTCATCTTGTATAACCTAAATATTAATTTTAAAATAAATTTGAATAATAGAAAACCGTAAAAAAAAAAACCGTAAAAAGCATCAATTGAGTCATCTTGTATAACCTAAATATTAATTTTAAAATAAATTTGAATAATAGATAACCGTAATTGAGTGAGATATGACTATTTTTTTAAAACATAATACATAAAATTATTTTAAAAAATTATTTAGGGTATTAAAATTATATCAAAAAGATTAAATTGGAATCAATGCTATAATGATTAATTGTTCTATTTTCCTAACCCTGGTTATGTCCAAAACTTAAAAAGGATCATTTGAGTCATCTTGTATAACCTAAATATTAATTTTAAAATAAATTTGAATAATAGATAACCGTAATTGAGTGAGACATGACTATTTTTTTAAAACAAAATACATAAAATTATATTTAAAAATTATTTAGGGTTAATCAAATTATATCTAAAAATTGAATTAAAATTAAATCGGAACAATCGCCAACCCTATTAGTTATTACATTTTCTTAACTCTGGCTGTGTTCAAACCGCAAAAAACATCATTTGGCTATCTTGTATATGCGAAATAGTAAGTTTAAATTATATTCGAATAATAGATATCAGTAATAGAGTGAGATATAATTATTTTTTTGAAAAACAATTCATAAGAAAAATTTTAAAAATAATTTACAGTCCATCAAATGAACTTCAAAGATGAAATTGGAATCAAATCGGACAATGCTATAATGATTAATTGTTCTATTTTCTTAACCCTGGTTATGACCAAAACTTAAAAAGCATCAATTGAGTCATCTTGTATAACCTAAATATTAATTTTAAAATAAATTTGAATAATAGATAACCGTAATTGAGTGAGATATGACTATTTTTTTAAAACATAAAATTAATACAAAAAAAAGAATTGCACATCCAGTCCATCAAATGAACTTCAAAGATGAAATTGAAATCAAATCGGACAATGCTATAATGATTAATTGTTCTATTTTCTTAACCCTGGTTATGTCCAAAACTTAAAAAGGATCATTTGAGTCATCTTGTATAACCTAAATATTAATTTTAAAATAAATTTGAATAATAGATAACCGTAATTGAGTGAGACATGACAATTTTTTTTAAACACAATATATCAAAATATTTTTAAAAATCATTTAGGGTTAATCAAATTATATATAGAAATTGAATTAAAATTAAATCGGAACAATCGCCAACGCTACTAGTTATTACATTTTCTTAACTCTGGTTGTGTTCAAACCGTAAAAAACATCATTTGGCTTTCTTGTATATGGGAAATAGTAAATGTAAATTATATTCGAATGATAAATAACAGTAATAGAGTGAGATATAATTATTTTTTTTAAAAACAATTCATAAGAAAAATTTTAAAAATAATTTACAAAACATCAAATAAACTTCAAAAATTAAATTGGAATCAAATCGGACAATGCTATAATGATTAATTGTTCTATTTTCTTAACCCTGGTTATGACCAAAACTTAAAAAGCATCAATTGAGTCATCTTGTATAACCTAAATATTAATTTTAAAATAAATTTGAATAATAGATAACCGTAATTGAGTGAGATATGACTATTTTTTTAAAACATAATACATAAAATTATTTTAAAAAATTATTTAGGGTATTAAAATTATATCAAAAAGATTAAATTGGAATCAATGCTATAATGATTAATTGTTCTATTTTCCTAACCCTGGTTATGTCCAAAACTTAAAAAGGATCATTTGAGTCATCTTGTATAACCTAAATATTAATTTTAAAATAAATTTGAATAATAGATAACCGTAATTGAGTGAGACATGACTATTTTTTTAAAACAAAATACATAAAATTATATTTAAAAATTATTTAGGGTTAATCAAATTATATCTAAAAATTGAATTAAAATTAAATCGGAACAATCGCCAACCCTATTAGTTATTACATTTTCTTAACTCTGGCTGTGTTCAAACCGCAAAAAACATCATTTGGCTATCTTGTATATGCGAAATAGTAAGTTTAAATTATATTCGAATAATAGATATCAGTAATAGAGTGAGATATAATTATTTTTTTGAAAAACAATTCATAAGAAAAATTTTAAAAATAATTTACAGTCCATCAAATGAACTTCAAAGATGAAATTGGAATCAAATCGGACAATGCTATAATGATTAATTGTTCTATTTTCTTAACCCTGGTTATGACCAAAACTTAAAAAGCATCAATTGAGTCATCTTGTATAACCTAAATATTAATTTTAAAATAAATTTGAATAATAGATTGCCGTAATTGAGTGAGATATGACTATTTTTTTAAAACAATACATAAAATTATTTTTTAAAATTATTTAGGGTTAATCAAATTATATCAAAAATTGAATTAAAATTAAATCGGAACAATCGCCAACCCTATTAGTTATTACATTTTCTTAACTCTGGTTGTGTTCAAACCGCAAAAAACATCATTTGGCTATCTTGTAAATGCGAAATAGTAAGTTTAAATTATATTCGAATAATAGATATCAGTAATAGAGTGAGATATAATTATTTTTTTGAAAAACAATTCATAAGAAAAATTTTAAAAATAATTTACAGTCCATCAAATGAACTTCAAAGATGAAATTGGAATCAAATCGGACAATGCTATAATGATTAATTGTTCTATTTTCTTAACCCTGGTTATGACCAAAACTTAAAAAGCATCAATTGAGTCATCTTGTATAACCTAAATATTAATTTTAAAATAAATTTGAATAATAGATTACCGTAATTGAGTGAGATATGACTATTTTTTTAAAACAATACATAAAATTATTTTTTAAAATTATTTAGAGTTAATCAAATTATATCAAAAATTGAATTAAAATTAAATCGGAACAATCGCCAACCCTATTAGTTATTACATTTTCTTAACTCTGATTGTGTTCAAACCGCAAAAAACATCATTTGGCTATCTTGTATATGCGAAATAGTAAATTTAAATTATATTCGAATAATAGATATTAGTAATAGAGTGAGATATAATTATTTTTTTAAAAAACAATTCATATGAAAAATTTTAAAAATAATTTAGTCCATCAAATGAACTTCAAAGAGGAAATTGAAATCAAATCGAACAATGCTATAATAATTAATTGTTCTATTTTCTTAACCCTGCTTATGTCCAAAACTTAAAAAGGATCATTTGAGTCATCTTGTATAACCTAAATATTAATTTTAAAATAACTTTGAATAATAGATAACCGTAATTGAGTGAGATATGACTATTCTTTTTTAACACAATACATCAAAATATTTTTAAAAGTCATTTAGGGTTAATCAAATTATATATAAAAATTAGATTAAAATTAAAACGGAACAGTCTTTAACGCCATCAGTTATTATATTTTCTTAATTCTGGTTGTGTTCAAACCGTAAAAAACATCATTTGGCTAACTTGTAAATGCGAAATAGTAAATTTAAATTCTATTCGAATAATAGATAACAGTAGATTAAAAGTGAGATATAATTATTTTTTTAAAAAACAATTCATAAGAAAAATTTTAAAAGTAATTTACAGTACATCAAATGAACATCAAAGATGAAATTGGAATCAAATCGGACAATGCTATAATAATTAATTGTTCTATTTTCTTAACCCTGGTTATGTTTAAAACTTAAAAAGGATCATTTGAGTCATCTTGTATAACCTAAATATTAATTTTAAAATAAATTTGAACAATAGATAACCGTAATTGAGTGAGACATGACTATTTTTTTTTAATCACAATATATCAAAATATTTTTAAAAATCATTTAGGGTTAATCAAATTATATCTAAAAATTAAATCGGAACAATCGATAACGCGAAGAGTTATTATATTTTCTTAAATCTGGTTGTGTTCAAACCGTAAAAAACATCATTTGGCTATCTTGTATATGCGAAATAGTAAATTTAAATTATATTCGAATAATAGATAACAGTAATAGAGTGAGATATGGTTATTTTTTTTAAAAACAATTCATAAGAAAAAATTTAAAAATAATTTACAGTACATTAAATGAACTTCAAAAATTAAATTGGAATCAAATCGGACAATGCTATAATGATTAATTGTTCTACTTTCTTAACACTGGTTATGTCCAAAAGTTAAAAAGGATCATTTGGGTCATCTTGTACAACCTAAATATTAATTTTAAAATAAATTTGAATAATAGATAACCGTAGTTGAGTGAGATATGACTATTTTTTTTAAACACAATATATCAAAATATTTTTAAAAATCATTTAGGGTTAATCAAATTATATCTAAAAACTAAATTCAAATTAAATCGGAACAATCGTGAATGCGAAGAGTTATTATATTTTTTTAATTCTGGTTGTGTTCAAACCGTAAAAAACATCATTTGGCTATCTTGCATATGCGAAATAGTAAATGTAAATTATATTCGAATTATAAATAACAGTATAATAGAGTGAGATATAATTATTTTTTTAAAAAACAATTCATAAGAAAAATTTTAAAAATAATTTACAGTACATCAAATGAACTTCAAAGATTAAATTGGAATCAAATCGGACAATGCAGTAATGATTAATTGTTCTATTTTCTTAACTCTGGTTATGTCCAAAACTTAAAAAGGATCATTTGAGTCATCTTGTATAACCTAAATATTAATTTAAAAATAAATTTGAATAATGGATAACCGTAATTGAGTGAGATATAACTATTTTTTTTAAACAAAATCCAACAAAATATTTTAAAAAATCATTTAGGATTAATCAAAGTATATCTAAAAATTAAATTAAAATTAAATCGGAACAATCTTTAACGCTATTAGTTATTATATTTTCTTAAATCTGGTTGTGTTCAAACCGTAAAAAACATCATTTTGCTATCTTGTATATGCGAAATAGTAAATTTAAATTATTTTCGAATAATGGATAACTGTAATAGAGTGAGATATGGTTATTTTTTTTAAAAACAATTCATAAGAAAAAATTTAAAAATAATTTACAGTACATTAAATGAACTTCAAAAATTTAATTGAAATCATATCGGAACAATAGCTATAGGTAATAGTAATCGATTTTCTTTATTCTGGTTATGTCCAAAACTTAAAAAGGATCATTTGGGTCATCTTGTGTAATCTAAATATGAATTTTAAAATATATTTGAATAATAGATAACCGTAATTGAGTGAGATATGACTATTTGCTTTAACACAATACATCAAAATATTTTTAAAAATCATTTAGGGTTAATCAAATTATATCTAAAAATTATTTTAAAATTAAATCGGAACAATCGTTAACGCTATTAGTTATTATATATTCTTAATTCTGGTTGTGTTCAAACCGTAAAAACATCATTTGGCATCTCGTATATGCGATATAGTAAATTTAATTTATATTCGAATTATAAATAACAGTATAATAGAGTGAGATATAATTATTTTTTTAAAAAACAATTCATAAGAAAAATTTTAAAAATAATTTACAGTACATCAAATGAACTTCAAAGATTGAATTGGAATCAAATCGGACAATGCAGTAATGATTAATTGTTCTATTTTCTTAACTCTGGTTATGTCCAAAACTTAAAAAGGATCATTTGAGTCATCTTGTATAACCTAAATATTAATTTTAAAATAAATTTGATTAATAGATAACCGTAATTGATTGAGATAAGACTATTTTTTTTAAACACAATATATCAAAATATTTTTAAAAATCATTTAGGGTTAATGAAATTATATCTAAAAATTAAATTAAAATTAAATCGGAAAAATCGCCAACGCTATTAGTTATTACATTTTCTTAACTCTGGTTGTGTTCAAACCGTAAAAAACATCATTTGGCTATCTTGTATATAGTAAATAGTAAATGTAAATTATATTCGAATAATAAATAACAGTAATAGAATAAGATATAAGTATTTTTTTAAAAAACAATTCATAAGAAAAATTTTAAAAATAATTTACAGTACATCAAATGAACTTCAAAGATGAAATTGGAATCAAATCGGACAATGCTATAATGATTAATTGTTCTATTTTCTTAACCCTGGTTATGTCCAAAACTTAAAAAGGATCATTTGAGTCATCTTGTATAACCTAAATATTAATTTAAAAATAAATTTGAACAATAGATAACCGTAATTGAGTGAGATATAACTATTTTTTTTAAACACAATCCAACAAAATATTTTAAAAAATCAAAAAGGATTAATCAAATTATATCTAAAAATTAAATTAAAATTAAATCGGAACAATCTTTAACGCTATTAGTTATTATATTTTCTTAAACCTGGTTGTGTTCAAACCGTAAAAAACATCATTTGGCTATCTTGTATATGCGAAATAGTAAATTTAAATTATATTCGAATAATAGATAACAGTAATAGAGTGAGATATGGTTATTTTTTTTAAAAACAATTCATAAGAAAAAATTTAAAAATAATTTACAGTACATTAAATGAACTTCGAAAATTAAATTGGAATCAAATCGGACAATGCTATAATGATTAATTGTTCTATTTTCTTAACCCTGGTTATGTCCAAAACTTAAAAAGGATCATTTAAGTCATCTTGTATAACCTAAATATTAATTTAAAAATAAATTTGAATAATAGATAATCGTAATTGAGTGAGATATAACTATTTTTTTTAAACACAATCCAACAAAATATTTTAAAAAATCAAAAAGGATTAATCAAATTATATCTAAAAATTAAATTAAAATTAAATCGGAACAATCTTTAACGCTATTAGTTATTATATTTTCTTAAATCTGGTTGTGTTCAAACCGTAAAAAACATCATTTGGCTATCTTGTATATGCGAAATAGTAAATTTAAATTATATTCGAATAATAGATAACAGTAATAGAGTGAGATATGGTTATTTTTTTTAAAAACAATTCATAAGAAAAAATTTAAAAATAATTTACAGTACATTAAATGAACTTCAAAAATTAAATTGGAATCAAATCGGACAATGCTATAATGATTAATTGTTCTACTTTCTTAACACTGGTTATGTCCAAAACTTAAAAAGGATCATTTGGGTCATTTTGTACAACCTAAATATTAATTTAAAAATAAATTTGAATAATAGATAACCGTAATTGAGTGAGATATGACTATTTTTTTTAAACACAATATATCAAAATATGTTTAAAAATCATTTAGGGTTAATCAAATTATATCTAAAAATTAACTTAAAATTAAATCGGAACAATCGATAACGCGAAGAGTTATATTTTTTTAACTCTGGTTGTGTTCAAACCGTAAAAAACATCATTTGGCTATCTTGTATATGGGAAATAGTAAATGCAAATTATATTCGAATAATAAATAACAGTAATACAGTGAGATATAATTATTTTTTTTAAAAACAATTCATAAGAAAAATTTTAAAAATAATTTACACTACATCAAATGAACTTTAAAGATTAAATTGGAATCAATGCTATAATGATTAATTGTTCTATTTTCTTAACCCTAATGATGTCCAAAACTTAAAAAGGATCAATTGAGTCATCTTGTATAACCTAAATATTAATTTTAAAATAAATTTGAATTATAGATAACCATAATTGAGTGAGATATGACTATTTTTTTAAAACGTAATACATAAAATTGTTTTTAAAAATTATTTAGGGTTAATCAAATTATATCTAAAAATTGAATTAAAATTAAATCGGAACAATTTTTAACGCTATTAGTTATTATATTTTCATAAATCTGGTTGTGTTCAAACCGTAAAAAACATCATTTGGCTATCTTGTATATGCGAAATAGTAAATGTAAATTATATTCGAATAATAAATAACAGTAATATAGTGAGATAGAATTATTTTTTTAAAAAACAATTCATAAGAAAAATTTTAAAAATAATTTACAATACATCAAATGAACTTCAAAAATTAAATTGGAATCAAATCGGACAATGCTATAATGATTCATTGTTCTATTTTCTAAATCCTGGTTATGTCCAAAACTTAAAAAGGATCATTTGAGTCATCTTGTATAACCTAAATATTAATTTTAAAATAAATTTGAATAGATAACCGTAATTGAGTGAGATATGACTATTTTTTTTAAACACAATACAATAAAATATTTTAAAAAGTCATTTAGGTTTAATCAAATTATATCTAAAAATTAAATTAAAATTAAATCGGAACAATCTTTAACGCTATTAGTTATTATATTTTCTTAAATCTGGTTGTGTTCAAACCGTAAAAAACATCATTTGGCTATCTTGTATATGCGAAATAGTAAATTTAAATTATATTCGAATAATAGATAACAGTAATAGAGTGAGATATGGTTATTTTTTTTAAAAACAATTCATATGAAAAAACTTAAAAATAATTTACAGTACGTTAAATGAACTTCAAAAATTAAATTGGAATCAAATCGGTCAATGCTATAATGATTAATTAAGGATCATTGGGGTCATCTTGTACAATCTAAATATTAATTTTAAAATAAATTTGAATAATAGATAACCGTAATTGAGTGAGATATGACTATTTTTTTTAAACACAATCCAACAAAATATTTTAAAAAATCATTTAGGATTAATCAAATTATATCTAAAAATTAAATTAAAATTAAATCGGAACAATCTTTAACGCTATTAGTTATTATATTTTCTTAAATCTGGTTGTATTCAAACCGTAAAAAACATCATTTGGCTATCTTGTATATGCGAAATAGTAAATTTAAATTATATTCGAATAATAGATAACAGTAATAGAGTGAGATATGGTTATTTTTTTTAAAAACAATTCATAAGAAAAAATTTAAAAATAATTTACAGTACATTAAATGAACTTCAAAGATGAAATTGAAATCAAATCGGACAATGCTATAATGATTAATTGTTCTATTTTCTTAACCCTGGTTATGTCCAAAACTTAAAAAGAATCATTTGAGTCATCTTGTATAACCTATATATTAATTTTAAAATAAATTTGAATAATAGATAACCGTAATTGAGTGAGATATGACTATTTTTTTTAAACACAATATATCAAAATATTTTTAAAAATCATTTAGGGTTAATCAAATTATATCTAAAAATTAAATTAAAATTAAATCGGAACAATCGATAACGCGAAGAGTTATTATATTTTCTTAAATCTGGTTGTGTTCAAACCGTAAAAAACATCATTTGGCTATCTTGAATATGCGAAATAGTAAATTTAAATTATAATCGAATGATAGATAACAGTAATAGAGTGAGATATGGTTATTTTTTTTAAAAACAATTCATAAGAAAAAATTTAAAAATAATTTACAGTACATTAAATGAACTTCAAAAATTAAATTGGAATCAAATCGGAAAATGCTATAATGAATAATTGTTCTACTTTCTTAACACTGGTTATGTCCAAAACTTAAAAAGGATCATTTGGGTAATCTTGTACAACCTAAATATTAATTTTAAAATAAATTTGAATAATAGATAACCGTAGTTGAGTGAGATATGACTATTTTTTTTAAACACAATATATCAAAATATTTTTAAAATCATTTAGGGTTAATTAAATTATACCTAAAAATTAAATTCAAATTAAATCGGAACAATCGTGAATGCGAAGAGTTATTATATTTTCTTAATTCTGGTTGTGTTCAAACCGTAAAAAACATCATTTGGCTATCTTGTATATGCGAAATAGTAAATGTAAATTATATTCGAATTATAAATAACAGTATAATAGAGTGAGATATAATTATTTTTTTTAAAAACAATTCATAAGAAAAGTTTTAAAAATAATTTACAGTACATCAAATGAACTTCAAAGATTAAATTGGAATCAAATCGGACAATGCAGTAATGATTAATTGTTCTATTTTCTTAACTCTGGTTATGTCCAAAACTTAAAAAGGATCATTCGAGTCATCTTGTATAACCTAAATATTAATTTTAAAATAAATTTGATTAATAGATAACCGTAATTGAGTGAGATAAGACTATTTTTTTTAAACACAATATATCAAAATATTTTTAAAAATTATTTAGGGTTAATCAAATTATATCTAAAAATTTAATTAAAATTAAATCGGAACAATCGATAACGCGAAGAGTTATTATATTTTCTTAAATCTGGTTGTGTTCAAACCGTAAAAAACATCATTTGGCTATCTTGTATATGCGAAATAGTAAATTTAAATTATATTCGAATAATGGATAACTGTAATAGAGTGAGATATGGTTATTTTTTTAAAAACAATTCATAAGAAAAAATTTAAAAATAATTTACAGTACATTAAATGAACTTCAAAAATTTAATTGGAATCAAATCGGACAATGCTATAATGATTAATTGTTCTACTTTCTTAACACTGGTTATGTCCAAAACTTAAAAAGGATCATTCGAGTCATCTTGTATAACCTAAATATTAATTTTAAAATAAAATTGATTAATAGATAACCGTAATTGAGTGAGATAAGACTATTTTTTTTAAACTCAATATATCAAAATATTTTTAAAAATCATTTAGGGTTAATCAAATTATACCAAAAAATTAAATTCAAATTAAATCGGAACAATCGTGAATGCGAAGAGTTATTATATTTTCTTAATTCTGGTTGTGTTCAAACCGTAAAAAACATCATTTGGCTATCTTGTATATGCGAAATAGTAAATTTAAATTATATTCGAATAATAGATAACAGTAATATGGTGAGATATAATTATTTTTTTTAAAAACAATTCATAAGAAAAATTTTAAAAATAATTTACAATACATCAAATGAACTTCAAAGATGAAATTGGAATCAAATCGGACAATGCTATAATGATTAATTGTTCTATTTTCTTAACCCTGGTTATGTCCAAAACTTAAAAAGGATCATTTGAGTCATCTTGTATAACCTAAATATTAATTTAAAAATAAATTTCAATAATAGATAACCGTAATAGAGTGAGATATGACTATTTTTTTTAAACCCAATATATCAAAATATTTTTAAAAATCATTTAGGGTTAATGAAATTATATCTAAAAATTAAATTAAAATTAAATCCGAACAATCGATAACGCGAAGAGTTATTATATTTTCTTAACTCTGGTTGTGTTCAAACCGCAAAAAACATCATTTGTCATCTTGTATAAACTAAATATTAATTTTAAAATAAATTTGAATAATAGATATCCGTAATTGAGTGAGATATGACTATTTTTTTAAAACATAATACATAAAACTATTTTTAAAAATCATTTAGGGTTAACCAAATTATATCTAAAAATTGAATTAAAATTAAATCGGAACAATCGTTAAAGCTATTAGTTATTATATTTTCTTAATTCTGGTTGTGTTCAAACCGTAAAAAACATCATTTGGCTATCTTGTATAAGCGAAATAGTAAATGTAAATTATATTCGAATTGTAAATAACAGTATAATAGAGTGAGATATAATTTATTTTTAAAAAACAATTCATAAGAAAAATTTTAAAAATAATTTACAGTACATCAAATGAACTTCAAAGATGAAATTGGAATCAAACCGGATAATGCTATAATGATTAATTGTTCTATTTTCTTAACCCTGGTTATGTCCAAAACTTAAAAAGGATCATTTGAGTCATCTTGTATAACCTAAATATTAATTTTAAAATAAATTTGAACAATAGATAACAGTAATTGAGTGAGATATGACTATTTTTTTAAAACATAATACATAAAATTATTTTTAAAAATTATTTAGGGTTAATCAAATTATATCTAAAAATTTAATTAAAATTAAATCGGAACAATCGCCAACTCTATTAGTTATTATATTTTCGTAAGTCTGGTTGTGTTCAAACCGCAAAAAACATCATTTAACTATTTTATATATGCGAAATAGTAAATTTAAATTATATTCGAATAATAGATATCAGTAATAGAGTGAGATATTATTATTTTTTTAAAAAACAGTTCATAAGAAAAATTTTAAAAATAATTTACAGTCCATCAAATGAACTTCAAAGATTAAATTGGAATCAAATCGGACAATGCAGTAATGATTAATTGTTCTATTTTCTTAAGTCTGGTTATGTCCAAAACTTAAAAAGGATCATTTAAGTCATCTTGTATAACCTAAATATTAATTTTAAAATAAATTTGAACAATAGATAACCGAAATTGAGTGAGACATGACTATTTTTTTTAAACACAATATATCAAAATATTTTTAAAAATCATTTAGGGTTAATCAAATTATATCTAAAAATTAAATTAAAATTAAATCGGAACAATCGATAACGCGAAGAGTTATTATATTTTCTTAAATCTGGTTGTGTTCAAACCGTAAAAAACATCATTTGGCTATCTTGTATATGCGAAATAGTAAATTTAAATTATATTCGAATAATGAATAACTGTAATAGAGTGAGATATGGTTATTTTTTTTAAAAACAATTCATAAGAAAAAATTTAAAAATAATTTACAGTACATTAAATGAACTTCAAAAATTTAATTGGAATCAAATCGGACAATGCTATAATGATTAATTGTTCTACTTTCTTAACACTGGTTATGTCCAAAACTTAAAAAGGATCATTTGGGTCATCTTGTACAACCTAAATATTAATTTTAAAATAAATTTGAATAATAGATAACCGTAGTTGAGTGAGATATGACTATTTTTTTTAAACACAATACCTCAAAATATTAAAAAAAATTACTTTGGGTTAAACAAATTATATGTAAAAATTAAATTGAAATCATATCGGAACAATAGCTATAGGTAATAGTAATCGATTTTCTTTATTCTGGTTATGTCCAAAACTTAAAAAGGATCATTTGGGTCATCTTGTGTAATCTAAATATGAATTTTAAAATAAATTTGAATAATAGATAACCGTAATTGAGTGAGATATGACTATTTTCTTTAACACAATACATCAAAATATTTTGAAAAATCATTTAGGGTTAATCAAATTATATCTAAAAATTATTTTAAAATTAAATCGGAACAATCGTTAACGCTATTAGTTATTACATTTTCTTAACTCTGGTTGTGTTCAAACCGTAAAAAACATCATTTGGCTATCTTGTATATGGTAAATAGTAAATCTAAATTATATTCGAATAACAAATAACAGTATTAGAATAAGATATAATTATTTTTTTAAAAAACAATTCATAAGAAAAATTTAAAAAATAATTTACAGTACATCAAATGAACTTCAAAGATTGAATTGGAATCAAATCGGACAATGCAGTAATGATTAATTGTTCTATTTTCTTAACTCTGGTTATGTCCAAAACTTAAAAAAGAATCATTTTGAGTCATCTTGTATAACCTAAATATTAATTTTAAAATAAATTTGATTAATAGATAACCGTAATTGAGTGAGATAAGACTATTTTTTTTAAACACAATATATCAAAATATTTTTAAAAATCATTTAGGGTTAATGAAATTATATCTAAAAATTAAATTAAAATTAAATCGGAACAATCGCCAACGCTATTAGTTATTACATTTTCTTAACTCTGGTTGTGTTCAAACCGTAAAAAACATCATTTGGCTATCTTGTATATGGTAAATAGTAAATGTAAATTATATTCGAATAATAAATAACAGTAATAGAATAAGATATAATTATTTTTTTAAAAAAGAATTCATAAGAAAAATTTTAAAAATAATTTACAGTACATCAAATGAACTTCAAAGATGAAATTGGAATCAAATCGGACAATGCTATAATGATTAATTGTTCTATTTTCTTAACCCTGGTTATGTCCAAAACTTAAAAAGGATCATTTGAGTCATCTTGTATAACCTAAATATTAATTTAAAAATAAATTTGAATAATAGATAACCGTAATTGAGTGAGATATGACTATTTTTTTAAAACATAATACATAAAATTATTTTTA
The DNA here is from genome assembly GCF_022605725.1 of Anthonomus grandis grandis. Classification (NCBI taxonomy): domain Eukaryota; kingdom Metazoa; phylum Arthropoda; class Insecta; order Coleoptera; family Curculionidae; genus Anthonomus; species Anthonomus grandis. The sequence continues at coordinate 31,349,107 of NC_065553.1, read as the reverse complement.
AAAATTATTTAGGGTTAATCAAATTATATCTAAAAATTTAATTAAAATTCGCCAACTCTATTAGTTATTATATTTTCTTGTATATAAGTCTGGTTGTGTTCAAACCGCAAAAAACATCATTTAACTATTTTATATATGCGAAATAGTAAATTTAAATTATATTCGAATAATAGATATCAGTAATAGAGTGAGATATAATTATTTTTTTTAAAAAACAATTCATAAGAAAAATTTTAAAAATAATTTACAGTACATCAAATGAACTTCAAAGATTAAATTGGAATCAAATCGGACAATGCAGTAATGATTAATTGTTCTATTTTCTTAACTCTGGTTATGTCCAAAACTTAAAAAGGATCATTTGAGTCATCTTGTATAACCTAAATATTAATTTTAAAATAAATTTGAATAATAGATAACCGCAATTAAGTGAGATATGACTATTTTTTTAAACACAATGTATCAAAATATTTTTAAAAATCATTTAGGGTTAATCAAATTATATCTAAAAATTAAATTAAAATTAAATCGGAACAATCGATAACGCGAAGAGTTATTATATTTTCTTAACTCTGGTTGTGTTCAAACCGTAAAAAACATCATTTGGCTATCTTGTATATGGGAAATAGTAAATGCAAATTATATTCGAATAATAAATAACAGTAATAGAGTGAGATATAATTATTTTTTTAAAAAACAATTCATAAGAAAAATTTTAAAAATAATTTACAGTACATCAAATGAACTTCAAAGATGAAATTGGAATCAAATCGGACAATGCTATAATGATTAATTGTTCTATTTTCTTAACCCTGGTTATGTCCAAAACTTAAAAAGGATCATTTAAGTCATCTTGTATAACCTAAATATTAATTTTAAAATAAATTTGAACAATAGATAACCGAAATTGAGTGAGACATGACTATTTTTTTTAAACACAATATATCAAAATATTTTTAAAAATCATTTAGGGTTAATCAAATTATATCTAAAAATTTAATTAAAATTAAATCGGAACAATCGCCAACTCTATTAGTTATTACATTTTCTTAAGTCTGGTTGTGTTCAAACCGCAAAAAACATCATTTGGCTATCTTGTATATGGGAAATAGTAAATGCAAATTATATTCGAATAATAAATAGCAGTAATAGAGTGAGATATAATTATTTTTTTAAAAAACAATTCATAAGAAAAATTTTTAAAATAATTTACTTATGAAAAATGAACTTCAAAGATGAAATTGGAATCAAATCGGACAATGCTATAATGATTAATTGTTCTATTTTCTTAACCCTGGTTATGTCCAAAACTTAAAAAGGATCATTTGAGTCATCTTGTATAACCTAAATATTAATTTAAAAATAAATTTCAATAATAGATAACCGTAATTAAGTGAGATATGACAATTTTTTTTAAACACAATTTATCAAAATATTTTTAAAAATCATTGAGGGTCAATCAAATTATATCTAAAAATTAAATTAAAATTAAATCGGAACAATCGTTAGCGCGAAGAGTTATTATATTTTCTTAATTCTGGTTATGTTTAAACCGTAAAAAACAGCATCTGGCTATCTTGTATATGCGAAATAGTAAATGTAAATTATATTCGAATAATAAATAACAGTAATAGAGTGAGATATAATTATTTTTTTTAAAAACAATTCATAAGAAAAATTTTAAAAATAATTTACAGTACATCAAATGAACTTCAAAGATGAAATTGGAATCAAATCGGACAATGCTATAATGATTAATTGTTCTATTTTCTTAACCCTGGTTATGTCCAAAACTTAAAAAGGATCATTTGAGTCATCTTGTATAACCTAAATATTAATTTAAAAATAAATTTCAATAATAGATAACCGTAATTGAGTGAGATATGACTATTTTTTTTAAACCCAATATATCAAAATATTTTTAAAAATCATTTAGGGTTAATGAAATTATATCTAAAAATTAAATTAAAATTAAATGCGAACAATCGATAACGCGAAGAGTTATTTTATTTTCTTAACTCTGGTTGTGTTCAAACCGCAAAAAACATCATTTGTCATCTTGTATAAACTAAATATTAATTTTAAAATAAATTTGAATAATAGATATCCGTAATTGAGTGAGATATGACTATTTTTTTAAAACATAATACATAAAACTATTTTTTAAAATCATTTAGGGTTAACCAAATTATATCTAAAAATTGAATTAAAATTAAATCGGAACAATCGTTAAAGCTATTAGTTATTATATTTTCTTAATTCTGGTTGTGTTCAAACCGTAAAAAACATCATTTGGCTATCTTGTATATGCGAAATAGTAAATGTAAATTATATTCGAATTATAAATAACAGTATAATAGAGTGAGATATAATTTTTTTTTTAAAAAACAATTCATAAGAAAAATTTAAAAAATAATTTACAGTACATCAAATGAACTTCAAAGATGAAATTGGAATCAAACCGGACAATGCTATAATGATTAATTGTTCTATTTTCTTAACCCTGGTTATGTCCAAAACTTAAAAAGGATCATTTGAGTCATCTTGTATAACCTAAATATTAATTTTAAAATAAATTTGAACAATAGATAACAGTAATTGAGTGAGATATGACTATTTTTTTAAAACATAATACATAAAATTATTTTTAAAAATTATTTAGGGTTAATCAAATTATATCTAAAAATTTAATTAAAATTAAATCGGAACAATCGCCAACTCTATTAGTTATTATATTTTCGTAAGTCTGGTTGTGTTCAAACCGCAAAAAACATCATTTAACTATTTTATATATGCGAAATAGTAAATTTAAATTATATTCGAATAATAGATATCAGTAATAGAGTGAGATATAATTATTTTTTTAAAAAACAGTTCATAAGAAAAATTTTAAAAATAATTTACAGTACATCAAATGAACTTCAAAGATTAAATTGGAATCAAATCGGACAATGCAGTAATGATTAATTGTTCTATTTTCTTAACTCTGGTTATGTCCAAAACTTAAAAAGGATCATTTGAGTCATCTTGTATAACCTAAATATTAATTTTAAAATAAATTTGAACAATAGATAACCGAAATTGAGTAAGACATGACTATTTTTTTTAAACACAATATATCAAAATATTTTTAAAAATCATTTAGGGTTAATTAAATTATATCTAAAAATTAAATTAAAATTAAATCAGAACAATCGATAACGCGAAGAGTTATTATATTTTCTTAAATCTGGTTGTGTTCAAACCGTAAAAAACATCATTTGGCTATCTTGTATATGCGAAATAGTAAATTTAAATTATATTCGAATAATGGATAACTGTAATAGAGTGAGATATGGTTATTTTTTTTAAAAACAATTCATAAGAAAAAATTTAAAAATAATTTACTGTACATTAAATGAACTTCAAAAATTAAATTGGAATCAAATCGGACAATGCTATAATGATTAATTGTTCTACTTTCTTAACACTGGTTATGTCCAAAACTTAAAAAGGATCATTTGGGTCATCTTGTACAACCTAAATATTAATTTTAAAATAAATTTGAATAATAGATAACCGTAGTTGAGTGAGATATGACTATTTTTTTTAAACACAATACCTCAAAATATTTTAAAAAATTACTTAGGGTTAAACAAATTATATGTAAAAATTAAATTGAAATCATATCGGAACAATAGCTATAGGTAATAGTAATCGATTTTCTTTATTCTGGTTATGTCCAAAACTTAAAAAGGATCATTTGGGTCATCTTGTGTAATCTAAATATGAATTTTAAAATATATTTGAATAATAGATAACCGTAATTGAGAGAGATATGACTATTTTCTTTAAACACAATACATCAAAATATTTTTAAAAATCATTTAGGGTTAATCAAATTATATCTAAAAATTATTTTAAAATTAAATCGGAACAATCGTTAACGCTATTAGTTATTATATTTTCTTAATTCTGGTTGCGTTCAAACCGTAAAAAACATCATTTTGCTAACTTGTATATGCGAAATAGTAAATGTAAATTATATTCGATTAATAAAAACAGTAATAGAGTGAGATATATTTATTTTTTTAAAAAACAACTCATAAGAAAAATTTTAAAAATAATTTACAGTACATCAAATGAACTTCGAAAATTAAATTGGAATCAAATCGGACAATGCTATAATGATTAATTGAACTATTTTCTTAACCCTGGTTATGTCCAAAACTTAAAAAGGATCATTTGAGTCATCTTGTATAATCTAAATATTAATTTAAAAATAAATTTGAATAATTTATAACCGTGATTGAGTGAGATATAACTATTTTTTTTAAACAAAATACATAAAATTATTTTTAAAAATTATTTAGGGTTAATCAAATTATATCTAAAAATTTAATTAAAATTAAATCGGAACAATCTTTAACGCTATTAGTTATTACATTTTCTTAACTCTGGTTGTGTTCAAACCGTAAAAAACATCATTTGGCTATCTTGTATATGGGAAATACTAAATGTAAATTATATTCGAATAATAAATAACAGTAATAGAGTGAGATATCATTATTTTTTTTAAAAACAATTCATAAGAAAAATTTTAAAAATAATTTACAGTACATCAAATGAACTTCAAAGATGAAATTGGAATCAAATCGGACAATGCTATAATGATTAATTGTTCTATTTTCTTAACCCTGGTTATGTCCAAAACTTAAAAAGGATCATTTGAGTCAACTTGTATAACCTAAATATTAATTTAAAAATAAATTTGAATAATGGATAACCGTAATTGAGTGAGATATAACTATTTTTTTTAAACAAAATCCAACAAAATATTTTAAAAAATCATTCAGGGTTAATCAAATTATATCTAAAAATTAAATTAAAATTAAATCGGAACAATCTTTAACGCTATTAGTTATTATATTTTCTTAAATCTGGTTGTGTTCAAACCGTAAAAAACATCATTTGGCAAAGTTGTATATGCGAAATAGTAAATTTAAATTATATTCGAATAATAGATAACAGTAATAGAGTGAGATATGGTTATTTTTTTAAAAACAATTTATAAGAAAAATTTTAAAAATAATTTACAGTACATCAAATGAACTTCGAAAATTAAATTGGAATCAAATCGGACAATGCTATAATGATTAATTGAACTATTTTCTTAACCCTGGTTATGTCCAAAACTTAAAAAGGATCATTTGAGTCATCTTGTATAACCTAAATATTAATTTTAAAATAAATTCGAATAATAGATAACAGTAATAGAGTGAGATATGGTTATTTTTTTTAAAAACAATTCATAAGAAAAATTTTAAAAATAATTTACAGTACATCAAATGAACTTCAAAGATGAAATTGGAATCAAATCGGACAATGCTATAATGATTAATTGTTCTATTTTCTTAACCCTGGTTATGTCCAAAACTTAAAAAGGATCATTTGAGTCATCTTGTATAACCTAAATATTAATTTAAAAATAAATTTGAATAATGGATAACCGTAATTAAGTGAGATATAACTATTTTTTTTAAACAAAATCCAACAAAATATTTTAAAAAATCATTTAGGGTTAATCAAATTATATCTAAAAATTAAATTAAAATTAAATCGGAACAATCTTTAACGCTATTAGTTATTATATTTTCTTAAATCTGGTTGTGTTCAAACCGTCAAGAACATCATTTGAATAATAAATAAATAATAATAATAAATAACAGTAATAGAGTGAGATATAGTTATTTTTTTAAAAAACAATTCATAAGAAAAATTTTAAAAATAATTTACAGTACATCAAATAAACTTCAAAAATTAAATTGGAATCAAATCGGACAATGCTATAATGATTAATTGTTCTATTTTCTTAACCCTGGTTATGTCTAAAACTTAAAAAGGATCATTCAAGTCATCTTGTATAACCTAAATATTAATTTTAAAATAAATTTGAATAATAGATAACCGTAATTGAGTTAGATATGACAATTTTTTTAAAACATAATACATAAAACTATTTTTAAAAATCATTTAGGGTTAATCAAATTATATCTAAAAATTGAATTAAAATTAAATTGGAACAATCGCCAACGCTATTAGTTATTACATTTTCTGAACTCTGGTTGTGTTCAAACCGTAAAAAACATCATTTGGCTACCTTGTATATGCGAAATAGTAAATGTAAATTATATTCGAATAATAAATAACAGTTATAGAGTGAGATATAATTATTTTTTTAAAAAACAATTCATAAGAAAATTTTTGAAAATAATTTACAGTACATCAAATGAACTTCAAAAATTAAATTGGAATCAAATCGGACAATGCTATCATGATTAATTGTTCTATTTTCTTAACCCTGGTTAAGTCTAAAACTTAAAAAGGATCATTTGGGTCATCTTGTATAACCTAAATATTAATTCTAAAATAAATTTGAATAATAGATAACCGTAATTGAGTGAGATATAACTATTTTTTTTAAACACAATACAACAAAATATTTTAAAAAATCATTTAGGGTTAATCAAATTATATCTAAAAATTAAATTGAAATCATATCGGAACAATAGATATAGGTTATAGTAATCGATTTTCTTTATTCTGGTTATGTCCAAAACTTAAAAAGGATCATTTGAGTCATCTTGTATAACCTAAATAATAATTTTAAATTATATTTGAATAATAGATAACCGTAATGGAGTGAGATATGACTATTTTTTTAAAACACAATACATTAAATTATTTTTAAAAAACATTTAGGGTTAATCAAATTATATCTAAAAATTGAATTAAAATTAAATCGGAACAATCGTTAACACTATTAGTTATTATATTTTCTTAATTCTTGTTGTGTTCAAACCGTAAAAAACATCATTTGGCTATCTTGTATATGCGAAATTGTTAATTTAATTTATATTCGAATAATGGATAACAGTAATAGAGTGAGATATGATTATTTTATTAAAAAACAATTCATCAGAAAAATTTTAAAAATAATTTACAGTACATCAAATGAACTTCAAAAATAAATTGGAATCAAATCGGACAATGCTATAAATGATTAATCGTTCTATTTTCTTAACCCTGGTTATGTCCAAAACTTAAAAAGGATCATTTGAGTCATCTTGTATAACCTAAATAATAATTTTAAAATAAATTTGAATAATAGATAACCGTAATTGAGTGAGATATGACTATTTTCTTGAAACACAATACATCAAAATATTTTTAAAAATCATTTAGGGTTAATCAAATTATATCTAAAAATTGAATTAAAATTAAATCGGAACAATCGCCAACGCTATTAGTTATTACATTTTCTGAACTCTGGTTGTGTTCAAACCGTAAAAATCATCATTTGGCTACCTTGTATATGCGAAATAGTAAATGTAAATTATATTCGAATAATAAATAACAGTTATAGAGTGAGATATAATTATTTTTTTAAAAAACAATTCATAAGAAAATTTTTGAAAATAATTTACAGTACATCAAATGAACTTCAAAAATTAAATTGGAATCAAATCGGACAATGCTATCATGATTAATTGTTCTATTTTCTTAACCCTGGTTAAGTCTAAAACTTAAAAAGGATCATTTGGGTCATCTTGTATAACCTAAATATTAATTCTAAAATAAATTTGAATAATAGATAACCGTAATTGAGTGAGATATAACTATTTTTTTAAACACAATACAACAAAATATTTTAAAAAATCATTTAGGGTTAATCAAATTATATCTAAAAATTAAATTGAAATCATATCGGAACAATAGCTATAGGTTATAGTAATCGATTTTCTTTATTCTGGTTATGTCCAAAACTTAAAAAGGATCATTTGAGTCATCTTGTATAACCTAAATAATAATTTTAAATTATATTTGAATAATAGATATATTAGAATAGACATTTGAGTCATCTTGTATAACCTAAATAACAATTTTAAATTATATTTGAATAATAGATAACCGTAATGGAGTGAGATATGACTATTTTTTTAAAACACAATACATTAAATTATTTTTAAAAAACATTTAGGGTTAATCAAATTATATCTAAAAATTGAATTAAAATTAAATCGGAACAATCGTTAACACTATTAGTTATTATATTTTCTTAATTCTTGTTGTGTTCAAACCGTAAAAAACATCATTTGGCTATCTTGTATATGCGAAATTGTTAATTTAATTTATATTCGAATAATGGATAACAGTAATAGAGTGAGATATGATTATTTTATTAAAAAACAATTCATCAGAAAAATTTTAAAAATAATTTACAGTACATCAAATGAACTTCAAAAATAAATTGGAATCAAATCGGACAATGCTATAAATGATTAATCGTTCTATTTTCTTAACCCTGGTTATGTCCAAAACTTAAAAAGGATCATTTGAGTCATCTTGTATAACCTAAATAATAATTTTAAAATAAATTTGAATAATAGATAACCGTAATTGAGTGAGATATGACTATTTTCTTGAAACACAATACATCAAAATATTTTTAAAAATCATTTAGGGTTAATCAAATTATATCTAAAAATTGAATTAAAATTAAATCGGAACAATCGCCAACGCTATTATATTTTCTTAATTCTGGTTGTGTTCAAACAGTAAAAAACATCATTCGGCTATATTGTATATGCGAAATAGTAAATTTAAAATATATTCGAATAATAGATAACAGTAATAGAGTGAGATATAATTATTTTTTAAAGAAACAATTCATCAGAAAAATTTTAAAAGTAATTTACAGTACATCAAATGAACTTTAAAAATTAAATTGGAATCAAATCGGACAATGCTATAATGATTAATTATTCTATTTTCTTAACCCTGGTTATGTCCAAAACTTAAAAAGGATCATTTGAGTCATCTTGTATAACCTAAATAATAATTTTAAATTATATTTGAATAATAGATAACCGTCATTGAGTGAGATATGACTATTTTTTTGAAACACAATACATCAAAATATTTTTAAAAATCATTTAGGGTTATTCAAATTATATCTAAAAATTAAATTAAAATTAAATCGGAACAATCGTTAACGCTATTAGTTATTATATTTTCTTAATTCTTGTTGGGTTCAAACCGTAAAAAACATCAATTGGCTATCTTGTATATGCGAAATAGTAAATTTAATTTATATTCGACTAATAGATAAAAGTAATAGAGTGAGATATTTTTATTTTTTAAAAAACAAATTAAAAAAATTTAAAAAATAATTTACAGTACATCAAATGAACTCCAAAAATTAATTTGGAATCAAATCGGACAATGCTATAATGATTAATATTTCTATTTTCTTAACCCTGGTTATGTCCAAAACTTAAAAAGGATCATTTAGGTCATCTTGTATAACCTAAATATTAATTTTAAAATAAATTTGAATAATAGATAACCGTAATTGAGTGAGATATGACTATTTTTTTAAACACAATACATCAAAATATTTTAAAAAATTATTTAGGGTTAAACAAATTATATCTAAAAATTAAATTAAAATTAAATCTAAACAATCGTTAACGCTATTAGTTATTAAATTTTCTTAATTCTTGTCGTGTTCAAACCGTAAAAACATCATTTGGCTATCTTGTATATGCGATATAGTAAATTTAATTTATATTCGAATAATAAATAGCAGTAATAGATTGAGATATGATTATTTTTTTAAAAAACAATTCATCAGAAAAATTTTAAAAATAATTTACAGTACATCAAATGAACTTTAAAAATGAAATTGGAATCAAATCGGACAATGCTATAAATGATTAATCGTTCTATTTTCTTAACCCTGGTTATGTCCAAAACTTAAAAAGGATCATTTGAGTCATCTTGTATAACCTAAATAATAATTTTAAATTATATTTGAATAATAGATAACCGTCATTGAGTGAGATATGGCTCTTTTTTTTAAACACAATACATTAAATTATTTTTAAAAAACATTTAGGGTTAATCAAATTATATCTAAAAATTAAATTAAAATTAAATCGGAACAATCGTTAACGCTATTAGTTATTATATTTTCTTAATTCTTGTTGTGTTCAAACCGTAAAAAACATCATTTGGCTATCTTGTATACGCGAAATTGTAAATTTAATTTATATTCGAATAATAGATAACAGTAATAGAATGAGATATGATTATTTTATTAAAAAACAATTCATCAGAAAAATTTTAAAAATAATTTACAGTACATCAAATGAACTTTAAAAATGAAATTGGAATCAAATCGGACAATGCTATAAATGATTAATCGTTCTATTTTCTTAACCCTGGTTATGTCCAAAACTTAAAAAGGATCATTTGAGTCATCTTGTATAACGTAAATAATAATTTTAAATTATATTTGAATAATAGATAACCGTCTTTGAGTGAGATATGACTATTTTTTGAAACACAATACATCAAAAAATTTTAAAAAATTATATAGGGTTAAACAAATTATATCTAAAAATTAAAATGAAATCATATCGGAACAATAGCTATGGGTAATAGTAATCGATTTTCTTTATCCTGGTTATGTCCAAAACACAAAAAGGATCATTTGAGTCATCTTGTTTAACCTAAATATTAATTTTAAATTATATTTGAATAATTGATAACCGTAATAGTGAGATATGACTATTTTTTTAAAACAATACATAAAACTATTTTTAAAAATCATTTAGGGTTAATCAAATTATATCTAAAAATTAAATCGGAACAATCGTTAACGCTATTAGTTATTATATTTTCTTAATTCTTGTTGTGTTCAAACCGTAAAAAACATCATTTGGCTATCTTGTATATGCGAAATAGTAAATTTAATTTAAATTCAAATAATAGATAACAGTAACAGAGTGAGATATGATCATTTTTTTAAAAAACAGTTCATCAGAAAAATTTTAAAAATAATTTACAGTACATCAAATGAACGTCAAAAATTAAATTGGAATCAAATCGGACAATGCTATAAAGATTAATCGTTCTATTTTCTTAACCCTGGTTATGTCCAAAACTTAAAAAGGATCATTTGAGTCATCTTGTATAACCTAAATAATAATTTTAAATTATATTTGAATAATAGATAACCGTCATTGAGTGAGATATGACTATTTTTTTGAAACACAATACATCAAAATATTTTTAAAAATCATTTAGGGTTATTCAAATTATATCTAAAAATTAAATTAAAATTAAATTGGAACAATCGTTAACGCTTTTAGTTATTATATTTTCTTAATTCGTGTTGTGTTCAAATCGTAAAAGACATCATTTGGCTATCTTGTATATGCGAAATAGTAAATTTAATTTATATTCGAATAATAGATAACAGTAATAGAATGAGATATGATTATTTTATTAAAAAACAATTCATCAGAAAAATTTTAAAAATAATTTACAGTACATCAAATGAACTTCAAAAATTAAATTGGAATCAAATCGGACAATGCTATAAAGATTAATCGTTCTATTTTCTTAACCCTGGTTATGTCCAAAACTTAAAAAGGATCATTTGGGTCATCTTGTATAACCCAAATATTAATTTTAAAATAAATTTGAATAATAGATAACCGTAATTGAGTCAGATATGACTATTTTATTGAAACACAATACATCAAAAAATTTTAAAAAATTATATAGGGTTAAACAAATTATATCTAAAAATTAAAATGAAATCATATCGGAACAATAGCTATGGGTAATAGTAATCGATTTTCTTTATCTTGGTTATGTCCAAAACACAAAAAGGATCATTTGAGTCATCTTGTATAACCTAAATAATAATTTTAAATTATATTTGAATAATTGATAACCGTAATAGAGTGAGATAGGACTATTTTTTTAAACACAATACATCAAAATATTTTTAATAATCATTTAGGGTTAATCAAATTATATCTAAAAATTAAATTAAAATTAAATCTAAACAATCGTTAACGCTATTAGTTATTATATTTTCTTAATTCTTGTCGTGTTCAAACCGTAAAAACATCATTTGGCTATCTTGTATATGCGATATAGTAAATTTAATTTATATTCGAATAATAGATAGCAGTAATAGATTGAGATATGATTATTTTTTTAAAAAACAATTGATCAGAAAAATTTTAAAAATAATTTACAGTACATCAAATGAACGTCAAAAATTAAATTGGAATCAAATCGGACAATGCTATAAAGATTAATCGTTCTATTTTCTTAACCCTGGTTATGTCCAAAACTTAAAAAGGATCATTTGAGTCATCTTGTATAACCTAAATAATAATTTTAAATTATATTTGAATAATAGATAACCGTCATTGAGTGAAATATGACTATTTTTTTGAAACACAATACATCAAAATATTTTTAAAAATCATTTAGGGTTATTCAAATTATATCTAAAAATTAAATTAAAATTAAATTGGAACAATCGTTAACGCTTTTAGTTATTATATTTTCTTAATTCGTGTTGTGTTCAAATCGTAAAAGACATCATTTGGCTATCTTGTATATGCGAAATAGTAAATTTAATTTAAATTCGAATAATAGATAACAGTAATAGAGTGAGATATGTTTATTTTATTAAAAAACAATTCAACAGAAAAATTTTAAAAATAATTTACAGTACATCAAATGAACTTCAAAAATTAAATTGGAATCAAATCGGACAATGCTATAAATGATTAATCGTTTTATTTTCTTAACCCTGGTCATGTCCAAAACTTAAAAAGGATCATTTGCGTCATCTTGTATAACCTAAATAATAATTTTAAAATAAATTTGATAATAGGTAACCGTAATTGAGTGAGATATGGTTATTGTTTTAAAACACAATACATCAAAATATTTAAAAAAATTATTAATATTTAAAAATCATTTAGGGATAATCAAATTATATCTGAAAATTGAATTAAAATTAAATCGGAACAATCGCCAACGCTATTAGTTATTATATTTTCTTAACTCTGGTTGTGTTCAAACCGTAAAAAACATCGTTTGGCTATCTTGTATATGCGAAATAGAAAATTTAAATCATATTCGATTAATAGATAACAGTAATAAAGTGATTGTTACTGTTATGTCCAAAACTTAAAAAGGATCATTTGGGTCATCTTGTATAACCCAAATATTAATTTTAAAATAAATTTGAATAATAGATAACCGTAATTGAGTCAGATATGACTATTTTTTTGAAACAAAATACATCAAAAAATTTTAAAAAATTATATAGGGTTAAACAAATTATATCTAAAAATTAAAATGAAATCATATCGGAACAATAGCTATAGGTAATAGTAATCGATTTTCTTTATCCTGGTTATGTCCAAAACACAAAAAGGATCATTTGACTCATCTTGTATAACCTAAATAATAATTTTAAATTATATTTGAATAATTGATAACCGTAATAGAGTGAGATATGACTATTTTTTTAAACACAATACATCAAAATATTTTTAATAATCATATAGGGTTAATCAAATTATATCTAAAAATTAAATTAAAATTAAATCTAAACAATCGTTAACGCTATTAGTTATTATATTTTCTTAATTCTTGTCGTGTTCAAACCGTAAAAACATCATTTGGCTATCTTGTATATGCGATATAGTAAATTTAATTTATATTCGAATAATAGATAGCAGTAATAAATTGAGATATGATTATTTTTTTAAAAAACAATTCATCAGAAAAATTTTAAAAATAATTTACAGTACATTAAATGAACTTCAAAAATTAAATTGGAATCAAATCGGACAATGCTATAATGATTAATATTTCTATTTTCTTAACTCTGGTTATGTCCAAAACTTAAAAAGGATCATTTGGGTCATCTTGTATAACCCAAATATTAATTTTAAAATAAATTTGAATAATAGATAACTGTAATTGAGTCAGATATGACTATTTTTTTGAAACAAAATACATCAAAAAATTTTTAAAAATTATATAGGGTTAAACAAATTATATCTAAAAATTAAAATGAAATCATATCGGAACAATAGCTATAGGTAATAGTAATCGATTTTCTTTATCCTGGTTATGTCCAAAACACAAAAAGGATCATTTGAGTCATCTTGTTTAACCTAAATATTAATTTTAAATTATATTTGAATAATTGATAACCGTAATAGTGAGATATGACTATTTTTTTAAAACACAATACATAAAACTATTTTTAAAATTCATTTAGGGTTAATCAAATTATATCTAAAAATTAAATCGGAACAATCGTTAACGCTATTAGTTAATATATTTTCTTAATTCTTGTTGTGTTCAAACCGTAAAAAACATCATTTGGCTATCTTGTATATGCGACATACTAAATTTAATTTAAATTCAAATAATCGATAACAGTAATAGAATGAGATATGATTATTTTATTAAAAAACAATTCATCAGAAAAATTTTAAAAATAATTTACAGTACATCAAATGAACTTCAAAAATTAAATTGGAATCAAATCGGACAATGCTATAATGATAAACCGTTCTATTTTCTTAACCCAGGTCATGTCCAAAACTTAAAAAGGATCACTTGAGTCATCTTGTATAACGTAAATAATAATTTTAAATTATATTTGAATAATAGATAACCGTCATTAAGTGAGATATGACTATTTTTTTGAAACACAATACATCAAAATATTTAGGGTTAAAGAAATTATATCTAAAAATTAAATTGAAATCATATCGAAACAATAGCTATATGTTATAGTAATCGATTTTCTTTATTCTGGTTATGTCCAAAACTTAAAAAGGATCATTTGAGTCATCTTGTATAACCTAAATAATAATTTTAAATTATATTTGTATAATAGATAACTGTAAATGAGTGAGATATGACTATTTTTTTTAAACACAATGCATTAAAATATTTTTAAAAATCATTTCGGGCTAATCAAATTATATCTAAAAATTAAATAAAAATTAAATTGGAACAATCGTTAACGCGATTAGTTATTATATTTTCTTAATTCTTGTTGTGTTCAAACCGTAAAAAACATCATTTGGCTATCCTGTATATGCGAAATAGTAAATTTAATTTATATTCGAATAATCGATAACAGTAATAGAATGAGATATGATTATTTTATTAAAAAACAATTGATCAGAAAAATTTTAAAAATAATTTACAGTACATCAAATGAACTTCAAAAATTAAATTGGAATCAAATCGGACAATGCTATAATGATTAATATTTCTATTTTCTTAACCCTGGTTATGTCCAAAACTTAAAAAGGATCATTTAGGTCATCTTGTATAACCCAAATATTAATTTTAAAATAAATTTGAATAATAGATAACCGTAATTGAGTCAGATATGACTATTTTTTTGAAACAAAATACATCAAAAAATTTTTAAAAATTATATAGGGTTAAACAAATTATATCTAAAAATTAAAATGAAATCATATCGGAACAATAGCTATAGGTAATAGTAATCGATTTTCTTTATCCTGGTTATGTCCAAAACACAAAAAGGATCATTTGAGTCATCTTGTTTAACCTAAATATTAATTTTAAATTATATTTGAATAATTAATAACCGTAATAGTGAGATATGACTATTTTTTTAAAACACAATACATAAAACTATTTTTAAAATTCATTTAGGGTTAATCAAATTATATCTAAAAATTAAATCGGAACAATCGTTAACGCTATTAGTTATTATATTTTCTTAATTCTTGTTGTGTTCAAACCGTAAAAAACATCATTTGGCTATCTTGTATATGCGAAATAGTAAATTTAATTTAAATTCAAATAATCGATAACAGTAATAGAATGAGATATGATTATTTTATTAAAAAACAATTCATCAGAAAAATTTTAAAAATAATTTACAGTACATCAAATGAACTTCAAAAATTAAATTGGAATCAAATCGGACAATGCTATAATGATAAACCGTTCTATTTTCTTAACCCAGGTCATGTCCAAAACTTAAAAAGGATCACTTGAGTCATCTTGTATAACGTAAATAATAATTTTAAATTATATTTGAATAATAGATAACCGTCATTAAGTGAGATATGACTATTTTTTTGAAACACAATACATCAAGATATTTAGGGTTAAAGAAATTATATCTAAAAATTAAATTGAAATCATATCGGAACAATAGCTATAGGTTATAGTAATCGATTTTCTTTATTCTGGTTATGTCCAAAACTTAAAAAGGATCATTTGAGTCATCTTGTATAACCTAAATAATAATTTTAAATTATATTTGTATAATAGATAACTGTAAATGAGTGAGATATGACTATTTTTTTTAAACACAATGCATTAAAATATTTTTAAAAATCATTTCGGGCTAATCAAATTATATCTAAAAATTAAATTAAAATTAAATTGGAACAATCGTTAACGCGATTAGTTATTATATTTTCTTAATTCTTGTTGTGTTCAAACCGTAAAAAACATCATTTGGCTATCCTGTATATGCGAAATAGTAAATTTAATTTATATTCGAATAATCGATAACAGTAATAGAATGAGATATGATTATTTTATTAAAAAACAATTCATCAGAAAAATTTTTAAAATAATTTACAGTACATCAAATGAACTTCAAAAATTAAATTGGAATCAAATCGGACAATGCTATAATGATTAATATTTCTATTTTCTTAACCCTGGTTATGTCCAAAACTTAAAAAGGATCATTTAGGTCATCTTGTATAACCCAAATATTAATTTTAAAATAAATTTGAATAATAGATAACCGTAATTGAGTCAGATATGACTATTTTTTTAAAACACAATACATCAAAAAATTAAAATGAAATCATATCGGAACAATAGCTATAGGTAATAGTAATCGATATCTTTATCCTGGTTATGTCCAAAACACAAAAAGGATCATTTGAGTCATTTTGTATAACCTAAATAATAATTTTAAATTATATTTGAATAATTGATAACCGTAATAGAGTGAGATATGACTATTTTTTTAAACACAATACATCAAAATATTTTTAATAATCATTTAGGGTTAATCAAATTATATCTAAAAATTAAATCGGAACAATCGTTAGCGCTATTAGTTATTATATTTTCTTAATTCTTGTCGTGTTCAAACCGTAAAAACATCATTTGGCTATCTTGTATATGCGAAATAGTAAATTTAATTTATATTCGAATAATCGATAACAGTAATAGAATGAGATATGATTATTTTTTTAAAAAACAATTGATCAGAAAAATTTTAAAAATAATTTACAGTACATCAAATGAACTTCAAAAATTAAATTGGAATCAAATCAGACAATGCTATAAAGATTAATCGTTCTATTTTCTTAACCCTGGTTATGTCCAAAACTTAAAAAGGATCATTTGAGTCATCTTGTATAACCTAAATAATAATTTTAAATTATATATATTATTAAATTATATTTGAATAATAGATAACCGTCATTGAGTGAGATATGACTATTTTTTTGAAACACAATACATCAAAATATTTTTAAAAATCATTTAGGGTTATTCAAATTATATCTAAAAATTAAATTAAAATTAAATTGGAACAATCGTTAACGCTTTTAGTTATTATATTTTCTTAATTCGTGTTGTGTTCAAATCGTAAAAGACATCATTTGGCTATCTTGTATATGCAAAATAGTAAATTTAATTTAAATTCGAATAATAGATAACAGTAATAGAGTGAGATATGTTTATTTTATTAAAAAACAATTCATCAGAAAAATTTTAAAAATAATTTACAGTACATCAAATGAACTTCAAAAATTAAATTGGAATCAAATCGGACAATGCTATAAATGATTAATCGTTTTATTTTCTTAACCCTGGTCATGTCCAAAACTTAAAAAGGATCATTTGAGTCATTTTGTATAACCTAAATAATAATTTTAAATTATATTTGAATAATAGATAACCGTCATTAAGTGAGATATGACTATTTTTTTTTAAACACAATACATCAAAATATTTTTAAAAATCATTTAGGGTTAATCAAATTATATTTAAAAATTAAATTAAAATTAAATCGAAACAATCGTTAACGCTATTAGTTATTATATTTTCTTAATTCTTGTTGTGTTCAAACCGTAAAAACATCATTTGGCATCTCGTATATGCGATATAGTAAATTTAATTTATATTCGAATAATAGATAACAGTAATAGAGTGAGAAATGATTATTTTTTTTTAAAACAATTCATCAGAAAAATTTTAAAAATAATTTACAGTACATCAAATGAACTTCAAAAATTAAATTGGAATCAAATCGGACAATGCTGTAATGATTAATCGTTCTATTTTCTTAACCCTGGTCATGTCCAAAACTTAAAAAGGATTATTTGAGTCATCTTGTATAACCTAAATATTAATTTTAAATTATATTTGAATAATAGATAACCGTCATTAAGTGAGATATGACTATTTTTTTGAAACACAATACATCAAAATATTTTAAAAAATTATTTAGGGTTAAAGAAATTATATCTAAAAATTAAAATGAAATTAAATCGGACCAATCGTTAACGCTATTAGTTATTATATTTTCTTAATTCTTGTTGTGTTCAAACCGTAAAAAACATCATTTGGCTATCTTGTATATCCGAAATAGTAAATTTAATTTATATTCGAATAATAGATAACAGTAATAGAATGAGATATGATTATTTTATTAAAAAACAATTCATCAGAAAAATTTTAAAAATAATTTACAGTACATCAAATGAACTTCAAAAATTAAATTGGAATAAAATCGGACAATGCTGTAATGATTAATCGTTCTATTTTCTTAACCCTGGTTATGTCCAAAACTTAAAAAGGATCATTTGAGTCATCTTGTATAACCTAAATAATAATTTTAAATTATATTTGAATAATAGATAAATGTCATTGAGTGAGATATGACTATTTTTTTGAAACACAATACATCAAAATATTTTAAAAAATTATTTAGGGTTAAAGAAATTATATCTAAAAATTAAATTGAAATCATATCGGAACAATAGCTATAGGTTATAGTAATCGATTTTCTTTATTCTGGTTATGCCCAAAACTTAAAAAGGATCATTTGTGTCATCTTGTATAACCTAAATAATAATTTTAAATTATATTTGAATAATAGATAACCGTAAATGAGTGAGATATGACTATTTTTTTTAAACACAATACAACAAAATATTTTTAAAAATCATTTAGGGTTAATCAAGTTATATCTAAAAATGAAGCTAAAATTAAATCGGAACAATCGCTAACGCTATTAGTTATTATATTTTATATATATTATTATATCTTAATTCTTGTTGTGTTCAAACCGTAAAAACATCATTTGGCATCTTGTATATGCGATATAGTAAACTTAATTTATATTCGAATAATAGATAACAGTCATAGAGTGAGATATGATTAATTTTGTAAAAACAAATCATCAGAAAAATTTTAAAAATAATTTACAGTACAACAAATGAACTTCAAAAATTAAATTGGAATCAAATCGGACAATGCTATAATGATTAATTGTTCTATTTTCTTAACCCTGGTTTTGATCCTAACTTAAAAAGGATCATTTGAGTCATCTTGTATAACCTAAATAATAATTTTAAAATAAATTTGAATAATAGATAACCGTAATTGAGTGAGATATGACTATTTTCTTAAAACACAATACATCAAAATATTTAACAAATTTAATAATATTTAAAAATTATTTAGGGATAATCAAATTATATCTAAAAATTGAATTAAAATTAAATCGGAACAATCGCCAACGCTTCATCGTTCATTCACAAAATTTCTGTAACTCAAAAACTAGTGGCATCAAAATTCTGAAAATTCTTACACATATTCCTGGACTAATTTGACTAGATACGTGTTTTAGCGTTTTTTTATAAATGTAGTTTTAAGAAAAAAAAATTGAAGAAATTTTTTTTCCAAAAATTTCACAAAATGTAACTTTTTGCACAAATTTTTTAAGTGATTTAACTGAACACCTATTTCAGTCTATATTAATACTTTTTTTTACATTTACGTATAAGTTACGAAGTACTAATATTTTGTAGTATAAATAAGCTTTTTTTATCCATTGGTTGTAAAAATAGACGCAATGTTCCTTTTTTTAAAATTAAGTTTATTAGAAAACATAACGGTAATGTTATAGCTAAAAATGTCACTGTCATTTATAAAACCAATGTGACATTTTCATAGCTAACTAGGTAATTTACAAAATAAAAATGTTCAAAATGATCAAATTTTATGAGATGAACTATTTATTTCTAAAATGCAGCTAATTAGGTATAGGAATGTGTCATATTAAATTAAAGGTATATTAACAGTGTATTAGAAAATAAAATATATGGTGTTCCATTTAAAGATGCTGATTCAATCAAGGTATGGAAAGTTAATCAAGATGGTTCCTTAAAGTGATGTAAAATTTTAGCTTTTTAGGAAGTTAAAAAGCTGCGAAATAAACAATTATTTAACCCTTGGTTTTTAACAAAAAACACGAAATTTTTTTTTTCTCGAAAACCGCTTGAGATATTGAGATTGACTCAAAACAAAACAGGGAATCAAAATATTTAAAAATATATAGAGCGGTTCCATTTAAAAAAACAAAGGTGTTTTTTTATATATATAAGTTTTTTTTATATAAGTAATTTTTTTTATATAAGTAATTTTTTTTATATAAGTGGCAACTCTGCAGTGCTGACATATATATTTAAGACCTATAGAGCGTTGTCTGTTACTATGGCTATCAAACTTTTAAAAAAATGCTACGTTCCGTATTACATAATCACCCTGTATACTATCGATCATTAAACAAATTTTGTATCTTTTCTTAAAATGATCTTAACTCACCTGTTGCGCCTCTTCAAGAATTTTTATCAATTCTGCCGCCTGTCCCCAATTACCGTATAGTAATATAGTAACTGGTACTTTCACCGAACTTTCCGGCTCTGCCTGTTCTGCCCACTCGGTGTACATATTCTTCAATATTCTTAGGAAAATCATAATTTAGCACATGCCTGAAACGTACGAAAATGTTAAATTAAATTAAAGAACAGGTCGTACACCGTAGAGACGATATAAGACAACGTTTTGTATGTCTGTGTATTTTTTATTTATTATAATACTTTAGGCGCTCTAGGTCCGTTAGATCATCTTCAGAGCTGCTCTGTGACAACAAGCAAAAGAATTATAAAAGTACCTAATATAAACAAATTTAACAAAATTGCTTACTTATCAAAGAGTACACAGAAAAACACACCATATAAAGAGGAACGTAAAAAATGGATTTCATAACAATGGCAAAAACTGAAAACTGGTTTATATATTTAAAAAACAATTAAAAACTGAGAATCAGACGTTAACAATTGACGAATTCACGAAGCCATTGGTAGGCAATCAGAAGTAAATGCCGAAATATCTCATCTCGTCACAAGTACAAAAAGAGAAAAAACATCAACATTGTTATAGCACACAGCAAGAACAAAAGAATTACCTGTTTTTATAGTAGGTTTCCTTTTATTTCTCCATTAAAAGTATATTTATAAAAGAGGTTGCATTAAGGAAAAAAATAGTTTTAAAAAGTAGATCTCTTATTTTATTCTTGTTTTTATTTTATTAATTCAGCTATTTTTTATAATTTATTTTTATTCAGAGAAAAATTTGAAAGTACGACTTTTAAGGGAACAGGAAGACTTAATTTTAATTTTTCTAGCTATTTCAAGATTCTCTCTGTAATCTAGAACTTTAGAGTTAGATCTACTTCACTATCTTCGTTTGGCGAAAAATTGTGTTTTGTGCCCAACGAAGTGATGGTGTCCAAAAGCAGAACGTTGTGGTCTAATCACATGGTCTTTAATCCTTGTTGAAAGTGTTAAAGACATACTAAATTTAAATTATATTCGAATAATAGATAACAGTAATAGAGTGAGATATGACTATTTCTTAAAAAAACAATACATCAGAATCATTTTTAAAATAATTTACAGTATTCTTTAGTTATGTCCAAAACGTAAAAAGAATCATTTGAGTATATAATCATTGATATAACTATATTCTTAAAACACAATACATCAAAATATTTTTAAAAATCATTTAGGGTTAAACAAATTATATCTAAAAATTAAATAAAAATTAAATCAAAACAAT
Organism: Anthonomus grandis grandis; assembly: GCF_022605725.1. Classification (NCBI taxonomy): domain Eukaryota; kingdom Metazoa; phylum Arthropoda; class Insecta; order Coleoptera; family Curculionidae; genus Anthonomus; species Anthonomus grandis. The sequence goes on along the minus strand of NC_065553.1, from coordinate 31,327,018 downwards.
AGCTAACGCTATTAACTATCGTATTTTCTTAATTCTGGTTATGTTCAAATCATAAAAAAGATCATTTAAATATCTTGTATATGCAAAATAGAGTGAGATATGACTATTTTCTTTAAAAAGCCATGCATCAGAAAAAATTTAAAAATAATGGTTATGTCCAAAACGTAAAAGTAATCATTTAAGTCATCTTGTATAACCTAAATACTAATTTCAAATTATATTGAAATAATAGATAACCGTAATAGAGATATGACTATTTTTTTAAAAACGAATACATCAAAATATTTTAAAAAATCAATTAGGGTTAAACAAATTATATCTAAAAATTAAAACGGAACAATAGCTAACGCTATTAATTATCGTATTTTCTTAATTCTGGTTATGTTCAAACCGTAAATAAGATCATTTGGCTACCTTTTATATGCGATATACTAAATTTAAATTATATTCGAATAATAAATAATAGTAATAGAGTGAGATATGACTATTTAAAAAAAAAAACAACACATCAGAAACATTTTATTAGTAATTTACAGTACATCAAATGAACTTCAAAAATTAAATTAGAGTCAAATCGGATAATGCTATAGGGATTAATTGTTCTATTTTCCTAACCCTGGTTATGTCCAAAACTTAAAAAGGATCAATAGGGTCATCTTGTATAACCTAAATACTCATTTTAAATTATATTCGAATAATAGATAACCGTAATAGAGTGAGATATGACTATTTTTTTAAAACACAATACTTCAAAATATTAAAAAAAAATCATTTCGGGTTAAATTAATTATATCTAAAAATGAAATTAAAATTAAATCAAAACAATAGCCACCGCTATTAGCTATCGTATTTTCTTAATTCTGGTTATGTTTAAACCATAAAAAAGATCATTTAAATATCTTGTATATGCAAAATACTAAATCTAAATTATATTCGAATAATAGATAATGTTAATAGAGTGAGATATGACTATTTTTTTAAACAACAATACATCAAAAAATTTTAAAAATAATTTGCAGTACATCAAATAAACTTCAAAAATTAAATTGGAGTCAACTCAGACAATGCTATAGGGATTAATTGTTCTATTTTCTTAACGCTGGTTATGTCCAAAAAGGTAAAAAGAATCATTTAAGTCATTTTGTATAACCTAAATACCAAATTTAAATTAAATTCGAATAATAGAGAGCGTAATAGAGTAAAACACAATACATCAAAATATTTTTAAAAATCATTTAGGGTTAAACAAAATAAATCGGAACAATAGCTAGCGCTATCAGTAATCGTATTTTCGTAATTCTGGTTATTTTCAAACCGTAAAAAAGATCATTTGGCAATTTTGTATTTGCGAAATACTAAATTTAAATTATATTCGAATAATAGATAACAAAAATAGAGCGAGATATGACTATTTTTTTAAAAAACAACACATCAGAAAAATTTTAAAAATTAATTATAGTACATCAAATAAACTTCAAAAATTAAATTGGAGTTAAATCGGGCAATGCTATAGGGATTAATTGTTCTATTTTCTTAACCTTGGTTATTTCCAAAACTTAAAAGGGATCAATTAGGTCATCTTGTATAACCTACATACTAATTTTAAATTATAATCGAATAATAGATAACCGTAATAGAGTTAATATGACTTAACAACCCTGGTTATGTCCAAAATGTAAAAAGAATCATTTGAGTCATCTTATATAACCTAAATACCAAATTTAAATTACATTCCAATAATAGATCATTGCAATAGAGTGAGATATGACTATTTTCTTAAAATACAATATATCAAAATAATTTTAAAAATCATTTAAAGTTAAACAAATTATATCTAAAAATTAAATCGGATCAATAGCTAACGCTATTAGTTATCGTATTTTCTTAATTCTGGTTATGTTCAAACCATAAAAAAGATCATTTGGCTATCTTGTATATGCAAAATACTAAATTTAAATTATATTTGAATAATAGATAACCGTAGTAGAGTGAGATATGACTATTTTTTGAAAAAAACAATACATCAGAAAAATTTTTTAAATAATTTACAGTACATCAAATGAACTTTAAAAATTAAATTGGAGTCAACTCGGACAATGCTATAGGGATTAATTGTTCTATTTTCTTAACGCTGGTTATGTCCAAAACGTAAAAAGAATCATTTAAGTCATCTTCTATAACCTAAATACCAAATTTCAATTACATTCGAATAATAGATCATTGTAATAGAGTGAGATATGACTATTTTCTTAAAACACAATACATCAAAATTTTTAAAAAAATCATTTAGGGTTAAACAAATAATATCTAAAAATTAAATTAAAATTAAATCGGAACAAAAGGTACCGCTATTAGTTATCGTATTTTCTTAATTCTGGTTATGTTCAAACCGTAAAAAAGATCATTTGGCTATCTTGTATATGCGAAATACTAAATTTAAATTAAATTCGAATAATAAATACCTAACGGTAATAGAATGAGATATGATTATTTTTTTAAAAAACAATACATCAGAAAAATTTTTAAATAATTTACAGTAAATCAAATGAAATTCAAAAATTAAATTGGAATCGGAAGTCGGACAATGCTATAGGGATTAATTGTTCTATTTTCTTAACCCTGGTTATGTCCAAAACTTAAACGGGATCAATCAGGTCATCTTCTATAACCTAAAAACTAATTGTAAATAATATTCGAATAATAGATAACCGTAATAGAGTGAGATATAACTATTTTTTTAAAGCACAATACTTCAAAATATTTTTAAAAATCATTTAGGGTTAAACAAATTATATCTAAAAATTAAATTAAAATGAAACTAGAAGAATAGGTAGCGCTATTAGTTATCGTATTTTCTTAATTCTGGTTATGTAAAATAATGATGTGGTAATTATAATATGATTACTATTTAGATTTATAAAGAATACGACATATAACTCTTCCCCTCTTAGAATGAAGCATCCTCTGGAAGGTTTACTCTCGGACATCTTGGTTGGAGAGGAACATCTTGAAAGGAAGGATCTTCGTCCTTGGTTTTGGACCAGTTTCTGTACACCTTTCTTTTCTTTATTAGGAAAAGCAATACTGCCAATAGTAGGCCTATATACAGGGTGATTGTCCATAGGCTTGGGATGTAATATTTGCTTGAATATGAGGTTTCTTCCACTGAGATTATTGGATTAAGCATTGGCGTATCCACATGCAAACTTTCTAGTTGAATGTGAAACTTCGGGACATTTTCTGGTCTCAACTCTAAGTCCGGGGCGTCGAGGACTAGAGGGCTACCGTAGCTTTTTTTCTTGAAAAATTAGCATTTGTTTTTTGTAGAAAATTTTGCCTCTAAAAATCCCTCCTTAATTAAAAAGACTTCTTTAAGATTCTTCACGGTCCTTTGAGTTTTGCATTGAACTTCGAGGTTTTTAGGTTCAAGGAAAACTGCCAAAAATTGGTTTAATTCTGGAATCATTTTTATATGATTCTCTGGGATCTGAAGTTTATGAAAACGACATGATTGTGTTGTTTGTTTAACTAAAATATTGATTTCACAAGGTACATTAGACGTGGATTGCAACGTTTTTGGACAATGGTACGGTCTACCTTCGACACATTTATCATTCAGAGGTCTAATCTGTTCATCATTTTCGGATTTCAGAAGATATTTAATTTTTGGACTTAAATAAGGAAATCTGAATTATGTTGAGTTGGAATAGGAAGTAAATAATAGAGTTTAAAATCATTTGTGAGTTCAATTGGAAGTGAGAAAAAATATATTATATTGTTAAGATTAATTTGACAAGAAACTTTTATGGTATTTTCAAAGTTTAGTATATTTTCGGGTTTCACGTCGAAAAGGAGTTGATTTTGTTAATGTTTCTCAATTTTTTGTAGTTCTAAAAATAGTTCTTTAGGTTTAATTATGCTGGGATCATATGCCAAGTTTGCAAAAGGTTACTGAGTTTTCGATATCTTGTAAGGTATTTAATATGGAGTTATATAAGATTATAAATTGATTGAATATATCTTTGGCAAATAAAATATCTCTAAAATTACTATTTTCTTTAATTATTTGATTAAGTTGCAATATTCTTGATTCTAGATTTTCATTGTGCAAAATGCTTTGAACTGTATTATTAAGGTTTTTTATTATTTGCTTATTGATTGAGTATTGCATTTTAATCTGATTTTCAAAATGTTGCTAATTTTTCTGAAGATGTTCTAGAATTTTAAAAATGTTGTTACCATCTTCAGCATCCAAATTTCCCGTTATGCCTTTAAAAATAGAGCCTAAACCATAATTAAAACGCGCTTTGTGCGATTGTGTTGGTGAAACTGTATATTTTCGCTTTTTTCAGAAATGCAGCATTGGGTAAAATTTACAATTTTATAATAATTTGTTACGTCAAAATTGTATGTTGAATTATTTAAGTAAAATGTCAGTCTATCGAACTGTTCATTTAGGTGACTAAATTCGGTGTAAAGGGGTTCTAGATTAAAGTAATATACAAAATGATCTGTACGTTGTAGTTTTGCAGGACCCAGGTTTATCGGCAGGAGGCCTAGGTTGCTGGTAATATTCCTTATTTCTGTTCCTTGTCCCAGTGTAAGGAACCTGAAAGATTTTGGAATTTGTATGGTTTTTTCCTAGGCCTTTTTACGTTTGAAAGATGTATTTTTTCCGCTGTGTTGCCATGTGTTGTATTGAGTCTTGCAGTTTTTAAATGTGGGTCAAGAGACTTATTATTTTCGTTTTTATATTTATTCAAGGTTTTGCTTTGTTTTTGCTTATTTTTTTACATAGACAGCCGAAGGTATTGTTGAAAGGTCCTCACGGTTTTCATTAGCCTTATTTATATCGGTCTGTTTTTTCTTTTGAATGTCGTTATTAATTTTTGCATACAGAATTTTAATTTTTTCGCGATGCGTTAGAATATAATTATTAATCAGTTGACTATCAATGTTTATATTTAAAGGAGAATTTGAGCCTAAGTGACCAGTATGATTTCGTAAGGTTTTAAGTTGGTTACAGAATGAATAGTATTGTTATATGCCAGAATTGCATAGTTAATTTTAATATCTATAGGTTCATTTTTGTATTCTTTTTGATTATTTAATAGCCTTATATCTTCAATTAAGGTGGAATGAAACCGTTCAATAAGGCCATTTGACTCAGGATGTTAAGAACTGACAAAATGGATTTTTACTTTATGGGTTGTAAGAAGTTCGGAAATAATCGAGTTTTTAAATTCTGAGCCATTATCTGAAATTGTTGTGTCTGGTATGCAGTGGTCAGTGCAATATTTTATTAAATTATTTGCTATTTCTATTCCTTGAGAAGAATTTAGTTTGTAGGCTTAGGCATATTTAGAAAAATAATCTATAATTGTTTGGAATTTACATTTTTCTAATGTAATGCTGTCTATATGCAGTATTTCGAATGGTTTTGTAGCTGTTGGGGTGACATTAAAATGTAATTTAAGAGGTTGTCTATCGTATTTTGTGATTTAACATATTTCGCATTCGTTAATATGCGATTGTATTGATTTTTGCTGATTAGGCCAATAGTATACAGTTTTAATCCGTTTTTCTGTTTCTTCTATACCCCGGTGGTTGGTTTTGCCTTCATGATTGGTTTGAATAATGTTTTGGATTTCATCTTGGCTGGTTATATCTATTAATTTTTTGGTGCATTTTATCATGGATATTTGTGAATTTATATTAAAATATTTTTGAAGAACATTGCTAAATTTCTCATATAGTGGATCTTCAAAATACAAGTAGTATTTAATTTTTGGTGTAATATTTTCTTTAATAAATGTTATCATTTCCTGTTCATAGTTATTTTTTTGAAAATTGCACATGAATTCTCTTTTTGTTATATAAGAGGCTAATCCTGTTTGTTTTTGCTGGTAAAAAATTAACTTCTGAAATAATTATTTGATTTTTTCCATAATTTACAGGGCAGTCAACAATTGGTATAACGGGAACACATATAATTGGTATAACAATTCCTATAACGGGATTTTCATTATTTGAATGTATTGTGGCAGCGGCATCTTCTTCGTCTTCAGCGGCATTCACCACAATATCGAGGTCTCCTGGTTGGACTACTACAGACTGGTTTTCTATATTAGTTTCTTGTTTAAGTTTCTGGTTAAACTGATCCATATACTCATTAAGGGAAAAACTTGGCTGTTGTTCCGATGTTTCATTAGCATTTAATTCTACGCGGGAAAGAGCATTTTTGTTTAAAATCACCTTTTTGCACACTATTTCATAATCAAATTCTTCTAGCTTTAGACGCCATCTTATTAATTTTTAATTTGGTTTTTTTAGTGAAAAAAGCCATTCTAGAGGTTTATGATCAGTATAATTTTCAATTTGCGCCCAGATAAGTATGGTCTAAAGTATTTTGTGGACCAGATTATCGCTAACAGTTCCTTTTCAATAGTGGAATAATGAATTTCTGATTCACTAAGGGTACGGCTAGCGTACGCGATCGGTAAGTCTGATCCGACTTTTCCTTGCGAAAGAACTGCTCCTAAAGCGAAATTTGATGTGTCGCAAGTTAGAATAAAAGGTTCGGAAAAATTTGGGTATTGCAAGAGGGGTTCATTTGTAAAGAGGTTTTTACATAATTCAAAGCAGTTAACATAGTCTGGGTCTTTTATGATTACTGTAGCGTCCTTTTTTAGCCTTATCGTTAAAGGTTTTGTGATTTTTGCAAAATCTTTAATAAATTTACGATAGTAACCTAGAAGTCCAAGAAATGCTTTGATTTCTTTTTGATTTTTTTGGTATTGGATAATTTTTTATGGCCATTATTTTCTCAGGATTGGGCTTAACGCCATCAGGTGTTACAATGTGACCCAGGTAGGAGACTTCCTTTTTTAAAAATTCCGATTTATCCACCTGAATTTTGAAATTCGCCTCTCTGAGTCTATCAAAGACCTTTTTTAATCTTAAAATCTGTTCTTGGAGGCTAGTACTAAAAATGATGATATCATCCAAATAAACGATGCATATTTCATTTTGATAACCTCTTAGTATGTTGTCAATAACCTTTTGGAATGTCGCTGGGGCATTATTTAATTCAAATGGCATCCTAAGGAATTTATAGTGGCGATTTTCTGTATTAAATGCGGTTTTATGGACATCTTCTTTTGCAATTTCGATTTGATGAAATCCTGATGCCAAATCTAGTGTGGTAAAATATTGACAGCGGCCTAATTTATCCAAGACATCTGAAATATTGGGCAATGGGTATGAATCACCAATACTTTTTGCATTAACATTCCGAAAATCGACAACAATTCTCCATTTTTGGCGACCAGATGCGTCAGCTTTCTTTGGAACAATCCAAATTGGTGAGGACCAAGCTAAGTCTTTCCTAAGGGATGGCCTAATTATATTTTGGTCCAGCATTTCTTTAATCTGCCGTTATACCTCTTTTTTGTGTACTTCTGGCTATCGATATGTTCGTGTATGCACAGGTATGTCATCTGTAGTCCTAATATGGTGTTTAATTTTACTTGTAAAACTTAGTTTGTTGCCATCTACATAAAATATATCCGTATAATCTTTTAAAAGCTTTAAAATTGCATCTCGTTCCTCAGTGTTCATATGGTCTTGTCGTATTTTCGAAAAATCCAATTGATATTTTTCGACATTAAGATTATTCAGTGTGGTATTCTTATTACATGGTATTTCATAGTTAATAAAGTCAATGACTTTCACTGGTTCGGAGAAGTCAATTGTTTTTTGCAGTTCTGAGGAATTTAAAACGGATCAGATACCTTGATCATTTTTAACCTTGACAAGGCATTCGGAAATTTCTATACTATCAAATTTCATGTAAGGTACTATTGCGGTCCCGTTTTCTATATTTTTAATATTGAGTTTAATAACCTGTTCCGACCTTGGTTCCAGCGTAATGACATTTCTGTCTTGGGTCATGATATTGTAATATGATAAAGCAATTTTCGATTCGGGTGTACAAACCATATTATTATTTAAATCAATAGTTGCCTGGAATATTTTTAAGTTATCTATTCCTAGTAAACAATCGAAATAACTATGAAAATTAAAAATGTAAAATTTTAATGGCTTTTTTCCTTTTTAAATATTCCTGGACATGGGATAAAGATGCTAATTTTCAACTGATGTACCATGAGCCGTTGAAATTTGAAATGGATCTTGTTTAATAAATTTTTCAAAATAATTCTTAGCGATTCCAGGTTTTACAAAAGATCTTGTACTACCGGTATCGATAAGAATTAAATTCTGGAAAAATTATAAATGGCAATTTACTTTCATTATACGAAAAATTCATTAGTTGAAAATTTTGTAAGTTGGTTCCGAGGCCTAGTGACGAAAAAAATCATCATTTTCATTAGGCTGTTCAACACAGTATTCGGGATAATTGTAGGGGTCGTCGTATCCGACTTCGTTGAAGTCACCGTCAGTGGGTGGTTCGTCAATGTTATGTAATTCTTCAACAATTATATTAGGGTTATTGCCCTGATTTCCAAAATAATTGTTTACTGGTGGTTTAAAGATATTTCGTGTTGAGATTGACATTGGGGTGGGTTTTGGTAACTTTTTATTTTGGTTCGGCCGAAACACATTTACAGTTTGAACTGGGTTTATATTAGTTTGATTTTGAAAATTGCGATTTGGAAAGTTGGAATTCTGACCAAAATTTATTTGATTTGCTAAATTTTGGGTAGAACTATTTTGATCAAAATTTGTTTGGCTAAGTTTTGATTTTAAAAAATTGGACGGTTATGATTATAATTTGTTAGCGGCATTGGCAAATTTGGATGTTTAGCTTTATTATTGATGGGCCTATTTATTATTTTTTGAGATTTCTGTTGAGCTGACTGTATTTCAAAATCATTAACTAACATGCTCAAGGCAGTATTTAGATCTGGAGGATTTTTAGTTCGCATAAGTGCACCTATGGGTTCTTTTAAACCTTGTAATAAAAATCTTAAAGCTAAATTACGGCAATACTGAGACAACTCCAGAGATTCGTTTGCTATATAGTGTGTCAAACTATAAGAAATTTCTAAATTTAATAAATATTGGATTCTATTATAAAAATCAAATTGTGTCTCATTATCCTGTCTCATTTCAGTCATTTCAATATTTAAAGTGTAGGCATCGAATGCGAATTTGTTATTGAACAAGAGGAGATATTAATTGCGGCTTCGTCTTTTATTTTAGATATTATACTAGACATCAGATATTCATTTTGAAAATCATTTATATTTATTGCATTGTAAAACTTATTCACGAGTTTTTGTGAAATACTTAAAAATCTAGGAAGAAGTTCGGTTTCGCCGTGAAACTCGGGAACAATATTTAAATATTCCTGTTTTAAAATAGAAACATTGTGAGCTGAAGCCCCTTGGTTAATACCTTCGTTAGGCATTTTTAAATCAATTTCTTTAGTTAATTTAAAATAATCTCCTAAATTCTTACGATGTCCCTTCGTTTTAGATTTTGTGAGCCTGAAGAAATTTGTGAGCCTGAATTAAAATCCTCTGTATCTGAAGATGAGGAACTTTCATATGAGCTATCACTATCAAGAATAGATTCTCTAAATGACATATGTACTTACAGCAGAACCAGTATTTTGTCCATGTGCCGTGTCCTCCAATATCCCTTTGAAGTCTTCGATTCTGAAAACCACGAACTGGTTGCTGTCACGACCCTGATGTGCTTCAGCGGCGCTGCACTGTTCCTGGATCTTCTCGTTGAGTTACTCAGTTCACTCAACTGGTTAGAAACAGAAAACGGTGTAAAGTCTTTAAATCGACTGCGCCAATTATATAGTGATGCCACGAAACTTGTTTTTTAAAAAAACTTTATTCAAATAGAAAACGAATAATCTAGTACAGAGTTAATTCAGAACTGACTTTTTAAAACAATTAATATAAAAAGGTTAAATCGAGTAAAATGCTGAAATGTTAAATATAAAATAATGATGTGGTAATATAAAATGATTACTATTTAGATTTATAAAGAATATGATATATAACTTAAATTAAATAAGAGTCAAATTGAACAATGCTATAGGGATGAATTGTTCTATTTTCTTAACGCTGGTTTTGTCCAAAACGTAAAAAGAATCATTTGAGTCATCTTGTATAACCTAAATACTAAATTTAAATCGAATAATAGATAACCGTAATAGAGTGAGATATGACTATTCTTTTAAAGCACAATACTTCAAAATATTTATAAAAATCATTTGGGGTTTAAAAAAATAATTTGTTTATTATAACTCAAAATTAAATTAAAATTAAATCGGAACAATAGCTAACGCTATTAGTTATCGTATTTTCTTTATTCTAGTTATGTTTAAACCGTAAAAAAAGATCATTAGGCATTCATGCGAAATACTAAATTTAAATTATATTCGAATAATAGAAAACAGTACTAGAGTGAGATATGACTATTTTTAAAAAAATAAATACATCAGAAAAATTTTAAAAATAATTTATACAAATCAAATGAATTTCAAAAATTAAATTGGGAGTCAAATCGAACAATGCTATAGGGATTAATTGTTATAATTTCTTAACCCTGGTTATGTCCAAATGTAAAAAGAATCATTTGATCTTGTCATCTTGTATAACATAAATACCAAATTTAAATTAAATTCGAATAATAGATAACCATAATAGTGTGAGATATGACTATTTTTTTAAAACCCAATACATCAAAATATTTTTAAAAATCATTTAGGGTTAAACAAATTATATCTAAAAATTAAATCGGAACAATAGCTAGCAAAAATTGAATTGGAGTCAAATCGGACAATGCTATAGGGATTAATTGTTCTATTTTCTTAACGCTGGTTATGTCCAAAACGTAAAAAAAAATTCATTTAAATCATCTTGAATATCAAAATCGAATTATATTCGAATAATAGATAACCGTGATAGAGTGAGATATGACGATTTTTTAAAAACCAATACATCAAAATATTTTTAAATATCATTTAGGGTTAAACAAATTATATTCAAAAAATTAAATTAAAATTAAATCGGAACAATAGCTAACCCTATTAGTTATCGTATTTTCTTTTTTCTGGATATGTCCAAAACGTAAAAAGAATCATTTGAGTCATCTTGTATAACATAAATACCAAATTTAAATTACATTCGAATAATAGATCATTGTAATAGAGTGAGATATGAGTATTTTTTTAAAAAACAATACATCAGAAAAATTTTTAAAATAATTTACAGTATAACAAATGAACATCAAAAATTAAATTGCAGTCAACTCGGACAATGCTATAGAGATTAATTGTTCTATTTTCTTAACGCTGGTTATGTCCAAAACGTAAAAACAATAATTTAAGTCATCTTGTATAACCTAAATACCAAATTTTAATTACATTCGAATAATAAATAACAGTTACAGAGTGAGATATAACTATTTTTGTTTAAAAACAATACATCAGAAAAATTTTAAAAATAATTTACAGTACATCAAATGAACTTCAAAAATTAAATTGGAGTCAAATCCGACAATGCTATTGGAATTAATTGTTCTATTTTCCTAACCCTGGTTGTGTCCAAAATGTAAAAAGAATCATTTGAGTCATCTTGTATAACCTAAATACCATATTTAAATTACATTCGAATTATAGATAACAGTAATAGAGTGAGATATGACTATTTTTTTCAGAAACAATACATAACAATACATCAGAAAAATTTTCAAAATAATTTACAGTACATCAAAAACAATATATATCCTAGACCTAAACCCTTCGAAGTGTATTTTTAACCGCGAAGTGGCATCCTCTACGGATTATTTAACTACTTCGTTTTTAACGTAGCGTAGCGTTTTAGCGTTATTTCCAGTTTCGGGTTTATAGGCCCTTATATTTGATTCAAATAATGCATTTTTAAACAATAAATGATATTTTTTATAAATGATAAAATTAATAAATGATAGCGAGGTCAAATAATTTCAATTTAAATATAAACAATTTCTTAAACCGAAATACTTATTTTTACGAATATAAATGAAAATAAAACTAAGATTTTAAATTAAACTAAATACAATAGAGATATGGTCAGATTTTGCCAGAGCAGAACCCTTGAATATATAAACTTCACGCCTTTTTCTCCTAATTTTAATTGCTAATATATTAAAATTATTATTAATTACTAATATAAGTTAATTCTTAAAATTTTTCCATAAAAATCGAAAGTATAATTTGATTTCGCAGACATTTAAAAAATACATTATTTAAACAAAATAAAATACTGACTCAAAAACCTTCGCACATTAGAAATGAAGTAATTAAGTAACATGTAAATGCCGCTACATCACTTCACACTTTACCTATTTATCTGCTAAACAAGTTTCATGCATGACTTCAAGGATACCATTGTTATTAAGTTCACAACTTTATTAAAAGAAATTAAAAGACTTAGAAATAACTGTAAGTACAGTACATTTTTGTTTGACTTATTTCTTAGTCCTTAGATGGGACAGCGATAATATTTTGATTTTATCTATTTAAGTCTTCAATTCTCAATTTGATATTTTATATATTTCTCAGATATTTAAGTTACTAAAGAGATCAAATTTTAAACATCACTATAAGAGACCATCTTGATTAACTTCCCATAGCCGAATTTAATCAGCAATATCATTATCAAGGTCATTAAAAATTAAATTAGAATTCTTTATTTAATAAAATGATGAAGTCCAGTTTTTTAAATGGAACCCTCTATATTATATTTTATTTTAATAAATATTTAAAACACCTTTAGTTTAATATAAAGGATTTCTATACCTAAGTAGCCACGTTTTAGAAGTAAATACGTATTTTCCTGAACTCTGATAATTTTAAACATGTTAATTTTGTAAACTACTTAGATTTCATAGCTAACAACCTAGTTAAGTTTTTTTAACCTAACTAAATCACAATCCTATAATAAATGACAGTGAAAGTTTTAGTTAATATTATATTTTTGATAATAAACTTAATTTTAAAAAAAGGAACATTATTATTAACTACTCAAATGAAGTTTTGATAGGACTAATTATTTTCCATGAATAATTTGCTCGAATAATAGCATCAACATGTTGAAAATTTTACATTTGTATCTAGATTTACAACCACAATACGCAAAAGTAACAAAAGGAAAAATATCATTATAAGACAGTTTCAAAATGATTACCATTATGCTCTAAATATTTTTTTATAAAATGATATTTTGGTGAATACGTTCGCCACTTTGCAAATTTCGCTTTTATTCGCTGGCTGACATAGCTCTTCTTTACCGTTTACTGGTGTTGCCTATATTATTTTTTTTATATTATCCCACAAAAAAATTAAAGGGTATCAGATCTGGCAATCTTGCCAGCCAATCCCATGGTCCCACGCCTAAACCATCTAACATACTGTCTCTGCAGTGAGGCGGGGCTCTATAAAGTTGAAACCAACAAGTACGAAAATGTTGCAATGGCAGATTTTTCAATAAATTACTTAAAACACTTCTTAAAATTTCTAAAAAATTGGCGGAATTTAGTGGTTCATCATAAATTCAAAATTCAAGCTTAATTTTTTAAATGAAGCTTTATTTTTCTTGAAAACCCATTTCTTTTGTCACGTGTGGATTTAAATCAGCCCAAAAATAATTATTTTTTCTATTGGAAATTCCCTCCCTGAAAAATGTTGCCCTGTCGGCTCAAATTATTTTTCTTAGGAAGTCAGCATCGTCATCAATATGGATCAAAATGTTTTAACAGAATTGTACCCTTTTCAAAGCCTGCACTTTCGTGAACTTGTATGAATGCATTTTAGGATTGGTTGATATTTTTTTAATTGCATAATAAAACAAACCTTAATCACTCTTAGCACATCTAAACAAAGCTTCCGGATATGCAGTAAAATATGCCAATATATTCATAATATTATCTTCTTAATTGGTAATTTTTGTTTTATTTAATTCAGGTTTGAATTTATAGAATCATAATAAACAAAATTATTTTATAACCTTACAAACTTTTGTTAATTTATTGATGGTAGATTATTTGATCAATATTTGATTAATATTTTAATATAATATGTCACTGTCATTTAATAAACCATTGTGCCATTTTCATAATTAACTAAGTAATTCACAAAATAAAAATGTTTAATAATAAAAAATTCGTGAAAATGTGTATTTATTTCTAAAATGCAACTACTTAGGCATAGGGATATACTATATTAAAAATGGTATTTTCTGGGTGTTTTAACATTTTTAATACGTGTTAAAAAATTATAAAAAACAGAAGATAACATACTATGTTAGTATGCATCTCATAAGCTTCAGGAAGGGTGCGGGGAAGGAAAACTTTCAAAAACACTTACCGAAGTCGTATTTCTGTCTCGCCAAATTAAAAATACACATATAACAGGGACAAAAACGTAGGAAACATTAAAAGGCGGTTACGTAGAGAAGAAATTACAATTAAAAACTGATAATATATAATAAAATATATAAAATGGAAAGAAACCAGTAGACTAGAGAAATTCAATACTAGGTGTAAAACCTACAGAAGAGAAATGTGTGTTTATGTATGTATACATAAACACACTGTATATGTATATGTATGTATATAAAAAATTGAAAATATATATGGTTTAATATTTTAGGAATAGAGAACTTAGGTTTTCAGTGTCGCATCTTAAGTTGACAGTATTAGGTTTTTAATATGTAGCATTTTACCTATATTGTGTTTAATTAAGAATTTTTGTTAGTCTAGAATACGTATATTATTAAAATCGAAAGAATCAGACAGTTTCCTAACATGTTCAACTAATGCTGTAGTGTAAATGACATTTTTCTTTAGGACATCTCTTTTGTGTTCCTTAATACGTTCTTCAAGATATCTACCAGTTTGTCCTACATTGCCACAATTATTATAAGGAATTAGATACGTCTGGATTTTTTGCTACAATTAAAACAAACTTTGGAGAACAAACCACACGCAAATGCTGGGCAAACACTTCGAGAAGCTTAGCAAAACAACTCAACCACAAAAAGTTCCTATTACAATGTAGACAAAAAAATATTTTGCACTACACAAAATTTACTCACAATTTTTTTGTCAATGAAAGTCGTTTGTAAATGCATGTGATAGAGCTCTCAGTGATTTTCAAAGGAAACTACTACTATTGAGATTAAATTTTCACATTGGAAAATTAGGAAACTCACTGAAACACTTAACAAAACAAAGGACAACATAAAAAGCAATGTCCCAATTCAGATTTTTGATAAGTTTAATGAAACACAACATTTGGTTTTCAAACAAATATATAAATCAACCAAAATTAAACAAATGAAAAATGGTTTGTAAATTTAACTCGAAAAATTCATCCATTATCCCAAAGATGCTGGTCATACACTTTTGTAAAAGGTAAAAACACAAAATCTACAGCATCACAGAAACATTTAATAAAATGACAAAGGTTACATGTTTCATGTAATAATACATTTTTATAATAATTAAGATGATGTGATGTAACCCGAAGAAATGAAAATTCAACAAAAACTTGCCATAACTTACACAAAACACCTAACATAAATAAACAAAGCTTACAATAAAGTGGCACTGTACAAAGGCATGTACAAAGAACTCAACTAAACAATCAAATCACCTTATACATTACAGAAATCTAACAATCATTAGAGTCTAGAACTATTTATGGTTATTAAAAACTAGGTGGCCATTAAATTCGAACCTTTCATTAACATAAGGCAGATCTGGGCTTTTTAAAGATTTACTAATTTCCATTGTCTCCAACAAGTCTAGCTTTTTACTTTTATCGCACTGATGAAGTATTTTTATATTTTGGCTGTCAGGAAAATTATGTTTGGAGTCGAGGTGATTAGCAAAAGCCGATCTGTTGATTGTGATATCGGTATTTTTTTTATCAAAAGCCCAGATCTGTCCTGTATTAATGAAAGATTTGAATTTGATCGCCACCTAGTGTTTAATAACCTTAAATAGTTCTGGAATCTCTAATGATTGTTAGATTTCTGTAATGTATAAGGTGATTTGATTATTTAGATGAGTTCTTTATACATAGATAGTGCCACTTTATTGTAAGCTTTGTTTATTTATATGTTAGGTGTTTTGTGTAAGTTATGGTAAGTTTTTGTTGAATTTTCTTTTCTTCGGGTTACATCATCTTAATTATTATAGGTCTGATGATCCTCTAGTCGAGCGAAACATGTAACCTTTGTCATTTTATTAAATGTTTCTGTGATGCTGTAAATTTTGTGTTTTTACCTTTTATAAAAGTTTGTAAATTTGACAAGTGTTGATGTACCAAAGAATGTACAAGCTTTCTTAGGTTTGGGTAATAAATTTAAATTACCTTATGACCCAAAATTTCTACCTGTGAAAGACTTGATTATTGATGATGAATATATTTTGACTAAAACATCGGATTCCAAAGAACGAACTCTAAAACGAAATTCTGTTATTAACATCATTACTAATTTTATCAATGCTCTTAAACTAATTAAAAGGCCAAATAACACATACTTCATCATCTTTAAAAAATTACCCTAACTTATTAGTAGCAACAGCTGACAAAAATAAATCGCACAAATTAAAATCGCTTTCAGTAATATCAACACTATATGATGCAGAGAATTTAGCAAAAAGAATAGTAAAACTCCTATACAATTGCAGTCAGGTTTTATATACAAAATTCCTTGTAATAACTGTGGCAAGAGTAACTCTTGGTAGGACAAACTGGTAGATATCTTGAAGAACGTATTAAGAAATACAAAAGAGATGTCATAAAGAAAAATGTTATTCACCCTGCAGCATTAGTTGAACATGTTAGGGAACTTTCTCATTCTTTTAATTTTAATAACATACATACACATTCTGGATCAACAAAAGTTCTTAATTAAACGCAAAATAAGTAAAATGCTACAAATTAAAAAACATAATACTGTCAACTTTAAGAGAGAGGTAGATTAGGGTATTCTTAAAATTAATTAATGATTTAAAATATTTGATATTCATATATTTTCTATCATTAATTTATATTAAGATCACACCCCTTTAATTTTAAAGAAGTAACCTTTGAAATTTCTGTAATCTATTTTGAAAATCTTTCAAAATAGTTTGTCAAACTATTAATAAACCGCCAAATCATATAAAAAAAGTATTTAAAGTATTTTGGAATTAGGAAGATATTTTGATGATACTACAAAACTGAAAATTTGAAAGATAAGTATATTTTATTTTTAGTTTAATTTAATTCTACTTTAATTACCTCTATAACGGTAGTAGATATAACTACCGAAACGTTGGTTCAAATTAAGTATTTTTTAAAAAAGTAGGTCTACTTGTTGTTTTTATCGTTTTTTAATTTTAATATTCATAACAAAGTTAGGTAGGATATTGAAAAGAAGAAACAGAGATTAATAGATTGAACCTCAGCTCCTAGGTATATAAAAAATCTATTATACCTTAAGTAAATTATTGTATTTAAAACTTATGGAACTTAAATTAAATTAAGTGTATCGAACGGTATCATTACAGATTTGAGTTCATATTTCTTTTAAATACGTCAATAAGTCTATTTTCTTTTTCTTTTCAATTTTTGAGCGTGTGAGATAAAAATTTCTAAATTGATTTTTGCCATAAGTGACGTAATACCCAATGTAATAAGTAACTCATCAACTTTAGACGCGACACTAAAAATCTGAGTTCCGCATACTCAAATCTAATTTATAAATGACCTGCTTAAATTTCTTCGTTTTTTTCTCTTCCTTAGGATTGAGGTTTCTGGCACTAAATGGACATTTTATTCACACTTTTTCCTTAATAAGGCATCTGCTGTCAAATACGGAAAGCTTTAATTAATATACAGAGTACAAGATGATACGTTTTGACCGATAATTTTTTCTAATGTATCAATTGCGCATTTCTCATTCTGCATTAACGTTATTTGAATTCAATATTTTGGGATAGAGTAGTTGCTTGACAAACTTGGTATCTCCATTACTCCTAGTGTTGTGCAAATTACTTTAAAATTAGATGCACCATAAATCCGAGTTATGTTGTTTTTTGGTATATATTGTATTATTTCGCTCTAAAAAATTTTTACTTTCTCTTTTAACCTCACCCGCTAACAAATCAGGGTTATGACATTGATCGCCATAGCTTGAGTCAAGTGCTATATTTTCTTTTCCACTATCAAGTTTTAAGTATTTAAAAAAAACTTAACTAATATTAAAAAAAAAACTTATAAAAAAGGTAATATACAGGACTTTAAGGAAACTTAAAGGTCATCTGAAAAAGTTGCGATAACTTAAAATCTTGAAACATTTATTGGCATATATAAATTTGTACATATCATCCTTTAAACAGTAACTAACACTGGTAACAAGGAAATAAATTTTAAACTAAGCAACTTATTATAATATCTATAACCTTACTCACTTACATACATTAGATTTTTGCTAATTTATACCCACTACTATATACATATTTTAAATTATTGTCTCGGAAAGGTATTCAGACAGCACTTTTTTAAATTTTGTAAATTTGTTTATAATTTTTAGTTTCTTTTGTAGCTTGGAACATGGGGTTGTAGAGGCCTTTATTAGTTTTATCTTAATTCTTGTTAGATATTATCAGTTTCTTGTTAAATGATTATGGACATTTTCTGTATATAAAATTTCTGAATTGGATTTTTGTTTGTTATGTGTAATTTTATAAATATATTTACATTGTTTAAAATATCTAAAATTATTTAGTGGCGATACTCCCAGGTTGGGGGATAAAGTTTCTGTGTGCATCAATCGATTATAACTAAACAATATTTTTAAAATCTTATTTTGTAAAGGTTGAGCTCTTTGAAACTCCGTTAATCCACATGTGCCCACACAGGAAGTAGGTATCGAAAGTGCGACAAAAAATAGGATTTGTAAATATTTAATTTATTTTTGTAGGATAAGTAAATCTGCATCTGTATATAGCTGCCACCATGGGTAATAATTTATTATAAATGTGTGAAATATATTCCTTCCACTTTAAATTTTCATCTATAATTAGACCTAGGTATTTAATAGAACTGACTTTTTCCAAATTGGTATTATTTGATTTAATTGTAAGCTGTTGAATTAGTTTAATTTTTTGTTTAAATAGCATATATTTGGATTTTAAATTTATTTTTTTTTAATTTATTTAAAGTTTAAATTTATTTATTTGGATTTTAGATTTTTAGTTTATTATTTAATAACCAGTATGAATAAAGTAGTAAGTCAGAATTTATTTGTTCTTCCAAGACCCCTACACTGTCTCCAACATACAATAAAACCGTGTCATCAGCAAATGTATAATAATAACACCTGCAGCTTTTAAGCTAAGGGAATAGAGTAACGGTCCAAGCACAGAACTTTGATTTTATTAGAACCAAGCTAACACTTTTATTTTGTTTAACATATTGTCTTCTATCTTTCAAATATGTGTTTAACAAGTTAAAAATTGCACCCCTAAAACCCATATTTTTTAACTTTTCTACTAAGATATTAAAAATTACTGCATCGAAACCTTTTTTTAAATCAATTAATACCGCAATTACATTTTTTTTGTTATATAGCTCTGTGGAAATTTCATTAATAAGCTCCATTGTTGCACTTAAAGTATTACTACGTTGTATAAACCTATACTGATATTTATCGTTTTTTATATACTTATCCATATATGACAACATTCTCTTCTTTATCACCTTTTCGATAATTTTGGAAAAAACACTTACAATAGTAATAGGCCTATAATTTAACTTATAAGGTTTAAGAACCGGATTTATATAAAGCACTGACTCGACTAATTTTTAGCTCATCTGGAAACACACCTGTTGATAAAACTTGATTTATTAATTTTGATATGTTAATGATATTTACACATAAATTACAAACATTATAAACTGATATTTGGTCATGACCAGGTGCTGAATTACGTTTAAGTTCACTTATAATAGATCTAAGTTCACTTGAGTTGGTAGGGAAGAAGAAAAATGATTATAATTTTTTTTTAATATATTTGTTTGAGTTTGTACCTCAATATCTATTTTATTAATAATATCTTTTCCAATGTTACAAAAATGACCATTTAAATTATTGACTATATCTATTTCATCTGTTACCTCATTCCCCTCAACTACCATAAAAACAATGCTATCATGCCGCTTAAGACCATTAATTAAGTTATTTATTACTTTCCACTGTTTTCTTGGGTTATTACCTGCTTCCTTCCATTTATTGCTAAAATATTGATTTTTTAAAAATTTAATTTTATTGGTTACCTGGTTCTTTTTAAGACGAAATTGTCCAGATTAGAAGTTATCATTTCTATTGTTACATAATTTTTTGTAAAGCTCATCTGGTTCTTTTATTAGTTAAAAAAGTTCATAGTTAAACCAGCAGCTATCTTCATGACATTTAATTTTTCTTTCAAATTGAGCTTGTTTACACTGGTTTATAAGTTTAATAAGATTACGAATATGAAAATTGTTAAAGTTTAGGAAACTTGTATAATAACTGACGACTGTGATATTATTGGCTAAAAGGTCCACATTAAAGTCACCCACAATAATGTGTTTATTTGGATATTTATTCATAAGATTTTCCATATACTTTTTTTTCATAAACTATTTTCCATAAACTAAATTATCAATTTATTGTATAGTTTACGTGAAGTTACTTGGACAAGAATAAAAATTAAAAACGTTTAGCACGCGGCGTTTTCTTTATAAGGCATTAGCGTGCATATAATTTTTGTTTCTCTGGCTTAATACATATAGTAAAGATGTTATTTTTCAACCAACAAAAACATTTATCAAGTTAGGCAAAAGTTATGGTTAGATTTAATGATTATTTTTAAATTATTACAAAAATTGTCAAAAAATAAAGTTAAATTGAGTAAAAATGCAAATAAATTCGAAAAAATAGTGGGTGGTTTGTTGTAACACGGGTATAAAATTATGTCGTTGCCGTGCTGCAATAGAATATTGTTATACTTGCCTCCGCTGATATTTGATTGTTAGCGGAAGTTTTTGGTCTTATCGAAATAAAATATAAGCGAAGTAATCTACATATTCATAATTTTGCACCCACATTTTTTACGTCTAAAAATGCTTACCTATTCAGCATCAGTATCCATCTCTTCAGAACTGGATTCATCATTGGCATGAATTATAATAATTGGATTAATTCACGGTAAGACTAGATTATTTGTAGTAATAAATTACTACAAATAATTTTAAAAAATAATAGTAAAAAATTACTAATATTTTTTTTTATTCTACATTTGTATGCTTTAAAGGGACTTGCATATTTTTTTCTCGCCATGAATTTAACTAAATCAGCCTTTTTACTACTAGTATTTATGTTCAATAATTTTTTTTGGAAATGGTCTACGGGTTTCACCTACGTAACATTTATATTTTACGGTTTATGAAACTATTAATCAAACGTCAAATTATAAAAAAAGTATTGTGACTATTCGCGGATTAAGAACAAATTTTGCACAGGGTTCAGACGAAAAATTAGGAAAGATAAAAATATTTTTTCATATTTTTATTTTAATTTAACTTATCTTGATAACGGTAGTAGATATAACTACCGAAACGTTGGTTCAATAGGTTTTCAAGTTAAATATTCATAATAAGGTTAGGTAGGATATTGAAAAGAATAAACGAACTCAGAAATCAATAGATTAAACCTCAGCTCTCTCTCTTAGGGTATATACAAAAATCTATTATACCTCAATTAAATTATTGTATTTCAGACTTATTGAACTTACATTAAATAAAACGAAAGGTTTCGATTAAAATTTAAGTTCAGATATCTTTTAAATATGTGAATAAGTCTATTTTCCTCTTCTTTTCAATATTTGAGCCTATGAGATAGTATTTTCTAAATTGATATTTAATATAAGTGACTCATTAATTTTAATGTAAAAAATTCAATTTAACCTTGATTTTTTATCTTAAAAAACGGTACTGTGTTTTTTTTATTAAGCAAATATTAACGATATATCTTTTAACGTATATTGTATTTAAAAATTATAATTCAGGCATAAAATATATTCAGGTCGAAAATGACACGTGTTAAGTAATTGATACTCTCTTAAAATTTGATCGTTAAAACGGCCATAAAGTAACACATAAAATTCCTAAAAATATTTACCACAAGTATTCGATCTATTATCGCTAGTATCAGAAGGCCGCCAAAATTACTTTTTTATTGTTCAAAAGTTTAGACGGAAGTAAATAAAAGAAAACATCAACAGTATATAATAAATAGAAAATCAAGAACTACTGTATAATATAAACGCGAAACCGATTTTAGAATGAGCCATGTCTGCACCATGCTAATTATTACTGACAAAATTAAAAATTGTTATAACTGTTACCATATACAGACCTATATATTATGGCACGCATATTAAGAAATGGTTGATTATAGTCGGTCTCGTCTCGTAAATAATTGTCATATAGTATCTACGCGAAACACCGATATCCACCACTAAATTCAAAGCAAACAAAAAACTTCCCCTCTTCCCGCATGCCATATGCATCTCTACCTATCGATCCCTCAGTCTATTTCTTAGTGCCGGTGTACCCACGTCGCCGTTTTACGCGCTTAAATCAAATTCGGTGGTGTGCGTATTAAATTGGTTTTTTAACTCCCAAAATGTCGTCTCCATTACGGAAGCGTTCCCGTTGTCTTTTTCGGATTGGGGTATGCTTTCTGAGATTCTAAAATCGGTGAAATCTTTGGATGAAAGATTAAAAAGCGTCGAAAATGAAAGACGTTCATCAAGTTGTCGCAACCGTCGTTCCATGTCAAGGCGGCGTGATCGATCCCGGAGACGGCGTTTGAGTTCCAGTTCACGTGACAGCGGTAGTGGCCGGAGCGGTCGTTTTTCGAGATTGAGGAAAAGAAAGACGCATCGCGTCCGCCGACCTATTTTGCCTTCCTCTTCAGATTGGTCCCAATCGCAAGGTAGTTGTGAAAGGGAAAGGGAAAAGGGGAGAGGGGAGGCACAACTCTCAAGTGCAAGGCGAGAACGTTATTGGTGGTAGGTGTACTTATATTTTAGTTTTATTTTACAGATATTTATATGTAATGCTCTCATATCTTTGGTTCTCCAATGTTGGGGTTGCGTTATTGTCAGTAAAGATCTTTGTCGCAAGCGATAACATACTCCTAACATAAAAATGTGTATTAATACCTGGTCAGAGCCGTGCCCCAGTGACGGGGCGGTGATAAGGGCAGTAAGTTCTTTATCACCTAGGCAGTTGCATTTATGAATGCAAGCCTCAGTGACGGGGCAGAGTTGTTTTTATGACAGTGAGTCATTTGGAGTTTGAGCGATTTGCAGCCTATTGCTGTAGATATAGAACAAGACAGTGACGTCCAGGTGTCTATTAACAAAGAGTTTTAAGCCTTGCTAGGAGATGAAGATGTTTCTCCAACGCTGTTCGCGCCCTCGTTGCATGGTGATATTGCCAGTCGCTGAGATGTGATCCTGCGAAAAGGGATGGATTTAGAAAATCACAAATCATTAATAGCAAAATATGCGCCGCCGCAAAATTGCCAAAATATTCTTCCTCCCAATCTTAACCCACATGTTAAAGCAGCTTTATCTGAATCAAATGTAAGGAGAGACGCTCGCCTTGTCGGTCTACAAAAGCAGGTGGGGGCGGGTATTGCTGCTGTGGGCAAAGTTCTTTCAATCCTTTACGAGAGAGGTGAGGAGGCGGATAAGGAGAATATCCTAGCCCTTGGCGATGCAGGACGTCTCTTAGCTGATGTCCATTTTCAAGAAATGTCCCGTCGAGATTTGGTTTTATTAAATATTAACAAAGATTTAAAAGATACTCTTTCCAACTTCCCGCCAGACGAGTGGCTTTTTGGGAGTAACCTAGAGGCGGTCATTAAGGCAAAAAAGGCAATTGATGTTTCGAGTCAACAGCTAAAATCGAAGAAAGTGGTTCAAAAAAAGGAAACCTCTTCAACCTTTCAGGACCCAGCATTTAAACTCTGTCCGTCTACTCAGATCGTAGATCAGGGGAACATATCGGAGTGGACAGCAGCCTCGACAAGCTCCCCGTCAAAAAGTCCAATCCCAGTTCAGGAGGAAACCAGATCAGTGGCAGAGCAAATCAGTTTTTTCTGGTACTGAACATCAGTGGTCTAGTTCTGAAAAGCTCTTAATTAAAAAATCTGTTAATGACCTTTTGTTATCAGGAGCAATAAGTTGCGTATCCCCATGTATGGTTCAATATGTATCAAAATTTTTTCTGGTTCCAAAGCCGGATGGACCTTATAGGCTTGTGTTAAATTTGAAGATATTTAATTCTTTTGTAAAAACAAAACATTTTAAAATTGAGGACAGAAAAACTGTCGCTAGTTTGATCCAGCCTAATTGTTTTTTTGCAACGGTAGACCTTAAAGACGCATACTTACTTGTGCCGATAAAAGAAGGCCATAGAAAATATTTAAGATTTTTCTCTCCTTTGATGGTTGTCTATACCAGTATAATGCCTTGGCCTTCGGGCTAAGTTCTGCTTCTTTCGTGTTTACCAAGTTAATGAAACCGATTTTATCAGTTTTAAGAGCAAATGTATATAGCTCTGTAATCTATGTGAATGATTTTTTGTTGTTGGGTAATACCTTTGAGGAATGTGTTAATTGAGGAATAGTTCGAGCAACTATTAAATTATTGGAGCATCTCGGTTTTATTATAAATTATAAAAAATGCTCGTTAACGCCATCCCAACAATGTAGTTATTTGGGTTTTTATTATAATTCCTGTTCTATGTCTTTGTGCCCTATAGATAAACAACAACAAATTTTAATGAAATATATTCAGAAGTTTATTAGGAAAGTCTTGTAAGATAAGGGAGTTTTTCCCAAATAATAGGAAAACTAGTCGCAGTTTGTCGGGGGTTAAATATGGGTTTCTTTATACAAAGGTGTTAACGTTGAACGTGTTAAGTTTTTGGCCCTTAAAAAATCAAGGGGTAATTATAACTCTTATATTATTCCTTTATTATCTTAGATTATTCCTGGTTCTGGGATAAAAGAGTTAGATTGGTGGTTAAATCACTTACCAAAGGCGTCTAACTCTACCCGCGTCAATTCTTTCTGTTTAGAAATTTTCTCTGACGCATCCTTGACAGGTTGGGGCATTTATCAAAAGGGGGCTTTAAGCATGGTCTTTGGTCGGAGTCTGAAGTCCACTTCCACATAAAGTATTTAGAGTTGTTGGCGTTATTTTTTGGATTAGGATGTTACGCCAAATATCTTAAAAATTGTAATATTTTATGTAGGGTGAATAATACTACGGCCTTGGCTTATGTTAATCATATGGGAAGTGTTCAGCACCCTTTTAGTTAAATGCTCTGGCTAGGCAAATATGGCAATGGTGTGAGCAGAGGAATATTTTTATTCGTGGGGCATACACTCCTTCACTTGATAATGTCGAGGCCGATATGGCCTCTCGACAATTAAAAATAGAAACTGAATGGAGCCTGTCTGATATCGCTTTTCGAAAAATTGGGGAAACTTTTGGTTTTCCATCAATCGACCTTTTCGCTAGTAGGATAAATAGAAAATGCAAAAAGTTCGTTTCTTGGTTGAGAGACCCAGAGGCTCAGAGGCATCATTGTAGATGCCTTCACAATTTGTTGGCATGACCTTAATTTTTATGCGTTCCCGCCTTTTTCATTGCTGCCAAAGGTCTTGCAAAAGATTGTTTGTAATAAGGCGGAAGGTATTGTTGTCGCACCCCTCTGGATCTCTATGTCCTCATGGTATCCTCTATTTTTATCCTTGCTAGTTGGAAAACCCTTAGTTTTTACACCTACTAACAAGTTGATGTCTTTTAACAGAATTCCCCACCAAAGACCTTTCCCTGGTGGTCGGGAGGTTGTCGTGGAAGCGCTCAGGATGAGGAAGGTTCCAGCCCAGTCCATGGATATTTGTGTTTCTTCTGTTACGCGGGCAACACTAAAACAATATTCGTCGGCATTAAAAACTTGGTGGGAGTTCTGCCAGTTAAAGGGATGGGATCCATACGTGGTAACGGTAGCGAACGTTTTAGTTTTTTTGACTGAACAGTTTGATAAAGGAGCTTCCTTTAGCCTCTTAAATACGTATAGATCAGCCATTGCACAAATTGCTGATCCTGGTTTAGGTCAGGATTTTCGTTTCAAACGATTTTTTAAAGGGGTTTTTGGTCTTCAGCCCTTCCAAAATATCAGTGTTCTTGGGATCCTTCGCAAGTTTTGAGTTATGTCCGTAATTTGGATAATGATTTAATTTCTTTGGAGGATCTTTCGAAAAAATGTTGAATTTTTTTAGCGTTAGCTACGGGCCAGCGTATTCAGACCCTATTTAGTATAGAACTTTCTAATATTGAAATTTCTAACAATCAAATTAATATTAAAATTCCGTCTCGTTTAAAAACCTCTTCCTATAACAGGCACCAGCCTATACTGATTATTCAATTTTTTGACAGTGATAATGTTTGTGTGGCAAAAACAATGATTTCTTATCTGGAAAGAACCCGCGCTTTGAGAGGATCGTGTCAACAACATCTTAAGATTACATGTTGTTTTTGTTATATACATTTAGTTCTTTGGCTTTGTTTCGTTTTATCCATCTCTTAAGTGGATTATTATTTAATGTTCAAGAAATAAATATTTATGTTTTGTAAACGATTGTTGCAAACTTTTCTAAATATCTAGATGACAATTATTTACGAGACGAGACCGACTATAATCAGAAGATTAAACGAACTTACCTAAGTGATGTTTGATCTTGATTATAGGAAGGTCTCGTCGAAGTAAATAAGTCCCACCCTACTCAATAGGTGTTTTTCCCGGGGATTTGCAACAGGTAAGAAGCTTTCAAGATGACTGAGGAACTGATCGATAGGTAGAGATCCATATGGCATGCGGGAAGAGGGGGAGTTTTTTGTTTGCTTTGAATTTAGTGGTGGATATCGGTGCTTCGCGTAGATACTACATGACAATTATTTACTTCGACGAGACCTTCCTATAATCAAGATCAAACATCACTTAGGTAAGTTCGTTTAATCTTTTGATTCTTCGTATCTCTTATATTTACCGAGATCCCAATAATGAGCTAGGAATTTTTAACACGTCGTATAATATATAATATCTAGTAAAAAAAAGACGTTTATAAATAATAGAACGCAATACAAGTTCATATTTTACTTATATTCGTTTATGCGAAGAAAAATGCAAAATGACAATAATAAAACGTATAAAATAATTTAAAATAATAAATATAATTTTTGAGCGCGCGACTCTTTCACTGGCTAATGTTCCCGGCCAACACCTTCTAAAGTACAAAGGCCTAACGGCTAAATTAAAATAGCCGTGACGTCATATCTTCTAGGCCGCCATAAGAAAAGCATTGAATAGTCGCCCTGCGTAGTATTAGTTATCCCATTACGATCGTATGATTCTCTACTGCACTGTCCGACTGGTTTTCGCGGCCTCTTTCGACCACATGGCTGCGCTTCTTGGTGCGCCCGTTGACAAAACAAAAGTTCTGTTTTTATTTTTAGTGGGTGAACGAAAACAAACTGTTTTTATTTTATGCAGAAATGTTTTTTCGTGTTTTAAAGTTACTTTTGTTGTGTTTTTGTGGTGTAAAAATGTAAATTATACTAGGCTAATATGCCGTATAAGTGTTGTGCCCCGGACTGTCGCGGAAACTATGCGAATGGACCAAAAGTGCACGTCTTTGGTTTTCCCAAAGCTGAGGACATGCAATAAAAATGGCTTAAAGCAATTCCGCGGGACAATTTAGTACCCAATAAAAACACTTAAATATGTGAATTACATTTCTCTATAGATAGTATAATTTGGATTAGTTCGGAACAGGATCCCAAAACAGGTAAAATTATTTCAATTACATGTAAATGCTGTTCCAACAATATTTCCAAATTGCCTAGATTATTGCTCAAAGAATTTACTTCTTCGTAAAAGTAGGGATGAAAAACATAAGGAACTTAAAGAGCTACATATTTTACAAGCATTAAACGATAGCAAAAAAGAGTTTGATAGACATAAAGAGGCCACTTATTTTGAAACTTATGAACAATTTTTAAAAGTATTTCAAAATTTTACAATAAAAGAGGGGTGGTTTTTAGCAAAGGGTCCTAATAAGATTACTTTATTTAAATTAGAATTTACTCCTGGTCCTATAATAACTTGGGCAATTGTGTTAAGTAATAATTTAAAGTTAGAAACTTTTTTGTATGGCCAATCTGTCTCTATTCCAATCACAAACTTGAAATCTCAATTTACGGCCAGTAGTTTGGATGAATTGGAGAGTTTAACTTGTACAATTGATGACACAATGATGTCATTTCCTATTAACTCTAATAATGACTTATTAGGAGAAAACTCCAATTGTTGCCAAACTTCCAACCCAAAAGAAATTGACCCATCAATTAACTCCTATAGTGACCTGAATAGTGACAACATCACGGAAAAGGTAAAAAATGTGTTAAAATTTGTCTCCAATATTCTTGCAAATTTGGAATGCTGTATACATCTAAAGAGAGGTATAAATATTCATCTAGTACTGTTATTTTATGTTCAATTTTATTTACCATAAGCCCTCACTGTTATAAGTATTTGCGTAGCCATAGTCCTATAATTTTGCCACACCCTAATACAATAAAATCCATTTGTAATAGATTTCTCACAGATCCTCACATTGACGAAAGAAATGTGTTTTTATCCTATGCTCGTAACATATTCCAATATTTAACAGAACAAGAGAAAAATGTAATTTTATTATTTGATGAAATTCACATTGGCCCCTATTTAGATTACAAAGCTGGAACTACTGTGGAAACAGCAGTAAATAATAAGAACTTAGCATCGTCTGCAGTTGCCTTTATGTTAACCAGTCCTTGCTCAGCATTTAAAGAAGTCATACATATGTCACCAGTCTCGACACTAAACTCTGATATGTTATATAATTTTGTTAAGACCGTTATTGAATTTAGAGGAAATACGGTATTTTGTATTTTGCACAGTTAGTGACAATAATGCATTAAATTTTTTCGTGAAAATTATCATATACTTTTAAGATATTTTGGCCTAGATTGGATGACGTCACGCGTAAGCAGTGAGGTCTTGTACTTTAGAAGGTGTTGTCCCGGCCCGTCCACAATTGAATCCCAGCAGCATCGAGAGAATCTCGTCTGTTTTACGTTATCCATGCCGAACTTGCCTATCTTTATCTGACAAATATTGATTGTTGAACGGGCCGGGGTGCCGTGGAAAGTCTCGAATCGACCGCAAAATATATGCGGTGATCGATTACTAGTTATATGACGAGCCACCCTGTACAACCATGGAAGCCACTAGCTGCTGACCCTGCATTTTATTATAACAAAACTGTTTCATTGTTTATTATCGAGGCAGTCAATTGAAGTCGCTAAGACAATTAGCATGTAATTTTGTAATAATTAATTTTCAAATAAAATTATATTTTTTAAAAAGGCGTTTTGGTTGTTAGTTAAATGGTGCAGTCGCTAGGATAGTCCGGAGTTAGATCGGTTAGTGTATCGAACGTTCGTTTTAACGATTAATCGGACTATACGAAACTTGATCAAAATTCGGTGGAGGTATCTGCAATGAATTTATCGAAAATTGCTGAAACAAGAAGACCACTATTATTAGAGATTCATCGGTGATTAGATACAAATCATCTAATTACGCAAGGAGGCAGAATATTAGACTGTCCCTTATAGACATGACCGTCGCCTTTATGTAAGTACAGCTCATTAGGTTAATGTCCAATATAGATAAAAATTAAGCGTTGTATTGAAGAATCTTAAAATCTCTTCAGTTGACTCACCATTAGGTAATAATTTAAACTTAGAAAATTTACATTTAAATACTAGGATGCCCACTTTTAAACAGAATATTTAAATTATGTCCCGAATTTTTATGGGAACCCTAATGATCTTAATCGATATTTCGTAAACTGTGAAACTTTAATTAAGCACTTTTATGATCGAACGGATCCTAATAAATTTGAAAATGTTTATTTACTTAATTGCTTAATAGGTAAATTATTTGGAAATGCTAAAATTGTGGTAAATATTCAAAATGTGAGTACCTGGAATAATCTTAAACTAACTCTTCAAAGAAATTTTACAATAAAATCCATTTGTAATAGATTTCTCACAGATCCTCACATTGACGAAAGAAATGTGTTTTTATCCTATGCTCGTAACATATTCCAATATTTAACAGAACAAGAGAAAAATGTAATTTTATTATTTGATGAAATTCACATTGGCCCCTATTTAGATTACAAAGCTGGAACTACTGTGGAAACAGCAGTAAATAATAAGAACTTAGCATCGTCTGCAGTTGCCTTTATGTTAACCAGTCCTTGCTCAGCATTTAAAGAAGTCATACATATGTCACCAGTCTCGACACTAAACTCTGATATGTTATATAATTTTGTTAAGACCGTTATTGAATTTAGAGGAAATACGGTATTTTGTATTTTGCACAGTTAGTGACAATAATGCATTAAATAGCAAGGCAATGAGTAATTTTTCACCCCTAAACAATCTTAGTATTGTTTACCCACATCCCATTAATCTAGTAAGACCTTTATTTTATCTTTTTGATACTGTCCATTTACTTAAATGTATTTTTAACAACTGGCTTAAATCAAAACCCGACCAGAAATTTTCTTATCCCGATTTTGAAACAGGTCAAGCAAAATGTGCCTCATTTTCTGTAGTAAAGAGACTACATGAATTATAAAGTGACAAATTAATAAAACATGGTTACTCACTTAGTTTAAAACCTTTGTTTCCATCATCTATTGAAAGGCAAAATGTTAAGTTAGCTCTCAAAATTTTTAATCCTTTTATTATAGAGGCTCTCAAAAATTTTGTTCATGATGTACCTTTTTCACCCGACAGCACACTTTATTAGTATTATTTGGACATGGTGGAAAATTGTCAATGTAAAAACTCCTCTAAAAGGAAAATTTTTATTGGACATATACAAAGAACCTTTCACCAAAAAATACTAAACCCATTTAATGATGATCCTAAATATATTTTTTTACAAAAAAGGTTGGTTAGACACTTGGGACTCTGCGGAGCTGTTTTTTCGCATACCCTGACTCGTCAAACACATAGTGCACTAAGTCATACCATACATGGACTTCTTGAAATAGCTAAATATTGTTTGACAGAACTTGATATGAATTATGTCTTACTTGGCAAATTCCAAACTGACCCCCTGGAAGGGCGCTTTGGAAAATATAGACAGTTAGCTGGCGGTCATTATAACATCTCAGTTCGCCAACTATATGAATCGGAGAAGAGACTAAGAATTCAGTCTATGCTGTCATTAAGGTCTCGAAATTATGGAGATATTGGCAGGTACCTCATTCAACTCCGAGGAAGTTGATAATCTATTATCAAAGATTATAATTAATACACCCGATAATGAGGCTATAAAAACTGATTTACCAGTAATAAGCTATTTAAGTGGATATTGTTGCTATATTGTTTAAAAAAAATAAACTGTGAAATTTGCAAAATGAATTTAACACTTAATGAACCTTTTGTTGTAGAAGATTCTTACAATTTAATAAATTCATTAAGTCGTGGTGCTCTTTTATATCCTTGTGAGCAAGTAGTAGACGTTGTTTCTAAAGTTTACATAATTTTTTAAAGAATTATTGATGAATTTGAGGACACTTTTTTGGACATTTACAACAAAAAGTCATTTCTTTGTGAGTTATTTTTAAGGTATTTAACTAAAAACGAGCTTTTAACTCCATTTGAGAACTGCGAAATACTCATTAAATCCAATGTTTCTAAAATTTTTCTTAACAGCATATCAAATACATTTTTGAACAATTATTGTGCCAAAAATAATAATAATCGGCTAGGTAAACAAAAGAAAAGGAAACTAGAGACTCTTAATAAATAAGTAAAATTTGTATTTAAGCCAATTATGTAGCACAATATCTAATATCAAGATTAATCCCAATAACAATAACAATGACCTAGCCCTAATAATATTCCTGATGGTGACATTCCCGATGGTGACTGATAAAGTCGAGTACCTATACAGGGTGACTTTGGGTTGCTTTAAGTTGTTGCTGTTTGGGCGATACTGCACTATACAGTAATAGCCGAAGTAATAGCATATCAACCAATACAATGTTATGGTGAAAATTTTAAATTAACTTTTTAAAGCCCAAAAAAATGACCCTTCGTCAATACCTAAATTATTTTTATTTGGTTAACAATTATATTTGCCCATTATTTATTTTTATAATACACACAATTTTACACAGCAATTTATTTGGATTTTGATATATGAAATGGCTAACCAGTTCCTTTTAAAAAATTGTTGTATTTTTTTTAATGTTTTGGGATCATATTTTATTACTCAATAGTCTCAATACTCAATTAAATAGAAAAAACACCCTGTATATGTGTCTTAAAGATAATGCAGTAAGAGCCAATTATCTACCTAATTATTTCAGAGGTGTTGTAAGCTTTTATAATAAACCTCTTGGGTTTTTAGTTTAAAATTTCGTTTTCCCTAACAAAAAATCGAATGGGGCGCGACTAAGGGTTCAGTTCATGTTCTGGCAGCCCTGTTTAAACCGGAAACTCTTAAAAATGTTGAAAAATTCATGTCACATACCATTTTTTTCGTGAAAATTATCATATACTTTTAAGATATTTTGGCCTAGATTGGATGACGTCACGCGTAAGCAGTGAGGTCTTGTACTTTAGAAGGTGTTGTCCCGGCCCGTCCACAATTGAATCCCAGCAGCATCGAGAGAATCTCGTCTGTTTTACGTTATCCATGCCGAACTTGCCTATCTTTATCTGACAAATATTGATTGTTGAACGGGCCGGGGTGCCGTGGAAAGTCTCGAATCGACCGCAAAATATATGCGGTGATCGATTACTAGTTATATGACGAGCCACCCTGTACAACCATGGAAGCCACTAGCTGCTGACCCTGCATTTTATTATAACAAAACTGTTTCATTGTTTATTATCGAGGCAGTCAATTGAAGTCGCTAAGACAATTAGCATGTAATTTTGTAATAATTAATTTTCAAATAAAATTATATTTTTTAAAAAGGCGTTTTGGTTGTTAGTTAAATGGTGCAGTCGCTAGGATAGTCCGGAGTTAGATCGGTTAGTGTATCGAACGTTCGTTTTAACGATTAATCGGACTATACGAAACTTGATCAAAATTCGGTGGAGGTATCTGCAATGAATTTATCGAAAATTGCTGAAACAAGAAGACCACTATTATTAGAGATTCATCGGTGATTAGATACAAATCATCTAATTACGCAAGGAGGCAGAATATTAGACTGTCCCTTATAGACATGACCGTCGCCTTTATGTAAGTACAGCTCATTAGGTTAATGTCCAATATAGATAAAAATTAAGCGTTGTATTGAAGAATCTTAAAATCTCTTCAGTTGACTCACCATTAGGTAATAATTTAAACTTAGAAAATTTACATTTAAATACTAGGATGCCCACTTTTAAACAGAATATTTAAATTATGTCCCGAATTTTTATGGGAACCCTAATGATCTTAATCGATATTTCGTAAACTGTGAAACTTTAATTAAGCACTTTTATGATCGAACGGATCCTAATAAATTTGAAAATGTTTATTTACTTAATTGCTTAATAGGTAAATTATTTGGAAATGCTAAAATTGTGGTAAATATTCAAAATGTGAGTACCTGGAATAATCTTAAACTAACTCTTCAAAGAAATTTTGCTGATTAAAGAGATGAGGCCTCATTCGCGACCTTGTTATGCTTAGGCAAAATTCAAATGAAAATCCCAATTAGTTTTATGATAAAGTACTGCACTTATTGGATTTACTTTGTTCATATATTGATAGTCACGAAATTACAGATATTGCTAAAAATTTAAAACGTATAATGTACTCAGAACTAGCACTTACAACTTTTGTATCAGGTCTTAAAGAGCCTTTAGGGACAAATATTCGGTATATGCCGCCAAGAACCCTAGCCGAAGCTTCTTAATTTGTAAATCAAGAAAACAATAGCTTATACTTTCAGAATAATATTAAAATGAATAAACCTCAGTATAATCAAAATTTTAATAAATCTGTACAACCCAACTATGTCCAACCCAATTTAAATAATCATAATAATTTTAACTCAAGTACACCCCATGATCTATTTATGAGACAAAATGTTTTTCTATCTCAACCAGTTCCTATATGCCCTAGAATTTTACCTTAATAAACTCGCAAGTTTTTGGTAGACCACCCCAAAATCCAAACGTTTTTAGGCCAAATCAAATGAGAGAAAAAGATGTTCCTCGACCGACGCCTATGAGCATAACTTCTAGACAATTCTCCCATAATTCTAGAAATAATCAATCTATGCAAACTTATAACCCTAATCAATCACAACAAAACTTCCAAAATAGACCAAATCACTTTGTGCCCTCAGGCCCTCGTAATTTTATATCAGAAGAATTATATAATACTGAGACTAATCAATATTATAATGATAATGATGATAATTATTATTGCGATTTCAAAGAACCCACAACTTTTGATGATGAGACTCGAAAAATTCATCCATTATCCCAAAGATGCACACACTTTTATAAAAGGTAAAAACACAAAATCTACAGCATCACAAAAAATATCACGTAATTTGTGATGCTGTAGATTTTGTGTTTTTACCTTTAATTTTGAAGATGAGGTTCATCAAAATTCCCAATTTCAGTATGAAGCAAATGACGATCAACAAGAACCCGAAACTTCAGAAAATTTGACAAAACAGCCTCCAGAGGAGACCGATCCTTAGTAGCTCCTATAAGAGGCTTCAATTTAATTACTACCAGGAAACTACCCTACGTTATATATCCAGAACATAATTTAAAATTTTTAATTGATAGCGGTTCATCTCGCTCTTTCATTAACCCTAACTTGGTAAACTAATTTTACAAAAAGGATATAATAGAAGACCCGTTTATTGTATCCCGTGAAAAAGAAATATCAGCTTATAAATTTAGTACTTTCATACCAACATCCAGAATTTTTAACTTACCCGAATCTTTACGATTAAAATTCTTTTTATTTAAATTCCATGACATTTTTTATGGTCTTATAGAAGTAGATAATCTTGAAATTTTAAAAACAAATTTAGATTTTGGCAATGGTTACTTACGTACTCCTTATACTAAAATAAAATTACTATTCCAAAACACAAAACGAAACCTAAATAAAATAAGTGTAGAACCCTGATGCGAACAAGTTATAAAAATTAAAACTTCAATAAAAAATGGTAAAATCATTATGCCATATCAACAAATAGGAAATTGTGAAATTCCAGATAGTCTCTCTATTGCAAAAAATGGCATAGCCCTCACCACCATCTTAAACAGCTCTACTGATCAAATACTATTAGATTTTTCCGAACCCATTAAAGTTGGACCCTTTGAAAGAAAAGAATTAGAATCCATTGATTTTAACTTAATCGATAATTTTACCAATAAATCTCCTAATGGAAAAACTAATCAGAACAGATCATATGAATCAAGAAGAAAAATTTGCAATTTTTAAATTATGTAAAGAATACTCTGATATTTTTTATGATGAAAATACTCCTCTTACGTTCACAAGTCAGGTAAAACACGAAATTAAAACCACAGATGAAACACCCATTTATTCGAAAATATACAGATATCCAATTCACGAACAAGAAGTTGAGCGTTAAATAAAAAAGATGTGAGAGAAAAATATTATAAGACCCAGTGTATCCCCATGCTCCTCACCTATTTGGGTAGTACCAAAAAAAATTGACTCTAGCAGAAAACAAAAATATATGTGTGTAATAGACTTTAGAAAACTGAATGAAGTTACCATCGATATGCGGTATCCTCTACCCAATATAACAGATCTTCTCGATATAGCTAGGTAAATGTAAATATTTTTCACCCCTCGATCTAACGAGTGGTTTCCACCAAATTCCACTGAACGAAAGGACATTCCGAAAACTGCTTTCAGTTGTGAGAATATGCACTACGAATTTCTGCAAATGCCTTTTGGCCCTGAAAAATGCCCCCGCGACCTTCGAGCAATGGACAATGTCTTTCGTGAAATGCAAAACGAAAAGTGTGCCGTTTACCTTGATGATATAATTGTATACTCTACCTCTTTACAAGAACACATCGATAAATTACCCGCTGTTTTCCAACGTCTTCGTGAAACCAATTTCAAATTACAGCTAGATAAAACCGATTTTTTTAAAAAAGAAGTAGAATATTTAGGACACATTGTTACCCCTCTGAAGGGAAATTGATTTCACACATTTGAAGAAGGATTGATTTTACACCTGAGTGTGAAATCAATCCCCGAAAAAATTAAAGCCATTAAAAACTATCCTATCCCAAAAACTACTAAGCAAATTAAGGGATTTTTAGGATTATTAGGCTACTACGGAAAATTCATTGATAATTTGGCTAAATTGACTAAACCTCTAACCAAATGTTTAAAAAAAGGAGCCACTATTGAACATAATGCTGACTTTACAAATTGCTTTGAAACCTGTAAAAATCTTTTAATGAAGGACCCTATTTTACAATATCCAAATTTTAATAAATCCTTTAATTTAACAACGGACGCAAGCAATAAAGCATTAGGTGCTGTGCTTTCTCAAGGACCAATTGGTAATGACCTACCAATCGCATATGCGTCACGTACTTTAAATGATAGTGAGGTCAATTATTCAACAATAGAAAAAGAATTTCTTTGTATTGTCTGGGTTACGAAGTACTTTAGGCCTTATATCTACAGACGAAAATTCAACATAATTACGGATCATAAACCTTTACAGTGGTTATTCTCACTAAAGGGTTCTTCATCAAACTTACTACGTTCGCGAATTAAATTAGATGAATATAATTATACAATTTATTATAAAAAGGGTTAACTAAATACCAATACCGACCCCCTTTCAGGTGTAGAAATCCACGCCAATGATATGGATAATAATTTTAAGTAAATATATTGAGGAATTTAATTAGTCTCTTCAAAATTCCGAAAATTTAAACCCAGAAAATGAAAACTCTGACTATGACAATATTTCAATGATTGTGCAACATGACCCTACAGAGCGATGCCCCCAAACAGACGAGGGCACTGAAAGTCTTCCCGATATAGTGACAATATAGTGCAACCTGATATTCCTAATGACGATAACGCGAATGACGACACGGTTCATACCAATGCTGAACAAAATCCTACTGTAGGTATACCGATCGTTGAGACACCAGTTAATTACGGGTTAAACCAAATAATAATATCTATTGTTTTACATTCCCCGGCAATTCCCAAAATTAAAATTTTGTTTGAAAAAAAGAAACGAATTAATTGACAAATATCCCAAAATAATTTCGATAATGATATAATACATTTTATAAAAGATTATGTTAAGCCAGGATTACAATATCACTTATATATCGGAAATCCTGAATTTTTTGAACCTTTTTGTGAAGTCAACAGAAAAACTTTTAAATTGCGATCTTTAAAATTAAAACGTTCTTTAAATAAATTAATAGATGTCACGTGTAAAGACGATATAAAAGAAATTATAAAAAATTATCACGAGTCAAAAACAAACCTTTGAGGAATGGATGAAACTGAAAGAAGGATTGGAGAAAAATACTATTGGCTTAATCTAAAACATTCTGTTACATTTCTCTTAATAAATGATTGTGAAATCTGTCAACAATGTAAATATGAACGCCATCCAGTTAAAGTAAAAATGATGTTTTTGCGGTTGAAAAAAATAAATATTTAACTTTAATTGATTAATTTTCAAAATATGCGCAAGCTTATCCAATTTCTACACCCGAATCTATTGAAGTAGCCGATTGTTTATTAAATTTCTTTTCCCACCATTCTGTACCAAAACAAAAAATTACCGATAATGGAACCGAATTCAAAAATTCTTTAATTTCAGAATTACTTGATATACACAAAATTAAAATCCATTTCATTTGTCCAAATCATTCTGATTCAATTGGTATGATAGAAAGATTTTATTCACCTATTTTAGAGCATATTTATTCAATACCACTGGATTTTTAAAGATACCCACTAATAAAAAAATTCTATTACTCTAATTCTAATACTATTCCTTCACGAGCGACCCTTGCAAGAAAGCTACTAGACAACAATATTTATGACAGAAGATGACACTTGAAGATATTACCGATGAAGCACCCTGCGAGATCCTGCTTTTCGAGAACAAAAATACTTCCACCTGCAAAAAGGTCCAAGTAGTTGCTACCAAATCCAAGATTTTGCACATCAAAGAATCCAATCAGTTTATTGGAATTCTTCCTAATCAAGAGGTCATAACTGTAATAAACTCAACTGTAATAAACAAATTGAGTTGGTTTAAATGGCAGTTTCCTTTTTAACGTAACTCAAAATTGTGAAATTGTTACCAATCAAGCGAAGTTCCTGATCGCTAAGCCAATTGTAAGCAGCCAATCAATGATACTTCCAAGAATCGTGGAACCAACGTTCGAAGAAAAATCTTCAAGTATCAAAATTCACCTTGACGACATCAGATTGGACGAACTGCATGCTGTAAAACATCAAATTTTGCAAAATCCGCCCTTTCACCTAATCGAACAAGAATCAATAATTGGAAGCCCTAGTTTATGGACGATATTTATTTATTTATTATTAATAATTGTAACTAGGTATTTCTGCTACAAGAAGTTCCTGTATATAATTCCAGTATGTAATTTTGTATCAATTAATTTTCAAATAAAATAATATTTTTTAAAAAGACGTTTTGGTTGTTAAGTTAGTTAAATCACTAAATATCGTAATATATTGTGCAGTTATTTTTAATGCGTGTATGTAGTATTGTTGATTGTGTTGTGTACATACTTAATTTTAACGCTAGACCAAGTAACTTTACCTTAACTATCGATGGGGGTCGATAAATTACCACTCCACCCCGCTTGTGTTTACATGAATAATGGAAAAATTCCAAATGTGCTAGCTTCCTCCTCTTGTAACCAAGATTCAATCAATAGAATAACATCGTAATTGTAGGTATCTACCAAAAATTGTACTTCATCTAGCTTGTTACGTAGGCTGTATGTGTTGGTGTATAAAATATTAAGAAAGGGTTTTTTTGTTTTTTACATCATCCTCACAACTAACTAGTTTAACTATCATCCTGCTTCCTTACCAATATGCTACCATTATTTATCCAGAGATATTTATATTTCTGTTCTTTCTTAAAAAGTCGAGCTTTTTTAAATAGATCTAAATTAAATTTAGTAAGGTCGTAGTTAAGATAAATCTTGCTGTTGTCACTTTCATTCTCCAAACCCAGATCTAACTCTCGAATCTACTTTTGTTACGGTACAAATGAGTAGCGGTTCTATCCTGATAGGCTCCGCGTACTCACGCCCCAATAAGGAAGTAACTCGGGTTCAAATGGCAAACCTCTTCTCCCCTGACACTCCCATTCTGTTAGGAGGCGACTTGAACGCCAAGCACCTTGATTGGGGATGCAGGCACCAAAATCCTAAGGGTCTCCTCATACAGGAAATGGCAGAAGCTATTCCATACCATGTATACCTCCTCCCAAAAATCTACTCACGTCTCGACAAATGGTGTTCCAGATATACTCGACATTTTCTTCTACAAAAATATTTCCATGCCTACACAAGTCCGTGTATTGCATGAACTTTCGTCTATTTTCATTTTTATAGAAATAGGACACCCCCAAATAACCCCGCCCCTGCTAGTCCCAGATTCTTCACAAACTGGGCTGTCTAAAGAAATCATCTCCATATTGCCCCCCAGTCCCCTCTATTAACGACGCCCCTTCCCGCGAAGGCACCATAAACAGGTTGACACAAAATATCTCTAAAGTAGTCTAAAGCTTTATGATCAGATAAGAGAGCTCCCAAGGAATTTCAATAAAACTCATAATCCCAGATGATATTAGAGAGGAAATTAGACTTCCTAACCATCTAAGAAAACTCGCAATTAGATCTGGTGATCCGTTCATAAAACAACAGTTCTATCGCGCAAATCGACGAGCGCAAGCACTTCTCGAAGATTTCCGAAAGGTGAGAGCAAAAACTCCACGATATCGAGAAAAAAAATTGAGTATCCTTCGGAGCTTTTCCGCCTCGCTAAAAACTTGGTTAAAGGGGGGGGGGGGGGGCGAAAACCCCCTTCCTTTTATTAACCACAATAACACCAAAATTTCGGACCCGCAACAAAAGGTTAAGGTCTTCGCAAATTCACTTAAAGGGCAATTTTCCCCCAACCCTCCAAAAAACCCTGCGATGGCTCTCAGCATCACAAATACTGTCCAAACAGTCCTTCAAGCCCCTATCGTAGCTCCGGTACACCAGTAACCCAATTCGAAATCAGTGGAATAATTTAAGCCACTAAAAACAAAAAAACACCCAGCGCGGATGGCATCAACAATCCAGCACTAAAATCTAGTCGACATACAGGTTAATAATCTTACCAGTATCATCAATGGTATATTTTAATTTTCATATTTCCCCACCCAATGGAAATCTTAAAAACGCTAATGTCATCCTTCTCCCCAAAAAGGGAGAATTAGCAACAAACCCGTCGAGCTACAGGCCAATAAGTCTTCTCTCAGCAATAAAAAAAATCTCTGAAAGAGCTATTCTTAACCAGCTCACCACGTTTTGCGACAGGCACGAAATAATCCCTGATGGTCACTTTGGTTTCAGAACCAAACACTCCACCTCCTACCAAACAACCTGGATTGTGGACATTCTTTCCGGAGCAAACCGTGGATTGCACACCGAGCTCTTTTCCTGGACATAAGTAAAACTTTTGACAAAATGTGGCACGACGGTTTATTGCATAAACGAGTCGATGCCAGTTTTCCCAACTGTCTTGTAAAACTTGACCACTCTTTCTTGACCAAACGATTATTTATTATGAGCCTTATAAAACCATAACCCTTTTTTGGCATTCTTTTTTGTAACACGCTTTCGACCATTTTTTTCTGTAAAGACTAAGTTTTAGAACAAGTGTAAGTCAAATTGTTAATATTCAGGTCTATCCTGTGACCATAGGTGTTGCAGTTGGTATCCACCAGTTTTTGGCGATTGGAACTCACCACTAAAAACTCGGAAAGAAGAAATTCTTGTATTGACTGCAGCCTGTGCTGAACAAGATGAGAAGAGAAGGAAGTATTGGATTCCAGACAACATAGAGGCTGAATTGAAAGCTGTTGAATGACAAACACAATATCATAAAATGTATTAATTCTACATAACAATATTTCTGCAAAAATAATTTATTTGAGTAAAATACAAGATGTTTTAATTAAATTAATATTACTTCAATTATACAGTTTGTTTCTAGCCAAAAGCATTCTTCATCCGTCTATATTTTATTTTGCTCTCACCCATTTTCAATGGGTTGTTTTTCGGAGTATTATTTCTTAAATATTTCAGACTTGCTCTGAGCCTATTCAAAACATACTGGTAACTCTTTTTGGTTTTAACTTTATCTTGAAGACTCCTCTGACTTATTGATGAACTATTGTCATCGAAAACATTTTGTGCTTCAGAAATATTATTTTGATTAGCCACTATTTTTAATTCATCCATATCAAGATATTTTTCCAAGCTGCACTCATTGGCGTCATGATCACTAACAAATATATCTTGGAACTTTACATAACTATTCTCGATATCTGAGGGTTTTCGTTTTGGAGTGCTTGATTGCAGGATTCGTTTTTTTGATAAAATGCGAAGCTTTGAATTCCTTATTTTTGGCCAATATTCTAAAAAAAAAGTAGTAAACGTTACATGTTTAATTATTCATATATTTTACTATAAAAGCATAAATAATTAATATATTATTAAGTTTGTGTAACACTTAATAACTTTTTTACTTTTTAAGATAAACAAATGAAATTTGATATATCGATGAGATAGCTATATATAAATATATCAAAAGATAAGAGCATCTTTTGATATATTCTATTGTTTTCTATCACATCCGTTTAACAGGAAGTGACACTAACTTTTTTATTTTAAATGGGATAATTGGTATATTATTAAGTATTTTGATAGAAAATAATATTATAAGCATAATGATACTGTATTTGCTACTTTTTTGCTTTATACTCATAGAAAAAATTAATTTTTTGAATTTTAAAATAGGCTGCCATGAAAAGTTTTATTTTTTAATCAGTTAATCTATTTAAGATTTCCAAGCCAGTATTTTTCGCCTTTACTTTTTTTTTTCGATAACACGTTATTGGAAACGTCACTTTTGAAATGCAGATTTTTCACAACAATTTTATATATACATTTTTCAAATCGATTAATACATAAGTCAACAAAATTAACGAATGGCTTTGATTTAATCAATAACAGGAGGCTTTCTAATGACACGCCTACTTATTCTTTTTCCACTGACATCATATTTTGTAAAACGCCATATTACTATTTAGGAATAAAAGAATACATTTTTCAAGGCAATATTTTTTTAAAATATACTACATATTTTATTTAACATTTACCTGACATTAAGTAGGTACGCACAAACTATAAACAAACAGGAAAAATATTAGGTTTATGAATTATCTAATATAAAACTTTTTATATGTATTGTTCGAAATGACCACCTTCTTATCTAAGGAAAATAGGTATGTGCAGGAATATAATGTACGGTTGAAATATAATGTAATGTATGTTGAATATAAAATCAACTTTTTCTTCATTGTTAAACATTTCAAATATTAGTAAAGACTAAAATTCTTTCAGAAAATTCAGGCAAATTTATTTAAAAAACAAATAATTGCGTTTGACAAGATGTAATGTATTATGTCATTTGAAAAATAATTGAAGAACGCGTCAAAACGCAGCCTCCTATTCAAGAAGTCATAAAATGTAATGAAAACTATTTTTTCGTGATTACTTGATTAAAAATTAAAACTTTTAACGCATTCATGGCATCCTATTTTACAATAAAAAAAATGATTTTTTCTATGAGTA
Organism: Anthonomus grandis grandis; assembly: GCF_022605725.1. Classification (NCBI taxonomy): domain Eukaryota; kingdom Metazoa; phylum Arthropoda; class Insecta; order Coleoptera; family Curculionidae; genus Anthonomus; species Anthonomus grandis. The sequence goes on along the minus strand of NC_065553.1, from coordinate 31,283,794 downwards.
TAAAACAAAAGTAGCAAAAGCAATAACATTATTCTCAGAATATGTTCTATCGAAATGCGTAATAATATGGCAGTGGATCGGGTCACGGCAGCCGGGAACATTCGAACCAAATGTAAGGATCCCGGCAGCCGGGCTTTTTCGATTTGCTTTATCTGTTCACGGCAGCCGGTAACGTTCTAACAAAATTTAAGTTCCCGGCTACCGTGATTTTTATTTTTATATCAATACATCACGGCTGCCGGGAATATTAGGTTTGAAAATGCCATACCCGGCACTCGTAGCATCAGCAAATCGTTATCGGCATCGGCAGTTCGAATTCAACAAGTTTAGGTTATGTATGACTTTTTTAAGTTTGCAAAAAGGTATATGTGCTCAGTAAGTTATCGGTGTTTAATTCTGTTTTTAATATTTGCTCAAAGTACCTACCGTGATTTTCAATTGAGTTTAAAATGAAAGTTGGAGACAAATTTAAATCTTTTGGGGAATTCAAAGTGCAGTTGGAAAAATACAAGACCGAGACATTTACAGAATACTGGATAAGAGATAATCAGTCTTTTTTTCTGCCAAGAAAAGAGTCTCGCATCTAATAAACAAAGCCAATCCTACCCTAAAGTATTATTATATCAAATATTGTTGTATGCATGGAGGATGATATTTAAGAACTAAGGAAAAAAAGTAATAGAAAGACGAGGTAAAAGCATACAATAATTTTTGAGGGACTCCTAATTACGACACGTATTTTATTTGTGTTTTAGCTCTTTTAGACAAAATTGTAAAGCACAAATATATTTAAAATTAACTGACGATGGACAATCATTTGAAGTAAAGAGTCTAATCGATGAGCATAATCATCCCCTGAACACAGAGTGAGTAAATGTGATAGATGATATGGACACTTTGTTTTAACGATTTTATTTAGATAGCCCTCCTCGTTGTTGTTTTTTGTCTGTTTGGGAAAAATCTGTATAGTATGTACAGTTGTTTCACCGAGTAGTTCTGCTGTTCTGCATGGCGACCAGCGGGTAAAAACATTCATTCGTTTACTATCAAAAATTATTTCTGAAGAAAATCTGTCATGGTTCGCCAGTGACAACGTGATGGATGAATGTTTGTTGTTCATCTAATAACCTAATTAATATGACAAAGTAAAAAACAGCAGCACGATTTAGTTTACATTAGGAATTAAGTATTTATTTAGTTCCATTCTGCAGAATTCTGTAAGAAAATTAACACAAAAACATCTTAAAACCTTAGTGAAAAACGTTCGGATCAATAAAATCGATAAAACTTAAACGCACGCGATTAAAAATAATTAATTGTATACCTATGGTACCTTTATTAAAATATGTTGAGAATTATCCGTAAATTCAAAAAATGCGATAGCAAAGTCTTAACCTAAATAGGTCAATAATTTTGTTAAAACGATTCTGTTTTCTATCTCGTTTTCTATATACGCCTCACCCCTCATTGACTTTTTTTGTGCTTTCAGACAAAGTTTTCGACATTTACCTCAAAGGAGAAAGTTAACGAATGATTTAAAAACTGAGGCAAAAAAGCTTTTGTCCCTAAGAGCTAATAAAAAATTGTTACTGTCTACTCTACTGAAGTCTTCAGGACAAGTTGTCCTTTGGCGAGACGTCTCAAATCTAATGAGGCTCAGTAAAGATGTGGAGAGTAAAGATGGAAATTTAGCAGAGTGTATAGAACTTCTTTAACACAGATATGGATGCGAAGTGGATTTATTGACAGATAGCGACAAAAATGTTCGGGGCATATTTTTTCAAGATAGCTTTATGAGGAAAAGTTTCGAATATTTTTCGGAAATACTCTTTTTAGATGGGACGTACAAACTTTTAAATATAAGAGCACCAGTGTACATATTTGCAGTAGAGGATTCTTGTGGTAGTACTGAAATAATTGGAGTAGGTATAATAACTTCCGAAGATAGAGAGTCTGTTGATTGGCTGGTAAAGACTTTTAAGAAACAGAATCCTGCCTCCGACAAAACAAGAATTGTTATGACTGATAAAGATGAAAATGAAAGGGAAGTTATTAAAAAGCATTTTCCATTATCCAGGTTGCTTCTATGCTTTTTTCATACCCACAAAACATTTAAAAGAGAGATTATTTCCAAAAAATTAGGAATTACTCCCTCCGAAGAAGTATTAGCAAGAGAATTAATACAAAAAATCAGTTATTCTAAAAGCATTGAGAACTATAATTCCGTTTAGGAACAGATGAAAACTGACTTACCTGTTTTTGTAATGGATTATTATGATAGTAACTGGCACCCTATTAAAGACCAGTGGGTAATAGGATTTACTTATCAGAGTGGTAACTTTTTGAATTCTACAAACAACAGAGTGGAATCCTTAAATAATAAAATTGAAACCTTAATAAAAAAATATTCTACGTTGAAAGAATTTATTACGAATATATTCATAGAACTAACTATTCAAAGAAACGAGCGAGACCATAAAGCAGCCAAATTATTACACAAAATTCCAGTAATATACAATCCCAAAAATGAGGCTTATTTACAATATGCAAAATTATTAACCAATTTGCATATGGAATTTTAGAAAGTCAGTTGGAAAAATCGGAAACTGTGTCTTATTAATGGCTGTGAATGTTTATTTAGAAGCTTAATGAATTTGCCTTGCCAGCATATGTTTGCTACTCGAATTATTGCAGGTGAATTTTTATATGACGAATCTTTGTGTCTAGAGAGGTGGCATAAAACATATATCAGTCCATAGATTATTCAACGATTCTGATGTTATTAATAGTCCCGAGTTTACAAATATTGAGGTTTTAGTAGATAAAAGAGTAATGTCTGCGCAGGAGACATTTCGCAAAACTTTGACAGTTGCTAAAGAAATTTCTGATGTTTGTGCCGAACAAAATCAAGAAGTTTTTGAATTGCGCTATAGACAACTAAAAGAAATATTGGATTCTTGGAAGAGTAATAAAGAAATTTTTGTGAAAATTATCTGTGACTGCAACGAAGAAACTAGTGCAACGATACAACTGGAAAAAGATTCAAGTGCAACAAAACAACAAAGGGATTTATTTACTGATAGTTCAGAAAAAATACTCAAGATACAAGACGAAATTTCAGATATCAATCTATTAAATGAAAATAACGAAGAAATAACATTTAGTAAAAATAATAATGAGATTCTACTCAATAATGATTCTTCTGATACAACAGCGATTACAGGCATAATTGAAATTGCAGAAAATTCCCAATCTTTGGAGACTTTCGATTTAAATTTTTTAAAGCAAGAAATAAAACTAACTTATGACATGTTTGACAACAATCCACCGTTAAATTCATTAAAAACTGGACCTTTGGACGAAGATGAATCACAAATTTCTACGGTGGGTCAGGTTGGAACAAAAGAATTAAGTGATTTGGCCGCACTACCAAAAGAGGTGGTCAAATTATCAGAAATGAAGATGCCTCTCCCAATTAAAAAACGCGGAAGGCCAAAAGGCTTAGAAAACACGGTTATCGGTTTACCTAAAAAAAGAAAGATTATGAGTAAAATAATATTTAAAAAGCTTAATTACCGAGAAAAAGAAAAAATATTACTATCATGGATTTTGAAAGATAAAACAAAAATTGCTAATATATCATCGCCTGATTTCATAGTGTACGACAATGATAAAACACATTGATTTAATTAACCGAAAAATAATTGAAGAAAATGTTGTTAATTTGTTTTATATTCGAAAATATCTTACAGTTGAAGCATGTAATAAGTTGCAAGACATTGTTACAAAGAAGAAAGAACAGAATAACTGGATATGTTCTGCATGTTTTCAAGATATTTTTGAAATAAGTGTAAGATGTGATGTTTGTGTGAACCGATATCATTTAAAATGTGTTTCACTTAAAAAAGTCCCAAAACGAAAATTTTATGTATGTAAATTCTGCTAATAAACTTAGTACCTATGTAAGTAGCATGTAGTTTTAGGCAAGTTGTGGTTGTGAATTTAATTCCTCAAATAAATGTTTATCAATAAATACATTATGTTTGTACGCACCCTGTCTTAGTGAATTTTGCATAACGCAATGCCTCAAAACATTTTTCTGAATTTATTTAAGATCTTTAATCATTTTTTTTTTTTAATTTTACAGCATCAATAAGCGGGGCATCAATAGACATTGATGTTTTAACACAAATGTGTATATAAATATAGTCGAAATAATTAGTGCAAAAAACTAAATAACTAAACTAAACCAACTAATCAACATTTATTGCACACGTTAATGCGTATTACAGGCACTAAAACCACTTTTTCCTTCATTCATTTATCAGAAATATAATCACGGCTGACGGTATAACGTACTATAACGTATTGCTGATACATATACCGACTACCGAGAACAAAAAAAGTTATTTTGACTGGTACATAGATACAGACTGCCGGGACCTTATATTGAAGACCGCAAAATCACGGCTGCCGGGAACTTTAATTTTGTTCGAGCGTAACCGGCTGCCGTGAACTGATAAAGTAAATCAAAAAATCACGGCAACCGGGATCCTTACATTTTGTTCGAATGTTCCCGGTTGCCGTGTATTACTGCCTAATAATATACCTAGTCTCCCATTTAAAATAAGAAAGTTAAAGTCACTTTAAACTGGAAGTGACGAAAAACAACTGAATATGTCAAAAGATGCTCTTATAACAATTCCATCGATATATCACATTTCATTTTTTCATTTTAAAAAGTAAAATAGTTATTAAGTGAATGTAAGTTTCTTTAAATCTCAGGTTCTAACTCAAATATCGTTTAAGTGGATGCAAACCCGTGGAAATATGGATATTTTTTTGATAGGGAACACACTGCTAAAAAATAATGGATATGCGAAAATAATTTTTTTTAAAAGGATGTTTACCTAAGAACATACTACACAAAACTACTAAGAAGAAAGGTTGTACGGAAATGTGGTATCTTGAAAAGTTTTCTTTTTTTTCACTAAATAGAGAGGTTCGTCTATTATAGAATTTTCACCACATATGTTGTTATAAATATTGAATTCAATTTAACCTATTAATACAAGTACTATTTTGTTTCAATTTTTCTTTTAGATACTTTAGCCTTTACAGAGCAGTGCCGTTAGTTTAATTAGTTTAAAAAAGGAGTTTCGAGAATCGTAATATCAAATAGGTATTATTTTATAGGTAGTTATTCGTATAGGTTAGTATTTCTGATCTAATTTGATTTAAAAAAATATAAAAAATATTGGTTTACAAAAGCAAATTTAAAACTATCTAATTGAGTATTAAATCAATACCTCAGAGGTAGTTTTATAAAATATGTATTATACTGATTTCAGTCAATTAATGTTGTTAAAGATTTATTGATCATGGTTTGTTTAAAGTAATTCAGATTTAAGTTATTATTTTTTGTAAATTTGGTCTCAATTATTTTAGCTTAACTAAAGTTTTTAAAAATACTTAAAAAAATATTCAGTATATTTAAGGATTTATTTAAATCCTTAATTCTTATTTATTATTTCATTGTTTAATTACTTGATTATTTGACAAACTCTTTCATTGTGAATATCTTTTACTAGGCACCTTAATCAAGATTTAGAGAATGTATTTTCTATAATAAGAATGAGATGTCCAAAACTTTTCACAATTAAATGACAGTTAAGTTTCAATTTCAGATATTAAAGCCAATAAAAATGTAACTTAATGTTATTCCGAAATTGCATTGCTTGTATAAGTAGTTTCACTTCTTCTAATCTAAAAATATCGAATAATTCAAATAAAATCGTGAGTTTGGAAACGTGTTCTAATGTAATGTTTCTGGATATTTGGCAAAAATCTTAATAAAGAAAACGAAATATGAAAACAATTGGGAATATTTTTTTTAAAAGGATAAATCAGAAATATTTCAAATTCATAAAAATTACTAAAACAAATTATGTATTTTCTCTAACAAGATCATTAAACCATTTTTTACATTTATGTTCAAACAATAAATAAATATCATTTAATAAATTCATAATTAATTTATAATATTTATAATACAATTTATAAAATATAATTGGAAAATATGTCCATCCAAATATTTACAGTTATTTATTAAAATTCTGATTTATAATAATCTAAAATGGAAAACTCAAAACCTTATTGGCAAATCTTAAAGAAAATCTAATTATAAACCTCACCAAAGATTATTCATTTTATCTTCAAGAACTAAACTGAGGCCTTACAAAAATCGTTTTTCTATGAGCGCCACTTTCTGTTTTTTTTTTTAATAAATATAATTTCTTTTAAATAAAAAAATGATAATGTGTTAAAACTTGTTGCCAATTAGATAAGTCAAAAATAATGAGAAGCAGATAAGCAGGTATAAGGCATTTTTTGATGACAAATTGCAAAATAATATAGAAATCTTAACTGGGGATATAAATATTGGCTTGAAGGACGTAAATAGCAATACAGTAAATGAATATCTCTTCTTATGTCAGATTATGGTTTTTTATATTAAACTAACAACTAGATATGACTCAGACTCCTGCTTAAACCCCAGCACAACAACAAAACAAATCAATTCTTACATATTACATACTTGTATTCTCTATTAACAAATAAACAAGAGAAATATACCAAAAGAAAAATTATTGACTTGGAATTATTAAAAATAAACCTCATAAACTATGACTGGAGGTTACAGAAATTCACCACTCTGAAGACGCTATAATTATTTTTCTTAACAAACTTCAAAAAGTTATGAAGACATCTAACGGAATAGAAGTGTTTAAAAACACTATAAAGAGGGTAAAGGAATGAATAAGCCGAAGAACCTACAAAAAAATTACGATCATGAATTACATACAACACTTACAAATAGAATATATAGAAATAATTTAAATAAACTAATAAATATAAAAAATCATACATTTTACAAAAACAAAATTATAATTATAGCGTCTTCAGAGTGGTGAATTTCTGTAACCTCCAGTCATAGTTTATGAGGTTTATTTTAAGTTTAGTAACAAGAATGATATGAAAAAAGTATATAAAGTCATAAATAATATAACCGGTCGAGGCAAGGGCAAAAAAAGAAACCAATTGGTTATTAAAAATGAACAAAACCAACCTTTTAACGATCCTCTGGTGATGGCAAGCAATTGCAACAAATACTTTGTGGATGTCAGTACAGAACTAGAAAAAGAAATAAAAGTGCCCTTGCAACCACACAGATTAGACCCAATCAAAGTCAAACTTGCCGATATTTTTAAAACCAGTTTCAGTCAAGGAACTTATATCATATATATTTATCATTAAAATCAGATAGTAGTCCAGCGATGGACGGAATAACCAGCATGATATTAATGATAATTCACCCTTTTAATGTTTTACCCTTACAACACTCATATAACAGAACTTTTAAAACGAGAAACCAGAACACTTTAAAGTCTCCTTAATAACTCAAATTCATAAGGCCGAATCACGAAATAATATTTAACATTATCGACCAATTAGCCTAGTTAATAATCTAGCAAAAATATTTGAAAAATCATTAAAGGATAGACTGATATATTTTTTCAAGGAAGCTAAAATCTTATCGTCAAGACAATATGAATGTTTTGAAGGAAGAGGGACCACCGATGCTATAGAGTGGCTTACCTCAGAGATCGCCAAAGGCCTTGATGATCATGAAAAGGTGATAGTCGTTCTCATGGAACTTGCTAAGGATTTCGACACAGTGTCTCACCAAAATGTCCTTGATATTCTTGAACATTATGGAGTGAGAGGCATTGTGTTGAAAGTCGTTAAAAGTTATTTATCCTCAACACAGCAATACACTAAAGTAAATAACAACTTAAGTTCTTCGGAAATAATTAAAATCGGCGTTCCTTAAGGGAATATAATGGGACCTATTCCTTTCATTATCTATATAAATTAATTACTTGAACTAATTTAACTTCTTGCAGTATTTGCAGTTTTATAGGATAACTTAAGAAATTTAAGTACCTTTCTGATTGATTCATGCCAGTATTTTGAATATATTATATACAATCTATATTGAATATTTGATTCCTTTTGAACATTTAATTAAATAATAATACAAAATATCATATATTTCTATAGTATTGGATAACATTTTTTAGGAGCTTCAAAATGAAGTATCATTTGACCATGTATCTTTCTAGTTAAGATTTTACGGGTGTATCTCAACTCGTCCAAAAGGGTCACCCTGTATATACTTTCTACTACAATGGTTGGCTTTTCTTATGAGCGCAGTATTGGAATGTTAAAATTTTAACCAGTCCTTTTAATTACCTTTTCCACAGTGACATTTCCAACGCCTAATTTTGGTAATAGCTCCGTGAGCGAAAGAGAGATTACCTATCTATATAATATTATAGGGGTGGCCCTAAATCCTCATTCGAAATACAAGATACTTTATTGAAAAGGTTATTAAAAGGGCTATTCAAAAGTGCAAATGGTCAATATAGTGCCAAAAAAGAAAAACGATGATAATGGAAAAAAAAGATGATAATGATTCTCTAAAGACAGAACGTCGTATTTTAAATTTAAAGGTGTCATCGTATAGGCGAGAAAAGGTGATCACATATTAACGTCCTTTCCGTCCGCTATTAACATCCACACTTAAACCCCTTTAACTTTTTGGTTTTTAACTTTATTTTAATTTCAGTTAAAGGTATTTATTTTTCAATATTTTTAATCCAAAAAAGGTGTACTTTTCAGATCTCATTACGCTGCACAGTTTTTCAGATACTGGATCATATGAAAAAAAGGGGTTACTTTTTACAAAAAGTTAGTGACTAAGAAGTTATATTGCCATAGATATTAATAATTAATTCATAAGACGAATTATTTCAATTGTTCTTTATATATACGTTAAACCTACTTATCTCATAAAATTTGTCCCACATATTTTTTGAATATTAGTTTTTAGTATATTAAGTGTAACAGGCTTTTTATTTAAAAACTTGACCCTCTTAAACACAAAATCGTAAAACATCATGTTGTAACTTATATTAAACTTTGTTAGTAATTTTGCAAAAAATAATTTTTGTCTGAAAAATATTGAAACACAGCATTTCGTAAGTAATTAATTATTTGTTTATAAAATTTAACTTAAATATATTAAATATTAAGATTTGTAGACTTAGAACATTGAAAGAATTAGTAAACAACAACTTTGTTTGAGTTTAACATGTGCACAGGGGCAAGAGGGATGTTTTGTTTACAAACATATTCATGTTGTTATTGTTGTTGTTCAGTTGTCAAGTTTATACACATTTTCAAAAGAGAAAATTTTCAGCTATACAGGGTGTTTCAAAATTCACTACATATATTTTAAGGGCGTATTCCTGAGGTCAAAATAAGACTTTTTTTCCTATAAACATGGGTCCTAAAATGCACCCCCTTCAAGCTACAGCCATCGCAAGAGGTGTAAAAAAAAATCGATTTTTTTAAAACTGTGTCTACAGTTTTGCATCAAATCTAACGGAATTTGGAATACCCCCGTTATTTTAGGCGGTCTATTTACTCTGTATCTTAGAAAAGGCGTAAAACTAATTTTAAGGGGTAAACTGAGGGGGTGCACACTTTTGACGGCCAAAATTTTATGTGTACATACATTTTTTTAAAAATTGAGCTACACCAGAATATGGGCCATACAAAAATCTAAATTTTATGTCTCTTCATTTTTTTGATAATACGAATATGAGAGTTTTTGAGAAAATCACCGATTAATAAAAGGCTACCAATAACGTAATAATTAAAATTTAAACAGATAATATTAAGTAGTAGGCTGTGACTATTTATTTTAGGACATTTTTTAAGCGGCACGACATTTAACAATAAATAGGTAGACTGGTTTTGCTATTGTTGAAACTTTGTTATTGAGGTTTTTTCAATAAATTGATGAACAATTATTTACATTAAAGAATGGCGGTTTATAAAAATACAAAAATTGGTTAAAAAATTATTTAACATTTATTAACTTAAAAATTAATTATTTTTTAAATAAACAATAAACTTCTGAGAAACAAGTATTTTTTTTAATAAAAAGTGCTCGAAATGCGCACCCCCCGCTGCAATACAAGCCTCCATTCGTCTTCTCATAGATTGTCTTACTCGCTCTAAAATTCCGGGAGTATTTCTTATTGCTTCAAAGGCATCAATAATTCTTTGCCTTAGGACCTCGAGCGAAGGCACTTGACCAGGATTATAGACGAGGCTTTTTACATATCCCCAGAAAAAAAAACCAGAAGATTTTTCACATTTCACATCATCAATCACACCCGGGGAGCGTGGAGGCCATGGTATTGGGCCTGCTCTATCAATCCATCTCTCAGGAAACACAAAGTTCAAATAGTCACGCACTGTTATACGGAAATGAGGGGGGGTACCGTCATGCATAAACCACATGTTCGCTGGTACATTTAAAGGTACATTGTCTAGTAAACGGTAAAAATGGTGCTGTAGAAAGTCTAAATAAGTGTCGCCAACTAAAATTCTAGGAAAAAAGAAATGACCAATTAACTCATCTCCCACTAAACCTGCCCATATATTAAGGCTAAAGTGCTCCTGGTGGTGAGATTGCCTAATTTCGTGCGGATTCTCTGCTGCCCAAACATGCACATTGTGAAAATTCAGCACCCCTTCCCGCGAAAAATGAGCTTCGTCTGTGAATAGAATACTTGATAAAAAATTATTATCTCTCGCGCATCTCTGAAGTAACCACCTTGCAAACTGTAAGCGCCTTGGGAAATCTTGAGGTAGCAAAGCTTGAATTCTTTGAATATAGTATGGATACAAGCTACTTTCGTGCAAAACCCGCCAGGCAGTTGCATGAAAAACATCCAAATTCCGAGCTATTTGTCGGGTGCTTAGGCCAGGATCGTCGTCGATGGCATTCAAAATTTGCTCCTCTGTCACTGGGTTTCGTGCTTGTTGCGGTCTGCCTGCATTGTTCCTGGGGGTCCGAAAACTACCGTATTCCCTAAGATGCCGATGTGACTCTGAAAATGTTCGTACATTCGGGAGTCGGCGAATAGGAAACCTTAACTGATACAATCTTTGAGCTTTATACGCGTTACCATCAGCAAGACCATAAACAAAATGGATGTCTGCAAGATGTTCGATTTTCCATTTTAGCAATGTTAGTGTTTAGAAATAAAACATGGGAATAAAAACTACACTTTAAATCTAAAACGGGAAGTAAACTACTGGAATTAAACAAAGTCAACAATGACAGTAAATTTATTTTACACCAAATGTCAAGCAAGTTAAAAAATATCTAAAACAAATACTCACAGCCTACTACTAAAACCTCAAAAATAAAAATGTCAACAATTGCGAAACACAGCCTACTTCCTAAATTTTTTCTTTGATTTTTAATTTACGATATTGCTATCCTTTTATTCACCGGCGATTTTCTCAAAAACTAATAGTCGTATGAAAAAATGCGAGAGACCAAAAATTTAAATTTTTGTATGGTCTATTTTTTGGTGTAGCTTAATTTAAAAAAAAAATTCATGTACACATAAAATTTTGGCCGTCAAAAGTGTGCACCCCCTCAGTTTACGCCTTAAAATTAGTTTTACGCCATTTCTAAGATAAAGAGTAAATAGACCGCCTAAAATAACGGGGGTATTCCAAATTTCGTTAAATTTGATGCAAAACTGTAGACACATTTTTAAAAAATCGATTTTTTTTTACACTTCTTGCGATGGCTGTAGCTTGAAGGGGGTGCATTTTAGGACCCATGTTTATAGGAAAAAAAGTCTTATTTTGACCTCAGGAATACGCCCTTAAAATATATGTAGTGAATTTTGAAACACCCTGTATATCAACACATAATAATTCATTCATTATTGATGTTAGATTTCGGATTAAAAATAAAAAGTGGAAATAGATATTGTTATTCTAAACGCAAAAACAAAAAAAAATTATAAAAAACATCTTCAAAGCAAAAAAAATTAACAGTCTTATTCCTAAAACCGCTTCTAAACAAAATTGAAATGGCAACACCGCAGGCTGAAGTTGATGTCATCTTCCGAAATGTCATCTTGACAAATGGCTTTGTGTTTACATTCAGCATTTGGGAAGTGGATCTGTGTTTTTTCTTTAGTTTTTAGTTCAAAAAGGAAAAGGGCTGAATCATTTCAATGTTTTTGTGAACTGTTACGGTAGTAAAAACTTGTGCCGCACATGGGAAAAAGGCGATTTAAGCCGATTTTTTCACAAGTAAATACCGATACTGTCAGAACATCATAACAAGGGACAACCCTCGTCATAAGCGTAGAATAATAAAAACTTATTAAGAAATCTATAATAATTATAAAATTTTTAATTTCCATAAAAATGCTTTTTATTAGATAAGTACCTTTACTCTAATGAAGTACGTTAAAAAAGGCATAAAGAATTCACAAACGCCAATATTATTTATAATTTAAAGCATAATCTATTAACAATAAATATTTATCATGTATATATTTTTTGACGATGTCACTGGTAAAGATTACTTGTGTCGGTGGAATCAACAATGCGATCGAGCGGCGTTGCGATGTTGTCTGTCCTAATATGTGATCTACACTCATTTAAATTTGAATGTTGACTTCTTTATACTGTATCTTATCATATTTTATGAAAAATGAAAAAAAATTCTTCATATTTTATTAAAGAGGAATAGTATTGTTTTGCGCCTGTCAAAATAAGTGACAAATTTTTATGATAATATAAAGTGTGTTTTTTTGCCATTTCTACATAAACATTGGGCATCATTGCATTAGAGATGTTGCAAGCAAACAAACTGCCACTGGTTTTACGACAATGCTAATTCTAGCCTTTTAATATTCTAAGTTTGTAGGAGAATATCCAGTCAACACGTATTCTAGGGAGTAGCAGAAGTTAAAAGAAGTCAAATAAAGTGTATATTGGTTCTTACCCTCCTTTTCCGAGTCAATGAGCACCTCCATTCCCTTTCTTCATGCGGACTGTGTAGTCCTGTTGGTCGCGGTCTGTACACCGAGCCTCTCAATGGGCTCCTTTTTCAATCTTTTACTACTTTCAATTTACTTTACTACTTTTTTTTTACTTTTACAACTTTCTATTTTCTATTTTGCAGCGTCAAAGTTTAACTTTATTAATTCTCAGGAAATCAGTTATAAGTTTAGTTATTTCAGTATTTATACTGCTTATAACCATATATATGCTTAGTGGAAACTTTAGTTCTAGTTTTCCAAATTCCTCATATATCTCCAATTCATTTAATTTGTTTACATTCCAAAAGTAAGTGGTTCAAGTCTTCGATTTGGCCCCACTCCCAGAATGGGGAATCCCTTATGCCAATTATGTGTAGGTGTTGGCCTGTAAGGGACACGTCCTAATTCTTGTTATGGTATTAATGTTTTTAAGATTTGTCGATTTGATTTTCGAGTGCCATTTACTTTTTGACAAACTTTCTTGTACTTTTTTATATTCTTTTCCAGTTTTTTTCGTGTTCCAATTTTGTTCATGTTCTTGTGATATGTTGTCTTTTAATATGTTTATAACGTGTTGACTTATTAAGTATAGTTCCGATATTGGCTAGCTGATCTGCTTTTTAATTTCCGTTTATTTGAAAGGGACCTGATACCCAATGCTTGCCATCTTGTAGTTTATTTCTTCCCTTATTTTATTCGTAGGATTCGCGGTTCTTTCGTTGTTATATTTTCCTGAGGATCTTTTAACCTTTTTTCCAACATCGTTTGTTAGAGTTTCTGTTCAAGGATTCACAGAAGCCAATCAATTTATTTTTCTTTTTTTTCCTTAAGAATCTTCGTGTTTTAGCAATTGTTTTTTTCAAGTTTAATAGATTTTTAGTGCTTATGTTAGGTTGATATGTTTTTATAGCTTATTTTCTTTCCTTTATCTTCTCTGTGCATTCTGAGTCCTACCACGGGTTTCTTGTTTTGGGTTTATTGATACCTCGTGTTCATGGTATTGCTCTTTCTGCAGCGTTCACGAGGCTATCTTTGTTGTATTCTTTTATATGGGTTGTTCTTGTTCTAAGATGTTGTTTTCATTTAGAATTGTATCATAATATACCTAGTCTGCTTTATGAAAGATTCTTTTGGGTATTGTGTTTACCCTGTATTAATTTATTCTGTATCTAGAATAGTCTCTATGTTTCTGACCATCCCATTTGCAACTCGTGAGTTTGTAAGAAATAGAAGTGACAAGACCTTTCGCCGCCATTAATTTCTTGTTTTCTAGAAGATCATTGGCCTGTTTATAGTTATTAAAGTGTATCCGTAATCTATTTCTACCTTTAATCATCAGTTCGTTTGTACCTGCTAAGTTGAGATTACATATTTCTCTAGCTAGGGTTAAATGTGACCGTTTAACTATACTTTCATTTTCATTTTCAGATTCAATGTTAATTATTAAGGTGAGAGATCTGAGCATTTATAGTTATCTTAGATATTTGCATTTGGTTTTTTTATTTGTTGTTTGCGATTGCAATTCTAGACAATTTTGGCTTTGAAATTCCTGTGAACCTTAGGAACCAGTTTCACCTATTTGAGCTTGACTTGGAATACCGAGTATATCTTCGACTTAGTTTCGCGTTAAATTAAGTTTGTCGGGTGGTATTACCCCCCTTGTATACTCATCGGGAGGTATTCTTCTTTTTTATGCTTTAGTTTAATCCTGCGATAGAGAAAAAAACAGATAGATCCTACCGGGGAAAAGATTCTGGAGAGTTAGTACACTACACGCTGCTTGCAAAGAAAACTTATTTTCGGTCTGGTAAAGATGCTCCTTTCACCTCGATTTACACAGCACGGCAACCTTGAAGTTAAAAGGCCGTTCAACCGAGTAACCGTAACGAGAATCAATAACAAGTATGTCACAACGCTAAAACTTAAAATGACCTCTGAATGAAGTTAATATTTTTCAACATTATTACATCGACTATAATGCTATCAGTGTGCAGTTTAATATTCCTAATCTTAAAGTCAAGCGGCCTCATTCTGATGCTTTAACTTTTTATAAGATTCTGCATGGTTTATATCTTTGTCCTACCATCTTGCAAGCTATTCCTTTTAACACCTGTCAAAGAAGGATCAACTCCCCTATATTTCGATTACCATTTTATTCGACCGACTAACTATAGGTTTTTTTTCACTACTGTCAAGGACTTTGCGTTTCTTTAATGAAAATAGTTTGGATCCATTTTCCAGCGTTCATTTAAATAAAAAATTGTTAATCTTAGACCTTAACCTACGTTCTTTGTATAATGTTAAGTTTTTAGCTTTGTTAATGATATTGTATTAATAGTTGAAATGTTATAAATCAAATAATCTTTTATAATCGGCTGTTCTATGTAGAGGTGCTGATATTTGGCGTTTGTGTTTTAAATCTATATTGTGAGCATCGTATCTAATTTTAATGTTTGGATAAAAATAACCTGGATACTTATTAAATATTATTTTATTCTATAATAAAAGTTGTACCGTTGATTGAAAATATGGGAAGATACGCAACCTTACAAGCAAAATCGTGCCACTAAAAGCGGCCGGCGGATAGATGGCGCTACAAAAAGCGCTCCCCAGTCTCGTTAAAAAATCTCGTGTATCATTTCATTGTCTTCTGGAGACCGGACGAACAGGCTTAGGAGTTTTCGTACAAATTATTAAATTTGGATTTCCTTTATTATTTTTTAAATACAACTTGTTAATATGTCGTCACTTAAATGAATTTGCGTTTATCGTGGATACAATAACGTAAAGAAAAAGACAAACAATATTATAAGTTTTTTTAAGTTTCCTGTAAAAAAGCCAGAAATACTCGCTGAGTGGATAAATAATTGTGGAAACTAGGAAATATGTTATGGATGAGGTTTTACTAAAAATAGACTTATTTGTAAAAAATATTTTAATACTACATTTATACAAGACGAACGATGCTGCATAAGACGGCTGTTCCCAAATTTTAGAAAGGTAAGTAATCTTTAATAAATGCATATTTTAACATTTAGTTGTTTTCTGTGTGACACTAACTTTCTAATTTTATATGGGACACTTGGTATGGTACTACGTATTTTAATAAAAAATTCCATTTATTAGATACCCCATTTATTACTTTTTTGTATTATAATCATAGACATTTTTTTTAATTATTTTAAATAGGATGGCATGAATGAGATAAACTTTTAATTTTTAATTAATTTAATAATTAATTAGTAATCACGCAGAAATAGTTTTCACTGTATTTTATTACTTAGATCTGTTATGAGTTACTTATTTTATTGGGTATTACGTCACTTATAGCAAAAATCAATTTAGAAAATACTATCAATTAAGAAAATAGAGCTATTCACGTATTTAAAAGAAATATGAACTTAAATCTTTAATGACATCTTTCGTTATACCTAATTTAAGTTAACAAAATATACTTATCTTTTAAATTTCTCGTTAATACTTCCTTTACAACTCCTTCCTAATTCGACAATACTTTAAATATGTTTTTATATAATTTCAGAATTAAATACATTTTTATATATTTTCGGCTTGACAAACTGTTTTGAAAAATTACAAAAAATTGAAAGGTTACTTCTTTTAAAATTAAAGGGGTGTGATGTTAATGTAATTTAATGATAGAAAATCTATGAATATCATATATTGTAAATTATTAATTAATTTTGATAATGTCCTGTTCTACCTCTTTTTTTAACAAACGAATCCATGTATTATTAAAATCAACTGAACAAGTAGCTAAGCATTTATCTTCATTTAACATTATAAATGCACTTTCCTTTAGTTTACGTAATTTTGAAATTGATTCCTTTGCTAAGATTGAGGAAGCATTCTAATTTATTCTATGGTTATTGTCGAATGGATGTTGTGTAATTTTGGATTTTTGAAAATCATTGTTTTTTAATCGATGAACAAGACCAACTTTTTAACGATCCTCTGGTGATGTCAAACATTTGCAACAAATACTTTGTGGATGTATGTACAGAACTAGAGCAAGAAATAAAAGTGCCCGTTGAAACTTATTTATGCTCAAGAAAGCAATACACTAAAGTAAATAACAACTTAAGTTTCCCAGAATTAATTAAAATTGACGTTTCTTAAAGGAATATAATGGGACCTATGCTTTTCATTACCTATATAAATTCATTACTTGAACTAATTTTAACTTCTTGCAAACCAAAGTCCCAGCTTGTCTATGTTTTTAAAACTAGTGTCAGTCATGGAACTTATATATTATTATTAAAATCAGATAGTAGTCGAGGGATGCACGGAATAATTAGCAGGATTTTATTGATAATTCACCCTTTTATTGTTTTACAACATATAGTTAAAACGGAATCTTTAAAACGAAAAAGTTACCATAACACCTTAAAGTCTCCTTAATAACTCCAATTCATAGGGCCAAATCACGAAATAAAATTCAAAATTATCGATCAATTAACCTAGTTAATAACCTAGCCAAATTATTTGAAAAAGCATTAAAGGACAGACTGATACATTTTTTCAAGCAAGCTAAAATCTTATCGTCGAGACAATATCGATTTTTAGAAGGAAGAGGGACCACCGATACTATAGAGTGGCTTATCTCGGAGATCACCAAAGGGCTTGACGATCATGAAAAGGTGATGAAAAGGTGGTTCTCATGGAACTTGCTAAGGCTTTCGACACAGTGTCTCACCAAAACCTCTTTGATGTTCTTGAATATTATGGAGTGAAAGGCAATGTGTTGGAAGTTGTTAAAAGTTATTTATTCTCGAGAAAGTAATACACTAAACTAGATAACAACTTAAGTTCCCCAGAAATACCCCTGGGCAAAATTATCGCACCACTTGATTTTTACAGATTTTTTTTTAATAAAGATAAAAAAATGAATCATACGCATTGTTAACTATGCATTATTTATTAACAAAAAAAATTATAGTCTATTTAACAAAACGAAATTTAAGTAACTTAATTGAATACAAGGAAAAAACATCGATTTTCACTAACTTCAATTTTGATGCAAAAATAATACAATAGACCCATATAAATTGTTAATATCGTGTATTGCCACCTCTTGCTGGTTGACTGTGATTCAATGACCGATTTGATTTTCGCGGCATTCCTCGTATCAAATTTTGAAAACTTTGCTGCGGAATGTTTTCCCACTCCTCACGAGCAGCATGTTCCATGATAGAACATAAACATAGTTTTTGTTTAGTTCTGCTTTTTGTATGAAAAAAGATATATAAATGTTTTAACTGATATTTATTTTTATTTAAATTTTCTTGACAAAATAATCAGTGGTGCGATAATTTTGTCCAGGAATGTATACAAAATCAACCTTCTTTAAGGGAATATAATGGGACCTATTCTTTTCATTACCCATATAAATTCATTACTTAAACTAATTTTAACTTCTTGCAGTATTTGCAGTTTATAGGGATATAACTTATGAAATTTAAGTACCTTTCTAATTTATTTAAGCCAACATATTTGAATATATTATGTATTGAGTATTTGATTCATTTAATTAAATAATATTAAAAAATGTAGTTTCCTTGATGAACAGAGAAGAATTTTCTAAAATGTGATTTTCTATAGTATCATTGGAAAGCATTTTTCTTTAAGAGCTTTAAGATTATGTAACATTTGACTATGTATCTTTCGATTTAAGATTTTTGGGCTGTATCTCAGCCTGTCCAAAGGGGTCACCCTGTATACATTTTCCAGTATAATGGTTGATGTTTCTTATGCGCCGTATTGGAATTTTAAAATTTTAAACAGCTCTTTATTTTAAAACTTTAAAGCGATAGAGAGATAGGTATATATTATAGGGGTGACCCTAAATGCTCATTCGAAATACAAGATACCTCATTAAAAAGATAATTAAAAGGGCTATTCAAAACTGCAAATGGTCAATATAGCGCCGAAAAAGAAAAACAAAGTTGATGATGGCTCTTAGACAGAACGTCGTATTTTAAATTTAATGGTGTCATCGCAAAGGCGAAAAAAAGTGGTCACAATAGTTTATTCATTTAATAAATACTTTTGTTATATATTTTTTAATAACGCCAGAAAAAAATTAAAATGATTTTGCCAAATTTTAGTGTTTTGCAAAATTTAGCAAGTATTTGGATTTTATTATAAAAGGAGACTATATTGCTCAACTTTCCTCTAATTATACGACCTCTATTAACGTCCTGTATAACCGTGATGCGGGGTCTTTAAACAAAATATTTGTTTTTTTTTGTTGTTAACTAGGTATCTTTTTATAGTTTTAAGTATAGTTGTAACAACTGGTAATTGAGAATTTGCCTGTGTCGCTTAAAACTTAAAATGTGGCCTATTTTCTATTTCTATTAACATCCTCACTCAAAACCCCTTACTTTACAGATCTTACTACGCTGCATTTTTCAGATTTTGAATCACATGACAAAATGGGTTACTTTTTAGAAAAAATTATTAATCAAGAAGTTATATTACCATAGGTACCTATTAAGTCTTATGAATTATTTCAATTCTTTATAATATTTACGTGAAACCTGCTTATATCTTAAAATTTGTTCCACATATTTTTGAATATTAGTTTTTAGTTAATTAAGTGCAACAGGCTTTTTATTTAAAAACTTGATCCTCTTGAACACAAAATGGAGAAAACATAATGTTTGTTGTTGGAATTATAACTTGTATTAAACTTTGTTGGTAATTTTGAAAAATTGCTTTTTATATATATTTTTGTATTAATTTTTGTCTCAAAAACATATTTTAGTAACTAATTATTTGTTTATAAAATTTAACTTTTAAGAAATTTCAATATGCCTCTACCATTAAGTAGAAAGAGTAAGTAGTAAGAGTATCACTCATCAATTGACCACCTAAATGACACAACTGTGTTTGTTGTATGTTAAAAAAATAATAATAAAAACATAGTTGGCAGCATCATCCCATGTCTTAAAAAAAATATCCATGACGGCCGCGTAACCGGTGATTCCAACGTCGTTGAAAATCTGACTCAAAGAAGCCAAAAGCCAAGTCCATGCAGCTAAAATAAATTGTTCCTAGATTTAGACGCTTCGCGGCAGCACCACACGGTGCACGAAACTGAACGGCAATCCGATAGTCGACCAGGTACACTTTTTAACACAGGATTGCGTATCTTCCCAAATATTCAATCAACGTTATTATTATAAAAGGGACGCGACTGATTTTAAAGAGCGCTGCGAGGTGGCACCACAAACCAGTCGCTGAGACGTAAGGAGACGGAAAAATAAGGTGGGACGATTCTTAGCATGGGGCTTGCGCATCTTCCCATATTCTCAATCAACGGTTGTACTATTGCCTCACGTGTATGAAGCTTGTATGGTGAAAATCGGAATCGTATGTCGGCCATCTTGCTTGGCAAAATTGACAGGGAGCTGACAGACAGTTGTTGACATTGACTGATAGAACATCATTTGTCATTGTCATACCATTTGAGTTTGTCTTTCATTTCAATGAATGCTGGAAGCGTGGGTTGAGTTTGCTATTTGCTTTAAGAATGTTATTTTAAATTCATAACTTTTTTTTAATCCCCTTTCAATATTGGAGGCAATTTTTTAATTGATTTGCAGCAAGCAATTCCAGGTTTCTGGTAAGAAAATCTGATTTTATTAATTACTATTATGTTTTTTATTGTCAATCTTCAGTCTTTAATAAAATCAAATTCAGTTGCTTTCACTGAAGAAGGTTCACTTTTCAAGTATTTCATTTTTAACTTGATTATTATAAATACATATTACAAAATGTCTGGCCTCTCATTTTCTTTTCCACAATTAAAAAGTTGATTAAAATTTTCCTGTAAACTTTTACCTTCATGTAAGAGTATTTATATTTTAAGTGATTCGCATAAACATAGTAAGAAAAGATTTTTTTAAATTCCTTCAGTTCCCATTACGAGAAAAACATGGAGAGAGATATGCAATATAAATTTTATTAAGACTTTGAGCTATAGAATTTGTTCCTATCAGTTCTCTCCAACAAATTTTAATAACGCTGATACTACTGATACTGTTGAGTTTACACTACGATACATATTTATTTAAACATTTATTTTTTATTTTTTATTTCAAATGAATCATTAAAAGAATTTATTTATAAGGTTTGCACTGCCTATTTTTTATTTTATTTCATGCTCGTATCATACAACTTCCTGCGTTCTCTTAGACGAGACATAGGTATAGAGACTAAGAAAGCATTCTGGGTGCTCAGAATGGATCAGAATGAATGTTTTTCTTTTAACTTGTGTTTTTTTAAGAGTTTCTCTTTATTTTATGTAGATATGTGTCAATTAAGTTTGTATTAATATTATACTTCCATAAAATGTTAGTATAATAAGAGACCAACAAATATATACTATGTAAGTTATATATGTTTATACTAAAATAAGTTGTTTTCATTTTAAAAGAGTTTATTTTGTTTTGGGGAGAGATGTATTACAGTATTATCCCAAGAAACAATAGTTTCTTGGGATAATACTGTAATAAAATGTTTAATTAGTTTTTAAAATCTGTTTAATTTTTCTTTAGGAAACAGAAACAAGGATAATTCATCCTTTATTGAATATATAGTTGTGTTGGTAAAATAGGGATATTATTAACCTAATGGTAATGTCTTTAGATGTATGATAAGAAAATAGCAGAAAAATCTTCCCAACCTTTTCTAATCTATTTAAAAATTAGGATGGTGCTAACAGTGTTACAACAAAATACTTTAAAACATTATTAATTCTAATTTATATAGTATGTTATAATAAATTATAGTAAATTACTTAAATCAGTTAAATCTAAAATTATCATTTTAAGTTTTTTTTTCAGAAAAATTAAATAATAAATGTATTAAATAGCAAGCAAAATATTGTTTTATTTCCATTTTGTAATTGATTACTGCAGTAAATTAACTCACTTAGATATGTAAAATATGTAAAATAAAGCTAAACAATTTTATTTTTATTCTGATCAATATCTGATGCTAACACCAAAAAGGTCCCTTTCTCTATAAGTAACCTTTTTGATTAGGCGTTTGCTTTAGATATTACGTAAATAATAAGATTATCAGATTAAATGAAATTTGATTTCCCGCCTTAATTTTGTCACGCCTTTCTACCATTTTAATTGGTCCAATTAGGCACGACAATATGTCAAGTTAGTTACAACAGTTTCCGTTGCCGAGCGAGAGGACGCTAGCTGATTTGTCAGAGGAATTTCTATCAGTTTGTATGCAACCACTACTTCTCTATATATTTGTGTTCTGTGTATTGAACTATGCACAAGTTGTCTCTCTCTCATTGAACGCCATTTGATTTCTTGCATTTTCGCAGTTAAACCCCTATTTATTTTTTTTGAACCTTCAGTCAAGCACAGCGAGTCTGAATAAGTTGTACACAATTTACATCAATTTGCAAAAAATATAATTCGTACACGTCACAAAATGTAAAATAAGGCAAAATCAAGGTATCATACAGTGCAGCTTTTTAAAATCTGTATTTAATATGCATGCAATTTAATTCGCTGATTATAAATAAGTGTAGATTAGTAAACGTATTTTTAAATTAAATCAACATCCATTACAAGGCCCCAAATTCCTGGTATTTTATGATTTTCATAAATTTTATCACTTGCTTCTATCTAATTTGATCTGACATAAAAGCAGGATAAATGTGTAAATCATCGCCATAAAGGTGTGCATGTGAATATTTAAGATAGTTACCTAGTTGGGGGGTATAAAGTATGAAGAGAAGAGCCTCGTGGCATGCCATTTAATATTTTAATTTCTGCAGATATTACTAGCTATTATCTGCTAAGTCTAACATACTGTACTCGTCGCGCTAGATAGCTCTCCACCAAAAAACAAGCTCGTTATTAAACGCAATAAATTTTAAAATAGCCAAAAGCAACTAATATTGATCCTATCAAATGTATTGGAAAAGTCCAACACGGCAAGCACAGTAAGTCTCCTCTGGTTACTAGCCTCCAATATGTCGTCAATTAAAAGATATGATCTTTACGAAATCTAGTCTGTAAAGATGGTAGTGGGTATAAGTGTCAGAATATCTGTCTTCAATTTTTTTATCGTTTAAGAAAAAGGTTTAGAATATCAAGATCTGGATTTTTTTAAGAAGCCGCGTCTACAAAATAGTCTCTTTTACGTTGCCTAAAATATCTGGAATGGTAGCTTTAGATTTAGAGTATACAAAGTCTTTTTCTACTGTTTTTAGTATTAAGGCTGAATTTTTTGCTAAGCAAAAATGGTTAGACAAACTGTCTATTAAGTATTAAGCATGGAGTGCAAAAACAATCTAGAGGAAATTACAGTAACTATTGAATCATTAATTCAGAACTTGCTAGAGTCTTTACAATGTTTTGTTGAGAAACCGTTCGTAACCAAATTGCAAGAAATTTTAAAATCGAAAAACACATCAGGTCCTAATATTGTTCAAAAATTATCTCCCAGCTAAATTCCAGTTACAACTTTCGAACCCAACAATTCCAAAATTATATTATTTATCAAAAATCCATAAACCTGGCAATAAAATGAGACCAATTATCTTCACTACAAACTAAGATCAACGTGCTTTAAAAGCTCTTAATCGCTAACTAAAATTGTAGCTTTAGGTAAGAACTTAGGTGCTATTTTAAATAGGTTTTACGGTTCTTGGGACATTTTGCTCAAATTATGATTCGCTATAAAGTGATTCGATGAACTATGCCAGAAAAATACCATTTCCAGATATTTCTTTTTTTTAATAACGCATGTCAATTTAAAAACTTCCCACCTTTAATAAATTTCATCGTGTGACATATTATTATAAGCAGCATTCAAATGTATATTCAACACTGTCAAAAAAATTAATTCGGTTGATGTACCAACCAATAGTGGCCAAAAATTTCTAGGCATAAAAGATATATTATCGACCTTAAACTATGAGCGCACATTAAAATCATTTTAATGTGCGAACAATCTACTTTATAACCAAACGAAAAAAACAAAGTTGGTTGAAGTATAAGCGAATAGTAAGCAAAAATATCCGGTAATAAAAGATATTTTATCAATTTAAACTTTGGTAGGTCAAATGGTTGCCTCATAGTGTCACACATTATTTTAAATGTCAAACAATTTTCCATATCACTACGCCAAAAAAACTGATGCTTGAAGCGATTTACGAATACAATGTATGGTAATATACAATTCATTGAATCCAAAACATAGCATTACAGTAACTAGCATTTTTAATGCGTTTAAAAACCAGTTGATTATTATTTTTAAAATTGTCATTCTGACACTCAGTTAAAAATTCAGAAGTGCGAATAATTTAAAATGGTGTATACGCCAACCGAAATAATAAAAATTGTTTTTCTTTACAGCGCTGAAGATCGGTATGCTCGTCGATCCGCCGCGCCGGGGCATTTAATGAGAGACATCCAGACAAGAACGTAGGCCTTAAACATGTACTAGAATTGGTAAGAAAGTTTCAGAAAATGGGATCTGTTTACAATAAAAACTGTAATGAGGAAATAGTTGTTAATAAAGCGTGCCAAATTAAAGTACTGTCACAATTCGCAATAGATCCAACATTATCTACCCCCGAAGTCGCAGAGTTAACTACTATTAAAACAGGTTCTGTACACCAATTTTTGAAAAAAAATTAAGTTTTTTTCCTACAAAATGTAAATCCTTCAACAACTAGGAGAAGACGATTTTAATAGGAGAATTGAATTTTGCGATCTGATGTGCCAGCCAATTAACGAGGACCCATTTAGTAAAGAACATCTGCTTCAGTGACCAGTAAACTGTTTTTCTAAATGGACTGGTAACCTGGTAAACTGTAGATACTGGGATAATGAAAATCCAGACCTTTTTCGAGAGGATCATATTCATTATCTTAAAAAAAAATCAAGTATGAGCAGGAATTTATGGTAACAAAATCATCGAGTCATTTTTTATGGAAGAAAATTTAACTGAACAAATTTATTTAAACCTCCTCGAAAATACGATATACCCTTCAATCGTCCAATCCTTCCAAAACCAAGCGGTGATGAAAATGGTGTTGGGATACTAAACGAACAATAATTTGTATTTCCAACAAGATGGAGCTCTCCGGCACTATGC
This sequence comes from Anthonomus grandis grandis, assembly GCF_022605725.1. Lineage (NCBI taxonomy): Eukaryota > Metazoa > Arthropoda > Insecta > Coleoptera > Curculionidae > Anthonomus > Anthonomus grandis. The sequence continues at coordinate 31,258,637 of NC_065553.1, read as the reverse complement.
TTTGACAGTTCGAGAGTGGCTTATCGAACAGTTTGCAGGGATGTGGATTGGCAGGCGTGGTGTAATTGAATGGCCCGCACGGTCGCCAGACTTTCCTTTAGGGTATTTAAAAAGCAAAGCGCATCAAACCACACGTGAAAATATTCATGATTTAAAAAATCGATTTACTCGCGAATGCAGAGATATTAGCGGACAAACCCTTGCTAATGCTCGTGAGGAATTTCAAAACAGACTTAATTATTGTCTCGCGAATAAATAAAATAAATCCTGTGAACTGATTTAATTGTTCATTTTTTAAACACCTTTTTACACCATTACTGTTTAGCAGTCTATAAACTTATATTTTTTATACACCGTTGGGTGGTAGATCGTATGCGCTTTAAAATGTAATCACACTATATGATCGTCACTTAAAAACCAAAGTATGACGTCGATAAAATATTAATTATTACTAGCTATTTTAGCTCATTATTCGCGTTATGGTATGTCAACCGATTAAATTTTTTTGGCACTATTTTTTAGATATTTTAATGCTGCTTACAATGTGTCACACGATGGGGGTTTCCATTTGACAAATCAAAATAAGGTTAGCTGTACAAGAAGAGGTGACTGATAGAACTTTGTCAAATATGAAACTAAACGTCCCCCTGTTTATCTAAGTTCACTTGTTTTTTTTTTTTTTGAAGCTATTAAAAGTAGTTCGTTTTGAAATGAAAGCCCTAGATAGAAAAGAAACAAATACTTTCAGATATATAACTAATGACTTTAACCATTGTTTTCAACATAAAATGACTAGCATCCTTTCTTGATATATATATCATTTCCTCATTTCCTAAGTACTAACAGATTGAATAAAGAAAATGCTACAATTAAAGCAATTACTAGGATTAATGGTTATTATCATAGCATTATTGATGAGTTGATCAGAAGACATAGGTTTAGCGAGTTAACTATTCGAATATGCCAAACTCCTTTTTAAAAAATACAATATTTATTTCGTACAAACTTAGCGTAGCTACAATTTCAACTGACTAACTAAAAATTACAAATGGTGGATATTTATATGAGTAAAAAAGCAAGTTAAGCATAAGCAATGATCAGCATTCTCCATAAGGGACTGTGACATAACTCCTCCACCCCTAGTGACAGCTCTACCGCTAAGGAAACTGGATCGACAGCTGGTTGTCCTCTTGTCAATTTTTCTGGGTACAGTATCTTTTTCTCAATTTGGCATAACATAGGTAGCTAATCCCAGTTACCAACATGATTTAGATAAGGATTATCCAAAATGAGGGTACAGCGGCTACTCTGGAGAATTCTAGTGAAGGGTCGATTGCAACTATCTGGCTCTGCAACTCCTGAAGTTCATCTAGCTTTACATCGGTTGATGTGAAACTTAGGTTTAGTAGTGGCAATGGTTCATTGATCTTGTTTAGATCTGGAAACAGTAGTGGTTGTGGGCTGAAGTTTGTGGGTTTATCATCGTTAGTAATGATAAGTTCGGTGACCTTGGCCAAACAGTTGTTCGGAATATTAACCATAAAATAACCAGTTGTTTGCGCTAGATAACTGGTTAATTATGATGTAAGAACGACTTGTATCTGGCTACATATGAAAGTGCTTTTGACATAGGACAGCAGTTGGACTTCGCAAGGGCTAGATTCCTGAACATCTTTTAGATTAGATTTGTCACAGAGGAACAACTGTGTGGAGACTTCTTGATAAGCCCGGCTTTGATATGCGTAATGCAATTTGTTTTTTATTATATAAGATTTAGTTCGCGGTAATATAACCTTAAACCGACTCTGTACAAGGACAGGGGCAGCATATAAGTAAAATATATCAAAATGTTCGTTAAATGTTACGGGAACATGTAGGATAAATGTAATTCTATTATTTAGAATGTAAGAGCTTATTTTTATTATTTTTTCTATTAAAAGCATGTTCTCAAGTACAATTTTTATTGGTAGTTGATTAGAACCTACTCGTTGTTCTAATTGTTTTAATTCGTTAAATAGATCTGTGGTTTTAATAATACTGGGATGCATCGTTTTAAGTTTAGCAAAAGTTAGAGTTTTCTAAGTCTTGTAACGTAGAATCTATAAATTCATAAACATTAACAAGAGCATCAAAAATGTTTCTAATATTATTAGAATTCTGAGTATGATCAAAATCTTTAAGAACATCAGCTACTTGATTTATCCGGAATTCCAACATTTCTTCTCGCTTAGCAATTTGTAAAATTGTATTGTTAAATTTCTTTATAACACTAAGGTTTAAGGAGTTTTGGTTTATTACACTTTGAGACAATTTATTGTCGTTCTTTTGCAGTTCATCGATAAGATGGTCGTAACGTTTACCATCCGCTGCATCTAAGCTACCGGTTATAACTTTAAATGCTGAGCCTACAATATTGATCAACCCGCGTTTCATTCTGTTAGGACGTGGTACAAGCTCTTTAAGTTTATTCTGTACTCTATTTTGGATTAAATCTAATATTTTAAGATAATCATAATTATCTGGTAGATACTGAGGATGTTTAATTAAAAGTGTAGTGATATTTATTGATTTTCTACGCAATTTGTTCATCTCCAACATTATCGGATTAAGGTCATAAACATGAATTAAATTATATCAAAGACCTTTTAATATTGTCCATATGAATCTTTTTATGCGAATTTGTCTCTACAGTTTTTCGGTTTTCGTCCAGGTTAACAATATGTTCTTTTCCCGAGAATTTGTCGCTAAGTTTTTGCCGACTATGTTTTTTAATAAAAATCTTTTGTTCGGGCTTTCACGTTTTACGGCAAACAACTCTGGGCTATCACGTTTCTGGTTAATGTTTTTTATAACATGTTCTTTATTTCTCATAAGAATTTCGTTGATTTTCGCGTATAGGATTTTTGATTTATCTTTATGTTCACTAATGTAATCTGATAGTAAAATGTGATCAAGATTAAAATCAAAGGGGTCATCTGAGGTTATATGTCCGTTAATTATGTCTATTGGTTTAAGTTTGGTGACTGAATGAAGGGTGTGATTATATGCTAAGACAGCATATTTTATTTTTTGGTCTATTCTTGAGTTTTTAAATCCTTGGGCATTTAAAAGTCTAACATGTTCGGAGATAGTGGAATGAAATCTTTCTATTACTTCATTAGATTGAGGGTGATTAGGCGAAATAAAATGAATTTTTATTTTATGTAATTGGAGAAGTTCTGTGATAACTGTATTTTTAAAATCGGTTCCTTTGTCTGAAATAAGCTATTTGGGTATACCCTGATGTGAAAAGAAAGAAATGAGGTGGTCTGCTATTTCATGAGCCGCCAATGATTTAAGCCTATAAGCTTGAGCGTATTTGGAAAAACTGTCTAAGATTGTTAAGGATTTTGTTTTTTCTAGGGTGTAGGTGTCAACATGTATAATTTCAAACGGTCGGGTAGCAGTAGGGGTTATATTCATTTCGATATTAATGGGATAACGTTCATACTTTGTTTTAATACAAAGCTCGCATTCATTAATAAAAGTTTGTACCCAATTTTTCAAATTTGGCCAATAATATTTTGCCTTAATTTTTTCTAAGGTCTCTTCAATACCTTTGTGGTTACTTCATGGTAGTTTCGAATAATTTCAGGTATATTGTTTTTTTTCAGTGACATCCAATAGTATGATTAAGACATCTTTTAAACTGAAGACTTGGCCATCTAAAATTTTTTCGAATAACTTCGCAAAAAGGTTCATAGACATCGTCATTTTCAAAATATAAATAATAAAGTTTATAGGGAACAACTATTTCCTTAATAAACTTTAAAATGTCATTTTCAAAATTATTTTTACTAATCTGAACCAAAGTTCTTCTTTTCTTTTCGAAAAGAATTGTTATTCTTGGTTTTGTTGGTGAATGATGTACCAAGGATTTAAATATTTGGTTTGCACAATAATTAATAGGACCTTCGATTATTGGTACACCTACAATCGCATCCTGTTCTTGATTTGTATGTATAGTGTCATTTTCATCGGGTTCCTGTTCATGTTCTGGTTCCTGTTGCTCATCAGGCATCTCCCTTATGTCATCGTCGGGGTTAACAAACACTGAGGCTAAATCTACGTTATCATTATTGGTGTTATTTTCCTTAGACGTTGAGGGTAGACCAGTGCCTGCTTCTTCAAGTTGTGTGTTAAACTCTTCTATATATTTTTTCAGTAAAAAATCTCCTTCTTTAACGTGTAACTCGATATGAGAGAGCGCATCTGCATTGGTGTTAGCTTTTCCTTTTTTATAAGTGATGTTGTAGTCGTATTCTTCGAGTTTAATACGACAGCGTAAAAGTTTTAAACTTGGGTCTTTGAGCGAAAAAAGCCATTGAAGTGGTTTGTGGTCTGTGATTATGTTAAACTTTCGACCAAATAAGTAGGGCCTAAAGTATTTAGTAGCCCAGACTAAACATAAACACTCCTTTTCTATTGTAGAATAATTTTGCTCTGAGTCATTAAGTGTTCTGGAGGCGTAAGCTACGGGCAATTCTCTTCCTGGAGGTCCTTGGCTTAAAACAGGTCCTAAGGCAATATTACTAGCGTCCGTTGTCAGATTAAATGGCTTTGAAAAGTCTGGATATTGCAATATTGGCTCGCTGGTCAGAAGATTTTTATATGTTTCAAAACAATCTAGAAATTATTGGTCGTGTACAATCCTTGCTCCCTTTTTTAGACACTTCGTAAGAGGTTTAGTTATTCTTACGAAACCATTGACAAACTTTCTATAGTATCCCAGCAGTCCGAGGAATCCTTTAATTTCCTTTGTTGTTTTAGAAATTGGATATTTCTTGATAGCGATGATTTTTTCCGGGTTGGGTTTTACTCCATGACCAAGATAGGCTACCTCTCGTCGTAGGAATTCGCTTTTGTCAAGTTGTATTTTGAAGTTCGCTTCCCTTAATCTGTGAAATACTTGTTTAAGGTTTTCAATATGTTCTTGTACTGACGACGAAAAGACGATTATGTCGTCCATGTAGACTAGACATTTCTCGTTTTGGATACCCTTGAGTATAGAATCCATTGCTCTTTGGAACGTCGCGGGAGCATTCTTAAGCCCGAAAGGCATCCTTAGGTACCCAAAGTGTTCACTTTCTGTGCTAAAGGTGGTCTTTTTAATATCCTTTTCATCCATCTCAATCTGGTGGAATCCCGACGCTAGGTCCAAAGTAGTAAAGTACTGACATCTTCCTAATTTGTCCAATAAGTCTGTTATATTTGGAAGAGGAAATTTATCACTAATGGTCTTTTCATTTAATTTTCGATAATCCACAACTACTCATCATTTTTGTTGACCGGAAGCGTCCATCTTTTTTGGGACTACCCAAATTGGGCTCGACAGGGCTATTTGATGGTCTTATGATATATTGATTTAACATTTTGTTTATCTGACATTCTACTTCTTTTTTATGGATAAACGGGTATCTATAGGACTTGGTATAAATGGGAATTTCATCTGTTGTTTTTATTGAGTGTTTTATTTTTGTTGTAAAAGTTAAGGGCTGGTCTTCCTAATAAAAAACGTCAGCGTATTTTTTACAGAGGTTAAGAATAGCTTCCTTTTCTTCAGGATTTAAGTGATCTACTCTAATTTTTGAAGAATCTAATGTAGGATTATCGCAATGCGCGTCATTAAATTTGTTGAGGTTAATGTCAGTAAAAATTTTTCGAGAAAATTTTTCTACTTCTAATGGTTCAGGAAAATCTAAAATAACTTCGTCACAAGAATTATTTAAAATCGTGGTTAGCGCATGACCGTTTTTTGCTAAAGTTAAACATTCGGGGATTTTGCAATTATGTATTTTCGTGTGCGGTATTATAACTTCTCCATTTTGAATATTAGTTTTAATTTTTATGACTTGCTCGGTTCTAGAAGAAATAGTTACACAATTAAGTTCCATTTTGGTCATATGAAATTCTAATTTGATTTTCGAAAACGGCTTACTAGAAAGCCTTTTTTTAAATCAATATTAGCTTCTAGCAGTTTCAGATTATCTAATCCTATTAAACCGTCAAAAACATTATGAAACTTAAATAAATAAAACTTTAAGTCTTTATTTTTTTGCAATTTAAAATTTTTGAAGCCGGTACTGTGGTACTAAATTTGTGAGAGGATTTTTGAAAAACTGTGCTAACGATAAAAGGGTCATTGATAATTCATTGGAAAAAAATTAAAAGCCATTTCCGGATTTAAAAATGATTTTGTTGATCCTGAATCGATTAAAAGTTTTATACCGTATTCCGGGAAATTATATATGATAATTCGCTAGAATTCGAATTAGTACAGTTCAAGGATATTACTATTTCTCGTTGCTGAGATGACTTCGCTTGCGAAAATTTGATTTCTGTAGGTGATGATTTTCAGTATTCCCATCATCAGCTGTGGTTTCGTTGGCCATCTCATATGAACTTGTCGTCTCATCGGTAACTTGGTATTCTTGATAAGGATTGTCGTACACGTGTTCTTGGTTGTAGTACGTAGGTGCATTATAATAACACATCGGGTCAACATAGTGAGCGTTTTCGTTATCATCATACATTTCTGTGGAATATAATTCCTCAAAGATGAAATTGGGTTGGCTTCCTGTATTTCGAAATATGTTTTGATTTTTGTTATGTGGTTGGTTTGGCTTAGGGCCACTAGAACAAATGCTCATTGGTTCAGGGGCCGGCAGTGGTTTCTTTTGGTTGGGTCCAAATACATTGACCTGATTTGGTCTGGGATAAATTTTAGACGACGGGAAAGGGAATCGTTAAAAATTATTCCCAAAATAATTTTGCCTAAAAAGGTTGAGATTTCCAGATGGAGGTCTAAAAATATGTGTCCTTGGCATTGTGGTTTGATGATTATTAAAATTAAAAAAGAATTGGGGTCTATTTTGACTATAAATTGGTTGCGTTCTATTTTGTTGGGGTTTTGTGAGATGTATTATTTAATTTAATTTGAGGATTTTGTCCTATTTTGGTTTGAAAATAATGAGTATTATTTTCCTGAGCCACGAATTGTAAGGCGTGAGCTAAATTCAAAGGACTCATGCATCGAATAGTTGTCCCTAAGGGTTTTTTTTTAAGTTTTTAAAGCTAGTTCATTATATAACTGTTTTTTGGTATTTTTTCCTTCAATGCTGTTTTCGTTTATATCAATATGAGAGCATAAAAGATTTAAAATATGAAGAACTCTATCGTAAAATTGGCTAGGTTGTTCATTATTGTTTTGTCTCAACATGACGAGATCCCTATTAAGACATGTTTCGTGTCGTTGGTCCGCAAAGTTACGCCCCTTAAGTATCTTTGAAATCGTCTCAAGTTGTAACATTTTGAATATTTATGATAACTTTTGCTTGTCCGGTTAGTTTTCCAATTAAGCTATTTAACAAAAAGATATTTTGAAAATCAGCTGGGTTTGATGCCCTATAAAAATTAGTTATAAGACTTTCACAAGTTGATAGATAGCGATGTAAATCGTTAGGATTTCCATCAAATGTCGGAACACAATTAAGATATTCCGGTTTGAATTGACTCATTATTGATGTTTTTGTATTACCGTTACTGGAAAAAAATTAATTTTCTTGAGAAGTCAATGCAGAATTGTTATCACTAATTACTACTAAATTATCGATTTCCAATTTAAAATTACTTCCAATAGGATTAAATAATTGATTTTTAGTACTTGAGTCAGCTGAAGGTTCACTTATTTTTAAAACATTTAATTCTTCGATTATATCATCAAGCTCTGACATTAAAACAAGTTTCCAATTCAAATTGCACTTACATTAATATTCCTAGGCCTATTGTTCTGGTCATATCCGGTCCTATAAGGATTATCCTTCCAGAGGCAATGTTAGGACTACTTTGTACTCGAAGCAGCAATCCTTGCGAAATTGCCCTATGTAGTGGCAGTTTCCCAGCAATCCAAAAAACACTTAACGATTAACCACTTTCCAGATCACAGTTTATACAGCTCACAATGTTCTTAAAAGTCCGATGTACCGTCGAACTTAGCGAACCGTAGATTTGAATCCGTGATTTTAAAAGACTTCTACGATAGAACGACTTTACACGAATACTACCGACTGCGCCAGTTAACTATTCGAATATGCCAAACTCCTTTTTAAAAAATACAATATTTATTTCGTACAAATTTAGCGTAGCTACAATTTCAACTGACTAACTAAAAATTACAAATGGTAGATATTTATATGAGTAAAAAAGCAAGTTTAGCATAAGCAATGATCAGCATTCTCCATAAGGGACTGTAACATAACTAGCGTTAATCTTTAAAATTTTACAACATATCTAAAAGATAAAAATAAGCAAACTTTCGTTAGAGTGCCAAATTACCCTACCTTGATGAGATCCTTTAATAGGTTTTTTATAGACTTAGGTCTACGAATGGTTTATAAAAATTCTATGGTTATAACTATGGTCAACATATTCTAAAGGCTATGTTGTGAAATCTTTTAGGAAACCCAAAAGATCAAATAAAGACCAATGAAAAGTTCCGGGATCTATGACATTAATTGTAACGCTTGTGATACATCGGGCAACAAGAAGATTAATTAAAAGTCAGATTTAAGGAACATGTAGCTCATATGAAATATGGAAGAGTTGAAAAGTCAAGTTTGGCTGAACATGTTTTAAATATTGGTCACTTTGTAGGGATAGACAACTTAAAATTACTTAAATCAGTTAATACCAATAGAAAATTAGATGCATACGAATGCTTAGCAATATTTAAAAATCAAAAAAAACATTCTTAACAGATATAAAGGTCCAATCCCTTATAGTCAATTGCATAGTTTAGGATAGCTATTTGCATAGTGATAAAGATTTGTTCGTCCATGCTTCATTGCATTTTTTACTCGATTAGTTACATCCTTATATAAGACCACTTGTAAGTAGTTTTGGTTAGTGCTAAAACTGTCTCGTAATTTGAGTGTCCAGCAAAGGTTCCAACCATAGGACTATTTAGTGAAATGTTTTTTGTTAAATTTTGTTTATGTTCACTTTTAATTAATAAATGTTCGTTTATATCTAGAAAGGGGTGAACCCCCACATGTCTAAAATGATTATCTATTAGAACCTTGCATTGAAAATGTTTGGAGCATACACTAAAACACCTCCACCTCTCTGATCATCTTATAAGCCCATTTATAAATAATCTTTCACCAAGATTCCTTAGATTAGTTATGTTTTAAATGTATTTAAAATCTGATAATAATAAGTTTTAAATGTGTTTTATCAAATCCAATTTTGAACATTGGACAAAAAGGCTAATGCAATTATTTTAAATAAATACAAAAAACTCTAAATAAATAAGTTCAATCCTATTTGTCTCTAAGTAAAATAACTGAAATTGAAGTCCTACAAAAAATAAGATATAAAACAATAGGAAAAGACGATATTAGTTCATGTCTTAAAACTTTGTTGTCCATATTAAAGAAAATAATGCCTACCCTAATATTATTATGATCTCTTATGATATGTTGGAAAGCTATACTTTTGTGAAACTGAAACACAGAAAAATAGCTCAATATGTGGTATAAATTTATTACCAATTTAAAACATTGATTTAATTTCAATTGGGCTTGGTTTAAATCTATCAAAATAATTTATATAGATGTTACGGTCCTATAATAAAGGGTGCTCTTAGCTGTCATTTGTTAATAATTTTGAATTTTTAAATTATATTTCGTCTTATTTTTTTTAAATTTAATGGCAGGTCTTTTTAAGATGAAAATAATACTAATTAATAAATAATTCTCTACCCAGAAATAAATAAAAAATTTTGATATAACATATTTAGCACAATGTACAACAATCATGTCATAAGTTAATCTAATGAAAAATCCGACTTATAAAAAATTTATAGCTTACCTCTAAAAATACTACTTCGACACTTAGCAACTTGATTAAAATCATTCACTTTCAAAGTATCATAATCGTCATAAATAAAAGATTCTTCAATTCTTTTAACCATTGCTTGAGTACTTGTAATAACCTGACTCCAGCTCTCGTTCTTTTCGAGAACTAAATTACTCGTAAAAACAAATTCAGTAGCAGTTTCAAACATGTCATTTTCACAGCTTCCAATTTGTTCATTCTTTTTTGCATTATTTTTCGTGTTATCTTCATCTAAAACGTCTTTATTATATTCGAGCTTATATATATTCATTGGAAAGCACCAGAATTGAGAAAAATATGTTACCTTTACGTTTACAATTTTCCGCGATATTTCCATTTAGATCGCATTCTGTCTGACAGCCACTATCTCTCAAATATTTATTGCAAGCATTGATCAAAAAGGGAATGTTTTTATAAATCCTAATCGTTTCAGGCTTGAAAAATGCATCGGCAAGTTGGAAACCAAGATTCATATTAGTCATATTTGGAAGCTTTAAGTAATTTATGAATTCCTCGTTTAAGATATGTGTAGATTGTCGAATATTATGGCAATACTGTGAAATGCAATCCCATCTTAGTATTAGGTACAGTAATAAGGGTTTATATTCACACTAAAAAAATAGTAACCATGTACATTACTGCGACATACATTCTGTTGGAATTCCAAGAAATTATTTAATAAGGTGATGTTTTCTAAAATAAGGGTTTCGAGTCAATTTTCCACAAAATATTATTAACTTACTCTTTGAGATCCCCCTGGCCTAAAAGGTCTATCGAACATGCATGGACTAAAATATTCACATATAAGTTTTAATGTCATTCTATCATATTTCTGCTTTTCTTTGAATGTTGTTTTTTTAACAGATAATTTTCTTAAGAATTTTACCATAATACTCAGCATATTGCCATTCTCAATAGGTAACATGTTGATATTCCTAAAATATGCAATGGGATTTATTTATACTATGGAAAAATAATATTAAATTAAATTTACTGTGCAATATCATAGTCCAAAAGGCCTTTTTTGTTCTTATCGTGGTTTTTTAACAGGTATTTGCATTCTTCTGCTAAGCTAGCCCATTCAAATTTTGCACCTTTTGTATATTTTGGACATACGGGAACAGGTAAAAGACCAAAAAAATGCCTTAGAACCCAAAAGTATGATCCTGGAGTATAATTTTCAGTTATCCGATAATCTAGGGAAGATATAAGCTTGTCCTTAAGTTGAAGTTTTTCTTTAAGGGTTCCCTGATCATATCTGAAGAAAAAGAGGTAATAAAATATATAGACGTGAAAAAAGCAAAGTTAAAAGTTATTATGAAAAAAGTTCGTTTTTGTTTTTTAAATTCATTGGTTACGATTCTCCGGGTAATATGAAACAACCCCTAAAATCTTAAAGGGAGAAAGAATATCATGTCTTGTTTTAAGGGGCATTTAATTTCTTAACATGATATATTTCAAAGTTATATTAATTCATTAGTTTAGGTTTATATGAACTCCGCCTGGTCAAGCGTCGGATACCCACTTAGCGTAAGCTAATGGGGCTCAAAACGATTGCCTAGATGGTCCCAAGCCCATAAAAGGAGGAGGAAACACACGTAGGGGCTGAGAGGTGTCGCATCGCTGCTCGGCATAACCTATGAGAAAACAAGGCCGAGCCCTAGATGGAGCCATCCGGAGAGATAGCAACGTAACAACCAAGATTTCAAGGTCTCACCCAGCACCGGCGCCTCTAGCAAAAAAGAGGCAAATAAAAAAAAAAACACCCCACCCGACCGCCAGCGTAACAACCCTAGACAACAGGGCAGGTCCATCCCTCAAAAAGATGCGCAGACAGGCGCGTCTCCCCTTCTAAGGAGGGATACCCAGTCAGGGCATCCACGAGGGACAAACGACCAACCTAGTTCCGGCTCCGATAGCAGGGCAGTCAACAGGGAAACCAGGTCGTTTTTAGGTCAGACTGAGAAGGTGGAAGGGTGACCAAAGAAAAGGCTTCATCTCATCTCTGAGATGAGGAGGAGCACGGCTGAGCTCCACTCCCAAAACTCCGGACTCAAAGAGACGGGCTGGTTTCTGGTCACGACGGAGGACGAACCCTCAAGACACTGGCTTTTGAGCTCCTGTCAACCACTGACCGAAGGGGTCACATCACCACCGCGGTGAGGTCATCCGACGCCCCATGGCCAGTGGAGATAGTCTTCACTCTGAGGACACCGGAGCGGCCAAACTTAAGGTTATGTCAGGGAAATCCTTGACATACAGAATAGGGCCTTAAGCGTCCCCAGCTGGCAACACCTGAGGACGGAAGGAGAGCCTGGAAGGCTTAACCTTCACATCATGGTGAGGAGGCCAGGTGGACCCTCTTCTCCGAACTGGTCACTGTCCGAGCTTTTTGAGTGACCGTTCGGCTATCGCCCGCCAGGCCCAGTACCGCAACCGTAACCTCCAAGCCACCAGAAAAGAAGCCTTAGGCAGGTAAGAGGGCTACCTCTACACCCATGGATGTCCCCCATGACGCAATTAAGGGTAAGTCAAATCAATCTCCAACATAGTCGACATGCAACTGCCGAATTGGCGAGCATCATGACTAGTAAGGTTGGAGAGATTCTAAACTCCTGGACAAAATTATCGCACCACTTGATTTTTAGAGATTTTTTTTTAATAAAGATAAAAAAATAAGCAAACTTATAAGCATTGTTAACTATGCATTATTAATTAACAAAAAAATTATATTCTATTTAACAAAACGAGATTTATATAACTAAATTTAATACAAGAAAAAGCATCGATTTTCACTAACTTCAATTTTGATACAAAAATAAAACAATAGACCCAAAATGAATTCTTAATAACGTGTATTGCCACCTCTAGCTGCAATGACCGCTTGAAGTCTTCGCAGCATTCCTCGTATCAAATTATGAAAACTTTCCTGCGGATGTATTCTCACTCCTCACGAGCAGCATGTTCCATGATAAAGCATAAACATAGTTCTGCTTTTTATACGAGAAAAGATATTATAACTGTTTTAACTGATATTTATTTTTATTTAAATTTTCTTGACAAAATAATTAGTGGTGCGATAATTTTGTCCAGGAGTTTATTAATACAAGAACCTTACCTTTTAGGGAACAAATAAGAGGACTAGGGGCCACCGGCTTAAAACTTATAGCAGGTGTCGAAGGAGACCAGAGGCCCAGAACATGTCTCTTAGCATCCAGGGAGCTTCAAATAACACCCTTATCACAAGTAAGCTCCAAGAATGCTACGGCAGCTCTGCTGGAGTACACGGTAAATGGCACAAAATATAAGTTAATAATATGCAGTTTATATCTTCCGTATGATAATGGACAACTTCCTTCCTTGGAAGAACTAAAAAGGTTAATAAAATACAGTAGGGATAGTGGTTTTTTATTAATCGCGGGGTGTGACGCAAACGCGCACAAAATTGTATGGGGAAATACGGATACCAACGCGAGGGGTACGGCATTATTAGAAAATGTAGTATCGCAAAACCTTGCGATACTACATTTTCTAATAATTAATGTAAATGCAGAACCGACTTTTGTCAATAGAGTTAGACAAGAGGTTATCGACATAACGCTGGTAACACGGTCATTTGCGGATAGGGTTAAAAACTGGAGGGTATCACAGGACATAACGATGTTTGACCATAGAATGATCCGATCGAAATCGGTTCGGATAAGGAGAAACAGCCCCTCAAGAGAAACGCGACACCGCTACCGACTGGACCAAATTTTAAAAAAATGGAGCTCTAGGTGGAGCCATATCCTCCAAAGAGGAACTAGATACAGAGGTAGTACGGCTAAACAGTATACTCATCAGTTCTTACGAGGCAACATGTCCTCCCAGGACAGTTGGCAACAAGAGATTGTCCTGGAGGAATAATACTTTGGACAGTCTTAAAAAAGCCGTAAGAAGGTCGCAACACCGCGCTCTCAAGAGGGGAACTCAAGAGAACTGGGATTTATACTTAACAGCTAGAAGGAAATTCAAAAACGAAGTCCGACGATGCAAGAGAGACTGCTGGCGCAAGTTCTGTGGAGAGATGGAATCTCTCTCAGACACAGTCCGTCTTCTGAAGCTACTGGGCTCTGACAGGAAAACCGAGATAGGATGCCTGAAGAAAGGAGAACTATGGACATCAAACAAAGAAGAGACCATTGAGCTTCTCCCTAAAACTCACTTTCCTGGAGAAGAAAACGCTGCACCGTGGGGCGAGGAACCAGACCCGGAGCCGGACTGGAACCTCGCCAAAAACAAGTAATAAACGAAGTCATAGCTTGGGCAGTGGGTGAGTTGAGTCCATATAACGCTGCGGGACCTGATGGAATCATATCCATGATGTTACCCAGGTAGGCCTCGAAATCACACTGCCTTACTTAAAGAGAGTTTTTGAGGCCAGCATTGCACTAACTGGAGAGCGGCAAATGTAGTATTTATAAGTCCTTTAGGGCAATACGCCTGACTTCATTTCTACTAAAGACTAAAGAAAGGCTTATAGACAGGTACAGAACTAAAGAGATTCTAATAAAATCGCCACTACATAGGAATCAGCATGCCTACATGAAAGGGAAGTCGACGGAAACGGCACTTCACTCTGCTGTGAGCAAAGCTGAAAAAGCCATAGAGAACAAGGAAATAGCACTTTTTTTTTATTTGACGTGGAAGGAGCATTTGATAAGGCAAAACAGATACTATCTGCCAAGCCCTCCTGACCAGGGGCACTGCGGCTCATCTTATCAGTATCGGCTGCCCGCAAGGCAGTTGCCTCTCCCCACACCTTTGGTGCCTGGTGATGGACAGTCTTCTCAGGAAGCTAGAACTTAAAGGATTCTATGCACAGACATACGCGACGACGAACTAGTGATATTCACGGCTAAATTCGTGAACACAGTCTGTGAGCGGATGCAAGTCGCGTGCAGGATAGTGGAACAGTGCTGTCGGGAGACAGGGCTGTCGGTCAACCCTGAAAAGACCGAGCTCATTCTCTTTACTAACAGGAGGAATTTGACAGGCTTTAAACCTCCCATTATGTATCAGACTCGCCTAACTTTGAGGCAGCAGGTCAAATACTTGGCAGTCACTTTAGACAGCAAGCTCACGTTTAAAACTCACATAGAGCAGGCAGTAAATAAGGCAACGGCCCTAATATGGCAATTACGGTGAACAATAGGTACAAGATGTCCAGTGGCTTTATACCGAGGTCAAACGACAGAGGATCTCGTACGAATCTGTGGTATAGTGGCCAGCCGTATTGAAGGTCACCAACGCCCAAAAGCTGACCAGAATGCAAAGACTGGTCTGCTTGGGAATAATTGGACCTATGAGAACAACATCTGCGGCACCACTAAATATTCTTCTTGGGCTACCGGACCTCCCAGTCTGGATTGAAAGGGAGACCATGGCGGCGCATAAGGCCATATGACGATTGCTCTCAGGATGTGTAAGAATATACCAATAATGACATCCAGATGCACTACAGAAAGTGGAAAACTAAGGGGTTTCAAGTCGAAATCCCGACAAGGGAAGAATGGTCGGCGAACCAAATTAAAGAACCAAGTGGTTTCCAGGTCTGGTACACAGATGGATCATGGATGAAAAGCACCAATTCAGCCGGAGCCAGAGTGTACAGGATGGAAAAGAACACAGGGAATCCTTCCCGCTAGGGAAACACACCACATTTTTCCAAGCGGAGGTGTTTGCTATACTCGAAGTAGCAAACAAGCGAGAGACATTGGAAGGTAACGGGGGAACTTCCATCTACTCCGATAGTCAAGCTGCCCTCAAGGCCATTCAGAAACCCAGGTCCAGCTCAGCGCTAGTCCAGGAATGCAGAAACGCATTGGAAAAGCTTGCAGCACACAGGAAGGTGAGACTGAGGTGGGTCCCAGGACACCAAGGTGTCGAGGGCAATGAGCGGGCCGACGAACTTGCAAGACAAGATTCCGTTAACCCCTTCGTAGGCCCCGAACCTTGTCTCAGTCTTAGCAGGATGTAGACAGGCCAAGGAAATGATACCAGCCATGACGGCTCTGAAGCAAGGCGACTGCTAACAAAGACCTGACAAAGTATCAAAGACTTGGTGGGAATCCTAACCGGGCACAACAGTCTAAACAGGCATCTACAACTTCTTGGTATAAGAGAAAGCCCACTCTGTCCGAATTGCGGTACAGGGGAGAAAGTTTCATACCACAGGTATCTGTGATAGGTAGAGTCGCCTGAGAAGAAAAATTTTCGGAGCAACGACACTTCCACGGAAAGATCTTAAAGATCTGGACGTGCAAGCCTTTATTAAAAGGACGGGCCGACTCAGTGAAGACCGCGCATTGGGAGTGGAGGCATAGGGGTGGGTGATTCTGGGGTTGGCGAAAAGGGACTGTTCAGGCCTACTTGCCGAGCTCTTGCTCCCCTACCCTTACTACTACTAGGTTTATGTGAATTATTTGCATTTAAAATATAAGAACACAACTAACTTTTGTTGATGATTTATAAAATATTACAAAAAAATTAATCACACTTACACTCTTTATAAGTTTGCTTAAAAGAAAAATGTAGGGTTGCAAGTTTACTTAAGGCTAACATTGATGTAATATTAAATATCTCTTTTAAAAACAAAATAGATGTATCTAAGAATTTAAAAAAAAATACAAAAATTGTCTGCAATAAGATTTTTTGGTTTTCGTTGCGTTACCCTGTATATGAAGTAAGATTTATCTTTAATTAAAGGCCTATAATATTAGATAATATTATAAGTACAGTTTTGTCGGGAGTCGGGAAGCAGAAAAAATAAAGACGATACTCGCCGACACGTGTTTTCGGTTATTAGCTTCTTCGGGGTAAGACAACCAGAAAACTGAAGAAAAAAATACATAAGGGATCATAAAAGGGTGCAAACAACCGATTTGTGTAATCAGCATTATTCTGACTTATCAATGATCCCGATAAACCTATTCTTTTATCATTCAACTTTCCCTGCTAACAAACTGTTTTTTTATTTAAATATTTATTTTTTCATATCAGTACTCGTATGCCTCCTAAAATTTACCTTAAAATATGTTCAATATCAAATCCATGCGATATACAAGCCATAAATGTTTTCTGAAATAGGATCTAGAAAAAAAATACCGATTAGAAAGATTGGACAATCTAAATATAATTAATATAAATTACTTTTAATCGGGGGTGTATATCATTAGGTGGTAATATATCTTCTAAGGGTACTCCAAAATTAAACCTGAAAAAAGTGAATATATAATACGTGCAACACATTAAACTATTGTTATTTATGAATACAAAACAGAAAACCGGCAGATTAAACAACTTTTCTGTTTTTAGTTAATCCAATATAAAGCTGCATTTAGACGCAGAATGTAACGTCCAAAAACGTGTTTATCGATAACGTTGCATATAAGTGTACAAATATAATTTTGTTCTAACCTGTATATTGTGTATTTTTTGCTTGGTGTAACAAAATCTTAAATGTACGTGGTCAGTCTCCAGGAATCACATTGATCGATTGGGAAAAACTATAATTAGAAAAAATATGAAAATTTCACAATATACTAAAGTCGATGAGGGAGCTTGCCTAAAATATTTTCAAGAGAGCGGCACTTGCAGATATATCAAGTTCGTTATTTTAAATAATACACTATACAGGATGTTGTCAAAGGTAAGTCATTTATTTTAAGTGCTTGAAGCACTCGCCAAAAGCAGTTGATATATCAAAAATGACCTATATAAAACTTGCATAATAAAAGAGATAGTAAAACAATAAAAATTTGATAAAATAGGAATGAAATAAACAAACAATAAATCTCGCCTCGATTTCTACTACTACTACTACTACAATGGAGGGCGACAGATGTAATATTTATTCCAGAACCGGGCAAGACAGACTACCGCCAGCTTAAATCCTTTAGAGCAATAAGCCTGACAATACTTCCAATGAAGTCTATAGAAAAACTTGTAGACAGGTATTTATTTAATAGAGGAGATTCACAAAATCGCCAGTACATAATAATCAGCAAGCCTCCATGAAAGGGATGTTCCAGTATCCAGCTAACATGGTCAGGTGTGTCAGAACGGCGTTGGAAGACCAGAAGATCAGTGCTACACTAGAAGATTATCGTGTCGAGACCAAGGTGAAGTGTGGCTGCCCACATGGCAGTTGCCTTTTAATACATCTCTTGTCGTCTGGTGATGGACACTCTCCTCAGGAAGCTAGAACGAGGCGGATTTTAACAGGCTTTAAACCAACCACTATGTATGAAACTCACCTAACATTACCATACTTGAGCGTTACTTTAGACAGAAAACTCACGTAGAGTAGGCAGTAAACAAGGCAGAAGCTTTAATGTGACAATTACAGCGAACTATTACAAGATGGGGTCTAAAACCATATGTTCTCTAGTGGCTTTATACTGCAGTCATACGTCCTAGAATTTCATGCAGAGCCATGGTAGGGTGGCCAGCGGTATTAAACGCCACCAATTGTCAAAAACTACAAGGACTGGTCCTTTTAGGAATTATTTTTTTAAAAACCAGTGCCAACTGAGCGTCCAGAAGTGCAGAGACACTTTGGAAACACTGGCAGCACACACTGAAACTACGGTGGGTCCCAGATACAGAGTGTCGAGAGCAATGAAGGTACTCACCAAATAGCAAGACAAGGTTCCGGTAGGCCCCGAGCCGTGTCTTCACTTTTTTTTTTAAATTTTGGATGAACGACAATCCAACGGGCAGATCTGAAAGATCTGCACCGGGACAATGTGCAAGCCATTCGGTGTAGAGGCGTAGCGGTGGGTGATTCTGGGGTCGGTAAAAAGGGATTTTTAGACCTATTTGCTGAGCTCTAGCTCCCCCACCCTTACTACTACTAATACCCCTACCTATGGAGAGTGGCAATAAAATACAGCCGCAGCTTGCAGGTTGTATGCGGAAAGTTTTTCTTTAAGAAATCATTCGCGCCAACGTATGCTTGTAAATTTATTTTTTAGACTTCGTGACCCAGGGTATTTAAAGAGAAAAACGAGGAGGTCACGCTGGAAGAATTGCTCAACCTGAAATATTAGAAAATGAGGAAGAAATTTTAGGAATGGTCAAAAATTAACCAACAATAAATAATAGAGCTATAGCAGCTCAAGTTAAAGTATCTCATAGTAAAGTGTGACAGACAATACAACAAGAACGGTATCATCCTTATTATTATCAACGAGTAAAAGCGTTACAACCGGAAGATCATCCTAGAAGAGTTGCATTGGCAGAAGAGGTCCTTTAGTTCCTCTTTTGGCAAGAACGAAGCAATGGTTCTATGGTTTTCTGATCCTAGCCTATCCTTCGCATTCTCCTATAAAGTGATATACCGTTTTCTCCTTTAGAACACACAAATGAGGATTTTACGAAATTAATTTTGTGTACAGACGAGACCACATTTACACGAGATGGAGTGCAAAATTTCCACAATAATCATGTTTGGGCAGTAGGAAATCTGCATGCTGTAAAAGGTTTAATTTTCAACATAGATTTTCATTAAATTTTTGGGGCTAGCGTGGTAAATAGCATATTTATTCGACATTACTTTTTTGCACCTCAACTGACCGGTTTTATTTTGATTTTTTTCGACACGGTCTGCCACAATTATTAGAATTATGTGAGACAGAATATGTGGTTCCTACGTGATGAGGCTACACCACATTTTAGACGAGATATTCCTGAAAATCTAAATAATGAATTTCCGAATAGATTGATAGTGCGCAATAGGACCCATTTCTTGGGCTCCTCGCTCCCCATAGCAAAAACGCCTTGCGATTTTTTGCTAATTGAAAGAGTTGGTTTATCATGATGGAGCAGTAAATACTCCGAAAGAACTTCAAGAGCGCATTGAAAATTCCTGTGATTCAATTCGTGGACACCAGTATTTTATTTTCGATTCTTGTAAAGGGTCATGTATTCGCTGAGCAAGATTGTATGCTAATCAAACAAATGGCAATTTAAAAGAATAATTGTAAAAGCGGTAACCATTTAACTTAATAAAGATTTTTTTAAAATAATTTTCAATAAACTCTCTTATGGTGCAATTTTTATATAAGTGATTTTCTGTATAATAATTTTTTTTAATGAGTTCTAAAAGGTAAAAATATATGCCTCAATTTTTCAAATTACTTTGTATATATTGTAACGAAATTCGGGAACACACTTTTATTGTCAACGTCAAAAACACTAACCTTGACTGTCGTTTAATTGTTTCCAAGGTAAAAACTGACTAAACAATTAAAACTGAATGAATTGTCACGAAGCGCGTCCTTTTTAAAACCCGATGGAATATTTTCGAAATACTAAATGTAATTATCTTCATTGTTTTTGCCGAAAGAGACCAATAATTTTTGGAGAATACTGACAGTCAAAGCAAGCAAGTATACAAATTCTAGAAAATTAGAACTACAGGGATTTTCAATAATATAACCTAAATAACCTAAATTGGGGCCAAAATGGGGCTCTCGAACAAGATGAATTACTTAAAAACTAAACACTATAGATAAAAATAATAAACCAAACGTAAGTAGAACCCTAAAGAAACCCTACGAATCAACTTTAACTACAGAATACTAATAAAAATAGTACAAAAACTAGGAAAATAATTAACGTATTTAGATTTTCATAATACTGCTCCCCTCGCAAGTACATGGGACCACCTGAGTCATGATAGGGCGCTAACCGGACGATGTTTACAATTTTCATCTTCGTTGTCGGATGTGGCTGGATACGGTACACCACGTCGTTGATTTTGGTGACCACATTGAATGGACCTTCCCAATCCTTCTAGAGCTTTGGTGACTTGCCCTTCGTTCTCTGTGGATTGTATAACCAGACTTTATCCCCAGGATTAAAACCGATAGAATTTTCCTTTATGTCATAACGTGATTTCATTCTGTTACTTTCTAGATGAAGTTTATCCCGTGCTTGTTCGTGAACAATTTGTAAACTCTCTTGTAAATAGTCGACGTACTCCTCAAGGGTTTCAGACTTATGGGGTCTTCCAGTAATAATGTCCAAAGGTAAACGAAGTTCATCACCGTAGACAACTTTTGCCGGGCTTTTTCCAGTTGACTTGTGGATAGAAGAACGATATACCAATAGAAATGATTGTATACAGGTATCCCAGTCGGTTTGCTTAGAGTTTACCACCATCCTCAAATAGATTTCAAATGTGCGGTTAAATCTTTCAACCATTCCATCAGACCATGAGGATGTAGTGGGGTTGTACGGGTCTTATTGATTCCCTGCAACTGGCATACTTGTTGAAATATTTGTGACTCAAAGTTCCTTCCTTGGTCTGAATGTATCTCTCTGGGTACACCAAATCGACAAATCCAGTTCTGGAACAGCACTTCAGCTACTGTCGTTGCTTCTTGGTTTGGAATCGGATAAACCTCGGGCCACTTACTAAAGTAATCCATAGCAACAAAAGCATAACGGTTTCCGGAGCTACTAGTAGGAAAGGGTCCTGCTACGTCTATGGCAATTCGTTCAAAGGGTGCACCAACAAGATACTGCATCATCTTTCCTCTTGTCCGGGTTCTTGGGCCCTTGCTTGACGAACACTGCTCACACTGTCGGCACCAGCGTTCAACATCTTGATGACTGGTCAGCCAGTAAAACCGTTCTCTAACTTTTGCCAAGGTCTAACTCCAAAATGTCCTCCGCCGACACCGCCATGAACAGCGTCAAGAACTTCCGGAATCCGTTTTCGAGAAAGGACTGTCAGATATGTCTTTTCTTTTCCATCTACGCTCTCCCAGACTCTTTTTAACAATCCATCTTTTATAACCAATGAATTCCATTGAGACCAATAAGCTTTTAGTTCTGGAGATTTGTCAGAAATATCTTTCCATTCTGGTTTTGAAATTTCTCGAGATTTCAGTTCGTAAATAAGACCAAATACTGGGTCATCACACTGATCTTGGATTAAACTAGCTACATCCCACTCTTAAGAACTGTGAAGGCCAATACGATTACAAGTAAATATCTCTGGATGCTGTTTTGATTCCTTTTTAAAACAATGTTGACATGTTTCAATACAGCGTCTTCTCGATAAAGCATCGGCATTTTGGTGATATTCGCCTTTCCTATGTTCTATTGTAGAGTCATACTCTTGTAATCGTTGAAGCCACCTTGCTATTTGTCCTTCGGGGTTTTTAAACTGAAACAGCCATTTCAACGAAGCATGGTCAGTTCTAAGGATAAATCGTTGACCATACAAATATTTATGGAAATGTTCAATAGCTTTTACTGCTGCCAATAGCTCTCGTCTGGTGACACAATAGTTTCTTTCTGGTTTTGATAACGTTTTACTGAAATAAGCTATTACTTGCTCGCCATCTTCAGATTTTTGTGATAGAACGGCCCAAATTCCAACATTACTTGCATCGGTATCCAAAATAAAAGTTTGTCCAGGAATCGGATATGTTAAAATTGGAGATGTCCATAGTGCTCTTTTTAACCGTTGAAATGCTTCTTCACAGTCTGTTGACCAACTAAATACCATTTTGTCCTCCGTAAAAGCTTACATAAGCATGTAGAGGTTTTGCAAGATTAGCGAAATTTCTTACAAATCTTCTGTAATAGGTACAAAGGCCCAGAAAGCTTCTTAACTGGTGTTTGTCGGTGGGTCGTGCCCAATTCTCGATTGCTTTAACTTTATCTGGATCAGTCTTGACACCTTTTTCTGATATTACATGACCAAGGTATCGAACTTTTTTTTGAAATAAGCAACATTTTTTAGGACTTAGCTTCAGGTTGGCCTCTCGGAGTTTAACAAATACCTTTTGAATATTCTTTAAATGATCTTCAAATGTTTTTTCCAGTATGATGACGTCATCCAGATAAACTAAACATGATTCTTAAGTCATTCCACGTAAAACTGTTTCCATAAGTCTCTCAAAGGTAGCTGGAGCATTGCAGAGTCCAAAGGGCATGACTGTAAACTGCAAAAGTCCTGTTCCAGTCGAGAATGCGGTCTTTTCATTATCTTCTGGGTGCATCTTTACCTGCCAGTATCCACTCTTTAGATCGAGTGTTGAGAACCATTCTAAACCTGATAGCGTGTCCAAGGTGTCGTCAATTCTTGGTAGGGGATAACTGTCTTTCTTGGTAATGTCA
This sequence comes from Anthonomus grandis grandis, assembly GCF_022605725.1. Taxonomy (NCBI): domain Eukaryota; kingdom Metazoa; phylum Arthropoda; class Insecta; order Coleoptera; family Curculionidae; genus Anthonomus; species Anthonomus grandis. Next base: position 31,235,522 of record NC_065553.1, on the reverse strand, counting down.
TTCAGTCGCCGATAGTCTACACAAAATCTAGTGGATCCATCCTTTTTCTTCACTAGCACAACTGGAGATGTCCAAGGACTCTGAGAAGGTTCTGTCACTCCTTGTGTCCTCATTTCTTGAAGCATTGAGGAAACTTCTCCTTGTTTAGCTATCGGAATTCTTCGAGGTGCTTGTTTAATCGGAGCATTGTCTCCAGTGTTAATTCGATGCTGCACCAAATCAGTTCTTCCTAGGTCATTATCGTGCGAGGAAAACACATCTTGATTTTCTTCAAGAAGACGTCGCAATTTACTACACTGGTCCATGGTTAAATTGGCAGATTCTTCAAATAGGTTTTGTAAACATACAGGAAAAGGTCTGTTTGAATAACGACTTCTATCAGCATTTTTCATGACTACCACTACTTCAGAGCATACGCCAATGTTCTCTCCTTGTTTCAGGTGTTGATCATATCCTTTTAAATTTACCATTCGAACCAAAACAGTAGATTTCTTCTGCGTAGATAACGTCTTAGCTGGAAAAATTCCTTGACCATATAGTTTGCAGTTTTACATGGGCTCAATCAAAACAGTTTCTCCCTCTTTTCCTCCAGTTGTAACATTAACCACCACCTCTGAATTTGCTGGTATGGTAATATCCTTGAATAACTTAACGACTCTGCTATTTACTTTATCTTCATTTAGGTGGTGCATAAAAATCTCTTCATTTCTCGTCGTCAATATCCGGTTATACACATCCATTTTAAACTGCTGAGCATTCATAACATCTAATCCTAATATGACATCATCCATGATTTCTGCCACTAGTACTGGCTGTTGGAATGTTGTTAAGCCAATGGTGACTGCAGCTTCATGCGATCCAAGAATCGGGATCCTTTTTCCATTTGCAGACTCCAGAATTAAATTGGGTGGTGCTGAAAGCCTACAGTGTGCTACGATGTTCGACTTCACGATAGTATGACTTGATCCTGTATCCACTACCATCTCACATTCACGGCCGCATATTTTTCCCGGTACTACCAAGCTCTCTCCAGGATGTGGCAGCCGGTTTAGTCTTATACGTGGTGCTTGGTAGCACCCAGCCAGCTTGAAGTTGAAGTTTTCCTGGTTCCTTGGATCTTTTAAAGGCTTATGGCATTGACGTTTAAGGTGCCCCTCCTCATTGCAATTCCAGCATTGCAATGGTCTTTTAGGTTTCCTCGGTCATAATGATTCAATCTTCTTTAGGCGGTCTTCGAGATCACTTTCCGAAGTTCTGATTTTTCTTATTCGTGTCTGCCTTCTAGTTGCTTGAAAAGCTGTCTCGTACTCTAGTCCATGGGCCAAAGCGTCTGAAATACTTTTATGATGAGCCATCCTTAGAGCGTGGTTAGTATCTGGATCTCGAACTCCGTCAATAAAACAATTTATAGAAATTTGTTCTCGGAACTCTGTTGAGGCTGAAGGGTAAGCCAGATTTACTAATCGAGCAACATCGGCCTCAAACTGTTGGAGTCCTTCCTCGGGTTGTTGTCTTCTAGATTTCAATTGAGCTTGGTACACTTGTTGTAGATGGGCTTCACCGTTTCTCATCTCTAAGATACGCACCAGTACGTCGAAATCGAGCTGATCCTAAGATGGCACCATTCTTAATATTTCTGTAGCTTCTCCTCTAAGGCTTAGCTTAAGATTGATTGCCTTTTCTTCGTTATCCCAGCAATTTCCCCTAGCAGCGGCCTCAAATTGATTCAAATAGGTACTCCATGCTTCTTTGCCGTCGAAGTTTGGTGGCTTTACTTTTATCATTGTTTGCATTCCAGGATCGGGATGAAGAGGAGTCCGTTTAACTTTCATCTCTAGTTCTTGGATCTTTTTTTGTACTTGCCCCAATTCTTCTTCTACCGTTGCTTCAAAGTTAGTCATTAATTGTTTCTGATTCTCCTCCAGATCTTTATGTTGTAACACTCGTTCCTCTTGTTTTTTGTCTCGTTCCTCCTGCTCCTTTTAAGGATTACCTTTTAAATTAAGTAAGTCATCTTTCATGGTTCGAATCAGGTCTTCATTTTCTTTTTTTAGGTCATCTTTCATGGTCCTTATTAGATCTTCATTTTCCTTCTTCAGGTCAGATTTAATTGTCTTTAGTAAATCTTCCTGTTTCTTGTCTCGCTCTTCTTGTTCTTCCCTCTGTTTGCGGTCTTGTTCTTCTTGTTTGCGGTCTCGTTCTTCTTGTTTGCGTTCTCGTTCTTCTTGTTCTTCCTTCTGTTTACGGTCTCGTTTTTCTTGTTCTACTTTTTGCTCGTCAAACTTCCTTAATAGCAGCTCCATCAATTTCTCGGTCTCCATCTTGGCCTGACTTCTTGTTAAAGGCATCCACTAAAATGAGCTTCCAAACATCCCACTTCTGACACCAATTGTAACGAAATTGGGGAACACACTTTTATTGTCAACGTCAAAAACACTAACCTAACTCGCCTTGACTGTCTTTTAATTGTTTCCAAGGTAAAAACTGACTAAACAATTAAAAATTATAGATATGTCACGAAGCTCGTCCTTTTTAAAACCCGATGGAACAGTTTCGAAATATTTAGAATTATCTTCATTGTTTTTGCCGAAAGAGACCAATAATTTTAGGAGAATACTAACAGTCAAAGCAAGCAAGTATACAAATTCTAGAAAATTAGAACTACAGGGATTTACAATAATATAACCTAAATAACCTAAATTGGGGCCAAAATGGGGCTCTCGAACAAGATGAATTACTTAAAAACTAAACACTATAGATAAAAATAATAAACCAAACGTAAGTAGAACCCTAAAGAAACCCTACGAATCAACTTTAACTACAGAATACTAATAAAAATAGTATTCTGTAGCAAAATATCCCAATATTACGGACATGAAACGGATCCAACATTCTTTAAATTTTGTATAATTTTCTTTAAGTTTTTTCGAAAATGGAATCGCAAATATAGCTCATGTCGTTGAAATAACTTTATCACATTCTCCGCAAAAATAAATAATTGATTCGTGTCATTTAATTATTCCGGCATTATTTATTATTAAACACTTGCAAATGACAAGTAGTGACATTATTGTCTTACTTGGCCAACTGATACATTACTATAGTGAAATTTTCAGATTTTCCTTCTTATAGCTTTCCCACAATGGGGATCGATGGAGTTCCTCGAGACTCAACCAGTATATTTAAGATTTTTTTACATATTAAACAAAATATATTACAACAAAAAATAACCAACCCAACCCAATAAGACGGTTCCGCGGACATATTTCAGGAACCGTTCGTCGTTCTTTATAGTACTGACTTTTTATTTGGCTCTTTCCTATTTTTTTTATTACTAAAGGTCTTTAGCTAGTATATATTTTTGATGCTTTTGATCTTTTTTCTTTATTTAAAAATCTCCGAATGAAGCTGTGCGGGAAGAGAGGGGATTTTGTTAGGGAATGGTTGGGGAGAGGGACCGTTCGTCGTATGACTTGAGGCTGGTGGTGAGCTTTTAATTGTTTTTGCAATAACCTGCTTTCACTTCTTAACGGTTTGACCGATTTTAACAAATTTTAATCCTTCTCCACCAGGGGGCTACTTTTACCTAAAATCCAATAGAATGATCTGACTTTTTCTTTATGAAAAAGTAGCCACGTTTTTCAAAATCTCGTTCCTAACCTCAAATATTGGGAAAATGAAATTCATGAATCTTTGAAGGCCAAAGATCGCGCGGTAAATTTCCTAAAACTATTAAAAATTTAGCTACAAAATGAATAAGATGTTAAACAGGCAATTGTGAGTCTAAAGAATGTAAATCATTAGAAAATGTATATCATCAGAACATTTATGTTGCTCCAAAGGAATTAAACGAATCCTGAGTTTATGAAGTCACTAATATTATAAGTATAATCGAGGGTATATTATAATTTACTAAATTTTTTATATGAATCTGTGGAATAAATGAATCTAATTTTTATGATATGGTCTGTGACTATAAGCACCGTTTTTTAATAAAGCCCATGAAAGGAAAAAAAAGCGATCTAATGGCGACCCAGGTATTCAAAATGGCCACCGTTATATTGAATGCAGATCTGCAGACGCTAATAAGTTGAAAGAATAGCAGTTTCAATTTCAGCTCTTGGGATCTTGGAGATGTCATTCCTAATTCTTGCAATCATATCTGATGCTGATTAATTTTTGAGCTACATTTTAAATAGTTTTAGGAAATTGACCGAGCGATCCTTGGCCTTTAAAGATCCATTAATCTCATTTTCCCAATATTTGATGTTTTTCTTTTTCTTCTTTGTATGTTATTTTTGACTACTTTTTCATAAGTAAAAATCATATCATTTTGATTTTCAATTTTTTTTGGGTTTTGGGTCATGGTGTTACAACTAGCCCCCGTGACGGTGAAAAATTCAATTAAACTAACTATATTTTGGGTCGTTGATTATTGCCCAAGGAATGCTCTTTTCAACAATACTAAATTTACCTTATATACCATCTGATCAGTACTATATTATACAGAACATCTAATTAGTACCAAGTACCATTGAGTCTAACAGTATTACCTGAAATTGCTTCTGCTATTTTGGCAATTATTAACTGCTTAAAGTAAATATAAAAATAAGTTTTTGGTGTCGTTGTGAGTTGGTCTGATCCTAAGTAATCAGCCTATGGTATTTTGGATTGACATTCGCTCCGGGGTAAGCCAGCAATCCGCAAAAATGTACCCAGTTACATTTTCGGGTGGGAAAGTAGATACTGATAGGCGAAATATTATTCCATTGATCAGACTATTCACAGATAAGAGGTCCACAAACAGAATTTTTATCGTGGATTTTCGCACAGCGAGTACTTATAATGTACGTTAAAGGCTGCGTAAGCTTGAACCAATACAAAATAAAGGGACGATCAGATATGGATGTGGCAGTAACAAATCAGGATTTATATAATTTAATTCAAGACATCGTAAACTTTGACATTCCTAATACCCGAGCGTACTAGGAATGTCAAAGATTTGAAATTATGCGGAAATTATTTACGTCCTAATCAGTTGCTTAAGGATTATAAGTAATCTAATTGCAGCTTTGCGGTGCCAAACATAATACTATTTTGCACAAAAAAAAACAGAACAAATCAATACAGCAGTTGAAGTACATTTTCCAGTCGTTGACAATGGCAACAATTTAAATTATAAATTTAGGGGTGGATTCCACAAGAGTTCAATAAAATATAAGTGCAACCTGTTTTATCCCAGATGGATAAGAAAATACCGATGACCAAGAAAACAGGAAATTACTAAAAGCCCTATACCTATAAACCTGAAAGAAAATCTCACAAGGAAGAACAGACACGGAGATTTATAAATACAATTAATTATATTGACCCTTAATATTATGTACAAGTGTTATGGTGTAATTAATACTGTACGTGAAAGAGATATATTACCAATAAAATAAATATTAACCCTTTACTTTGGCTATTAAATTATATGATATTAAATTACAGTTTTAGTGTGAGAGCACCTTAAACTCATGGGCTCAGACCAAAAGTCCCTTGTCTAACTTAAAAAGTTAGGTTATCTTTCAAAAATCAAAATAAACATAAAAGAAAAAATTCGACGATTGGCTTTCGTGGAGGCTGTGTCTTGGTTTTTCCTACTAATCTTTAGTGTAGTGTTGGCGTCTCAAAAAGGTGAGTTGAGCTTACTTCGAAGTGCAAATCTTTTGTTAAACGAATTTTTACTTCAGCTCTCATTTTTTACCATTCTCATTTTTATATATAGTTTAGTGCATGCTTGTATTAATAGTTTCTCTGCTTTAAAACAATGAATGAAAATGGGGGGGCGGCCCCCCCCAAAATACGCTGCTCATACCTACAGATAATCAGACTAGCAATGTAAATAATTTCAAAAAAACGGTCTTTTATTCAAAACAGGATCTTGGACCATTTATAGTTTATTTAGAATCTACTGAAAAACTAGGTTTCAATGTTGGCAGATACAATAATATTAAGATTGCTAGGGACATATTTAACTTAAATCTTACTGATTTAAAAAGTATTAAAAACAAAGGTCTGAATAGGATTTCAGGACTCACACTCAGATTCGAATTATTAAATAATGATAATAAAAAATTCAAACAAACACCTCATCAACTCTACCCTAAAAATCATTCAATGGAACTTGAGAAGTATTAAGTCCAATAGGGAAAATTTACTGAATTTAATTTTTAAAGAGAATCCTGACATTCTGCTCTTAAATGAAACCTGGCTAAAATCGGAACATCATTTCAATTTAACATATAACATATAATCATATAACATAATAAGACAGGATAGACATGATGGCTATGGAGGTGTAGCAACTTGCATTAAGAAAAATATAATTTTTAAAACTATTGAAACCTATTCATCAGATTATATTCAATATATCATAGTGAAAATAAGTAATGTCCAGTTGACTAATATATATTGTAACTCACATATCAACTTAAATTCAGACATTTTGAAAAAACTCATAAATAATAATCCAAAAAATACCATCAACATGGGAGATTTAAATTCTCATCACCCTTTATGGGATAACTGTACTCCCAATAAAGGTGGAAACATAATAAATGATTTTGTATTCGAGAATGAACTAGTGATCATGAATGATGGTTCTAGGACTCGTTTTCAATTAGCAGAAGATTTATCAAGTGCTGTTGATTTAACAATGATCAGTGCAAATTTAGCGTTACAGGCCAATTGGTATACCACCATGGATTGTGGTAATAGTGATCATTTCCCTACCTGCCTTATAGTCAATAATGACAATAACAATTTTACTCACAATTATATTGTAAATTCATTTAATGCTAGGAATTTTCATAAAGCCGACTGGGATGCATACCATGACAAGATTGTGTTATCTATAAGTAATTCAAGCTATAATCTAAAATATGATGAATTAATTGACATCATCAATGTAGTAGCAGACCAGGTCATTCCAGTGAAGCAAATTGGCTCAATCATTAGGAGAGGGAACCCCTGGTGGGATAGGGAATGTTCATGCTGGGTTGAAGAAAGGAAAAACGCAATTCTGACATTTAACCAACTTCCAACAATTGAAAACTATATTAAGGCAAAAAAAATCATCGCTCTAACTAGGAAAAAACTAAAAATCAAAAAAAGAGAAAAATTTAAAACATTCTGTGGAACCCTAAATAGAACCTCGAAAATTAAATATGTGTGGAATAAAATAAGAAATTTCAATAATAACTATAAAACAAATAAATTCAAAATGAATATTCCAGATAATCTCAAAAAATCTATTCTCAGAAATATGTCGGTTATAAATATTGACCCCAATTTTCAATTAATGCCCCCAAATCAAAAGGAAACCATTTCCTTCTTTACCCTAACCGAATTACATTATGCATTGAAAAATAAAAAATCGTCTGCACCAGGCATGGATAACCTTTCATATGAAATGTTTTTAAGTTATCTTTTAAAGCTAAACAAATCCTCCTTAACATATACAATAAAATTTTACAGGGAGAACCTTTACCAGATTCATGGAAACAATTTCACATCATTTTCTTCCTTAAACCTAATAAAGACCCTAAACGACCCGAAAATTATAGGCCAATTACTCTAGCATCATGTGGGTCTAAAATCATGGAAATCATGATCAAGACTCGCCTAGATTGGATGTTAGAACATAGAGTAGAATTTACTAATAAACAGACTGGATTTCGAAAGGGGAAGGGAATTTATGACAACATAGCTTTTTTAACATCTTATGTTTTAATGCCTTTCAATCTTCAGAATCGGCCTTAGCAGTTTTTTTGGATATTAAAGCAGCCTATGATAATGTTAACATCTATAAACTATATAATAAACTGCGAATGTTAAATACTCCTAATTATCTGGCATATACCATTTTTAATCTACTCAAAAATAGACTTCTATATTGTAGGGGCAATGACGGGTCATTTTTGGGACCAATATTAACTACAACAGGATTACCACAAGGATCCCCTTTAAGTACGATCTTGTTCAACATCTATATTAGAGAAGTATTTTTTTTGGATCTGGAGGATGTTGAGTTAACAGGATATGCTGACGATTTGGTCATTATGGTAAAAGGAAAAAATGTGTCCATTATGGTTGATAAAATTACTCATGCTATTAAAAAGATAAATACATTTTTAAACGAAAATAGCTTAGTGCTTTCAATTAATAAATGCGAAGCAATGTGGTTTACTAGGGGAAAGAACAATATTAACCCTCCACCAATTGTTATCAACAATGTTGTTATCCCCTTTAAACACCGAGTAAAATATTTGGGCATGTGGATACAGAACAACCTGAAATGGAAGATACATATAGAAAACATAGTCAACAAAGCCAAAAAATCACTCAGTGTTTTAAGGGCATTATGTAGAGTATGGTGGGGTGCAGATCCAACCACTCTTTTAGTAATCTTTTTTGCATTAGTTAGATCTCACCTAGATTTTGGATCCACATTTATTAAACCCTGTAACGGGACGGTACTTAACATGTTAGATGTTGTATTCTATGAGGGTTTGCGAATATGTTTAGGATGCATGAAATCCACCCCCAGAGCAGCACTATCAGCAGAGGCATCCATGATAGACTTGGAACACAGAAGAAAACTTTTAGCTATGAAACTGATATCGAAGTTCGTAACTATTACAAATCACCCCATCACACAGCTTTTAAATAATACCAGAATAAAGCTAATACATAGGCCGGAATTCTGGCAACAGGATAAAACTCCCTTTTTAATTCTGGCACTTCAGGAGTTTCGACAATATATTAAATTAATCAGTAGAGGAGCAACCTTCCCATGTTACGAATGCAACTTTAAAATATTGACTACACCCCTAAAATTAATTAACCTTAACATAAGAAAAGGCGACATTTCAACAAGCCAAAAACTCATTGAAAGATCAAACAAGTTTAAAGAGAAAGGATATACTTTTATTTTTTCCGACGCCTCTAAACAGGGTAATAGGGTAGGGTTCGGAATATCCATTCCCAGTTCAAATTATAAATTCTCATCAAGGTTACCAGACTGTCTCAACATCTATAAAGCGGAAATTATTGCAATTTATGATGCGGTAAAAACTGCAACAGAAAAACAAATAAAGAAAGCTATCATCTTTTCGGATTTATTGAGCGCAGTTACAAAACTTAGAAGTAATCTTTTATCTGCAAGGATAGATCGCTGGATTATCATAACAAAGCAACTAATTAGTACAACCAATGAAAAGGGCTTTGACATCCAGCTTGCCTGGATACCGGGTCATGAAAATATACTGGGCAATTCAGAAGCGGATACTTTGGCGAAGATTGGATCCAACCTAAATGTCCTCAGAAAAATGCTCATTGACATAAATGATATTCTTAAGGTACTCAAAAATAAAATAAAAAATAACTTTTCAAACAAATGGAAATATTTAGTTGAGACTAAACATTATAATTATAGTAAAATTCAATTTGACTTCCCCTACAAAAGATGGTTTGCCAATATTAAATATGTAGATAGAAGACACATCACCACCATTATCAGAATGCGAACTGGTCATTGTCTTACTAACTCACATCTATTTAAAATAAATATCAAAGATGATCCCTTATGTGACTGTGGAAGGTATGATGACTTAAATCACATCTTATTTGAATGTCCATTAAATTCTATAGACAACATGGACATGTATAAAATTTTTGTTCAAAGAATGAAATTATCACCATTATCCATCCATGATATACTTAATGTGTCAAATAGCGAAACTATAGAAACAATCATGCATTTCCTAAATAAAAATAAAATCAAACTTTAAAGCTCAACCTGCTTATTTCCCGCATATTCCTGAATCCTTAGTTCTATTAGTGATATTCATGTATCCTCTCTTGCCTTTGTTGTTCTACTAATGCCCTCCATTTTAGCTTTTATTTAAAACGTTTATTGATCATAGAATATCAATATATTTTCTTCTTATTTTCTATATAAGATACAAAGAACAAGGCTTATAGTCTGAGAATAAGTCGGGAGATCCCTTAATGGTTCCGAGCCAGACGACAAGGGACCCCACACAAATCGAGCTGGCAATTGCCTTGCAGCAAAGCCATCAATAAGAACAAGAACCAGAACAAGAAGAACAAGAACATAAAAGAACAGCTTTAGTTCTGAGATACATTCAAGTGAATCTATGTTAAAAGAAAAGTTAATAATCAAACTTATTACTTTAAAAACAAGTTATGTTGCCCTTCCCGAAATTGTGTCTGTATCAAGGGTAAAATCTCATATTCTGTTGTTTGGGGCTAAAAGTTCGCGTGAGTTCCAGTTTACAAGGAGATTTATACGGTCTATTTCAATAAAATAACTAATATACACACATAACTAATATATTATTATGAAACTATTCAAAACAACAGTCTAGTAGTGAAATCTAATAATGATAACAATGTAATTTTGATTTTAGCATTTAGTATAATATAGGTACTACAGTACAGCTAATAAATGTTGATAGGACTTTGGTTTAGTGTTAGACAGTGCTGATCAAACCAGGCTTTTCTATGTTAAAGTGCAGTCTTGCCTGTAACAATCAGTGCTGTGTCATCAGCAAAACACACTAACTGTCCCAGTTACTGGTTAAGTGGTTTACTGACTGCATGGTTCACTATACATCACAAACACTGATCAAACCTGGCTCCAAGAGGGCTGCATGATTGAGATGGAGGACCTGGGTGGATCGGGTTAACAGTGAATGTCAATGTATATGTTGTGGACGTTATTAAAATAGATGAGTGGAGATTTCTACATTTTTATAATAGTGGATGAAAGCCAGGAGAAAAAAGTCTGAAAGTGGAAGAATACCCAGATTGAGGAATCGCCAGTAGAGTAAGTAGATATAAGCATTGATGGTTAAACTTAACGATATGCTTGAGTCTACTTATATAAAATGACATGTGTAATATGTAAAGTATCATAAACCAAGATGCCAAATGAAAATATTAGGACTTACCAATGGAATTGGCCTTTTCTCGGGAACACAAAACTGGACACTTAAACAAAGAACCTTGAAAAAGTTGGGATTTAACTATACCACTTATAATCCTGCACCATTGCAGTACGGCATTTAGTATCCACAAACTAAAATGCCCAAAAGGTGAGTTTTTAACTTTTCATTGGAGTAAAACCGGTAAAAATACCAAGAAACCACCTTCTTCAAAGGGTTGTTCTTCAAGACTCCTAGAGGTCAAAGATTTTCGCGCCAGAAATGGTTTTAGTAGGAATATAGGAGAATGAGCTGGGATCTTATTGGCTAGGATATGACTTCTGACATTAGTGAAATCAAAACAATTAAAAAAAAATAATATTATGATTAATAATTTGAGTTTCATCATAAAGGTTGAAAACTATTGATATCAAAAATAGAATTAACACTGAAATGATAACTTTTTATTTTATTTACTTTAGCACCAGAATAATTTAGAAATTTGCTCCTAAAGTTCTATAATCCAGCTATGCTTTCGCTAACATTTTGGATTTATTTTATTTTCCTATTGGATTTATTTTATATTTATGTATTTGAAGAAAATAAACTGTAACAGTATGCTTAGCACAATATAATTATATAAGATTGTTTTATAAATACTTTATACCAAATTACTTATTGCATTATAAAAAAATGTTTATTAAATTGTCACATAGTTATCTATAAAACTTTCTTATAAAATAAGGTTGCTTATAAGACAAAATTATTTTAATAAAACCTGTTAAATCATATTTTATTGTTCAATACGCTCTTAATATACCTAATATAAAATAGTTTATATAAATAAGTTTTGTTTCGTAGTAGACTTTGTGTGCTGCTTGGGATGCATCTGATGACCGTCCTGGCTACTAAAAAACGAGTGGCCAGTTAATAGATTTGTGTTAGATATTATACCCGAAATGCGACATCGTTCTTTGGTAGTTAAATTACTAATTAGTAATCTTCCCTTTGACAAATTTAATAATTTAATTAAAATGAAGCAAATCATAGCATTTATTTTCAGTAATTACACTAATTTTAAAAGTTCGTAATTGACACGAATTTTTACACGTATTATTTTTTCGGAATTAGAATATGGATTTCAAAGATTTATCAAATTGGCCCAAATAGAAAGTTTTCCTGAAGAATATGCTATTATATCTCGAGAAAACGGACTTCCGAATAACAGCAAAATTCTTAGCTTGAAGCCATTTTTAGATAATTATTTAGATAATAGAACAAGGATTAATAAGAGTCGGAGTAAGACCTTCCAATTCATATTTTTTGTATTCCAAAAAATACCCAATTTTGTTATCTCCCAGCCATATTTTAATGAAATAAATTATGGAATATGAACATGAAAATTTATTACACGCGAGACCTCAATTACTCTTACCCAGCATTCGCGATAAGTTATGGCCAATATCAGGAAATATCGAAACTTAGCTCGAAAAATCGTTCCAAATTGCGTGAAATGCTCTTGATACAATCCAGCATATTATATTCGACCAATTATGGGGGATTTACCTACTTGCAGGTTACAGTGGCCTTTACCCTTCGTAAAGGCGTAGATTACGCTGGACTCCTTATGGTAAAATAAAGGCGCGAAAGCGGTTGCAAGGTTGCAATGTTGGGTATACGTATTTATTTGTCTTATAACTCGTGCAACTCACTTGGAAACTGTATTATCTTTCTTCTTTTGGAAAAATTCTTATTTTGGAAATGTATTTTTTGTTCTATCTTTTAAGTTCCGATGAATTCTTGCAGGCTCTAAATAAATTTATTGGACGTAGAGGGAAGCCAGTAGAAATGTTTTCCGATAATATAACAAGTGTTATTAAAGTCAATAAAGATTTACAGACAATGGGTAATTTTTTACAAAATAATAATGACAAAATTACTCAGTCGGTTGAAGATTTAGGAATTAAATGGCAGATTATTCCGTGAAATTGGCCACACTTTGATAGTATATGAGAAGCCGCAGCTAAAAGTTTAAAGTATCATTTTAAAAGAATAGTGGGTTCTTATACTTTGTTAATTTTCGATCTTCAAACACTGCTTTTATGCATAGAAGCTGTATTAAATTCCAGACCACTTTCTCCTGTAAGTTCCCATCCTGAAGATTACTCCCCACTTACCCCCGCATATTTTCTCGGCCGTAGTGCTACGGCTATCCTAAAGCCATCGGTCATGGATATTCAAGAAAATATACTATAGTTTGGAGAATATTGTCCATGTTCTGGGATGTATTTTTATAGGTATTTGCCAGCAAACATAGTAGAAAATAAAGGTCTTATTTCACCAGAAATTCCTTTTATTATGACGACCGGTTTCACGATTACAATATCATCGCATCATCAGGTCGAGGACTAAAAGACACAATTTACATAGATACTACGCTTATCAAAAATTGGTAAAATGCTGAATAAAAACGAATTTTAAAGCGTACTTACATTGTTGAAAACGAGATTTGTCAAAACAAAACAAAAGCATATAGAACGGTACAGTTAAAATTAAAACTGAAAATTAAAATTAAAATATAAGACCTTTATTTTCTACTGTGTTTGCTGTCAAATACCTATAAAAATATACTTTCTCAGTATCAGCTCCTTCAAAGGATTTATGGACAGTTCTGGAACCGTTGGCACCACGACTATATCAGCGAATTTCAGAAAAGGTAAAAATGGAAGAAAAATATGGGATCTATAAAAGTCGGCCAATCGATTTTCGTGAAGGTTCGACCAATCAAATTGTGATTAAGAAGAGTTTTGAATCTATGATTTATGGATGGAGATGGAATTGAGTTGCATCCGTGAAGACAGCAGACGGAGAACTCACCAAGAGCAGTTGTCAAATTATCACAATCATACAATTGACTGCTTTATAAAAGATACTTATTGCAAATTAATCCATTCAAGAAATTCGTCATTTTTTTGACAGAGGCCACTCGTTGTTGTCGGCTTATCACTGTTTTTGTTTCTCAAAAATGGAAATATTTGGCAACGATTATCATTAAATGCTACCTGACATGCATTATTTTCCAACAAAAAGTGATTTTTTCAATATATGGAAAAAGTATTTCAAAGAATCATTTGGCGCTCGATCTGGAAAAGACATGCTTCAAATGTTGAACAAAAATTTATCCTCTACTGAAACTTTGTTTAAAATACAAGAAGTTTCCGAGCACTACATGGTTTCTTTATGTGCATCTATGATGCAAAAAGCCGGTAGGAGGTATTCCATAAAGTGTACATCAACATTAAGCTTGAAGATAGGCAAGATGCATCCAATATCTCAGATTTCTTCAAGAAAACATCCAAGTATCCAAATATCAAAATTATGTTAAGAAAATACTTGTAAGAAAAGCTACTTACTTGGTGTCTTTTCTATAGAAAAAAGCTTCTTACGCGAGCCTTTAATACTAATAATATAGTTGAAGTGATATTTAGACTAAGGATATTTCTTTAGAAAGAACAGAGGCTTATACCTTGTTCAGTTAGTGGATTTCATTACAAGTAATTTTAATGCCAATTATAAACAAATATACTTAGATGTAGTGATGAGAAAAAAATATATTAGAAAATATTTATCAAATGATAAAGATGTAAACCTCAACAACATAAAGGAATTCATAATTTTCAGTATTCAGTGTTATGTTGTGTTTAAGAATTTATTAAGTAAGATGGCGGAGAGTGACAAAGCAGAGTTACGAAGTGAGCTTAAAAAGTTAAATAAAGTGGATATAATTGAATTAATTCTTACAAAAACGTTACCAAAAGGTGTATCCAGTGCAAGTCTTGGGAAATTACTAACGTGTTGGTGCAATTGTGAAGACATTTCTTGTTGTGATGAGAAAATAATGACACAAAAACAGATACTAGACCAGAATCTTGTTCTGTTTCTGACCTGAATTCTTGTTCACTTAGAAAAACGAGTGGAAGAACAAGAATTTATCATAGTTTTATTAAAAGAAAAACAAAACAAAATTTCACAACAAAAATATTCAGCGACACCTAACATGAAAATAACATTTCCAACACCTAACATGAAAATAACCATTTATGAAAATAACAATAATACCAACAATAATACAACCACTGATGCACCAATTACCGAAAAGGTACCAGTGATACCGACAAAATTTAGTACCACTCAACAGTACTATATTTTATCGGTATCACTGGTAAGTACCACTCAATAGCAGCGTCCACATCGGCCGCGGCAGCATTGGGGACGGTTATTTCTAGCTAGATGGTAAAGGATGCTGTTGTACAAGCGCAAGGCGGCGTTTTACGAAAATATCACATCCCTCCGGCGCGGAAACCAATTATTGGGAATAACGAATCATGCGTAATAAAATCAGTTCTTACATGTTTATAGAATTGAAACCGATGTGACGGAACAGGAGCTTTTGACACATTTAAGCAAAACTGCGCCCTTAATTAAATTTAATTACTTCAAGATAAAACAAAATGAAATATCTTCATCTTTTAGGGTAGAATTTCCGATAAAGTTTGCCAAAGACATTTACAATCCGGATCTATGGCCACGAGGCGCTGCAGTACGACGTTTTATTTTTCCGAAGAAAAATTATGATAAAAATTTTCAGGAAGATGCCCCACCCATAAACAAGATATAAAATCAGGAGTTGTACGTAACCAAAGAAAATAATAGTAAACTATAGTTTATATAGTTAATATTCGTTAGTATAATTATCTTTGACGTAACTGTTCCCAAGACGTCGCGTGATAAGTGATTTTAATATTAACTCGTCAGATATCAATTGAAATACCGTTTATTTATTCGATATATTTTAGTCCTTTTTTCTGCATTCCATGGTGAACTCGCCAACACGAATAGCAACGTGTGGGCAATAAAACATACTGCAAGACGATTGAAACAGGGTTCTCTGATCATCTTGGTCAGATTTTTTCATGGTATTTTACGTGTAATCATGAGAGTAATGAAAGCAAGGATAAAACAATAAATACACGTAGATTCTCGCCAGTTGGAATTAATGATTTCAAATCTCATTTCAGAAAAGGTATTATTTTGAATCCTTATGAAATTAATACAAATCTTTTGTTTGATCAGTTTATGATATATTTTAATTGGTGTTTTAATGCAGTTTTTCCGGTGACAAAAACAGCATTAGGTAAATACAAAATAAAAAGCCAAATTGAGTTCTCTGCTGCAAATTGAGTTCTCTAAGAAATAAATTTTCCAAAGGACTTGACGAAGTCCCAGCAAAAATTTTAAAACAGTGTTGTGATTTAATTTTACCATACCTCGCGTTATTAATGAACAATTCTGTGGCAGAGGGAGTATTTCCCACACAGTTGAAGTGTTCGAAAGTTATTCCGGTGTTTAAAAAAGGTGACTCTAATAGAATTGAGAACTACAGGTCCATTTGCGTTTTAAGTAGCTTCTCCAAAATATTTGAAAAGCTTATGTATGATCGATTAGTACGGTTTCTTGATAAATATAATATTATACATTCTTCGCAACATGGTTTTCGAAAAAATATGTCTATTGAAACAGCTTCTCTTGAGTTAATTCAGTATGTCTGGGATAATATTAAAAAAAAGATTGAATGTAGTGGCTTTTTTGTTTGACTTATCTCGAGCTTTTGAAACGATTAATCCGATTTTTATTAAGCATAAATTAGAGAGATTAGGAGTGCGAGGTAGAGTACTGAATTGGGTTACATCATATATGACCGACAGATCCTTAGTTGTAAAAGTGGGTGATGATTTCTCAAGTCAGTATAACTGCGAACTTAGAACTCTACATGGTGGCACTTTGGGACTGTTGCTTTTCCTACTATATGTTAACGATCTCTCAGAATTCATTGGCGATGTTAAATTATTCATGTATGCCAGACGATACTACTATTGCAGTTACAGGAGAAAGTATGGAGGAAATCGAATTCAAAGCCTGCTCTATAATAAAAAAGTTTAACGATTGGTGTGAGAGAAATCACCCTATAATAAATTCGGAAAAGACTAAATGCATAAGTTTCTCAAAGAATGTGTTGGAGGCTCAGAGTTTTTCTGTGGTTTTGGATACTGTTTCAATTATCTGCGAATCGTCAGTTAAGTTTCTGGGATGCATAATAGACCAACACCTATCTTTTTTTCTCAAATTGACGAGATATGCAGCAAACTATCTAGACTGTATTTTTCATTGTTTACTCTTAAAAGGCATCTAGGAATGAAGGGTCTCGAGTGATGAGCTCTCTCTTTAATGAGTGTATACTATTGTATAGTGAACCCTCTCTTGACCTCACATGTTGCTGTTTGGGATAATAGATCAGAGGCACAAAGGGTATTTGTATTTCAGAAAAGATTTATGAGACTGATTTTTGGTTTCAAATATAATGAGAGCTGCCGTGAAACATTTAAAAAATAAAAAATTTTAACGGCTTATTATAAGTTCTGTCGTCTACGATATCAGCGAATTTAGCAACATGCTGAAAGTCACTCCTGCCTAGTCAGTGTCTGTACTTTGTTTGTACTGTTTGTTGGTACTTTTGTGGTTATTATAGTTTCTAAGTTTTAGATGTGTGTAATTAAGTTTTTTTTTAGAATAGTTTTACTCTTTTAAATAAGATAATTAGGATTATAAGTTTCTTTCTCCTGACTTGTCTTATTCTATTGTATATGTAGTATCAAATGACCAAATAAATCAGTAATCAGTTAAGTTAGGTACAGAATATTGTGTTGATATGCAAATTTGTACGTGCTCTTGTCCTAAAGGCCATACAGGGAAAATATGTTAACACCAATCAGCTGTCATTAAAAAATACGAAATTATTTCAGCATGCAATATATTGTCAAATATTCAAAAAAACCAATTTATACAAAATAGCTACTAATAAGCTGAATAAGCCGTCCTGAACATCTACTACAATCATTGCTACTAAAGGACAGGGAATCCTGCCCTTCAGGAGGAACGAAAAGTAATTATTCTTTATTGAACAGACCCTCATCATGTGCCAAAATAGCGATGACTAATTTCAACAAAATGATAATGATCACATTTTAGAAGAAGTAAATGGAAATTATTTGCAAACAAATTCATTACTGATTTTGAACAAAATCTAAAGGATGACCCAGAAAACTTTCAAGGAATAAATGCTTTTATGAACAATTATAATAAGAATATTAGAAGTTCTTCGCTTTTAAGTGGTAAATCTGTTGACACTAAAACAAAACGTCCAATTTGCACTTCTCGCAAACGTATAAAAATTTCGGTTCCAGTCAGGAAAAAATCAAATAGCACACTTAAACGAAACTTGACCCCTTATAATTTGCAACATGTTAAAGAGAAGTCCTTAGGTACAAGAAAAATTAAAAAATTATATATATTATAAACAAATTTTATTATTTTTATGTCAGTTAAGCATGTAGTTCTAGTTTTCCAAAATTATAAGTAAGATTTCTGTAAAATAAGTTTCAGGTCACAATTATGTGGCCAGTTGTACAGTTAACTTAAAAAATATATTTTTCTGTAGTTTTATAAGTAGTTTTTTTAGTTGATTAACCTATGACTTCTTTGTTGATATCATCACAAATTGCTTACGGGTTTAATTTTTTATTTCCTTACCTATAAAATCCAAAGCTATAATGACACAATACGTTAAGTGTTCCTTCGTGCCATAGAAATGTAAAGTCCAGTTCAGAGATCTATTACAATCTTTAAGCCAAGATTTGCCGTAATAATTTTAAAAGTCCATTAAAGGTATTATGAAACTTAAATAAATAAAATTTAAGACTTTCTTTTTGGGGTAATTTAAATATTCTAAAAGCTGGTAGAAATGCACTAAACCTATAAGCATATTTTCGTGTGTATGTGTTAAGTAACTCAAGTCTGATGATGGCAAGAACACTTGCCAAAATGCATCACTCCTGAAATTAGAGGATTAGCATTTTATTTGTGGAGAAAAGACTTCCCCTACTAACTTTTCAAAATTTTTATATTTTGTTCAAGAAAACCTATATAAGCTAGTTCGCTGATATTATTAGTGGTATTTATACAAAAAATTA
This sequence comes from Anthonomus grandis grandis, assembly GCF_022605725.1. Lineage (NCBI taxonomy): Eukaryota > Metazoa > Arthropoda > Insecta > Coleoptera > Curculionidae > Anthonomus > Anthonomus grandis. Next base: position 31,216,441 of record NC_065553.1, on the reverse strand, counting down.
GGGGTTTTTGCTCTTCATCTTCGTAAGTAACATGTTGTACAGTATAGTCACTTTCTGGGGATTGATTCTCGAAGTAACGTTGTTCATCATAAGACGAATATGGATATTCGTCTCCAGTAGAGTCAAGTTTAGTATTATAAACTTCTTCAGTAATGCGAATTTACGAATGAGGTTTAGGGTGGTTTTGATTATTATTTTGGAGGTATGTGTTTCTCTGATTGGAAGTAGAAGGCTGATTTGTGTTATTCGTACAAATCGACATAGGGGTTGGTTTCGGTAATTGTCTATTAGGGTTTGGTCTAAAAACATTATGTTGTTGTCTGCCAAAGACTTCAGAATTTGTCCTAAGACAGGGTAGTCTATAATTGGGGTTTTGTCTAATATTGACAGATCCATTTAGGTCCGACTTGTTGGGGGTTTGTTCTATTTTTCTTATTAAAATTATTAGTGTTATGCAGTACTATGTTCGAAAATCACATTACCTTAAGTTATTTGCATAGTTGTTTTGGAAATATTTTGTATTGTTTTCTTGAAGCACAAATTGTATGGCTTTGGCTAAGTCTGTTGGTCTTATGCATCTAATAGTGTGCATTCTGTCTAAGGGTTCTCTTAGTCCCAAGATGAAGGTAGTTAATGCTAACTCTTTATACATCCTTTTTTAATAAATGCTGTTTGCTCTACGTTGCATCTACGTAACTACATAATAGATATAATATTTTTAAAACTCTATCATAGTAACTTTGTGGCGATTCATTGCCTAATTTATTACTAAATCTCTAATTAAGCAGGTTTCTAAACGTATATCTAACTAATTTCACGATAATTTACCTATCAAGCAACATTCGTAGCTTTATAGAAATTATCAATAATCGATTTACAGAGAACAAGATATCGATTAAGCTAAGATGAATTACTATCGAACTGCGACACACAGTTTAAATATTCTATTTTAAATTGTGCCATTTTGTGTTCTAAAAATTTTACTGACATGTCTTCCTCTTATCAATCTTTGACACCATTAGGTATGGTACTGAACCACCAATCGGTACTGTAAAACAGACATACAACCAGATATAATAAGACGAAGAACACCCTTGGATAAAAGAATGGTAAAGTAGTTATCTATATCTATATTATTTGCAATCAACCTCTTAATCATTAGATCAGTGTGATTTAGCTTGACTATAACCATCATTTTCTTCACTGTTTTTCCCTTATTAGAATAACCCATTTTTTTTCTCCTTGTTTCAGATCTTCAACTCAAGAAAATGGACCAGTGCTAGAACAGCCTTAATTTTATCAAAAGGGTTACACTAAAAATTGAATCTAATAACCATTTTTCCAATATATTTCCTTAAGTAAAATTTAATCAATTCATTCTGACCTTTATTGAAGATATTCTTTATTAAAGTTATCCCTAAAAGAATAAACCAATTATTTTGACTTATTTGTTAAATAATATAAAAAATACCATAACTATTTATTTTATTATCGTGACGGCTTCAAATAAACTATGTGTTCATTTATACCTACAAATTACCCTTAATGGACTAATCAAAAAAACTGTAACAACTTAATAACACATAAATATTCTTCAGTTTTAGATTTCCTCCATCCAATAAAAATAAATTCTTTTTTGAGTAGCAATCCCCAAACTGTAGGGGAGACTTCAATCACCAAGTCATATATGTTGTTTGAGGGGTAATAAACCTGATTTCAGAGGAAACAGCCTCTAAGTTATCATTTAAAGCAGTGATGTTATTGATTATCTGCTCAGATGTATCCAATCCCTCCAATCGAACATCCCTTTCAAGTAAGCTTGGATTGTATTTTAGAGCTTCATCAATTCTGTATTCGTCGCCTACTACGATTTATCGTCCTGACAATGGACAGCAACACCCCCACGTATTTTCCTGGTGTTAAAAAGCTTTATATCCCCAGGATTGATTGAATGTGCTATTTGAGCCAAGATATTGACTGTTTCCGCGATTGTTTTTGTTAAAAAGAACCGAACTCGATTTTAATACATTACTATATGATTTAGGAGCTGCGGTAGAGATACGGTTACTACTATTTAGAGGTGAGACATCCTTTGAATAGTAATCATGCAAATTATGAAAATTAAGCACTGTGTTTTGCAACTCTATAGTAAATTCAGAGCTTATACTTTTTGGTTAATTCAAATTCTCTCCTCAGACAATCTACTTCCTTTTTTAGCAAGACATTATCAGAGCTGGCGGCGGTTGAATTAAGAATGGGATTTTTATTACAATTGTCCCATAACCAGTGCAAGTTAGGACAATCAACGATTATTTTAAGCCATCAATCTCTAATAGCCACGCAAAAAGCATGAATGTCAGCAAGCAGCCACTGCACTTAAAAGATTTATTTACAACAATGAAATTGTCTTTGCATTTACCACATGTCTCTACTGGGATATCAGAAGGCATGTTTTCATCCCCAAATTACCATGCTCAAATACCAATAGCCTCAAATTATAATGCAAAGATTGCGCCAGGAATATCAGTACAACCCGGCAGCAGGGGCAAGACCAAGACAAATATTTTACTCTCAGCGCAGCAGGAATATCGAATAAAAGCAACTTTAAGATCCGGACACACATAACCGCAACGAGAACGATCCGTGGAGTCGGCCGTGTCACGGACGACTTGGTCTAAAATAAACCAATAAAATTATATAAGCCCGTTTTCACAAAACGATTTACGCCCGTGTGACGAAACCGAGACGAGACCGCACCGCGCCGATTTAAATTTGTTTGAATTTTTACTAAAGAATCAGCGTTTGTCTAGTCAAAGTTGTTTGGTAGACTGTTGTCAGTTTTCTCTTCCGACATCTACCCTACCACGTGCAAGCTACCACACGTTTTTTTGTTAACCTAGTTTTTTCTTTAATTTTTCAATCCCAATTCAATATTTTGAAAACTACTAAACCTTTTGCATATATTATTATAATGTAAGTTAAAAAACGCATCAACCATACACCACGAGTCTTGTTAATACGCTAGTAACACAAAACACTGATGTAAACACGGCCGTCTATCGGTCAAGTGTGATCTGACAAATCGTCCACGGAAGTCGTCCGTGACATTGCTGACTCACGGATCGTTCTTGTTGCGGTTATGTGTGTCCGGACCTTTAGAATAGGCCAGTAAAATGCTTACCGGATAAATTGGCTGTTTTATAAGCGGATAATACTAGAAAACTTGAAGATTAGTCACTCAGCAAATTTAACATACTTTGATTGCAGTTAAAACTTATAATTTTACGAAAATCAACGGAGATCAAAACAGATCGATATATTTTAAGACAGTCATTTCACAGGACTTCAACGAAGATTATTAGTTGGGATAACTAATATTATAATTTGTCACAAACAAAACAATTGATTATCATAACAAAAGATATTTTTTTAATTAAAATTGTTTTGTTAGAATAAAAACAGTTCGTTATCATGACACAAATTTATTGGTTATTGTGACCAAAATTATTGGTTGTCATACAAAAGTTATTAGTTGTCATAGCAAAAATTATTAACAATAAACTTAAAATTTTTAATAAAGTTTGTGGGTACTGGAACAATGTTTATTTTAAATAACCAAAAAATTTAGTTACCTAAACGAAAGGGGGAGTTCTAAAAAAGCCACCAGTTTTAGTAGCCGTAACAATAGAAACGCGTACCTGTTCCTCGTACTAATTTATACCTGCTCTTATACCTAATTTTTTGACCTCTCCTCTACCCTATCCACACTTTCGGGCTACTATTACTAATTTTTTAGTTATGGCAGCCTTATTTTTCTCAGTGTACGTACGTTAGGAATGTTTTATATATTTTAAGAGTAGTGAATGTATTTATATTATAACATTTACACGTAAATAAATCAATAAGAATGTCATTAATCCAGAATTGTATATACAGGGTGTCCCAGCGAAAACGAAACAGAGCTATTTTCGGTATGAAAAAATTTTTTTTTTTCAAAAATCTCGGACACGTCGATTTTATTTTTGAGGGGGACAACTTTTCCTTACCAAGGCACCCTCATACCAGCAACCCCCTTCGAGGGGGTGGAATCACCCCTAAAATCCTAAATGGAAAGAGGGGTCGTATGATACCTTATTTTAAAGGTCTTTTAATTCTGAATATAACTGCCAAATTTGAAGTGGCTAAAATTATTTCTCTGGATAAAACAGCTTGTCAAAATTGCGGAAACAGCGAAAATGAAAAAGGTATTATGGACTCTTTTTTGGATAATATTTTTAAAAGACCAAGGAAATCCTATTTTCGAAGGGGTCACTTATTAATTAAGAGGCCACCTAATACCTGGAATCCTTTACGAGGGGTTGAAAGCACCCCTTAAATCTTAAACAGAAAGAGGGATCGTGTCATACCTTATGTTGAAAGCGTTTTCACTTTAAATTTAAATGGTGACTTCTGAGTGACTGATGGATTTCTTCTGGATATGAAAGCCAAATAAAATTCTGGAAAAAATGCTTTAAATAAACCTTTATGCCTGAAACCTTTTCTTACAATTTTTTTTTATTGGATCATTAAAACATGATTAAAAATTTATTAGTATTGTTAATTTTATTGTTATTACACCTTATCAGCATATCATAAATAAAAACAAAATACCAAATAAAATGCAAACACAAGTATCTGAAGAATTTATTTAGCTTGCTAAATATCATTGGTAATTTTTTCATAAAGCAGCATTTATTTAAATAGTTTTAAATTATTACCCAGTCTTTTACGTGTTGAAACACTGTTAGCAATGGTTTATTCTACTGCAGAGAGGGTTGAGATGATAGAGTTTTTCTTTCGGCATAACAATTGTGCCAATAGAACGGTACAAGAATTTAATGACCTTCATCCAGAAAAACGAGTCAACAGAAAATACGTTCTAGAAATAGTTGCTAAATTTACAATGGCAGTGTCTTAAATAAAAAGCGTGAGGTTCAAAATGCTGTTGTTGTCAATGAAGCAATGCAAATAACTGTCCTAGGTCAACTTCATGCCGAGCCAGGAATAAGTGTCAGAAAATTTGCGACGAGTACAGGAGTAAGCAAAAGTAGTGTTCATAGGATACTTAAGCATAATAAATTCCATGCTTACAAAATTCATCTGGTGCAAGAACTGAATGAGGACGATTTTGACAGACGAGTGCAATTTTGTGAATCGCTTAGTGATATGATAACTGTTAATCCGCGTCTTATTTACAACATTTGCTTTTCAGATGAATGTACTTTTTTTCTTAATGGCAACGTAAATCGTCATAACTGCCGCTACTGGTCAAATGAAAATTCGAGCCAGTTTCGTGAAATTCATACCCAGTTCCCTGAGAAGTTAAATGTTTGGGCGGGAATCTTGGGCGGCTCCATTGTTGGTCCGTTTTTTCTGCCCGGAAATTTGAATGGAGAAATGTACCGAGATCTCTTGGAAAATGCCGTATATCCAAGAATAGCAGAAATAATGGAAGGCGGAAATCATTCTGATGATGATCAAGTCGTTTTCCAACAAGACGGAGCGCCTCCACATTATGCTGCTGGTGTGAGGCAATATCTTGATGAGATATTTCCTGATCGTTGGATTGGAAGGAGAGGACCTTTTATGGAATGGCCAGCTAGGTCACCCGATTTAACCCCATTAGATTTTTTTTATGGGGGCATTTAAAAACAAAAGTTTACGCTACCCAACCAGACACCCTAGAAGACTGAGAAACGCGCTTGTTTTATTTAAAAGACACAAAAGGAAAAGGGTAGGTATTTCATATCTCTCCACTTTTACTGGCAGTAAAGATTGTATTTCTTGCTATTTTTATATCCACAAGATATCCATCAGTCACTCAGAAGTCACCATTTAAATTCAGAGTAAAAAGGCCTTCAAAATAAGGAATGACACGACCCCTTTTTCTATTTAAGATTTAAGGGGTGCTTTCAACCCCTCGTAAAGGGTTCCAGGTATTAGGGTGGCCTCTTAATTAATAAGTGACCCCTTCGAAAGTAGGATTTCCTTGTTCTTTTAAAAATATTATCCAAAAAAGAGTCCATAATACCTTTTTCATTTTCGCTGTTTCCGCAATTTTGACAAGCTGTTTTATCCAGAGAAATAATTTTAGCCACTTCAAATTTGGCAGTTATATTCAGAATTAAAAGACCTTTAAAATAAGGTATCACACGACCCCTCTTTCTATTTAAGATTTTAGGGGTGATCCCACCCCCTCGAAGAGGGTCACTGGTATGAGGGTGCCTTAGTAAGGAAAAGTTGTCCCCCTCGAAAATAAAATCGACGTGTTCGAGATTTTTGTAAAAAAATTTTTTTTTCATACCAAAAATACCTTTTTTTCGCTGGGACACCCTGTATATCTGCAAAACGATTTTTTAATTTAAAAAGCAGAAGGGATATACAGACCAGTATTAATACTACAATGAAAGCAGATTTTTGCCTCCAAAAACTCCTTATGGACTTTTTGGACCTTTTAGACCCCTTATGAGTCTTATTTTTATTTATCTGTATTTTTCTTAAATGCGTATATCCTAATGTTTTGCTTTAAAATGTAAAAAAGTTTTTGAGTTTTAAAATAGAATTAGTTTTAAACAAAATGTTTCATCTATTCAAGATTATCGTTAATTTAACATTTTAACTCTTGAATCTTTGCTTATTTTAAAATATTGTTTAGAACTTTAAAAAAAAAATTACTAATTTTAGACCAAAAGTAACACATACCTTTGAGGATAATATTTGCTTTTATAGTACCTGTGCAAGACCTGTGCACACAAAAAAATCTAGTATCCTGTTTAATATACTTTTATTATCAGTAAAATATAGTTAGGATGAAACTATTCAGCATTGTTTTTAAACTAAAATGTTATCATTTTTTACATATTTTTGTCTTAAAAACTATTATCCAATGAAACAAATCAATTTTTAAATTGACTACAATATTCGTTTAATTTAATATTTACAATTATTAGCTTAATAAAGATGATTTTTTTCTAACTATTACTATACTAAAATCATTTTAATCCTAAAAGTCATAGGTATTTTCAAAAACAAAACATTATTAAAAAATATGATATATTTGATAATAGTTTAATATTTATTATCAGATTAATATCAGTTTTTCATTATATAATCACCCTAATAATTGTTCCAATACATATTATAGTACTGATGCTATAGAATTTATTAATCTCAAATTAACAATAATCTTAAAAGATAGTTTCCCCGTGATACTAAAAAAGTTGAGTTATAATCGTTTCCTAGAAATTTGGCGGTAACGGACTTTCGGCGCGGTTCCCTTATTACCTTGTTCATTTTTTTGTTTTGTTTTTGTTCAGTATGTTGTAATACGTGAATGCGGCAGGGCCATTTTTGGAGGAGCATTTTTCGTAGCAAGAATTGCGTGTCTTATTATATTTTGTGCGACCAAAATTTTGTTATGGAAAATCTGCTGAAAGATTGGGGGTGTTCCGAGGATATCATAAAATCCTTCTTAGGTAAGTTTTTAAAGATAAGTTTACTAATATGTAGGGGTATATACATATGTACATATAAAATATTAGTTTTAATTATTACATTTTAAATTTATTAAAATTATTTATTTAAATATTATAGTATATTAAGAAAAGAAACATTAAAAAAAACAAATTCAAAAATCACCAAATGTTTGTATTTTTAACTGTATTATATTATGTCAAAAAAGGTAATTTCGAGGTCCTACAATTAAATACGCAATTTTAGCACTTACATTAAAAATAGTTATTAGTTATTAGTTAATATAAATACATATGTATATACATATGAGAGTATGTCAGATTTCTTTTTTTAATTAAAACATTTTATTATAACTGTCTCATGTCTAAGCCTATAGAGGTGAGTTAACATATATAAGCAGCATTCTATAGTTATTTGGTGTAAAATTATCATGCTTTTTTAAATGGTACCTATACAATTCATATACACAACATAATTTTTTTGCAGATAATGATATTACTGTAGAGGTCCTGCATCTATTGGACAATGTCTAAAACCAAAGCATCACTTTTTGCTTCATTATCCTCGAATTACAGAAAAGATTGGTCCGCCTATTTATTTAATAACAGAGAGAAATGAGGGTAAACATAAAGACTTTAAAACTAATGCACATAATATAAGAAGCAGAAGGAATTTGCCTTACTCTTTATCTCTTAGATGCGACGAAAAATTGTGCCACAGGACTCTAGCTAGAAGAGGGTTTAATGATATTATAAATTATGGACCTATGGACGAGATTTTGGTGATATTAATCTTGAATTAATTAACGAAATAAATAGCACATCAAATTTATGTGTAATACCTTGGTATAAGATTAATGGAACAAAATCCAGAAAAAATGCACTCCTTTTAAAAAACAGATTTTTTTCTCATTTGTATCAGATCCAGCGTATACTTTTACATAAACAAAACGGTAAAGAAATATATTTTATTTGCTCCCTCTTAAGAGTAACCGACTATTCTGATCACATAAGGGCATACAAAGTAGTTGATAACGATCATTCTCAATTATGTGTGAGTCTTCATGAATTAGAATTTAAAGTTCCACTAATGAAATACAGATTTTTAAATGAAGATTATGCTTGTAAAGGATCAATTAATGATTAAAAAACTAAATATTGTTTTTTTTCTTTGCATAGGCCAAAGTCTACTAGAGTCTATCTACAACAGTTACCGCAATCCCCACGAAGTGAGCCAATGAAAACTTTCCACCCCAGTTTTTTTACGAATTAAAAAAACGTTTTTGTCTATACAGGGGGATGAAATATTTTATTATTTTTAACCTTTTAACTTCATTCCTTATGCAGGCGTGACAGTTAGCCTTAAAAACTTAAATAGGAATAGGGGTCGGGTATAGCAGTTTATTTTAATGGCCTTTTTATTCTGATTATATTCATAAACTTTATAAGTGCTGCTATTTTTTTTGTTAACTAATAACTTCCTAGAACGTATGCAAGTTTTTTTAATTTTTTTACGGAGGTCTTCTTCAAAACATGGGCGTGTTTTATACAACACTGTTAATACGGAAATTTTGACAAGCTGTCATATTAGGAAAAAAAATAGCAGCAATTTTAAACTCGGAGAATATAATCAGAATAAAAAGACCTTTAAAATAAGGCGCTACTTAACCCCTTTTCCCGTTTAAGAGTTTAGGGTTGAGTGTCACCCCCGAGTAGAATATGAAGTTAGGGGTTGGAAATAATAAATTAATTCGTCTCCCTAGAATCAAAAATGCACGGGTGCGAAAGTTTTTAATTTTTTATAAAATACATAAAAAAAGCTGGGGTGGAAAGTTTTCAGTGGCCCATCCTGTATACTACGTTTCTCATATCCTGTTTAAAATAGTGTTATAAAAATTATTTAGATTTTAAAAAATTTTATAAAATACGTCCATACCAAAAATTATAAATAGAAATTAAAACTATAAATATGTATAAAAAAACAAAGCAGTCTAAACCAAGCCAGTGTTATATTTTAAGAACATAAGTTTTTGTTTTATGACCTCGTCAATAAATTAATATTACCTAAATATGTATGTAGGTATATATATACAAGTATATAACACAGATATAATGTTATGTTTTTTGTTATATTTATTTCCGCTATTCTTTGTTTGCAAAATTTGTAGCTCTTTTATATGATTTTGAAATATAAAGTACATCTATGAAAATGTTTTTTTTTTTACAAAACTCACTTTTTTACTGCTACGGATATTTTTTGTTTCGATGTAGGTAAGTGATTCCTTTTGAGGAGAACGTTTTAAAAAATTTCTTTTAAAAGGTATCTTCTGTTAGTGCAATATAGATTTAATATACTTATTTTGATAAAGTTTTATGACTTCAATCACCGAATGGTAAAACGCAGTAAAATTAAATGAAATTCAATTTTGTTGCTGCGATAAATATTGATGTTATATAATTAATTTTATAATTCAAATAAAAATAAAACTAAATAATTATTAAAAAATAGTATCAATAATTTAATGATATTGTAGTATTATTTCTATTGTTTTTTTATCTTTAATTTAATAGCAACAAAGTATCAAGAAAAGTTTAGAATAATATTACTTCTCTAATAGATGAAGCTTAATACTAATATACAATGAATTCAATATCAACTAATAAATATTTTAACTATATACTATTACAGTATTTATAACTTGCTGGTTTCATTTTTAATATATCTTAAACTAATTTAATGATAAGGACTATTCTCAAACAAAGCTTATAATATTAATAGTCTGAAACATTTAATTATAATAAATCCGATGGCAAAGAATATTATCAACTTTAAATAGATGGTATACCTACTATCGGTATGAAAAAATCAAATTATCAAAATTATAATACAGAATATAAGATTAAAGATAAAAAGTAAGACAAAGTTATATTTAATCTGTGCATATAATATCTTTGCTGATATTCATGCCTATGATAGTTTCAACCTAAAACTTGTAGGTTCAATTAGATACTACTTTTTTTGTGTGTGGTGAATGCGCCGGGATTTTTAGAAGTTCACGTAACAGCCGCTAGATGGCGAAGCTGTGTTCGAAAAAACAGTATACAAAGTTTAACACGTGCGTCTTTCTTAGAGAATTTGTTTACTGTTTTTACTTGAAAGTCGGTGATTTAAAATTGAAAATTGGGTGATTTACGGAACACTAAAAAGCTTCTTCTCGACATTTAGTGGCGCTAAGAATGCAAAACTACTTAACTCCCGTTTCTACTAAGGCTCAACGGACTGTCAAGCATCAAATTATATTATATAAAATGCGGCCATTTATCATAGTTCTTTGGCTTGCACAGCCTTTCTTTTTACTTCTTACGAATACGAAAAACGAATACAAAGTTGGTTACTTAATAATTACCATAATTATTACATTTCAAAAAAACTTAATAAATAATAAACACTATATAATTACCACAAACATATGTATATTATACAAACAAAAACGGGACACAAGCTAGATGAACCAACATGAATTTTTTTTTAAAATAAGTGGTTTATAATACTAAATTTACAATTAAATGATTTTTACAGGCCCTTTTAAAAAACTTTATTCTTTCGATTTGTTTTGTTTTTTATTGGCAACATATTGTATTTGTTTAAACCATTTAAAAATAATGAATTGTGAGCACGTTCTTGAGAAACTCTAGGTATATAGAAATTATTTCTCGATCGCGTGTTTCGGCAGAGAATACTTATGACTTTACTCAGCAGATACTGGAGCATGAATTTTTAATCCTATGTTTACGAGGTCACTTTCTGGGGAATGCAAACGTAGTATTGCAAGGATGCAAGAAACGTTAGCCACACTTTATTTCAAATCAATTCTTGTGAATTGGTCACTCACAATTAACTGCAAAATTATGAAGTCATAACGCATTCTGCTAGACTAAATATTAAGAGATCTCAGGCCAAAAGGTACCGCCTCTTGTGCATAAAGCGGGCGTGAGCACTCTATCTGAGCGGCGAGGCGACTATAGTATTATGCGCATGGCCGTATTTTGCAACTTGTGAAGTCGAGACAACTCATTTTGTTTTAATAAAAATAATACACTAGAACAATAGTTAAAGTGAGGCAGGATAAGTACATTGTAAATAGTTCTTTTGTCCATAAGCTTAAGTAAGGTGAACATCGAAATAAATGGTAAACCTTTATGAATCTTCTTAATGACCTCAATCAAGCGCATGACCTTTAAAATTTAAGTCTCGATCCATCCATCTACTAGTACATGGAATTTTCCCTCTTTTTAATTTTTATATTTAATTATTTTTATATTTAACTGTGCTGGTTATTATTTTTTAAGTGTGTGTAAAACATTCCTTTGCTATTATCATATATTTTGTTTTAGAGATATTAACCTTTAAATTACATCACTCATAGACCGATTTCAAAATATTATTTAATTAAGTTGAGGCTCATGTGTGTTTAATGTAGTAAAATAAAATAAAGCATCACCTGAAAAAAGGTAAATTCTGCATTCTTTAACATAATCTATTAATTCATAAATATATGTTACAAATAGCAATGGTCCTAAAACACTACCCTGTGGAACGCCGTATTTATTTATTAATGGTTTTGATAAAACATCATTAATTTTTAATACCTGTTTTCTATCTTTTACATACGTACTAAACCACCCCAAAATAAACTCTGTCTATTGATGGTTTCAAATGCTCTTCTTAAATCTAGAAAAATGGCACCAGTAGCTAAATTACAGATACATTATTTTCCAATCAGCCAACACACCCTAAACAGCAGTTTCGCAGTTAAACTTTTCTCTAAAGCCGGATTGAAAGTCTTGTTTTATTCGCCATGTTAAACAAAATTAACAAAGTTCTGTATAATTAATTAAATTAAATTGGGAAAATCTACGGTCCAAATTACTATCCTGGTTTACTAAGACCTGTGCAATATTTGTTCTATCTACATCTAATAACATTTCATTTATACTGTCTATAAAATAGTGATTCAATTTGTGGGGTAAATTATTTTTCATATAACTTCGCCGTTAATTTCCAATTATTTCTATATATTTTATTTCCACAGTACTTTCTCTTTTCACCCCTTATTATTTTTACTGCCAAATTTCTTTTTTCTTCCATATTTCTAGTAGCAGCTTCCACAACATAATTCCACCAAACTTTATATCTAGGATAAATGTTAATTGTTCTTAACGGAGCTATGACATCCAATGCATTTATTATGATACTAATAAATTTATTATACTTTTCACTCATATTACCATGATCAAAATTAAAATTGCTCTGTTCTAGTAGGTTGTTTGATAAAATCAATATATCTTCCTCTACTTTGCAAAATTTTTGGGTCTCTTAAATATACATTGTTGTGCAAAATTTCAATTATATAGTGATCAGTAATTCTTGGACTTTCTAATACTCACATCAATTAAATAATTTTTAAATTTTTTTAATTCCCGAGTTCTAAAATCAATATTAAAGTCACCAATTATAATGACAGAAGATTGATTATCAAGAATGCTTTCATCACACCACCCCAAGAAAAAAGTTTCGAACTCAACCCTTGAAGAACTAGGAGACCTATAAAAATGTCCTATTATGATAACTGATATAATGAAACTATAAACTATTTCCTATTATGATAAACTTAGGTTATTTCTAACATAGATTAATGCTCCGCCGGTCTTTATACTGTCACTATCCACTCTATATACATTATAACCAGCAATGTCAATTTATGTGTCCAAAATATTATCTGTTAAGCATGTCTCAGACAATATGACTACTACTGCATTTTTTTAATTTCAAGTCATAAATTTCATGAAAAAGGGCTGTTAAACTAGATGCATTAAGATATAACAAAAAGATATTATTTTTAGCTATGATATTAAAATTTCGCTACACCCACTTTTAAAAAATTATCATTTTCAAGATTTACAGTAATTGTTGATTAATTATATTTATTATTATTATTTAATTATATATTAATATTATTATGAAAATGTAAATACGTTAATTATTCTGCTAGTTTTTGTACAATTTTATTAGTATTGTGTAGTTAAAGTTGATTCGTAGGGTTTCTTTAGGGTTCTACTTACGTTTGCTTTATTATTTTCATCTATAGTGTTTAGTTTTTAGGTAGTTCATCTTGTTTGAGAGCCCCATTTTGGCCCCAATTTAGGTTATTTAGGTTATATTATTGTAAATCCCTGTAGTTCTAATTTTCTAGAATTTGTATACTTGCTTGCTTTGACTGTCAGTATTCTCCTAAAATTATTGGTCTCTTTGGGCAAAAACAATGAAGATAATTCTAAATATTTCGAAACTGTTCCATCGGGTTTTAAAAAGGACGCGCTTCGTGACAAATCATTCAGTTTTAATTGTTTAGTCAGTTTTTACCTTGGAAACAATTAAACGACAGTCAAAGCGAGTTAGGTTAGTGTTTTTGACGTTGACAATAAAAGTGTGTTCCCGAATTTCGTTACAATTGGTGTCAGAAGTAAAGGATATTTGGAAGCTCATTTTAGTGGATGCCTTTAACAAGAAGTCAGGCCAAGATGGAGACCGAGAAATTGATGGAGCTGCTATTAAGGAAGTTTGACGAGCAAAAAGTAGAACAAGAAGAACGAGACCGTAAACAGAAGGAAGAACAAGAACAACGAGACCGTAAACAGAAGGAAGAACAAGAAGAACGAGACCGCAAACAAGAAGAACGAGACCGTAAACAGAAGGAAGAACAAGAACAACGAGACCGTAAACAGAAGGAAGAACAAGAAGAACGAGACCGTAAACAGAAGGTAGAACAAGAAGAACGAGACCGTAAACTGAAGGAAGAACAAGAAGAACGAGACCGCAAACAAGAAGAGCGAGACAAGAAACAGGAAGATTTACTAAAGACAATTAAATCTGACCTGAAGAAGGAAAATGAAGACCTGATAAAGACCATGAAAGATGACCTAAAGAAAGAAAATGAAGACCTGATTCGAACCATGAAAGATGACTTACTTAATTTAAAAAATAATCTTAAAAAGGAGCAGGAGGAACGAGACAGAAAACAAGAGGAACGAGTTTTACAACTTAAAGAAGATCTGGAGAAGAATCAGAAACAATTAATGACTAACTTTGAAGCAACAGTAGAAGAAGAATTGGGGCAAGTACAAAAAAAGATCCAAGAACTAGAGATGAAAGTAAAACGGACTCCTCTTCATCCCGATCCTGGAATGCAAACAATGATGAAAGTAAAGCCACCAAAATTCGACGGCAAAGAAGCTTGGAGTACCTATTTGAATCAATTTGAGGCCGCTGCTAGGGGAAATCGCTGGGATAACGAAGAAAAGGCAATCAATCTTAAGCTAAGCCTTAGAGGAGAAGCTACAGAAATATTAAGAATGGTGCCATCTGAGGATCAGCTCAATTTCGACGTACTGGTGCGTACCTTAGAGATGAGATACGGTGAAGCCCATCTACAACAAGTGTACCAGGCTCAATTGAAATCTAGAAGACAACAACCCGAGGAAGGACTCCAACAGTTTGAGGCCGATGTTGCTCGATTAGTAAATCTGGCTTACCCTTCAGCCCCAACAGAGTTCCGAGAACAAATTTCTATAAATTGTTTTATTGACGGAGTTCGAGATCCAGATACTAACCACGCTCTAAGGATGGCTCATCATAAAAGTATATCAGAAGCTTTGGCCCATGGACTAGAGTATGAGGCAGCTTTTCAAGCAACTAGAAGGCAGACACGAATAAGACAAATCAGAACTTCGGAAAGTGATCTCGAAGACCGCCTAAAGAAGCTTGAATCATTATTAGCGAGGAAACCTAAAAGACCATTGCAATGCTGGAATTGCAATGAGGAGGGGCACCTTAAACGTCAATGCCCCAAGCCTTTAAGAGATCCAAGGAACCAGGAAAACTTCAACTTCAAGCTGGCTGGGTGCTACCAAGCCCCACGTATAAAACTAAACCGGCTGCCACATCCTGGAGAGAGCTTGGTAGTACCGGGAAAAATATGCGGCCGTGAATGTGAGATGGTAGTGGATACAGGATCAAGTCATACTATCGTGAAGCCGAACATCGTAGCACACTGTAGGCTCTCAGCACCACCCAATTTAATTCTGGAGTCTGCAAATGGAAAAAGGATCCCGATTCTTGGATTGCACGAAGCTACAGTCACCATTGGCTTAACAACATTCCAACAGCCAGTACTAGTGGCAGAAATCATGGATGATGTCATATTAGGATTAGATGTTATGAATGCTCAGCAGTTTAAAATGGATGTATATAACCGGATATTGACGACGAGAAATGAAGAGATTTTTATGCACCACCTATATGAAGATAAAGTAAATACCAGAGTCGTTAAGGTGTTCAAGGATGTTACTATACCAGGTAATTCAGAGGTGGTGGTTTATGCTACAACTGGAGGAAAAGAGGGAGAAACTGTTTTGATTGAGCCCATGGAAAACTGCAAACTATATGGTCAAGGAATTTTTCCAGCCAAGACATTAACTACGCAGAAGAAATCTACTATTTTGGTTCGAATGGTAAATTTAAAAGGATATGATCAACACCTGAAACAAGGAGAGAACATTGGCGTATGCTCTGAAGTAGTGGCAGTCATGAAAAATGCTGATAGAAGTCGTTATTCAAACAGACCTTTTCCTGTATGTTTACAAAACCTATTTGAAGAATCTTCTGCCAATTTAACCATGGACCAGTGTAGTAAATTGCGACGTCTTCTTGAAGAAAATCAAGATGTGTTTTCCTTGCACGATAAAGACCTGGGAAGAACTGATTTGGTGCAGCATCGAATTAACACTGGAGACAATGCTCCGATTAAACAAGCACCTCGAAGAATTCCGATAGCTAAACAAGGAGAAGTTTCCTCAATGCTTCAAGAAATAAGGACACAAGGAGTGATAGAGCCTTCTCAGAGTCCTTGGACATCTCCAGTTGTGCTAGTGAAGAAAAAGGATGGATCCACTAGATTTTGTGTAGACTATCGGCGACTGAATGATATTACCAAGAAAGACAGTTATCCCCTACCAAGAATTGACGACACCCTGGACACGCTATCAGGTTCACAATGGTTCTCAACACTCGATCTAAAGAGTGGATACTGGCAGGTAAAGATGCACCCAGAAGATAAGGAAAAGACCGCATTCTCGACTGGAACAGGACTTTGGCAGTTTACAGTAATGCCCTTTGGACTCTGCAATGCTCCAGCTACCTTTGAGAGACTTATGGACACAGTTTTACGTGGAATGACTTGGGAATCATGTTTAGTTTATCTGGATGACGTTATCATACTGGGGAAAACATTTGAAGATCATTTGAAGAATATTCAAAAGGTATTTGTTAAACTGCGAGAGGCCAACCTGAAGCTAAGTCCTAAAAAATGTTGCTTATTTCAAAAAGAAGTTCGATACCTTGGCCATGTAATATCAGAAAAAGGTGTCAAGACTGATCCAGATAAAGTAGAGGCGATCGAAAAATGGCCACGACCCACTGACAAACACCAGTTAAGAAGCTTTCTGGGCCTTTGTACCTATTACAGAAGATTTGTAAGAAATTTCGCTAATCTTGCAAAGCCTCTACATAAGCTCACGGAGGACAAAGTGGTATTTAGTTGGTCAACAGACTGTGAAGAAGCATTTCAACAGTTAAAGAGAGCACTATGCACATCTCCAATTTTAACATATCCGATTCCTGGACAAACTTTTATTTTGGATACCGATGCGAGTAATGTTGGAATTGGGGCCGTTCTATCACAAAAATATGAAGATGGCGAGCAAGTAATAGCTTATTTCAGTAAAACATTATCAAAACCAGAAAGAAACTATTGTGTCACTAGACGAGAGCTATTGTCAGCAGTAAAAGCTATTGAACATTTCCATAAATATTTGTATGGTCAACGATTTATCCTTAGAACCGACCATGCTTCGTTGAAATGGCTGTTTCAGTTTAAAAACCCCGAAGGACAAATAGCAAGGTGGCTTCAACGATTACAAGAGTATGACTTTACAATAGAACATAGGAAAGGCGCATATCACCAAAATGCCGATGCTTTATCGAGAAGACCCTGTATTGAAACATGTCAACATTGTTTTAAAAAGGAATCAAAACAGCATCCAGAGATATTTACTTGTAATCGTATTGGCCTTCACAGTTCTAAAGAGTGGGATGTAGCTAGTTTAATCCAAGATCAGTGTGATGACCCAGTATTTGGTCTTATTTACGAACTGAAATCTCGAGAAATTTCAAAACCAGAATGGAAAGACATTTCTGACAAATCTCCAGAACTTAAAGCTTATTGGTCTCAATGGAATTCATTGGTTATAAAAGATGGATTATTAAAAAGAGTCTGGGAGAGCGTAGATGGAAAAGAAAAGACATATCTGACAGTCCTTCCTCGAAAACGTATTCCGGAAGTCCTTGAAGCTGTTCATGGCGGTGTCGGCGGAGGACATTTTGGAGTTAGTAAGACCTTGGCAAAAGTGAGAGAACGGTTTTACTGGCTGAACAGTCATCAAGATGTTGAACGCTGGTGCCGACAGTGTGAGCAGTGTTCGTCAAGCAAGGGCCCAAAAACCCGGACAAGAGGAAAGATGATGCAGTATCTTGTTGGTGCACCTTTTGAACGAATTGCCATAGACGTAGCAGGACCCTTTCCTACTAGTAGCTCCGGAAACCGATATGCTCTTGTTGTTATGGATTACTTTAGTAAGTGGCCCGAGGTTTATCCGATTCCAAACCAAGAAGCAACGACAGTAGCTGAAGTGCTGTTCCAGAACTGGATTTGTCGATTTGGTGTACCCAGAGAGATACATTCAGACCAAGGAAGGAACTTTGAGTCACAAATATTCCAACAAGTATGCCAGTTGCTGGGAATCAATAAGACCCGTACAACCCCACTACACCCTCAGTCTGATGGAATGGTTGAAAGATTTAACCGGACATTTGAAACCTATTTAAGGATGGTAGTAAACTCTAAGCAAACCGACTGGGATACCTGTATACAACCATTCCTATTGGCATATCGTTCTTCTATCCACAAGTCAACTGGAAAAAGCCCGGCAAAAGTTGTCTACGGTGATGAACTTCGTTTACCTTTGGACATTATTACTGGAAGACCCCATAAGTCTGAAACCCTGGAGGAGTACGTCGACCATTTACAAGAGCGTTTACAAATTGTTCACGAACAAGCACGGGATAAACTTCATCTAGAAAGTAACAGAATGAAATCACGTTATGACATAAAGGCAAATTCTACCGGTTTTAATCCTGGGGATAAAGTCTGGTTATACAATCCACGGAGGACGAAGGGCAAGTCACCAAAGCTCCAGAAGGATTGGGAAGGTCCATTCAATGTGGTCACCAGAATCAACGACGTGGTGTACCGTATCCAGCGACATCCGACAGCGAAGATGAAAATTGTAAACATCGTCCGGCTAGCGCCCTATCATGACTCAGGTGGTCCCATGTTTGATCGGGACGATCAAAATTGAGAGGGGAGCAGTATTATGAAAATGTAAATACGTTAATTATTCTGCTAGTTTTTGTACAATTTTATTAGTATTGTGTAGTTAAAGTTGATTCGTAGGGTTTCTTTAGGGTTCTACTTACGTTTGCTTTATTATTTTCATCTATAGTGTTTAGTTTTTAGGTAGTTCATCTTGTTTGAGAGCCCCATTTTGGCCCCAATTTAGGTTATTTAGGTTATATTATTGTAAATCCCTGTAGTTCTAATTTTCTAGAATTTGTATACTTGCTTGCTTTGACTGTCAGTATTCTCCTAAAATTATTGGTCTCTTTGGGCAAAAACAATGAAGATAATTCTAAATATTTCGAAACTGTTCCATCGGGTTTTAAAAAGGACGCGCTTCGTGACAAATCATTCAGTTTTAATTGTTTAGTCAGTTTTTACCTTGGAAACAATTAAACGACAGTCAAAGCGAGTTAGGTTAGTGTTTTTGACGTTGACAATAAAAGTGTGTTCCCGAATTTCGTTACAATATTATTATTATTTAATTCAGCTTGTATAAACAATGATATAGTTGGTACATATACCGGGTGGTGCGTCGCCGAGCGGAACATGGAATTCTTTTTTTTTCATGGAACTTTTTGAAGAAACCAACCGATCTGGCAAACCCTCGTGCAAAGTTTCAAAAAATTTTAATAAGCGAATCTTGAATTATTCGATTAAATGTAATTGCAATATTACCAAATTTTCGGTTCAGGTAAAACCAGACACCAGCCACCAGCAAACAATTTGTTATAAGGCTTTGTCAAATCTGACGTACAGCCGAATACAAGAAATGTTTTTTTTGGCTTGGTGGGGAAATAAACTGAAAACACATCAGATACTGATCTAAAACTGTTTCCCGCATAATGCCATTTAATTATGACTATTTTTTCGTCGATTGAATAATTTATACTTGTTTTCAAATATCGACTGTCAGTGATTTATTGACACTTTTCCTCACGTCAGTGACAATATTTATTTTGCCCGGTATTTTGGTGCCCGTTTGGTTTTACCTGAACCGAAAATTTGCTAATTTTGCAATTATATGTAATTAAATAATTCAAGATTCGCTTATTAAAATTTTTTGAAACTTTGCACAAGGGTTTGCCAGATTGGTCTCTTCAAAAAGTTATCTTACATTTTTTCTATAAAATGTACAGGGAAGCCAATAATTCACCCCCTTAAAATTTACATGGGTTTTCCTATGTTCCGCTCGGCGACGCACCACCCGGTATAAAGTTTGACCTACTTTGACTTACTTTACAAATAATCATGTCAATCTGCCGAATAATCTCCGTCTTAATAATCGGTTTCCAAATTGACTATTTATATCAACAAAGACTACTTTCCCCTCGCTATAATAGTCTAATCTATGGGCATAGCTTTTAAGTTTGTTATTGAATTTGTTAACTATATTTTCCAAATTATTAAATCTGTATTTAAGGTAAGGAATAGAGGTGACAATTATACAGGGTGTTTCAGAACTATGGGATCAAACTTCTGGGGGTTGTTCAGTGCAACAGAAGAATCCATTTGAGTATAGGAACCCGAAGGAGTCCGGAAATGCGTCACTACGCCACTACGGCCCTAAGACGCGTTAAAATGTATAAAAAACATTAATTACCTAAATAGGATCTGCTGCATTTATTTTTACCTTTTGTACATGATACCATAACAACAATTGTTTAAAATCAACGCTTATCAATGTCAATTCTCAATGTCATGTTTAAAAATTTTATTGCTTACAATTTTTAAACATAGATTGCTAATGGAAAACTTTACCAATCAAGAATTAGCGGATATGCCTTTGGCATACGGAGCAACAAACTGCAATGACGAGCAGCATCGCGGTTGTATCATGAACGTTATCCCGAACGACAGCATCCTGGATACAAAAAGTTTATTGCGGTAATAACAGCAGCATTTGAAATCATTCAAAACGAGGATCAAATTTTTAGTGTAGTCCGCCGAAATCATGTGCGGCGTTTAAATCGGTGTATTGAGGTTGGAGGAAGACGCTTTGAACAATTGTTGTGATGGTATCATATACAAAAGGTAAAAATAAATGCATCAGATCCTATTTAGGTAATAATTATTTTTTCCAAATTTAAACGCGTCTTAGGGCCGTAGTGGCGTAGGGACACATTTCCAGACATGGGTTCCTATACTCAAATGAATTCTACTGTTGCGCTGAAAAACCTTTAGAAGTTTGATCCCATAGTTCTGAAACACCCTGTATATGTATGTGTATAATATTTCATTTTACTATTAATTTCGCAAAAATATGGAAGTTGTCCCTATTTAAAATCATGCGAGCCAGCCATTACCAAAACCTAATCATTTAGAGTAAAACCTTGTGTGAGAGCAATGATATCTTCTATAATAGAGGAAAAACATGCTTCGGGTTTAATAATAGCTTGACATTTTAAATTTGGATGTTTTACTCTAAATAAACTGAAAAGGTGCCCATATTGGTCTGTCATTATTAAAATGTTACCATCATACTTATTTTGATCCTTTAAATCTACTGATAGATCAGTTACCCTTGGAGTATTTTGATCGTTGTTATGGGTTTAAATTTTTTTTTGGTTATCTACATTTATAGAATCTTGAAGCTTTTTTAGTTCTATGCCGCCATTTTTTATATCATATTCTAGTGTCTTAATTACTCCATTCAAGTTTTCCTGTGTAGCTTTATAGACATCTTGTTTACATCAGCATTTTTTTGTTAGTACTTTTTGTCCGTTATTTGAAGTCATTTTAAAATTTTTAAAAATCGTTTTGTTTTTTAATTTTTTAATTTAATTTCTTGTTTTTTAATTTTACCTTTTTTTTTTCTTTATTTGTAGTTCTGGTTGATTATCCTTATTTTGTACCTCGATTTTTAGAACTTCAATTTTCTCAAAATATTTTTTCAATGTTTCCTTTGCTTGAACCGCTTCATATACTTCGTCCTCAAGTCTAACGTGTTTCTACGCAATTTTGAAACTGTTGCGTCCTTTGCCTCCACGATTATCTCCAGTTTCTGAATTCGCAGTTGAAAAATTAATTTTTTATATTTATGATCACTCTGCATAAAAGTAATCTAATCGTACCGTTTTTTTATTTTTATTATGTCATTTTTCCAATATATCTTCATTGGTTTGCTTTCTAAATCTATCATTATACTAATAGCAATAAAAAAGCAGCTTTCTTTCAACTAAAGCTAAAGCTTGTGCCTCTGATGTACTGATACCTGCATATTTTTTACAATAACTTAATTGACAATAATCACATGAGGATCCAAACAATTCACCTTTTGCCGGTCTAGCTTTATAGATAGTCATGTGTTTTGACATTTCAAACATGTTTTTTCATTTTTTCGGACATGTGTTGCAATAAAATTTAAAGCTATCTAACTATTTGCGAACATACAACAATACAGATTTTAGTAATAATCCACCTACTCAATTCAGCCAATATATGTGATGTAATGTAAATGTAGTGTAATGTAATGTAATGTAATGTAATGTAATGTAATGTAATGTAATGTAAAGTAATGTAATGTAATGTAATGTAATGTAATGTAATGTAATGTAATGTAATGTAATGTAATGTAATGTAATGTAATGTAATGTAATGTAATGTAATGTAAATATGTAATGTATTCACAATAGGTTCATTACGCTGTAGCACGGCAAATAAATTCCCAGTAACCCTACTTAGGTCAAACTGACCAGCTGCAGTTCAGTGGAGGAACAATGTAAAGTTTTAGGGTCAGGCCATTTTAGAAATACTCGAAATAAACGCACGTCGAAAAACAAACGCACGAGTGCGGTGAACTTCGGAAAATCAAAACAGACTAAACCAAAATAAATCAAACAAAACAATCACCGGCAAACGCGTAGAACGTAGACGACCGTTTCTCACGACTGCTACAATACTACTGTCGAAAAACTAAGTAATCAAATTTTCCGAAAAATCTTTAAAAAAATCTTATTCTCAATCTCTTCTTTCTCTTAAAATTAGCTCTGGCTACATTTTATGAAATATTGAATAGCATTTCTGGCTTTGTACCTGTCAAACGCATAAAAAGTTCTTTATTTCCCAAGTGGTTTGATTCTGACCTCAAGAGGATTGTTTTTCAGAAGACTGCACACCCAAAATTTATGACGTCTAAGAATTACAATGATTACATTGCCTTTTCAAATCTAAGGACTTCTTGTAGGGTTTAAACTGGGGAATGTTACAATTTATATGTAAACAGTCTGGAAAGCATGCTTGGGGTCAACCCTAAATTCTTTTGGAAACATGTAAATATGGAACGTAATTGAAATCGATTACCTTACTCCGTGCATTTTGATAATATGTGCATTTGATAATATTTGATATATATCCAATAAAGAAATTGTGATTTTAATTGCCAGGCATTTTTCAGGTGTTTTACGGATTTGGATTGTGCTGTTTTAGACTACTAAGTTTCAAATCATAGATATATTTTGCTTAATAACCTATCATTATCAGAAGGGTTTCAAAAATTGCCCATAAGACTACTCTAGGACCTGATAATATTCTAAATATACTTCTTAAAAATTGGTTATTTACCATCACTAAACCTCTATATATCATATTTATTATATTTCTGTATTATTAGGAAGCGGATGATGTGAGTAATTATAGAGGGGTATGTATTCAGTCCGCACTTGCTAAATTATTTGAGTTTGGTGGCGGATCAGTTAGCAATATGTAGCGTTTTTTGTTTTTAAAGATGTTATAGGTAAATAAATAAATATATAAACGAACGGCAGCTCTATATTGGTAGGCCTTTGGTCGTAGGTTAATAAATACTTACCACATTGCCATAAATCAAATCTAAGTTAGACGCCACTCAATTTAAATTACAATACCTTTTAATTGTTTGGAGCCACTTGAATTAAGAAACATTAACTCACTATACTGTTATATAATAACTGTTCTTAAATACAGAAAAGGTATTTTGAATAGAACAACACTTGTATCAGATTTCAATCAGGTTGATTATAAAAAATTCCCAATCAAATATGTACACAAAATATATGAAATAACTCTTCTGATTCCGAAATAAGAACCAAATTAAAAATACATTGAAACTCTTTTTATCTTGCTTTATACCGAAAGGTTATACTGAATAATCAAAATACTGAATAATTAGTTAACAGAATCGTTTCACATTAAATATTAAGATTTAGAAAATAATTGCATAAAAAGTGTAAGTATAAAAATGCATGGATCAGCAGAGAAGTCTTAAACAAATGGTGTTAAAGTAATAAAAGTTTTAAATAAATAATGGGTAAATATTGATTTTAAACAGAATGTTAATATTATAAGAAAATTATAAGTAGCCTTAAATATCCTCCGACTGGAACTAGGCAATTACCATGTGGTCACTTCGAAAGGTGCAGCTAAGTTTTAGTCAGATACATGAGCTAAACCAGGGTATAACTGTTAGCGATCCATGACAACATCCAGTCAACACGTAATCCAGGGAGTAGAAAAAGTCAAAGAATATTAACATAATAGTAGGACTGTAAAGGATTTAAATGTGAAAATAAATAAAGTGAAAAAAACTAGACGAAAAAATAAAACGCTACGAATATCTTGCAGAGGACTTGTGAGTGATCAGCAGTTTCGGTTTTGCAGAAACCGTTCTACTACAGAAAACCTTCTACTTACAAAATAGCTCTGCTACATGCGTTAAAGCAGGGCTACCAGGTAGACGCGATCTACAAGGTTTTCGCCAAGGCCTTCGACAGGATAAACTTTAGGGTTCTTTTAGCTAAATTAAATGCTTTTGGTTGTTCAGAGAGTCTTTTGGTCTGGTTGGAGAGCTTTCTTAAGGGTAGAACACAAGCTGCAAAAATCAATGACTCGGTTTCCATTGCCTTCCCTGTAACATCTGGGGTACCTCAGGGTTCTTACTGTGCTCTCCTGTTATTTATATTGTTCATCAATGATCTTCCCGAGTGAATAAGTTATTCGACTAGCCTACTATTTGCTAATGACGATAAGATTTTCAAAACTATTTGAACTGATTCTGATGCATTGACGCTTAAAATCAGATTTGAATTCTCTGATTGTGGACTCAAGAAAATCATTTGCTTTTGAATGTGGGAAAAAGCTGTTTTATTAGTTTCTATCGCAACAAAGCTAGGATGAAAACTCAATACACCCTTAAGAAAAATAAATTGATCATACTCTTCTGTAAGGGATCTTGGGTTTTGATGAAATATTATCTTTTAATGAACATGTTTCAGCAATTTCTCTAAAGGTTATAAAGATGTTGGCTCTAGTGATTAATTGTGGATTAATTGTGTGAGGAATTGTGGTGAGTTCTCTCCATCTGTCATAAAAAGCATATATATGTCACTGGTTAGGTCTGGGTTGGAATATGCTGCGGTTGTATGGTCACCTTACTATGATTTGCAAAAAGAAATGATGGAACAAGTGCAGCACAAATATTAGAGATTTATGGCATTAAAAATCATGTAAGTTTTGAGAACTACCATAAAGATATGTTAAATATTCTTGAGTTGGATAGCTTGGAACAAACGGATAGATTTATGTTTTATTTTCAAATTAATTAATGGAAAATCGGATTATCCTCAACTATTGTCTCAAAGTCGTTTAAACGTTCCAAATCAATCCCTGCGCCACTCAAATCTATTTTTCATACATCACTCGACAAATTATGGAAAGCAGTCTCCCATAGATAGATCGCTTGGATTGTTAAATTCTATTAGTCAGAAAATAGATGTTTAATATGTCAATGTCTAGTTTCAGAAGATGTTTATCTAGGGCTATTAGTTGTATTGTTTAATGTGAGTCAACTAAATAAATTAAGACATATCATCATGGTGTTTTCAGGACTATTTACTTCCTGTTGTACTTCCTAATATATATTATATAGTTCCTAATATAATCCTAATATACTATGTTTAGTATATTAGGATTATTATTCTTTTTTTTTGTAAAAATAGGGTTTCCCGTAAATCTTGCATAAAATAAATTAAGTTGAAAGATTATACATTATGGAATCTGGAGGAATTTTTATATTTTCTTTAATATTTTAACAAGTATATATAACTATTAATTTTGATTGTATAAATTGTGAATTTTGTATCAGTTGTTTCTGCTGCTATAATTTTTACTTGTTGCTTCTTTCATTGCTAATTTGTTGATAGTTATTTAACTTATAATATTTCTAGAACATTTCTGGTGAATTTATATATTTACTGTATATATTTACGGTCGATTCGAGTCTTTCCACGACACCCTGGCCCGTTCAACAATCAATATTTGTCAGATAAAGATGGGCAAGTTCGGCGCGGATAACATGAAACAGACGAAGATACGAGATGCTGTCGATGCTGCTGAGATTGAATTGTGTACGGCCCGGGAAGATTAGCACATATTTTTGAGTCGCGCGCAAAATTATTAAATGCAATTATTTTATAGGTTTTATTATTGTTATTTTACATTTTTCTTCAAATAAACGAATATAAGTAAAATATTAACTTGTATTGCGTTCTATTATTTATAAACATCATTTTTACTAAATATACAGGTTCGCAAAGAGCGAATGTTTTTAGGACATGTAGCGATTGGCCATTAGAGAAGGGAGGGGTCTGCGTCAGATTACATTCGGTGCCTTGACTCAAAGCATTTCAATTCAATTCAAATTCGGCTTGATAGGTCCCTATTTTTTTAAGAAAATGGGTTTACCGTTTCAGTAACGTCTGCACATTACGTTAATATGGTAAGCACCTTATTTATCTCCGAGCTAGAAAGAAGACGTATTGACCGTGACCGTTTGTGGTTTCAGCAAGATGGAGCCACAGCACACACCGCCAGGGCATCCATGGCTGTTCTTCGTCCTTTGTTTGCCAACCATTTTATTTCAAGATTCGGTGACGTTTTACGGAGTCCTTGGTTCCCGGACATGTCCATGTATGATTTCTTTTTATGGGGGTACCTCAAGTGACGTGTCTATGAAAATAATCCTCGTACATTAGATGAATTGAAAGATGCAATAAGAAAGATGAAAGATCAATGCAGGAAATTAGTGAAATCAATAGATTTGTTGCAAAAACCCGAGGCTAATTTCCGCGAACGCCTTCAAAAATGCGTCAATGGAAATGGTCATCATATGCCTAATATTCTTTTCCATAACTGAAAATCCATCCGGGTATTATCAAATGCTATATCTTTGCGTCTATGTTGGTCTAACAATAAATTTTCCGTAAAGCAAAAACTAATGACTTTATGATTTTATTTTAAAAATACCCTATTTCTTAAGATGCGTGCCATGATATATAAGGTCTGTATATGGTAAGAATTATAATAATTTTGAATTTTGTCAGTGTGTTTTAATTAGAGTGGTGCAGACTTGGCTCATCCTAAGACGCTAGCCATTTTATGTTGAAAACAATGGTTAGAGTCACTAGTTATGTATCTAAAGGTATTTGTTTATTTTCTATAAATATAATATTCTTATAAAATATATTCAATATATTCTCTAATATCATATCTTTTCTATAAATTTGAGTTATAAAATAATAATAGAATTTGATAAAGAATTTGATATTTGTAGAAGAGAAACAAATACTTTTAGATACATAACTAGTGACTCTAACCATTGTTTTCAACATAAAATGGCTAGCATGCATTTCTTGGTACATCGTTTGGTCTCATTTCTTCTAAGTAATAGCAGATTTAATAAACAAAAAGCAACAATTAAAACAATTGTTAGGGTCAATGGTTATGACGATAAGATTATTTATAAGTTGATTAGAAGACATAGGTTTAAAGTTAATCTTAAAAGCTCTACCACATTTCAAACAGATGAAAATAAGCAAATTTTTGTTGCAATACCATACGATCCCATCTTGACGAGAGGCTTTGATAGAGTTTTCAAAGACTTAGGTCTAAGAATGGTCTATCAAAGTTCGGCCATGTGACGAAATCTTTTAGGAAACCCTAAAGATAAAATAAAGACTAATGAAAAGTCTGGGATCTATGAGATAAATTGCAACGATTGCAATAAAAAGTACATAGGACAAACCAGAAGATCAATTAAGGTCAGATTTAAAGAACATGTAGCTCATGTAAAATATGAAAGAGTTGAAAAGTCAAGTGTGGCTGAACATGTTTTAAACTGGTCACTTTGTAGGAATAGACAACTTAAAATTACTTAAACCAGTTAATAACAATAGAAAATTAGATGCATACGAAAGTTTAGCAATATTCAAAAATCAAAAAAACATTCTTAACAGCGATAAAGGTCCAATCCCTTAAAATCAATTATATAGTTTAGTTAGTGTTTAAGATTTGTTAGGCCATGCTTCATTGCTTCTGCCGCTCTATTAGTTACATCATTAGTATATAGGGAGATTTGTAAGTAGTTTTAGTTTAGTTTTAATCTTCTCCTGAAGATGCTAACATCGTTAGCGAAAGACTTGTCGAGATTAAAAATAGAGTTTTGGTTAGTGGCAAAACTCGAGCATCACACCAAAGGTTCCAACTTCGGACTATAGAGAAATTAAGGCAAAGAATTATTGAGTATTAATTATATTGGCATAGAAACTTTTTGGGGGGTACAAAAAACAGTTTCTACAATAGGCTAACATACTGTTTAGCTAAAAAAGGTGGTTTATTTGAGCCTTTATTTAAATTGGTACAGGATGGCCCAAATTCGACCCTCATCATTGGGATCTCAGAAACCTAAAGCTAAAAATTTTACTAAGCTTACAGTTTTTAATTTCACCCCTACATTTAGAGGTATACATATTTTGTTCAACTATTCAAAAGTGCTATAGGTAAAATTGAGTGAAACAAAATTAATAAAAACCTAAATTCTTTTTTAAAACTTATCTTAACAACCTTAGAACATTGGAAGGCTAGAATTAGTAAACAACAACTTTGTTTGAGTCCAACATGTGCACAGGGGCAAGAGGGGTGTTTTGTTTACATACATATTTGCTGATTCTCTGTTGTCAAGTCTACATGAATTTCTAACGGAGGAAATTTTTAGCTATATATTAACAACCATTATAACGTTAATTTAACGTATTTCTGTTGTATTTTACGGGAAAATTTAAAATTAAAAGTATAAATAGAATGAACCTATTTTAAGAATAAATATAATATCCTTAGACAAAAAACAAACAAAATTATTAACATTCTTATTTCTAAAACTGCTTCTAGAAAATTTGAAGCGACAATACCGGAAGCACAAGCGCCTGAACGATACGCGTAGTGTCATCTGTCAAACAGCTTTTTGTTTACATTCGGGATTTGTGTATTTTCTTTTGTTTTTCGTTTAAAAAGGAAAAAGGTCACTTTTTAGTGTTTTTTTTAAATTGCTAGGATGGCAAAAACTTGTGTCGTTTGTGCCGCATCAATATAAAAAGGCGATTCAAGCCGATCTTTTCAGAAGTAAGTACGGATACTTTCATAACATCACATCATGGGGCTACTACCATCATCATAAACGTAGAATAAGGGATCTTATAGACATAAACCTAATAAAAACTAGAACCTGAAAGTATGCATAAAATATAAAAATCTTTATATTTTTAAATCTAAATATTTTTTTGAAAATATTCATCTATTAATAGGCTATAAAAAATATGAAACTAGAGTTTGGTAGATGGTTTTATTAACAGGATTTTATGTTTTTTTTTAATAGGTATAGACATTAGGTAGATAGATGAAATTACTAATTTTTTTGTATATAGTTAATTTTGTCTGTCCCTAAAATTCGTTTGATTTTTTTTTTTGTTTTACTTTAATGCTACTTACAATAATATATATAGTAATTGGTACCACATATTAATTTATTAGTGTAATTTTTTTTTGCTTTTTGATTAAATATCAAATACTTATTATAGATTGCATAATGACCATGCCCAAAGGGAACAATAGATTTCATTACTGGAAATCAACACGATTAAAAAGAACATATTTGTTTGTGCAGATCGCTTATATGAGGAAGATGATACTATCAGTAGGACTTTATTAAAAAAATCAGCTCTACCGCAAAGGTAATTTTTTTTAAATGTATTTTTTAGTATATTTATAGAGTATGACCATATTTTACAGTAGAATTATTGATAAACGTTTGAATGGTTTTATTTACTACATTATGTAAGCTAAAATAACAAGCCTTTTAAAACTTGTGCTTGAGCTCTGTTGTAAAACAGCTTTGACACAAAAAGTATTAGTTTTACTTATATAAGCTTTATTTATACCTAATATGTACTTATTGAATTAGGTATGTGTGTAAATACTTTTTTACTAGGATTTCTGATGCACTGGTTAAAAATACAGCAGATAATAATTCAATTAATTTACCACGTGATTTACCCCTAAAAGCTTCTATTAGCACTAGCACTATTCAGGAAAGTTAGCTATTAAAGAATTCTTTAGCTTTCAAAACAGTATATAGTACAAACACTGAAGCTAAAATAGACAAGTAAGGTTAATTAAAATAGATTAATATTCTTGATACACCAAATGATGAATTTTGTATAATTACAGATCTGATCATTCATCATCAACAATAACTGCATCTGAGATTAATAGTTCTACAGAAACCGTGGGGTCTAGGTCAACAATTAATATTTCTCATCCAAGTCGTTTTAGTTCAACTGCTACACAAACCCTGGCTCCGCTAAGGAAAAGGTAAAAATACACTCAAAATAGACATATCACATTTAAAAATTATTGTTCAATTCTTTCTCTAGGTACAAATAAGAGTTTTATGTCATGTATGGTAGTTCTTATTTATGAGTAATCATCATTAGTTTTTTATTTAAAAGTATTTGTTTAATTACATGCAATTAATTATTAAAATGTATGATATTATAAAAATTATTAATTACATTTAGTTGATCAATTGGAATATTATAATACTTTACTTATTTATTTTTTCTAGGGTAAAATCAAAACAATATCCTGGAGCCCTAAAATATAAAAATTTGAGCCTATATTATTCTCATAAAATCATCCATAATTATCCTACAAGGAACAACACCAATCTTGGATCTGATTTCTGCCGATTTGAGAGATCCAAAAGCGGCTCCAGATACCTATGTGTAAAGTTCTATAACTGTGTACCAGCCAGAGCAAAGGTTTTAAATTTGAACCAATATAAAAAGGAAATTAAATGTTTTCTTTTAGAAAAAGCTTTTCATTTATTTGGGGAGTACTTTGAGGAGTACTTTTTTTTCTGAATCAAATTTTAATTTGTCTTAGTTCTTTTAATGTGTTTTGAAAGTGTATTTTAATTGAATTTTACCTCTAATGATAGGCAATTTGAATTTTAAACTTTTGATATTTCTATTTTATATTTTTTATATGTATATGTACCAACTTTATTTTTTTAAATGTTTAATTCCTTATTTGTAAGTTTCATTACATATTTTATTTGACTTCTAAAAGTACTTGTTTGTATATTACTACTAATAAACTATCTAATCTAATCTATTGTACATAGTCTTTATTCTTAAATAAGCTTTGTTTTTTAGTATAAATTAATATGTGTAACCTGTAGAAAACCTGCAACAACTTCACAATTTGAATATCCTTGTAGTTTTAACTCTTTCCGCTGTAGCAATACTGTCCCTTTGAAAAAGTCAGTACCATAGAAGTATATATTATTTGATATAAAATAAGTGATGTAAAACGGAGCTTTGTTCAATACAATAAAATTTTGTAAAATGTTAAAAATTTGTGTCTTAAAACATGATTTATTAAGAAATCTATAATATTAATAAAATATTTAATTTCCATGAAAATGCTTTTTATTAGGACCTTCCTCTAATGAAGTCCATTAAAAAAACACATAAATAGCTCATAAATGGTAATATTACTTATACTCAAACTATAATAATAATTAATAAATATTTATCATGTAAATATTTGTTAACCACGTCACTGGTAGAGAGTGCTTGTGTGGCTGGCATCAACAATGCGATCGAGCGGCGTTGCGATGCCATTACCGTTTTCTCTAATATACTTTATTTACATTTATTTAACATTGTATATTCACTTCAATATAGAGCATCTTATAATATTATATTTAAAAAAATGCTTGATATTTTATTAAAGGGGAGCAGTAGTATTGTTTTGTGCCTTCAGAAATAACTGAAAATTTGTATGATATAAAGTTTTTTAATTTAAAATTTTTGACATTTCTATATAAGCATTTGGCATCATCGCATCAAAGATGTTGCAAGCAAACAAACCTGCCCATAGTTCGAGGACATGCTACTTCTAGCCTTTCTACTGTTCTTTCCTCCTGTGATAAAATATAAGTGGCTTTGAGCTTGTAAAAGAGAAGAAAAGTGTGGAATTAAAACAAAATTACATTATCAAAGTATTTTTCCTATTTGAATACACCATAGCTATATATTATCATCAAATTTTGACATTTTCGAACAATATTTGGAAAATAAATGATATTTATTACCTTTTAACATGTGTATAAACATAGTTCCATGAGTTCTCTAAATGACAATTAAAATAAAATAATTAAATCACATCATTGAAAAAATATTAAGTAGGTTTTTTAAAAGTTCTACTTTATGTATTGATCTACTTATATAGAGTACATGGTACCGAAAATATAACTATATAATAAATCATAAAAAAAATCAGTTAAGACAATCACTGACAAAATTTGAAACCAATATTAAAAGTAAACTTTGTTGCTTGATTTACTTTCCAAAGCTTTTATCTTTCCAAAGTTTATCTTGAGGTGGAAATACTCTCGAAAACTAACTTTTATTGTAGCTATAATATGCCTCTGAGTCAAAATGTTGATTTGACATCCTGAAGGTATCAACAGCTTTGCAGTACACAAATTCTGTTTGTTCCTTGGGCCAGTTTTTCACAAAAAAGAAAAATTGGAATTTACTAAATCAGTTTCAATCCATACTTTCCATAAAAATTTACAAGCATGTGATTGACATTTCATACATGACTATGCCCTCTTAAAGTTGCATTTGCCATAAGTATCTAATAATCACAAATAGTTGCCCAAATCCTGTAGATTATGTCATTAATCGATTTAAAATTAAATTCATTGAAATTGTTGCCATTCAAATGATTTTTTGGAATTTGTCAAAAATTATTTGATGTCATGCTTGTTTTCAACATTAATAGAAATCAAATATAATGAAAACCTGACTTTACATTTTTTGAAATGATTCAGGAAAATATTGTTTATTATGAACTAAGTTAATAATTAAAACAATCAAAAATTCTCTATAAAAATAAAGAAATAATTGTATGTGGCTTTTATACAAACCTTCTATATTCAGAATTAAATAAGCTACTTATGTTTTTTTTTAAAATCCCAAGCTTAATTGTTTATAAGTAAGCCTGACTAGGGAGCTGATTACCTACAACTGTAATTTATCAGGACAACTGTAAGGAGTTAGTGTATTATCAATAACTGGTAATTCCAAAGTTGGTTTAATTACTATTATTAATTATTATATAATATATTATAATTATTATATTACTATTTTTAATTTTATTCAAACCTAATATAAACTTAAACCTATAAAAGCTAGTGATAGGTGGGACTCCCAATTAACTAAATTTACCTTATAGAAAAAATACTTGATAAATAGGGCTCAACTGGATACTCCTCTTTTGTCAACATTGCTACTCCAAAATTTAATTAGATATTTTCTGAAATCACTTTTTAGTTCAGGGGCCGTTTACTAGTTCTTAGTGGTTGCATACAAACTAATAGACACAGAACACAAATATATAGAGAAGTGGTGGTTGCATATAAACTGATAGAAATTCTTCTGACAAATCAGCTAGCGTCCTCTCGCTTGGCAACGGAAACTTTTGTAACTAACTTGACGTTCTTAATTGGACCAATCAAAATGGTAGAAAGGCGTGGCCAAATTAAGGCGGGAAATCAAATTTCATTTAATCTGACAATCTTATCATTTGATCGAAATATCTAAAGCAAACGCTTAATCAAAAAGGTTACTCATAGAGAAAAGGGCCTTTTTGGTTAGGTGTTCAGATATTGATCTGAATAGACATAACTAACATAAAAATAATTTTTCAGCTTTATTTTACACATCTAAATGAGTTAATTTACTGCAATAATTAATTAGCAATAGTGTACGATATATCTGTTTTTCTTTAATACATTTATTATTTAATTTTCCTGAAAAAAAAAATACTTAAAATGATATACATAATATACAATAATTTATTATAACAGACATTATATAAATTAGAATTAATCTAAAAATATTTAAAAGTATTTTGTTTGTAAACTACCCTAATTTTAAACAGATTAGAAAAGGTTGTCAACATTTTTGTGCTATTTTTTCATCATACATCTAAAGGCATTCCCAAGTTAATAATCAACATCCTCATTTTATTAACACATAGATTCAATAGAGGATGAATTATCCTTATTTAATATGTACTTGTATCTGTTTCCTAAAGAAACAAATACAAGTACATAAATTAAATAGATTTTAAAATTATCTAAATTATAATTTAAATATTAATTTTTAAAATGAAATAAAAATTCTATAGCAGAGTATTATCTAAAGAAACAATATATCCTTCTACAAAACAAAATAAACTCTTTGAAAATGAAAACAACTTTTTAGTATAAACATATATCACTTACATAGCATATATTTGTTGGTCTCTCATAATACTAACAACATATCTTGGAACTATAATATTAATAAAAACTTAATTCAAGGACAGTTGTTTTTTCAATGTTTACATAAAATTAAAATAAACTATTAAAAAAACACAAGTTGTAAGAAAAACATTAATTCTGATCCATTCTGGGTGCTCAGCTCTCTTAGTCTCTATACCTATGTCTCGTCTCAGTGAACACAGGAAGTGGTTTGATACGAGCATGAAATAAAATAAAAAAAGACAAAATAAATGTTTGAATAAATATGAATAAAATTTGTGGAGAGAACTGATCAGAAGAAATTCTATAGCTCAGTCTTAATAAAATTTACATTGCATATCGCTCCTCCTGTTTTTCTTGTAATGGGAACTGAAGGAAATTAAATAAATCTTTTATTACTATGTTTCTCAGAACCATTTAAAATATACATACTCTTATATTATGGAAATTTTCAGGAAAATTTTAATCAATTTTTAATTGTTAAATAGAAAATGAGAGGCCAGACTATCAAAAATTAAATACTTGAAAAGTGAAACTTCTTCATTGAACTCAACTGAATTTGATTTGATTAAAGACTAAAGATTGACAACTGTCTGTCAGCTCCCTGTCAACTGACAGTATGACGTACCTAATTGGAGCAATCCAAATGGTGTAAAGACGTGTCCGAATTGAGGCGGAAAATTCAAATTTTATTTAATAAGAAATCTCATAATTTTATTACTTAATCGCAATATCTAGAGCAGACGCCTAATCAAAAAGATTGATAATAGGACCTTTTTGATTAGGTGTTAGGATCAGATAGTCATGAGGATGAAATAAAACTCTTTAACTTTATTTTACATATCTAAATGAGTTCATGTACTGC
This sequence comes from Anthonomus grandis grandis, assembly GCF_022605725.1. Lineage (NCBI taxonomy): Eukaryota > Metazoa > Arthropoda > Insecta > Coleoptera > Curculionidae > Anthonomus > Anthonomus grandis. Next base: position 31,180,804 of record NC_065553.1, on the reverse strand, counting down.
AATAATCAGTTAATAATAGTGTAATACCTATCACCCGTTACAAAATGGAAATAAAACAATGTTTTTCTTTAATATATTTTATATTCAATTTTTCGATTTTTTTTTTATTCATATACATAATGTACTGGAATCTATTAGAACAGATATTATATAAATTAGAATTAATCTTAAAATGTTTAAAAGAATTTTGTTAGCACTGAACTACATCAACCCAAACAGATTAAAAAAAATTATGAAGATGTTTGTGCTAATTTTTTATTATATGTCTAAGGACGTTATCATTATCCTAATAATACCCGGAGGATGAGTAGGGAGGAGTAATAAAGAGGATAAATCATCTTTATTTAATATATACTCGTTTCTATTTCTTAGCTCAAGTTGCATGAAAGAGGCCTCTACAAGAAAATTACATTAACAAACCATCATATTGAAACTGAAAAGACTATAAATAAACACAAAAACATAAGTTGGAACTGTAATATTAAAAAAAAACTTAACTGAAAGACCTAAATGTCTATATAGAGTAAAAATAAATTCTTAAAAAAAGAAGATATCACAAAAACATTTATCCTGATCCATTTTGCGTGCTCAGATCTCTCAGTCTCTATATCTCTGTCTCATCTCAATAAAATAAGAAGTGGTATGAAACAAGCATGAAATAATATTAAAAAATAGGTAGTGTAAACCTTATAGATAAATTCACTAAATGATTTATGTGAAAAATAACGACAAAACAAATGTTTAAATAAATAGGTATTGTACTGCAAAGCCTTACTAAATATAGTATTTTAGAAATAAGGGTATGATATATCACAGATAAGTAAGTACCCAAGTCATAAATTATCACAAAAATTCGACTAATTCAAAATTCAATAGTTTTCAAATGTTTAGCCTCTTTGTTCGAATCTTTGATTGACAGATTTTATTGTTGCTCCGAAAGTTTTCCTTCTCAGGCGACTCCACCTATCACAGATACCTAGTATGTGGTATGAAGTTTCCTTCCCTGTACTACAATTCGGACAGAGTGAGCTTTCTCTTATACCAAGAAGGTAGATGTCTGTTTAGACTGTTGTGCCCAGTCAGGATTCCCACCAAGTCTTTAATACTCTGTCGGGTCTTTGCTAGCAGTCGCCTTGCTTTAGAGCCGGCGACTGCTAGCAAATCATGGTCTAGTATCATTACCTTGGCCTGTCTACATTCTTCTGTTCTCCTCCAATTCTTCCTTGTTTTTTTCCAGGCCCAATTATTAAGTGCCTGGCAGATTTGTTTTTTGCTAAGACCGAAACAAGGTTCGAGGCCTACGAAGGGATTGACGGAACCCTGTCTTGCCAGTTCATCGGCCCGCTCATTGCCCTTGACACCCTAGCGTCCTGGGCCCCACCTCAGTCTCACTTCCCTGTGTGCTGCAAGCCTTTCCAATGCGTCTCTGCATTCCTGGACTAGCGCTGAGCTCGCCCTGGGTTTCTTAATCACCTTGAGGCCAGCTTGACTATCAGAGTAGATGCAAATCCCCCCCGTCACCTTCTCAATGCCTCTCCGCTTGAAAAACTGTGGTGTGTTTCCCTAGCGAAAAGAATCCCCTGAGTTTCATCCTGTACACTCCGGCTCCGACCGAGCTAGTGCTTTTCATCCATGATCCATCTGTGTACCAGGCCTGGAAACTATTTGTCTCTTTAATTTTGTTCGCCGACCATTCTTCCCTTGTTGGGATTTCGAAGTAAAACCTCTTTTTTAACCTTAGTTTGCCACTTTCTGTAGTGCATCTGGATGTCAGAATTGGTATGCTCTTACACATCCTGAGAGAAATCATCATATGGCCTTGTCCTAAGTTAACATTCCATCATCGTTCTAAGTGAACATCCTCTTATGCGCAGCCATGGCCTTCCTCTTAATCTAGACTGGGAGGTCTGGTAGCCCAAGAAGAATATTTAGTGTTGCCGCAGGTGTTGTTCTCATGGCTCCAGTCATTCCCAGGTAGACCAGGTAGACCAGTCTTTGTAGTCTGGTTCCGCTTTTGGGCGTTGATGGCCTTTAATACAGCTAGCCACCATATCACGAATCCATATGAGATCCTCGGTCGTATGACAGTATGCAGTATAAAGCCGCTGGAGAACGTGGGGTTTTAGACCCCATCTGGTACCTATTGTTCGCCATAATTGCCATATTAGGGTTGTTGCCTTATTTACTGCCTGCTCTACGTGAGTTTTAAGCGTTTGACCTGTTGCCTCAAAGTTAGGCGAGTCTGATACATAATGGGAGGTTTAAAGCCTGTCAAATTCCACCTCTTAGCGTTGATTGAATATTTGGGAAGATACGGAACCTTATGGGCTAAAGCGTGACCGCAAATATGCGTGAAAAATAGATGGCGATTCTCTCCAGTATGCGCGAAAATAATTTCGTCCGTCGCTTCTCATTAGTAATCGGCCGATCATCCGAGTCGTGTGGGAGAGTTTTTGCACAGGTTCGTGTTTGCCGTATTGCAATTTGGTAGTTAAAAAATTTTCTTGGATATCATAATCACAAATAGATAGATATATGTAGATGTGTTTAGTTTGTGAGACGATGGCTCCTTTAGGCAAAATTAATCAGTGTGCGTATATTAATTAAGACTTTGATTTATAACAACCTAAAATGGGAATCTCAAAATGTTATTAGAAAATCTTTAAAAAAATCTAATTATAAACCTCACAGAAAATTATCTATTTTATCTACAAAAATCAATCCGAACTCTTAAAAATACTGTCTCTTCATGTCTATGAGAGCCATTTTCTCTTTTTCTTTTTTTTACTTTAAGAAAATTTTAAATCAATATATTATGTTTATGGTCTTTAGTGTTTTAAGTATTTTCAATAATTGTTTTCATGATGAAATTCATTCATGAAAAAGATAAAAATAAAGCCTAAAAAGCCTTTAAAGTTATTGAGAAACTGGTTATAGTACGAATGGTAGCTTTCCTAATTAAAAAAAATAACATATTAAATGAATGTCGAGTAATGTTTTCATTCCTGGAGAGATTATATTTGAGCTTGAAGAAGGTCACTTTGCTGCAGCGGTATTCTGCGACTTCTCTAAAGACTTTGACTGTGTCAACCATGGAATATTGCTCGGTAAGCTTTCTAGATATGGGTTTAGGGGAGTTGCTCTAGAATGGTTAAAATTTTGTTTTGTTAGACAGAAAAAAGTTTGTTTGGCCAAATGGCAGTTTGTCTGAACTTTGTGTAGTAAGCAGGGTTCGTTTCTCGGTTCTATTTTATTTCTATTGTATATAAATGACCTGGCGTTTCTCCAGATAAGAGGATTCTTCACTATTTTTGCAGATGACACCACTATCTTATGGGCAGACAATAATAAAAGCACATTAACAAAAACAATTTCTAAAGATTTATTAATGATGAACAGTGATTTGATGCTAATTTATCTTTAAACATAGATAAGACTAAATTGTTAAGTTTTTATGTTCAGAGCAGTTCATGATTCACAAGAAAGAATTGGAAGTGAATAATTTTAACAGATTTCTTCGAATTGTTATCGATCATAAACGTAAGTTTTATGGAGAATGGAGATATGTCAGGAGGCAAAAACTGGCTAGACGATGTTATGCTGTTAGAGTGGTTTTAAATGAGCTGAGATTGATATCTGCAAAAACGGTCTATTTTTTTTTGTCGAAAGTTGGAACTTACTTTCATACAAAAAAACCTACAGTATAGAATAACATTTTGGAGTTGCATTAGTAAACGGCTTTTTGACTCGATGTTTGTTTTTAAAAAACGAGACATTAAATATATGTGTCATAAATCTCCACAGGACATGCAGACCCCTATTTAAAGATACTTTCCTTGTGTTGCTTGTTTATTGTTGAGTCTGCTTGCCTAATATATAAAAAATATAAATTGTATCTTCAAAATAATGGCTCCTTAAAACATTATAATATCAGAAAAGAATACAATATTCCAATGCCCATCCCGAAAAGTGAACTAAGAATTCTCTTATTTACTTGAGCAAAAAATTTTTAATCATTTTCCAAATGTCATAAAAGTCTCTAGAAGTTTTCCTTGCTTTAAAAAGTTCTTAACGAAACTTCTTAAAAGCAAGTATTTTTATAGCATTAGAATTTTTTTAAGATTGTTAGAAACAGGCCAATAGTATATAATTAGTTTTTAGTAAAGATGTAAAGGTTAGAATTTGTGATGTTACTCTAAAAATTTTTTAAGTCGTCTTGCTTTGAAATTGAAAATACATTTTGTGTTTATACTAGTATGTTGAACCCACTATTGTGTATTGTTTTTAAATTATGTGTTAGTAATATGTCGATTAATGTGCCTATTTTATATCATAGAAGTACCATGTCAACAAGTAGGTACCATGTATTTATGAATAAAGTATGTTTTGAATTTTTTGAAATTCGAAATTGTATTTAAAAGAGAGAGAGGTATATAATATTTAATAGGGATAATTCCAACTACTCACTAGAAATTACCTCGTTGAAAAAGTAATTCTTGTTGGAAAAGGGTTATTCAAAACTGCAAGTGGCCAACATGGAGTCGACAAGAAGAAAAAAAGTTGATTATGACTCTCTAAAGAAGGATTTAAGAGTTATTAAACGTCGTATTTAAAAGTTAAAGATGTTAACTTGTAAATGAGAGAAAGCGTTTACAACAATGTATAAATGATTTTATTTTATATTTTCAAATAACGCCAGAAAAAAATAAAAAAACCATTTTGCCAAATTTCACCTTTTTCCTGAATATTAGGAAGTATTTGGCATTTTTCCAATTTTTAGATTGCATTTATTCAATCATTGACGGAACCCTGTCTTGCCAGTTCATCGGCCCGCTCATTGCCCTTGACACCCTAGCGTCCTGGGCCCCACCTCAGTCTCACTTCCCTGTGTGCTGCAAGCCTTTCCAATGCGTCTCTGCATTCCTGGACTAGCGCTGAGCTCGCCCTGGGTTTCTTAATCACCTTGAGGCCAGCTTGACTATCAGAGTAGATGCAAATCCCCCCGTCACCTTCTCAATGCCTCTCCGCTTGAAAAACTGTGGTGTGTTTCCCTAGCGAAAAGAATCCCCTGAGTTTCATCCTGTACACTCCGGCTCCGACCGAGCTAGTGCTTTTCATCCATGATCCATCTGTGTACCAGGCCTGGAAACTATTTGTCTCTTTAATTTTGTTCGCCGACCATTCTTCCCTTGTTGGGATTTCGAAGTAAAACCTCTTTTTTAACCTTAGTTTGCCACTTTCTGTAGTGCATCTGGATGTCAGAATTGGTATGCTCTTACACATCCTGAGAGAAATCATCATATGGCCTTGTCCTAAGTTAACATTCCATCATCGTGTGTTTATACTAGTATGTTGAACCCACTATTGTGTATTGTTTTTAAATTATGTGTTAGTAATATGTCGATTAATGTGCCTATTTTATATCATAGAAGTACCAACAAGTAGGTACCATGTATTTATGAATAAAGTATGTTTTGAATTTTTTGAAATTCGAAATTGTATTTAAAAGAGAGAGAGGTATATAATATTTAATAGGGATAATTCCAACTACTCACTAGAAATTACCTCGTTGAAAAAGTAATTCTTGTTGGAAAAGGGTTATTCAAAACTGCAAGTGGCCAACATGGAGTCGACAAGAAGAAAAAAAGTTGATTATGACTCTCTAAAGAAGGATTTAAGAGTTATTAAACGTCGTATTTAAAAGTTAAAGATGTTAACTTGTAAATGAGAGAAAGCGTTTACAACAATGTATAAATGATTTTATTTTATATTTTCAAATAACGCCAGAAAAAAATAAAAAAACCATTTTGCCAAATTTCACCTTTTTCCTGAATATTAGGAAGTATTTGGCATTTTTCCAATTTTTAGATTGCATTTATTCAATCATTGCATTTATATTGCGCAACTTTCGCCTAATTAAACCATTTACTGCTCATCCTTATTTTGGACATCCTGTACAATCGCGATGAGACCCTTCATACTGTTAAACAAAATATTTGTTTTTTTTTCTTATTAACTTTTTCTAGTTTTAAGAATTAGTAATTAAGTGTTTCCCTGTATTGCAAATTAAAGTGTGGACTATTTTCGATATTTTATAGTGTTGTTACACCCTTATTTAAAACATTTCAACCCTTATTCAAACATTCATACATTACTTAACCACCACATTTATCTAGTTATTTATGCGAGATCACAGCGCATTTAAAGAAGAAGAGAATTTTCCTGTGTCGCTTAAAACTTAAAATGTGGCCTATTTTCAATTTCTATTAACATCCTCACTCACAACCCCTTACTTTACAGATGTCACTACGCTGCCCAATTTTTCAGATATTGAATCACATGACAAAATGGGTTACTTTTGACAAAAAATTATTGATCAAGAAGTTATATTATGATCGGTATTAAGTCTTATGAATTATCTCAATTATTCTTTATAATATTTACGGGAAACCTACTTATATCTTAAAATTTGTTCCACATATTTTTTGTATATTAGTTTTAAGTTAATTAAGTGCAACGGGCTTTTTAATTAAAAACTTGACCCTCTTGAACACAAAATGAAGGAAACAATGTTTGTTGGAATTATAACTTGTATTAAACTTTGTTGGTAATTTTGTAAAAATAGCTTTTTATATATATTTTTGTATTAATTTTTGTCTCAAAAACATATTTTGGTAAGTAATTATTTGTTTATAAAATTTAACTTTTAAGAAATTTCAATATGCCTCCACCCTTAAGTATATCACTTATCACTTGACCACCACATAAATGACACCGTGTTGTATGTTCAAAAAAAATAATAAAAACATAATTGGCAGCATCATCCCATATCTTAAAAAAATATCCAACACGGCCGCGTAACCGGAGATTCCAGCGTCGTTGAAAACCTGACTCAAAGAAGCCAAAAGCCAAGTCCACGCAGCTAAAATAAATCGTTCCTAGATATGACGCTTCGCGGCAGCACCACACGGTGCACGAAACTGAACGGCAATCCGATAGTCGACCGGGTACACTTTTTAACACAGGATTGCGTATCTTCCCAAATATTCAATCAACGCTCTTAGTAAAGAGAATGAGCTCGGTATTTTCTGGGTTGACCGACACTGCTTTTAGAGTAATTTGCCATCCCTGAACAAACATCTATTATTTATTTTTCCCTTTGCATCAATAATTTTGAAAAGCTTGCTTAATGTACTCCGTAGTGACAAACTTTCTTGTCTCAAATTCAGTTTCGTTTTTAACAAGAGCATTTCTAGTATATTTTAGTAAATGTAATACATCAAAGAGAGTAGTAATGCACTGTCCATTTAAAATAAAGTGTTATGGAGTAGGTTTGCCGTCAATATACTCCATGGTCAATTCTCTTAAAGCTGCTCTATTGGGGCTAACTTGATCACAAATTGTTGAACAATCTTTAATACAGTTACCATTTTAAGGCCTCCGCTTTAATTGTATGCTGAGTAGAAAAATAGAATAGTAGTATTTTATACGACTTTCGTAGAACCCTTATCATAAAAACAAGAGCATGATTTTCTTGCTTGGCGCTTCTACCAAGTGTTCCTAAATCTTCAACCCCAGAAATTCTTTGTCTAGACTTTTCATAAAAAAGTTCCGAACATAACGATATCTCAGCAAACATCAGAGCACAACAGCGATCTAGTTCGCTCATTTATTCAACTTGTAATTTTAAATATTCTAAAATGGGTTTTACCTGACCACAGTCAAAAGGAATGCATGAAAGAGTTTCTCGGATAGGGTGGTTGAAAAAATATCTTAAGTATTTGTAAAGACGTGATTTTCTTTTAAAAATGAAGAAGGCAAAAGTTTTGTCTTTTACTGATTATCTGCGACCTGAAGGAGAATCGTCCTCCGAGCATTGAATAACTATGAATTAATGAATTCCTCAGTTACTTTATTAGGACTGTCCTCTATGGGACAGACTAGACTTTATAAGGGAATAATTGTGTTCAGGTAGAACTTGATATTTTAATAGAGACTTCTAATGCAGGGGATAGCACTCAGTACACATAGATAGCACACATAACAGCAGCAATCAGGGTTATTAAAATTTGTTGGAGAGAAAAGATCATAACAAATTTTATAGCTCCTGAATTTTGGTAAGACTTGTAGTCTTACTAAAATTCACATTGCATATCTCACTCCATGTTTTTCTTGAATGGGGTCCGCTTGTTGAAAATTGAAAAAATCATTTATTAATGTGTTTATTAAAATCATTTAAAACGCACATATTCTTACATGATGTGATATTTACAGGAAACTTTTAATTTATTTTTTGATGAAAAGAAAATGAGAGGCCAGACATTTTGGAATATTTATCTATGATGATCAAGTAAAAATTAGATATTTGGAAGGTTATTAATAAATAAAATTATATTTTCTTACCGGAGACCTGGAAAATTGCTGCAAATTAATTAACACATTATCCATATTATTAAAAGAGATATTTTTTAGGAATAAAGTAATAAATTTAAAATAGTATCATTAAAAAAACCCAACCAACGCTTACGGCATACATAGAAAAACAAATGATATTCTTTCAATAAATGCCAACATCACTTTCTCAGCCCTCTCATTTGCCCCATACAAGCTTCATAAATGTGACTTTTTACATGTGGTTTACAGGGCTGGGATTCTAAAATCACGACTCGATCTCGATACGATCACGACTTCGAATTCGATCGCGACTCGGTCGTGACGACAAGGGTGATTCTAAATTTCAATCGTCGGCTAAACTCGTTTTATTCGATTTGATTTAGGTTTCTTGGTATATATTTGTTATTTTCCCTAATATTTGACAGATGGAAACGTCAATTGTCTTTTCTATTGGTAAACACTAAGAATTTATATTTATTTTGTTAATTTTTTTCGCCTCCGTTTGTTTTTATTTAAATATATGCCATATTATTTCTTTAAATAAAAAAATTGTCGTTTAAAACCACTACTATCCATTGGAAAATCATAATTGAATTCATGGAAAATCACAAAAACTTGTTGTGTTCATCCACTTTTGGTTTTAATATGGCAACATGTGTGGAATCAATAGGACCTAGAACACCAGGGAAATTGGATCTCTCTATAAATGTTAATTTAATAATTTCACTAATCTCTTATATTTGAAAAATTAATGAATGTACAAAAACTGAATGTACACAAACTGCCTCTATTATTAACAGAAGGTTGTGGAAAATAGGTTCGAATTAAATTTATTAGTTGTTGTGTTTAAGAAAGCTTCTTGATATACTAATGAAAACCTGGTATCATAGATAATATGCCTGGGCTGGGATTCTAAAATCACGACTCGATCTCGATACGATCACGACTTCGAATTCGATCGCGACCCAGTCGTGACGACAAGGGTGATTCTAAATTTCAATCGTCGGCTAAACTCGTTTTATTCGATTTGATTTAGATTTCTTGGGATATATTTGTTATTTTCCCTAATATTTGACAGATGGAAGGGTCAATTGTCTTTTCTATTGATAAACACAAGAGTTTTCATTTATTTTGTTAATTTTTTCGCCTTCGTGTTTTTTTATTTATGCTTATATTATTTCTTTAAAATAAAAAATTGTCGTTTAAAACCATCACTATCCATTGGAAAATCATAATTGAATTCATGGAAAATCACAAAAACTTGTTGTGTTAATCCACTTTTGGTATGTTTAAACGTTTCAATATGGCAACATGTGTGCAATCAATAGGACCTAGAACACCAGGGAAATTGGATCTCTCTATAAATGTTAATTTAATAATTTCTCTAATCTCTTATATTTGAAAAATTAATGAATCGGCCAGCAAGGTGATTGTCAATAATTTCAGTAATTTTATGGATCCAATGACTTGTAGTAGTTTCGCTAATTTCAAATTTAAAATCTTGTCCAATGCTTCTTTGGTAATATATGTGGCATAAAATCTTGATATATGTGCTAAAACTGCCCATTCAATGGTAACTCTATTTCCTCTGCCTCTATTATTAACAGAAGGTTATGGAAAATAGGGTCGAATGAAATCTATTAGTTGTTGTGTTTAAGAAAGCTTCTTGATATATTAATGAAAATCTGGTATCATAGATAATATATATAATAACTAAAAATGCCTGGTATGACTATTGGTAAACAATAAATGAAACAAATACGTTTAACAAAGGATGCTGCTACATTATGCACGTATTAAAAAAGGAAGAAGCTATATCGTCTGGTGTATACGATATATCCAAGCGTGTCGTCGACAAATCGTTAAAAACTAGGCAATCCGCAAGACACTCACGACTGAAAATTTTATTTAGAATCAGTCATATCGAGTAATCGTGTCGAGTCGTGATTTTAGAATCCCAGTGCTGGTATGACTATTGGTAAACAATAAATGAAACAAATACGTTTAAAAAAGGATGATGTTACATGATGCACGTATTAAAAAAGGAAGAAGCTATATCGTCTGGTGTATACGATATACTCAAGCGTGTCGTCGACAAATCGTTAAAAAATAGGCAATCCGCAAGACACTCACGATTGAAAATTTTATTTAGAATCAGTCATATCGAGTAATCGTGTCGAGTCGTGATTTTAGAATCCCAGCCCTGGGCTAGGATTCTAAAATCACGACTCGATCTTGATACGATCACGACTTCGAATTCGATCGCGACTCAGTCGTGACGACAAGGGTGATTCTAAATTTCAATCGTTGGCTAAACTCGTTTTATTCGATTTGATTTAGGTTTCTTGGTACATATTTGTTATTTTCCCTAATATTTGACAGATGGAAACGTCAATTAATACAACAGTAAACACTAAGAATTTTCATTTATTTTGTAAATTTTTTCGCCTTCGTGTTTTTTAATTTAAATATATGCCTATATCATTTCTATAAAATAAAAAAAAATCGTTTAAAACCACCACTATCCATTGGAAAATAATAATTCAATTCATGGAAAATCACAAAAACTTGTTCTGTTCATCCAATTTTGGTTTTAATATGGCAACATGGGTGCAATCAATAGGACCTATAACACCAGGGAAATTGGATCTCTCTATAAATGTTAATTTATTAATTTCTCTCATCTCTTATATTTGAAAAATTAATCGGTCAGCAAGGTGATTGTCAATAATTTCAGTAATTTTATGGATTCAACGACTTGCAGTAGTTTCGCTAATTCCAAATTTAAAATCTTGTTCAATGCTTCTTTGGTAATAATCCGTGGCATAAAATCTTGACATACTAAAACTGCCCATTCAATGATAACTCTACTTCCTCTGCCTGTATTATTAACAGAAGGTTGTGGAAAATAAGGTCGAATTAAATCTATTAGTTGTGTTTCAGAAAGCTTCTTGATATACTAAAGAAAACCAGCTGGTATGACTATTGGTAAACAATAAATGAAACAAATACGTTTAAAAAAGGATGCTGTCACATTATGCACGTATTAAAAAAGGAAGAAGCTATATCGTCTGGTGTATACGATATACCCGAGCGTGTCGTCGACAAATCGTTAAAAACTAGGCAATCCGAAAGACACTCACGACTGAAAATTTTATTTAGAATCAGTCATATCGAGTAATCGTGTCGAATCGTGATTTTAGAATCCCAGCCCTAATTATATAAGACCACAGAACACAAATGTAGAGAAATACGGATTTCTTTGTTTACGCGGAGAAATTTGGCAATAGAGGGCATTGAAGGTGTAATAATTCGAACTAATTTTGACATTTGTAAACTCCACTCGATTAAAATAGATTGTTACCAATACTGGTTCTTTCCAACACATTTCCTTTTTATATTTTTTTAATTACAATAAATATAAAAAGAATTTTCACAAAAAAAACACAAGATTCCCTTATACAAACCTATTTTAACCAAGCAGAACACCGCTTGACTGTGCAATTTGATGTAGTTTCCTAAATTGGGCAAATATGTATAGAATATAACTTGTAAATTTAACTTTTGGGACTGTAATATCTTTCAGTTTAAATAAAATTAGTTATGCGTCCAGCGTAGCGTATTTACTACGGCATACCGCGCATTGTAGCGAAAAATGTGGCAGATTCTTACTAACGAGATCAGTTGCACCCGGTCGCATATTCATACCGGACGTACCTTAGCGCAGCTTCGGAAATTGCCGAGAGAGATGTTATATCGGACATGTGTGATCGCAAACATTTTTGCAATCACATTCGTCCGATATAATCATAGTGAGTGCAAAAAGATTTGATTTTTAAATTTTTGATGGTTATGATAAGTGCGATTTGCAATAAATAACAAAGATACAAACAGCATCTGAAAACTAATTTTTGATTCAACGCAGCTATAAAAAAAATTATGAATTAAAAAAATATTCAAATATTGCAGTTATAAACTGTATTTGTTTAAATTCTTATTATTACATATAGGTATCTATTTTACAAATATTAAAACAAGGCTTCATGCTATTTAATAATCTTATTATCATTTAAGGATACATTGCTTTCCACACATTTTGTGAGTGAATGAGGAGCTTTGATTTTTTTCTTAACAAGACGTCCTGCTTGAAGTTTTCGAAACGGATGTTGGCTGGATTCCTATTTTTATTCCTTTTCGACACGTTTTGTTTGATATAAGTCGTCATGGTTTGACACTTTGCGATTTAAATATATTAAATAAGCCAGTCATCAGTGAAGAGCTGGAATTAATATTTTTTGAATAAGATTTAACACATGACATAACGGCTGGAGTAAAACCAACTGGGTCATCTTTTAGGGCTGCTTTCACATCGTCATCAAATTTTTTGATAAAGGCATTCTATTCTTCCAAGTTTTTGTTGCTGGAATTATTAAAATCTTGTCTATCAAAAGATACTGAAGGAGAAGATATGACGTTTGTATTTGTAACATTGTCGTCTACTTCAATCAAGATGTCATTGTAGCGTTTTGAGTTTACTGCATTTTTACTTTCTGTTATTGAGTTCTGACAATAACCCTTCAGGTGGAGAAGTTCCATTTGCGATTTCGTAAAATATAGCTTTATATTTTGATGTAAGGTATTAGACACTTCTTCAATATTAAAAAGTTTTATAATAGATATCTGGTGCTTGCAGATTTTGCCATTTGTACCTATTGGACAAGTACAAATCCCAATATTCATGTCGACAAAATAGTTTATTTCTAAATTTGTGCTACTTATTACTTTAAATTGTTTATCCCCTATTTCAGAAATATTATCACCAGAAATAGGTATATTATTTAATAGCAACTTATCTAAGGTAATTTTCCTTACCTTGCCAAACAGAAGATCCAATATTTGTTGCTTGTAATATCCTTCAAACGCAGTTACGATAAAATCTGTTAATTGCGGTAAGTTATATGCCTTGGTTCGTTCTAATGGTATGTCTTTAAACAACCGGAACATGACTTCTATTGAATTATTAGTATCAAATCCTCGTGTCAGATAACTTTGTCTAAAAAATAAACACCAGCATTCTATATTTTGATCTATTTTTTGTTTAATATATTTTTTAAACTCAGCATATTTACACTCAGCATAAAATTTTTTAGTGTTATATTCCAACAAGTCCCTTGTTTTAGATACTAGAATGCTCCTAAATACCTGGTAATAATGTCTCTCGAGTACCTTCCGTTCTACCAAGTCATCGTCAGTCACGATTACTTTTGGATTAATTTTACTTGGAAAAATTTCTAATAAATTTTTAACTGCTGCATCAAATATTTCTTCTTTTTGTGATGTTGAAATTCACACCCAATGTATACCCCCAGCCGCCGACTGAGTTGCAAAGAAATACAATTTGTGGTTTTGCACGTCACAGTTACTAGTGGCGTCTACGAAAAGAATTTCTAAAGAATGCATCAACAAGCTTGATGCTCTTTTCATAATCGGGGTGCATAATGATATAGCGTAGTGTTCTCCAGTATGTGCTATTTTAAATGATACGTCTTTACTATTCATTAAATTTTCCTCTAGTTTTAAAAACATCTCAGGACCTGACCGTTCTCCATAACTGTTTTTAAAATATGACTTCCATAAATTTGAAAAATCGGTTTTATTTGGGTAGTGTCGTTCGGATGACATGCTGTCGTATCGATCCCCAAGTTCTTCCATTTTTGTTAAAGAAAAACTATGATATGCCGAAGCAACTGAATGGCCCTTTTGAAAGTATTTCACTTCAACACTTAGTGGTCGCTTGGTTAAAGCAGCGGCGCTGTTGATAGTGTGGTTGTGGTTATTCTTGAATGTTATTATGCAGGGCCATTCACTAGCTAGATCATCTGGTATTTGGGCCCTTGATTTATTCTTAAGCACATCAGCTATAGTAATTATCATCTCAGCTGGACAATCAACGTTTCTAGAGGAATGTTTTTTAGTTCTGGGAGTTTTAAGATTGTGAATTATGGTTTTAAAATGGCAATGATAAATTCGTTTAAATGTATGTTTCCGTGCTTTTTGTGGTAAGTTGTGGATAGTTCTGGTAATAGCTCATGTTACTTTTGTATATTCCATCAGATCTTTGACCCATTTCTGAAATTAACAAAAGAGTGCTCTTTGTTTTTGTAATAAAACTATAAGAAAATAATAACAATAATTGTCTCGAACATCTCCGGACATTATCCCATGTTTTAAATTTATTTTTTAAAAATTATTCAGTATTTAACCCACTCTGTATCTCTTATTGTTATCGAGATATAACTTGAAAGGCATCGAAATTATTAGGAGCTGTATAAATCTTATATAAAAATAAAACTTTTCCTCCGATTGATACTAAATGTTAGTGGTATAAGTTATTGGAGTCATACATTCATTGCTTAAGCAACAAATTAGTTCATTTACTGCCTAGACATTAAATGTTTGTACAGGGTTATTCACTATAAATAGACACCCCCTTATCTTTTTTTGACAAATTCGGGCAAAATATTTATTATAAAAGTTGTAGGAAATAATACATAGTTTTTACTGTATGTATTTTCTTTTATACAGGGTGTCCCAAAAAACCGTGACATGATTCGTCGTGGAAAAAGACGATTTCCACTTTCCTCTCTTAGTTTATTCTGTGATGCTAATTTGCCATTCGACCGGAACTAGACTTCCAATAGAAGTGACAGAAGCATGACAGAACCAGAAATTAGCATCACAGAATAGATAGTAGAAGTAAAAAGTAAGTTAGAAAAACAGAAACCGTTTTTCTCTAGGACGCACCATTTGGATTTTACAGCATTTCAAAGTAAAAAAAAAAAAACTTTTTCAAATGCCTAGATCTCCAAAGCAAATGAAAATCAGGACATAGTAATGATGAAAAAAGTAGTTGAAATAAACAGGGAATACAAAAATGTAATAATTAATATACAGGGTGTTCCACTTTGAAAATATGCCATCACGGTCTTTTGGAACACCCTGTAAAAGAAACTACGTATGTACATGCAAAAAAACTACGTATTGAAACCGAAATTGTCAAATAAAAAATAAGATAAGAGGGATGTCCATTTATAGTGAATAACCCTGTACCTACATATAACATCAAATTATATTTTAGTGACACATTTAGTACCATTTGGAAAAAAATGTTATTTTGAAGTTTCAGACTTTTAAGAAAAATATTATTCATTTATTATTTCATTATAAGATACCTCAATAGTTACCAATACTTGGAGAACCATAATTTAATTATTTATCGTCTCACACGTAAAAAAAAACACTTTTAATGCCTTAGCCTCTACTTCGGTCTTCGTTTCACCGCGGCATTGAATTCGTGATTTTTTTGCCTTGTTTAACAAATTAATTTCACATTGCCCACAAAATTCTTGCTTTTTCTTTCAAACGTCAGTGCCAACACCTTAAATCCACGTAATACTGACGACATTCCCACTAAAAGCCTATTCGATATATTTTTGTTTTATTTTCTTTTTAACTAGTTTTGCATCTCGACGACTGATCCAAGTTCATTTTAAATACAGATTGCAGAATATGCACAATACTTTTAAAAACAACAAAGTCGATGAATCTGTAAGCTTCTAAAACCTAACCTTAAATTTTTAGGTTACAAATTTCTTTTATTTATTTTACTATATACTTATCACAAATGCTTATTTATAAACCTACCTCGATTTGGGTTTCTGTGCTAAATTTAGTTCGAACACAACCATCTTCTTGATTATAATAGTCTACACTTCCTGGCAAATCCATTGTAGGAAAATATACCAATTCTTCAATTCTGTTGCTTCGTGGAATTAGCCAAACAAATACAATAATCGAATAATCATTTATATATCGGACGTGTGGTAGCGCATTCTTTATTCAATATCGTTCGTCCGATATAAAAGTGATATTCATTTTTCCGATTTTATCCGAAGTTGCGCTAAGGTACGTCCGATATGAATATGCCACCCGGTCATCAGTTTAACAAAACGGTTGTGGTAAAAGTAAAAAAGATTTTTTTAAGTTATTAATAAATAAGTAGTTAGTGTTATTACCGGTGTTTTATTCTAGTTTATTAATAACCCGGAACATCACAGTGGCGACGATGATTTTGACTGTTGTTTGTTATTTTTCTTTGAAAAATATAGTGTTTTAAAATACTTGCAAAGAAAAACGTTTGAAATTCCACGGGCAGTACTTGAGTGCGTTAGGGCAAAAGTTACAATAATTTAAACTATGGTGACAGAAAATGTAGGTCATTTACGCAAATTTGATCCAGCAAGTTTTGATTGGTCGACTTTCAGAACAAGAATAGAAAATTGTTTTGTAGCTAATGATATTAGATCCGAACATTTTAAGCTAAATGTCTCAGTATTCGCGGGACGTTATAAATTTTATACCGCTCGAAAATTAGTGCCTGAACGTGCTAAAGAGTGGGCAGCCAAGCTTCGAAATTTAGTTTCAGTGTGTGATTTCGAGGCAAGTGTTTTAAAAGTCGTATTAAGGGATCTTTTTATCATTGGATATGATCATGGCGCAACTCAAGATCGCTTACTCGAAGAGAAGAAGTGGACAACGCTATGGGAGAGTATAAATATAGCAGCGGGTAAGTCATCTGCACACTGCACAGCCTTTTATGGTGCACGATAGTCCAGGTACGTTATCTGAAAAGGAGGCAGAATTGCATTTTACTGAAAACAGGCCGGGTAAGTCCTTTCAACATTTTACTAACCCTGCCATGACTCAAAATTCGTGTGAGGGAATCAACAAAGCTAATCTACGTCAGTGCTTACTTTGTGGACGTAAAAATCACAAATCAGAATTTTATTCTTTTAGAGAGTGTTTTGCCATATTTGTGAAAAGAGGCATTAGTTCCTAGACATTTAGCTCTTAAAATAAATCACCTTAAATTAAATTATAAAAAGCCAAGCGTTACTCGAAGCAGTCAAAATTATTTGGAATCTGAAGAATATTCTTTATATAATCTGGATTTTAAATATAATCAATTTTTAAATGAATTACTTGATAATAAAAAAATTATTTCTAATTTGGACACAGGAGCAAGTTTTAGCATTATTTCTGAAAAAATATATCTAGAAAATTTTAGTAATAGGATTGTACAAAAAACTAATCATGTTTTTAACCGCTATAATGGAGATCAAATTATGCCTTTAGGTTTTATTAAATGCAATGTATTTTATGATAGTCAGGGACATGATTTGGTTTTTTATATAATTAGAAACGCAGCTGGACCTGTTAGGACGTGTTTTATTTAATGCTTTTAATTTAAAAATTTCTAATTTCAATTTTATTGATGTGCCATTTGATATTAATAAGTTAATGAAGCACTATTCTAACGCTTTTCCTCCTGGAATTGGAACTTTTACTAGAAGTGGTATATCAATCAAATTAAAAAATCAAGACGTATCCCCCAAGTTTTTTAGTACAACTCCAGTTGTACCGGTGCTTAAAAAATATGGCTTGATGATTTTGTGGTGATTTTAAAGTTACAACTAATCCAGTTATTAAGGTTGATCAGTGCCCACGAATCAATGAACGTTTTGTGAAATTACAGGGAGAGGTGGAATCCAGTAAGTTAAATTTATCTAGCGCATATCAGCAAATTTGCTTAGATAGCAGTTCAAAAAACCTAAACACGATTTCGACACATAAAAGACTGCACCAATTTAATAGAGCACCATTTGGTATAGCAAATTTGGTATTCCCTCAAAATTTCAGAAAATCATGAAATCTCTTTTTGAAGGCATAGAGGGGGTAGTTGTGTTCATCGATGACATTTTAATTACGGGAAAAGATCGTTTGCAACATTTGGAACGTTTAGGTGTACTGTTTTAAAAATATTGGATAGGGCAGGTCTAAAAATGTCTTTGGAAAAATGCCTGTTTTTTATGAAACAAGTTTCATATCTGGGATTTAATATCAATAAAGATGGTCTTACGACGTGTAAAGAAAAGATTGATGCTATTATAAATGCACCCATTCCAACAAATGAAACCCAATTAAAATCATTTTTGGGACTAATAAATTATTATGGCACTTTCGTTCCTAATTTGGCAACAGTGCTGTTACCACTTTACCAGCTTCTTAAAGACGATTTAAAATGGAATTGGACCAATGAATGTTTCTGAAATAAAAAACTTATGACTGATGCTCCAATATTAGTGTATTATAGGTCTAGTTTACCTCTAAAGTTGGTACCAGATGCCAGCGACTATGGGTTGGGTTGGGCGCGGTTACATTTCATGTTTTTCCAGACAACACTGAAAGACCTATTGCTTTTGCGTCGCAGACGTTATCTGCAACAGAAAAAAAAATAGTCAGGTGGAAAAAGACGGTTTAGCCAGAATTTTTGCCTTATGCAAATTCATTCAATACTTATATGGCCGTAAATTTACTCTTTTGACTGATTCGAAAGCACTCACTACAATTTTTCATCCGCAAAAAAATATACCCCAATTTTCAGCAAATCGCTTATGGAGGTGGGCTGTTATTTTAGCAAATTATCAGTGTGAGATTCAATTTGTGAAACCAGATGATAATTTAGCAGATACCCTACCACGTTTGCCTGTCGAAAGCATTGAAAAGTGGGAGGATATGGATATTAATTTTATTAATCATTTTTCAAATAATCCAGAATTTCCATTAAATTTCAAAATAATTAAAAGCGCATCGCGAAAAGATCCCCAAATTTTAGAAATATAAAAATTTGTGTTAAGAATAATAAATGGCCATCTAAGATAATAAACTGTTTAAGATCCTATTATCTCATAAGAAATGAAATAAGTGTAGAGGATGATTGTCTTTTAGGGAACAACCGCGTAATCATTCCAAGAGGTGGTAAAAATGAAATGCTTAGCACGGTCGTATTTTTGGTAGCCTGGACTTACTACAGATATTGAGAGGTTGGCAGGCAATTGTGAAAATTGTTCTTTGTATAAAAAAAAATTTCGTAACAAGGCTAAAATTTACCAGTGGCCATGGCCATCCCGGGTATGGGAGCGTGTACACATTGATTTCATGGGGCCATTTATGAATAAATATTTTTTTGTAATTATAGATGCCTATTCGAAATGGTTAGAAGTTTTTCCTTTTAAATCAATTATCGAAATTCTACGTTCAGTCTTTTCACGATTTGGATTACCTTAATTTTTGATGTCAGATATGCCAAAACATTTTATTCTAAAGAATTTTTCCAGTTTTTAAATAAGAATAATGTTCAACACTTAACATCTCTACCATATCATCCCTCCTCAAATGGAGCAGCTGAAAATGCTGTGAAACGATAAATCATTAAGTAATTTTTTATTTGATTTTCGTAACACTCCACATTGCACGACCGAAGAGACTCCTTCTTTTTTATGTTTAACAGAAAGATTAGAACAAGATTTGATACTCTACTCCCTGATAACTGAACAAATAATACTAAAAGTAGCAAAAACTAAAATATTAAGTAAAATACTAAAGTCAAAAACAAAGTTTTAAGCAATCAAGCTAAACAAACAAATCATGAAGGAGAGCGTTGTGTTGAATTTTCAATCAATGAACAAATTTTTGTTAGGGATTTTCGTTGTATAACAAAGTCCACCTGGATAAAAGGTTGTATTATACAATAAGTGGGAAAGAATATATATATTGTAAACATTCCAACCTTAGGTAATATTAAGTGGGAACGTCATTTAAACCAAATTAAAAAAGGTGCAATTTAGAGAATCCCAAATTTCAAAAAATTTAGGAAAAGATAGTGTAGGTGTTGGTGAGAATTTTTGTGTGGAAAATTCAGAGGAAGGATACACCTCTAGACTCTAATAGTGATCAAACAGTTAATATTAGTGAGGAAATTGAAATTATGGTGCATCCCAAGAGAATAATTAAACCTATAGAAAGATTTAGATTTTAAGGAAAAGGGTGAATTATATCTATATATACAAAGTTATAATTAGGTATATTATAAATTTAAGGTTAAATGAATATGTATTTTCTTTTGTAGGCGAGAAGAATTTAGTATCTTTCAGTTTAAATAAAATTAGTAATGCATCCAGCTAGCGTATTTACTACGACATACCGCGCATTGTAGCGAAAAAGGTTGCAGATTCTTACTAACGAGAACAGTTGTGCTCGGGTCATTAGTTTAACAAAACGTTTGTGGTAAAAGTAAAAAGGAGTTTATTAAGTTATTAATAAATAAGCAGTTAGTGTTATTACCAGTGTGTTATTCTAGTTAAATAATAATTCGGAATATTACAGGAACCAAAACAATTCAAAAACATTTGTACTATAAAACAGTTTTACACTTTTTCTACAGCAAAAAATGTTGTTGGGTAATATTGACACACATATGCCATATGCAAAAAATTATATTTCATCAGTAAACATGTTCAAAGTATAGGTATAAAAATAAAACACACAACTCTATAATTTTATGTAAATAAAAACATAGTATTTATAATCACCTAAAAATAAAAATACAAGATTTCAATTGTATTAGAATCAACACTGTTAATTTATAATGCAGAACAAATTGTAATCTCATAATAACAGTGCAAGTACTGCAATAAATAATGAATTGGTTAACATGCTGCAATTGAAAAGCTTATAGTATCATATTAAATTTTTTTCCTCTTGAGTTAAACATAGAAAAAATATTAACTGAAATGTAGTTTAATAATATAAAATAAAGCTTAAAACTCTCTTAAAAAATAGTAACAACAAATATAATTGTTACACTAATGCAGGAAAACAAAATATAAACTCTGAAAACCAAAACAGAATATACTTCAATATATCTCAAAACCATAAATATAAATAAATATAGGATTTATATAACTGACATAAGGTCTGCATAAAAGAAATTAAATAATTAAAATAAAAATATAAAATTTGTATAGAGTGTATGGCTTATTAATAAGTCGCTGGTATAGTCTGCATTGTTGGCAAGTTCTACATGAAATAATAAAAGATGGACCCGTAAAAGACACTACACATAGAAATTTGTTTGTTCAACTAGTTGCTTAACAACATTATAGTTTAAACTGATATAAGTTGGCTTGTTATTTGGCTATATTAGTACTACCTTTATCACAAATAGTTACACAGACCTTAATCCCAATCGACTACAAATCTCTAATGCAGTTAATTATTAGGGTTTTTTAAAACTTCTACCTTAACTGTATGTTGTGTAAAAAAATAGAACTATGCCAGTGTCCTATTATGTTTTTTAAGCCCTCAAATCATGAATACAAGAGCAGGATTTGCTTGGTCAACATTTTCACCCAGAGAACGCAAGTCTTTAAAGCTTGAAATTGTTTGATTGGATTTTACATAAAAAAGTCCAAGACTTAGAGATATTTCATTAAACATCAAGGCACAACAACAATTTAGTTAAATCATAGACTTTGCCTGATTTTAAGGTATTCTAATATTTATTTGATTTGTTGAGAGTATGAAGAGTTGAGTAGCTTGAAGAAATCTTGGAGACTGGAGTAGATAATAGAAAAAGTTAAATACTTGTAAAGCCATGGAGTGCATTTAAGAATTTAAAGCAGAAAGGCTTTGTCTTTCACTGACGATTGACGAGGTGGACGATTTGCATTTAGCAATTAAGAATTAATGAATTTTTAGTTACCTCATTAGGATTCTCTTCTAGAAACCGAAACCTTCCATGAATATAAAGAGACCTTAAAGAAGCCATATGTGCTTTTTAAACTCGGCTTAGATAACTTCCTCATGGCGGATTTATGGAGATTATATATTGATTTTCAATTTATAACAACAATTTTCTTTTCATGAGTTAAGCTATCTTTTGAAAGATCAGCCTTAGCAAGAATGCCTTTTCTATTCTCTAAGAGAAAAGAATATTTAAAAATAAAATTTTTGGAAAGATTTGGAAGAGCTTACTGATGATATTAATGGTGAACAATTTGAGTGGACATTATCTGACGAGATAGTTGAATTGGACATACCACTAGTGCATACATTCTCTGAACTTGCAACTTGAATTTTATTATTAACAAATTGGTCATCTAAAAATGATTTTCTTGATTTTGGGAAAAATTGAGAATAACTGTGTTCTAACAGAACCTGATATTTTAGCGGAGACCGCTGAATTTTATCAAAATCTAAGCCTTGAATTAAAGTTATAGCAATCCTTTAATGAACTGACCTACCTCCCTCCATCCATGATTTCTTTAAATTGGAGTTTATAAGAAATGTGAAAAAATACTTTTATAAGTTCCTAGACAATAACATAGACATTCTTACACAATATTTACATGATAGTTTTTCCGAGTCTTTTCTAGAACCCTGTGTCTAGAAAACTTATCTCACTCCACATTCTATGCCTTTTTATATTAGAAATTATGGTGAATACCAAAAAAACACAAATATATAGATTGTGGTTGTATACAAACTGATAGAAATTTTTCTGATATATCTGCAGCGTCCTCTTGCGTGGCAACGGAAACTATTGTAACTAACTTGACCGTTTGACGTACCTAATTGGACCAATCAAAAAGATTAAATAATATAATTAAAAGAAACCTTATGATTATATTATTTAATCGCAATATCCAAAGCAAACACCTGATAAAGGTTACTTTTTAAGTAGGTGTTAGTATCAGATATTGGTAGGATAAAATAAAACATTGTGCTCACATTTTGCATTGAATTTGCGGGATAGCACACCTTAAATGTGGTACATCTCAAGGGTCAGTGTTAGGTCTTATTTTATTTTTTTAGTTTGTTAGTGGTTTAGTTTGCCGATGATACTAAAATTCTGTGGCATAACAAAGATCGAACGGTAGTTAGATCTTTCATAGTAGAGGACCTTCACAAAATTAAAGAGTGGTGCATCTGCAATCTGCTTGTATTCAATGTTGATAAGACTTTTATTATGGGCTTTAAGTGTAATGTGGAGGGTTTTTTGTTTGATGAGCAGAGCCCACTACATGGTGGGGATTATTGTCGAATTCTCGGCCTCTTCACTGATGAGAGTTTAAGGTTTGATTTCCTGTTTGTTTGAAGTTTTGAGCCTCGCTGCTAAACTTTCTTCTGGATGTTTTGCAGTCAGGGTTGCCAGGCATGAGTTGAGAGGTTGTTTTCTGTTTGTTTCGCATTATTCGCACATTAATAGACTCTCATATCCGATATGGGTGCCATTTTGGGGTTTGTGCTTGAAGGGACTCCTTAACATCATTTTTACTATTCAGAAAAAAGCAATAAGATATCTGTGTGGTTTTGGTCTGAGAGTCTCTTGTTAACCTCTTTTTGTAACTGAAAGAATTTAAACGCTTTTCTCACACTTTATATTGGACCCTGCTACACTCATACATAAGACGGTTAGTCCACCATCCTACACCAGTCATAATACTCGTCAAGTAAACAACTTATCTCTTCCAATTCCCACCTCCTCACTTACGAGAAACTCTTATATTTATTAGTCGTAAAATATTTAATATGTTCCTTTTTCGATTAGGACTGTAAACTCTACAAGTCTACAGCATTGAAGAGTATTTTAACGACTTATTTTAATTATTAATTATATATCTGTTCATCAGATTCTTTTTTTACTATTCTTGTTTTATAGTAGTTGCCTTTTCTTTTCTTCTTTTTTAGTTTTTTTCTTTGATTATATAAAATATGCTCCTATGTACAATCAAAATCGATTCTTTATCCTGTATAACCAAATAACTACTAGTATTATAAATTCTAGGATTAGGAAGCTTTTAGCACAAGTTTGTAAACTTAGCAAATAAAGTATATTTTGACTTTGACTATCTGAATGAGTTAATGTACTGCGCAATAATCAGTTAACAATAGTGTACAACATATCATGGAAATAAAACAATGTTTTTCTTTAATACATTCATTACTTAATTTTCCTGAAAAATCATTACTTAAAATGATATACATAATATACAATAATTCATTAAAGCAGATATTATATAAATTAGAATTAATCTAAAAATGTTTAAAAGTATTTTGTTAGCACTGAAATATGCCAATCCAAACAGATTAGAAAATATTGAGAAGATTTTTGTGTTATTTTCTTATCATATATGTACAGTCATTACCATTAGGTTAATAATATCCCTATTTTACTAACACAAACAGATTCTAAAGAGGATAATAATATATTAATAAGAAATCTTTATTTATTCGCAAAAATACAATACATAAAATATTTATAAGTGAAATACCAAACTATATATACAAATAAAAGCCGACAAATTCAATTTTTTTTAGTGCAGATTCTAGTCTTTAACACTGTGACACGAAAAAAAATTTATAGAGTAAGTAGCTCAGATAGCAGACAATTAATGTAATGTTTTCGGATAACACTTAAGATAGACAATAGACAATAGAATTTTATTGCTTCTAAGGTATTACAATATTATACTTATAGCGTTGATTGAATATTTGGGAAGATACGCAATCCTGTGTTAAAAAGTGTACCCGGTCGACTATCGGATTGCCGTTCAGTTTCGTGCACCGTGTGGTGCTGCCGCGAAGCGTCAAATCTAGGAACGATTTATTTTAGCTGCGTGGACTGGCTTATGGCTTCTTTGAGTCAGGTTTTCAACGACGCTGGAATCTCCAGTTACGCGGCCGTGTTGGATATTTTTTTAAGACATGGGATGATGCCGCCAACTATGTTTTTATTATTTTTACAACACAGTGGTGTCATTTAGGTGGTGAAGTGATGAGTGATCTACTTAAGGGTGGAGACATTAAAAGTTAAATTTTATAAACAAATAATTACTTACTTAAATAAGTTTTTGAGACAAAAATTAATACAAAAATATATATAAAAAGCTATTTTTACAAAATTACCAACAAAGTTTAATACAAGTTATAATTCCAACAACAAACATTATGTTTTCTCCAATTTGTGTTCACTAGGTTTCACGTAAATATTATAAACAATAATTGGAATAATTCATAAGACTTAATACCTATGGTAATATAACTTCTTGATCAATAATTTTTTGTAATAAGTAGGTAACCTATTTTATCATATGATTCAATATCTGAAAAGTTGCGTAGTGAGATCTGTAAAGTAAGGGTTTTGAGTGAGGATGTTAATAGAAATAGAAAATAGGCCACATCTTAAGTTTTAAGCGACACAGGCAAATTCTCAATTACCATTTGTTACAACTATACTTAAAACTATAAAAAGATACCTAGTAACAACAAAAAAAAAACAAACATTTTGTTTAAAGACCCCGTATCACGGTTATACAGGACGTCAATAGAGGTGGTATAATTAGAGGAAAGTTGAGCAATATAGTTTCCTTTTATAATAAAATCCAAATACTTCCTTAATTTTGCAAAAAACTGAAATTTGGAAAAATTATTTTAATTTTTTTCTGGCGTTATTAAAAAATATACAACAAAAGTATTTATTAAATGAATAAACTATTGTGACCACTTTTTTTCGCCTTTGCGATGACACCATTAAATTTAAAATACGACGTTCTGTTTAAGAGCCATCATCAACTTTGTTTTTCTTTTTCGGCGCTATATTGACCATTTGCAGTTTTGAATAGCCCTTTTAATTACCTTTTTAATGAGGTATCTTGTATTTCGAATGAGGATTTAGGATCACCCCTATAATATTATATACCTATCTCTTTATCGGTGTTTAAAGTTTTAAAATAAAGAGCTGTTTAAAATTTTAAAATTTCAATACGGCGCCCATAAGAAAAACCAACCATTATAATGGAAAATGTATACAGGGTGACCCCTTTGGACAGGCTGAGATACATTCCTGGACAAAATTATCGCACCACTGAATATTTTGTCAAGAAAATTTAAATAAAAATAAATATCAGTTAAAACAGTTATATATCTTTTTTTATACAAAAAGCAGAACTAGAGAAAAACTATGTTTATGTTCTATCATGGAACATTCTGCTTGTGAGGAGTGGGAAAACATTCCTCAGGAAAGTTTTGAAAATTTAATACGAGGAATGTCGCGAAGACTTCAAGCGGTCATTGAGTCACAGTCAAGCAGCTAGAGGTGGCAATACACGATATTAAGAATTCATATGGGTCTATTGTTTTAATTTAGCATCAAAATTGAAGTTAGTGAAAATCGATTTCCTTGTATTGAATTAAGTTACTTAAATTTGGTTTTGTTAAATAAAAGATTTTTTTTTGTTAATAAATAAGTTAACAATGCTTATTATTCATTTTTTTTATCTTAATTAAAAAAAAAATCTGTAAAAATCAAGTGGCTCGATAATTTTGTCCAGGAGTTTATTTCTGGAGAACCTAAGTTGTTATTTATTTTAATGTATTGCTTTCTTGAGAATAAATAACGTTCAACGACTTCCAACACAATACCTTTCACTCCATAATGTTCAAGAACATAACTTTGTGTTAAAAACAATAAAAGGGTGAATTATCAATAAAATCCTGCTGATTATTCCGTGCATCCCTCGACTACTATCTAATTTTAATGATGATATATAATATAAGTTCCATGACTGACACTAGTTTTAAAAATATAGACAAGCTGGGACTTTGGTTTGCAAGAAATTAAAATTAGTTCAAGTAATAAATTTATATAGGTAATAAAAAGAATAGGTCCCATTATATTCCTTTAAGAAACGCAGATTTTAATTATTTCTGGGAAACTTGTTATTTACTTTAGTGTATTGCTTTCTTGAGCATAAATAAGTTTCAACGGGCACTTTTATTTCTTGCTCTAGTTCTGTACAGACATCCACAAAGTATTTGTTGCAAATGTTTGACATCACCAGAGGATCGTTAAAAAGTTGTGTTTAATTGAGGCAGTCAGTCCTCTTGTTATCCATTTCTTCACTCTCTTTTTAGTGTCTTTAAACACTTGTATTCTCTCAGATGCCTTCATAATTTTTGAAGTTTTTTAACATAATTGAATTTCTGTAACAGCGATCAATTTCAGCGAATCATTACTATTCCTAAATCCTCTCCATTATAGTATGTGCTATAACCTTTAATATTAAAATATTCAGAAGATGTTAATTGAAAACACTCAATACACAACTCACGGCAAAAATAAACACATCACAATAATTAAATGTTGCTTGTTGAAATAAAAGTAATAATTATCTTAGAGACTATACAATTAATAAATTTTTGCGAAATATCCAAAAACATTACATTAGAACACCTTGCCAAACTTTAAAACGGTTTTATTTGAATTATTCGATTAAAAAACAATGATTTTCAAAAATCCAAAATTACAAAACATGCATTCGTCATCATTAAATTAATTTTAAAAGAAGTAGATAAATAACCTTTAAACTTTTTGTTATCTTTCAAAACAGTTTGTCAAGCTATTAATCAACCGTGAAATTATATAAGTATTTAAGGTAATTATTAAAAGTATTTAAAGGAAGGAGTTGTAAAGGAAGTATTAACGAGAAATTTAAAAGATAGGTATAATTTGTTAAGATTTTTTGATATTGAAAAAAAACGAGCTCAGAGATTAATAGATTAAACCTCAGCTCCTAGGTATATAAAAAAAATCTATTATACCTTAAGTAAATTATTATATTTAAAACTTAAATGAATTTAGGATTGAACTTAAATTAAATTAAGTATAACGAAAGATATCATTAAAGATTTACGTTCATATTTCTTTTAAATACGTGAATAAGTCTATTTTCTTCATCTTTTCAATTTTTGAGCATGTGAGATAGTATTTTCT
The DNA here is from genome assembly GCF_022605725.1 of Anthonomus grandis grandis. Lineage (NCBI taxonomy): Eukaryota > Metazoa > Arthropoda > Insecta > Coleoptera > Curculionidae > Anthonomus > Anthonomus grandis. The sequence goes on along the minus strand of NC_065553.1, from coordinate 31,152,675 downwards.
AAATTGATTTTTGCTATAAGTGACGTAATACCCAATAAAATAAGTAACTCATAACAGATCTGAGTAATAAAATACAGTAAAAACTATTTTTGCGTGATTACTTGATTGAAAATTAAGACTTTATTTCATTCATGGCACCCTATTTAAAATTAAAAAAAAAAATTATGATTATAATACAAAAAAGTAGCACATCGGGTATCATTGTTTTGTGAATATGATTTTTTATTGAAATACGTACTACCATACCAAGTGTCCCATATAAAATAAGAAAGTTAGTGTCACACATAAAATAACTAAATGTTTAAGTATGTTCTTATTAAAGATTGCTTTGCCTTTCCAAAATTTGGGAACAGCCGCCTTATGCAGCATCGTTCGTCTGCCCTAAAAACTCCTAAGCCTGTTCGTCCGCTCTCCAGACAATGAAATGATACACGAGATTTTTAAACGAGACCGGGACGCACTTCTTGTTGCGCCATCTATCCGCCAGCCGCTTTTAGTGATACGATTTTGCCCGTAAGGTTGAGAATAGACGCCACTAAAAAGCACCCGATTCCCGTCATCATTCGGCTATCTCCGACTGTCCCATTCGGATATTTAAATATGTGAATGGCGGGCAACCAACAAAAGAGCAATGTTTGCTGCTAGAAGCAACGGTTTCTGGCAATAAGAATAATTAATGTAAATAATAATTAATGGAATAATAATTGAATTAAAATAAAAAAAAGCGTTTCTGGAATAATAATAATTATTGATTCTTTAAATAAATTAAATATAAATAAAGGATGCAAACAAGAAAATTGAATTATTAATCTTATACATAATACCCTAATATAAGTATCAAAAAAATGCAGTTTGGTTGAACGATCCAATGGAATGGAAATTGAATTATTTTTTTTTAATAAATATTTTGAAAAATTTCTTTGGGCGGACATGGATTTATTTGATTTTGGATATTATTTAAAATTACTATAGTTTATTTTTGAGGAAGTGTTATTTGAAAAATTTATTTTTCTACTACCTTATAAGAAAATTTTTAATTTTATTTCCCTGCATAATTGAATTTTTTTATTTGACTATATCTTGCTTATTATTTTTTATGAAATTAATGTTTACATTAAATTGTGCTTATTAATAAGAATGAAAGTAGAAAATTGTGCACTGTAGGAGCAGTGTCATTTCCCCACTGTGGATGGTTTTGCTGGATCAAACTTCACCCACTTAAGGAAATTATGCACTTTGCTCCCGTTCGTTATACAAATAACTATTATTTTTTTAAGTTCTCTATATGTGGACATATCAAAAGGAAAAGCCCAACTTAAACAATAGGGTATTGTATATTTAAAAAAAATAAATAAATGGAAAACATAATTTATAAAATATTGTAGTATCGTACTTTAATTTTAATCTTAAATATATAAATGTTATTAATCTTTTTGAAATAAGTACCTATTTTTTTAAATAACTTTTATACCTAGGGAGAGAGGTAATTTTGGTAAGTGAAAACACAACGGATTTAATTAGTTATACTGTTATATAAATGTATCATATATTAACAATTTTTATTTTATAAATGCTGCAAAGACATGTATATGACTGATTTGAAAAGAAAGTTAATTATTTTATGCTAAAATACTAATTTACAATTCGCAGTTTCGATTAATACTCATAAGAAGAAACTGCAAGAAACTTAAAATATTTACTTCAAATATTTGCCTAAAACTTACATAAAAAAATATAATACACATATACATATATATATATAGTTAAACCTATAAAAATATACCTACTATTATATAAAAAAAAATACTGATAAATAGAAAAAATATACATTTAATTATTTTTATTTACTGCTCCTTCTTCTTCTTTGATGGAAAATAAACTTGTTTGTCCATTTTTCGTTTACTTGTATTTGTCTTATTTATCTGTTCCATCATTGATGTCAGTTGTCTCATGCACCTAGACATTTACAGGTATATGTTAATATATTTTATATAATTTTATAAAAAGATAACTTACTTATCATAAGTTTCATCATTTAAAGATCTTAAAAAGTTTGATACACTTTCAATTTCTCTTGTTGATTGCTTGTTCAATCGTTGTACTGCTACTTGTTGATTTTTAGTTGTCTTTTCATTAACAAATGTTTCAATTTCTAGACTATGGCTAGCTTCAATATTATTGAAAGAACATTGCCCGAGGAGTTCACCTAAAACAGAATCGCTTCCCTTCCTTTGCTCACATACCATAATGAACAATTGAAATTGCTACAAATTACCTCTAAAATCACTTCGATTGCAACAATATACTTTTTTAATCTTGTCTTCAATTTTCCTTGTGCGAACAAGTGCATAGTTTGTGCTTATTTTATGCTCTCTTAACCATTCCTCAAATTTTTCTTCGCTGGAAAAATGGAAAGTTGAGGACTCTATTTTGATATCATGACTTAACCTGTAAATGAGCTTCAAGTCTTTAATAAGTCTCACAAGAATACTTAGTCTCTTTGCATAAGGGACAAGAAATGTGTGACTTTGGGTTATCTGGGAGCTGCTGCTTATGAATAACTTTAATATGTTTGTTCAATGCTGAAATGGAAGAAAACATTTTACTGCATAAGTGGCACAAATTTTTGTTGGTAGTTTGGTCCTGATTCTGATAGTTTTGAGTAGGGCCGTCCATCTTTACAGCTAAAATCGCTGAATTGGAATTGATACAGCTTTTCAGGTATTATTTTAAAACACTATAAGCAACAATATGGTCATTATTTCACAAAGAAACAAATTCAGTATAATCGCAATAATTGATCAAATTAGTTGGAACTTTTTTACGTAAGTAAACAACTAACAAACGCGGGAACATTCGTGTCGTTATTCTTGTCATTCACGTCAAACGACCGAATTTTTCTCCGAACATACACGATCATCGCCATGAATCGGGTGCTTTTTATTGGCGTCTGAGAATATGGGAAGATACGCATCCCATATTCTCAATCAACGCTTAGAGCTATATCAGAGAAAAACAAACCACCGAGAAGGGACAAAGCCGGGACCGATTTTTTTTACGCATGTGCGAGCCTATTTGGTATACCTGTCTTATTGCCGGTCCCCTGCCAGCCGTCGGTTAGTCCGGTAATATCAGAGAAACACAAACCATGTGTGGTGGTTTTTTTTGGTGGTTCAGGTGGTTTGTTTTTCTCTGGTTATAAGGCCGACCATATTCCCACAGAAAATGCCTTTCGGTATGTTTGTGGCTATATTATGAAAAGAGCACTTGAAGTTCATATTAACTGTGATACCTGCACCAATTTCGGCAAAATGTGTGATGAAATTGATATAAATAGATTATTTCTTCATTTTAAGGCTTATAATTCCAGTATATGTAATTTTGGTTGCTTACAATCTCCGCCAGAAGGGTTTATTTCATAATATATATTTAAATTAAAGGAAATATTCAATTGTAATTTTGAGAAAATGTGCATAAACCAGGGAATAACTAACAATTTATTTAACATAATGAAAACTATTAATTATGAATACCCTTGTGCACATTTTCCAAAAACCTTTATCTTAAAATTTTTTATGGTTGAAAATAGGTTGAAAATATTGAAAATATTTTACACCATTAAATATAATAATAGGGTCTTAAAAACAAATAAAGATAAAAATGTTTGAAAACTAAAAATTTTGCGGAATGTATAAATGTACCTAGGTTTAATTTAATTATTGCCAATGTATTTTTGTGTTTCATTATACAATGAGCCAATATTATTTCCTCAAAAAATGAAAGTTTTTTTAGAAGATTTTTTGTTTTTTCATTATTTATCCTAAATGGTAATTTTTATAGTTAGCACTATACCGGGTGACACAGGAAAAAGGGAACACGCAATAACTTTTTTATTTTTCAAGATAAACAAATGAAATTTGGTATGTTAATAGAATGGTTATAAAGGCATATTTTGACGTATTCAATTGTTTTTTTATCACTTCCGATTGAACCGGAAATGACAAGAACTTTCTTATTTTAAATGGGACACCCAGTATATTTTTTCATACATTTGTTTATCTTGAAAAATAAAAAAGTTGTTGCGTGTTCCCTTTTTCCTGTGTCACCCGGTATAGTTTAGGTAACTTCACTATACCAACAGTAAAATAATGTAATAGTTTTCATTTCAAATTCCCAATAAAATTTTTAATCTATTAATTGTCGTATTTCTCTCCGTGTACGGAACTATTAAATTGCCAAAACGATTTTTCTCCGTTACTTTATATGTAGCGCTAGTCATTTAAGCCCGCTCAAGGGCACCAAAATTGGACCCCAGAAAATCAACGGTAAATGCGGGTTTTGTCGCTTCTCGGTGGTTTGTTTTTCTCTGGCTATATTTGTGTTCTGTGGCTTAGAGTATGGAAACCCGTTTACGCTACAGGAGATATCATAACGCGCCGGCAGTGAAGCCTAAATGTACACCAAACGACACAGCCAGTGGCGTTTCTTAGGGGTGGGAACAAATAAAGGAAAAATTGTTTTTTTTTTTTGGTTCATTTATTAAAGAATGTTGATAGAATTAATTATTTACCCCCTCACTATTCGAACCTATCTAATTTTTTAGTATGGTTAATATACATTTTAATTTTTATGTGAAGAAAAATTAGTTACTAAAACAACAATTTCCCATGAAAAAATAAAAAACCAAATCTTTTATTGTATTTTTATTATTCAGGATAGGTACCTACCTAAATATTATGAGTTAAGGTCTCGGTTAAGGTATACAAAACATATATGTACTTATCAAATTAGTTTACAAAAGGTATAAATGTAATAGTGAAATAAACTTTGAACATTAAATAATTATTGTCCCGAAAATAATATTAATTTTGTAAATTTGTTTCGAATATTATTATCAAATTGGCTCTACTTTTTGGCAATAAAATGCAGCCTTGCTTTTAAATATTTATCGACTATAGCCTCAATTAAGAAATATATATGATTAGAAGGCATTTCCAAAACATGTTCATTTAGGCATATAAAATATTGCTCAAAATAAATGCAATTAAGCATAATTTTATTTTTTTAAATGTTAATAAAACCTTTTTTTGTTAAATCCATTTCATTCAGAGCATTCAAAAAATTCTGGGTCGTTTTACATATTGAGATCACATCCTTGGATGGGTAGGTCAGGCCATGATTTTTTTTTTATTAAAGAATTTAAAAAATTTAATCTGTCTTCAGTTAAGGCATCAATACAGCTGACACATTTTACAGTGGTTTGCAGTTTTCTCACAACGAATCCTGCAATATATGTTATAATTTGGAGTGAACACTCACTTATAACCGTTGTATTCATTATATAATCATGTTCACTCCAAACATCTCGTAAAGATTTCTCTTCGAGAATTTCTGATGATATACTGAGCCTATTTTCTGGAGATATAATATTATTTTCAGGAATTTTACAACGACTTGATCTATATAAAATTGGAATAACCTCTAAAGAAACGCAATTTCCTAGACCACCCGGTCGAATTTCACTCCGCACTAATAGCCGCTTATAAGCAGCGGTAAACTGCCTAGACGAAGGATTGTTATTCCATCCCCCTTTCGATCGTATACTTGAAAAAAAAGTTCAACATGGTGTTGACTTATTTTGTATATAGGGAAATAACATTTTTTTATTTTCCACTATTAATTTCTAAAGCCCAAGAGCACTTTTCAATGACACAATTAGCCCTACAAATCCCGTGTTAAGTCTTGACTTCACAACTAATTCTCCACTTTCGAATTTTAACTTTGAAATATTAATAAATTCTCTTATTTCACTAACATTATCCTTACACAAAGCATTTTTAAACCTATTTTCTCTTATGGAACGGCTATTTAAAGCGTCAAAAATTTGGTTCATAATTCTAATAAATTTTACAGTAGCTTCACAACCTTCAAATTCCTTTAATTTTAAATTGTGTAAACAGTAGGAAAGAGAGTCTGCAATGGATTTACTTAATACTTGCACCGCTAGAGGCACCTTAATTTTTTGGTTAAAAAATTTAACATGAGCTTTGCGGACCTTCGTTTTCTTGTAAATCTTGTAAATTTTGAATATATTTCCATCTTATAACGTTTCCTTCCTCGTTAATTAGATTATGCCTTGTATCCCCAAAAGTGTTCCTTACCAATTTAATCATGTGGCACGGGTCATAAAATCCAAAATATTTTTCACCTCTTAGTTCGAAAAATGGTTGTGTTCTCGGAATTACTGTCACTTCCTAAAATATTTGCCATTGCGATATTTGAATTTGTCCCATCAAATGTTACTGATATTACCCGCGCACCCGTTTCAGAAATTAAGCGAATAGCTTGTGTAACAAGATTCGCTTTTTGACGGCCATTTACTTCATTAGCAAAAACATATCCTATTGGAATTTTCCAATTTGCGTTAACACTATTAGCCATTATAACCAAAACCTCTTTAGCAATGTCGTTACTTTCAGTTTGTGAATTGGGACCAAAATCAACGTATCCATGAAATTTCTTTCCGTCCCACTCTACATTTTTACGAATTGATATTTCATCAATCGCAAGAGCCAACAAAACGGGGTGTCTGGAGTTTTTTTGGTATTGCTCTATTATGTTAAGGGATTCTTTTGTAAATCCAAGTTCATCGCTAACATTACTAAACCATTTGGCTATTGTCGACTGGTGAGGGAGGCAGGTTTGAAACTTTTCTCTTACGTAATCATATGCCTTAGGCGAAAAGAAACTCAAAGTTATGGCAAACTGTCTCAATTCAGGAGAATATTTTCTTTTTTTGTCCTTTTTCTGGATTGCTAGTAGTTTCCATATATTTGGCATGTGTTGAAATAAAAGTGAGTGGTCCTCTGATAATAAGTTTTGCGATTGTAACTCTTTGACCAGACTCTGTAGAGAACATTTTTTTTTAAATCGTCTTAATTTTGCCTCATCACTCTTATTTTTTTTGTTTTTACAACATTTTTATTCTTTTTATCAAATAACTTACGCTTAAGGGTAAGGGCTTCTTTTTGGTTAATTGGTAAATCAGTAGAACATAATTCCTCTTCAGTTGTAACAGTTCTACTGGTAGATGGTGTGTCCAAGCAAGATAATCTCTTTTTCTGCAACAAAGAATCATGATAACTAAAATTTTCTTATTTGTACTTTTCAATCAATAATGATGACTCTTACCTCTGCACGTATCTCTCGAAGAGTCCTTATTGTTGGCCTAGATTTCGGCTGAAGATATTTCGGAAACTCCTTATATACTGTAGTTACCGTTAACGTCTTGTAAAACCAAATGTCTTCAAAATGTTTAGAGCAGATTCTATGGAATTTTGTTGGGCTAAAATTAAGAATCCTCATATTTATAACCCAACAATTAAGTCTTGTTGGATCACGTAAAGGAAATCTGCAATTAACAATAAGAAGTATAATAATATTTTTTTCATCGTGAAAAAGTATACGTATAGGTATGTATATGTATATACTTTTATTTGAATAAATATAAACAAGTCAAGCAACAATGTCAAGCCACGCCACAACACGCTTAAAAACTCACAAGGTATAAAAATTCATATTACATATTCATACAATATTCTTTTTACTATACATAATCGAGTTTAAAGACATTTAGAATTTTAAAAATATAAACTGAGCTATTAATTATCTTTTACTGGTGCGCCACGGGCGCGACGTCATTATTTTACGCTTTTTTCCAGGAGTTCCTACTTTTAAATAAGGAATTCTTTTTGAATATGACATAAAATAATGTTAAATATTTATCTTTATACTGCTATTTAAATCATATTTAAGACATAGAAGATACCGCACCTGATACCGCAGTAAACACCTGATACCGCAGTAAACATCTGCGGGGGTTTAGCAACCTGTCAGGCGCGTCTCCAGGTGGCGGATAGGAGAACGGCCGGAAAACCAGAAATGGTTCCGGTTAACGGTGACTATAAGGGAAGCCAACGGGCCTACACCCGTCCGAGCCAACTGAAGGTCATCGTCGCGGACCAGCTATACACCGTAAACCATCCATTCGGCGCAACTACTCCCATGATCCTAAAAGGGAGCGTGGGGTACGTGCTGATGAACGGCACGGGGGTCTGGGCTTAACCACCCGGACCGCGTAGTGAGAACACTATAAAATCTCCCAATTCCTAGGGTATGGCGCGCGCCAAAGGATGCAAGACTGGGGGGAAGCCCAGTCACTAGCGGCCAACCCTGGGGAACAAGGCGCACCCCATTGTATACAGCCTTACCCCTGCATGCGGGGCTCTGCAGGGGTGGACCACCCTTTCCCTAGCTACTCGTGGGAACATCTATGATGGACCAAGATAACCAAAAAACCAAAGAAGGGGGCCAAGAGCAACGAAAGTGCTCGACATGAGGAAGGACCAGGACGACAAGGGTTGCCTGGTAACGCTCCTCATGGACGAGAAATCCTGGGCCAAAGTAAGGGAAGCGAATCAATCGCTATACCTCAACTTTGGCAGCATAAAAATCAGACTCCTGGCCGGCAGCCAAGGGAAAGAGAAAAGGGACCAGGCAACCTCTACGGAAACAGAGGGATTGCCGGGAACCTCTTCTTCCTAAAATCGCTCTCCGCAATGGGTGCGAGGCTGATACAAATAAACCTCAAACCAAAATGCATAGCCGACAACAATATTCAGATAGCCCTGATTCAGGAACCTTATACTTATAGGGGCCAGATAAGGGGACTAGGAAACCTCAACGGGAGACTAGTGTCAGACCCAAAAGAGGGACCTAACCTAAGAAGCTGTATCTTTATAAGAAAAGATATAGAGGCCACACCGCTGTGGGAGTTTTGTGACAGGGACACAGCGGCGGTCAAAGTACAAATCAAAACAGCGGAGAGGAGCTACGAGACAATAATAGTATCAGCATACTTTCCGCACGATCAACAAGGGGAACCACCTCCGACAACAGTTCGGAGGTTGACAGACCATCAAAGATTGGAAAACCATATAATAGGCTGTGACGCCAATGCTCACCACACCTGGGGAAGCACTGGAACAAACAAACGAGGCGAATCATTATTAAATTACTGTGCTGCCTCCGGTCTAAATATACTTAATGTGGGGGAGGAACCGACCTTCGTCAACATACTCAGCAGAGAAGTAATTGATCTAACCATTGGCAAGGGACGCATCTGCGACCTCGTTAAAAAATGGCATGTATCTGACGAACCAAGTTTGTCGGATCACAGGTACATAAGATTCGATCTAGAATCTATGGATACAAATCCGGAGACCTACAGGAACGCCAGGAAAACGGACTGGGACCTCTTCAATGAGATACTAGGACGTGAACTGGAGAACTGTCCAACGGAGGCAAAAGACAATGTAGAGCTCGAAGTGCTGACAGAGTCAGTCACTGAGGCTATTAAAGTTGCTTTTGAAAATTCATGTCCACTAAGCAAACCGCGTCAAGCAGGGAACACCTCATGGTGGAACCAAGAATTGGGCGAGCTAAGGAAGACAGTAAGAAAGCTTTTTAACAGAGCCAAAAGAACTGGCGAGTGGAATCTATACAGACAACACTTAACCAGGTACAATGATGCTATAAAAAGAGCAAAGAAAGAAGGGTGGAGGAAGCTATGCCGGGACCTAACAGAGACACCAGCATATGCTAGACTCGACAAGGCAATATCCAAAGGACCACGACAAACCCTAGGCTCTTGTCTAAAACCCGATGGAGAATATACGACAACCGAGGAAGAAACGCTTGGCTTAGTGCTGAACACGCACTTTCCGGGATCGAAAATTCTCCACCAACCAGAACATACCCAGGGACCCAACTCCTATCATTCCGAACAGGGGCAAAAGGGAACACTGGGAACTAGCAAAAAAGGTAGTAACCTACGAGAAGGTTAAATGGGCGATAAATTCCTTCAAACCATTTAAATCTCCCGGAATGGATGGCATAATGCCAGTCATGTCTTACATCATTCCTCCTAAAAACAGAGGAAAAGCTCATAGAAAGGCATATCAGGGACAATGTATTACGGGTCAACCCTCTACATCGACACCAGTATGCCTACCAAACAGGTAAATCTTGCGAATCAACGATTCACGAGATAACCCAGAGGGTCGAACAATCTCTGAACAACAAAGAGATCGCCCTAGGAGCTTTCTTAGACATTGAAGGAGCATTCGACAATACATCATATGACTCAATCAACCGTGCGATAGCAGCACGAGGAATACATCCCATGATTGGCGGCTGGATAACCCAAATGCTAAATCATAGGAAAGTAGCAGCAAATCTCAACAGCACAACGGTTAAGGCCAAAGTGTGCAGGGGAACACCGCAAGGGGGCGTACTGTCACCGCTGCTGTGGAACCTTGTATCGGACAGCTTACTGACACGACTGGAGAGGCAGCTTATCCTCGCTATAGGATATGCTGACGATATAGTCATCCTTACTTAAAAAATGCAAAGAGCCCTGACTATTGTCGAGCACTGGTGTGAGGAAGAACAACTAAGGGTAAATCCCACAAAAACTACTCTGGTTTCCTTTACCAAAAGAAGGAAACTAGAGCCCATTAGAAACATAAAATTTTATGAAGAAAATCTGCGACTTGAAGACGAGGTCAAATATCTAGGTATAACCCTGGTTAAAAAACTCAGCTTCAAGAAACATGTAATCCAGGCTACAAATAAAGCCACGAAAACTCTTATGTACTGTAAGAGAACGTTCGGTAGATCATGGGGACTGTCACCAAAAATGGTACATTGGATGTACACGACAATGGTTAGACCCATCATTACATACGCAGCACCTATATGGTGGCATGCGGCAGAAAAGAGGACTGTAATACAGATACTCAACAAAACACAACGAATAACATGTGGCATAACAGGAGCGATGTCAACAACGCCGACTGCTGCCCTAGAGAACCTGATAGGACTAAGCCCGCTACACTTAGTGGTACGGGCTGAAGCTATAACGGGGGCGAAAAGACTGCTGTCAAATGGCGCAACAATCCTATCGAAAGATGGGCACAATGCCTTATTTGACAAGATACAGGACCTTGGGCGCCTGGCCCTAAGAACAGACAGAACCAAGGTCACATACATAGGCAAACCTTTTGTCATCAAAGAGAAAAGGGGACTACTGGACGCAGAAGCGGACAGGCTCAGACAAAGAGGTTACTCAGTATGGCACACGGCAACCAAACGATCTAAGATCGAGGTAGCTGTGGGCATGGTGGAGGACGAACAACAGGGCAGACAACTTATGCTAAACCTGGGCCTCGAAACAACAAATTTACAGGCAAGCATAATAGGAATACAAACCTGTGTCCAACTGATGAGAGAAGGGCTGCCAAGAGGCAAAACCTTCGCAATTTTCACAGGAGAGCAGGCTGCAACACTTGCACTACAATAGTTCGAGACTAAGTCAAGGACTGTGCAAAGTTGCTGGGAGGATCTCAGGAACCTCGCCGAAGCGCAAAATAGGCCAGAGATAATCCTAGCAGAAAATATGGGCAACAATAAGGCTGCAAGAAGGGCTATCCAACTTGCAACCCAGGGAGCCAGCAACAGCCTGGTAGGCCCTGAACCAACATGTTGTGTCAGCGATAAGACCTGGAAGAGGGAAATCGGCAACTGGCTAACAAACCAGAACAAATTCTACTGGGAGCAGCTGCCAAAGATGGAACAATCCAAACAACTTATAGGCAGCTCACCCTTCAAGAAGGGTGAGAACATACTGGGCCTTTCCAGACAACAACTGCGAAGGGTCGCAGGGCTATTTACAGGCCATGCACCCAGCAAGAAACACCTGCATACGCTAGAGAAATCAGTTACCTCGCTATGTAGGGGATGCAATGAGGAGGACGAAACAACTCTTCACATACTGTGCTTCTGTGAAGCATTTAATCAAACCAGGGCAACATTCCTGGGGGAAGAGAAACCCTCACCAGAGGGTATAAGAAATCTACCACTGGGCACAATCCTGGACTTCCTTGAAGCTACAGAATTGAACCTGTGGGACTAAACATATGGGACACAATAGGACTGCTTCTTAGCAGACCGCAGTGTAGGGAGCCACAAGGCACCACCCAGCGGTGGAGTTTTAGTGGGTATAGGATGAAACAGACTCGACACTGAGTCCCACACTACTGGGGGCGGCGCCGCGTAACCAGTGTTCATAAAGAATTTCTCCACAGACCCAAAAAAAAAAAAAAAAAAAAAGGCAGAGATATTACGACATTACTGAGTAATTTAAAGATATTTCTGTAAATTAATGTATAAATATTTTTTATTTACCTGTGGAATGTAACACCAGCTTCTTTATTTCGCCAATCACTCTTACATCCAAAAGCCACACACTTAACCATTATTATGATGATTAGCTCTTTTCAACTAGCCCAAGTTTAATAAAATCGGCTGAGGCGTTTTTAGTATATAGGGTGTGTTTTAAGCCAACTTTTGAATACCCCCCACCACTTTATTTTTAGAGATACAGCAAAACTATTCAAATAAAAAAGGTTCGGATTAGTCTCTACTTTAATAATCAGCTATTTTTTTGTTAGGTTAATTCAGCAAAATTTACAGAAACATCAGTTTTCTAGATTCAAGATTGCAGTTGCGCCCCCTAGCGGCCATTTTAGAAACTTGAAAATATTTTCCAGGTCATTCTCTTAGCCATTTTAGTAATAAATTTTTTTATTGCAAGCTTCTACGATGAATAGTTTCCCAGATACAGTACCTCGCATTCTTATTTGGCCACCTTGTACAGCCCTATGTTCCTTAAATGAAATATATTGTAAGAACTTATGCTGTACTCTTCCAATAGCTTGAATATTGTAATGGGGGCGCCAAACACATGAATAATGATGAAAGTCTGAGTGTACAAGAGAGCAGAACAATAATTTGATATATGTATGGTAACAAATGTAACTACATATATGTTCCAATGGACTACATGCATGCACTTTTTTATTGTTCTCTTGAATCTTACTTATCCTAATACCATGGAAATGGTAGTTTTCATTTAAATGTTTGCTTGTTTAATTATTAAACTTAGTAGAAAACAAAGATTATTGAAAACCCATTATTTGTTTTTTCTTATATCCTTTCCAACAATTCTAATCTTTGGCACATATGCTTTAATTTAGAATATGGTTTATAACAATGCAATAAAGATGATCAGGTGATGAATAAGACATGAAATGATGTAAATAAAAAGAATGCACTTTCTTGTTTCAATACCAAAACAAAAATATAAAATAAGTTTTGCTATTTGAATGAAAATTTAAAAGGTAAAATTAGTACCTAATTTTGGAGATTGTGATAGAGAAGCTCTATTGGTAAATGTTTTAAACAATTAGAAGGAATAGGGGAGAGGTATAGAAAAAATGTAGATGTTTCAAAATTTTTATTTGGCAATTTTATCTGCGTGGCAACTAGTTTCGCGACCTAATGAATATTATAGTCTTTAGAGTAAACACTCAACTATCTTGCGGTCATAAGTTGAAGATATAAAATTAAGGCTTTTTAAATTTAAGAAGTGTATTTTGGTAAAAATAAAAGTTTAGCTGCTGATAAGGAAATAATAAGTTAAAACCTTTTTCTCTCTGGACAAAAATATACCTAAAAAATCTTCTTTTACAAAGTAGTTTACAAATAAATACTGTTAATATTTAGCATTTGTGTAATATATCTTTTATTCATAATCAAAATTCATAACATCATTGGTCTCTAAATAATACCAGTTTTGACAATCTCTTTCTGATTTTATCTCCCGAAATTGTTTCATTGATATGATTCGCAATACTGTTAATTCTTATAGAACTATAAGTTTTAATAATAGAATTAATTAATTTTTTTTCATGACAATTTTCGTATACTGCATGATCAAATATGCATGGTCTGCCAAAGTTGGAAATAAATTTGGATTTAATAAAAAGTTTGGCGATTCCTTCATTAATAAGTTAATTAAAGTATCCTTTGGTAAAAGCCTTCCAGTAAGTTTCATCGCATTCTGAATCTTTCTTTCAATCCTTCCGCAAATATATAAAACACTATTAGAAGGGTAAGAAAGTCCACCTCTAGTTTTCCTGGCAATAAAGTTAAAATAGATGTTTTGCTCATCTTCACATGAAACCAGAGCATTAATACAAGTTAAGCAAGTGATTATTTTTTTTTTTAACTTTGCGACAACAAATCCTGATATGTATGCAATTACATTATCAGAAAATTCATCAAAATTTGTAGGTAATATTAATTTTTCCTCTTCCTCTATATTGTAGACTCTTTCATATACTTTTCTCTCAACAAACACTTCTTTATATTCTCTGGCGATACAGATAAGATGTTGGTATTATCTAGTATCAAACAGTATCATGTTTTATGTTAATATGTATGAGCATTCTTCTATATATATGATAAAACTCTAAAGAACTAGGGTTGTTATTAGGTCCATTTCTTGATCTAAAAGCCACAAATAGAAAGAAATTCATAAATGCCTAAAAAATATTTCTTACCTAATTCCATTAAAAAATAGTTCTAAGTGGTCTTGGCTGAACTTATATGTTAAAATATATTTTAAGAATTGCTTTTTCCTACATTCAGAATCATAAATATACAATGACTTTGTTGATATAATAAGTCCTAAAATAGGAACTCTCTTTTTTGTTTTGTAGATAAATACTCCATTGGTTTTAAGTTCTTTAAGATATTCGACAATCTCTAAAATCTTAGTCCTCCAATAATGTTCATTTTCAACTCTCTGGAGTATCAACCAAGTCTAGATCCTTACAAAGAAATTCAAGTGCGTCAGCTACACTAGCACTAAGTGTTTGGGCAGCCAACTGTACCTAAAACAAAAAAAGACTAAATTCGATTTTTAATAGGAATAATTTGCAAATGAAATTATATTTATCCATTTTTACAGACTTAAAAAATCGTTTTTTGACATTTTTTAACACTCCCCCAAAAAAAAATGCATTACTAAAATGTTTCCTTAATTTAGCTTTTTTCTATCTTTCCTATTTTTAGAGCAATAACTATAATTACAATTTCATAAAATTGGTGCAAAATACAGGAAGTGTAGAATTAAGAATTTAAAAAGAATGTAGGCAATGTCAGTGGTGCTAAAAAACATTTTGTTTTTTGATTTGTCTTCCTACCCTGTTCTTTATTAACATATACCAATTTTAGTGTGTCAGGTTTCAGACCTGTATGACTTGCATATTTTTCTAATACTCAAAATGCGAAAATCTATACAATTAGAACTAAACAAAAAAGAATAGATTTAACACAGGTTCTCTGTATGAAACTAAGTCATAATCGCTAAAATGCCTAGTTTATTTTCCAAGTGTATATGTATTCTATCAATTAACATCCCCTTTTAGACGGAGCTAGAATGCTCACATAACTTTGGCATAAAGTTTCACATTGTACTTTATTTTTTCAGTATTGAAAACCTGTGCAAATTAATGGAAAAACGTGGTGGATTGACAGCGTCTATCTTAATAAAAAAAAGAAGTAGAAAGATGAAAAAATTTGAATCAAACATGGAACTTACTTAGCATATGACTACAATAATTTATTTTCACTGATATGCCCCACAGAATGTTCTTATTTTTTTTTAACATGTACGTTTCTTATTTTTATTCTTATTCTTTTTTTGCACCCAGTAATTTTTGAAGCAATTTTTTTTAATTTGTATCAAAACACTTAATTCCTAAAGAACAAACTCTCAAGAAAAAAAATAGACATAAATCAAATCATAAATTTACGAAATAAATTACTTTTAAATGGAAGCAAAATTTTAGTGATGCATATAGTTTTTTGGATGAGGGTACTGTGCAATATCAGGTTACATAAGAATGATAATTAAGATTATATTTGACAAATGTGAAACACTCTTCAGTCCAGATCTTACCTTTATTATTGCTTTTTTCCACTCTATGTGTTTCTTTCGTAATTTATTTGCTAGGTAGAGCCCCTTTTCTTCTTGTAGTTCATATAATCTTGTAATATATTCCCATTTTATTTCTTTTCCATCCTTTAGTGTCCAAGCTTTGCTCATTGCCCAATTATTGCGGATTAAATTCAACATGTGACATACATCAAAAATTATATAAACTGGGGAATGATCTACAGGGTTTTCAAAATATATTTTTAAGCTATTAGGATTTTTCACACTACAGCCAAGTTTCTTCATTTTAAAATGAACCTGTGGCCCATCACATGTAATAGCAAGAATTCTGATGCCTGTTTTACCTATTTGGTGTAAAGCTTCTTTAATTAGGTTGACTTTTTCATCTCCACTTAACCCATTAATGAAAAAATACCCAATAGGTATTTTAGTATGGTAATTTACCCCAACCACCATCAGAACTAAAGCTTGTGATGCTTCTTCCTGGTCATCATTAGACATACTAGCTCCTATATCAACATAGCCCCAAATTCTTTGAGTATGTCTTCGCAAAGAGATTTCTTTTTTTATAGACATCTCATCCATCATTAAGCACCCTAATAGAGGAAGACAATTTTTTGATTGAAATGAGTTTGATGCAATTTTTAAAGCGATAAGGGAAGGTTGCGTAAATCCTGGGGTACAATCCACCTTTGCTGACCAAGATCTAATTGTGGAAGGTGCTGGCAAAACCAAGTCAAAAGTTTTTTTAAAATAATTATATGCCTTAGATCTGTAAAACTGGAGAGTCATAGCAAAACTTCTTAACACCTCAGGGTACTTTGTTCTAGTAACTTTTTTTTTCTTATTCTTTCTAGAACTATTTTCAATAATTCTTTTCATCAATTGAAGTGACACACTTGAAAATGTTGACTCCAAGACCTCAATGGCATTATTCGTTAATGAATTTTTTTTTTTTTATTAAGACAACTTGTTTAAGAGACTTGATGGCCAGCTTGCATCTTTTATTTGTTCTTCTAACGACTTGATATCTTGCTTTTAAAGTTTTTAAATTTTTCCTTAAGACTATTATTTCCTTTTTGTCATGTTCTGGTGTTAAACTGAAAAATTTTAAATGTATCCATTAATATTAGTATCAAGTGTTCAATTTATCTTAATCAACATTTTGATCCACCCACTGTAACTTTCTTCTTTTTAGTAATTTTCATCTTATTCTGAATTTTATTCCAAAACAAGCAGAGTAGTTGGTAGCCAAGTTTTTTCCAAGTTATTAGTCAAACAGCAGACTAACAACTTTTGACATATAAAACCAACCTATGTTTTTTTAAATGGCCCCTATGTATTATATATGCATTTATTAGAATATGTTTTTCTGATTATAATGACATACCAGTCTTTATATCTTAATCCACAAGATGCTTAAGGCATATTACTTTTTTTTACAGATGCTAAACTTGCTAAATACCATCTTAATGATAAAAGTTATTACAACAACTTAACGAACAACATTATTTACGTCAATGTCAGTTAGAGCACCCAAAAATGAAGGTCCATAAATTTTCCAATAAATCACATACAGGTGGATGAAAATATAAAGTGTGTTGCATTTTAATAGATATAAGACTTTTAAGTCAAAAAGTTGTCATTTGTGTCACCGAATACTTGGAAAAAACTTGGCTACCATTCATTCTGGTTTTTATTTTACCTTAATAACTTAAAAAACAAAAAAGCTGCAGAGAATCGAAATGTTATCAAGATAAATTAAACACATTGTAGGTGTACATACGACATCAAACTAAAAATGTTCCTTTGCTTACATTTTCAATTAATTTACTTCGAAATATAAATGCACTTACCTATAATTATGGAGAGCTTTTACAAATTTAAATTTTGCAGATGTTACTGAAGCAGTACTAGAAGAATCGGACACTGTACTTCCACAAGGGCTTTTTTCCAAAATGCAGTAGTATGGGCGTTTTAATCTAATATTAAAAAGCAAATAAGCATTGTAATAGTTTTTTTTTTCAATTAGTATTGTATAATTTACCTATTGGGTTTTACTTCAGATTCGCCACCTTTTTGTATTCCCAAGCCCAAGCATACAGCATTTGTATCTGAATCTGGCCAGTTTTCTTTTCGAATGTCCTCAAAATTACTAACATAATGTCTTTTCATAAATTCAGTGAAACAATCTTCAGTGTTCATGCGAGTTTTAATATTGATTAGATTTTTTGATGGAATGGTACCTATTTTCAGTATCCTCTTTTTCTTAATAGGTTTGTAATCATTTATTGAGAAATGATCAGAGCACACTCTCTGGTAAGCAAGATTACTGGTGGTGTCCTTTCTGCCAATTACTGTCAACCATTGGTTTCTAAGTTGCTCATCTTTTGGAAATCTATAGATACATTTATATAATAAATCATAATTGCAAGACAATATTTTTGCAATTAAAATTAAAAAGTGTGTCTACATATTATGCACTATGGAAAAAACTGGATTATAGATAAAAGTAATATTGTACATAATTACATAAAGAATGAAAGATGAAAAATTAAAGTCAGATGCTCGGTCAGATGTAATACTAAACACAACAAACACTAAGAAAATATTTAGGTTTTTTTTTTAAAAATTGGTAGTAGCTGGATGAAAATGGAAATGCATAAGAAGAGATTTTTTTAAGTGAGGATGGACTAATTTTAAGTAAATAGGACCTGAATTAAGAGGAACAGTTTTATTATTGATTACTTTTGTTGCTTAAATCCGAAATTTGCTTACTTAGTTAAAACAAACAATGGAATTATTTTTTCCCTTGATTTAGAGCTAAAACACACGGAGCTGTTTGGGAGCGTTTTGTGCCGAGTCGGCAGCCGACTCGGAGCATCGTTTATGGGCTTTGTGTGTTTCAAAACAGACGAGAAACTTTCAGAGTCGGCGGCAGCGCGTACCCTCGCATCAACCATGTGCCGAACGTGTTTTTATTACTTCAGTCGGCGGATCATTTATGGGTATTCAGTGCTGCGAAAGACACGCAGAGCGTTTTTCGAGCTGTTTGAAAAGGCAATGTTGTCAGTGTGTAAGTTAATTATTAGTAAAAATGGAATTATCCATGCTCGATACCGAGAAACTCATTAATGAGATACAGTTAAGACCCGCGATTTGGAATATGTGTCCTTTCCTTTATTATAGGGTGTATCCAAAACCGCCGCTTTCTTTTCTTTTTAATTGTTTGTGATAATACATTTGCAGTTAATAAAAAAAGAAACTCTTCATCACTACTACTACTGTCGGATGAACTCATTTCGAATGTCTTCGCTATACATCTGACAACAGCGAACTGATTTTTTTTTTCCACAACACGCGCGAGACCAGCGTTAGCGGCCGACTCGGCCCACACCGCTCACAAACAGCTCCGTGTGTTTCGAAGCAGTCGGCTGCCGATCGGCGGCCGACTCGGCACAAAACGCTCCCAAACATCTCCGTGTGTTTTAGCTCTATAATTTGTAGTACTATGATATTAAAAATATTTTTAATTTTATTTAGTTTTTTTAAACCAATTTTTGTTTTCAATTTTCATTTTATTCAACTACATAGATTACTGTCTGTATTAAACAATATCATAATAATGTATACAACTAAATAAAAGGCACTAAAAAGACCTAAAAATTGCCTTTTTAATGAGCAGGCGATTACTTAAAGATTAACAGACATGATTATAATATATAAAATTAAATTATACTTACAGATGATAAGATACGGCGCTTCCACAAAACTTAGTGGAGTTCCTACAATTAGACACAAAAGACTTCATAATTTTCGATCACATGATTTTTTTTTTTATTCAATGTGAAATGAAAGTGAAGAAAGTACACGAGTCCACGAGTCACGACTACATTATCTTCGTGACTCGTGACAGAACAGATCCCATGTCAAACGTTAGCGTCGTAAGCCGTCAACTTCATTACCTTATATTTTTTGTGACCAACATCAAAAGGACACAACCACTATAAAAATGGCGGCCCCCAGGTAGTGGTCATTTTTGGTTATGATGGCCATATGCATTGGCAATCCAGGTATATTTATAAGTTCGTGGGCCTAACCCACAGACTACAGGGTTAGGCCAGTATTGCACTCAGTTATAGGACTAATCAGGAAATGCAATAAGTAACTATAGTGCTGCCATCTATTATCAAAGAGAGAAAGGTGGCTTGGGCACTGTTGCCTTAAAGATCGCGCTATATGGAATATAAATGTGCATAAAACGCAAAATGTCAATTTTGTGGGTTAGGCCACTGTTGCGCTGATAGACTCATTTGATAAATATGATGGGAATTTTTTTCATTTCAAAGTAATATCACTGTAATCACAATGATTTAAATAATTTTCAAATTGTCTTTGGAAACTACTCAGCAAGTAAGCTGCCTCAAAATATTTATGGAATAATTACTTCTTATGGCGACTATGATGATGCCATGGGATTTTATCAAAACAATGCCTAAACAGTTATACAAAAATTAAAATAAACACACATATTTTGTAGGATTATTTGTAATATATATTATATTTTGATTTTAATTGTTGTTAAATAAAAGTTTATGTGTTATTCATATGGTTTTTTTTTTAATTCACATACTTTGAGTTATTCATCGCTAGAAATCTTTATCATATACCCACCTGATATTTTCTGATCCACATATTTTAATTTCCTACGTAATGTATAATTGGATATTTAAATAAACTTCAAACGTTCATTGAAAATTATTATATTATAAAAATTATAAATTATAGATACCTATCATAGGAATATAACATGTAAGAGGTCTTTCACACTAAATTTTAATATAATACCATAAAAACATCTTTAAAACAAGCTAAAATACCTAACAAAAAATACAAACTTTGAAGTATGTATATTATTATTATGCCATAATTTTTGGATTGTTTAATGTGTTTTGTATATACCGTACTCACTCATGCACTTGTACTTATTTACTAAGTAATGCAGCAGCTCCACCGTACTACGTTCCCTATTACCCACGTTTAAACTTCAACTAAAGAAAAAGAACCCTAAAAGTACTTAGTGTCCTGATGATGACTGGTTTTTGTTTTTTTTAATTTCTGACCCCATCCGACAACTATCTCCAGTAATAATGGATATTGCTTTCATAAGAAAATGATTTCATTATGATAGCGATAGAGATATGAAATAAGGTACTACATAGATATCTATAAAAATTAAATTTCGCAACTATTTATAAATTACCTATTTTCATATTCTTAAAAATCTTGATCACACTGTAAATATATATAAAAAAATCATTTATTTACTAATTTATAACAGCTTCAAATATTTCTTTAATGAGCGTCTTTTATATTCATATGGCATTTCTTTTTCCATCTAAAATATAAATGCCTACCTAACAAAACAAATATCTATCTATATTAGCAAATATATAGGTAAGAGATGCCAAATCTGGCTGTTCAACTATATGCATTGAAAAATTCGTATTATGAATTTTGACGGTACGCAAGAAACACCTCCGTGGTGCCGGAATGCTCTCATTGGCAGGGCATATTCGTCTTTTAACGTATGCTCACGACATGCCGCTAGCGCTAGATCACCAGATCAAAAATGTATTAATTGGATTAAAAAATATATTTTATTAGTAGTCTTTTTATTTAGGCGTCTTCTTGTCTTTAATGCAATGGGATTTCTTATTAAATGTAATTTGATTTTACCGCCTTAATTATATTAAATATCAGGTCTTTCTACCATTTTTCATTGCTCAAATACGCCACACCTAAACGTCAAACTGTAAAATGAGTTGTCACACTTTGAACAGCTTACGTTACCAAGCGAGAAGGCTCTATCAGATCTGTCATTAGAATTTCTGTCAGCTTGTATGCAACCATCTTTCTCCATATTTTTGTGTTTTGTGGTAATCCGTGTAGGTGACGTTTGCTATACAAATATTGGGGGGTGTTTTCCAAAAAAATCCAGCTTTTTTGTTTTTTTCTCTGTAAGCTAACTTTGTTTTTTAACTATTTCAGTGATGTTAGATCATTGACCGCTCTAGTCATAATAATTCACAGTAGTTTCTCATTAAATTGGTAATAAAGTTTTCTCCATAATGATGGCTGAATCAGATACAACTGCAGAAGCCATAAAAAGGTTAAATGTAAAAAAGCAGACTTTGGATGATGCATATGCAGCTCCAGCCAATTTTTTAGAAATCGATGTTGTTAACCCTGTGACAACAATTGGAGTGGGCAAGAAGAGATTTACAGATTATGAAGTCAAAATGAGGGTAAGTTAAACTTATGATTATCTATTCTGAATTGAATAATTTGAAAAGCACACAGGTCAAAAAATTTATATTAGAAAAGAGTTTTGCCACTGCCAAAGACATATCAATTCCAAGATTAAGTTTGTTACATTATTTTAATATTAACATAAATTTAATTTTTAAGTAACTTTTATTATCTTGTAATAATAAAATAATTTAAAAAGAGTGCAAAAAATTTTAGTGTTTTGCCTCTTGATAACTTGAAGGCATCAAGTGCACTCAAGCTGAGGAGACAATAAATGGGGACAGCCAAAGGTACACAGTAAAATGTTCAATCTGAAGCCTATTCACAGGCATAGGGTAGGTATAAATAATATTTAGAAATTATTTTACCTACTTACCCTACACAAGCTCTTGTCGCCTAGAAATTGGCAAAGCATTTTTCTGTATTGGCCATTGCTATTTGAGGAGGTAACAATCAAACCGTGTTTTGTCACACTAATCAGAATTTTGGTAAAAGCGGGAAAACATTTTATTTACCTGAATTGTATCAGTAGCAATTAGTTTATTGTCTTAATACATTCTACACTGCATTATTAAGTTATATTTAAAGAACTGCTGATAATTTTTTAAATAAAGTAGTTGAAAAGGCTAATTAAAAAATGGACAAATTGGTTTTTGAATGAAATAAATGGACAAAATTTGTTTTGAATGCTATACAGTTTATTTGTAATAAAAATAGAATAATGTATTAGTTAAATGAGAAACTTAAAAAAAGTTAAATTTTTACTGTCACATCCTTTTCCGAGCAATCACAGATTATCTCATCTTTATCCACACTTGCTGAAGGAGTGTTAAAAAGGATTTTTTTATACCAGTTAAACTGCTCATCACCCAGATTTGTCCAATCTCCATACATTGCCTTTAAAAGATTGTTGACGTCTTTCTTTTTGTCCTCACTAATTGCATGATTAAGAGGAAGTTCCTTAAGCTTCATATGTCTTATTTTACCAGTATTGATTCCTCTTTTTACCAGTGATAGAAACTCTTCATTTTCAGACTCAAAACAAAAGTTCTGCAGTCCTCTAATCACTACATTAAAGCCTTTCTTGGTTTCTTTTCGCTGAATTTGAATTCTTTTCATATCACTGATCATTGGTAAATCTTTATAGTACATGCTTAATTTTTGGTTATTTTGGTTTGGTTATATTATAACAAATTTATTTTTTTTTTTAACTTAATTATACTCAATAATAATAGTTAACAGTCATTGTTTTTAACATACACCTAGATGTTGTAATGTGTGTTAATGACTTTGTATGTAACAATTTCCAATCTTTTCCAATAACCTTTACAACTCCAACTTTACGGAAGACCTCGTGATAGTTTTCTTTGGTTAAAATAGTGGTCTTTATCTTTAGTTGCAATTTTGCCCAAAGACTCTATCTGGTGGAATAAAGCTGTGTCCAGGAACTGGATAAAAGCACTCTATATCATCAAGAGTTTTGTTTTGCCCCAAAAATAACATTAATGTACGTAAAACAATATTATTTTTATTTTGACCCATACTCCCGTTGCTAAATAATCTAAGCTTTCTTTTGCCATTGAAGTCTTTATTTTGCAAGTAGTCATACAATGCTGAAGAAATTTCTGCACTCCCTTTGGCTGCTTCTTCTTCCGTCCATGTATATAAGTGGACATCCTTAGATTGTAGGTCTACAATGCAAAAATTGTAAAGTCCAATTTGCCGCAAATAAAAGGCTTCCTGTATTGCAGTCTTTGGAAGAGGCTAAATTTGCTGTAAATCAAAACAAAGACTAATAGTGTCAGGTACATTTCATGATAGATGTTCTCTAAAAGCTTTTGCTTTAAGCTTGTGGACTCTTTTTTCAATCATATATTTGGTTTTCTCAGCTGCAAGATTATTGCGAGCTGCATTTTTAATTTTAAAACTCATAAGTAAACAATAACTGCAAATGTCTGAAGCAGGAGACTTAAACCCTATATTAAAGTTATTCACAAACACTCTACGGAACATAGATTCATGCACTTTTAAATTATCGGGGACACTACTATTATAAATAGCATGCAGTTTTTAATACTACTTAGCTGACAACTGAGATAAATGCATTTTGATTTTTGACGGCTGTAGTGGCTTTCAGTTTCTTTTAATTTTGCGATAAATTTTCGTACATTGTCTCTTTTTCCAAGACTTTTATGGCTTTTGCGGTCACCACCACGCTTATCTTCGATTGCACTTCCTCTGTGAAGTTTCTCATATTTTTTACTCTTGTTCTCCCTATTTTAGTAATACTTTTTAGAACAATTTTTGGCAAACGGGGATAGTAATGGTACTAGTTTTTAAAAAATATAAAACATTGCAATTATGGCAACCACCAGATCTTTATTTCTTATTTTGGTCATCTGGTCTAGGTCAGCGTCTCTTAACTGGGACCGTGCGTAGAAGCGAAGCCACTATAGTGCCTTGTTGTTTCTCTGGAACAGAGTAAAGTAGAAGCGAAGCCACTATAGTGCCTTGTCGTTTCTCTGGAACAGAGTAAAGTCTTTCTCGAACTTCCTTTACAATTTGTGGATTCACATTGTGACAAGATGATTTTTTATTTAAATGTAGGCATGACATAAAAACATTACATCCTTTTGGAGCGGAATATTTTTCCTTTTTTTTTGAGCTCTCACTCCTCCGGTCGCCGTCCGTTTTCGTCTTCCTGAACTTGCCTCACCAATAATAACATCTGCCCCATCATTGTCCTCTCCATAAAACATAAGAATTTCACTTTGATTTGGTTGTACTCTGTAATATAAAATTTTTATTTGTAATACAAAAAATACCTAAAAATTGCAGGCACCATACATAAAAATGGTTTATTAAAGTAGTACTTATATTGATGTACAAGGCTCTGGATTTTCATTTGCAGCGCGTGTTGGATTAATATGTTCTCTACTTGTGTCCATGCTGCAATGTGTAAATATAATATTTAAAAACAAAATGGTTATGTATAATAACATAACAGATTTAAAATCCTAAGCATTACACAGGGTATTTGATGCATCGTTTGCCAAATTTGAATAGGCGTTAGAAGGTACCCTTCTCTACCCCCCAAGTTACTAAAGAGCATTCTTTGCTCTAAATGCTGTTTAGCTCTAAATGCTGACTTTTTTTCTTTTTCCAAAAAAAAAATCTAAAAGTACCTGTAAAAAAATGCATATAGCAAATAATGCCTTTTAGGGGCTTGGGAGATAGAAAAGGCTCCCTTCTCTATGCTGCTTAAATTTGCCAAATGATTATGGTGTTTGCACCAAACACCATGTATAAAAATTTTGTTTTTGTTTATTTCATTATTAAATTTTTTAATAATGAAATAAACACACAGGGAAGATCTCTACTTACGTTATTTAGCAAGAGTTTATGAGCTGATAATTTGAAACCTTTTGAACACAAACATACACAAAAACTTGTTATTAAATTGGTTTAGCTTACAAACACAAACAACATAAACCTCTTTGCACGACACGTGGAAATGTAATAACATTGTGCCAGCATGTTCATACAGAACGCGTTTTGTCCATCGTCCAAGATGGCGTTCGATCTCCTGATTGGTTGGTTGAACAAAACACGGCTTGAGTGAAAACTGACGAAGGAGAAAACATCTTTTGCCCAGTATGGCAGTTTTTAATTGCCATTTATATGGGAGCTATATTGTTTTGATCGATTTATTTGATTGATTTATTATCTAAAATAGTAATGCAAGATGTATGAAATTGTCTTGCACTTATAACTCCAAAATGATAAAAATGTGACAAAACACGTTTTGATTGTTACCTCCTTATTTATTCTCTTGTTCTTAGCTTGGGAGCACTCTACATATACACACTGAGAGAAATTTTTTGCTATGGTAGCAAAACAAATATTTACCACAAATAAAAACTATCTAAATAGGTGACAGCAAAAGTACTGTGCTATGAATAAAAAAAACTTTTTTTTGAAATAAGTTTTAGTGCTTACTTAAATACCAATTTTTTAGTTTTTTAATCTGTACTTACTTAATGGTTAAAAAAATACAATTTTCTAACTGACAAAAGTTGTTTTTAGCTAGAAAAGAGATTTTTTGATAATTTTTCTTTTAAAAAATAATTTCTTGAACATTTTCATAAAACTTATATTACTAATAATTTTATTGTTTAAATAAACCTAAATTTTAAACTATATGATTTCAATATATCAATTGCTCAAAATATCAAGTGCAAAAAATTGTCTTTCAGTTTTATTTGATGCAGGTTATAATATTGATGTTTCCACTTTCCAAAATGTTCATGAAGAGTTCTTCAATAGATTATTTTACTGACTTGAAGTTAAGTTGATGTTAGTGAAATAGTTAGATTTCTGTATTATCCAAAATTTAAATATTTTAAATGGAAATAAAATTGCAAAAAATAAGATTTTTAAAGGCTGCCATTTTCCTATGGGTAAAAGTAAGGTTAAAAGTAATATTCTAGGACCATAAAGCATTCAGTGGGAGCTTTCAAA
This sequence comes from Anthonomus grandis grandis, assembly GCF_022605725.1. Taxonomy (NCBI): domain Eukaryota; kingdom Metazoa; phylum Arthropoda; class Insecta; order Coleoptera; family Curculionidae; genus Anthonomus; species Anthonomus grandis. The sequence continues at coordinate 31,125,917 of NC_065553.1, read as the reverse complement.
CAATGTATTGTATGATCCCCCTTTTAATTTAATTTTATTTTTTCACAGTGGCGAGATGTCATTTTGAAGTTTTGCAACATGAGGTAGGGACCAAAAATTGTATTTAGGTTGCTAATGATGTGTGCCAAATGATAAAAGATAATGATCAAAAGATAAGAGTGGGAGGGGAGGGGGGGACAATTAAGAGCCAAACTATATAGTCCCAATGTATCATGTATAATAATTTTTTCTTAGTACAAAGCACATATTATGCATAACATATTGTTCTTTTTCAAGAAAGTCAATTAAAATGTTAATACACAAATAAAGTTAATACTTAAGTACAAGAAATTTCATATTATATCTGATCATATCCATATATACAGGGTCACAATTATATTAAACTTACAAGAAAAAAATTCTGAACAATTTTTATAATATGGGAGCAGGAAATAAATTCACGTAGTACCTAACTGGTTTTCACTTATTCCTTCACCGACAGTCACTTATCTGCCTTAATTTCTTCCTCTGGAGGCATCTAAAATCTGTTTTTAATACACATAATCTTGCTCAAAGGAGCAACTGAAAATAGAGTCTATTATTGTCCTAAAAACAATGGAAATGATTTTGAACATATCTTAATTAAGAATTGTAGAAAATACAATTTTAACTTAAGTAACCTTTGATTTAATAAACAAAAAAACTACTGCATCCAGGGTAGGTTTGTAACTCCCGGTCAGGTGAAGTAATGAATTAAATTCCCATCCAGGATGGTTCAGGTACTTGTAAATGTGAATATTTTGTGATATGAGGTGAGAATAAGTTACAACAAGCATGTAGCAAAAATGGTTTTTGATTCAGCCAAATTGTTTGGTTTTATTTATAACTGACTGATCAATATTATTGAGCGCATTCAGCTTAAGTTTATTATGAAGTATCTTTGGTTTAGAGAGGAAGGTGTCTTTCCATCAAGAGGTTTAGATAATCAATTATACTTAAATAAATTTAATATTACAGCCTGAGTAAAAAGAAGATAAATTCTTCCCATAAAATTCTTATATAACCTTATTCATAACAAGATTGGGTGCCCCAATGGTGGACTTACTTTTCTGATACCAGGAATAAATTCTAGCTTATTTTTATGTAAATCCTGCTAGGACTAATATTATGTTTAAATCCCCTATTAATATAATGTGTCAGAAATATAATATTAATAAGTTACATGAACGGTGTGATATTTTTATTGACAGTTTAAGATCCATTAGGTATAAATTAGATGGGTTTTGGAGGGTCTTTTTGGTATACATTGGTAAAGTAGCAGATAAATTCAATAAAAATTATATGGACCGTTTTTGAAAAAATGCCCGAACCCGTCGATTTTAATATTGGGTTTAGGGTTTTTCTACATGGAAATTTAATATACAAGGTGACTCAAAAAAAAAGATATGACATCATCAATGCGTTTTTAAATGGAAACAGCAATTTTTTAATGCAGAATCAATAAGAACTCATTCTTTTACAAAAGATGGTACAAATGAATAGTGGTTTCATGAGCAGTTTTGAACAAAAAATGATGATAAAATGTAAAATTAAAGAAATACCAAATAAGTTTTTTACGTGTTGTTGTCAGTGTCAACAAGTGAATGTATTTTGGTGCAAGTATTTGAAGTATTTTTACATTTGCAAATGGTGTTTATTCTTTTTGAGAGGAAAGCAGCGTCATCTTGCGTTTTATTAGTTACTACACTTTATTACCTACTGTTATTGTATGAAATATGACTAAATTATCCTACTACCTGATTGGTTGACAATTACCCAAAGCATATTTATTTATGGAATCCATTTACAATAATGTTACATAGCATACGCATACAAACATATATATATATATACAGTTGCAAAGTTATCTATAAATCAATGAAAGGTATAGATGAATTAATTAATTAAAGACCCTATGAAATAATATTTTGTAACAGCCCCTTAAAAGATGTAATCTTAGAGTCACAAAAGCTTATCTGTCTCCACAGGCCATTAGCACTTTGAGCCATTCATTAATACCATAATTGTTAAGGTGGAATGGGACTGAAAATATTTCTGATTGTCTATTCAATCTGGAAGGCACCTTAAGTTTAAAAAGAGACAATAACTCAGAACAACCTATAGTAGCATCTAAAACCTTATGCATAAATGATAAGTCGAGTAATGTTCTTTGTGACTCTAATGTGGGTAAGTTCAGGTTATCCCTGACCCACTGATAGCAACACTCCTGTCTCCTGTAACCACATCTAAAAGCAGCCACCCTTAAAAATTTATTTTGAGTCTTGAATCTGCTCAATGTAGCAGTTTATGAAGGGAACCACATAATTGAGCCATACTCCAAGATGGGCCTAACAAGGTAGCAATCTAAACTAAACAAAGATAAATCAGTTTTAGAACGCTGGATAAAACCCAGCATTTTCATTGCCCTACCGGCCAGCTGATTGATGTGATGCTTAAAAGACAACCTGGAGTCAATAATAGTCCTAAAGAAAAAAAATGAAAACTCTTAAGTCTCGGTCTCAAAATATAATATATATTTCGAGACCGAGAATTAAAGTTTTCATTTTTTTCTCCAGTTACGTAGGTCTCTTTGAGACAATGGACGAGTTCTTTCAAATAGTCCTAAGTCAGAAACCTCGTTTTGACACCAATTGCTGCATTGTTAATTTTTATAAAGAAAAGCAATAAGGTTTCTTTGCTTAGAAAAAGTAATCCTTTGGCACTTATTGATATTAAGGGACATTCTATTCAAGTGGCACCAATCAAAAAAAAAAAATTAAGGTCTTTTTGCAGGAGCACAGAATCATAAAGGGATGTGATAAGCCTAAATCATCAGCAGATCAGTAGATCTGCCTTTTATAAATCCAAATTGATCAGGATTAAATAAATATTTAAAACTACACGCGATCCTACAACTGACCAGGCAGTCAAGCAGCTTTGGCTACTCAGATTGGTTCACACACAGACAGCCTGATAATTGGAAATTTCATTTCTACTACCAGAGTTAAAAATGGGTTTTAGAAAACCTCTTTTCCAGAGAGTGGGATGAGAAACAGTACCCAGAGATTTGTTCAAAATTAACAGTATCGTTTTCGTAAGAACACAAACACATTTCTTTATGAAGAATGCCGGAATCCCATCTGGTCCAGTGCAGAGCTTATTCTTAGAGGAAGTAATAACCTCATAAACATCCTGCGTTGACAAAGTTAAAGTGCTCAGATGAATTGATTTATCAAAATCAAAAGATGGTATGTCATTGACTTGTTCATCCGAGTAGACGGATGAAAAGTATTCATCCGTTCGTAACATATATATCCATATATGTTCGGGATACTCAAAAAGCTAACTAAAGATGATGAGCTTAACGTTCTGTTAATGGTCCAAGATAATCCCAAAGCCACAATCAAAGGCATGTCTTCTAATAAAAAAAGGCATTTATTTCCAACAGGTTTGTTACCCAATCACAGGAAAGAATAAAAAAAAGAAACAATAAAAATATGTTGAAGTTTGTACTTCAGCACATGCAAAGTAGGAAAGAAAATCACAAAATATGTATAAAAATGGAAAATAAAAATGCTCAACATTCTATGTACTTAAATAGACTATATACATACTTGAAAGACTCTGCATCTCCTATGTACTTTATACTTTCTATTATGGACCTTAAAATGTCAACAAAAATATCGCATTGTTCATGTAAATTAATATTAATAAAGTTCTGACATATTATAATAATAGGTGATTTATACAAAATATTAGTCCTAGTGGGATTTACATAAAATAATCTAAGATGCCTAGAATTCTTGCTACTTGAAAATTTAATCTAGCCGAAAGAATGGGACAGTCATTAGAGAGGTATTCCCATAGGTATAGGAGATCCGTAATCTAATTTTGAGCATATGTAAGAGATGAAAAGTAGTTTTAAAGTATTAATATTTTCAAAATGCCAACAGTTTCGATAAATAAAACCCAACGATTTGGCAGAGTCAGAAACTATTTTTGCTACATGCTTGGGGAAATTTAATTTCGCATCATAAGTAATTCCCAGATCGATTGCCTCATCCACTTTGGCTAACACAACAGTATTTGCTCTATAGTCAAAATATATCTATAATCAAAAAAATTTATTAACGTTTAAATATAGTCTATTGACCTTGCACCAATTTCCAACTTTATTAAGATTTACCTGAAGGAATTCGCAACCGTCTTCAGTGTCTATTTTTATAAACAATTTTATATCATCCGCAAACAGTAAACTCTGACAAGACAGTAATTTGGCAAGATCGTTTATAAATAATAAAAAAAGAAGCGGGCCCTAGTTTGATCCTTGCGGATCTCCCGAGCACACTTCATATACAGGAGACTGAAAGCCTTCATATTTCACAAATTGTTTACGACATCGTAAATAAGATTTTATTAAAGCGACTAAATCCTTAGAAAAACCAAAAAATTTTAGCTTCCGAAGAAGTACAAAGTGGTCAATTTGGTCAAAAGGTTTGCAGAAATCAAGGTATATTACATCAATCTGACTTATCCAAATGCTGACACAAATAATCATTTAGGCAAGCCAGGTGTACTGTAGAGGAGCGATTTTTAAGGAAGCCGAATTGAGTAGGTGCTATGTCTAATTTGACATGGGCATATATTCTATTATAAAAAACTATTTCAGAAAGTTTGGAGAAATTACATAAGATATAGCTCTGTAATTTTGAATGTCGTTTTCGGTCCCTTTTTGAATATCGGGTCTTTGCAGTCTTCCATTTATCGGAAAATACTGTTGAAGACAAAATAGAAAGAAAGAAGAAAATGTGCTATATTACGTAAGACAACAAAATCTTGTGTACAAGCATCCTAAAAACTAAAAAAATCCAAATTCACTTTAAATTTCAAATTTCAAACAAACATAACATCTAAAACACTTTACCATAAAATTTACACACATTACCAAAATTAATCGTAACAAAACAGATTGAGAAAAAAAAGCATCTTTTTGATAAATTTCATTAAAAAATAAGTAAAGCTGTCAATAAAACAGAATTTAGAAGAAGTAAATTATATTATTTAACAGGAAACAAAACTAAAATACTAAAATGATGTCAGAGCACAGGTTAAAAGGTATCATTAAATAAATCGTCAAGGCTATAATATGCCCTGGATAATAAAAGTGATTTTAATTCCTTTTTGAATCTCTTAACTTCTAAAATTTGTCTGATACATAGAGGAACATGGTTGTAAATTTTTTTGCAAAGGTATATAAGAGTTCTTGGTGAGGGAGGATGTAGGGATTGGTAAGGGAAAATCGTTAACCTGGCGAGTCATATGACCAGTGTTAGAGGGAGGTTTAGGACATTTATGAATAAGAGTAGGTGTTTCTAAGATAAAAAGAGAAAAAAGAGTTAGGATTTTTTGAGATATAAAGAGAGGTTTACAAGAATCTCTTAACCCAGCAGAACATACCTATGTTCTGTTAGTTACCTATCTAAGTTAGATACCTATCTAACTGCCTTTTTTTGAATCACAAAAATTATGTTTAATAATCCCTTGTTGCTTAAACCCCAAAAAGGCAAGCCATAACGAAGGTGGGACTCAATAAGAGAAAAGTACACTGAACGTGCAACTACCCCTCCCAGCTCATGCCCCGCCATTCTTACTGCAAAGCATCCAGAGGATAATTTTGATGCAAGATTTAGGATATGATCTTCGAAGCGAAGGCGACCATCAATGGTAATACCAAGGAACTTACAGCTTTCTTTGTTTTGCAAGGGGGAGTTTTCACTAAACATAAGGCCCTGAACGTCACACTTAAATCCCATAATAAAGGTTTTGCCCACATTAAATACAAGCCTGTTTGCAGCACACCACTCCGATAAAATCTTAAGATCCTTAAAAACCTGGGCTCTAACATTATCAGAATCTCTATGATTCCATAAAATGGTGGTATCATCAGCAAACTGAACCACTTTGCCCTGCAGTTTTAATGAACCCAAATCATTTACATAGAGCAAAAATAATAGTGGTCCTAACACTGAACCCTGAGGTACTCCAGTTTTAAGGGATCTGGAATCGGATAAACATCCAGATACTGTAACTCTTTGGGTATGATTAGACAGATAGGATTCCAGCCATTGCAATGCCACACCTCTAAAGCCATAATTATTGAGCTTAGACAGCAGTATTCCATGATCTACACAATCAAATGCCTTGAATAAATCGCAAAACACTGCCGCCGCGGACTCTCCAAGCCGAAAACAGCGTCATGAGTCCCTTTTCCCGTTTGAAATCCAAACTGATTTGCAGATAAAATGCAATTATGTTGCAAAAAAGATAAAATTCTGATTTTTGCAATGTTTTTCAACTATCTTGGAGAGGGTAGATAATATAGAAATTGGACGGAAATTACAAGGCTCACTCACATCTCCACCCTTATAAAGAGGGATAACCACTGCCTCCTTCAAACATGCTGGAAAGATGCCATTATGAAAGGAATTGTTTATGGCAGAAGCTAAGGTATTCAATGCTGAGTCAGGCAAAAGGAGTAGTAATTTTAATGATATTCCATCAGCTCCAGCTGATTTATGGTTTTTTAAGCTTTTAATTGCATCTCTAACATCAGTAAGGCTAACAGGATAAAAGAAAAAAGAATTTTGAACTGACACTTGTTGAATATAATGCAAAGGATCAATATTAGTATTCATATCCTTGAGCAATAAATGAGGAATATTACAGTAATAATCATTTAAACTATTTGGTCTTACTTCTGGTTCTGAAACTTTCTTGTGAGAATGCCTGAAGTCATTTATAATTGACCAACATTCTCTCTGCCTATTTGAGGACATATTCAACCGGTCACTATAATATTTAACCTTAGCTGCTTTTATCGTCTTTCTATATAGACTACGATATTTCTGATGATAAAGAATAATGTTTGCATTAGTTGTAAACTTGCACAGCTTAGCCAAAAAACGGAGGTTTTTAGCTGAAGTTCTGAGGCCTGCTGTGACCCATGGTTTTCTATTTTTCATTTTAAGCCTCTTTTTAGAAAAACACTGATTGATCTTGTCACATAGCACATGAAATAACAAAGTAAACGGGTCAGGAGCCATTTCAACTGCATTCCAATTAACCAAAGCTGCAGTAGAAGAAAAAGCATTAAAATTTGCTCTGCTGAAAATTCTTCCTATATAATGAGATGAAGGAAATACAGTGTTGCATGGAATCCTAGCGAGAATGGCTTCATGGTCAGAAATACCAGATGAGAGTACTCTACATGACACATCATTTAAATTTGTACACAAATAATCAATAGTAGTTGCAGATGAGGATGTTATACGTGTGGGTGAAAGAACATGTAGAGTCATAAGATTCCAATATACTTAAAAGGGATGTATGATATGATGGCAAGCTTACATCAGTGAAGTTAATATTAAAGTCACCAGCCAATATAACTATGGAGTGTAGAGACAATTGGGATAATAGAGAATCAAGTTTGTCCAGGAACATACCAATATCTCCTGTAGGTGGTCTATAAACACAAAAAACATATAAATTAAATCGCTTACAAAAACAAAGGGAGAATTCAAAAACCTTCTCCAACAGAAAGCTATCATACTTATTAATTTTACAGAAAAAAGCTTCAATTGTTTGTTTAACTAAAATAGCTGTTCCTCCATGTATGGAGTGTTGCCGACAAAAAATTGATATAGGAATATATTCAGATATTAAGAAACATTCGTTAGGCTTTAACCAGTGCTCAGTTAGTAATACAATATCAGTAAAATCACATGAATCAAGTAAAAGATGAAGCTCGTCCATTTTATTTCTTAGAGACTGTATATTTAAAATAAAACTACTGAAACTTTTCGCATGCTTATTTTCAATGTTATTTATAGAATGTGAGTGAGCTTCATCTTCTGTGTATTTATCTATAAAAAAGAATCCCTATCACAGTCAGTATCTAGAAGTCCAGATTGATTACTTGGTTTTATTGTGGACACATTTTTTGATGAAATGCTACTTTTGAAATGTTTTAAAATATGGGTATACAGTAATGATGCCAAATCTGATCCAAAGTTGCTGGCATGATTAGACTCTAAAATTCTATTTAGATTAATATTATTTGCGTGAAATATTCTATAGAGAGCCTTATTGCTATTATAAATTACATTATGGTTTGGATACATGTAAGGGCTTGTCATCACTAAACTATTGCTGTGTAAATGTATAAATTTTTTTAAAATATCGAATGATGAGCAAATACCATTTAGCATTAAAATCAACATATCATTTTCTGTAAATTCCTTAACCATAGATGATGCAGTATAAATCAGTTCATTGTACCAAAGTTGTACCAATTGTACAATAAAATTAAATATGTGCCCTGACAGAACTCGAATACAATCTTTAACGACAAGACTTGGTACTCCATCGGTACCGGAGGTCAACTTACTTTTTAATTTATTAGAGGCGGTGACAATTTCATCTTCCGAAAAATTATGAGAGCAAGAGGTATTTGGACTTTTTTCAAAATGATCTTTTCCCCGCTCCGATAACTTTGTATTCGGATTTGGAAGAACCCGACATGCATCAACGTGATCTTTTTTTTCAGCAAGATGGAGCCCCGCCACACTATTTACCCGTTCGCAATTATCTAGATGAAGTTTTTCCAAATCGTTGGATAGGTAGACGAGGGTTCATTGAATGCCACCATTGAGCCACCCAGATCGCCAGATTTAACTCCCCTCAATTACTTTTTATGGGGATACTTAAAAAGTAAAGTGTATATCACTAAACCAGCAAGTTTAGAAGATAAAAAAAAATATACTTCAGGAAATTAGAAATATATCATTGACAACGTTCAAAAAGAATTTTTTAATTGCTTTGGTTATTGTCAGGTTGTTAACGGTGCTCAATTCGAACATATAATTTAGATAGGTACTTAGAACATTAAAATGTTAGAATTAGTAAACAACTACTTTTTTTGAGTTCCAACATGTGCACAGGAGCAAGGGGAGTGTTTTGTTTACAAACATATTCATCGATTCTCTGTTGTCAAGTTTACACGCATTTTCAAAAAAAAAAATTTACAGCTATTTAGCAACACTTATGATAATGTTAATTTAACTTTTGATTGTAGATTGAAGATTTTGGATTAAAAATAAAAAGTAGAAATAGATATATGTTATTCTAAGCGCAAAAATAACATCTTCAAAGCAAAAAAAATTAACATTTTTATTCCTAAAACCGGTTCTAAAAAAATTGAGAAGGTAACACCGCAGGCAAAAGCTGATGTCACCTTGACAAACGACTTTGTGTTTAAATTTGCCATTTGTGAAGTTCTGTGTGTTTTCTTTATTTTTTGGTTGAAAAAAGACGCGTTTGAGTGTTTTTGTGAACTTTTGCCGTTTGTCCCACACCATGGAGATTTAGGCCTTTTTTTCACAATAAAATATTGGCATAACATCATATCAAGGGCCAACCATTGTCATAAAAGTAGAATAAAAAAACTTACAATAAAAACGTAGAATAAAAATCTATAATAAATATAAAATATTTGATTTCCATAAAAAAAAAATTTATTGGATAAGTACTTTTACTCTAATGAAGTACGTAAAAAAACGTAAAAAGAGTTCATAAACGGTAATATTGTTTATAATTTAAAGCATAATCTATTAATAATAAGTATTTAGCATGTAAATATTTTTTGCGACGTCGCTGGTAAAGATGGTAAAGACTTGCGTCGTTTCAATCAACAATGCGATCGAGCGGTGTTGCGATGTTGCCTTTTTCTCTAATATACATTATCTACATCCATTTAACTTTGAATGTTGACGTCCTTATAGAGTATCTTATCATATTTTTTCAAAAAAAAAGGTTCATATTTTATTAAAGAGGAATAGTATTGTTTTGCGCTGGTCAAAATAAGTGACAAATTTTTACATATTATTATTTTTATAATAATAATATATTTTTATAATAATAAAGTGTCTTTTTTTGCCATTTCTATACGAGCATTTGACATCATTGCATCAGAGATGTTGCAAGCAAACAAACTGCCCATAGTTCCATAGCAATGCTAATTCTAGTCTTTCAATGTTCTAAGAACAGGTGTTTTTTTTAATTTTACATTTTATCATCATTTTTCGCTCAAAATTGCTTTGTATCCACTATTCATTTGTACCATATCCTTGGTAAAAAAATGCTTTCTTTCTGATTCTGCATTAAAAAATGGTGGTTTCCATTTAAAAAACATATTGGTGACTTCATATCTTTTTTTGAGTCACCCTGTATATTTAATTTCCACATAGGAAATTCCTAAACCAAATATTAAAATTGACGGGTTTGGGCATTTTTGTTAGAAATGGTCCATTTTATTTTTATTGAATTTATCCGCTACTTTAGAGATGCATTGTATACATAGTCTACTTTGGTACATAGGATGTTATTCACATTGATTTTATCTAGTACTTCAGCATACTTTTAATGTCTCTGTTTTCTTTTGTCTATCTAACTCTTTTCTGTAAATGGGTAACAAATTTGTTGGGAATAAATGCTTCATTTTATGTGAGTTTTGATAGTATCTATAATATGCTAATAAAATGAAAACAGAAACAAATCCTTCTTATGGGATACATATCTATTGGAGAGATATGATTTTATTAATAAAACTGCATTATTATCAAATTTTTGGAGCTAGTTTGTTGAATGCTATGGATTCCAATATCAAATGCTTTAGTAAGATCCGGGAAGGATGTATATGAATCTGGAGAATCTTAGGAAAAACAAACCAGAACTAAAACATTACTTGTTAGATGGCTTATTGCCAAACTGGTCCTAGGAAAATCGTCCTGGCAAATAGATTGTTGGATTTAAAATATAAATTTGTTTGATATTTGATAACACACTGAAATACCTTGGATAGAATTGTTAGTAGGGGATATAGAAAGATAAATTCTGCAACCAGTCCTTTTTCTTTAGACACTGGAATTGCTTTAGCCAACTTCAAGACTTCAGAAACACATTCCTTCCATTCAGTTTCCAGATAAATGGATAGGGCGAAGGGGGCCTATAGAATGGCCTGCTAGATCTCCTGATATAACGCCGTTAGACTTTTTTCTATGGGGTCATTTGAAATCTATTGTGTTTACTCCCCAACCTGAAAGTTTGGATGAACTTCGTCAACGCATCATCGACAGCTGCCATGATATCCCACAACATGTTTTTGAAAATGTCCGTCAGGAATTTGAACATCGCCTATATCATTGTTTGGCCAAAAACGGGCAACATTTTGAACACTTATTGAAATAAAAACTGATATTCATGTTTTTGTTTTCTATCTGAATGAATTAAGATAAACAAAGATTTTTTTAATTTTCTCGAAAATGAATCGACCGATATAAAAAAATCAAACGTCAAAATAAAAGACTTGGAAAGACCTTTTAAACAAGCTATTACTATCGAGTAATATACCCCTTGCCATGTAAAATTTTTAAGGTGATGACCCTGGGGGGCAGAGGGTGAAAGGGGGTGAAGTAATTTTAGGTTAGAAAGTTGTCCCCCTTGACAAACCTTTTGCCGTATTTCGGCGTTTTTTTTTTAAACAGTGGCTTTCGATAAATCCGTGGTGGGAAGTTTTCGAATGAACACCCTGTATACAAATCGCTTCTCACATTTTATTATTGTCTACTAAATTAATATTGCAGATAGGAGAATAATGCATTAGAAAAGGAAGTATAACTAAACAGTGTACTATTGTGTTTCGTCAGTTACGTTAAAATTGTGGGATAGTACGAGCGTCGGAACGATATCTGGTAGAGATACAGTCTTTTCTTTGTTATTCCTTAGTAGTTGGGTATACTTCTTTTTCTAATCTCCTATCTGTAATATTAATTTGCCAATACTACATATTTCGTTTAGTTGGTCTAAACAACAAATTAGAAGCTTAATTTTATGTTTTAATATTTTCATTTTCTAATGTTTATATCTAAATGTTTTTTTCCAAGTATTGAACATTTTAACTTTTGCCCCATGAACAACGTTGTAAGCGAAACCGCATCATCTTAGAATGAATGCGAGAGTGAGACCTGAATGAATAGTACATATCAGAAATAGTATTTTTTAAACCTTCAAATTTTATTAAAAAACAGGTGTAATTACTTTCCCGGAAATGTCTTATTCATTTAAGTAATGGCCCATGTGTTTGATATTGTTATCCTTAAAATTTAACCAGAAATCTCTATGTGAACTAAAGGGTACTAAATTTATAAATAATTTATTCATTCTGTTCCCGGTCCTTCAGATTTTAAACACATATTCGGTAAAGTGATTTAACAGATTTACCAAAGCTGAAGTGAAGGCTGTTTCTGTTCAGAATAAAATGGATATTTTATATATAATCAGATGTAATAATCCCGAAGTGCGTAATATTTAGGCGGGTTTATTTATAAAAAAGTTTAGAATCTGCCTTTGATGCCAAAAGTATGGCCGATAAAAACAATTTTTTCTTGTTAATGTTCGATTAATAATAATTAATTATTATCGTTTTTTTTTCTAGACCAACTTACCAGTTTTCAAAGTAAAAGAATCCAGTGTTCGACGCCGATACAGTGACTTTGAGTGGCTGAGAAATGAGCTAGAGAGGGATAGTAAAATCGTTGTTCCATCTTTGCCTGGAAAAGCTTGGAAAAGACAGCTACCATTTAGAGGTGACGATGGTATATTCGAGGAAGCTTTTATTGAGGATAGGAGAAAAGGATTGGAAGTTTTTATAAACAAGTAAGATAATTTATGTCTATTATGTATTTATATTAATGTCTACACCATTTGCAATAAATTACGCAATTAAGAATGGCTTTCAGCTGTATCTTGGGAAGTATTAGTCGTCTGGCCTAGAGACACAAAATTCTACCTAAAGAAATCGCTCGATTTTTTTTAAGTTCCTAAAGTAGCGCAACTTCTATGGTTAATAAGAAAATGAGAATTAAACTATTTTTTATATGGCACTAAGATTTTTCCTGTAATTTATCATTTCCCCTGGAAATATTTTTTTGCCTCAGGCCCTATGGCTAATTCTTGATATACAACAGGGCAACTCCATTCATATTGGAATGCCCGTTATTTTTTTTTTTAACTTTAGAACTAATTTATTTAACTCAATTACTCAGTTATATTATAATTTATCGATTTGAATGTGTATCTGCTGCCACTAGCGCAGCACAATATTGCACTACTTTTAATTCATATATAAGGTAATGAAGATCAACCAGGATTTAATTATGAGAAATATTTTTTTAAGAGAGTTGCAAAGTTCTATTTTTTTTGAAAAAAAGTTCCACATATGCTTCGACAAGTGTATAATGTACAGGGTGTATCACGGTCGATGGTAAGTTCGACGTTTACGGAAAACGGAACGTTGGATTTTAAAAATTTGGTATCTTTATCTGTTAGTATTTTTTGATCTGGAATAACTTTCCGGAGTATTTTTTTATAATATAGGATAATATAATTTTTGTGGTATAGGATAATACTATACCTAGCTCTAACGGTTTTTGAGTTAATAATTTTTAAGTTTAATGATTGTTTTTTGTTCAAAACATATCTCTACTTAAATATTTTTTAAACTTTCTCTGCATTCGTAAAAACTAAAATTCTGAGTGTGGTATCTCAAGATCTTATATATTGACATATTGTACAGGTTGTTCCATTTTGGCTACTTTTGCAGGATATCTACGTTTTTTAGAGATAGAGAGTTGCGGTTTTCGCGACACTGTGCTACTTTTTCATAAAACTAAAGATGCTGTTAACAAAATTTTCATAGCTAACCCTAAATACAACTAATCAACTTACAAAAAAGTACAAAAACTATGAGAATGATTAGCGTATTCACATTTTTGTAATACTGCTCCCCTCTCAAGTTTGATCGTTCGATGTTAACACAACAGCCGGACGATGTTAACACTCTTCGTCTGGTACACCACGTCGTTGATTTTGGTGACCCTTGAGATTGACCTTCCCAATCCTTCTAGAGCTTTGATGACTTGTCGTTCGTCCTCCATTGATTGTATAAACACACACTGCCCCCGGCATTAAAATGAGTAGAGTTCTCCTTCATGTCATAACGTGATTTTATTTTGTTACTCTCTAGGTGAAGTTTATCCTGTGCTTGTTCGTGAACAATTTGCAAACGCTCTTGTAGATAGTAGATGTTCTCTCAAAAGTTTTAGCCTTGTCTCCCAGTCATAATGTCTAAAGGTAATTGAACAATATCATCACCGAATAAAAGTTTTGCCTGACTTTTTTCAGTAGACTTGTGGATACAAGAACGATACGCCAATAGAAATGGTTGTATATAGGTATCCCAGATGCTTTGCTTAGAGTTTACCACAATTCTCAAATACAGCTACACAAATCTCAGATTTCCAGCAACATACGTGTAATACTTGTTGGAATACTTGACACCCGTCCAATTGGAAATACATGGTCCGTCTTACTTCCAATGACAAATCTTCCATTAAAATAGGCAAGGAATTTGTTAAAAAATGCAAAAAAACATTACTGGTTAATGTGCCATCAAAAAAATAAGAACCAATAATTTTCATTCCGATAATCATTCCGGCCGAGCGCTAGATGGCGGTACATAAGTTTGGACTCGGTGCGTAAAAGACTTTAATTCGCTATAACTTTAAAACAAGCAAAGATATCATCGTGCGGTTTTCACAGTATTTTTGCAAATTTTATCTACTTTTTAAATATGATGTCAAAAATATACCATTCAATTTGAATTTTTGGAGCAAAATGAAAAAAACTGGAATTATTACAAATTGCACCCTCTGGCGGTTTTATTGGGAACTATAGGGTAGTGATGAGATCAGACTTTTAAAGCAGCTACATTTATCTTGCGAATAAATTTTAAATTGCTCAAATCGAATAAGTGGTTTAGAATTTACACCGATTTTAATGATTCCACTTTCAATAGCTTCCCCCACCCCTACTATCGTTCGTACGTCAATAATTCATAAGCCAAAATTATAGCAAATTATCTAGGCTTACTAAAAATAATATCAAAAGTATAAGTTAATGTTTAAGTTTTCGGAGAAAAAGACGTTTCTTTTATTTAAGTTTTAGTTGCGCCCTCTTGCAGTGAAATACGGAACTTAAAAATAATTTCCAGATTTTTCTCATGGCCACTTTTATAATAATAAAAAAAAATCCATTGCTGCCAGATGTACAGATCCTGAGATACAGCCGCTTACCTCGCTTATTTGGCCACCCTGTACATATGTTCTATGTCGAAAAACGCCTTAGACAAGGAAAATGGTTGGATCGGTAATGCCTATATTTACAATGTTAACGAAGTGAGCCGAATTTTTCTCGCATTATGGTGACACGCTTACTTGTTTTTGAGTGTATTTTAAGAGATTCTTGGTTTTTTTTAAGTCAAATTTTTGGTTAAATCTATACTTTTTGGATATTACATCAAACTGGGATGTTCAGTGTTTTGATTTAAATTTCGTAGGAAAAATAATTGCCAGATAACATTTTTGCAGATTTGGTGGCAAGCAGCTCGTTTCAGGTGCGTGATTACAGGTCCACTCATTTTCCTTGTCTAAGAAAAATGCTTAGTTTTTGAAAAACAGGGTGTCAAAGTAAAAGTTTATTTTTAATTATTTTTGAATAGAATTTATTGTTTTAAAATATTTACGTTTATATAATGGGTAAGTTGTCTGACTGACCACGAACAAATCCCTGCTCCATTGTAATTAGTCAACGAGCAAAATACGTCAATAATAAAAGTTAAACGTCAAAATGTCAACAAACAAAATCACCCTGTCAAAATAACGCCTGGGCACTAGGCTGTGGCTGACTGGCTAGCGAGCGGTCTATAATACACCGTCGCGTTGCGTCGGCGTTTATGACGTAGCGCGTAATTGGGACGGAATCTCGGGAGGTATAAAAAACCCCAGACTAGCAGCCTTATAACTTATGCTTATGCAAATACTTACCCTAAAAACTTGAAATAAACGTCATTGTTCTTATAAACTTATGTTGTATTTATTTTTGGGAAAATATATATATATTTTTTTTAATTTTCCAAGCCCATTCCAACATTGCTTGCATCTGTATCATTCACCTGAAAAGTTTCGCATAGTTTAAAATTGGAGGTGTGCTCTTTCTCACTTTTCGCTTTTCTGCTAACTAAATAACATTTTGTACTCCGTGGCTTATGTAGAGGTTTAATAAGGTTAGCAGACTTTCTTACAAATCCTCTAAAATATCTACTATGATCCAGAAAACTTCTTCACTGGTCTTTTTCAGTTGGTCGTGGCCAATTTTCTTTTATTTGCCGAGGTATTCTTTTTGAAATAAACAACATTTTTTGATCATATCCTTTCAAATTTACCATTCAAACCAAAACAGTAATTTTCGGTTACAATCAGGTTTTTCTGGTTACTGATAGATTAGTTTTTCTGATAGAATTACGGCAGAGAACCCACATATATTTAGAGAATCGCATACCCAGTACCTCCAGAAAATTAATAATTAATGTTTGGGCTGGTATATTAAGGAGATAGCAAACATGCATGCTGAAATGTTACATAGGTCCATCGAACCACTAATAGTGCGGGAATCAGAAATTCAGAGGGACATACACGAAAATAAGAAGAACGCTTCTTAGTACAATTCCATCAGGATGGAGGACATTCTCATTATGTAGTTTCCGTTTGGTAATGGTCGTATGATCATTATCCTACCCAGTAAATTGAAAGAAGGGGTCTTATTTAATGGTCACCTAAATGCCCAGACTTCTTTTTGTGGGGTCTAGGGTCACCTAATAAAACCTGTGGTTTCTAAAACGCAACCTGAGTCACTAGACGAACCCTCAGCATAGAATAATTCAGAAATACCGTCAAGAATTTGAAAGTATACTTCATACAACACAAAAAGCATTGCACGTCATCGTCTGTCTCGTGGCTTACTTGAGAGCGCAGTTGCCGGATTGTAATAAATGTAGGTATCTAAATGTTATGATAAATAGGAAATTATAAGTATTAATAATTATTATTGACGTTATAATTTTGTTTTATTTGATTTTCTGATTATCTGTTTTATTAGCCTAAATTCATCTGATCTCACCTACTACCTGATCATCAAGTAAAACACTTATAAAATATTGTTTATAATTAATAAGTTTTAAATTATTAAAGTATAATAAATATTAATACCCGCCTTAGTTTAAAGAATAAATGCTTAATAATTTTGCCTAAATTTTAAGCTTTTTTTTTTCACTTTTTTTTTAGGGCAAAGAAACTAAAATAATATACCGGGTGGTGCGTCGCCGAGCGGAACATAGAAAATCCCATGTAAATTTCAAGGGGATTAATTATTGGCTTCCCTGTACATTTTACAGAAAAAATGTAAGATAACTTTCTGAAGAGACCAATCTGGCAAACCCTCGTGCAAAGTTTCAAAAAATTGTAATAAGCGAATCTTGAATTATTAAATTAAATGTAATTGCAAAGTTACCAAATTTTCGGTTCAGGTAAAACCAGCCACCAGCAAACAATTTGTATAATATAAGGCTTTGTCAAATCTGATATACAGCCGAATACAAGAAATGTTTTTTTTTCGTTTTATCAATCTCACAACCATACATTCAAAGTAAGAAGTTAACATTACTTTTTTATCTAAACTTTTATTTTAATATAACGATGAAGTTAAATCAATAACAATTATTATTATCGATTATTAAAAAATAATTTTATCATACTTAGAATTTATTTAAATTAATAGCAGTATCTGAAATATTTTCAATTTATTTTCCCATCAAGCCTATCTGGTCCATTTTAACCATTAAACCCATTGTTAGTAAATTCGAGTCCAAAGACATTCGAGTGCAATAAATAATTGTAAATGTTTAACCAAAGTTTACAGAATAGAATACAAGTTGGGTCACTCCGGTCGGCCGTCAAAATCCACCCCGCAGTTTCCCGTCTGGCCGGTGCACCAGGTCTGGTGCACATTTATTTATCGATGTATACCGAGCGCGCCAAGCTCATTTCAGTTTTACTCACATTTCGGTGTATAGGGTGGAGTTCAAAAAAATAGTTGTGGATTTTATTGATTATGTGGAGAATAAAATGTCTAATCGAAATATTTGTTCAGTGGATGGTTGTGAAAGTCGAACTACAGATTAGATATCGTTTTTTAGGTGCCCTAAAGATGAAGGAAGGTATGTATCAAATATAGATTATATTAAATAAGTTTTAATTATCTTTATATTACTTTAACTCAACCTTCTATTTAATCCTTTACAAGGGATTAATATTAGTAAATGAATATTGCAAATGTAATGATTATTTATTTAATTACCCAACTAACATTTAAAATAACTCGTATAAAAAAAATAATAAAAAATTATAACATATTATGCAGTCTTAAATGAAACAAAAATTTTAGGGTCAAGCTTGGAAAAATGCCCTAGGATTTATAGGATCCCATAGATACGCGGATAATACTCCAACGCAATGTTATAACCGTATTAGAATTTGTAGTTTGCATTTTAATGATGACAGTTTTACAAATTCCTCGAAAACCCGAATGCATCATTCGTATGCTATCTCATCGATTGGAGTACCTACCCAAAAAGGTGTGTTTTTTTATAAATTCAAATCTAATTAAATAATTTTTTATTGATTTTAAATTAAAATAATATAGGACATATTGTAGACGATGCACATTTTCCTAAAGCCAGTGTTGATGCCATTGTTCAGAAAGAACAGTTCAAAGTAAATGAGCCAAAGCAGCCGTTACTAAAAGGTAAGATATTTATTTAAATTAAAATACCTATAATATACTAATACGTATAAATAGTCGTTATGTTTTTGTAACATACCAAAATAAAAAGATTGCGCCTTAAAAATCCATCGTAGATTTGATTATAAACGACATAAATTAGTTAAGTTTTTCATATAAATTGAATACATAATCTAAACTAGCAAAATTAGTTGCAGGAATCCAAACGTCGATAACTCGAATATTATTGCTGAATAAGGACTCAAAAGGACGCAGGTATACCAATGAATTTAAACAGTTTGCTCTAAGTGTGTTTTTCCTGGGTACAAAAGCTTACAAAAAAATGTCCACAGTTTATCCTCTACCATCAAGATCTACATTAAACCGTTTTACGCAACAATGGGTAATAAATCCAGGTTTTAACGAGTTTGTTTTTAAAGTAATTGAATGTAGAGTAAAAATACATCTGCACCTGTTATTCATTTAAAAGATATTTTATTTAAAACTGTCCGAAGGATACGCAAAACCGGTTTAAATATTTTTGGGGTTGTATCAGACCAGGGTACTAATTTTCAAAAACTAGCTAAAAGTTCTTAAAAGGTTTTTGCGTTAGGATATTTAGATAATGTCGAAACAGCTAATAGTATAGATGATGGCGCTAAAGCCCTATTAAATGTAAATCCCGATTTTATTAATAGTTGCAATAATATATAATTGCATTCTCCCACTAAATATATTCCTCTTCGAGTTTTTACCAACGAATATGTACATTTAAAAAGCGCAGAAGGAAATGCTTTAGTATATGTAGCATATTTATTTAAAAAATGTCTCTCACGTCACTCTTGTGATATATGCAATAATTTTGCAACTTCCCAAAATGCCCTGTTTAATGAAGAGTTATTTTATTGTAAATTAAAAGCATATGAAAATAATACCCTATTTAGTGGTCTAACCATACCTCCAAAAGACATTATTGAGTACATAATAAAATTAGAAAGTATTTTTATCGCTGAATTTAATAAATTATCAGCGCAAGAAGCAATTGGCTATAATCTTAAAAAACTGTTTTCTAACATGACCTTTAAGCATTCCTGTAATTAATTTCCCATTGACTATTTTTTAAGTTTATACATAAGGGTGTGTATTTATTATACATTAAAATTTATAAATGTCGATATTAAAAAAGAAAAATCTAAAAAAAAAGGTAAAGATGTTTATGTAAGCAAGCAACATATTAAAACATTTGTAAATACTCGTAGTATGATATGATACTTATGTATCATACTAAATAATTATTTTATATAAGTTGATGTGTGTTTCGTATTTAGGTTAAAAAATATGTTTAGAATGAAGTTATTATCAATAAAATGGTCAGCCTCTCCGTCCATTTATAATGTACCTACTTATTTTAATAAAACTTTAACCAGTCTTTGTAATTATTATCTTTGTTTTATTTACAATAATAACCTATATACCTAGTTTTATATCCTACAATCCCAAATATGTTCATGACCAAATAGGTACAAACAGGTAAATTGATGCAAATATGTACTCGTGTATTAGTATTAGGAGCCTATGGAATTTCCAGCGTTCCCCTACACCAAGGTAAACACCATCAATCGCCAAGTTTTGGCTTTTATTTCCCCGGTCTCCATACTCATTTTATAGTTCACACCTGCAGAAGCCGCGTCTTTGTACGATGATTTTCAAAGAGCTGGCGCCGAGTGAACCAACTTGTATTCTATTCTGTAAACTTTGGTTTAACTCAGAAGATCGAAAATAGATCCGAAAAAAGAGAGAACAGAACTCTTATTATTTTACTAAGCGTGGAAAAATAAAATAAAATACAATATCTTTTTTTTAAATAATAGAGAACATTTGATTAATTGATGTTTTCATGTAGAAAACATCAATTAATCAAATGTTCAAACAACGCCCCATTAACAGCTAAACAATATCCTAACCGATCATAAAATTTATTTCTAACGTTACTAAGTTGATATTGGGAAATTTTATTACATTCTAACGAAATAGCGTTTTGTAACTGTTTTAGATCTCAAATTTTACACTTTTTAAATGACCCCACAAAAAGAAGTCATTCGGTAAAAGATCAGGTGACCGGGCTGGCCAAAATATCCGGTACCGTGGACCAATAATATTGCCGTTAAAAGCATTTTCCAACCACTCTCTAACCATACGGGCATTATAGGCTGGGCAACCATCCATTTGGTACCAGATCATGTGATCTTCCTGAACAACTTCTTCCAAGGCGGGTCCAATTTGATTTTGAAATAAATCCAAATAGGTTTCAGCTGTTAGGTTATAGTCCATAAAAAAGGGTCCAATGATATGGTGTCCGATATTTCCCTCGAATACATTTGTTTTTTGGGGATATTGTGTCCGAGTATGAACAAAGCGATGTTCATTTTCTTGGCTCCAATACCGGCAATTCTGAACATTTGGTTCATTGTTGAGGTTAAATGTACATTCATCGGTAAAACAAATATTTCTTAAAAAAATCCTATCATTATTTGCTCTTTCTATCATTTCAAAACAAAATGCCATTCTTCGCTCTTCATCTCCTTCCTGCAGCTCTTGATGTTTTTCGAATTTATACGAATAATATAAGTGCGCAATACCGTTGTATGATGTTTATTTACCTCTTGCCCAAGAATCCTCGTACTAACCATCTTGTTTTCCTCCACACTCAGTAGAATATTAAGATCTCTGTGCTCTCTTTCTTCGCCTCTATTTTCGATATCCTGAGTTGAACATTTACAATTATTTATTACGGTACCTTTGGACTCGAACTTATTGACAATACGATTAATTGTTAAAATGGACGGAATGGGCTTGGTGGGGAAATAAACTGAAAACATTTCAGATACTGCTCTAAAACTGTTTCCCGCATAAGGCCACTTAATTATGGTTATTTTTTCGTCGAGTGAATAATTCATACTTGTTTTCAAATATCGACTGTCACTGATTTATTGATACTTTTCCTCACGTCAGTGACAATATTCATTTTACTGGTGCCCGTTTGGTTTTACCCGAACCGAAAATTTGCTAATTTTGCAATTAAATTTAATTGAATAATTCAAGATTCGCTTATTAAAAATTCTTTGAAACTTTGCACAAGGGTTTGCCAGATTGGTCTCTTCCAAAAGTTATCTTAAATTTTTTCTATAAAATGTACAGGGAACCCATTAATTGACCCCCTTAAAATTTACATCGGTTTTCCTATGTTCCGCTCGGCGACGCAACACCCGGTATAATAATACGAAAATTATATTTTTTGTTTAGTAGGTATTAGTACTGATCTGATTCTGCCTCGGAACTTCTAGAATCACTATTATTATTTCCAATATGAATTATAAGAGGAAGAAGATCTTGTCGATCCATTATTTGCTCCCTCTCGTACCATTTTAAAATTTCCCGTATTTGTGACTGTATTTTTCCATATATCAGGTGTTACGGTTTGTAGTGCTTCATGGCACATGTTTAAGCAGTCTTGGTGTGAATTTCCATCCCTGCCAATGTGTTTATTGTAATAGGATTTTGATATGGCCGATATATAGGGTGTTAGTAAATAAGTACGACAAACTTCAGGGGGTGATTCTGCATGGAAAAATAATGACAGTTTTGCTATATAAACGTATGTTTATAAATGTAAATGCTTCGTTTTCCAAGATACGGGGTTTTAAATAATCATCAAAAATTGACGATTTATTTGTTGCTCTGAAACCGGTCGAGATATGCAAATGATATTTGGAGGGTTTTAAGAGGTAGTTATCGCGCATTTTTTGACAAGCAATTGAGAATTTAAATTTTTTTTCGCTAAATGATAACTTTAAGAATATGAGCCTATTGAAGTTCAGGAAATCGATTAAATCCTTTCTTCTATCTAGTGAATAGTTACTACCTGCTATGTGTATTGTATTTCTTTAAATTGTTGTTTTAGATATGTGACTCACGAATATCGGTCACTTTTAGCTAATTATATTATTTACCTGCTTAATATTTTATTTTATAAATATTATTATTGCATATTAGATTTAATTTAATTTTAATATTTCCCTTTTTTTAATATGTTTCTCTATTCTTTTTCTTTTCAATTCTTTTTCTCTATTCTTTCTCTTTTCTATGTTGTTGTCAAGCATATATGTTTACAAGAATAAAAACATTTATTATTATTATTATTATTATTATTATTATTATTATTCTTTATAGAACTATGGCACTAACAATTTATACACTAAATGCGATGATGTTCCAGATTCTTAAAGGTCTGAATAACATTTTTTTGCTTGCAAACTGAAATGTGGGCTCTGTTTTCTTTCAATCTGCCGTAAATAAGTTTCTTAGTGATGATTTTATTTCAAAATATATTTAAACAAATTAAAAAGTAGCTAAAAATAAAAAATTACGCAAGCCTTACACTTTGCTAGGAAAAAATGCTTTAATACAAATAAACCACTGAAATCCGAAAAGATTTATAATTTACGGAATATATTTGAGTTAATTTTTTTTTCATAAATTTAAAGAGTAACTCTATATTGTTAACTCATATTTTAAACAATTTTTTTTTAATTACAACTATATTCATTCTAGAATTGCCGGTCATCCGCTTGCCCAAAACGAACGATGTCTTCATATGTTCCTACAGGACCCTATTATCGACAAAAATTACGTACCGGGCAAAATTCGCAATACATAACCTGTATTTTACTACTATTGTCTTGATTAAGTAAGTTACTGTTATGATGCTACGGTTTTATTAAATGAATATTATAAATATTACGATATTTTAATTTTACTGAAAATTAAATCTGCTAATATAGAAGAGTTTTGTGAAACATACTTGAGAATAATTTAAGTCAAACGGCATCTGATTTTTTTTGTTGCATATATATAAAATAATTATTTATACCTAACAAGTGTCTAAGTGATCCTTTATTTGAAAAGGGAATTTAAAACAGGTGTAACATAAAAAAAATTTCCTACTACCGAAGAAAACATAAAAAGACAACAGAAAAAGAAAATCAAAAATACCAAAATTATTTACGCACTAGTGCGTTAAAAGTCTTTTAAAGTAAAAAGTATAAATTTATAAACCCTGGGAAATGTATAAAGTGAGTACTTTACGTAGGGTAGTAGAAAAAAAACCATTATAATTGCTATCTTTATCTAATTTCAATATAATCCCAATATGCTTTTCGGTAGATTTTATTTTGGTTGTATTAAAATATTGTTATATTTAAGAAATTGTACGTAATATAGTATTTCGTTTAAGTCATTTTGGATCTGTCTAATGTATATTTTTTCATTTTTAAGAACAGATAATTTCACTGTTTTAGCCTGTATGTAGCTACATAGGATTCGAGTTAATAATGTTATTAGAAAAGAAATTTAAAAAATGGTAAATGTCGAGCACTATTTTTATTGTTATTATTACTGTTATATCATAGGTTTATACTCTTTAATTCCCATTTTGTATGTATAATATTATTTATATTATTTAGGAATAAAATATGATATACAATACGAAAATAAATTTTTCAATATTCAATTGTTGGATTTGTGATTTTTTTATGTCGAATTCATTAAACATATAGTAATAGCTTAATCAGAACTGTTTGCTACAACTTATTAATATCTAACGGAATTTGAAAATTAAGCAATAAATTATTAAATTCAGTTTTAAATAACGGCATAGTAAATCTATACTTTTATTTCTACTACTCAACCATATCCAAGTGGCCGATGCAATGCGCAGACGAAAGAGTCAGTGTGAAACAGGGACAGAAAAACAATAAACTTAATACAAAATTTTAATTTTCCAAGTTTTGACTGGCACGCGGTCTATTTTAGCCATGAAATTTTAAAATTTGCATATTTTTTAATATTTTAATATAAATATAACATCTGTTATAGTAATTTAAATTAAATTATTGCAGCCGATTGTTTTTAAATTGCTTGGTATTACGTTCTTAATATAAAACATTCACAATAAACAGAGGTAATGTTCTATTTATTATTATAAAAAAAATAAAGGTTTTATAATGTTATCTAAAACTGCGCAGCGTAGTGAGATCTGTAAAGTACATACTACTTTTTTAGATATATTAAAAAATAAATACCTTTAACTCAAATTAAAATAAAATTAAAAACAAAAAAGTAAATAATTCTCACATTTACGGATGGAAAGACAATTTTACGGTATATTATGTATATAGTACAAATATTTGGTATTCAAGTTTTATAGAAACAGAACCTGGATGGTCCCGATTTTCCTTGCAAAAATGGAAGATAAATTTTTCAAGGTATAAGAAATGCATACACTATTTTTATGGACATAGCAAATCACCAGCAACATTTGGTTGTTCTCTTTATCTATTTTATTTTGAACATTTATCGAAAATAAATAAATTAAGAGACAACTTTTCAGACAGTGACAAGGTTTTTTTGATAATAGGTGCAATAAATTAGCAAAATATTACATTAGCAGTCGATGCTGCTGGTATAAAAGGCCCAAATTTATTAGCAGCCTATTTCAAAACCAAGATTTATAAATCCAGTTTCGGTGTTAAAGGACCAAAACATTAACACTTATATTCTCATCCATGACATCCAGGCAAAAAAAAGTTATTTACATTCCATCCCTAAGGTCGCACGAATATACCGCACCCCTCATATAGACCATATACGGCCATTTGTAGAGACTTAAAAATAAGTACTTATTGGTGATCGTCGATGCATTTACAAAATTTGTATTTTTAACGGCAGTAACTGGCACATCAAGTAGCCACGAAATTACGACTTAAGAAAATATTTGGATATGTAAAACGGTTAATAACAGATGCTGGAAAAGCATTTGTTTCTAAGGAGTTTAGAAATTATACAAAAGAAAGAGGAGTGACGGTATTCACAACAGCACTAGGAATAGAACGGACGGAGGAAATGGACAAGTAGAAAGAACTAACATAGTTGTATTGGATTCCTTGGCAGCGATGCGCTTCGATTTGGAAAACAATATGTGGGACATGAATTTAAAGAATATTCAGCACGGTATAAACAGTATCAAACATTGGATAACAAAAACGACACCAAGGGAATTTTTTTTTTGGGTTCAAATTAAGAACAGACGGAGTTAGATTTTTAAGTGATGATAAAGACATCAGTAAAATTAATCTCACTATTCTCAAAAAGTACGTAGATAGAAAACTTGAGGTGAATAAAGATAAACAAGACGAGCAATTTAACAAAAAGAATGGTTGAGCCCTCTTGGAAATATTTCGTGGAATATTTTGTGGGAGATTTGGTGCTGACTAAAGTGACAAGTTTTCCACCAAATAATAATGAAAGTAAGAAGCTGTTGGACAAATATCGGGGACATTTCAAAGTTGTTGAAGTTCTGCGCCGAATGATAGGTGCAGAGTGAAAGAGGACATACGCTCTACGAGAACCAGGCACTGATATGAATCAGTTGTTGGCAGTGAACATATGAAACAAATGAAAGTTTCAAAAGATGTAAAATTGGATTGTGAGGTATCTAACGTACACAATGTGACCAAGTAGCGTATTTGACGTAAACGCATTTTTTTTTTTGAATATCTGATTAAAAATTGGATTTTGACATATCTGACGTACACAATGTTACCAAGTGGCGTATTTGACGTAAACACATTTTTTTGAATATCTGTTTTTTTACAGGTTTTCATTAGTATATCAAGAAGCTTTCTTAAAGGCAACAACTAATAGATTTAATTCGACCCACTTTTTATTTTCCACAACCTTCTGTTAATAATAGAGGCAGAGGAAGTAGAGTTACCATTGAATAGGCAGTTTTAGCATGTTAAGATTTTATGCCACAGATTGTTACCAAAGAAGCATTCGACAAGATTTTAAATTTGGAATTAGCGAAACTACTACAAGTCGTTGAATCCATAAAATTACTGAAATTATTGACAATCACCTGCTGAGCAATTCATTTATTTTTCAAATATAAGAAATGAGAGACAAATTAATAAATTAACATTTATAGAGAGATCCAATTTCTCTTGTGTTATAGGTCCTATTGATTGCACCCGTCTTGCCATATTAGAACCAAAAGTGGATGAACACAACAAGTTTTTGTGATTTTCCATGAATTAAATTATTATTTTCCTATGGGTAGCGTATAGTATTAGCGTAGCATATATTTAAATAAAAACACACGGAGGCGAAAAAAAATAAAATAAATATAAATTCTTAGTGTTTATCAATAGAAAAAACAATTGACGTTTCTATCTGTCAAATATTAGGAAAAATAACAAATATATACCATAGTAGCCCAGCATGTAGTAGCCAAGAAACCTAAATCAAATCGAATAAAACGAATTTAGCCGACGATTGAAATTTAGAATCACCTTTCTCGTCACGGCTGAGTCGTGATTCGTGATCGTATCGAGATCGAGTCGTGATTTTAGAATCCCACCATTGTCTAATTTTTGACGTACATCAAATATGACGTTAATGACATTTTAACTGTCGTATTTGACGATTGTCTTTCTTAAGTTAAGTTCTCTTTGGGTGGAAAAGAAGCCAAGCATCGTGATTTTCTTCCAATTTTAGGGATGGTACAGACTAGTATTTTTTTGGAACTGTTCCGGAACAGTTCCAAATACCTGTTACTTAATAACAGTTCCAACCGAGATCATTAAAACAACTTTGACACGATATAAAATTTAATTTAATACCTACTTTAAGGGGAAACGGAACGGTTATGAAAAATTAATAAAGTTTTGGATTTTGCGGTGTAAAAGAATGATGCTGATGCTAAAATCGACCAATACGCCAAACGCCAACGGTTCCATCTTTCGCCTACTCGTCTAAATAAATCCCCAATCCGGCCAATCCCCGTTTTGAGTTTCTTGTTTCGTCGCATTATCGTATCATAGGTCGAATAAAAAAGGAACACCAAAAGGCAGTTTCCTTCGCTATTCTGTTCTCTCTCTTTTGCTATTCCCACTGTTCCGTCTGTAATCTGTTATATTCTATTACTCCGGAACAGTTGATATCTTGGAACTAGTATTTTCTTAAATTTTAAATTAATACCTATTACAGCCGTTACTCGTTTGGAACTGTTCCAAATATTTAAAGTTTTTAAGTAATTTTGTAGTTTTTTGAGTCCTGGGTTGATAAATTATTTTACAAACGTGCCAACATCGAATCATCGTGCAACTACAGAAAGCATGAGCCAGGAAGGAATGAGACATGAGGAGGAAATTTCAATTATGACATACCCAAGTGTTTTCTAATAATGTTTAGGTGTATCTTGGATGTGTTATCATTTTCCAGGATATAATTATAGATTTAATCCTATTTTGGACATATCTATGTCACTGTTCTCAATTAAATTTTTTTTTACAATTCAGTTTTAATTCTTAAACCTTCACTGGGAAAATATCAAGTATTTCCTTTTCTTTGTCTTCATCTAGATTAAGATATTCATGCAAATATCCTTTATTCACTAGTTTGTATATTAGGAATTGCCCAGATAGTCACAGAAATCATAGATTTTTTTAATTTCCATTGAATCCATTTTTACAAAAATCTTGTCTGTCATGTAAGTCTGACTAAAAATGTCACCAATTATTGAGTTTGCTCCAAACACTTTTCTGGTTCTTGAGTAGAAATGATATTCACATGGAGTAGAAACACAACACCTATTTGTTCAATTTAAAGAAAATGATGACACATCCAGATTGACATATCCTTCTCAAAAACTGATTTCCCTAATCAACTTAATCCACCTTAAGTTATATACATTTATGGATAACTATGGTCCTCAAAGGATGAATTGAATTGAATTGACGAAACAGTGGGCTGCCAAGGCAGTTGTGCATATAGGTCTCCTAATGGACTCGTCATGCCCCACCGGGGGTTACCAGAGCGTGTTACCCAAGTATTTGAACCTGGCGCGCGTGAGTGCTGGGCAGTCTCCGACTACATGGTCAACGGTTTCATCCTCCTCACAGGCCTCCACCATCGGCATTCCGGGTTGTCCGCAATACCGATAGTATGGAGATGGCTTCTTAAGTGCCAGTGACCGGTTAAAAGACCTGTCACTAGCCGAATTTCGCGTCTTTTTAGGCGTAGTAGATTTTTGGTGAGACAGGCAGAGGGCCCACCTATGTGCGCTTTGGCCTGTCTCATTTAAAGGATGAAATCAAATGTGAACTTCAAAACTACAACAACAATCTTTAAGTGTTGGTCATTCTAAAAAACAGAAAAAGTTTCGACAATCTAAAACGTTTTCAAAAAAACAAAAATCTTGAATATCGTCACTTAATACTCATGATACACAATCAGAATAATTTTGTTTTAACTTTTTAGCTAATGATACTAAGATTTTAGTATGTAATATCTTATTTTTTAAAATACCTAAATTACCTAAGACATTTTGATAGTAAATGCTATGCTTTTTCCAGTCCTATTTTATTTACTGATCCATAATTTAAATCATGTCATTAGCTAAAAAATATAAAGTAAAATTATAGACTAATATAAAATCCTTTAAAGTATTATTTAGAACCTTAATTGTAATCATAACTAAATGTGATAACTAATAATTACTAATAATAAAAACTTATGTATTTTATTTTAGAAGAATATTGTATACACTGTCTTAATCTGTTTTCTTATGTTTCATGTTCCATACTTACTGGAGACAACCCTACTAACTTGTGACATCTTTACCCGATTGTGACTAACCAAAAATCAAAAGTCATATTTTGTTTTTATTTGCTTATACTAAAAAAATAAAATGGAAAAAACATGTTATTAACTTGTACATATGTATTTGTGTAATATCTAGTCATTATTAATTAACTTATTTACAATGAGAAGCCAGATTTATTTCAAGAGATAGGTTCAGTCTCTGTCTTTATAAGAGTTTATGTTTTCCATAATAAATATTATTTTGTTACAATTGTATAGATGGTTAAAATGTAGATGGTCTAATTTTTTATTTAGGTATGTTTGTTACATATTTCTTATAATGTTTTATACACTTATGGAAACAAAAAAAAGCAGGTATTTTTTTCTGAAACTCCAGAAATTAGGATTTTCAGTTAAAATATGCTTTATACCTGTAAAAATTCTATTTTTTACATAAAAGGTCTTATTAATACCATACTTACAGTTTAGAGTATTTAATTTATATTGTAACTTTTTTATGCATTTTTAAACCCTTTGTTATATTTATTTTAATTCATTTTAAAATAAAAAATTTAAAAGACAATTTAGTTTTGTTTTTTTTTATTTAAAATTTGGTCCCATATCTATCGTGATAATTAATAATTTTTGGTAAGTATCTATAGCTAAATTCTTAAATAAGCAATGTCTTGAGAACCAAATTTAAATTAAATAATATTTTTGTTGATGTGTAAATTCTTGATTAAAGTGATGAGGGATGTCTGAGATGCAATATTTTAATTAGATGTGGGTATTTCTAAACTGATAAGCATATTGTTTTTTTAAAATAAAATAAAATTCTATTTAAATATATCTCATCACTCGTCAGTTAACGCATCAACTTTTGTAATTCTGCAAATTACTTCAAATTAAAATATCAGGCAATAGATCCGGCTTAAATTTCACGCCACCCAAGATGGTTGCCCCCGTCTTTATCAACAATGTCAATAAAGCTGGCAACAGAATTTCTGTCTGTTCATTAGGCAACACGCATTTCTCTATATTTGTGTTCTGTAGTTGACAGTGTGAATTGGGTTAGGTAAGAGCCACCTGTTGACCAGCCACTTCCAAGCTCGCGTATTATCTTTATCGAATCCGTTGTTATTGATATCGTTCCGTTTTATTTTGAAACTGTTGTTTGGGCCCATCTTTCTTCGTGTTTTGAAGGACAAGGTACGTAAACGGGTGATTAAACCAACGTTTCATTAATTCCGTTCGCGAAAATTTACATTCTTGTTTGGAACCAGAGAAACACTCACTGCAGATTCATGTTGTATTTAATTGATAGTTAGTTGACTTTTTATTTTCTGCTCTGTCCGCGGCCGTACCGTTCCGTTTAATTATTTGATTGATGAAAACTACTGCTTGGACACTATCTTTCTTCGTGTTTTGTAGGGCAGGCAGTAACCGCGTTTATTAATTATTACTTGTCTTCTCAAAGTGGTGAGAGACAAGTAATAACCGAGTCCGTGATGTCATAATTACTATCCGTATAGCAACAGAGCAGAGGTAAATGTTGACCGATTGATTGAGATTGCTTCGCTTGATTGGTGTCGAGTTTCTGGCTTTGCTTCACGCATGTCATCCGTAACCGCTTGTACGAAACATCATAACCCCTTAAATCATACTATTTTGCGTCATTAATAGAGTGCCGAATTTTCCACTACATTTTCCCAAACAACTGCCTGCGCTTAATTAAGAGCAATAAGATCTCATTATAACCGGACAGTCTACTTTCAATCTCTACCTAGTTTCTCCACTGTCTAAAAGCTTACCCGAGAGACTAGAGGGGACTCTAATCTCCTTTAATTACTTCGAGTGGCGCCCGAGGCATTTTGTCGGCTTTTCTTCTATAACTGTACAAGGAAATAGTGAGGGGGGTTGACGGATACCCTGCGACGTCAAAGGTTAGAGGGTGGACTTACGGCTAGTACATAAAGAACCCCGCTACAATGGTGGATGCTCAGGAACAGCACTTTAGACCCCTGAACATCCGAATTTTTGGCATACAGTGTCTTAGCGATGAAAACGATTCTAAATTGTAGCATTCGGTATCAAATTTGCTGCAATCCAAAATGCAAATTAGTGACGAGATTCAGACATCAATAGATGTTTCCGCTTTAGACAAAACACCTCCGAGCTCATCATTAAACCGCAGATCGTAATGGTAGAATTTACTAACTTAAACAAAAAATCGTTAGTGCTAAAGAATCGGAGGTACTTAAAAGGTACGGGCACAGATGTAAATAGCTCCGTGCGGAGCTATTTACTAGTACGCTATTTACTAGTACTTAGCTAGTACGGGGTTTATAATAAAAGAGGACTTAACTAAAATGAAACAAATGGTGTTTAAAACTCCATTGGTTCGGTTTTCTAAACATAATGTGTGGATTTCACATGGCAATGTTTACATAAAAAATCGGAGCGTTGGGCATCGTGTGCAGAATGAGGAGGTTTTGAATGCTATTTAAAGGTCCTTTAACATCCTTACTAACATTTCAAAAGAGTCTATACCTATATGATTTTTATTTTTGCGTAATATAGTGGTATTACGCACGTATTATTTCGTCTTATTACTATTAAAAATTTTTTACAAGGGAGCGCCACCAGCAACATTTTGATATATTTTTTCTTTAAACTCTGTAACTTTTTTAGACTTGGCATATTTTAATTTTTTATTTGAAATATGTATTGTTCAAACAGTTTTGCCTAAAAAAGGTACACTTCAAAAATATCGCTACCCGTGGCATTACCTATTATTTATATACTATTCTCTCTATACAGGGTGTCCCTTTTCAAATGGTCAAAAATGCAACAGTACAGGAACCATGAAAAAGTAGTTTGAGATAGAACATCGATGGTCGGAAGTGCCTCGTTTAAAAAATATAGGGTGTTGAAATTTAAAAAAAAACCTTTTTCCCCTTTGTATTAACAACGCATTAAGCGATTTAAATAATTTTTTCAGGTTTTAAATGATAGGTGGTGCAGGCAATTTGCAGGTAATTTGACTTATTCAGGAACGGACTTGCAGCACATGTACGTTAAACTTTTTATACAAAAACAGGTACGCCACTGTTTTTTTGGAAAAAAAGATTCCTGAATATTTCATTTATTTTTAACAAAACACAGCCCTTCCATTTTTGCGCTCCGACGCACCGTCCATACCAAGGTTCTTTATTTTATTTTTTTTTTAGTTTTTTTTATTTCCCGAAAATTGTAGCCAGTTTTTTATGGTAATCTCCTTAAAAAAATAATAATAATGATAATACTAATAATACCAACAACAGAATGTGTACATATTTTTGTGATGTTTAGTGTCGGTGCATACCTACTATCGTATTTTTACGGTAAGGGAGTCACTTTTTTTGAGAGATCGGATTGGAAGTCTTTTTGCAGAAGATCGAGATAGCATACCTAATTGCAAATAATGTTGTCAAGGCGATAACATGAACAAGAGAAAAATGAGTAACAGTAATCAAACAAAAGTCACTTTTATTATTATTACTTATTTAGTAGTAATTAAATTAATTATATGTCTCTAATTGGGTTAAAATAAAACTGGTAAAAATGAATCGATTCATTTTTATCAGAATTTAATAGGGACTTTGGATTGGCTGAGCTTGCATATATGCATCTCTTGTATGGAAAAGCGAGGGGAAATGCTTAGTTGGCATTGTATTAGTACTGTACAGTACTTGTAATAGTACAGGCAGTGTTTTCCATATCGCGAATTGCCCGAACGCAGAATGTTCATAAAAATTGATCAAAGGTTACAGGAGACTGGCTCAATGATGGTAAGTATTATTAAAACTCCAACATGATGACTGGTAAAACTCTGTTTTTTTTCCCTGTCGCTTTTTTGTATAATTAATGTTTTGAAATTTGATGGTTTTTCTTTATAGATTGATCGAATAGTTGCAAGGCGACGCCCGGTAAGAAATGCTATAGAGGATTAAATTATGGCATGTATTCAAATTGAGCCCAATACTAGCACTCGTAAGTTAGCATCAGCAGTTAGTTGTGCCAAAAACACCGTGCACCGTGCACGGGGAGTAGAGCGATTAAAACCCTCACGCTACCTTGTCTTGCCTTGTACCAGAATTATTAAGTTTTTTGGTGAAAAAAACAAGGCTACATCGAATTGTCCATGTAGAACATGTGGATGCTGCAGTATTAGCTAGTTATACCACACCAGTATATCTAACCTTGTATTTTTTATATTTCGATCCATATACGTTTTAGCTTTCACATCCTATAAACATGGGTTGCTGCTACATTTCAATTAATTCTTCCCAAAATTCTCTTTCCTTACTCATCTTCTCGATTATTCTTATAATAGTTATAAAAATTTCTGAACACAACGAAATCTCGCGAGATTGATTAGACTGGCACACACGTTGAAACTAGTCAGATTTTGCCTCGCGCTAAGTCTCAGTCTCCCGCCCGCGTCGGTCTCATTGAGATGGTATCACACGATACATAAATTGGTCGATACTGCAACACACACCACGAGATTTGGTATCAGAGACCTTGGCCTCGCGGCATCTCACGAGGTAGATCTCACAATGTGTGGGCTACTTAAAGCTATATTTTACCGAGTAAGCACCTTACTCGGTTGCCTTACGATATCTTAAGCGTTACGTCATCACATGGTTGCGCTCGAATGACGTCATGTCTAACAGCTGTCACTGTCAGAGTCAGACTCTAAACTCTAAATATGAGCTATACCTCTCATCGGTATTGAATTCGTTTTGAAGACTTACCTAAACCATCAAAACACCCATTTGTCTAAGTTTTCAAAACGTTTTTAGTCTAAATCCGATCTCATACATTTTTAGATCTAGATCGTAACAAAATACAAATTAATTTCACCCTGAAAACGTTTTTAAAGGGCCCAAGAGGAAATACAATAAACAAAAAAGTTACTGGCGTAAACATAACTTCATATTTTTTTTCCACAGAAATAGACACAAACTAATCAATATATAATTTTAAAAAATATACGTGCCACGTGCAACCTCACCTTTACGTTCTTCACTGTATTTTTTGAAAAACCTATTCACTCTTTTAATAATTTATTCTTTTCTGCATTTTAATTTGGTTTGGAGGTCTTAACTGTCTCATCTACATTAATATTAAATAAATTAACACTAATGCTTCTCAACTCTAAAAAAAAATATCAAAAAATTGATATCAATATTGATTGTTTATTTTTGTTTGTATAGCTTATAGCTTCCCTTTGACTTTTACATATCGAGTTTGAAAAAAAAAGCACAGACGCTTAAAACGTCTTAAAGACGCTTATAGGCTCAAATCTGATTGTTGAAACGGGTTGTCAATAGAGATATGGCATAAAGGTTGAAAATTTCTTCCCGTTTACAAGGCAACCCGCATTGGCGCATTTCTATATATTTGTGTTCTGTGCATTTCTATTTATTTATGTTCTGTGGTGTAAAGTTCAAAGTTCTCTCAACAATAACATTTATTGAGGGCTATTTTGATTAAATTTTGTTTTTAGGGCTCATAAAGCTTGATTTGACAAGCCTGATGTTTCTAAGCACTTGAAATTTCAAATAACAATTTCAAGATGATGCAACAGTATTTAAAAGAATTGGAGCAAGTAAGTTAATATTTAAACGTCATAGTATTTCCCACTTCTTTACTTTTGAGTCTCAATACTCACAAATAAATTTATTATGTTCACATAAATACAGGGTGACAATTTAAAAACTTGCAATGGCCATAAATTAGGAACTAAAGGGGAACAAAAACAAGCATGTTATCTCACCCTTATCTGCAACCCCTTGGACAGGGTTTGACAGGAGACACCCTTGAAAATCTGAAATAGAAAAAAAGGTTGAGTGTTACATCATCCTGAAGCTCTTAAAAGATGCTTTCCAATAATACCATAGAAAGCCTCATTTCAGAAAGTGTATCAAGGGAACCAATAAATCAAGACTTTTTTAACTGAAGAAGAATTTTTTTGCTTTAAAAGTAGCTTGTACTAGTATTATTATTTTAAGAACAGTTGACTTTCAAGTTTAAACTTTTATCACTTCTTATCTTTAACTATAGCAGTACCATGTACAGAATAGCTGAAGTTTGCAATGAATTCAACAATATAAATTTGTTAAGGAACTGTAGCAACTGGATTATCTTGTGCATCAATAATAAAGGCACTAAGCAATTTTCATGAGTCTTTTTTCAAACTGCAAATACTGGAAGAACCTGGTGATTACAACCTAGGATGTGAATTCCATATACCTTTGATTTCTAGACAACATGTTGTTTTCAATATTTTGGCATTCCATGTACCATTTTCTACACTATTCAAAGACAACACGTTAAGTCACTGTATCAACTTTGCATGGGTTTTTTGGTGATTTGACACTTCAGACAAGCTATTTTCTAAATAACATCTTTATTGTTTTAAATTAAATTTGAATGTTTGTGTTCTCTGTTTTACAATTTGATGTTAATTTTGTTTCCTTTAATAATAGTAAAATATAAGGAATTGTTGATATGAATTAAAGGTAATACTATACAGTTAATTATCAATTTGTGTAGCTGAAAATCTAGCAGTGCAAAATTTTGTTTCAAACACATAATATTCAACTAAATTATTGGAACAATTTCTCACCAAGCTAATTTTAATTTACCATGACTTAATGGGTAAACAATTATATTTTTAAAGACACAATGATGTTCATGCACAAGCGAGAAATTGTATCGTAATTGGGGTTTTAAAATCAAGATTTAGGTGCTTATTCTAAGGTACTCTCCTAATAAAGTTGGGAAACTTGTAAATGCTTGTGACATTTTACATCACATATGTATTGCGCCAAATTTGGAATTGGATGAACAAATGGTAGGTGAAGAATTTGGATGATAAATGTTTACTATCTTTGTTCATTACCTTGATTTAATTATCATATTTTTTTTTAATGACCATTAACAATATTGATCAAAATTAAAGTCTCATCATGTTACACTTTTGACAATTTCATTTATAGTTTTATTTTCTTGCCTTTAATTAAAAACCCATAGGTACAATATAAATTATGATAAGGTACAATATAAGTTGAAAGGGAAACTTAATGTCATAATTATTATAACATATATAATTTTTATATAAATATATCAAATTGTGTATTCCTGGAATATATTGGTAAGTTGAGGTATCTTAAACTTCACTTCTTTATAGTATTTTAATAAAAGAATCATTTTATTTTAGATACCTACCTGTACTTCTAGTTGACATACATCGACATAAGTGGCTTTAATAAAATTACAGATATTTATTTTAATAAGCTTTATTTAAACCAAATACAAAAATAGTAACTTATTATACCAGCAAAAAACTGCCTTCATCTTAGCCTTTATCACAGTTACAAAACAAAACTAAGCAACAAATTATATCACAAAGTTGTTAGGATTAGAAGTTTACGTTTTTACATTTTTCAAATACTTTTTTTTGAGGTCTTGTTTTCATCAAAGGTCATCACATAGTCATGTTCCTGTGTTTCCTCTGCATTATGTTTGTGCTTCTAAAACAAATTATATTTTATTATTAGAGACTTTTTTAAGAGAATTATTAAAACATTAATTCTTATTCTATTATTTAATTTTTAACAAACCTTTAAGTTTTAAGCCTTATTAATTTTGTTTTTTTTTTGGTCTTATGATACATTGTTTATTTATGGAGAGCAGTGGTAGTGAAAATATGTTAATGGGATCACTCTATTCAAAATATATATCTACTTACATGCTTCAAAAGCTCATCAGGAATTGAGATGTCAATGGATGGGTGGTTGGAACATTTGAAGATTGGGAAATATTGGTCATTGATTATTTGGAGATTGCCAAGAGAATGATATTTAGCTCTTGAAGAACCTATAAATGGAAAATGCAGTATTTATAGAAATTAGTTTTGTATGTTTCTATACTAAAGAAAGTTTTGGAAAAAACCTAATCTTTTATCACCTGTTTGTGTTATTGATACTCTTTAACTTGCTAGCCTTAGCTTTTACTTTGCTTTTCCATTCAGTAACAGCCTATGAATAAGTTAAGATAAACTATACAATATTTTATGCAGGGTGTCACATTTTTGGCTAATTTTAGTTATTTTAATGTTTAGTAGGTCTATTTTACAACTTGTGCTTAGAAAATAGAAATACATAAAGGTATCAGTGTATTTAAATAAACTTACCCTTCTCCATTCCACAATTGATTTCTCTCCTAAACCTAGGGTGTTGAGTTTTGTGGTTACATTTGCCCAAAAAATATTCCCTTCTGCCTTTCCTTGAGCCTAGTTAATTTTTTCCACTTATCATGTTTTTCACAAATATTAAGGAATACTTCCCGTGTTACCCAGTAACTTTCATGCTTTAATTTTAAAAAGTAAACTAACAAATAACTTTGAAAAATCACTTTAAAATAAGTTACTTAAAAGTAATAAATTATAAACATAAGCAAACTTTTAATAATAACCACAAAATATCCGTAAAAAAATGAGGAACAATATTAAGGTCCCTAAAATGTACCCAAACTGTTTTAGAATGGATAGTATGCCTAAAGACATGTTGACAAAACACTACTTCGCCCGAACCAGTATCAAGGGGTGCACGGAATAACTTTTCGGCTATTTCTTGACTCTATATGTGGAAGTCAACCATACCATTTCACAGGTAGAAGCGACAATACACGGAATCTACGTACAGGCAGAAGAATCCAGTTTTATGATATAATAACAGAATTAATAATTGTGGCAAAACCTCGACTACTTAAATATACAGTGATTACACTGGAGTTACAAGAACCCACATATATTTAAAGAAGGGCATATCTATTGACTCCAGAAAATTAAGGTTTGGTCTGGTATATTGAATGGCCATGTAGAATCTTGGACCAACGCCTCTAGACTTCTTTTTTTGGGGTTACCTAAAATATGTGGTTTTTAAAACCCGACCTGAGTCACTAGGCTAGAGCAACTTCAGCATAGAATAGTTCAGAAATGCCATGCTATATTCAGAGAAATATTTATAAATGTACAACATTTAAATTCCAAACAACTAAATAATAATCAAAATAAGATTTTTATTTATTGCTTTTGTTGATAATGTATCTCACCGTATCCAAGGGGTTGCAAGAGATAATATACTTGTTTTTGTTTTATAGAATTTTTTTTCAGCATTTTTTTATTAGGTTTTTGTTTTCTTACGACTGTTATGACCATTTCAAGTTTTTAAATTGTCATCTTATATAAGTAATCTTATAATATGTAAGACGCTGCATCTCCTTTTTGATCCAAATTATGCCAAAGTGAAATTAATCAAAATACATTTTTAGATAATATCAAAGAATATATTAAGTATTTAACAATGAGTGTTCCATTGTAAGTGTAGGATGTGCAGCAGTACTAAAAGAAGCGTTTTATGAACATCTGTATTTTCATAACAATCTTTGATTTCAGATGTTCTTACACTTGTAATTTTTTTAAATTCATAAAACTCATAGCTGTTAGGGAATTATACACCAGTTGAGGAATTTATTTATTTGTAAAATTATCATTTAATATGAAGTGTAAATATGTTGACAACATTATAAATAAGGTAATATAATAATTGCCTCCAACAATATTGTAATTTGTGGTTTATTTATATTTATTGATGATTGTTGGAAGGTATGTTTTCTTTACAGAGTAATAAATGCTACTACAGGCTATCCTTAGTTATTGTCTTCTTACTGTGGGAAGCATTTATTGATCCCAAGAAGAATATACAAACAAATCTATACTAGGCATCATATCTATATATGAATAGAAAAGTAATTATTAAATCTAATAAGTCTTAAGAAAATAACTATCACGGAAAAAGTCTATTCTGGAGTGGAGTCAATATAACATCGAAAAGTTAGCAGGGGAAGTCTTTTCTCCACAAATAAAATGCTTATCCTCTAATTTCAGGAGTAATGCATTTTGGCAAGTGTTCTTGCCATCATCAGACTAGAGTTACTTAACACAAATTTTAAACAATAACAAATAATACTTCTAATTCTGTTTCCTACACAAAATATATGAAGTATTTTTCCTCAAATATTCAATGGGTGCAGACCATGATAATCTGCTGTCTATATAAAGTTCTAATTATTTAATAGTATTAATATTCTTAATATAAGAGATTAACCTTTAAAAATAATTCCTCTTGTGATATTATTTACCATTACGAACTGCTTACTGTTCAGCAGGTAATTTTCAAACCACTCAAGCGGGATGACCCTGAAGCCAGCCTGTTCCAATGTACTAAGAAGGATATTATGATCTACAGTATCAAATGCCTTTCTCAAGTCAATAGATACTAGAGCGCACGCACGGCCTTTGTCGATATTTAGCTGTAGGTCAGAAATTAAATCAATGACTACTAGCTCTGTGTCAGTTCCTTTGAAAACGAGATTGGTATTAATACTGGTCTATAGTTTGATGACAACCAACTATCTCAGCTTATAAAAATATGGTGTACTCTAGATATCTTAATTTTATCTGGTACAGATCCAGTTTCAAATGAAAGCTTTATGATTTTGGTCAAAATGTGAGCACTCATAGTTTAATTTTTTTACATTACCAAATGTAAAGAAATTAAACTAATGTGATGACAACTACGACACATGCTTTATGTGTATTTGTAAAGATGAAATCCTTTTTTTTACTTCTATGGTGACTGTGCTAAAAAACATTGATTCCTTTGGCGATTAAGGCACTAGATTTAGTGGTACATAGAGGATAATTGTTTCGTTTATATTTAAATTTCCTGGTATAAATATTGGGCCGATAATATCATCTTATTAACATGCCCATTTAAATTTAAATAAAAGGTACACTCAACACTGAAGCAAATAAAAAGCCGCAATCTATCTGTCATTATTTCACAAAACGGGATTCTTCTGTCCGGGTCGTAGTCACTAGGCTTTTTATAAGGATGTGACGCCTTTCTACGTTTTTCTCTGGTTTTGATCGGTGTTTGATTATATTTGACTTTAGGTTATCCATCGGTTATCTCAGGCGCTAGCCTCAGTTTTTAATGTGGTTGAGGGCACGTTGGCCCTCAACCGATCGAATAGCTTTTAGACAGTGAATGAAGGAAAAACTAAAGTAAATTTTTATTATAATACCAAATTTTATTGCGAAAAAGAAAAATAAACTATCACTACACAATCAACACAATCACAAAACTACACAATCTATCAAAACAGTTACTTTTAAATGAAATTGAAAAACAAAACTGAACTACTTTTTATGTATAATTAATAAATCCTTTAATATTCAATTAAATATTGAAATAAGAACGACAATCTAAGGTACCACCCATCAAACCTCATCCCAATAAACCCTTTTAGCGACCAGCAGCTTTGGGCATAAATAATCGGTGTGACGACCAACAGTTATGGAGCCACACTCTGGAGGTCTGAGAAAAGGTTCAGACAGAATAACGATTTAAAAAAAAACTCTTAAAGATTTTCACCATTTCGAGTACAACCGTAATAACAAAATAAAAGGTACTTAAAAAAAAGAATAAAACGCTTTAAAGAATAAAAACAATATCTTCCTTGGCTCGCGTTCATAATGTATTATAATTTAGTCTGGTTTATCCTGTAAATAGTTTACAAATCATCCTAGAAGTATAGTCACACTACAAAACATGAAAACGAGAGATTATTCAAACAAAATCATACAAATGCCACTATGAGCCTCTTGGTTGAAACATACAACGAAAAAAAGTCCTCTCCGGTATCCATACAACAATCTTTTGGACCGATAAAACACCATTTAGTGCACCTGTTTACTATATATTTAAACTAAATTACAATTTTCTTTTCGTTTTTTTACTGTCTGGTACTTTGGTGGTGGTGTCCGCCTCCTCCTTTTTCTCTAGGTACTCTGTCACCAGAGGTTCTTTGTACTCGATGGTCTTCGGGGTCACTGAGATGTAAGAATCTTCTTTTTCCGATTGGTATATGCGCTTTGACTGCTCTCACTATGTATTAAATGCCGTTCGTTACCAGCTATCAATTGTATGATTAATTCAGTGGCGGCTCGTGAGATTTTGGAAAGGGGAGGCTAAAGGATAAGTGCAGATAGAAAGTCCGCCGCAGGCGCTTCGCTGAATGCAAAAAATATTGCATGCCACGCCCACTTTTTACCCAATTCTCGTTAAAAGTTAGTCTTGAAAATCGTTTTACAAGTCGTGTTCGATTTTACTTTTAATATTGCCTATTTTAGGTATCCTAATGTAATAATAATTATATTGTAACGAAATTCGGGAACACACTTTTATTGTCAACGTCAAAAACACTAACCTAACTCGCCTTGACTGTCGTTTAATTGTTTCCAAGGTAAAAACTGACTAAACAATTAAAACTGAATGATTTGTCACGAAGCGCGTCCTTTTTAAAACCCGATGGAACAGTTTCGAATTACATTTACATTTTCATAATAATATGTACATAATTAATATTGTTAAATATTTAATTATTAGGTACTTTTTATATATTATTTTTGAAATATTTTTTTAAAAAACAAAAAATATAATAAACTCTTCTCAGTCAACAATTCATACTTTTTTTGGGTCATACAAAATTAGCAGATTTAAAAAAAATTGTTATATTTAATATTGGACCTAAAAGTATATTTTATTGTCCAGCAAGAACCAGCGCGGAGGTGAGAGTTAAGTCTTGCCAGGAATAGGAAGGAATAAGGAAATAGGGATATGGTTTATGAAATAAACAAAAATAAGGTATACATTATATGGGTCTAGAAAAATAGGATAATAAATAAAAAGAAGAATTCTATCATCAACTGAAACCATATAATGGTTTTATATACAAAAATAAAACAAAACGTAAAAATATGTGCCTTGGTAAAAATTTTGGTTAGTTGCTTATATTGCAGATAGCAGAATATGCTTTAAAAGTTTTTAAAAAATAATATATACATATTTACAAAATTATTCTATAAATAAAAAAAAACTCGACTCTAGCAAAACTATGTAATGGTTTTATATAGAAAATCTGACGCAAAACAACGCTGCATCGCTGTTTCGTCGACTAGTCTCGCTTGATTTCTTTTTTTATTCGTGACATAATTAGTTACTTGAAATTTGGCTACTAGTAGGCGAACATACTTCGGGCTTACATTTTGACCTGGATGCTTTTCGTTAAAACGTTGAGCTATACTTAAGAAATATTTATCCTCGGAACTATAAATGAAAATAAAGTCTACACGTTCAGCTATAGTGTACACTGTTGTTAAAGATAAGAACTGCTGCTTAAACTTTCGATTAAACTTAACCGAAGTCTGTTCTTAAAATAATAATACTTGGACAAGTAACTTTTAAAGTAAATGATGTGATAATAAAATGCGAATATACAAAATACCTACAGGCCTGACATTTTTACGATTCGTAAGAGACATGCCAGTATGTAGCCATCATTTTGAACATATAATTAAATAATAATAAAAAATTTCAAAAATG
This sequence comes from Anthonomus grandis grandis, assembly GCF_022605725.1. NCBI lineage: Eukaryota > Metazoa > Arthropoda > Insecta > Coleoptera > Curculionidae > Anthonomus > Anthonomus grandis. Next base: position 31,082,847 of record NC_065553.1, on the reverse strand, counting down.
TGTTTTCATTTGTTTTCCTTGATAAACAGAGAAGAATTTTGTGAAATGTGGCTTTCTATGGTATCATTGGAACGCATTTTTCATGAGCTTCAAGATGATGTATCACCCGACCCTCCTTTCTATTTAAGATGTTAGGGATATACCTCACCTGGTCCAAGGGGTTGCAGATAAGGGTAAATTAATAAGCTTGTTTTGTACCCTCTTTTTTCATGAAAACTATTTTCTGTTTTTTTTATTCGGTCCTAATATATAGCCATTTCAAGTTTTTAAATTGTCACCCTGTATACTCAAGACCATGGTTCTGGAAGATTCGCTACCGCGATGATTCGGGAATGACGAAGAACAGGTGTTATTCGCAACGTTGCCAATATCATTACTTTCACACATAGTATTTATTTCGATTTAAAAGTCGCGCCCAGGGGCCGTATTTTCGAAACCATGCCAGAATCTTCGAATGCGAACAAAGTCGAGCGGCAAAATTCGCACACGAATTAAAAAGTGCATTTTTGAACAGCATTCGAAATTTCATTCGCATGCGAACATGAAATGTAGTGGCAACGTAGCAAAAGTCGAGTGCTATGGGAGGCCATGTCAACCGGGATGAAGACGATAAAGATTTTTTAACCAAACCTAAAATTTAAGTTTAAAAACATCAGGGAATTTTGAGGTTTACATGGCGTTTCTTGGGTTTTTGCGAATTGACTTTTTTTTTTAATGAATCCAAAAAATAAAAAATATTGCGGTTTTGTGTCGAGTGAGCAAAAGAAAGAACTAATTTCATTTATGGAAGAGCACCCGGAATTAAAGTCGGGCAAATTCACACAAAATTTTTGGCTAAAACGCCAAAGTAGCGGACAGATTACACAGTCTCTGGAGCACATAAAGAGCACATCAATTCCATCGTAATAGGCTTGCTTAATCTATATAATTTATTGAATTGAGCATCTGAATACATTTGAAATGGGTCAAGAAATGAAGAGTACATCCTATTCCTTCTATCTGCCAGAGTTTCAGTCTCTTCCAGTGCATCAACGACGTTTCTTTGCACAAGATTGTTTAATCTTACCATTTGATTAATGTTATTTTTTTTCAATAAACAATAAAAAAACACTACGAAAATACTTAACCAACTAATTAAAAAAAAAAAAAAGCTAGTTTAAAATCAAAACAAGACAAGTGGCAGAATCGCACACGAATTTTGAAATTCGAATGGTATATACCCATTCGAAACACGATGCGGTCGAATACGAAGCGGTCGAAAATACGAATATCGATTTTTCCTGCGAAATCCTCTAATTTCGTATGCGAATCAAAGTCGAATGGTTTCAAAAATACGGCCCCAAATTCAGACTTCGGCCGCTGGGAGTTCAGTTTAATGCAGAATATTCGCGCGGCTTTTAAAATCATAAATAGTAGTAAATAAATATTTCTAGTGATATTAAGTGATCGTCTTTAGTTTGTACGCGTAAAATAAATAAATGAGTTGCGTAAAATGAGTTGAAAAAGAAAACATGTATTGGGACTTAAATATACAAAATCCCCTTTTAACCCCAGCAGAATAACCGATGCAAAATTTATTGCAAAAGGTGAGACGTCTGCCATTGAAGTACAGGGCGCAAAAGAACGATTTTAACTTTCTATTTTGTACTGTGAATCACTGGCTAGCATGTCTGCTCTGGCCTATGTTTTGCTTCTGAATGGGTGGGAATATTAAGTTCATTTTCTTGGGAGAATGTTTTTTTTTTCTTGGATGCAACCTGTAGTGTGCAGGGCGGGAGAGAAGGATGGGTTTTTCAAAAATTTGGATGAGAGACAAAGGTGCTTTGTCACCGCAAAGAGTTGGTTTTGAGAGCTGAAAGTTCTGGCAGTTTTTATTTTATTTTTATTCTGATATAGAAAAGAGAGTTTTTTTTTATTTGGAGTGTAATTTAAAGTTAGTGATTTTCTTATTATGTATAAATTTTCTTTATATTTTTATTTTCTTTTTGCGAAATTTAAAGAAACTATTAATACATATGCATACTCGTAGCGGCGTCCTATATAAATATGTTTTGCTTTGGAAATCTGGTTTTGTGTTAAAAACTCTTTTATTCTCTTATTTTTGTTGTCTCTTAATTTTTTGTGTTTTGTAAGTAAGAATTCCTCAATTTTCTTGATTTTACGATCGTTATGGATTTTGTAATTTTTTAGGAACTACGGAGCACGCGTTTTTGCTCCGAGGTTTTTTTCGGAAAGTTTTTAGTTTGTTGATGTGTGAATTTGGGGCTCTAATGAATGCATTTGAACCGTAATTTAGTTTGGGTTCTAATTTCTTAATACTTGTTTATAGATTTTTGTTTTATTTTTTAAGTTAAGGGGACTTTTTTATTGAATAGAGTTTAGTAACTATTTTATTTTGATTTTTGGCAATTGCAAATATTTATGTATCACCGGCAAAAAGGTTGTGTTTGTGGCTGGTAAGAACTGTGAAATGTCTGCTTAAAAAGGTTTAAGAGGGTTGGGGATAAGGAGTAGCCTTGGACGACTCACGCTTTTATTTTTACGGAATTTGATGTTATTTATTCTTGTTAATTAGATTTATATTTATATGTTGCTGGTGTAGATTTAGTAGTATGCCTTCATGCCATACTTTGTTGAGTGCTTTTACTATGTCAATTATTATTAGAGCTGTTGCGTTTCTTTTGTTTCTTTATTATGTATTACATTTTCAATTAAATTGCAGAGTTGGGTGGGATTACTTTTTTTTCCTCTGGTTCCTCTGATAAACGATCCAGGATAATTTCATCGGTGATTTTACTTAATGTTGGGAGTTTTTGGCGTTCTACGTACGATGGTTCGAAGCGGCGGATATTCAGCTGCGGCTTCGTCAGGCGCGCTTGTTTTTAGAGACACCTGCGGTTGTATTAGTAAGCGCAAACGCATGGTACTTCGGGACGTCCTACCCTGTGTACTTGCTTGCTTTGACTGTAAGTTTCTCTTGAAATTATTTATTTTTTAAATAGACAAGATTGCCCTATTACCGCATTATAGTAACAATGATTTTTTTAAATCTCATTATTTCAGCCATCGTTCCATATTCGAGTTACGAACGTACGCCAGAATAATACACATTTCTCAACACTGCAATTTTTCAATGTAACGCCAAGAAGTTTAAGGACTTTTCGATGTAATCTGTGGAATATGGTTATTAAAATTAATGCTTTTATTAAAAATGTCGAAAGTCGTCTTGTCCATGTGAACAACAGGAACGCAGAATTTTATTTACAGGTTCATTGTGGCGTAATTTATTATTTATTTCGTGAGTGCTAAAGGTTACCTATATAAAATGCCGTCATTGAACATCTGTTCCATGATTAAGCTTGTAAGCACATTAGGAAGTTTCATGACTTAATTTATTTTTTAAAAACAAAGACTGAACAAGACAATTTTTTCCTGAAATTCATGTCTTTTGTGGTTCCATCAAGAACCAGAGCAAAACAAACCAATTCTTCCAGAAAATCGATCGCGATCAGATAATACAACAGTGATCTAGGATAGGAGAATCAAAGGTAATTTAGATGTGGATTTAACCAACCTATTTAAATAGAGGTGGATTCAATTAACAAAGAAGTGCTTAAAAAAATCCAGGTCGTCAGTGAATTAGTAATCTCTAATTTCGGCGATACCTGAGAAGAGAATGAATTGGGAATCATTTATTTTTTTATTGACTGGGTAGTATTGAGAGAATGAATGAAGAAAGTGAAGTCATAAGAGCTTTAAATGCTGTGTTTTTTCATGTTATAACTTGTCCTATCCATGCAGTCGTACCAAAACTTGTCTTGTCCATTTTATTTTATTAAATTTTGTCGAAATGGAATTAAGGGCATTTAAGTAAATGCTAAAATTACTGCCTTAATTGTTATGGCAATTCTGTAGATATAAGAATTGCTTGTATTCATATTCATAGCTCTTATAAAAAATTTTTTGGCAATTGTGAAATTTAACTCGATGAAATTTAACAAATTTCAGTAGTGGGTTCTGTGAAAGAATTTAACTTATTAAAGAACCTCATTGTTTTTAATGCTTCAAAAAACTCGACATCGGCTTTCCCAGTATAAGATTTACTAGTTGTGAAGTTTGCAAGTATAATGTCAAAACTGACTGTTGGGGTTGTTTGTATATGTTAATGATTGTCTAATTTTATTTTCACATAAAATTGTTTAATGGTGTTATTAGGAGAGGGAATGATTTTTTATTTAAATGTATCGGATATTGTAATTATTAGTCCCGTCCCCACTTTTAGAGCTTGTTGGTTCGCTACTATCACAACTATATATCACACTTTTCCCTCCTGACATATTATCGAATATTATCAAAACGCTTTATTGGCAAAAAGAATATAGAAACTTCAAAGCATTTCCAAGTTTTTCCATGGGTCTTTAAAAGGGACCGTGCTTCATTATAATTTAATCAGTTTTGTTGTTTATTTCGGAAACAATTAAATGACAGTGGACGCGAATCAGCAGAACATTCTAATCTAACTTTGTTAACTAAAAAGAGCATGTATGAGTGTTATGTTTCTATAAAACAAAAAATGCAAACAGATTCTGATCATTTTATGATATTAATTTGCATGATTTGAAGTAGGTAGATAGATTTATGTATTTTTTATTGCTATGAATTCTTCTCTAAATAAAAGGCCTAAAATTTGTGATTTCTTATAATTTTATTTAGCCAAACAGACTAATTGTGTCTTATCAATATATTTTAGGATTATATGCATTTTTAAAACTAAGAAAGCAGTGAAATATTTGCGTTTTTAGGTTACAATTTTGTTATGGTGTTACTTAAATATTATTTTGTAAGGCATTGTGGCACTTTTTCGCATCATTTATTTTATATTCATTGCGGAAACTCTATAACCTAATATACTGTTTAATAATATAAACCAAAGATTTTATAGGTTTTCACTTATAGAACAGTTAAACTATGTGCTCCTACCTGTCATACCTTTATTTTATTAAATTCCTTGTGCACTAATTATTAACGTTAAAAGAGAATCTGTCATAATTAGTTTTGCAATCCTTGATTTTATAAAGTAGCTGAAATTACAATTTAGGCAACCCGAGACCATTTAAATAGCTTAGATATATTATTTTATATTACTAAAAAAATATGTATTTTATACATCAGGAGCCCTTTGACCCAGAAGAATTTGTAGAACGTCTTGCATGGAGAACTATTGCTGAAACCAAAACCGATGGAGACGAGGATGATTTAAATCCTACTTTTTTACATGAATCTTTTGTACAGGCCATAAAGTAATAAGACTCATATAGCTTAACGATTCTTTAATTCGCACCAATTTCAGAGATTTAACTTTGCTAGAAGAGAGACAACAGAAAAAGTGTGAGAGATTAGAGGCAGCAGTAAAGGAAGATGAGGCGATGTTTTTTCAAGAAATATATAATTTGCTGGAGCAAAATAAGGTTTCATTTGAATTTTTACCTACATTACATCATTAATTATTGTTGATAATTTTGCAGCTATCAAACGAAACTTTTCAAGAGTTAGACAGCAAAATAAACCATGTGGCGACAAAAGTGCTGCACCTGGGTGACCAGTTGGATAGTGTTAATGGTCCCAGAGCCCGTGTCGTGGAGGCTTTGAAGCTGATGAATCATTTAAGTGAGTTTTTTAACAATGGCCCCCTCACCAGCTCTATTTTTAATGATCCTTATAGAGTAAGACATTACATCTTGATTAAAAGTGATTACAGCTATTGAGACTTGATTTTGTAGATTGATGAGGCAGCAGATGTAATCCAGAAACTTTTTTTGATATCTCAGGATCTGCCATCACCAAAGTAAAATAATTTATTGCGATTGTTCGTATATAACAACTAGTCTTTATAGGTTTGAAGCTGTTAAAAGAAAAATTGAAAGAACATATTCCGATATTGAAAAGGCACTTATAGATGATTTTGTAACGGCAATGAGTAGAGAAGACTTAACTAGAATGAAAGCTATTGCTAATGTCCTGTCACAGTTTAAAGGTTATAGCCAGTGTGTTGATGCTTATATAGATCAAAGTCAAGCTGTAAGTTTTATTTAAGAGATTAAATTATGATATTAATTCTTAAACATATAAAAAATCCTAACCAAAAAAAATTTTTAGAGTTGCGTATTAAGCAAAGACGTGTTTTCCCACCTGGTGCCCCTGTGCAAACATAATTATGACATAATAAAGGAAGTTTTTAGAAACCCGGATCAAGTGATGGCGAAGTTTGTGCTAAATTTGTACCAGTTGAAGTTATCTGAGTATATTGAGTCAAGACTAAATGCTAAAATTGGAACGTATGCTTATTTGGAGATATTATACGAGTTATATTCTAAGTTAGTATTAATATCTAGATTAGGTAGAGTAAAGAAGTTAATATTTTTTTAGGACGAATCAGTTTTCCAATGAACTGAGCGTATACAATTTAGGAAATGATCAAAATTATTTGCAAAAACTCACCACAAAGATATTTAGCAAATATATCAAAGATTATATAAAGTAAGTTAAATTATCTTTTTTCGATAAGATTTTTATATTAAGATTTTTATAGAATAGAGTTAAAATGGTTAAAAGAGCGTTCAAGTAGCACTTTACAAAAATATTATGAAAGCAAAAATCATCATAAGAAACCTATACAAAGTGGAGGGTAAGCAATGATAAAATAGACTTAACTTATATTTAGAAATAAAACGTAAAATTGCAGTTTTCAAGACTTGAGAAGAGATTTACAAGCGGTTATAGGTACTAGAGCAAACATAAACATTGCACAAATAGAAAACTATGGGGGCGAAACATTTTTAAGCGAAGAATGTGCCATTATGATTTTGCAAGATACTAAAAATGCCTTTATGAGATGCCAGCTAGTGAGTGTGTTTTTGTTTTTAATAATTTTTTTATAGAACTTTTTTTAGCTTTCATTTGCTTCGACAAACGAAGCTAGTTACGCGGCAGCCATCTTAGACATTCTAGTTAATAGTTTACTGATAGAGCATGTAGACTATGCGGTGGAGCTGGGTCTACAAGGTATTCCTGTTGTAGAAGGAGCTAAAAGTCAACCGGTTTTATATTTTTTTACTATTATTCATCAGTGTAATAATATTATCCATTTGGTGGAGAAGCAGTTTATTGACTTGGTTATGCCATTAGTCAGGTAAGTTAAACTACATTTGAATGCTTTATTTTTAAAAGGTCATATCTCCGAACATTTATATTTTAAATAAAGAAAAAAAAAATAATTAAAAAAAAAAATCTGTAACTCTTACTGGTTATATTTCGAGTTGCTGGTCTAACTCTTATTTTGATATTTTTGGTCGATTAAATAAATAATTCATCTATTACCGTAGATCTACACCTACACAGTTCTAATTACTACTGTCAAACAGAAAAGCCGAGTTATAAAAAAATAAATATATGATAAATGTTAAAATGTTATTAAAGTAATAAAAACTCTTCCATATGGAACAAACCAACTTATAATATAGATCGGCCAGACACTCATAATTTTCTAATTAATGAAAATATAAGGTAAAATGAAAATGAAAATCCTGCAGTCTCCCTCCACTTATTTATTAAACATTCAGTTATTTAAAATTCCCGACATGTTTCGGACACAGTGGTGTCCATTATCAGGGGATAAAATGTTTAAAATTGGTATTATATATACGCCCCAGGGTTTGATTCCATGTCAAAAATCTCTATTTAATATTGTTTTTTTAAATTATTTTTAATTATATTTGTTTACATTTTGTTGTTTACAAGGACCGAACAGTATGCGAAAAAATATATATTCTAAACTCAAACGTAGGTGACATCTATGGGAGAAGTTCTAAAAGTACCTGATGATGTGTTACTACAATTTTTTGGTAAAAGCAAGAGGAAAGCCGAACGTTCATAGAGAACATATTAGGTGGCGCGGTTAACATAATGATTCGTACGTTGTGAAGAAGGAAAGCAATGGATTAGTAAAAATGTATGATTATTTAAAATGAATTAAGATTTTAAAATTTAAAAAATCTAATAAACGGATTCGGTCGACATTTACTAAGAATCCTTTTTTTTTACAAGAAAAGATTAGATAATTAGAATTTTTTACTAGAACTTTATTATACACGGGTACACAAAAGTTTTGGTATTTTTAACACATGCAATATACCGCAGGTGGCGCCCTCTGCAAGGTATTGCGAATCCGTGAACAGATTTCAATTTCTCGTTCCAAAAAACCCCCTCACGCCAAATTTTAATTTAATATCTTATGAAACACTCGACTTACATCAAAAAAACGATTTTATATTTCTCATTTTGACGTCCCGTATATTGCGCCCAATTAAAAAATGGCATAACGAAAGTCTCATTATTTTGGTCCATCTGTGTATATAGAGATTACTTTTTTTTGTTTGTTTTATTTTGCTTTCTTGCTTATTTGTTATTTGTAAGTAGTTGCATTTATGTATGACATCACCTAATAAAAAGTGATGGAATTTGGTATGGTGGCTTATCTTACTCGCATCTTTAAAAAAGTATAATACAGTTTTTCTGTACAATATATAGGGAAGCCGATATTTGAAAGTATCCACCACCTGTATGTACCGGGTTTATCACTTAAAAAACTAGACTTAAAATTAAGATTTTTTAAAGGAAATTAAAAGGATTTTTTTAGAGCAGCAGAATAAATCAAGATGCTCTCAGAATAAATGAAGATTCTGCATGTTTGTTGACTGTTGTAGAAATTCTATTGACTGGCTTCTTTAACCAATATGCTGTTCGGCAAAAAGGATATGGAGAAGTAAATGCTTTCTGGTTGAGTAAGGTGAAACATGTCTGAGAGAAGGTAGTTAGGACATCTTTTTATTCCATTTAGATCCTTAAACGCAAAAAGATGCAAAACATACATTATAGTACTCCTTTCTAATGATAGATTGTTGGTACATGGTCTGATTAGTAGAAAGAAATTTCCCTAATCTTGAAACGATAAATCTCTTATCACACCAAAGTTGTCTCAACTTGGAAACGCAAAATTAAACGGCAAAAATTTACTCTTGAGCTTGATTGTGACGCTCAAGATAGATTGAGTATTATTTTATGTAAACTTGAGAGGCTTAAGCAATTAAATTATAATTCTAGACGTCATACTGATATTGACGAACTTGAAATTCTTTTAACTGAAGAAGGTGCTTTAATTTTAGAATTACCCAAATGAATTGAGTTGCAAGAGTTAAAAATACTCAGTTTAAATGCTTCATTCAATAAACAGTATCACAAGACAAAAGATTTGGAGGGAGAAGCGCTAGCAGCTGAAAAAATGTACTTGAAACTTTTAAATATTACTTGATACAAAAGATTTTAAAAAACATAATATTGAGGTCTATTTATGTCCAAACTGACATAATTTGCAACTCGAAAGTCAGCCTTAGTGTTTTGATTGTGATGTAGCTTTAATTGACTCTACTGTATTATCTACTCTACTATTCAAAGGAAGTTTTTCAAAAAAACATATTTTTCATAAGTTTTGGGGTTTCATTTTCTGCTGTCCTCTTTGTGCTTTAGAAGAGTGCTAAAAGGTCTGTTATTTATGACAGTAAATTTACTTAATAATGATTATCATAGCATCCCATAATTAGAAAGATCAATAATTACAAGAAATTCAAGAGTGAGGTTAGAAGGTTGCTGAAGGTTAAGGTTCCTTGTTTTATTGAATTCATTTATATATATTTTTTTAGCTTTGTCAAAAAACATTATTGTTTAAGATTGAGTATAATATTGTGCACAATCAAAAAAATCATAAACTATATATCATTTCATTTGCTCTCTACTACTGAGGTAGAAGGAAAAGATATCTATTTATTGATATTTAACTTAACCTTTGTACCATTTTTTTAAATGAAATTAAATAAAGAGTATCCAATAAAGTAAATTGTTCGCCAAATTTCCAGTTCGATAACATTATGTTTGCCAAACCAATTTTCTAATGACAATCTGTGAAGAGATTTTGGACTTATTTCCTCTATAATTTTCTACCTAGCATAATTTTAAATATCTTTGATGGTACATTCTATTTCGTGTTATATATGAATGAGATAAGAGCCGTAGGAGAACTGTAGATAGGGTTTCTTCAAATATATTTAATAAAAACGTTTCTTAAGATAACAACGAAGTTTTCCTTTCTTATACACAGTTAAGAGCACGGGCGAAGCGAGGGGGTGTGACCCTTCCCCCCAAACAGTCAGCAGTCGACAAATCTCGAATGTTTTACGCAAAATTCGAGCAATTCAAATACAGAATCGGCTTCTTGAAATGCGTTCAAAAATCCTTACCACCTTTAAATTACATTCAAAAAAAGTTACTACCTTATATAAATGATTGCTAGCAGAATAACTGAATGACATTTTTTATAATTGAAATAGAGAGATTTTGCATTAGAACATTGGAATGCAATTTAGGTAATTCCGAAGGTTATTAAAATTTGAGCACTTGATTTGATTTGTTTTTAGATACTAACTTTGAAGTAAAAGAATATGAACAATACGTTTAACAATACTTTAAATAATTGGTTTTACACATACACTACCGCTCAAAAGTATTTGCCCACCATGTATTCTTTTTAATATTTTAAATTAGATACAAAAATCTTATCTTTATACCTATATTTAGATTGTATCTCTTTTGTAAATTGCATATATATGCTTAAACAGCATACCTATCAACTATGGTTCATTGAAAAACACTGAGTATTTAAAATTAGTCTTGCAAATAACAAACAATGTAGTGAAAATATGCACTTCTTCTAAAAAACTAATATGTTTACAGCTCGTTTTCGATGAAATTTGAAACATTTAAAGGTGTTTAGTCTTCAAGAATTGATTTTGTGTAACATTGGTAAATAATTTCGCTTGCTTATTGACGATTGTCACCGTTTCTTTGCTGGTTTTTCAACATTTTTTAAAGTGGCCAAAACAAAAGAGTTATCGGTAGAAACAAAAGGTATTATCATTGGACTTCATAAGGCTGGAAAGACTAACCGTCAAATTTCGACGGATTTGGGAATTTCAAGGCGGACTGTCGATTATAATGTTAGGAAATTCACCAGAGAAGGGACTATTAGCAACAAACCTCGATCGGGAAGGCCAAAGGCAACAAGTTCAAAGGAGCATTTAAATACTATAATTACAAGCAAACGCAATAGACGCCTTACCGCCCCTGAAATCACAGCAAAAATCAACAAGGAACGTAAAAAAGCGGTCAGTGTTTCGACAGTAAAATGACGACTTTATAATGCGGGTCTTAAAGGACGTTTAGCTGTATTAAAACCGCTACTGAAGGATGTTAATAAGAAGAAAAGACTTGATTGGGCCCAACCACACAAACAATGGACCATTGATGACTGGAATAAAGTTCTCTGGAATGACGAGTCGAAATTCGAGGTTTTTGGAACGAAGAGGCGAGTTTTTGTTCGCCGTTATGTCAATGAAAGGGTCGCTGAGTGTACGGTGGTCTCAGTTATATACAGTGGTGGTTCGGTGATGGTGTGGGTTTGTTTTGGAAGATCTGCAGTGGGCCATCTATTTAGAATAGAGGGAATTCTTCGAAAAGAGGGTTACAAAACAATTTTAAGTGACAATGCACTTCCTTCCGGTACTCGAATAATTGGGGAAACCTTCATCTTTCAACATGACAATCACCCCCGGAGCACATGTCGAAATTGTGCAAGCAATATTTAGGTCAATTACAAAGGCAACATCTTCTGAAAGTTATGTATGGCCCCTACAATCACCGGACCTCTGATCCTATCGAATTACTGTGGGATGAACTGGATAGACAAGTGCGAAAATCATGCCCCACATCAAAAGAAGACTTGTGGAGGATCATCCAAGAAGAGTGGCACTAGATACCTCAGGAAACTTTGGACAAATTAATTAGAAGACTACCGAAACTCTGTGAAGCTGTTATTAAAAATCGAGGCGGACATGTAGATGAATCCAAAATTTGATTTTCCTAAATTTAATTAATTGAAACATGTATTGTTTATATTCATTTTGTTATAAATAAACCGTTTCATAAGAATAACTGATGGGTTTATTATTTTTAGTTATAACTTTAAAACAGTCATATGTGGGCAAATACTTTTGAGCGGTAGTGTAAGCTAGTCAGGCTATGATTCTGAATTCTATAGTAAAAGACCATTTACACATGCCTGCTGTATGGCACTCTAGTCAAGAACTTGTAATAATTGATAAAAGTCGGCCTTAGTGTACTAAAATTCTACCTTCAATAACTCATACTTTATTGATTTTTAGATGTGAAATATAAAATAAAATGTAAATAGAAATAAATTGAGAGATTACTATGAAAAAAGAACTTTATTTATTTCTACAAGAAAGGACGTTTACAGGATCTTAAAGAACATATAACACTAAGATTTTATTCCTAAAGGAAATTTTAAATACCTACGCTTTCTGGATTCTACATCGTTGGATTAAAGAAGGGAGTTCCTTAAAACAAAAAAAAAACACCTTTAAAAAATAAGAATATGGCATTTTTGAGCAAAATGGAGTGAACGAAAAGAAATAAGCGCTCTTCTGCGTGATCTAATACTTGTAGATGAGCAGACGATGGCAACGCAATAAACTGAGTTAATTGACCCTACAATAAATATTTTTGTTCTAATATCAAAATAATAGATGTGTCTTATTATTATTCTATTTTGTTGAATTTAAATGTAAAAGCATCAGTAAGTAAAAAACAAGCCCATTCAATACAATTTAAAAATAGACTTGATAAGTTAAAACCACAGTTTTAAAAAATCAAAGGTGGCAAGATATTTCGAAATGAGATAGCGGATAAACGAGTAGCTAGACTTAAAGAAACATTTAAAAGTGTGCGATAAGGGAGAAAACTAAATCAAAAACAAAATGTCTTGATGAAACGAATTTCCCGTTCATAAAATAGATTATTTTGAACATACATAACTTTAAATACATACATAAAAACATAGTTACATAAATAACTATTCTGTCGGGCAATTCAGGTTATAGATATGTATAATAGGAAATTCCAGAGTTTTGAATTGTTTGAAATCTTTGACTATATAAAAATAATTCACTATTTTAAATCAAATTATTTATACCTGTTATTTTTTATAGGAACTCTCCATATTACACCAACATTTGTAAACAAAAAATCGATTTCACCTTGGATGATATTAAAAGAAAAATAAACGTAGGCTTGGATAGATGCCTAACTGCAATTACTGCTTGGGTTAAATTATGTCTACAAGCTGAACAAAAAAAGAATGATTTTAAACCGGAAACTGACGATTTCGATACAGTTTCCTCTCAGGTAAGATGAGTTTTTTAAATTATCCTTTAATTTAAATTACTATTATTAAGCAATTAACCTAATTAATTTATATTTTCCCTTAAAGGCTTGCAAAACCGTTTGTCAGTACATAAACGGCGTTATAATAAAGCAAATCAAAGCGAATTTAGATGGCAATAATGTAACTGCGGTCCTAGAAGAGTTGGGTATCAGACTGCACCGAACAATTTATGATCATCTTTTACAGTTTCAGTATAATACGGCTGGCGCCATGGTGGCAATTTGCGATTTGAACGAGTACAGATCTTGCACGAAATCGTTGGGACCATTGGTGACTGAATTGTTTGAAACTTTGCATGCCTTGTGCAATTTATTGCTGGTGAAACCAGAAAATTTGCATCAAGTATGTTCGGAAGACTCGCTGGTAAGTGTAAATGAGTAAAATTTGTGAGAATGGGAGTTTATTGGAAATTGTTTATAGGTGAACTTGGATAAGTCGATTCTGCATAACTTTATTCAGCTTAGAAGCGACTTTAAAGCCCAGAAACCCACTATATTTAAGAGTTAATATTAGTTATATGTTATTAAAGTAATTTTTTCTATATTACATTAGTGCATACCGACAATTATTGTTTCAATGTTCTTGTTAAACTTATAATACTTTAATTTAATAAGGAAAATATTTTTTTAAATGAAGTGTTTTGTCTTTTTAGATAATATACCTTCTTTTAAGACAAATAAATCCTTATTAAAAATATCTTCCTTATTAACCATCCACTTCACTTCTAAAATAAAATAAATATATAACTAAAACGTTCTTTTGTTAGAGAACATATTTTTCCTACTTATTGAGTTTCTTCCTTTTTTTCTGTAGACTTGTAAAAATGCTATTGTCCCTGGAATTTCACTCAGATATATATAAAATTTAAAGGCCACTAGGGGGTAGTCCAGGCTGTAACTTAACCAGTAGACTCGGGATTTCACTTTGTTCAGCTGAAGGAGTCAATCCATCCTTTGGATAACTATGCTTGGGGATGCCCCGGAACAAGTACAAGTATAACTTCCAAGCAGACGTGGACAGAAGTATCATATTACTTAATAGTCCGATTACTTCCAACAAAAAAATTAATTTTGATTATGAAGATAGAGCCAAAAATAGATTAGCTGATCTTTCGGACAATTCAACACAGCCTACAATATGAAAGCTAAAAAAATCTGTTTAAAAAAAAATAAAATAAAAACGATTGAGAGAAAAAAAATGATAATTTTGTAAAAATGTACAATTTTAGCCTGCTACGTTTTTGTAGTTTTTTTTCCGTAACTGCAAAAACATTTTAATATAGATACTCAATGAAAAAAGGAAAATGTATGTGTACCCTTATTTGTGAAACGTGTATCATTTTATTCTCAAAATGAAAAAAGTTGCAGTGGCTCTATATTACAAGCAGTCATTTTACAAATTTTGAAGAAAAAAGGGTATTATTTTACCAGCCCATTAACTATTCAAAAATGGATTGGACAAAATACCTTTAAAACTACCGCAGTTGATGAAAATATAAAATTAGTATTTAAAATGTGCATCAATGGATAAAAACGAAGAATGTTTAGTAGAATTTGATGAAATGAGTATCAACAAATTTCTAAAATACAATAAAAAGTTTGATATATTTCTGCTTTTGGTTTTGAAGATTTATGTCCTACAGAGGAATAAGCTACCCATGTTTTGGCTTTTCCCATAAAATTGCCATATTTTCTACCCGTAGGTTTATTACCAAGTCGTACCTTATAGTAAAGGTGAAGTAGTAATGGTAATATTATCTGAGTAAAGTAACTTAACAAGCAAATATTTACAAAAATCCTTTTCAGTGAGAATATTGGACTTCTTTGGAATATCATTTTCTGATTTTCTTTTTAGGAAAGTAACAAATTTCATATAATTACCCAAATCGACGTTGCGTTTTATCTTCAGCGCACTTTTGAGTATTCGGAAAAGAGAGTGGAGGAGTTATATTTCTTCAAAATATATTTGCGCCGCATTTTCAGAAAAAGAATTAATATTTTTGTTGTTTCTCCAAACCATAAACTGCATATATCATGCAGTTTCGGTAACGTTATCGAGATTTTTGAGGTAATAGGCTCAACGATATATTTGCGGCTTGCTACGACAATTGAATTACTTTTCAAACAATAGTGATAAATACGATACCGAGACAATCTTGGCAATGTTGTCTGGTTACCCTAATTGGTATCTAAGGCGGCGATCTTAGGTACCAATAGGATAACTAGGAATTTCAAAATTAAAGTAAGCGTGCCCAAAGACTACACACTTCAAAGTTGGCTTTGCAGGAATTTGGTAGATTTAGTGAATAACTATTTGATATTCCAAACAGAAAGGGGCCGTTCGCAAAAAAGCCTTATAATTGTGGTTTTAGTGAACAAAATAAACCAGTTAATGCACTCTTCAACAAAGGTAAATTGCTCTTTAAATATTTACTTAAATTTAGGAAATCAAAAACAAAAAAAAATTGCAAAAATAGGTCTCTTTGTTATGAAATGCTATGTAACAATGCTTGCAGTCCTTGGTAGTGTTGCAGCGAATATAGATGGGCGGTATTTACTGAAGGTTGCTAAATATAGGTCGCTTACTACGATATATACGATCGCTTCTTGGCATCGATCTGCCGTAGCTTTTTCTGGATTTTTGGGGGAGTGGAACCAACGCCTTCTGGAGAGTGTCTTTTTATATGCCCTACTTTGCCACATTTCCAGCACTCAACTTTTCGTCCTGGAAGCTACAGTTTATTTACCAACGGGCATTAAAATCAATATACAATCAAATTAAGTGAAATATTTATATAAATTAAATTAAGTTAGCCTACACTAGATAAAACCAAACGTTACAATTATATCAAATATTATCACAATAACTGATATAGTAATTTAATTTAATATAAGATCATTCGAGAAATCCAAGTTACACAGAAGTCTAAAGGCCACTATTTCTTAACAGTCTAAAATATTTATTTAGATCCTAAGCGAAGGAATATAAAAAGGCTATGATTGGCAGGTTTGACTGGACGGTACATGTTAAAAAGCTGCTAAAAAGTTCAGGCTAAGAACTTCTAAAATATAAAAGACTCTCATGATACCTCCTACGAGTTTCTAAAGTAGTAAGTTTTAGATAAGGGTAAAATTCATGGTAAATTATAGAATGTGGAAGAAGTCTTTTGTGCATCTTCTTATGAAACCCAGCATTAGTAGGAAGTTTAAAAGAGTAATCATATATTGAGAAGCAAAAATGAGTTTGGAATCCAACATCATCCCCAGATCCCTCATATTAGGCACGACCTCAAAAGGAGTGTCATTAACCAGTATCATTGATATAGATATTAAACAAAAGCGGTCCCAGATGGGATCCTTGAGGAACTCCAGAGGGTAAGTTAAATTCATTAGGTCAAAAATTCCATAGTTTGGAAACCTGCCTTCGATAAAAAAATCAATAAAGCTGAGAAAATTCAACATAGAGTTCTGACATAGAGCCAAAGTGTCTATTATTAATTGTCTTATCATAGAACCAAGGCAAGATACTAGATAATTATGCACAAACTTCCCAAAAAATCTGGCAATGGAGCTGGGAATACTGGGGAATACTACTGGTAACTTGCTTATTTCCAGATCTCAAAATGCGTATATTTCGAATATTGAAATAGCATAAGGAAACATAATTATATTATTTCTTCCTAGAATCAATACACTGTGATCAACATTACATATCAGATCAATATGTGTAGGCAAATGTAAAGCATAATTTCTGAGAAATTAGCTGCAAAAAGATTGATAATATCATTGCCAGTTGAACGCCTAAAATTCTCGTAAAAGACCTTGCTAGGGACTTCATTGTTTCTTTTTCATGGACATACAAACTTATAGAAATCCTTGAGATTATGTTAAAGGATTTTAATTTCAGAAAAAAACTTAATAGTCAATAACTGAATGATTTAAGATTTCTTATGCGCCTTTTTATTTAAAATTATTAATTTCTTTAAGCTCTAGTTAAAACCAGTTAAAAACATGTTCACCAACCAGTAAATGTTGGTCTTTGTTCCTTTCATTGAATATATTCAACATATTATTTAAAGTTTGATTAGGTACTAAGGTATCACAATTAAATTGTGACATATAATATGGTCTCCCAATTGACAAAATTAAAATCCCTATAAAAACCACAACTGAGCAATTATTTGAAATTTTTATTTAAACTAGTCTACACAAAAATATAATGAAAGATGTCTATCTGGTCCAAGTAAGGGTAATGGAGTAATCTACTACTGACATCTACAGATTTTCTCTGATCCAAAAATTATGAAAGGTTTATAATTAGATGGTAAAATAATGTAAATATCTGGTCGTTACTCTTGATTAGAGAATTCAATTGCCAATGTTTTGTAAAAGATATTTGAATAAAATCTATATTGATGTGATGAATTCATAATTAGTTATCTGTTTTGTATGGTTTTTTATATTTCGTATTGTTTAAAATTTGTTAAAGGTTTTGATGTTTGAAGACATTTAATTAAATTATGGCAAAGTTGCGTAATTGATGCTTATGTAAATAAAATTCACAAGTTTGAAAATTTCCAAATATTTCTTGTTTTTTATTTCATTTCACTCAAACTATTTTGATAATTACTGTTTTTCAACAACTACTTTTTAAGAATGTGTATGTAATTGTAAATTAATCTTTTTTTTTACTTATGCACTTGTTTCTTAACAATCCTCTGAGGATTTTCTTGGTGATTAACAATTAATGACCATAAAATTTTCAGATTTTTATATTTACTTATGGACATAAATAAACAATGGTATTATGGTAGTTTAACTTTAATTCTATATGAAATAAATACAATATAACAATACAAAAACAACACTTTTTGAATGTAGTTTATCAATTTCCTTCCTCTCTGCGGCCACCTGACATGGTGAACCTTTGACATCATAAATAATGTTAATTTAAAGTGCTTGACTGAACTATTTTTTTTTTAATTTAGTAAAAGGTACAATCAATAGAACATTTGAATCCAAAGAAATTTTTGGATAAATCATATTTTGTACTAAAAATTTTTTTGGATTTTCACTTGGAATTTCTTGTTAGTGAATTTCCTATTGTTTAATGTTCATATTACTAATAGAAAAATTTGTAATAATTACCCTATTTTAACAAGTACTAGCTGTCTAGATTAATTTATTTACATTAAAAATGTTAAGGATCTTTTATTTAACATGTGAAATTTTATAGTGTAAGGGTTGCTAGGGTTGTTAGCCATGCCTACGGCCCATGCAAATAAAATGAGATTTATAGAATTACCTATTTTGACAGTTAATTAATTATAAACATTAATATTCCTAAATTAAACAAGTCATTTGGGGAAACAACTTTAAAAGTTGTTTTTTTTTGTTATAGTTTATTTATATTGAAATAGATGTATTTAATAGTCAACAAATATGACTCAATATATTTCTATTATTGGAGAGGTTTATGATGTTTATATTTAGTTTAAGCCAATATCCACATCATCATCTTTCTTTATGAAAACAGAAAGCAATGTAATATAAATGCCTTTGTATAATAACTGACATAGTGTTTTTACTAATACAAAGACCGATTCATTAGGTCCATATTAGTCTGTATTAAAAGGGATATATTTAATATTCATTCCTTTTTCGACTTTTGCTTCATTCGCTGCTTAAGTAATAAAAATAAAAGAATAGTTATTATAATTTGTGTTTTTGTTCTACCCATATTCTTAATAATTTAATACAGGAATAAAGTAAAAATATTTGATATAAATTTAAAAGTGATTAGCCCCTTACAATACTATTGTCAGTTTATATATAAATAGGAGCTTAGCAAAATCTTCATCCATCATAAATTTTGCTTTTTTTTTTAGGAAATGGTTAATTTTTCACAAAATTTGTTTCTTTTAATTTAAGCTTCCAAAACTTCAAAAAAATTAAAATTGTTGTGTCATAATTGCCAATTGAAGTTTCTGAGAAATTGCATGGCTTTCCTTGGTCGACATAACCAGTAAGATGCAGAACTTTAAGGGGTTACATAAGGTCAATGAAAAATAAAACTAATACATACTTACTACTTTATTCAAGAAAGCACAAGACTCACTATATACAAAAAAAACTTCTTCATTAACATCACCATTTTGGATAACTACTTAGAATTTTATTAAGTTGCTTGGCAGGTAAATTCTTTTCACCAGGTATGAGAAAACCCTTTGTTTCTCTCTCCATTTTCAAATTTTTGTTTGTCAAGTGATTGTTATAGCATTTCTGAAAACCTTCAATCTCTTTACCGCAGGGCGCCTGTTGGAATTCATTTTCTTTCAGACATGCAAACATTACAGACATTTCATGGACGCAACAGACTTCTGAAGTTTTTCCACCTTTACCTGACACCTTTGGTTTCAGCTTGAGGGGAAGAATTTCTCTGAAGGGGACTGGTTCCTGGGGAATGGGCCGACTCTGTATCTTTGACAAAGCTGGATAAAGACGCATTTTGCTAAAAAAAATTTTTGTCAATCAATAAAAAACAGGGTGAAGATTTAGGGTTAATGTAAGTGTTCACAACTAAAAGTGTTTATTAGTTGCGCTTACCAAAAAGGGTATCCAGTATTATTCAAGCTAAATTAGGTAATTTTTTTATTGGTTTTCTTTATTTAAAATTTTCTAGGGTTTTCTAAATTAGGATTGAGGTTATTGTTATTACCACAAAATCACTAAAGTATAATTTATATAGGTTATTACTCAAATCACAGAACACAAATATAGAGAAATGCGAGTTGCCTAATGAACAGAAATTCCATTGACTTTGATGACAAGAATGGGGGCGACTATCTTGGGTGGCGTGTGGCGGGAAATTTATACCTGATCTATTGCGCGATATTTGAAATTATTCGCAGAATTACAGAAGTTAAGGCGTTAACTAAAGAGCGATATATTTAAATATAATTTTATTTTATTTTAAAATTAACAATATATAACAAATCTAGACTATTACATAGAAATATTATTTTGAGGGCCAACAGTTATTACTAATTTAGTATCAGCTATCCCTTACATAGGAAGAATATTGTACAATGATTATGAGCAGGATTTGCGGTAGATAACGCTACTCTTACTCGATTTTTTGCATTTCATTTCCTTTTACCTTTTATTGTATCAGCCTTAGTAATGATTCATTTACTTTTTCTTTACCAAATGATAAGAAAACATGACAACAAATGATAAGATGGTATGATAAGAAAATAATACAAAAATCTTCACCACCTTTTCTATTCTATTTAAAATTAGGGTAGTTCAGGGCTAACAAAATACTTTTAAACATTTTTAGATTAATTCTAATTCACATAAAGTCGATTATAATAAACTATTGTATATTACTTATATTTAAAATTAAATAATAAATGTATTAAAGAAAAACATTGTTTTATTTCCATTTTATAATTGGTGATATTATGTAGTACACTATTGTTAATTGATTATTACAGTAAATTAACTCATTTAGATATGTAAAATAAAGCTGCAGAGTCTTATTTTTATTCTGATCAATATCTGATGCTAACACCCAATCAAAAAGGCCATTTTCTGCATAAGTAATCTTTCAACACAAAACACAAAAATATAGAGAAGTGGTTTTGCCAAATCAGCTAGCGTCCTCTCACTTGGCAACGAAAACTGTTGTAACTAACTTGACAGTTTGACGTGCCTAATTGGACCTATCAAAGTGGTAGAAAGGCGTGGCCAAATTAAGGCGGGAAAATCAAATTTCATTTAATCTGATAATCCTATTATTGAAGTAATATCTTAAGCAAACACCTAGTCATAAAGGTTACTCATAGAAAAAAAGGAAGATATTAATCAGGATAAAAATATTTTTTTTTTTAAATTAAAATTGGTTACATAATAATATACAATAATTTATTGCAACAGGCATTATATAAAATAGAATTAATCTAAAAATGTTTTAAAATATTTTGGTAATAACTACCCCAACCTAAATAGAGAACCAAGATTTGTGTGCCATTTTCTTATCATACATCTAAAGAAATTTTCATATAATATGTATTTTGTTTTGTTTCCTAAGGAAAAATTAAGTTTGAAAACTAATTAAAAATTGTATAACAAAGTATGAATTTTAACGAAAAAATATATCTGTAAAACCAAATAAACTCTTTGAAAATGAAAACAACTTATTATAGTATCATGTATATACTACTTACAGACAGTCGTGGATTTACACTAGGGGCAGTCGGGGCAAGTGCCCAGGGCGGCAAAATTTTGAGGGGCAGCAAATCTCAAGAAAGAAAAGAAAATATTTTCAACGGTTGTACTTATAAATTACCATGGGGAATTTTTACATGTCAAATATTAAGAGTAAAATTAATTAATGAAGTAAATCGAAGGGCTGATAAATACTTTAAAACGTAGACTAACAACTGGCAACATCTTTTTGACCCAAATATCTATTTTTGGTTCTAAATGAAACTCCATATTGATAGTAAATAATGAACTTTTTTGAATATAATGTAAATTACCTATTGAAAAATTCATGCATACATAAAAAGCAGACGCGCCTTTCGATGAAAACGACACGCTCATATACATCTTTAGATTTCTATAGCTATCGGATCGTTTTTCGAAACAGTTAATAATATTTTCATTGTCTACATGGTCAAATAAGTAAATCAATTAAAAATCCGTCTCCATTTTGCAATTGTATTAAATGACAGAACATTTTACATCTTTCAATTCTTAATAAAAAGTATTTTTCTCCTGTTATTTTATATATTTTTTGTCTTAACCTCCCTTCGTGGTAAAAAAAAAGACGAAAGCAAATTATATTTAATTGGATATAAATTAATTTCTAAAATAAGGATTTTACTAGTATTTCAATATGATAGTTTTAGATCATATGCAATCTAATATTCAAATTGATCTAGCAACCGCACTCGTCAGGACAATAAAACATATATAAACACCTTAAAAAAAAGAATAATAAGCTAGGATGTTGTCTTACCATAGAGGTCAGGTACAGAGTTTTCCTTCAACTACAGTAGTACGGCACGTTATTATATAAGTAGTATTACAGATTTGTGAGTTAAGTTCTTCAAAAGTTATGTTAGTTTTTTCTCAAAGTTAACTTAGGTTAAAAAAGGAACGTTTGGCTCTTAAAAGTGTGAAAAAAAAAGAATAAAAAAGTTATTAATTCAGCTTATAACAGATCGTATGAAGCAAGAGATAGATCGAACGATAAAATATAAGTGTATTTACGTACAAGTATTTTTATTTGTAGAAACTTGAATAGAATTTGCTACTTCTAGATCGTTATTGATAAGGCACAGTTCACAGGCCACAAATAATCTTGTCACTATTTTCTGTTTATTTTGCTATTCCTGTTTTGCAGAAAATACAATAATATGTACATCTGTGATATAAACGTAAATGTACAAAATAAATCAGTTGACCAGCAACAAATAACAAACCTCAGCATACGATTTTACCTACCCTAACGTCGCAAGCTAAAATCATCTCAAAAAAAAGGGCGACATTTTTCACAGTGCCCAGGGCGGCATTTTTTGTAAATCCGGGCCTGCTTACAGAGTAGATATATATTTGATGGTTTCTTATAATAATGACAACATATTACCTTGGAGCTGTAATAATAACAAAAAAATGAATTGAAAAACAAATGTCTACATAAAATATAAATAAACTCTTAAAAACAAACAAGTTATAACAAAAACATTCATTCTGATTGATTCTGGGTGCTCAGCCCTTTTAGTCTCTATACCTGTGTCTCATCTCAGTAAACATGGGAAGTGATATGATACGAGCAATGAGCATGTACTGTAGTGTAACGCCAGCAGTAATATCGGCGTTATTATTAATTTGTTGGAGAGAAGTGACCAGAACAAATTCTATAGTTTATTCAAGTCCTAATAAAATTTATATAGCATATGCTCCATGTTTTTCTTGGAATGGAGACTGAAGAATATTGACAAAATCTTTTATTACTATGTTAAACCTTAAATCCTTAAAACAAACCCAACGCACCCTTTCGGCATACATTAAAAAACTCAAATGATATGACAATGACAAATGAATCAATCAATGTCAACAACGTCATTTCTGTCAGCTCCCTGCCAATTTTGCCAAGCAAAATGGCCTCTCTCGGCGTGCAGATTGGTTTTTGATGCAAGCGCAATAAGTGAAGCAGGAATCTCGTTTAATGATATAATATTGGTAGGACCGAGAATACAATCTTATCTTTTTTCGATACTTTTACGATCTAGACTTAAAAAATAAGATGTATCGATGCATCCTAATTGGTCCTAACGAATTCTTTATAAAGGTAATCTTTATGTAAGTGTCGACACGCAAGACGAAATAAAAGAAATTGATTGTGAACTTACACATATATTATCTGAAGCTAACTTAAATTTAAGAAAATGGTCATCTAACGAAAAATCCATTTTAAATTTTATTTTAAATCAAAGCGAAATTCATCATGAAGCTACATGAAGTACATTTCCGATAAAAAAGAATTAAAAGCTTTAGACAAATTCGGAGATGCAAATCGAGATGTATCAAAATATTCTGTAAACGTAAAATTTAATGAAACAAAAATTACGTACTTTCAGTCATATCACAAATATTCGATTCGCTTGGACTTATTGGCCCGACTGTAATTAACGCCAAATTACTAATCCAGAAATTATGACAGCTACATTTAAATTGGGATGAAAATTTACCGCTTAACTTAAAAGAATATTGGTTACATTTTTTTCGCAAATTCCTGTTTTAAATAAAATCTAGATAGATCGTCACGTTTTAATGTCAAACGCCAGGAGTATTGAATTATATAGATTTTCAGATAGCTCTGAAAAGGCATACGGGGCATGCTTACTTGTGTTTTGCAGCTGAAAACGGTGAAAAAAAAATACGTAAAAACTAAAGAAAACCCAGCAGACATTAGATCCAAAGGATTTTGTTGGCAAATCAAATGTGGTTTCATGGCCCGGAATTTTTAAGAGAAAATCTAGAAATATATATCCAAGAAGAACATTATGACACGTTACCGGAAATAATATAACTAAATTTCGAAAAGTTATTGCATATATTTGTAGGTTCAAACATCGGACGCTAAATAAAGTTAAAGCTTCTTCAAATACATTATCTGTTGAAAAATTGAATGAAGCTAATTCTATCTTAATTCGAAAGGCACATTCGAAATGTTTTCAGCAAGAACTTAAAGATCTTAAAAAATCGAATAAGGTTTACAGTAGTAGTAAAATTTTAAGCTTACACCCTTTTCTAAACACGGACGATATTATTAGAGTAGGCGGAAGATTAAATAATTCAGAGTTAGGTTATAATCAGCAGCATCCAATTATTTCACCCGATAAGCATAAGCTACCCGAATTAATAATTTTAGAACAACATCTAAAGAACTTGCACGCGGAAATTCAAAATTTACTATTAGTTATTCGATTAAACTTCTGGCCTATAAATGGGAAAAACTCAGTCAAAAGAATAATACGCTTTTGTATAGGCCATTCACAAATATATATATATATATATATATATATATATATATATATATATTATATATATAAGACAGGTGCGTCGATAATGTATATTTCTTTATATATTTTATTTATTCTATTATTTTATATATTAAGATGCGCAACCTTATGGACGAAAATGTACAATAGGATGGCGACACCGTCGCATCGATCGAAGTGAACCCGAACCCGAGAATTTTGCCAAAAGCTTGCGGACAGTCTCTGTCTGCCTGCTTTGCATCATCTGCCCTGAAAACACAAACAAACTCGGGCGCTTTGAGCTGATAGCTATATATTTGTGTTCTGTGCTATTAGGTCTAATACATTAAAACTAATCCGTAAGATTCAACTCGCTAAATGTGTATATGCAACACAGAACACAAATATATAGATATGCAATAGATGAGTAGCCTACGCAATGCGAGTGTCCGGCGCGCAGTCATAGATAAAGAATATATATTGGGTATTGGGTTTGGTGATTGATCTCGATTGTCAAAATCGGTAGAGCTGTGTACTCAATATCGATATTATTTGTGTATGTGCATATGTTAAACTATTTTCTTGTGATACCTCTTAGTACCGAAATAAGGAACATATGCCTATAGGTTAATAAGCAAAAAACGTAAAACGTTTGTTTTGGCGAGATCTACGCACCCTTACATTTTGGCAAAATAGTTTCGGAACACCCTGTTTATCTATATACAATAGGCAATACCGCTTCTCGCTTACTTTCTGCTTAATAAGCGGCGCAGCGACTTCGGATTGTCTGATTCGCTATTTTCGGCTATATATTTGTGTTCTGTGTATGCAACCAACCACTTCTCTATATATTTGTGTTCTGTGATTTTCGGCACGGCACAATCAGCAGACCTCATTTTGCTGTGTGCTTGCATACATTGACTATAAAAGCGCCATTTTAATTTTTTTAAATATTTATCATAAAGAAAGTTGAATTCATTAAATGGTTTTATGGAGGCAATTCGGCAGTACAATGTAGAAATTTATTCTCAGTAAATTTTGAAAATAGACCGATTCTTTGTGCTAAAACCATTTTAAATGTCATGTCAAATTTTGAGACATCTTTTTGCCTCCAAGAATGTAGAATTTGTCACATCAAAGCTCAAGAACCACCAAAAGGATCCAGCAGATAGAATGGCGGGAAGAAATGGTTTGTTGTACTTTAGTTTTGGATTCAACACGATCGAGCGCATCACATCAAATTTTATTCAAATTTAAATATTCATACAATATATTTGAGTTCTTCATAGACATTGTTTTTTTTTATAAAAAAAGTTGTAAAATTTTGGTGTTAAAAATAATTGCAAATTTTAAATTTATAGTTTTCTTATTTGGTGGTATAATTAAGTATTTATTAACATTTGCTCTCATTTGATGGTGGTGGATTACGAATTTTTTTAGTGTTTCGTTTTTATGTATATAGGTACAAATATAAGTATGTACAAACAAGTTGCAGATTTCGCTATTACACAATAACTTATTTAGTTGGATATCGCCTATCTTTCCTAAAAATTATCTTTAATATGGAGTTTTGTATTACCCGTAATGGTTGTAAATTACTTTTGTATGTTCTTCCCCAACGTAACGGAAACATTTATTGTATGTTGCCAAAAAAAAAATGGCGCAACAACAGATCGTTGTATATCAACACGAAAATCCGATCACGGGCTCAATCACATTGAATTCCCAGCAGCGTTTTCCCCGAACCGCGTTGAAAAGTCCAGTTCAGACATCTATTAAGGTGCGCGTCCACATTGAAATAAAAATGTCATGAAAATTTTATTTCATGAGACATTTATTTCATCATGGGTTTTCACAATGAGGATAAAATTTCTTCACTCACAAGTTTTCGCGATACTTGACATTTACTATGACATTTGGTCAATTACTTTGAACCGTTCTAGAAACATCCCAATAAGAAACCCGAAAAAGGCCAATATTTTTAAATTGATTTTATGATAAATATATATATATTTTTTTGTAGGTGATAGCTACCACTCACTTATGTATTTATTTCGTATACCTGTTTGTACTATATCAAGAATATCCGCAATTTATAATATTCTAAAAGAAGAATACCTACATGTAAGTTCCATAAATTATATTTATTACAAAAGTTGTATTTTACATTTTAAATAATGCAGATCCGCTTTCCTCATAATACTTCACAAGACTAATGTCATTATCCTCATCATTGGCAATGTCTTCTACCGGGGTATCATTAACTGCAGGTGCCAATGGAATTATTTACACAAATGGATTGAGACTGTGAAGGTTTATTATAAGTAGACAGCTGCAACTGTGAAGAAATATCGCTTGAAATCGCTAGATCTTCATTAATAGACATCCGCGATTGAGACAAATTATCATTATGCAGCCTGGACCCATAGCTGTCATTCATATTTAAAATGATTCGCTGTATTTCTTTTTCAAATGCATGTTTCACAATTCATCCGCCACATAGTCTCCAAATATTTCAAAGGAATCTGCTGTCTTCGACATAACTCCAAGACATCGTTCCAGCAAGATTTGCTCTTGGTCTTTTTGTTTCTTTTTTCTCAAGCTTAAAGATGTGGTTGTATCTTGAGACATACAAGATGACGGTGTAACACGTGATGTAAAAGCCACTGGAGTGTTGCAATTCGAAGCATCTGACGTTGAAGAGTCTCCCAAAACTTCTTTGCTATACTCTGAATAATTACTTCCTTGATCTTCTGATAAATTACTTTGTGAGTTATCATCAGTCATATTGTCTGAAAACAAAACATTGTTTCAGGAACATAGTACCTAAAAAAAAGAGTTTTCAATACGTGCTCCTTGGCAAGAACTCTAGATAACAATAGTTTGAATATTCCAAAGCCTAGGCCAACTTTAAAAAATTACCAATCAAGTAAAACATTACTTTTTTATCTAAACTTTTATTTAATATAACGATGAAGTTAAACCAATAACAATTATTATTATCGATTATTAAAAAAATAATTTTATCATACTTAGAATTTAATTAAACCAATAGCAGTATCTGAAATATTTTCAATTTATTTTCCCATCAAGCCTATCTGGTCCATTTCAACCATTAAACCTATTGTTAGTAAATTCGAATTCAAAGACATTGCAATAAATTATTGTAAATGTTTAACTCAGAAGATCGAAAATATATCCAAAAAAAGAGAGAACATAACTCTTAATATTTTACTAAGTGTTGAAAAATAAAATATAATAACTTTTTTAAAAATATTAGAGAATTACATAAAAACATCAATTATTCAAATGTTCAAACAACCCCCATTAACAGCTAAACAATATACTAACCGATCATAAATTTCATTTCTAACGTTACTAAGTTGATATTGGGAAATTTTATTACATTCTAACGAAATAGCGTTTTGTAACTGTTTTAGATTCTTAAATTTTACACTGTTATAAATGACACTTTTTAAATGACCCCACAAAAAGAAGTCATTCGGTGAAAGATCAGGTGACCTGGCTGGTAATATTAAACCAATAATATTGCCGTTAAAAGCATTTTCCAACCACTCTCTAACCATACGGGCATTATGGGCCGGGCAACCATCCATTTGGTACCAAATCATTTGATCTTTCTGAACAACTTCTTCCAAGGCGGGTCCAATTTGATTTTGAAATAAGTCCAAATAGGTTTCAGCTGTTAGGTTATAGTCCAGAAAAAAGGGTCCAATGATTAATGTCCGATAATTCCCACGAATACCTTTTTTTTTCGGGGATATTCTGTCCGAGTATGAACAAAGCGATGTTCATTTTTTTGGCTCCAATACCAGCAATTCTGAACATTTGGTTCATTGTTGAGAGTAAATGTACATTCATCGGTAAAATAAATATTTCTTAAAAAATTCCTATCATTTTTGCTCTTTCCATCATTTCAAAAGAAAATGCCATTCTTCGCTCTTCATCTCCTTCCTGCAGCTCTTGATGTTTTTCGAATTTATAAGAATAATATTTGTGTTTTTTTAAAGTGCGAAATACCGTTGTATGATGTTTATTTACCTATTGCCCAAGAACCCTCGTACTAACCATCTTGTTTTCCTCCACACTCAGTAGAATATTAAGATCTCTGTTCTACAATTACCCTACTACAAATACCCTATTAGAGAAAAAGGCAACATCGCAACGCCGCTCAATCGTTGATTCCACAGGGCACAAGGAATCTTTACCAGTGACATCAACAAAAAATATTTACATGATAAATATTTATTAATATTAGATTATGCTTTACATTATAAACAATATTACCGTTTATGACTTCATTATGCGTTTTTTAATGGACTTCATGAGAGTAAAGGTACCTATCTAATAAAAAGCATTTTTACGGAAA
The DNA here is from genome assembly GCF_022605725.1 of Anthonomus grandis grandis. Taxonomy (NCBI): domain Eukaryota; kingdom Metazoa; phylum Arthropoda; class Insecta; order Coleoptera; family Curculionidae; genus Anthonomus; species Anthonomus grandis. The sequence goes on along the minus strand of NC_065553.1, from coordinate 31,053,492 downwards.
TATTTTATAATTATTATGGATTTCTTAATAAGTTTTTTTTTAGGTTTATTTTTATCATCCCCTATTCTACATTTATGATGAGGTTCTCCCTTGATATGATGTTATGACAATATCGGATTTACTTGTGAAAAGATCGGCAAAAATCGCCTTTTTTCCATTTCCCACTAATTCTTTACAATTGTTCACAGCGTTACAATAGTTCACAGAGAACTAAAAAAGACAGAACTTCACAAATGCTGAATATAAACACAAAGCCGTTTGACAAGATAATATTTTGCAAGATTACATCAGCTTTTGCTTGAGGTGTTGCAATTCCAAATTTTTTAGAAGCGGTTTTAGGAATATAAATAATAATATATTTTTTCTTGCTTTGAAGATGATATTTTTGCGTTTAGAATAAGATATATCTATTTCTACTTAATTATAATTCAATGCAAAATCTAGCATCAATAAGTGAAATTATCACTGTAAACAAAACGCCCCCCTTGCCCCTGTGCTCACGTTGAACCCAAACAAAGATGTTTTTTACTAATTCTAGTCCTTTGCTTTTTGTTATTAAGTACAAGTACGTTGGAAAAAATACGTTAAGAGTTCATAAGCGGTAATATTTATAAGCGATTATTAATAAATATTTAACACGTAAATATTTTTTGACGACGTCACTGGTAAAGATTCGTTATGTCGGTAGCATCAACAATGCGAATCAGTGTTGCGATGTTATTGCCCTTTTCTCTAATATACGTTATCTACATTCATTTAACTTTGAATATTGACTTTTTTATAGAGTATCTTATCATATTTTATTTAAAAAAATGCTTGATATTTAATTAAAGGGGAACAGTAGTGTTGTTTTGTGCCAGATAATATAGTGTTTTTTTGTCATGTCTATATAAGCCTTCAACATCAGAGATGTTGCAAGCAAACAAATTGTCTATAGTTCCACGACAATGCTAATTCTACCCTTACAATGTTCTAGGAAAATACAATTTTATTGTTAGATTGCAGAATTTTTGAGTGTGCACTATTATTAACAATAAATTCTGAAGGTAATTGATTTTTCTAAAAATAGAAAAGCAGTTATTTGTTTTACAAGGATTCTTTTTCCGAGAAAAACGATGAAAGTGCCTTTTCAATTTATTTCATTTCAAAGGGTGTACATGTGAAGCTATCTAATTTTTTCTAACCAAATATAAAATTAAATAAAATATCAATACTCTACAGGAAACTCAAAAACTTTCAAGGCAAATTTTCAGAAGATACATCTAACATAGTTATAAGATGAATCCAAAAAGCTTTTATTTTAATATCGATTTACCAATGTATTAAAAGCTATCGACAATATTCAAAAAGTCCATTTTATTATGTTGCCATCAAAAACAAAAATTTTATATTATTAAATATAGTATTACACAATTATATATTTACACAATCATTCATTATTTGGACGCAGCCTACAAATCATTTCCTCTATTTTAAAATAAAATTAATCGATACCTTTTGTCACTACAACTTGTGGCTCGAAATCTTTATTGTCTACGATATCAATAATTTCATTCTTGTTGAAGTTGATTAAATTTCGAGTAACAAGCTATGATCGGAGCGTCACGAACTGGTGCTGTTTACAACATTCACATTTACATTATTTTTCTTCAAGGATCTCATGCAACTACTACCCTAAAATAGTCAGAGATTAATCAGAAATTTTAGGTTTTATGAAGGCACAACATTATTTATTCCCATTTGTGTCGTTTTGGTAATCGACTGATCAAATACGAACCAACGATTTTTTTAACGACACGAACTTTCAGGATTGTGCGATAATTCTTCCGACGCGTATAAGAATGCTGACCTATTTTTAGAAATGGTACCGTCTAGAGTTGTTTTGGATTGAGCGCACCATACATAGGGAGTAGAGGAAATATTTGGTTGATAAACATGCTTAATATCCAACGTTGCCAGTGATAACTCAATTTTAACAAAAGAAAAAAAATATAATAAATTAGTGTAATTACCCTAAATTTAAACATTTATTATAAGGCAAGAGGAAGAGTAAAACTCATTTAATAACCAAAACTATTTTGTACTATATTTATACTCAGCACTAATATAATTAAAATTTTTTAATTCGGCTTCTTTAAAGCACCAAATTTCCCTTCGCCCTTAGATAGTCTCTCGATAAAGATGTTTGGCAACTGCGCTCGGTCTATTGAACCATTAATAGTGGGAGAATTAGAAAATCAGAGGTATGTGCACGAGAATTTATCTTTGGAAGAATGGTTACTACAATTCCAACAGAATAATAATAAGCCTTTATTACCAACAGGCAACTTGCCCAATAACAGGAAACAGTTGCAAAATAACGAAAAATATAGTTTAAAGAAAAAAAACACAACACAAACCTAAAAGAATGAATGAAAAGTAAAGTCACAATCTCAAAAGTTATCCAAAAAAATAGAACAAATAACTATTAATATGATATAAAACCCAATTATAAGAATGAAGCACCTCCTCATTATGTAGTTTTCGTTAGGCAATAGTTAGATAATCATTATCCTATTATGGTTGGAAAATAATGGCCACCTAGATCGCCGCACCTAACCCCTCTTGACTTCTTTTTATTGGAGTCAACTAAAATCTGTGGTTTTTAAAACACAATCTGAGTAACTAGAGCAACTCCAGCGTAGAATAGTTCAGGGATGCCATGCTATATCCAGAGAAACATTACGTCAAGAATTTGAAAATAGGCGTTACTATTGTCTTCAAAATAACGAAAATCATTTTCAACATTTAGTTATTTATTATTTATAAAATAATAATAAACATTTCAAAACAATGTTTTTATTATTTTCCTTGATAAACGGATAATTGTTTGAAATGTGGCTTTCTGTGGTATCATTGTAAAGCATTTTAAGAGCTTCAAGATGATACATCACTGCACCCCCCTTTACAGTATGTATCAAAACGTTTCCGATGAAATAAAATTATATTACAGTTTTTTTTATTTATTTGTTTTTATTTTGTATTTTAAAAAATACAACTGACCTATCAAAAAACAACATGAAATCTTTAAAATTCCATAAGGTTTTACAACGTTGAATGGTATATAAATGTGAGTCCATTTTTTTCGAGAAATGAAACACGAAACGGTCTCTTCTCACATTCCTTTCTAATTGCTACAAAAAAATATTTCGTGTTTCATTTGTGGAACAGCATTTAAGTTAAAATTTGCTTACAAAACTATACAGACATTCACTGCGGCAATCAATCACTGATCTCATATTTCACAATACAATCAATGAACCACTTAGAAGTTTTATGCTGCAACTCCTTCATGTTGTAAATTAAATCGGGGGGATTATTGTGAGCGTACAAAATAAAATTGCAACAGCTGTATGTGTTTGCCCCCATAGGCGCAAAAAAGGGGTGTGTGTATTCACTTTCACAAGTTCGGGTGGCTGGAGGTCTGTGTAACACCTTTCCACCACCAGCCTTTATCAGTTTAACCAAATACTCCTTCTCCACCTACAAAAATTATTTTTTAGGATGCAATGAATTACCAAGCGAATAAATCTGTTTACTTTTAAATGGTATATTTCCACAGGTTTTACATGGTCTTCGATATAAAAATTGATGCCATCAAAAAGCTTTGGCAGTTTTAGAATAGAACTCATTGTAGCTTTTTGTATTCCTTTATTTAATGTTGGATCAGTTGATAGAAAAGTGTGCTCAGTAATATTTATGAAACAGTCACCTTTTATGAGATTATCTGCCATGTCTTGCGTTACGAACTGCAACCCTTCTAGCATAGCTTGAAGAATTTTGAAAGACATTATATGGGTCGTTTTAATCATAAAATGTGTGAGGTTTCTTTTTACATCCATTTTATTTGCAACTTCTAACTGCTTGCAACACTGTAATTTTACTTTAACATCATCATCTACTGTATGACAATAAAGACAAACTTGTTGAGGCAAAAACACCTCAAAAGTTTTGCCATTAATAGTTAAACATTCACCTTTCAATATATCCAACAAAGGTTGAAATTTGGTGCAATCTTCTGGTTTAAGGCCTGTGTAATCCACCATATTTTTATCTGCCCCATATTTTAATAGCAATTGTACCATTTCTACATTATTAGCAGAAGCAGCTTGGTGCAAAGGAGTCGTGTACTCTGGTCCTGGAATGTTTATCAGGCACTTCTTTTTCAAGAGATATTCTACGATCTCGAGGTTCCCAGTTTGGATTGCTTCATGCTGCAATTATTATAAAAAATAATTCTTATTAGAATATGTGAAATATTTCCAAAATTGATTAATTCTGTACCCATTTATTATCAAGTTCGTTTATCAAGAAATTCAATTTTATCGAATATTTTGAAGGGAATAGAATGATGTGACTTAAAAATAGTAATTCATACATAAAATTATTATACAATTAGTTTTACAATATAATCTGAAACCACATTCAAATTTCAAACTTCCTAAATAGTATGTACTTATGAGAGGGGATTAATAATTCTTTGGGTGTATTTCAACTTCGTTACCAGTCTAGAAGTAAACTGTGCAAAAAATGGAACCAAAGGTAGGCGACTAAAAAGTTCTTAAATTAACTGGCTAACATTAACTAACAAAGGGTGGTACTCCTAATGAGTTTTTATAATAATTGAAAATAATTTTAGGTGTATGCAGTGTATTTTTACTATAAAATAAAAACAAATTGTATTTTACTTAATTGTGTAAAAAATGCTTTTGTGGCACATGCATTGGTGTATCTACTATAATGCATGCAGGATGCAGGTAAGGAAAGTACCGCGCTCGGGCAATCTTCGCAAGGACACTTGACATAAGCGGCATGATCCATATTTATTATACTGATTAATAAGTTACTTGTAGTTTTAGAATAATCAGTTTTATTTAAAGTAACCCTTAGGTTTCAATTTATATATTAATACCATAATATTAAATGCCTGTGGAACTTAAACCTGTATAGTTAATTTTTCTTAATGACAGCTTTATTTTAAAATAAACATAAATCATTACAGTCCATATAATATACCTTAAAATTGTTCATTCAATTTTTGTAAAAAAATCATGAAAGCCTCATCAAGCTGAATCAAATATTGTGTATAAGTAACTGATATCGTTTATAACAAGGATTTTAAAATTTTTATGTAAAAAGTTGAATTATTTTGTTTTTGTATGAATTTTGGAAATTACAGTGGTTTTAAATTTATATTAAGTCTTGTATATTAGATTAACTTATTGATAAGACTTTGTATATTAGAATGTTCAAAAAAATCTAATAAAGAACTTGATCAGTTTCTGAACTGCTTTAAATTCAGAAATACATTCTAGTTACCGAAAAAATAAGCAACCTTTTACCAATCATGTTTATTTAAAATAATTTATTTTAATGGCAGTTGTTTAATTTAAGCATTGTGAGAGGGTGTATAAAGCAACATATAAGACCATAGCCTCCCTAGAGCATCTCAAATTTCATGTTACTAATTAGAGAAACTGTTGTTCAATTTGTTTTCCTCAATAAGGGTCTGATCACAGTAAAAAAAAACTATAAGAAAACACAAGTTTCTTAATAAGATAAAGAAGAGCAGTAGTCTAAATGCTAGCCTGGATGAACACCAGATGGGACCCGAATTACCTAGGCTAGAAAATGGCTTCTATTGGATTAGTAACACCTGAACCAAGACAATAAAGTTTCATCAATCCCAAACAGGTCAAGCTTACAACTAGTTTTTGAAATAAAAGATAAACTTTGATATGGGAGATTTAAGTGATTTAAATAATGAAGCTGGCGAAAAAATTAACAGCTGGTATAGTGGTGAAAAACTAAAAAAAAACGCGAACTTCGGCAGCAGAAATCAAAAATATTATTTAATTTTCAACAGGAATTTTCACATTATTGAATATTCATCTAAAAAATAGAAATCGATTTAAATGAGCTGTTTCAACCTACGAACTCGGTAAAGGGTATACCATCAGCAGCAAAATAAGCACAATAAACAATCAGTAACAAGTTGTGATATAAATAAAACCGATACGACGGCAGAAAGACTTAGATCAGAAAACACCCCTGAGCAAGCCCCTGAATAAAAGAAAGATAGTGCTGCAAAAGGCTAGAAAGGGAAGAGGAGGTAAACTTCGTGAAATAATCCAGAATGAAAATGTGGAAAATGTGATATCTATTTTTTTTATCGATTATCTAAGTATTTTTTTCACTAGCTGATAACCAAATATGAAAAACAATATAAAGGAGCTTCTGAAGATGAGGACTGTAACACTCTGAGAACCTGATACCGCAGTAAACATCTGCGGGGGTTTAGCAACCTGTCAGGCGCGTCTCCAGGTGGCGGATAGGAGAACGGCCGGAAAACCAGAAATGGTTCCGGTTAACGGTGACTATAAGGGAAGCCAACGGGCCTACACCCGTCCGAGCCAACTGAAGGTCATCGTCGCGGACCAGCTATACACCGTAAACCGTCCATTCGTCGCAACGACCCATGATCCTGAAAGGGAGCGTGGGGTACGTGCTGATGAACTGCACGGGGGTCTGGGCTTAACCACCCGGATCGCGTGGTGACCAAAAAACCAAAGAAGGGGGCCAAGAGCAACCTTTGCCAGCAATGGCGGGACCTAAAGGAACCGCTGTTGAGAAGTCAACGGCGGGGCCGCTGAGAAAGCCAAAGAGGGACCTGCCGGGAGGAAACGACCGTCGGGGGCTCAAAGACGGAAAGCCAAACTGTTGGCGGCCAAGGGAAGGGGGGGGGGGCGGGGCCCAAAGAGGCGCTGACACCCACCCAGACCAAGGCCAATACGAGCGAGACGCAAAAACGACATCGCTCGGAGGGAGAAACTCCGCCGGAGTCAAAAAGACCCAGGAAGAAGCCCAGGGGCACAAGACGGGAACCAGGGCTGTCCTATCGGGATGCTGCGGCGGGGCTAAGAATGGCCATAACAGCCAAAAAATACCCCGAGGCATTCGTCTCGGAGGAGCAGGCAAACACCCTAAAGGGCTGGCTGCTCAACAAAACGCTCGCTCTGTAGAGCGGATCACAAATTGCGCCCAAGTTTGCAGGCGTAAGCCACGGTGGGGGAATCCTTCACATCACCTGTGTCGATGAGAGCTCCCTGGGAAGTGGCTGAACTCCAGATAACGCAGGACGGCAAACTTCCCAGACCGGTGAAGGCAATAACCTGGGTGCCGGGACCTACTGAGGAACCTAAAGCACTCCTACACAAGCTGGATGTTCAAAACAATATCAACACCAGCTTGTGGAAAGTGCTCGACATGAGGAAGGACCAGGACGATAAGGGTTGCCTGGTAACGCTCCTCATGGACGAGAAATCCTGGGCCAAAGTAAGGGAAGCGAATCAATCGCTATACCTCAACTTTGGCAGCATAAAAATCAGACTCTTGGCCGGCAGCCAAGAGAAAGAGAAGAGGGACCAGGCAACCCCTATGAAAACAGAGGGATTGCCGGGAACCTCTTCTTCCTAAAATCGCTCTCCGCAATGGGTGCGAGGCTGATACAAATAAACCTCCACCACTGCAAAGCAGCCACTGCGGCCTTACAAAAATGCATAGCCGACAACAATATTCAGATAGCCCTGATTCAGGAACCTTATACTTATAGGGGCCAGATAAGGGGACTAGGAAACCTCAACGGGAGACTAGTGTCAGACCCAAAAGAGGGACCTAACCTAAGAAGCTGTATCTTTATAAGAAAAGATATAGAGGCCACACCGCTGTGGGAGTTTTGTGACAGGGACACAGCGGCGGTCAAAGTACAAATCAAAACAGCGGAGAGGAGCTACGATACAATAATAGTATCAGCATACTTTCCGCACGATCAACAAGGGGAACCACCTCCGACAACAGTTCGGAGGTTGATAGACCATCAAAGATTAGAAAACCTTATAATAGGCTGTGACGCCAATGCTCACCACACTATCTGGGGAAGCACTGGAACAAACAAACGAGGCGAATCATTATTAAATTACTGTGCTGCCTCCGGTCTAAATATACTTAATGTGGAGGACGAACCGACCTTCGTCAACATACTCCGCAGAGAACTAATTGATCTAACCATTGGCAAGGGACGCATCTGCGACCTCGTTAAAAAATGGCATGTATCTGACGAACCAAGTTTGTCGGATCACAGGTACATAAGATTCGATCTAGAATCTATGGATACAAATCCGGAGACCTACAGGAACGCCAGGAAAACGGAGTGGGACCTCTTCAATGAGATACTAGGACGCGAACTGGAGAACTGTCCAACGGAGGCAAAAGACAATGTAGAGCTCGAAGTGCTGACAGAGTCAGTCACTGAGGCTATTAAAGTTGCTTTTGAAAATTCATGTCCACTAAGCAAACCGCGTCAAGCAGGGAACACCTCATGGTGGAACCAAGAATTGGGCGAGCTAAGGAAGACAGTAAGAAAGCTTTTTAACAGAGCCAAAAGAACTGGCGAGTGGAATCTATACAGACAACACTTAACCAGGTACAATGATGCTATAAAAAGAGCAAAGAAAGAAGGGTGGAGGAAGCTATGCCGGGACCTAACAGAGACACCAGCATATGCTAGACTCCACAAGGCAATATCCAAAGGGCCACGACAAACCCTAGGCTCTTGTCTAAAACCCGATGGAGAATATACGACAACCGAGGAAGAAACGCTTGGCTTAATGCTGAACACGCACTTTCCGGGATCGAAAATTCTCCACCAACCAGAACATACCCAGGACCCAACTCCTATCATTCCGAACAGGGGCAAAAGGGAACACTGGGAACTAGCAAAAAAGGTAGTAACCTACGAGAAGGTTAAATGGGCGATAAATTCCTTCAAACCATTTAAATCTCCCGGAATGGATGGCATAATGCCAGTCATGTTACAGCGGGGTAGCGAACTGCTGCTGCCTGCACTATGTAAAATAATGCGGGCAAGTCTAGCCACGGCGCATATACCAGAGAGTTGGAGGGAAGCAAAGGTAGTATTTCTACCAAAGACGGGACGCGACTCCTATGCGAAACCTAAATCCTTCCGACCAATCTGCCTTACATCATTCCTCCTAAAAACAGAGGAAAAGCTTATAGAAAGGCATATCAGGGACAATGTATTACGGGTCAACCCTCTACATCGACACCAGTATGCCTACCAAACAGGTAAATCTTGCGAATCAGCGATTCACGAGATAACCCAGAGGGTCGAACAATCTCTGAACAACAAAGAGATCGCCCTAGGAGCTTTCTTAGACATTGAAGGAGCATTCGACAATACATCATATGACTCAATCAACCGTGCGATAGCAGCACGAGAAATACATCCCATGATTGGCGGCTGGATAACCCAAATGCTAAATCATAGGAAAGTAGCAGCAAATCTCAACAGCACAACGGTTAAGGCCAAAGTGTGCAGGGGAACACCTCAAGGGGGCGTACTGTCACCGCTGCTGTGGAACCTTGTATCGGACAGCTTGCTGACACGACTGGAGAGGCAGCTTATCCTCGCTATAGGATATGCTGACGATATAGTCATCCTTACACGAGGGGGTAGTCAGGCTCATGTATTCGAAAAAATGCAAAGAGCCCTGACTACTATCGAGCACTGGTGTGAGGAAGAACAACTAAGGGTAAATCCCACAAAAACTACTCTGGTTTCCTTTACCAAACAAAGGAAACTAGAGCCCATTAGAAACATAAAATTTTATAGAGAAAATCAGCGACTTGAAGATGAGGTCAAATATCTAGGTATAACCCTGGATAAAAAACTCAGCTTCAAGAAACATGTAATCCAGGCTACAAATAAAGCCACGAAAACTCTTATGTACTGTAAGAGAATGTTCGGTAGATCATGGGGACTGTCACAAAAATGGTACATTGGATGTACACGGCAATGGTTAGACCCATCATTACATACGCAGCACCTATATGGTGGCATGCGGCAGAAAAGAGGACTGTAATACAGATACTTAACAAAACACAACGAATAGCATGTCTGGGCATAACAGGAGCGATGTCAACAACGCCGACTGCTGCCCTAGAGAACCTGATAGGACTAAGCCCGCTATACTTAGTGGTACGGGCTGAAGCTATAACGGGGGCGAAAAGACTGCTGTCAAATGGCGCAACAATCCTATCGAAAGATGGGCACAATGCCTTATTTGACAAGATACAGGACCTTGGGCGCCTGGCCCTAATAACATACAGAACCAAGGTCACATACCTAGACAAACCTTTTGTCATCAAAGAGAAAAGGGGACCACTGGACGCAGAAGCGGACAGGCTCAGGCAAAGAGGTTACTCAGTATGGCACACGGCAACCAAACGATCCAAGATCGGGGTAGCTGTGGGCATGGTGGAGGACGAACAACAGGGCAGACAACTTATGCTAAACCTGGGCCTCGAAACAACAAATTTACAGGCAAGCATAATAGGAATACAAACCTGTGTCCAACTGATGAGAGAAGGGCTGCCAAGAGGCAAACCCTTCGCAATTTTCACAGGAGACCAGGCTGCAACACTTGGACTACAACAGTTCGAGACTAAGTCAAGGACTGTGCAAAGCTGCTGGGAGGATCTCAGGAACCTCGCCGAAGCGCAAAATAGGCCAGAGATAATCCTAGCAGAGAATATGGGCAACAATAAGGCTGCAAGAAGGGCTATCCAACTTGCAACCCAGGGAGCCAGCAACAGCCTGGTAGGCCCTGAACCAACATGTTCTGTCAGCGATAAGACCTGGAAGAGGGAAATCGGCAACTGGCTAACAAACCAGAACAAACTCTACTGGGAGCAGCTGCCAAAGATGGAACAATCCAAACAACTTATAGGCAGCCCACCCTTCAAGAAGGGTGAGAACATACTGGGCCCCTCCAGACAACAACTGCGAAGGGTCGCAGGGCTATTTACAGGCCATGCACCCAGCAGGAAACACCTGCATACGCTAGGGAAATCAGTTACCTCGCTATGTAGGGGATGCAATGAGGAGGACGAAACAACTCTTCACATACTGTGCTTCTGTGAAGCATTTAATCAAACCAGGGCAACATTCCTGGGGGAAGAGAAACCCTCACCAGAGGGTATAAGAAATCTACCACTGGGCAGAATCCTGGACTTCCTTGAAGCTACAGAATTAAACCTGTGGGACTAAACATATGGGACACAATAGGACTGCCTCTTAGCAGACCGCAGTGTAGGGAGCCACGGGGCACCACTCAGCGGTGGAGTTTTAGTGGGTATAGGACGAAACAGACTCGACACTGAGTCCCACACTACTGGGGGCGGCGCCGCGTAACCAGTGTTCATAAAGAATTTCTCCACCGACCCCAAAAAACACTCTGAGAAATGCTTGACTTTTTAGCGCATAGAATAGGACATCTTAAAAAAGAAACGATTTTTTGAAGAATTAAAAATTCCTCCGAAATAGCAGAAAAAGAACTAAAAAAAAATGAGAAAAAAAATTGTATGCTTCGGTTAGTTTGAAGGAAAAACAATTAAGTTAACTCTGAACAAAAAGAAATTGAGTAAACCAAAAATATAAAAATTGAAAACAATGAAACTCATTCTCGAAGTACTGTTCAAATGGTAAAACAGCACATATCTGGAGAAAAGGTAGGAACTTAAAAAAAAATGGTGCAATACTAAACAGCTATGACGAAAGTCAACGAGGAAAACTAATAAATATTATTAGCAATAAAAAAGTGGTGTAAACAAGTACCCAATGTTTATGATTACACAGTTAAACTATTATAATAACAAACTATTATATTCTTAAATATTTTCCTACCGTTAAAATAATGATAGGGCTTATACTTTACATTGATACTTTTTTGTAAATCTTCTATAACTTAAATACAATGTGCATTAAATGTATATTAATTTTTTTTGTTTCCTATGCTAAACATAAAGAACAGGGTCACTCTTTTCATGCACAGCGGTCTATCAGGGTGGCCTCTAAATTGACAAAAACACAAAGTTGACCACGGATTAGATATATGGGAAATTATTTGTTTTTTTTTTTATTGTTTAGAAAGTCAATTAGAGCCGTATATATTTTGATATTTTCGAGCGCATGCGAAGTGCATGACTTTAAAGGGTTATTCAACTTTTACTTTCTGTTCTAAGTTTTAATAGTAATGCTTCAGTTTCTTGAATATATTTTTTACACTCTAGAAATACGTGATTTAAATCGCTTATAGTGTTGCAGACGATACATTTATCAGATGGTAAAACTTGAATTTTATTGAGATAGGCTGGGAAACTAGCAAGTCCAAATTTAATTCTGATAATTGTTCTTACAAAGCGCAATATTTTCCTTTGATTTGTTCGACTTATTAGATACAGCTTTTTTAATATTAGAGCAACATTACTAACACAAGGAGAGTCTGATAAGGGATCTCTTTGAGTTACTCAATTTTTGGCTAGCGTATCTACGATTTCGTTACCCCTTTACCCATGTAAATGTTAGATTTTTATTCTGATAAGTTATATGTCTAATTAGTTTCTTAATTTCCCATATTATAGGATTTACTTTGACTATGTGTATTCGTTTTCAATTGCTTGAAGTCTGACGAAATTAGTGGATTTATATTTTAATGCTGTAAATATAAATTCCTGCTTGATTATCTTCAGCATTTTTGAAGCATCTGTATATAATTGTAAGCTAATTGCAATTGTGGTTTTCATTAATCATTGGATAGTCAGTAAATAAAGGGTAGTTCATTATTGTGCTTTGTAAGGAGCTAATGCTGCTGCTTCTAATGCTTTAACTAAAAATGTTTTAACAGACATAAAGCGCATATCTACCTTTATAGTAAGCTATTGGAGGCAGATCCATTAAAATAACATCCATAATCAATTATAAATCTTATGTAAGACATAAAAAATTAAAACCGTCGTTACGTCACGTCCCCACCAAGTTTTTGTTACGTCTCTTAGAAAGGCCTTTTTCACATTTAGAAGATATGCTGTTAACATTCGCTTTCCAAGTAAGCGAATTTGATTTATCTAGAGCAATCTCAAAACCATTTGCTAATGACCAATTTGATATTTCCCTATACGTTGCTCGTTTTATACATTGTTTATATTTTTACAAGTATTGTATTATGCAGATCTCATCAGCATATTGAGTAATACTGTAGGAACTTATATTATGTACATCAGCAGTTAACATTTTTCAAGAGGAGATGGCGTAATACAGACCCTTAAAGTAGACCCGTATATTTAAATCTAGAGCCAATTTTAGAAGTTTACTTAAAATTAATGAAAATTTTCCTGTCCGAATATACAGATAATTAATGGATTGTGCAATATTATCTGGTAAATAATACCAGTGAATTAGTTTTTCGTATACTATGTTTAAATCTACGGCATCAAAAGCACTGTAATCAAACTTATAGTCAGGAGCCCTGTATGTAGTTTCAAAATACCTAGTAAATAAGTTTACAATATCTTGACCATTACCAGCAACCTCGGCTTCCATATGCATGCTATTGGGGTATGAATCAGACCTACGCAATCTATTGATGTGTTTCCAAAATGAAGAAGGTTCATGAGAAATTTCAGTATTTAATCTTTCAATATTTGACCTAAAACATTTATCACAAAGAGTTTTACATTTATTCCTCAAATTTGAAACATTAACAGAATCCATGGGATTATTTTTGAACTTTGTGTGAGCAATCTTTTTTTGAATAACAAGATTCTGTAAGTAGTTTCTACTAAACCAAGTGTGAAAATTAGATGATTTAAAATGTTTAATTGGAACAAACATCTCAATAGCAAAATAGAGAGCATTGTAAAAAATATCAATGCATTTATTAATACCTTTCTGATTAAAGGCAGTAGCCCAATTCATGCTAGCAAGGTAATTATTAATTGCAAAAAAATCAGAGTTTACAAAATCATAATAATAAACATCATACTTAAGATTTAAATCACAATTAATAGGCATACTTATTTCATAGGCAGGATGGTGGTTTGTTGCCAGTGATAAATTTTCAGTGGCATATATGACTTGCAAAACAAAAAAACAGATCAAGAATAGTGACAAGAACTACATAGCACATTTGCAGATGACTCAGCCATCTCAACACGCAGTCCGTTCGATAATAATAACAATAGAATATCACAACTAGTATGAACACTGAATGAACACATGATGAATTACAAGATCCATGGATGTAGAGGCAAATTCCTCATAAATTAATAAAGGAGAAGCAGGAGGGATGAAGATAGCACCAAAAATAATATTCTTGTCACTGCAAGATACAAGCACAAAAATGTGTTCCAGGGTTAAATCACTGGTCTGTAATAACCTGGCTTTAAAACATTTACAAACAGCAATCAAAGTGCCGTCACCCCTTTGCCTCCCTGTATTTGTGTAACTTCGATCCTGATGAAAAATATTGAAGTCAGTGAACTTTAACTCCGAGTCCAGAAAGTTTTCATTAAGCCAAGACTCCACCAAAATTACAACATCACATATGCAACTGTTGACAGCATTCCGCAGATCAGCTATTTTAGTTCGCAAACCACCCGCATTATGAAAGTATACATTTAGTTTTTTGGAGTTGCTTAATAACATTATTACACTTGTTGGATCACCTTAGGAATGCCATTAAAATATTGTATGAATAAGGACTGTTCTGTACGTGAGCGCAAAGTAAGTTCTTCATAAGCATTTTTTATTTGCTTACGTTGAATAGATGTTAGGACAGCTTTTATTTTAATTTGACAATTACCAAGTGATTTATTATTTTTTAAAACAGAGGATGTCAGCTCACTATTAGGGAAAACCACTCTTAAAGGTCTCAATTTATTTTTGTTCAGTTTGCCAAGACGATATGCTTTAGAACTTGGACAGGTAATGTTTAGTCTTAGAAAGCGTTCAGTTAGATAATTCTTGTCGTGATCTAAACGAACTGGATTTTTTAGCGTTACTCTCAGGGATATCATAAAAAATAACATTCCTGGATCTGGAAGCTCTATCATGCATTTTCTCGTAAATCTCCGCAGGCGTCTGCTCAGCAGTCATGTTAGCCTTACTTATCCTCTGAGAATTTAATCGATCCTGCTCATACTTGAGGTCCTGGACCTCAGATCAAAGATCAGATACCACTGAGCCAAGCTCGCCTGTTTGAATAGCCTTAATTTCATCCAACAAACATGTAAACTTAGTGTTCTGTTCATTAATAGCATTAAAAATATTTAATATAATCAAAACAACATCCGACACCTCAATATTGTTTGTTTACTAGATGATCTTGAATTTTCTCTCCTAACCTCGAAAAGTCGTCAGCTGTTTCAGCGAATTAATCCTGAGCACTGTTCGAAGCATATGGCTTTGAAACACGTTTACAGGGTGTAACGAAATCGCTGTTGGCGACCGCAGTAATGGTCTCATTCAGGACCAATTTTATTCATATTTTTCTGCTAGACCTTCTGCTGTGCATTGTCAGGAGCAAAGTATTAATGTTTGCTGATGATATAAGGTTCTTTTGCCCAATAAAATCAGATGGCGATTGTCTACTTTTGCAAGCAAACCTAGACAGATTCCAGCAGTGGTGCATCTTAAACAGGATGGATCAGAATGTTTCCAAATGTAGCGTTTTTTCGTTTTGTAGGGGAACATTTACTGCAAATGACCTCAGGTTAAATGGCATTTCTCTCTCAAAACCAGACAAAGTTAAGAATCTCGGTATAACTCTTGATTCCAAACTTTCTTTTACACCACATTTCCACAATATGGTCATCAAAGCTATGGCAGCTTTGGGCCTTGTTACAGTGGTTCTTTCATTAAATATTATAAAGATTTTATATTGCTCATTGGTTAGACCTATAGTAGAATACTGTTCTGTAGTGTGGTCACCATCCTATCAGGTGCATGTTCAATGTATTGAAAGGGTACAGTGGAATTTCAATAGAGTGGCTCTAGGATGGGTTTAGTTAGAAGGAATTTTACTTATGAGGAATTTTTGTCCATTCTCAAGCTAAACACATTGGAATATAGGCGGGATGTGCTGGACATGTGTTTTCTACATGGTGTGCTCAATTCTCATATAAATTGTCCTGAGATTCTGGGCAACATAAACTTGTAGCTTAATGTTGCGACCAGGCAAAATTGTCACACTTGCAACTTCAATATCCCCTTCCATTCAACAAATTTTGGGCAAAATGAGTTCTTTACAAGGATTTTGCATAAGGCAAATAACTTAACTTTAGAGAATAAGTGTTGCCTCTTTGATTCATCCCTTTGCTGTCTTATAAGTATATATTGAAAAATAACTTGTGATGGTTCACATATTGTGTGATATTTGACCTCTTTTAATCTAGGTATTTTAATATTTTATTTAAAGTTTAGGAGTGTATGTGATGTTTTAGGATTTTAAATGTACTTGTATGTATATGGATATGTGTATTTATGTTAGTCTAGATATAGCTACTTTTGATAACTTTGTATTGTAAATGGAAGAACCGTTGATCAATAAATACACAAAAAAATACAAAAAAAATAAATAAAATTGTAGTAGTAGTAGTTTATTGATGCTAGTAACCTTACAGTCTTACACAAGTCATAAAATTAAAATCAAGAAAAACAGTGTATGTAGAAACTAAAAATACAGTTCAATAATAATTGAGAGATTAAAAATTACATACCTACAAGTCATTACACAAATTTAAAATCAAATACCGACAAAAACATATAAATATGTATATTTATATAATATATTATTATGACTTAAAATATATATTTAATATATATCTTATTATGACATCCCAACAAGAACATAAATACTGTTGCTGAACAAAATTATCATTGTAATAAAAAAGCACAATAAAATTTAACAAAAAATCTGAGCTCATTTGTCATTCATCCAGAGGCATGGTTATAAACTCATCAACAGAATAAAAGTTGTGTTCTAGAAGAGTATCTCTGATGAGTAGTTTGAATTTTTTAAGAGACAGCTGGTGAGTAAAACATTGTAATTTGTTGTAAAGACTATGTGACAGTGAATTATTCTTTGATTTTTGTAGTTTTAAATAAGGGGGACATATTTGTTGTGCACCTCTTTTATAACTCTTATCTTCTATCTAACTCTAATCTTTGTTTTTATGAATTTAAACAAGATAGTTAAGAATGTATAGACAAAGGGTTAAAATTTTTAATTATATGAAAAATGGTCTACAGTGCTCCCTACAGTGAAAATTTAAAATCATCCTCAGAGCTCTCTTCTGGAGTTGAAACACTCTTATTGAGTGAGAAGAGAACCCCATAAAATTACACCATATGAAATGTGTAAATAAAAAAATGCATAGTATGCACTTAAAAGACTGCCTATCCATAAAGCCTCTAAGCTGTCTCAGAAGAAATATGCTTGAAGAGAGTTTTTTGTGTAAGCCATCTATATGGGCAAACCATGTTAGCCCATCATCCACAATCAAACCCAGCAGTTTAACACACTCTCCCACTTTGGACTCGAGGATTACTTGACACAATTAGCTTCTGAGTTTTGCCTCAGTTCAAGCTAAGTTTATTTCCCTCAAACCATTTCTTGGTCATTTATATAATAGAAGTCATATTGGTCTGCAGTTCCTCAAGACGCTCATATGACGAAAGCAATGTTGTATCATCAGCAAATAAAAAGAGGGATTCAGCTTCAGAAAGGTACACAGATTATTAAGTATAAATAGGATAGGTGATAGATAGATGACTGACCCCTGTGGGACTCCAAACTTTACAGGACAAATACTAGAGACATTACCATAGTTTCCAATGCTTTGAAGTCTCTCAGTAAGGTAAGATCTGAAGAAAGAGAGGACCACTCCTCTAAAGGCCTTGCTCAGGCTGCACAGAGTCAGAGCAGTGTATTTGCCTCCCTCAAAGCCGTCAACTACCAGGCTGATAACTGCTTAGGTTGTTGATAGACCAGTTCTAAAACCAAACTGGCCAGGGTGCAAAATGTTATAAAGATTTATGTACTTAGTCAATCAGGTCTTAATTAATATCTCAAATACCTTTCCAAAAATGGGTATAATGGATATGGGTCAATAGTTTGATGGGGTCCTGTTATCACCCCTTTTGAAGATCGGTATAACCCTGCTAACTTTGAGATTTGTTGAAATTGATTGACAAAGACAAACAAATATTAACACTGATAATGATAAAATAATAAAACATATTTCTTAGCAATAAAGTAGTCAATACAATAAATACATGTTATAGACAACAAAACAAGTATTTCATCACAGTCATCTCTCATCCTCATAAAAATCATCCAAGCTATAATATGCTTGACTCAATAAAAATGTCTCAACTAACTTACTAAATTGCTTATCATTACGAATATTTTTATATTCTAAAGGCAAGTTATTGTATATTTTGATCCCCTCATAGATGATTGAATGTTGGAATGTAAGAGGACTCTTGGGGATGCACAGACCCAAGTTATTAGAATTAAATCTTGTCATATGTGCATTTTTTTGAGACTCATTAACCTAATGTAATGAAGCTATTCATGCTGATGACGGCTAGATCATTTATGTAAACAAGAAACAGTAGAGGAGTGTAGAGGACTAAGTACTGACAATATATAATGTAATAATCACATAAAATGCATATATCACATAAAATTATATGCACTAAAATTATAAAATTATATGTACCTTTATCAGAATATCTTTATGAGAACACTTTAAATATTGTAAAACAACTGGATTTAAGTTTGCATAGCAAAAGTAGAATCTGTGGGCAGATTGAAGAAAACAGTATTTCTTTAATTTATAGTTTTTCTTTTAGTTCAGGTTTACATTAATTAAAAAGCATGTGGAAATCTTAAATAAATAAATTGGCCAAGTATTATTGAATTAAGTATTATGAAGTGGCAGTTCAAAAAAAAGTGTATAACATAAACACATATGGGGATTAAATTTTGCTTTTCACAAAAATACTAATGAATATAAAAACTTACTAATGGAGCCCACCCAGCATAGTCCTTAGCATTAATATCCACTTTGGACTCAACCAAGTCCCTCACTTGATTAAACTTTTGTTTTTTACATGCCAAATGTAGTAGGGTCTCACCTTTGGCATTTCTCTTTGCTGGTTTCTCGATAAAGTTGATATGATAAGTATTTCCATGATATAATAGGGTATGTAGTACCTGACAAGATTTCGGAATAGTTATCGTATTGGAATCCTTTTTATTTGTATCTTTAGGGATAACATTGCTAGCCTCTTCAAGCAATTCACACAGTTCTAGTAATTTCTCGTTACAAAGAAGCATTATATTATCGTAGTCCAGATGCTGGACTTCGTAAAACTCATTACAGTCCGGGCAATTGTGGTCTTTTTTCGAGGATTCCAAGCAATTCGTGCAAAAATAGTGGCCACACGTTTTAATTCGAACGGGGTTTTCACATTGTTTCATGCACAGGCGACAGGCTCGGCCGTTTTCTAAAGAGTCAAAAATGTCTATTATGCCTGTTACTAAATCCATAATTCCCTCTCAGTTGAATATTTGCATATTTTTTTAAAATGTAATCCTAGGGAACCTGACCTACACCACAAAACACTAGAGAAGTGAATCAAGTGAAGTCGTTGCATACAAACTGATGTGTGTGAAGCTAGCGTCTGATCGATATCCAGCAACAAAATCGAGAACGCAGCATATGTCGGTTGCCAGAAACCAATTTATAGTCCGAGCTCCCTGTTATTTAATCAATATAATGCCCGTATCTCCTAAAATTCCCAAGGTACTTTAATAACTTTTGTCCAGATATTAACAATGAATACCTAAATCGACATACGATGGTCTCAAATATAAACTAATGTTTTGTTGTGAAAATTAATTAAAAAGTCAATCCCTTGGGAGTTTTGGAAGTTATAGTCGTTTATATTTTTCTACATCTAACACTTCAATAATTTTTACCAAAAAACTTTCGTTTGTCGAGGTTTGCAACCACCTAAAATCAGTTTAGATATTTATTATCTTTTATAGAAAAAAGTTTTATCCAAATCCTTTTCTTTGATGAATTGAATTGAATTTCAGATGGTTGCAAATCTCTACAAACGAAAGTTTTTTGGTAAAAAATTATTGAAATGTTAGATGTAGAAAAATATAAACAACTATAACTTCCAAAACTCCCAAAGGATTAGAATGAAACTTTTTTATGCAACTAATAATAAATATCTAAGTCGATTTTAAATGGTTGTAAATCTCTACAAACCTTTTTTGGTAAAAAATTATTGAGTTTTGCAACATTCCTTAAATCTCATCACTTAAAATGTTTATTATTAATATCAAAAAAAAGTTTTATTCAAATCCTTTGGGAGTTTTGGAAGTTATAGCCTTTAAGTTTTCTTTTCTACGTCTAACATTTCAATAATTTTTTACCAAAAAACTTTAATTTGTAGAGATTTGGAACCATCTGAAATCGGTTTAGATATTTATTAGTAATTGCACAAAAAATTTTCATTCGAATCCTTTCGGAGTTTTGGAAGTTATAGTCGTTTATATTTTTCTATATCTAACATTTCAATAATTTTTTACCAAAAAACTTTCGTTTGTAGAGATTTGGAACCATCTGAAATCGGTTTAGATATTTATTAGTAATTACATAAAAAAGTTTCATTCGAATCCTTTGAGAGTTTTGGAAGTTACAGCTTTTAAATTTTTTTTGTACATCTAAAAATTCAATAATTTTTTACCAAAAAACTTTCATTTGTAGAGGTTTGCAACCATCTAAAATCAATTTAGACGTTTATTATCTTTTATCGAAAAAAGTTTTATCCAAATCCTTTGGGAATTTTGGGAGTTAGAGCCTTTTTCATTTTTTTAACATTTGACTTTTTAAGTAGTTTTCACAACAAAACCTTAGTTTGTAGAGGCTTATGACCATCGTCAGTCGATTTAGGTATTCATTGTTAATATCTGGACAAAAAATTATTAAAATCCCTTGGGAATTTCAGGAGATACGGGCATTATATTTATTAAATAACAGGGAGCGCGGACTATAAATTAGCCGCTGGCAACCGGCATATGCTGCGTTCTCGATTTTGGTTGCTGGATATCGATCGGACGCTAGCTTCACACACATCAATCAGAATCAATCGGTGTGCAGCAAGTCGAAAACGTCATAAGAAAACGTAATATGATCTATTTTTATTAGTTCAAGCTTCGACCAATGGACGAAGAACGTTTTAAGCACGCGCATAACCCTTAACTCCAACTAGATATCTATCTCACCATGTTGGCTTCATTCTTCTCGCGATGTTGGAAGCATCGAGTTGATAAGTAAATGTTTTAAACATATTTAAGGTTATATTTGTAATTTTGTGAGTTCCAAGTAAAATGAGCATACAAAAGTTAGATACAAACGTAATATCGAAATTAAGAAGCTCATTTAACGTCAACAGTGTAACACAATGTGTAGTCGAACTGGTAAGCAGTAAAATTTTGAAAAACAACGCTAAGATGGTTTTTTTCAGGTTTGTAACTGTTTGGACGCCAAATCGTCCGCCATAGCAGTTAGAACTAACCTATTAACTTTTAAAGTTCAAGTGGCTGATAATGGCGAGGGCATTAATAGGGAAAATTTGGAGTTTATCACGGTCCGATATACCACCAACAAATGTAGGACGATAAAAGATTTAGAGAGACAATTAAAAACCTACGGGTTTCGAGGAGAAGCGCTCGCCAATATTGTTGAAATGTCTGATAGTGTTCATATCAGCAGCAGACACAAAGATTCTGTAGCCACATTTACAAAAGTTATATCGAAAACCGGAAGCGAAATTAAACAGGTGAAACAAAGACCGAGCGTGGGGACAACGGTAACGGTTTTCGGCTGCCTCAGTTCAGCACCAGTGAGGCAGCAAAGAATCGTACCGGAAGTGGAATTGGAGGAAATTAAGGGACACTTAGAGAGTCTCGTTATAATTAATCCAAGAACCTCATTTACATTAAGAAATGACGCAACTGGAGATATGCTACTGTCCAGTCCGAGACATGATAGCATCATCCACGCTTTTGAATATTTGCATCCAGAAGTTAATTCTCAGTTCACTCTGCTAAAAGCAGTAAAAGACAGGATCTTGGTGGAAGCCATTATCCAAAAAGAGCTGATTTTAAGTAAGAATTATCAGTATTTGTACGTTAATAAAAGACCTGTAAAGAGCCAGAAAGTGACTAGACGTATAAGAAAAGCATTCTTAAGAAAAATGAGTAAAAAAGGTAAAGATCCCACATTTTATAACACAAAAGAGCACCCTATATATATAATGCACATTAAATGTCCCCAAAAATGTATTGATAATATTGATGAAGAGGTCGAGTTAACTTGCTGGACTTCGGTACTAGCTTGTGTAGATAAGTTATTAAGTACTTTACTGGAAATTCCTGAAAAAAGTTTAAATAAGCATGGATTTCAGCCTATTCAGAACCCTCATAAAGAAAACCTAAATTGTGGGGTGTCACAATTAAGCTGTGCAGTCCAAGCCACCGCTTACAAGAGAAAAGCTACCCTAATTGATAGTCCGAGGAAATCACAACGTGTAATAGAAGACGTAATATCACTTACACCTGGAAAAGTACCTGCAAAGTTGGGATTTAGGCATACACAAACCACCGGAGACTATCAGATTCAGAATTCTGAAGCAAAAATAACGGATGAGCCTAAGATAGTGAAATCGATCATGAAAAAGCCGCTTGGGATCAATGTTAGGCCTGCAGTTGAAAACTGTAAGGAGATGAATGCAGTGAATTTTGATCAACGTTCAGTATATTCAAGGTGAGTACCATTACTACTATATTGACAACCCTATAGCGTAAGCCAGACAAGAAGTAAATATAGGATTTTTAAAATTTTTTAAAGTAAAAATAAATTATTATAAATAAAATTAATAGATTTGGATAAAAAATACTTTATTATTTTTATTTCTAAATATTGTATAAGAATAAACCTTGAAATCTCTATAAAAACTATTAATAAAAGTGCAAATCTTGCAAATACGTAGTAAAAAAATTAATAACTACCGACACACTTACTTAATTAATATATTATGGACCGCCCCCATCAACCGCATGACGATGCTGGAAATCTTACTAATCTGTCTAATGATTAACCAATAAGATTAAAGATATCTGGGAGCCAAATACGAAATGTTATAATTGCCTGCACCAATTCTCTATTTTACAGTTTATTTGTAAAAGGCGCCGCTCAAAGGCTTTCGTTATATACAAAGTAGGCCAACCAACTCGAAACAAGGCTGATATTTCATAATATTGCTTTTCTAAAAAATCGCTTCTTGGACCAGTCGATTTTTATTTTGAGGGGGAAATATTTTGTGCATATCATTGCGTTGAATCCTGATGTAGCTTTGCAATTTCAACCTTCAACCATCTTATAAGAACATCCGAAGAATTTTAAAGATACATACATTTCACTCCTACAAATTTAATCTTGTACAACACTTGATAATTTTAACGGAACCATTAAGGGCCACAATTATCGATAATGTTCTTGACGAAAATCCCCATCTAGTCTATGAGGTTCACACTCTATCTTGAGAAATTAAATGTCTGGATTGGAATTTATGGCAATTTTATAATTGGCGTTTTTTTTCTCCAAGGAAATCTTAGATGAATCCACCGAAGAGGATCAATAACTGGCACGTGACTTGACCACGTTAGATTTTGTTATAAGGTCGCTTACGCCAGCGTATCGTTGATGAATGTCGGACCATTAAGCCAGAAATGCTTCATAATGTCTGTTTTGAACAAAATCTTTATTATTGTATGGATGTAGGAGGCCAAAACTTTGAGCACTTAATGTCATAAACAATGAATTATACAAAAAGCAAACACGTCTTTTTTTAAAATATTTCTTGATTTTGTCGTTGGACTTATTGAAAAGAGAATTTTATGACCTTCATTGAGGTATCACTTAAAATTTAACCCAATTTCATTTAACGGATGAAGCTGACACCTGCGTAAGGTTAGTACTAAATTAATTTCAAAATAAAGCACAAAAGACATTCGATAACAAATTTAACGGATTTTAACATTTCTTCAAGAAACCGTTCGAGAAATAGTTTTTTTTTAATTTTTTCTCCCTAATTTCTCAAAAATTGCTGAAAAGGCGCGTTGAAAAGGTAATTCAATTACATTTAAAATAAGAGGGTTTGTTTGACTTGACCCCTGATCGCATTTAGGATTTTGGAGAAGGAGCTCACCACAAAATCTTAAATTTCACCCAGCATCGCAATTTCAGCCAGGGGATTGAAATTGCAAAGCTGATCGATAAGCAGAAAAACTTAGCCCCTCGCAATAAAAATCGACGGGTCCGAGCAATTTTTTTAACAAGCGGAATGGAATATCAGCCCTGTTCCGTTTTAATTGGCCCGTCTTGTATACAGGGTGTTACTTACTGGCATGTCATCATGTCATAACTTTAAGAGGCAGTTCCTGGATAAATTTTATACCTTACTTATTACACAGTTTTTCTTTTTAGATCAACTAGGTAAATTATCGGTATTATGCTGAAAAAAAATCCGAGTACCCACCCGGATTTTGTTTCTTCAAAATTATCATCGACCCGGTCGAGCAGCAGATGTTGTGCATCATCAAACAAAAATTAATGTGTAGGCTGGTGACAATTTTTACAAAATACCTTGGTACAGAAATAACGCGACTATGACGTATTCCCTACTGAAAATGCAAATTTTGAATCTAGTTTCAGCAAGATAGTGCACCTCCTCAGCATGCTGCTAATGCATGTACGATAAATTCTTATTATTTTTTACTGCGATAGATGGATTAGACGTAAAAAGACAATCAAATATTGAGCAAGATCACCTGACCTTACTTCATAAACTTAGGCAGTACCTAAGTAAAGTCCATGCTACAAGACCCAGAAATATTCTTAAATGAAATTCAATTAATTACGCCGAATGTTTTAAGAAGTTACAAAAAAAATATTGTCATCGTTTAGGGCTTTGTCAAGAAGTAATTTTAATTATAAATAGTTACTTACGAATAAATAGTTTTTGTACAATTAATTTTTAAAAACATCTTTTAAGACACCAACAGCGCATCAACCTCGATTTTAAACTAGCATTCGTACAAGGTGGCACAAAAGGTATCATTCAACTTTAAAATATATATGAGATAGGTCCTGACCCCTTGTGGGATGACTCAGGTAATTTTTTAACGATTGATCACTTTCTCAACATAAAAAAAATACGAGTCAGGTTTTTAATTTTCATACCTATAAAACATCTTTTTCAATTTAAAGTCAAGGGTTAATTTGTTTCAGAAAGATAAGTAATGAAAAAGGCTCATTCCCTGATTGAAATTTCTGTCAGCAAAAGTAGTGTATCATATATTGTTAAAGTTTTTTCTTAGGAAGCACATGTTACAAGAACCCAACCTTCTTTATTAAGTTTTTTGTCCAACAAGTGATATAACCTTATAAAAATTTGATTTTGAAGAAGAATCAATGTACAAGTAATGAAATAATCTTTTTAATTGCCTGATGTAAATTCAACAGGAAATTCTTTCGAGCGAGACATAATGTCTATCTCTGGTACATCTGGTCATCATCTTAGCAGTTAATATTTTAATAAGAGTGACACTATGATCCTAAATCAAATCCTTTAATTTTTGTGAGCCAAGTTTTATTTCTTATGCATATTTTAGTGTTTAAATCAAAAGTGAAAAAAATATATCAATGGACCCACTGCCGTTAAGATTTATTTTCTGGTATAAAATGATTTGATTACCAATACTTTCTACTGCAAATTGTTATAGATTGATTATATAAATTCGCACCCTTTCCACACCGATTATTTTTCCAACCTTTAGGATTATCTGTTTTAGATTAACAACAGATGAACACAAAGGTAAAGGCCTAATAATGGACATGTTCCTAAAATCAACTCAAGTTTACAAGCAAGATGACCAGGAGGTATTATTAGACGAGTCAAAAGAAACAGTGGAAGAGTCAAATTTTATGTATGAAAATAATGTGAATGATCATATCCGTGGAATCAACACGACTATGTCCATAAGTGTAAATCTCAAAAAAAGAAAATTAAGTAACAAGATACCATCTGCTGTTTATAATAATCAAGTAAATTGTTCGGAACTTGATAGTTGTTCCAACTTATTTAGAAGGTCAAATCTCGATAAAGCAAAAATGATTTCCAAAGAAGTTCAAACCAGCCAGATATTGCTGAAACAAAAGAGCTTTCAAACAGAATTAGCTGAAAAGCTGGATCAATTTTCTTTGGAATCATTTTCGCAAAGAAACGGCGATTATACAATACTTATGAACAATGCTGAGCATAAACAGAAATTCCGAATGGTGAAAATTGCCAGAGATATGGTTAATGCAGAGTGGCCTGAACCATTTAAGCCGTTGAAAATATGCCATTGTGAACAAAAAGGAAATATGTTCAACTTCAAAAATGCAAAGTTTAAAATTCCCGAGACGCCTAGGTTGTTTTTCAGGGGATTAAGAAAAGAATCACCAAAGCCACCAAGGTATCACGAATGGAATCAGTGCTCCGAAAGTCCGTATTTTAAAAAGTCAAATATATGTGGTTTTCAAGTAAATCAAATTGAATGTAGAGATATTCCTTCTTACTATAAACGAGATAAATTTCATAATCTAAATAATATGCATGCAAGCTATCAGCATCACGGTACTGGAAATTATCCAGCTGTAGTAAAAAAAGGCAATCAACCGTTAAAATATTGTGAAGTGCAACCTCATCTAGAAATTTTTAGGAAAAATTATTTAAATCTCCATACAATTGAGAACGATAATCAGATAAAACAGTACCATCAGCAAAATGGAGTTCAAATTAATCGTGAATTAGGAGATTGGAAAAAGCAAAATCACCAACAAAGCAATGTGCTTAGAAATCATTGCGAAGAAAATTATAATCCTGTGTTCGGATGTCCTCCTTTTAAAAATTTACCTATAAATCAAGTTGAAAATCCCTATTCCGTACCAGTTCATCAAATACCACGCCATTTTCCAAACGCTCAACACATATCGGAATACTGGTTTCAAAACGAGCCCGAGTCAGAATCTGTAATCAGACATATTAAAGATACTAAAATAACACCTAACAATAATTTTAAAAATGCTCATTTGCATAACCTAGACAAAGACTATCAAAAAGCAGCTACTACATTATTAAAAAGTACTCATATACCCCAACATCTAAAGCATGAACCTTTTGGATTTCAGCTGCAAACAAAATATAATGGATTAAAAAATGTCAATCAACAAGACGAACAAAGATGTAACCCTGAAGATATACCTTTTGGGGATAACCAGAAAACATCAACCAGATATCAAAACCAGGTTAACTTTAATATGTACGGCCTGCAAAATGAATATAGGGTTCACTCTGGTTTTCAAAAGGAATGTAGAGATTGCAGAGATAACGAGCCTGGACTAGCATGCTGGAAACATCACAATCAAAGGGAATATTTACCTGAAATTCAATACAAAGTTCCGAAAGAAATATTTAGGAATTGTACTGACATAGATGCTCTATGTCAAAATGAAAATCTGTATGCGGAGTCGAATCCATTTCCCGTTGGTCGTGGGCAACCGCGTTCGAATAAGCAAATATTTGAATCAACTAGACAGGAGAGCGAACAAATAAATAACAGTGAATGCTGTCAAGAACACTACAAGCAGAGAGAAAACGTTAAAAATGTGACCAGAATTGAAAGCAAACACTCTGGAAATATCAAAATATCATCCATTCATAATAATCCATCTGATTTCATGGTCCACCAAACAGCAGATCAGTATCAGTCGCAAAATGAATTCAGATTTCATGAAGAACCATTGCCGAATGATAAAATGTTTAGTTTGGAACAGTGCAAGGAACCCAATGCTATTACAAAATCTTTAGGATTAAACTATCACGAGTCTCATCTAGAAAGGTACTTGCCCGAGAGAGATATTAATATATCGTCCAAGTATATGACACTACAAGACAGCCAAATACCTTTAGTAAGCAAACCTTTAAATAAAAAAGACTTTAATAAAATGGGAGAAATAGAAGATAGATATTGTATGGGCTCACCTGACTTATTCTTTACCATTTCCCCCGTCAAACAAAATTCAACGGATCTACAGGAACTAGGTCAATATTGTGATCGGCAAAATATTATGAAAGTGAAAAATGAAATTTTACAAGTGAAGAACAATCCTAGAGAGAATTTTTTAAGTTTTGAAAATACAGTAAAAGATAAAAGCCAAATCTTAATAGATTCGCAAAACGAATGGTTGAAGCAAAAGAATGAACACGGCAGAAAATTCTATATAAATAAACGAACTGGTAAGTTAGTTGATTTCATTAGTGTGGGATAAGTTTCAGTGTGATTTGTAGGTGTAGTAGCAGTTAAAACGCCAACCATTTCAAATGACAAATTTATTTTCGAAGAACGACTGGGTTTTATCCCTAAAGGAATGTCTCCTGTGATGGTTGGTCACAAGGAAGTAGATAAAACTCTCAGTGTAAACGCTAAGAAAAAGCTACATAACATGATTCTACAAGCTTACGAAGACGAGCTGCTGTTTGTTAAGTGGAAACACTTTATTAATGATGGTATTAGACTACTCATTAGAAACTCACACTTTGTTAAAATATTTATTGTAGATCCCAAGTCCTTCTTTGAACAAATCTATAAAGAAATGTCCAATCAGTCTGAGGGTTGCGTACCTGTTATTTACGAATCCGACTTTAAAATGTCTAAAAATAAGCATAATTTTAATGCGAATATATTTGGCGATATGGTGGTGTTAGGACAGATCGACAAAAAGTTCATTTGCGCATTATCTGGCGACATTTTGGTCATGTTTGATCAACATGCTGTGAATGAAAGGATTAAAGTGGAGAAATACATTAAAGGTAAGTCTACAGATTTTTTTGAATATTCGAATCAACTTTCCTTTCATAGAATATAAAGGTATGAAAATTTCATGCGTAAAAAAGGTAACAGTGTTTCTACCCAACAATGACTTGGACCTATTAAAAACCCACTTGCCTTATTTGGAGTCTTTAGGACTGGGGGTAGATTTTTTTACAAACGGACTGCATGTTACTGGAATGCCACTATGTATAAAGGAAAAGTTTTCGGAACAGGTAATTTCTGCTCTATTAAAATTTCGGAATTTATATTTTCACTTCCAGGAAGACATTGCCAAAATCCTCAACTTGCTGATAAAAGACACAGTACACTTTTTGAAGACTACTCGTGGTTCGGCAATCAATCATTTGCCCAAGATAATTCAAAACATTATAAATCATAAAGCTTGTAGAGGTGAGGGAAATTAAAATATGACTTGTAAGTTATAAATTGTATTTTTTCAGCTGCTATAAAATTTGGAACTGAATTATCCAAGAGAAAATGCCAGAATCTTTTAGCAGGCTTAGCGAAATGTCAATTGCCATTTCAGTGTGCCCATGGCAGACCTACTTTGGCACCCATCTTGAGCTTAGGAAAAGTACCGGCAATGACAAAAAAGGTAAATGTTTTATTTTATTTGGATTTCACGCTTCGAAAGGGAAGAAAGTGTATTTTGAACCTAATTAACTATTTAAAAATCTAACATTCTGTAGAACCTTTTAATATTTTTGAGTTAAATTACTTGATCATAATTAAAAAACGTTATGTTAAACTCGGAAGCTAAAATATAATCTTTTAATTTCTGCTTACAAAAAAAAATTTTCTAAAGCAATTGAAGAAGAAGATTGAAGTTTTACCGTCACCTAAAGACCTAAGGATGTCTCAGATAAACCAAAATTCATCATTTTAGACCTAAAATGTCTTAAATAATTCGAAATTAAAGTTTAATAAATAAAATCGATGAATTTTGGTAATAAATTTTTGAATACTAATACATTTTTAAAAAAGTTGGATATGAAATATAATAATTTTATAGCTTATTTATTAAAAATTAGCAACAAATGATAGTTAAGAGTACTTCTTTTTATAGAGCGACTATAAAATTATCGTCGCGTTTTTACCGTTTGTTAATAACTTTTCGCTTCGGTAGCCAATAAAATACTCGACATTTAATTCAACTTAATTATTTTAATCTCGAAAACAAATACATTTTTGCAGGAGGCGCTTAAACATTTTCCGACTCAACTCAAATAAAAATCGGTCCCTCGGTTCAACTTTCAGTCGCCGACTGAGACTGATTCTGCTAAATCTATCTAATATGTGGATCTTTGCCGGGTGGCACAATTTGCAATGATTCCAGAAGAAATTTTACTAATATTTTATAATGTATTTAATCTACCGGTTGGCAAAAAGAAGACTACACATAGGTATTATAAATGACAACACCGCTTCTCGCTTACTTTCTGGTTGATAAGCGGCGCGGCGGTTTCCGATCGTCTGATATAAGCCATATTTTAGCGAGTAAGCGGCTATAAGCGTCTTTAAAACCGATTCCAAGCGATCTATCGGTTTTAACCGCGGTTAAGCCCTTGACCAGTCCCTTTATAACATAACCAATCGTGTCCGCTTGGACGTGTTTGGTTGAAGTAACTTCGTAACATCTGGCAATTGCCTTGCAGCAGAGCCATCAATAAAACAACAAGACAACTTCGTAACTTATCAGCTGTCGCTGTCATCATTTTATTTGTTTGAAAATAATACCCCAGACGCCAGTAATGTTATATGTAATAAGTTGTTAAACATAAATATCAAAAAAGAAAACTAGCCATAATAAATTTTGTGTCATCTATAAAAGGAAATAATTTGTTGTTTGTTTTTTTTTTTTCCCGCAATTTTATTTTGCCGCAAAGGGCAAATTGGTGACGTCACGTATCTCAACACGGTTATAACTATAACCACTTGGACGTGTTTGGTTAATACCATTTAGGAACGGTAATTACCGATAGACCGCTTGGAATCGGTTAATGACATCTCATTCGAGCGATCAAGTCATGACGTGACCGTATAAAGCTACGGTTTGTTAGAACAGTACGCGGCGCCACACACACACATTCTGCTGAACGCTGCGCACGTCCGTTGAATTCAAACGTGTGTAAATAAAGAAGAGCATTTTGTTAAGTTCTGCTTAGGTAGGCGCACGACAGACAGCGTCGACTGTGTGCGCTGAAATCAAACCGAGTTTGACGCAGTCGTTCAGTTAAGCTGAAAGTGGGCAGATAAAAAACACATTGAAAAATGGCAACCAAATTTTCTTTAGAGGAAGATGAAAAGTTGATTGATCTTGTACGAGAACCTCCTCCATTGTACACTGTGAAGAGTAAAAGTTTTAAGGATAATGTTGTAAAAACTAATATATGGAAATAAATTGAAGAAAAACTTCACAGGAAAGGTAAGGGCATATTTATTATTATAAAAAAATAATACGTTTCATGTATTGCACATATAATATTTTGACAATAATAATATTACTCGACACGAGACACTATATTGCCTTGCCATGGTACAGCCCTAATAGTATTTAAATAGATTTTAAAGTTATCTCTAACCTCAAATGCTTCATATGATGCTCTTTTGTCGCAAGTGGCGGTTAACTTTAACATACTTTCTTTTGGAAAATCCGGAACTCTATTGGCATTTTCGTTTGGACAAGAAATTTTGTGCAATATACAAGCAGAAACTATTATGTTGTCAGCTACCTCTGGAGCCATGACTATAGGTGTGTAGAATATTCTAAAGTTTAACAACAAACACATTATACCAAATGCATTTTCTGATGTTCTTCTGGCCCTGAAATGTCTGTAGTTATAAATGGCCTTTGTCTTGTCATGCTTTGCTTGATTTCGTGAATATGGTTTCATCATATTTCTTGTTAAACTGAATGCCTCGTCCTCCAATATTACATAAGGTTGCTGCATATTAGTACCAGGAATAACTCTTAAAGGAGGTTAATTAAAACAGTTAGCAATCTGAAAAGTAGGAATCTGCTTTCTTATGTTTGATTTTATAAATATCTCCGCATCGCCCTCTCTGCTATAGGATCCTACGTCAATTGCCACAAATCTATACCTTGCATCGACGACTGCTAGCAGAACAATTGAATGAAAGTTTTTGTTATTAAAATAGAGATCCTGTATTGGATGGAAAACGAATTCTTATGTGTTTACCATCAATCGATGCACAACAATTTGGGTAATTCCATAAGCTATGAAAATCTGAAGCATTTGCCTCCATTTGTTCTTTACTAGGCTGAGGTAAATAGATATGAAGCATACGTTTAACAATACTTTGAAAAACTTGTTTTACACATATGCTAATCCAACTATGGTGAATTCTGCATTGAAAGGATAGTGACCGGTATGACTCTCCAGTTGCCAAGAACCTGCAATAAAAATATTGCGCATTAGTGTACTAAAATTCTTCTTCCGATGACTTATTCTTGATTGGTTTTTAGATGTGGAATGTAAAAATAGGTGGAAGTCTATAAGAGATTTTTACCAAAGAAAGAGAAAGACTACACCAAAGGCACGAGTACAGGATCTCAAAGAACAGATGACACTGAGAACTCATTCCTGAAGAAATTTAAATACCTCCGATTTTTGGATTCTACATCATTGGATGAAAGAAAGTATTTACTCAAAACTTTAAAATCCTTAAAATCCCTCTGCTTTGATAGTGGGAAATAGTTACATTTTTTTTATTTCAGCACAATAAGTAACACCATGCATACTCAAGATAGCATTTAACAAGAATCGGATTTTTCGCCAGATTAAACACAATCTGAGTAGCTGGAAAAGGAAAACCAAGAGGATGAAACCCAATGTCATATAGAAACAGCAATACCTGAACATACTGAAACCTCAAATAGTTCGAAGCGATGTAAGGATACTGAGGAAATCAATATTGAAACTCCACAAAAAAAAAAGAAAACCACACATTTAAAAGACAAAAACATGATAGTTCTAAGCGAAATTAGAAAGGGACGAAAAGAAAGAACTGCTCTTTTACGCCATTTATTAGATAACGAGAAGACTGCAACCCAACCAACCGAGTCAATGGACCATGCAATAAATATGTTTTTTAATAGTGTGGCATCAACAGTTTCCAAATTTCCACCAATCAATAAAGCAAAAATCAAAGCCAAAATTATGTCTCTCGTTTCAAAATATGAAATTGATGAAATTACGCAACAAGAAATTGAATCCTTTACTAATAAACAATGGTCCAATACATTAGCGCGTCAAGGATACTATTCCGAGTCAAATTCAGCATCAGATGCCAATTTTCGCAGCCAGACTACCGCATCTGGAGCCATCTCGAATGTTTTTTCAGAAGAACCACAGTATGAACTTTTATGAATATTGTTAAACATGCATTTAACATAAATAAGTTCTATAAATACAGTAAAAGTGCTTTATATTACTTTTATCATTTACCTTAAAGTCAAGCTGAGTTTTTCTTCTGGACTAATTGGATTTTGACGCCTGTTGTAAGGATGTTTGGTAACATCAGCTCTTATATAATCTAACACTAATTGAAATAATTCTGTGGATAGTCGAAAATATTCCCGAAATTTGTAGTCGTTTCCAAATAGTCTTTTTTCTATTATTACTTTATAAGCCCCTTTCAAACATCTATTAGAAAACATTCGATTTTCAGTTTTGTTTTGGCGACGACAACTAATTAAACTCAGAAGATCCAATTCATGTTCTTCTTCATATTGATGAAGCATCGCCAGCAAAAATTTTTTAGACATAATGATCATTCTTATATTATACACTATAAATATATGAAAATGTGACAAAATACGTTTGCCTCCATCTGCACCCACCAGCATACAATTAGGAACTAACAAAACAATTGTGTGAAAACTACCGTGCAGTGTTGCCAGATGGCCCAACAAAAATTATTGTCTGGGTGAACCGAAATTATCGTACGATAGATGGCGTATAGTATACGGGATGGAGTCAGTAGGAATTCTTAGTGCGATTTTTTTATGAAGCGCCCATTTATTCAAAACTTGTAAAAAAAACGCAAAATATACACAAATAATAATATATTGAAAATAAATAGAATCTTTCAAAAACAAAACAGGTATAGATACAAGCGAAAAAGATAACAAAAATGTAGGTACGTAGTACATGTTTCAACCTACTTAAGCCTTATCTGTTTCAAAATTTATTGAAACATTGAATTATAACACCTATATAACTATGCTTCATCAAAAATAATATCGTCATCAGGATCCAAGTATTCCAAGTCTATATTAGTTGGCTTTTTATTACAACCATAAAGATTGTATGAAGTCATCGAGCCTATCATTTCATTACTTGGTTCAAAACCAATGCAACCTTTATCAAAATTTTTAACATGTTGTGATGAGTGCATAATACCATTAATTGTCGTTGTAACTAAACGATTTCGACTTTTAGTTTTAACTAAATTAATTTTGGAAAATTGTCTTTCACAGTTTGCACTAGAATGCAGCAGTGACAAAACTGATAACGCAAATTCAATTAAACTGACTCACTTAACTAACTTGAACTCACTTATTTCAAGAAATAAGTGAGTTCCTTGAATATCTTTTATTTCTCCAAGTTCGAAATAAAAGGTATCTAAATCTTCTGTTGCAGGTAGATGTTCACTAGGCGTAATTTGCAACAACCTCCATTGGTCATCGATTTTTTCACCCTTTTGTAGATCATCTTGGTCACAAATACGTAGCACCTCTTTTATTAAGAGAAATATGCTAGAGTGCAATTTTATTTGATTTTTATTAAGCATACCTAATTTGCTTAGGATAGGATCATTAAAGTCGTATCTTTTTTTATTTCTAAGCATAACGTTATTAAAAATCTTCGGCACCTTTCATAAAAGTCAATTTTCGTTGACTCATCCACGCTGTTGACATTTTGCGCAATGCCTACACCAAGATACATATTTTGGTAAATTACAAATTTACTGTCATCACTAGGATTAATATTTTTTATGTCATTTTGCCTTATGTACTGGGGATTCGTATATGTGAGAAGAAGATCTTTATAGGTGCTAACCATTTTATCATGTAGTGATGTTATTACCAGTTTATCACTTTGAAAATACTTATTCAAATCTATAAATTTTGGCAAAATCCAGTCCAGAAATATATAAAATAATTTTATATGTTTATCATGTAAATCGTAATATATTTCTTCACTAGCTAGCAAACGATGTTCAACATAATTGGACGTGAAAAATAGTCGTAAAGGTTCCCATTGCTCAAGTATTCTCTTTACAACTGATAAAAGCGAAAGCCATCTTGTTTTCGATGGGCGAAGAATTTAGTGTGGATCAACTTGACAAAAATCTTGGAATTCCTTAAACATTGCTTGTCGTTTTGAGCTATGCTTAAAATAGTTATAAATGTTTCTCGCCATATCTTTGCACCTTCTAGGCAAGTTTTTGCAAGCCTCGCTGGCACATAAATGTAAAGAGTGACAGATACATTTTTGCACCATAATGCCGGGCAGTTCGTCTTTTAATCTGCTCGATACCGAGTTTTTTTCCCAAACATACTGTTGCAGCCATCAGATGCGAATCCAATAATATTTTTTAATGGAATTTTGTCTAACACTAAAGCTTTTTTAATTTCATGAAATAATCTCTCAGCTGTTGCACCTTCATTGGCCTGATCTGGATTATCTCCAGAAAACATTTGTATTAGTTTCCAATAAAGAGTATTAATTTTTTTATTTTTTTTTATCAAAAAATCTCACGCAGACACATAGGGTTTTAATCGCAGCTATGTCAGTAGACTCGTCTATAATGAGACTAAATTTATTTAATTGTAAAATGGTATTTAACTCACTCTCAGAGCAATGACCAATAATATTTTTCATTACATGAGTTGCTTTAGTTCGATGCAAATCCATCCCTTTTGCTATTTTGGAATCCGGGAAACATTCTTTGATTATATCCGTTAAATGATCAACACAGTTAAAAGCAATATTGTGCTCTGCTAAAAAACCAGTAAGTTTTATTTCTGCCCATTTTATTTGCTTCTCTTTGGATGTACATGCCTCTTTTTTCTTAAATAAATCTGCGACTGATGTTGTTGGCATTCCTTTGATTTTTAATAAATGTTTTGCCAATTTTGAATGATTTTTTATGACCGTAATTTCCTCCGTAAATACAACATTGCAGGCACGACATCTTGCTTTTCCATTATCTACAAAAACACAACAACTCGTGCAACATCCGCTATCCGGAAACAACCACCCTTTAAATTCCTCGTTTGCTTCCCATTCTCTGCGGTATTTCTGGCTTCTATGTTTACCTTTTTTGCTCTCACCTCTTCGAATTTTTTTGTATTCAGGTGTCCTACATCTCTTTCTTTTTTCTCCGCATTCAGAAGTTTCAGAGTCTGATGAAGACATTATTTTACCTTTTTTATTGAAATTTATAAGCTTGTGCTTTTCACAATTCGAATTCACTAACACCACACCACTAAACTAACCGGAATAATAAAATAAAATCCAAACTAAACAAAAGATGGGGATTCCCCGAAAAACATAACAGTCGTGCCAACCTTTAAAACGCAAACATGAGGAAATAAAAATAGACACTATTATTTGTTTATTTTTACTTTAAATTTTTACATAATAATTTTTTTTTTTTTATAATTATGTGTTTTAAAGCATATTTTCGGTAAAGTCAAAATTATCGTACATTTTAATATTATCGTGCATGCGGTATCGTACATCGTACGAAGGGCAAAAGTATCATACAAAAACGATAATTATCGTACACCTGGCAACGCTGCTACCGTGCGTAGATCAAGGTAGATTCTGTTGAACGTTTATGCTATGCGTCGCGCAGTGTTCTAACAAACCGTAGCTTAAGGCGCTTTAAGCGTTTGTAGCAGTCTCCCGCGACCACTACAAACAATAATAAACAATAAAAAATAAATATTGATATCAATTTTTTGATCTTTTTTAGATTGAGAAGCATTATATTTCTTAGTATTAGTTTTAATTTATTTAATATTAATATATATGAGACAGTTCAGACATCCAAACCAAATAAAAATGCAGAAAAGAATAAATTATCAAAAGAGCGAATAGATTTGCAAAAAATACAGTGAAGACCATAAAGGTGAGGTTTTTCTCATCATCAATAATTTTTTTAAATTTATTTTTGATTAGTTTGTGTTTATTTCTGTGGAAAAAAAATATGAGTGAGGTTATGTTTACGCCAGTCGCACTTCCTTTTGGGCAAATGTCTGCCCTTTATAAACGTTTTCAGGGCAAAATTAATTTGTATTTTGTTACGATCTAAGAGATCGGATTTAGACTCAAAACGTTTTCAAAACTAGACAAACGGGTGTTTTCTTGTTTTAAGTCAGTCTTCAAAATGAATTCAATACGGATGAAAGGTATAGCTAATATACTATTTATACTCTATTATATTATACTATTCTGTATTATACTCTGACAGCTGTTAGACATGACGTCATTCGAGCGCAACCATATGATGACGTAACGCTTAAGATATTGTAAGGCAACCGAGTAAGGCGCTTACTCCCTAAAATATGGCTTTAGGGATTTGGCATTGTCGGCACGGCACAATCAGCGGTTCTCATTTTCCTGTGTGATTGCATACTGCACTGTTAAGTCTTAAAGCGCGATTTCAATTTTTTTTTAAATATTTATCCATTATGGCTGTTTATACTTCTTCGGAAAAAGTTCAATTGATTAAATAGTTTTATGGAGGTAATTCGGCAGTACAATTTTTAAAATTCTTAACAAATACTTCTTCTAACCGCCTTATTAGTGGGACTGGCAATATTGAATGGCCCCCAAAATCTCCTGATTTTTCATCAAATGACTTTTATTTGTGGGGTTATCTTAAGGAGACTATTATAAACATCATAATGGTAGGACGAATTTAGAGGAATTGAAAAACTGTTTTTTAAATCTGCCAATTCCATTTTACCTCAAACTCTTTTGGAAGTAAAAAACAGCTTTTACGATAGGCTAATCTTTTGTTTGGAGGTCTTTTTGAGCCTTTTATTTAGAGAATTATATGTTAGGCTTCTTATTTAAAATTTTATTTCTTGTTTTTTATAATGTTTACATTCTATTTTTATTAGAATTTTTATTTTATTTTAATAAGAAC
Organism: Anthonomus grandis grandis; assembly: GCF_022605725.1. NCBI lineage: Eukaryota > Metazoa > Arthropoda > Insecta > Coleoptera > Curculionidae > Anthonomus > Anthonomus grandis. Next base: position 31,015,324 of record NC_065553.1, on the reverse strand, counting down.
AACGCTTTAATTTTCAATAAGCAATACACAGTATAAAAAAAATTGTAATTACAAATCTATGCGGGTTTTACACATGGTATTCCTGCATTAGAAAAATATACCAATAAATATTTTTTTACCTTTTTGCCGCAAGAGAAGCCTGAATGTTTCCCTAAAACTGGATTTACACTATTTTTGGGATCAAGAGCACCCAGAAAATAGGGACTTATAAATTTTCAGGAAATTTGATGCATAACTGTAATCACTGTTCCAAATAATCGATCCTCTTCAAGCAAATTACGCAGGCTATTTCTCGAAGGCGGTGCATTTTAGAACATATTTTAATAGGAAAAAATAGTCTTATTTTGACTCCAACAATACGCTCTTTAAATAGTTTCGCCGAATTTTGTAACTTTTCATTAACACAATCTGTAACTTTTTTATTTTTAAATATAAAAAGTTGTAAGAAAATATATTTTTAATAGTTATAGGACCACTACCCAAAAATTACTTTACAAAACTACCCCCGACAAATTCATCCCTTAAAAACCACTTCAACTTTTTTTTTTCAAATGGCACCACCATTATTTCTTCTAATGTTTGGAATGCTTGTAATTATTTCAAATTAATTTATAAAAAAAAATCATGTGTTAACATCAACGTAAGGCACAAAATATTTTTTATTAATTTTCTTATTAGTTGACTTATGCCTTTGTTAAAAAGCTTAGCAAATCTTGAAGTTATTAGTATTTTATTTAAGTAATTCAAATAAGTTAAAAAGAACAAGAGTATTTGCCAATAACGGTCGAAACACTATTGACACTAGTTAAAAATTATCAGCGGCATAGCATATTTTTGAATCTGTAAACAAATAATTTAACTTGGTTTTCAGTATAAAATATTTAGATATAATCCGTCTTGGTATTCTGTTATTTTTAATATTCATTATTTTTTAATGGGAGGGGGGAGAATGGCGGCAATTCCCCCGGGCCCGCGGTTTTTGAGGGGCACGAAATTCTGAGGTGATGATTTTTCTTTTCTTCAAATGACGTGTTTAGAATTTTATTTCTATGCTTAAATACACTCAAAACTGTTAATTTACAGTATATTCTCATATTTTTAGCTCTCACTCCCATGATTTGCTGGTTTATACACGTAAAAACTTGTTCGATTCGATTCATTGATTTGATTAATTTCATGTAGGTTTCAAGTGTTCATTATTTGCGAATTAATAGTTATTTATAAAAAATATTGAAATATATTATTCAATATTCAACATCATTAAATACATGGTGTCCAATAACTTAGTGGACATAGAGTAACAACATATTCTTTAGTTGAAAATATTACGATTTGACCAAATTTGTGTAGTCAGAAAATTAATAATAACCGAGTTACAGGTTGTTGAAGTGTTCGTTTTATTTTCATTATATCTTAATAATTCATACAAAAAGAAGCATCAGTACAAAATTTGGTAATAGAGGGTCTTTGGTGTCGAGAAATTCGAAGTCATTGAACGAAGTCATGTTATTTTATGTGTAAATCCTAGAGGGTGCTCTCGGGGTCACTCCGATCAGATAAAAACTTTGTTCAGATTCTCTCACCCTGTACAAATTACTACTCGTTTTCCTCTAAATTATAATACTTAGAATTTAATATTTACGGCCCCGCGGCTCTTCACAAACGACATAAGTTTAGTCCTATTGGTCGGTTTCGACGCCGCTCCACCACTTGATCGGCAAGTCTTGGAAAAAAACACCGAAAATAAGATTGAGTATGTTTTGTCAATTCGGGCAGGGAGTGGCCGTCAAGATTTTAATAGGGTAGGGTTTAAAGTCACGCGCGCTCTCATCGTTCATCCGCTAAATTGGCACAACTATGCCTCTAAATCTCCACTTTTTGTGAAAGAATCTCTGTCTAAAAATCTCTCTTTAAGTAAAATAACTCCCTATCGATCTCTAAAGCCCTATTTCACTAAATTAAATAAGTAGTGACCTAAAACGTTTATGGATGTAAACTTTAAGAATTTATTAATTAGTTTAAGAAGTATTTGCCCGAGTGTCCGCCGAAGTAAGAGCTGTGTTTTTTCGGATATTATTATTTCATTAAACGGGTCGAATTTATCAGAACAAATTGTGTGCTGTGATTTCTTCCCCATCCTTTAAATCACCGGATAAATTAAAATAAAAACAGAATCAGTTCCTTTGGAAATACATATAATTTTTTAAATTCTCTATCTATTATGTTGGGAAAGGACTTAGAGCCCCCGACAAACGTATACAACTTTTTTGTGCCTTACTGTATAAGGATTTTTTATAGAAATCTTAAAATTTCAATCATTATTACTTAAGAAAGGTATACCTTTGTCGAGTCCCTCAGAGCAACCGTTTTTGATATAATTGAATTTTGAATGCTTCAATTTTTGATTTTGTTCAATTAATGAATAGTATGGAAATAAAGTGTCAGTCATATGTTTTGTAAAGACTACTTTATTTAATTGCTAAATATGTGTTGGATAGAAGAATGTGGACAAGAACAAAATGGTAACATCAACAGCAATGAAAATGTATGTATTTTTTATCTTACAACAAATGCTGAAGGTGATCTCCGTTAACTTCTATACACTTAGCTACCCGTTTATCGAAGGAGTTATTGTCTCAAAACAATTCTGCTGCATTCTGGTTCTTTCCCATATCTCTTCCGGAGTATTGATTGTGTCTTGATAAATAACTGATTTCATGTATCTTCCTATGGCAAAACCAAGGGGGTTAAAATCAGGGCCTCGAGGCGGCTAGTGGCTCTCATGACCGATTCGGTGGTTAGCATAAACTTGATCGAAATATTCCCTGACCGGTCTGGAAAAGTGAACAGGGGTACTATCCTGCATGAAAATCATGCGTCTCCGTAATTGCAGTGAGAGATGTTCCAAAAGCTCGATCAGCTTATTTTGTAAAAAACTAAATAGAGTTCGCCATTTAAATTCGGTGGTAACTTTGTTGGTCCCGGAAAGTAATTACCAGTGATAGCATACCAAATATTCATTTTAAATTCATGCTGAAAGTGACGTTCTATTTTCAAGTGTTTTCAATATTCCAAGCATGTTTATTTTTCAAACTGAAAACTCCGTCTCTTCTGTAGTCGGGGGATGAGGGGTAGCAAATTTTGAACAGGAGTGAAATGGTAAGAAGAGATAAGCAGTTTTTCTTTAATGAATATTCGAGAAATTCGCGAAGGATAAAAAACCGCTTTCTCCAAGTCTGTCGCACAGGTTTCTGAAAGTTTTGAAATTAGGATGCCTTTTATTTGGAAACATATTGATACATCGCCGCCGTGCTCCTCGTGCGTTAAAATTTTCTTGAACATATACACATATCATATCCCGCATTTCTAGGTTAGAAAAAACATCGTATTGTGGCGTTATCGACTTTCAAGAAAATTGTTGCTTACAGATGCTAACTATCCAAGCCAATAAAAATTTAAAGATATTGGAAAATTAAATCCAAAAGTCATGGTTTCAATAATGCAGAATGATAATGCAAAATAAAATTAAAACTTCAGCATCCTGTATAATACTTATATATGTATTTATATCTTGGCTACTATCGTTTTTCGGACTCGAATTTGGTCAAAACATAATATTTTTGAGTGAAAAATATGCTGTTGCTCTGTGTCCATTAAGTTATGAGACACCATGTATACATAATTAACACATATATTTCATGGTTTATTATACATCATATATTTCAATTTTGTAAAACAGATTAATATGATGTTAAAATATTGTATAATAAATGAATTGAATTTAAAAAGAAATTTTCTAGTTGAATAGAAGTCCATATTTTGTAGGAGAATGCGTATATAAAGATAACAAATAGGGGAAGTCTTTATCTCCAAGAAAATTTTCTTAAATTTTTCTTTCTTCCCCTATTTGTTATCTTTAGAAATTTTCTATTTTAATTTTTGCAACAGAAACAGTTTAATTTTAAAATTAAAAAATTCCTTACGTTGGTTAATACATGATTTTTTAATGAAATTGAATTAATAATTTTACAAGCATTTCAAACAGTAGATGAAATAATGGTGGGGCCATTTTAAAAAAAAAAGGTTGGGGTGGTTTTTAGGGGATGAATTTATCGGCGGTAGTTTTTAAAGTAATTTTGGGTAGTGGTCCTATAACCCTTAAAAATACATTTTCTTTAAAAAATTATATTTGAAAATAAAAAAGTTACAACCTGTGATGTTGATTGTGGGATATATATATGTAGGCTGTTTCTTGTTGTTTAGGGGTTTCAATTAAAAAAAAAGCACTGAATCCTTTACTTAAAACTAAGTGTTTTTGTCAGTGGAATATTTAAAAAAACAAAAACACTGGTTCTATGGTATTATGTTTGCAAGACAATGAAAATGGCATGGTGTATGGTAATGAATTTTTTGGAAATCGAAAAACACGTTACGTTTGTGAGATGGACAGGTTTTAACGATAATACCATACACCTTCAACCCTCTGATTGAATGTGTCCTCCATATTTTGTCAAATAGCAATGAGGATCAAGTGATACCTTATTGTAAAACGCTTTTAATCCTCTATACATACCGGCTTTATATTTACCCCAAAAAACCGAGGTATAAAAATTTACATTTCAACATGGTTAGCGCATACTTAACTTAGATAATATATAACAGTGTGGTCCTTGAGCTAAGAATTATACATCGTAATATTGGATAAGCCTAATAATTATTTCAAGGAATGTAAATGCCGTTTTGCTGTAACTGTAACTAACTTTGCTTTAACTAAAATATTGAAAATGTCAGTTTTTAGACGCCATTTTCTTAAAAACTTTGGTTTTTGGCCGTATTGAGCCCATTTCCAGGGAAAAAAAACTCCCATTTTATGAATTAAATTCTGAAAATTCTGGAACGATGTTATTTTTATGGACGAAAAGACAAATTGACAATCGAGAATTTCGTGCCGAGTAAAAATTTATCGTCCGTACAACACCCGATACGATCCTAAATATGTTTGTCAGAGACGGTCCTGGAGTAATTTGTCAAATAGAGAGCAAATATAAAATTTGGCAAATGCTGACAGGAGCTCAGTATAAGATCATTCTCGAAAATATGTTGCTGCCGTCCGTTAACATCATCTATCCCAATGGGTTTAAAATAATTCACCAATTCATACCTCACGTTGTCAGGGAATGAATTGGGCGACAAGAAAATATGCAGATGCAACTGGACAAACTACTAGATATTTTATGCCATATCCATTAGTATTTTTTGAGTTTGAATTAAAATTAAAAAATTCAAACATTTTTTAAATAAAAAAAAATCAACTCTTACATAATTTTATTTTTTCTAAAAATTTTTTTTTACTTAAGAAACTAAGGTATAAGTTAGCTTGAAACCGTCGGAATATCAACATTATTAAAACTGTAAAGACGGATCGCTCCTGAAGCCCTTTTAATATCAAATAAAAAGTACGTTACAAAAAAACTTACCTTCAAACTTCTCAAAATGAAATTCTTTCTACTTTTAAAAGTTTATTTACCACAATATTGACTCCTATACATTAACATGGCCCTTAAATTCTTTTTAAATTATCATTTCAGGTCCGCAATGTGAACCTGAAGAAGTTGCTGGATCCGTAAATGTTATGTAGAGTATAAGTGCAATAACTTTTGTAATTCCTTTTTTCATGTTTATACAATAAATTTGACAATTACATTCGCAGGTATGTGGTTTTATTTATAAATTTTTTTCAAATCAAACAATATCGGATCAACTAAAATAATTTTGTTCCAGAAACTTTACATATATAAGCTAATATTAGTGGTACTTATTTTTATAAAAAGAAAGGTAATTACTTACGCCTACAGATCTTTAATATATAAAAAAGGATTATACACAGGTTTTCCTGGTTCCTAAGATCACACTTTCGGACAGGTAGTGCGCTTTGTTGATAGATAGTAGTTGAGTAAAATTGAAAAATATCGAGATCATATTCGGTCTATAATTGAATTAAGTCTTAAGTTTGAGATTTCCTTAAGCACGAGAAAATGCGATAAAAGAAATTAAGTTACTTCGATAATAAGTAATTTAGTAGTAAAACTAATTAAGTTATTAAAATATAATAACTTACAGCTTCTTTTATCTTAGAGACAAATAAATTAATAATAATAATAATAATAATTTTGACAAACCATATTTTAGTCCACATTTTTTTGGTTGATATTTACTCTTACTTTAGAAGTATTAGTTTATAAGATTAAACTAATACTTCTGCATTAGTTTCCAGATACAATTTGCTTCAAATAAAAAAAAAAATTACTTCGTAATGTTCACTATGACAAACCAAATACAACAAAACGCACCAACTAATTAAACAAAAAAGAACCTAGAATAATTGATTTTTATACTGCTTCAGGGGGTAAATAGTAAATGAATTTCAAGAAGCCACAATGATAAAACACATGAACTAAATATAAGTGTCTTAGCGCATCCGATACCTGTTCTCCTCGTGCACTTCGCACAGCTCCCCTTTGAAGTCCAATTTGATAACAAAATCGAGATCCCGATTGTTTCTGTTATTTGGTTTCATTGTGAAGGTGCCGTGGATTTCTTCACCCTTTTGTACTGTCATATAGTCCTCGAAATAGAACACAGTTTGTTTCCAATGGGTGTAAGGAGCATCTGGCGCGGTCGTGAAACCGATTCGTTTGTGGCATTTTGTGAACTCCACCGTAAAGTAAGTTACTAAGGCTTGGACGTAGTCGTTTCTACGCACACCTAACGAAAAATTCGATGAGAATTCTAAGTCTTCTTTTTTCACGGTATAGAGGTCAACCTCCTTAACCAGGGCAGGACTGGTGACTACTTGTTTCGGGTCCACTACGTCGACTAGCGGTTCACTTATTGCTACCTGTAAAATAGCAGGATTTAAGTAAGAATTTATTGACAGCTTTTACGGGAATGTTACTTTTCTAATTGAGCTCATGTCGAAGCCATAAACGTCGTCCCACCAATTAATTTTCTCATCTTTATATTGACGGTCCTCGATCGCCGTTATGAACAAAGAGCAACGGTCGGGGAAAAGAAGGCCGTCAGGTTTTAGCCATTTATCTCTAAAATAAAATAAAAGTAAGAAAGAGGACACGTTTATTTGTAAAAATACACACAGATACAAATCTATGTAGATTTATTTTTTGATTATAGTAATCCAATAATACTTTTTATTAACAAAAACCTAAATATTAAATACCATTTCTAAAGTTGATTGCTTTCTAGGGGTTTTCTAATACAGGTTTTTTTTGGACACCATTGCAGTTTTTGCCTTTTTTTAATATTGCATATACAGGGTGTTTCATTAATATTGCGAAAAAATTCAGGGGGAGTTTCCTTGCTTAAAAATAATAAAAAAGGCACCATAAACCTATGTCCGCAAATCCTTAATTAATTTCTAAGATACAGGGTATTAAAGTTTTATTTTTATTTTTTCTTAATAATTTTGGTTAAAGCTAACTTAAAGTTATGCAGATAATATGGTTTTTTGATATGGTAAATTCAAATTTAATTTTACGAGGGTTCTCACTTGTAGAGGGCGCTACATACACGGTTTTTTATTCTTTAAAGCGTGATAATGTTTATATGGTTGCTACATTTTTTTTTTTTACAAAAAAATTAATTTATCTATCATTTTCACGTAAAAAAGATATCTTAGTCAAAATCGCTACGAGCCAGCGTTTTCGAGATTTTTGGAATTAAAATAATAAATGCATTACATTTTAACGTTTTAGACTAGAGATATCATCATCCTTAAATATGGAATCTGGAGTTTTTATTCACTATTCAAAGCTCTTTTGAAACTTCAAAATAAATGTCAATATTTTATTAAGATTTATTTTATATTTTTTTGTTGCAAAATATTTTTTATTTAGTGAAAAAAAATTACTCAAAGTTCTTACGACAAATATCTACTTTTAAAAAAGCCACTTGGTCGAACATAAGTTATAACGGTTGTTCAAAATGTGAACCCCTAACTGCAATACAGGCCTCTATTCTACGACGCATCGATTGGCGAACTCGTTCAAATATTCCGGGTGTGTGTTTAATTGTTTCACAGGATGCGATAATGCGATTTCGTAATTCTTCCACAGTATCTACTGGGATTGTATAAGCCAAATGTTTAAGGTGACAAAAAAAAGTCCAAGGAATTAAGGTCTGGAGATCTGGGAAGCCAAGGTTCAGATCCTCCTCGGCCTATCCAACGATTCGGGTATACTGTGTTCAAATATTCACGTGCAACCAAACTGAAAAGAGTTGGGGCTCCATCGTGCATGAAGTACATTTGCGATCTTAACTGCAATGGAACATTCTCCAAAATTATGGACAATTCGTGTTCGAGGAAATGACAAACTTCTCCAATAAGCCTCAATGGCAAAAAGAATGAGCCTATCAAATGGTCTGCAACAATTCCAACCCATACGCTAAGAGAAAATTGATGTTGATGACGGCCTTCTAAAATTGCATATGGATTCTCATCCGCCCATCGGTGATTATTGTGAAAGTTCATTATGGCTTCTCTGAAAAAATTAGCTTCATCTGTGAATAATATTTTTCTTAAAAACGGGGGGTTTTCGCCAATTTTTTGTCGCATCTAACGGCAAAAATTTAGTCTTAACGGAAAATCAGTCGGTAATAGTGCTTTTACCTGCAGGATATGATAAGAGTATAGAAAGTTATTCTTTAAAATTCTGAAAACCGTAGTAGGACTTACAGTTAAGTTTAAAGCACTCTTTCTAGTGCTTGTTGCAGGATTTTCCTCAATTTTATGAAGCACATTTTCTTCTACTCGTAGAGTTGCTGCTGTGCGCGGTCTTATGTCCCCAGTAGTTTGTTGTTAAAAACTTCCAGTGTCACAAATACGTTGATGGAGACGGGCAAATATCGTATGATGGGGAATAACACGATGAGGATATTTCTCCTCATAAAGACGCCTGGCTGCTAATGAATTGCCGTTGGCCAAACCATAAACAAAATACATATCGCACATCTCACTATTTGTGTAAACCATTGCAAAAAAATAATAATTTAAAAATTATTAACCTCGTTCGGTATAATAGATAAATGGGTACTAAATGTATGTACGTTACAGGCATTTTCATACATATTTTCTTTAGTATTTCTGTTGCCTAGGAATTTGTTATACATAACAATCCTTTTACATTTATTATTTAAATTTTTTTTAAAGGAATTTCACACAACTTTATTGTGACTTTTAAAATGTATGCATTCATTATGTTAAGTCTAAATATCTCGAAAATGGAGGCTTGTAGCGATTTTGACCAAGATAACTTTTTTTCCGTAAAAATAATCAATAAATCTACTTTAAAAAAAATAATAATTTAAGCAACCATAAAAAAGATATGACACTTTTAAAGTATAAAAAACCATGTATATAGTGCCCTCTACAGGTGCGAACCCTCGTAACATTAAATTTGAATTTATCATATGAAAAAACCCCCAGATGCCAATTTTCGTTCAAATATCTGCATAACTACCAAAATTATTAAGAAAAAATAAAACTGTAACACCCGAATTTTTAGCTCTATACGTTGTTTCGCTGTGCGTGTGTGAAACCCTCCGTTTGTTGCCGACATGAAGTGCTGCCAAAAAGTTGTCTTGGAAAAGGAAAAATACAGAGTTCGCTGTAGCGGGGAGTGCCGTCGTAATTTCTGTATGAGCTGTACTAGGCTGGATAAGACAATTACAAAATCATTGTGCCAACAGAGGTACCATAAATTGCGATTTTTTCTGTACTGTTTTTGATTCTCGTACGTTTAAATATCTTCACGATAAGGTCTCACAGCTTACAGAATACACAGATTTCCCCCAAGAACATATGAAAACTTTGAGATATTGTTTAAAAAAGAACAATGATCTTTTTCCAATCATAACGGAAATTTATGACATTTTCAGTAACCACGACTCTGAATGGAAGTTACTCCACAATCAAATAGTTGACATTCATGACATACAATATCTGAGAAGGGCCAAGAATCTGTATTTCACTCTATGCGTCAAATAAAGGAAGATATTATCAACCTATCTTCTATTTTAATGGACAACCACGATGGATCCGTCAAGGTCCAAGTTCATGACTCATCAAAAGAAGATTTAGTAAAAGAGGTTAGCGACCTACAAAAAATGTAAATCAAATGGCACTTGCAGTTAAAAAATTGACGGCGGCGGTGGCCAAAATATAGAATGTTTGCAAACCCATTGTAAAAAAGTCGGTTTCCATTCAGACATGCAGCTCTAACCACAGAGTCCCAAAAGTTGCTCCTTCAGAAAAAGTTTTTATTCCACCCACACCTAAATTTTCTAAATTAGATTACTGGCATTATGTAGTAGTGTCGAAATTACCACCTTATTACTCGGCAAATCAAATTGCATATTATGTAAAGGAAAAACTGAAGACAACCGACTTTATTCGTTGCTTCTCTATGGTAAAAAATAAGGACACTTCTTAGCCTGATGTCACCAGCTTAGCATGATGTCACCAGCTTTAAATTCTGCAAACCACACCGCAATAAATCAGCAATTAGATTCCGAAGCTGGGGAAAGCCAATGCCCACGCCCGCACCGCAATTCAGCAATCCGATCTGGCGCTATGGAGCGAAGAACCATTAAATTTTGTCGTAATAAGGAGGAAATAGCTTCTAGCAAATCCATGGTGTCAGAAAACTCATCATCACTATTATCAATGTAGAAAAACCTACATTGAAGGACAAGCTAGATTCGGACCCAATGACGCCACGATGCGATTGTCGCGTGCCTTGGATACTGCTAATAGTCGTTACTTATTGGCAAGACTAAGAAATCCGTTAATATTAAAACCTCTTAGGCTGTTTCTTGCCTATCTTCACGACCAACTCTCTAATGTCTGCTTTGAAGGACATACTTGTACTAGCATCAAACTGGCGTACCGAGTGACGTCGATTCCCTCCGTAAGTTATATTATCACTTTCACGACGCCTATGGGATAAATCAAGCTGAAGTCAATGCTGCCTTTAATTGCTACTTTTCATCCGAGAAACTTCTACGCCTGCAAAAAATTGGGAAAAGCCACAACAATTACTATTCTAGTAGTTCTCCAAATAGAACAATCATTTTTAGTTTTTATGACCCGATCGGAGGATCCAGCACCCTCTGTAAATTTGGACGAAACCAAGCTTAGTTTGTTTCTTATCAATATTCAGTCCTTAAGACACAAAACAGATAAATTATTTCTTCTTCTAGAAGAGCTTAATTTTCCAAACATAATTGCCATAACTCTTAATAAGCCTGTTTTTGTTAAAAATTATACAGCAATCGCTAGATTTAATAAAAGTAATTTATCTCATGGAGGTACCGTAATAATGTCTACCAACAACGAATTTTCAACAGTTACCAAGTTTGATAATCTACTATCTGAAAAAGTATTCGAATGTTTTATGATTTATTATAATAATTATGATAAACTGTATATTATTTGTATTTACAGAACTCCCGACGCGGACGTAAATATATTCTTCCAGGAATTGCTGAGCTTGCTCGAGTCCCTACCTTTAAAAAGCTTTTAAAATTATTTTTATGTGGCGATTTTAACATTGACTTCTGTGTGTGTCCTACTCAAGAATCTCTTCAGTCGATTTTCGGCTCATTTGGTATAGTCATGCATATTAACTCACCAACTAGAATTTCTAAAACTAGCTCCAGCACTATAGATTATGTAGTTTCATCTTTCGGTCCAGGACTCATTGACAGTACTGTCTAATTCAGGTTTCTCTGCCCATCTGTGACCAATCTTTGTGTTTCGTCAAACACCAGCAAAAATTACTTGCGCAGATTAAGCCATACTTTTTCTAACAAAATTTTTATAAATTTCAACAACCTCAGTCTAATAACTGACTGGATGTTGATACCGAATTCTCTACCTTTATAAAAACATTATCTAGTTTAGCGTTTAAATCCTTTCCTCTTAAGCCTGTCCAATTTAAAAAACATAAACCTTGGACCACAAAAGACCTACGTACAATGGCGGCCAGCTAATTAAAAACGACACAAAATTTAATTTTTTTGGAAAACCATTTTATGCAGTTTTACGAATGATATTTATTTATAAGGGTTAGACATATTAAACACATTCTACCATAAATCAATAGTAATCTATTCAAAAATCTAGGGAAAAAAAAATGTTTACAAAATTAATGGACAACAAATTAAAAACGAATTCAATATTTTAATTTTACACCAAAAAAAATCAGTATTTGGTAGGATATCCTTTAGCTTCTTTTATTGCTAGACATCTTCTTTGCATAGATTCTATTAAAGTTTGACAGCGAGTAATTGGGATGGAATACCAAGCTTCTTGAACACCTTTCACTAGTTCGTCCATGTTTTTAAATTGCTTTGGCTGAATTATTCTTTTAAGATCATTCCACAGATTCTCTATCGGGTTGAGGTCTGGACTACACGAGGGCCGTTCAATTACATCAACGACGTTTTGTTCAAACCACCTTTTTACTGAACGTGCTGTATGCTTGGGGTCATTATCCTGTTGAAATTTCCAGGTAATAGGTAATTTTTCTTCTGCATATGGAAGCATCACATTTTCTAATATAGATTTGTATTTCTCCTGATCCATAATTCCATCTATTTTATAAATTGGTCCAACTCCATACCATGACATGCAGCCCCACATCATGATTGAACCACCTCCATGTTTAACAGTTAATTTTGTGAATCTTGGATTTAATTCCTCACCACGTGGTCTTCGTACGTAAGTACGACCATCCGATCCGATGCGATTAAGTTTTGTTTCATCCGACCAAAGTATATTTTTCCATTGGGTAAGGGTCCAACTCAAATGATCGCGTGCGAACTGCAATCGGAGTTTACGATTCTTCTTTGAGACAAGTGGCTTCTTTCGGGAAACTCTTCCAAATGGTTGAAACTCATTAAGTCGGCGGCGAATTGTTCTTACTGATGGCTTCGGATCGTTTTGTGCATACATTTCACGTCTGATATCTACTGCTGTTAAATGGGGCGACTTTTTTGCTAAACGTACCATAATTTTATCCTCTCTTGCGGTTGTTATTCTAGGCCTTTTCTTCCTAGGTACATTTCTAACCGTGCCGTGAGTTTTATAATGTTTAATAGCATTATGAACCATAAATTTGGAACATTTTAGCATTGCTGCAACTTTACTGTATGAATGCCCTTCTTGAATCAAATTTAAAATTACTTGTCTTTTTTCAGGGTCACAACTCTTTTTTTTACCCATAACGTTTGTTTTATATTGACCTTGTATTACTTAAGTGAGACACCAACTAAATGATAAATAAATGCTACACATTCATATTCGACAAAAATTGATAAAAAAAAACAAAAGATGAATCGTTTTTATTTAGCTGTCCAAGGTATTTCTAAATTATTAAAATATCAGATTACAAACCTGTTTCAAATCCAAATATTTATGCATGTGCAAGCTTAACATGAAGTGATAAAAACACTTATGTTCAAATAGAAAATATACCGTATGATTTTAGCATAAAATATTAAAAATTGTATCGTTTTTAATTTGCTGGCCGCCACTGTACATCAGCTAAAAACATGCGCTCATTATCCCACTTAAAAGAATTTTCAGACAGCACTTTCTTTCCTAATTACGTAAAACTCTAACAGAAAAGTTAACTATAAGACTATAAAGTCCTCCAAGGACATTTATTATAATACTAGGTTGGCTAAATCCGGTAATCTTGCAAAAGAAACGTGGTCTATTGTCAATCATTTGAGAAATAAGGGTCCCACATCTCTACTTCACCGAACAGCGTAAACGAGTACTATAACCCCGCCAATTGACATTTTAACAGCGACCATCTTTTGTGATTTTTCAAAAGCATTTGATTGTGTAAATCACAACATCCTAATTAATAAGTTACAGTATTACGGATTAAGAGGTACGCCTCTTAAATGGTTTAAGTCGTAATAACAGAAATCAGCTTGTAGGGGTTGATTCGACGATGTCTTCTTGCAAGCCAATTGAACGTGGAGTACCTTAGGGATCTGTTTTAAGCCCTATTTTGTTTCTGCTGTTTATCAACGACATTGCTAACCTGAATATTAGCGGGAAAATTTGACTCTTAGCGGACGATACCAGTTTCACTTGGAGCAATCCGGACAACACAACATTCCATAGAATCCTTTCTATTGACTTGTTGACCATAAATTGTTGGTGCGATTCTAATCTCCTGTGCCTTAACATTTCTAAAACTAAGGCTATATCATATAAAGTACGTTAGAATCTTTTATACTAAATAACACCACTATAGACGTCGTTGATTCAGTAAAATTCTTGCGGCTTGTTGTGGATAACTCCTTAAAATGGGACTTACATATTGACGCTTTATCAAAAAAATTAAGCTCTATCTGTTTTGCGCTAAGATCAGTTTCTAAGGAGCTTTATTTGCCCACTTCTAGAACAGTGAATTATGCCATTTTGAATCGCATCTCCGTTACGCCCTTTCTGGGGTACGTGTTGCGTTACTCAATTTGAGCGTGTTTTCAAGCTTCAGAAAAGAGTTATTCGTTACTCACTTGGGCTAAACAGTAGAACCCACGATATTCCGGGCTAGCATCTTGGCTCTTGCCGGTCTTATGAGATGTTTCTTTCATCGAGATTAGGCGCCATCTTTTTATGATTCTGGGTCGCATCTAGGTGCCTGGACTTTTGACTCGCTCGGAGAATAGGAACCGACTCAACCGACTGGTCGGGATGAGGTTTGGTTAGATGTATTTCTAAGGTCTGGGTGTGATGTTATTGGACGCGAGCCTGCGGAGCAGACCACGCTTCTTCAAAATGCGGAACTATTGGCTGATGAGAAAAGGTCGGGCGGAATGTGAACGTAACCGGTGTTTTACGGTGCTTTTTGGTGATCTTGTAGGTTTATGACGTTTGGATTGGGTTTTATGTGGAGTTTATGTGGTTAGTATGGATGGGAATTAGGATTTGAACACGTTAGGAAGGAAACGAATGGACACTGTGAGAACTTAGACCTCGACTCCTAGCAATAGCTTAATCGCCGGGTTAGAATTTAACTTTTCAAGTTTTGCCATCAAGTTGTCGATTTTCTTTTCCAACATCCCGTCAGGCAAAATTAGAAGATTCAAGAGGTTTGTATTTTTTGTGTTTTTTATTTAAAACTCGGGACGTTTCATGTGCGATGATAAAGTACCATCCTTTGGCTCCGCCCTCCTGTTGTTAGAGTCCGTGTCAGTCGTTTTTCTCAAGGTCTCAGCGAAACTTTTTTTTTGTTTGTTTATGTTTGGGTTTTTTCCAGTGGTTTTTTTTGAGTGATCGGCCTTGCATTTATGGCAACGCGGCTTTGCGTTGCAATTGCTCATGACGTGACCATATTCGTGGCAGCGATGACACTGCCCAATTTGCCTCCTATTCTCAATGGTATGGGTCCTTAAGCGCTCGACACGGACCCTAATGTTTAAAAGGTTTTCAATTTCAAACACAGCCTCTTGCTCCTTCGGAACGAGGAACCTGATGAGGTCCGTGAGCCTTCTACGGCCTGGGCCAGTTTTGAACCAACCCAGTTCCTCCGGCTCGAACCCAATTATTCCTCCTCCACTTCTTCAAGTTTGAAGTTTTGATATCAAGTCCTCTCAGTATCACTCTCAGTTTCCTGTCCTCTTCAAGGAAGAAGGATGGAAATACCATTCCCTCCTAACCCTTGAGAAGTCCTGTAAGTGTTTTATGATCTTTGGGTGTTTTGGGGAAAAGCGCTAATCCCAATCTATCTTTTTGGACTTTTTCAATGTTGATTTTATTGTCACAAAATAGTTTATACTTTGTGGCCCAGTTCGTTGTGTCTCTTAACACTACCTTTGGGACTTTGCTTATATTGGCATCAGCGCTTCTCCCCTTACCCGCTAAGGAAAGGTTGTTTAGGGGCATGTATAGTGGATTTTTTTTAAGCTTTGGAATGGAATTTTCAGTGGAGTTTGGGATAGGGTTTGAGGCTGATGATGTTGAGGGGACTGACTCCCTGTTTGTTGTTTTTTCAGGGTAAACCGGTTCAGAGGCCCACATCTACCCTGGTTCTGTTCTTTTTGATTACTATTACTAGCCAGACCTCCCTGCACCGTCAGGTGCTCTTCGAGTTTGGTGATTTTGTTAGTAAGGGATATGTCATGGTTCAGCACCTCCTCGAGTTTTCTACTCAAGTCGGAGATCTACGCCTTGAGAGAATGGTTTTCTGAGATCATCAAGTTTATTTTATATTCAAATAGTTGTAGTTTCTCGGTGAGCTGTGTGTTTTTGAATTTGACTTCGTCAATCTCGTTTTCCCTCCTCTCAATACGCAAATCTCTTTCCCGAATTTAGTATATATATAGTTATATTTTAGTTAATTTTGGTGTTGTTGTTATCGTTACTGTAATTTTTAAATTGTTTGGTTAAAATGGCATTTTGGCGGCCAATTGAAGTCGATTATGTTTCTTCAAGAGCTTTGGAGTTATCTTCTTCTACTCCCGATACATATGCAAGTAATGAGCAAAGCCGGGAATTTAAATACAAACACTTACACGTTCAATGTCAAAGACTTGTTCTCTAAATATGTTTGATTATCTTCGACGCGAAAATACGGATCACCCGGAAGCAACAATTATAACCCGAATTCAACAATTGAGGGAAATATCTTGGTCTACAATTTATCGTATTGTTAAAGTTGGAGATATTATAGATCATTCCATAAAGCGGAAGCAGGTTAACCAACACCAGAAGTTGCGAAAAATTGACAACGCGACGTTATTCGACGAAAGTGAATAACAAACTAAGTGAATATCTAGACTATGATTACAGTAGCTTAGAGACCCTCTGAAGTATTTTACTGGAGTGCGAGTCTAAGCATAAAAAACTTGACAATAGGATGATTATAATGGAATCACGGAGTATTATTAAAACGTGTAATTATTCTCCATGCTGGTGAAGAAAATGGTTTTATTCCCAATGCACAGTTTTATCAGCAAAAAACATTGCGAAATCATCGGCCGATTACTACCAAGATATGACTATTTGAAAAATGGTTCACAGATCAGCTTTTGCCGAATATTCCACCTAACTCTGTTATCGTAATGGACAATGCTTCTTACCATTCCCGAATATTAAATAAAATACCGAATACCAGTTTTAAAAAAGAAGATATTTAAAATTTTATGAAAACTAAAAACATTGACATTCCAGAAAAAGTTTCCACTAAAAAAGATTAATTGCAAATAATTAAAAATTATAATTTCAAGCATGAGTACGTTATTGACAGCATTTCTGCAAGTCATGGACATACTTTACTAAGACTGCCCCCCTATTATTGCCCTTTTAATCTGATTGAACTGGTTTGAGGAACCATAAAAAAACAACTAAGGAAATTTAATCGCTCGCCTACTCTAAGTGGGGAAGTGATTGAAAACATTCGCCAACTTGTACGAGACTTTGAGACAAACGTATGGAAAAACTGTGTTAACCACGTTATTAAAAAAGGGAACTATGTTACTTTCGACTCCCGCACCACCCATAGTAATTCAACCTGATATAAATTCCAGTTTTGACGAGTCAGATTTTTCTGAATAATCAGCCAGCGATGGTAAGTTTTTAATTATTTATTGTATTATTGGACAAAATAAAATATTTGTGCAATTTTTACGCAAAATCGATACACACATTTCTGAAAAAGTAGGAGTTAGACAAATTTTAAAATTTGGTCCTTTCTATTTTTAATGAAACACCCTATAGTTTAAATATATCAATTTTGGATTTTACGTCAAATTCTAAGAAATTTAATGTATGATATGACATACTCTTATCCAACCGTTTTTAAGTGATAAGTTTTTAATATTATATGATATTAAGCATAGTGGAACAAAAAATTCCTATTTTAACTTTTTAAGACCTGTGAAATGTCGTTAATTTTAAATCTCAACTGTCAAAAACACTTTTTCTGAAAGATGACAGAGAAAAAAAAGATCAGAAAGAAAAGGGGAATTTGTTTAGTTTTGGCACCATAGCATTCATAACCTCTTAAATTCGTCATTAATCTACTAATTTAAAATAATAATTGTAAAAACACCTTGAAAAACAAAAAATATTGATATAAAATATCTTCAGGCTATATTTAGTTTTATTTCAATTTTATATATGGGACGCTACTTACTATAGTCAAAATCGCTCTTATCGTGCGGGTGTATCGGATTATTAACGACAAACTTTTGTAGTTACGTTTCATTTCAATTTGCGCAACAACGTTTTTTAATTACAACGCGTCAGATAAACGAAACAGATATATGCAGCGTTAATGTATCAAAAGAAGATAAAATGATAAATGTCAGTGGTTCTAAAACAATTACTTTCATAACAAACATGCCTGTCTCGTTTCGATTGACGGATGACATTATTTGTCACAAGATAATTTAAATGTCAAATTATGGAAAAGAAAAAGCCTTTTTGTGGATTTCTAAATCCTCAAGCCAAAAAAATGGTACTTAATGTTATTAATTACTTCGAGAACGAAAAAGAAAATAAGGGATTGCTTAGAATGTACAAGAAGAAGTAGCTAAAGCGCTTGGAATTAGTTTAAGAATGGTGCAAAAGGTTGTATATGAAAACAAGAACAATCTTATTCCCAAGAAGGAAACAAAGTTTAAAAGGAAAAAGCCGAAGACTGAAGATTTAAGTGAATGTGTAAAAATGGAAGTAAGGGATAGGATTTATGAACTATATAGGCTAAAAACAAATATAACACTGCCATTTCTGAGGGATGTTTTAAAGCAACGCGGCACTTTGGAAATTGGACTTTCTGCTTTTTCAAAATTAAATAAAAGCATAGGTTTTCGCTATAAAAAAGACTGCAATAGAAGATATTTGTGTGAACTACCAAATATTGTGAGCCAACGAATAGGATTTTTAATACAATATACACAAAATGAAAAATCAAAGTTAAGGAATGTGGTATTCTTAGATGAAACTTGGATATTTTTAAACGGGAGTGGAATAAAATCTTGGCAAGATCAATCTGTGAAAAGCGTGAAAAGAAAAAAAGGATGTGGTCAGGGAAAACGATTTATTATTTTACATGCCGGGTCTTCAACGGGATTCGTTCCAGGTGCAAGTTTAATTTTTTCTTCTAAGTCTAAAAGTATGGATTATCATGACAATATGAATTGCGAAATGTTTGAAAAATGGTTAAAGGAACAGTTAATACCGAACTTGCAAGAACCTTCCTTAATAGTATTAGACAATGCGTCGTATCATTCAAGAATTTTGAATAAACAACCAAATGGAAGTTGGTGGAAAAGCGAAATTTATGAATGCTTAGTAAAAGAAAATGAGAATCCCTTGCCATATATGCTAAAATCCGAACTTCTTTCAATTGCAAAATCGCTGAATAGGCCAAAAATATATGCTGTTGACGAAATAGTACGTGAATATGGCCATGAAGTTTTAAGATTGCCACCATACCATTGTCAGTTTAATGCCATTGAGCTTATATGGGCAGGGTCAAAATCTTATTATGAGAAGCATGTGGGTGCTGGGCTTCGATCTGACCAGGTTGAAGCTGTTTGGAATGAGGCATTGAATCACATCACAAAGGAGTATTGGCGGAAATCAGTGGATCACACAGAAAACATTATTAGAACCTGGTGGAAGAGAGAAAAAGTACTCGATATCCAAGTTGAACCATTGATCATTGCTCCATTTGAAGAAGATTCGGAAAATGAAGAAGAGTTTTCCGACTCTGTTAGTGATAATGATAGTTATAATTAGTTTCTTTTTTTAGTCAAATTTGTTACTTCATTTTTACACATTCACTTAAATCTTCAGTCTTCGGCTTTTTCCTTTTAAACTTTGTTTCCTTCTTGGGAATAAGATTGTTCTTGTTTTCATATACAACCTTTTGCACCATTCTTAAACTAATTCCAAGCGCTTTAGCTACTTCTTCTTGTACATTCTAAGCAATCCCTTATTTTCTTTTTCGTTATTAAAATAATTAGTTTTCTTTTTGCATTTCGTTTATTATTTAGGTATGATTAAAAAGTACAATTTTTTTTTTAAACAAAGCTAAGCAAATAAATTGGTGAATGCGCTGGGAGATAGATATGGCCCGGTGTATTCTCAATTTTTTTAATAGTTTCAATCTTTTTTTGCCTTGTAATGTGTAAATAAATAAATATTCATAAGAAAACGACGTTTTAAAGAACTGTCGTAGCTCCCCTCGTATTTATCTTTTAAAAAAAAGCTAAGTAAACAAATTGGTGAATGGCCTGGGAGATAGAAATGCCCGCCGCATACACCAGTTTTTTTTTTTGTTATTTTTAATCTTTTTTTTGGCCTGTAATGTGTAAAAAAAATTGTCTTAAGAAAACGACGTTTTAAAGAGCTGTCGTAGCTCGCCTCGTTTTAAACAAAGTTAAATAAATGAATTGGTGAATGCGCTGGGAGATAGAAATGCCCGCCGCATTCACCAGTTTTTTTTTAGTTATTTTTTATCTTTTTTTGACTTTTAACTGATATAAAAGAGAAGATAACACAACTTTTTTAATTTTCTGTGCATCAACGTATAGATTGGGTTGAACGACAAATAATAAATCATAAAAATTAAAATGTTATTTTAAAAGTGAGATTGTAACATGAACTTGCCTTTAAACAAAGAAAGTAGTTTTCTGGTCTCTGACTGCACTGCATCACACACAATACAAATTAATTGTTTGTCATTATACCAAAATGTATAGTTTCCCAATAATTATTACAAAAAAACACAATCACACATAAACAAAGAAGACAAGATCAAATAATCGTTAAAAATTAGACACTGTGCCCTGAAATCGACAAATTAGTATGTTATGCACATACATAGGGTCATGCTAAATCGTATACTAATTTCTCAAAAATTTAGGTAACAACCATTTTTAAATGAAATATGTACAATTTTAATGAAAGGCTAGGGAGGCATTTTTGCTCTCATAAAAAAATATAAAATGCTTAGATTTAGATGTTATTGCGTAAAGAAAAATTGTTATTAAGAATTCCATCTATTTCGGACAATTTTTCAAAAAAGAAAAGTAAATATTGTCTGGCAACTTAGCAGAATATCGGGGACTCTAGGCATATACCGATGAGGCGTATACCCAACGGGCTTTATATTTATGGGCTTTTTCACGTCATGAAAGGAAATAACCAACGTATGTTTTACATGTCGAATCTCGGATACGTAGTATTTCGCAGACATTTTTACGGCGTTAAAGGCATCACGTCAGTTAATAATTATGATCTAAGGTGTATACGCGGCTTTAATATGTCACATGACGGCGTTCAATGTATTGTTAAACTCTCAAGGAAATAACATTTTGGCAGCCACTGATTTTTCAATTTGATTCATATTACATGGTGACCTTTGAACCCGCACGATAAGAGCGAAGGCGACTATACTACAAAACCTCCTGAAATAAAATGTTTTTGCTTTTTCATTTTGGTCTTGTTAAACTATACCCACTTAGGGACGCAACGCATGCTCTTTATCTTCTAACCCCTCGCTCAAAGCTAGTGAAAAAATCGATTTTGTATAATGCAAAAAAATGCACAATCATCTGCCATTAGAATGCCTTTCCCTCATTTCCCAAAGCATTAAAATCGTACTTACTGGAGAGAGCCTTGTATGCAGTAAACGATTACATACTTAAATTTAAATTTCCCACACACTTATTGTTCGAGCTACTGTTGCATACTCTTGATTTATTTACCTTTTGACCTTATATATATTTAAGTATATATTGATTTTCCTTTCTTATTTTATTTACTAATTTATTTGTTTTTTTTTTCGTATTCTTCGTAATTTTTTTTTTTTTCGTATTCTAACCCCATACAATTTTTTTTAATTTGTATAAAGTACTGTATGTTTATAGATTACAAAATGAGGAAGTCTATATCGCTAAGAAAAAATTCTTGTAGGTCATTTAGTTAAATGTATTATGCATTTCGTTGTTATCAGTAGTATCAGTTACTAAAATAAAATACAGGTAATTCAAGACAATTTTAAAAGGACCTTATTCACTATAACAATACAGGTTTAGAACTTACCAGAACATCACAAAAAACATATACGTTCAACAAATAAAACTCAAAAAAATTATTCGTTATCGGGAATAAAAACAATAAATAAAAGAATTAAAATTAAAAACATAGTACAATAAGGACATCTACAATTCAAAATATAAAATTTAAACTTAGGACGATACAGATTTCTACATATTAAAAGAAGGTACTATAAATATATGTACCTAAAAAAGGTTATAAACCTTTTTTAGGTACATATTAAAGGTTATAAACCTTTTTTTATACTACTCATCTGTTTTATGCTTGACTTATTTAATATTTGAAATTTGGTTGTCTTAAATACTTTTGAGTAAAAACTTGTAGTTCTTGACCATTTTAGCTTGATTTTACATTTAAAATTCTTATACCGAAAGTTAGAATAGAAAAACTGCATGTTTGACAAAAATCCTAATAAAAGTAACACAGATTCAAATTTTTTGATAAGTTTTTTTTTTCAAATAAGAAAATAAATATATTTTCCATTTAAATTGGTTTGTATGATCTAAAACCAATTAATAATATCTTGAATTGCACGCGTTAACCATTAATTAATATTTCAGCATCAATATTTCGTTACTGTTTAAATATTTATCTCTTGAAAATTCCCCAATGTGTAATTGTGGCTTATCCGTTCAAATATAGTTTTATTTATAAACACTGAATCCTGATACTCTTTTAAGTATGGAAATAGCGAGCACCTTTTAACCTTGCAGACAACATTCCAATAAATATAATATAATATATATATTATATAAGGAACTATTGTGTATTAACATTACGTTAACGGAAAATTTAAATTTTGATTAATACAAATGTTAAAAGATAAAAGAGTTAAAAACAATAAAAGTAAAAGTTATTTTCTAGGGCTAATTAAATGAAAAAAAACGTAAACTGTCGAACTTAGTTGGCTCATTAATGAATGTGCAGTTTGGGGATCTATGAAAAGAAAGAAAGAAAGAAAGAAAGAAAGAAAGAAAGAAAGAAAGAAAGAAAGAAAGAAAATGTGCTATATTACGTAAGAATAATCTTGTGTACAAGCATCCTACAAGCTAAAAGTATGACCCTATTTATTTCAAATGCTTCTAACAAGTCCAATTGTAACCCTTTCTCGCATCTCCAACCTCTTTCTCCAACATGCAGAACCTCAGTGTCAGTCCCGGATCAAAATTATGGCCAGACACTAATATGTGGTTCGCAAAACGAGAACTGGTATTGCTAATAAAAGTATTTTCATTTCGGGTAATAAGGCTTAAATGTTCGTTGACTCTAATTTAAATTTTCCTTCCGCTTTGGACGACATAACGGATATCACATAAGGGGTGGGAACAAGTTAACTTGTAAACTCCAGATCGGTGCGTTATCGGTATTTTTTCTTTAGTGTTTACTAGTGTTACTTACTTACTGTTTTGCCAAGTAGTTTTTGGTTTTTAAGCAAATATTAGGTTTAGTGACAAATTCATTGGACTTAAAACACTGTGCAATACTAGAAGAGACATTGCCAAAGTAAATAATACATAGATGAGATGCGAGAAAGTTGGGTTCCCCGAGCAATATTAGGTTTATTAAGTTTTTTGAAAAAATGTTTGTTATATAGATTCTTAATAACATTTATAGGTGTTATGTTAGCGATTTGTAAAAAAAGTAATATCGTTTAGTCGAACAATCTATGAAAAAAACAATTAAAAGCGAAAAATTTTTGGCTAAAGGGATGATTAGAGGTAAAGGGTATTACTGTATTGGTGGCTGTAGGTATACGATATATTTGAAATTCAAAATGATTATTGCGATTGGCGATAAAAAAGTCTAAAAATAATAAACTTGATTCTTTCTCTAACTCATAGGTAAACTGTATGTTGGGCTGACCAGACTTAATGAAATCAACAGTTTTCTAGGTCGTCTTTGGTTCCACTAAAAATAGTAAAAATGTCGTCTATGTAGTGATCCCATGTTTTTATATGTTTTTTAAATAAATGGTGTTTTAAAATTTGTTGTTCTAGTTTATACATAAACAGTTCGGCTAAAAAAGATAACAAATTAGAGCCCATTGCCAATCCAGTTTTTTGTTCGAAAAAATTATTGTCAAATTGAAAAAAGGTTTTGAAGGAGCACACAATTGACTAGAGAACACAAATCCAACATAAAATGACTGGGTAAATTTAGTGTTAGTATAAAGTAATTCTCTGAGTATTAAAATGCAATCACTCGGAGGTATGCGCGGAAACAAGTTAGTAACATCAAAAGAGATAAGCCAGGATTGGGGTGGTATCTAGATAGGAGACAAATGTTCAGTTGATTGAAAAGAATTTTTTATAGAAAAAGGATTGTTGAAGTTTAATGTAGAAGGTAAAATGGAAGATAACCAAGAAGAAAGTATGGAAGCAGGAGAATTCATGTAGGCAACTACTGGACGAACAGAGTAGTTAGCTTTGTGTATTTTCAGTAGGCAGAAAAAGGGGTAGGAGAAATAAAGGAGAGGAGGGGTGGGATTCATGGGAATGAGTTTTCTTTTGGAGATGAAAAAATAATCAAGAGTCGACTTTAATAGGGCTATAAACTGATTCCTAGGGTTGTTAGTTAGGCTGTAAAACTTAGGATCTGGTTTGTTCATTATAACTGTTTCCCTTGTTGGCTTTTGTTAAAACTACATAATCTTTAACAATCTTATTTTTTAATTGTTTTAAAACTAATGTTATTTTGCTTATTATAAAGATGATTAATATTGTTCTTTGTTAATCTTTCAAATATTTGTTGATTTTAAAGGATAGTTCTCCTCTCACACACTCTGGTTTGTAAAGTTCACTGGCTTTTAGAATTCTTTCAACATCAATTATAAGTTGTTCAGAAACATATTTTGAATCAAAATGTGGTAAGTTGAACTTTGGGCCCATATTTAAAAGATGTATTTCCTGGTTACAAAGAGAACTATTGGACAAGTTAAGAAGTTTTTTGTGATGTTCTGGTAAGTTCTAAACCTGTATTGTTATAGCGAATAAGCTCCTTTTAAGATTGTCTTAAATTACCTGTATTTTATTTTAGTATCTGATGATGGCTGTTTACACAGCCATAACGCATTCAACTAAATGACCTACATGCATTTTTTCTTGGAGATAAAGACTTCGCCATTTTGTAATCTATATATACACATTCTCCTACAAAATAAGGACTTCTATTCAACTATTGTATGTTTATTTTCTTTCATGTGTATATTTTTTTTTGTATTTTTGTATGTTTTGTATTCTCTTATTCCTATTTTTACTTAAGGCTTTCTCTACAAATTGTAAAATTTGTTGACAATATTATTATTAAATCAGAGCCATTGAAATTATTTCTTAAAGTTTGTGAGTAATATTTTACCAGATATCAACCTAATATTGTGGTAAGTTGAATCTTTCAATTTCTAAAGTTTAAATTGTATTACTAAAAATCTGCTTACCTAGCAAAAAGAACTGTGTCTAACATGCTTTCATAAAACAGGCAATAACCCATCCATTCTGAAATAATGATGTCCACTTTCTCTATGCCATCCGGAAGGGTGATTTCTTCCACTTTGCCTTCAGAACAATTTTTTTTTGTTAAAATTTGCATAAGCATTTTTTTGTGACATTATCTTACCTTTAACAATGGTAATAATATGATCCAACTTATTAGTTTCCACAATTTTCCTTGCATATTCGACAATGTTGGAGCACTCTACTGCTATAACTTTCTTTGCTCCAGCTTTTGCAGCAAACATGCTTAGAATTCCTGTGCCACAACCTATAATAAAATAACAATAATATTAATGTTTATAAATTTCCAATACTGTAAAAGAAATAATAATAATATAATTATGCCGGATTAAATGGCCTAGTTTTCCGCCTCGTTATCCTAACAATTAAGTAGGGACGATTAAAGTCACGAACTGTTTATTTATTAATATTAAATTTTACATTGCACTAAGACAATGCAATAAGATCATTAATAAAATGATACCTATGTACATATTAATTAATGACAATAATATTTGTCTAATTTATATTTACCTATATCCATTACAACTTTTCCGTTAAATAAATGCTTATTATGGTACATTGAATTTCTATAGGTGAGCGTGCGCACTTCGTCTTTCAACATTTCTTCGTGAATGCCAAAATGAGCGTAAGAATCAAAATAGTAATCTCTAGAAGTCATTTCATCTGCAGGCACATCCTCCATTTTCTCATCTTTCGAGATATGGTTATTGGTTGGGGTTATTTCCATTGTGTCCATATTATTTGATAATTTTCTGGCACTAAAACAAGAAATACGCTTTAAGAATATACAGGTCGCTTTTTTTTAATATTATGACAAAATTAAGAGACATGTTCAAAATGCAGGATGAAATGAAGCTAAAAAAGTTCTTTATGGACATATGTTGAAAATCTCTTAAATTTTAAAGATGCAGATGATAAACATATTAAAAATATAATAATTATAAAAGAAAACTTTTTTGTTGTTTGGGTAAATTTGTATAACTAGGTGACATTAAATCGAATGAAGTAATAAAGCCAGAATCTCATACACTGCTAAGCGGGATCGTTTAAGTATTAAATATACCAGAATTGTGCGTTAGAAATATTATTAATTTAAATTGAAAATAAGTAAATCTAGTAATGTTTTTTAGCATCACTCCATTCAAACAAGGTCTAATGAAAATGGAATGCTTAGAACTCTACTACTTTTTTTCCTGCAAAGATCCTTTGCATCCTTTTTTCCCAAAGGATGAGACTAAAAATTCCATGAGTTTCAATAAAATTAAAGGCAAAGTAAATTTATAACAAAAATAATATGATGTGACATCATATCACTTTATTTAAAATACATTTTTAAATAAATAATTTTTTTTAAAATAAAGTGCTATGATGTAACCTCATAGCACGTACATTAAATTATAATCTGGTATTCCTATTCTTTTTTTCTGTCTTTAATTAATGTTGGGTAAGGCCCTACTTACCCATTGCAGAACTTTATTTCTAGATCTTCTTTCTAGGCTTTTTTCTTACATTGTATCATTTTTTTTGTAGTCATATTGGTATACAGGGTGGCCTATCAAAAACGTACCGCAAGGCATTACAGGGTGGGAAAAAACTTTCGGCAAAATCCAAAAATACGTCAAGTATGTTTGTCAGGGGGACAACTTTTGACATAAAAACCATTTTAAAAAACTCAACCCCCTAAACGGGGGTGACATCCTCATTTTTTTCAAATGGAACTAGGGGTCAAACATTACCTCTTTAAAAGGGCCTTGTCATTCCCTATACAACGCTGCTTAGTTTTTAAAAATCGAGTTACTCGTTCAAGAAATATGGGCCCTTCAAAGTAAAAAAATAATGTGTGACGATATCATTAAAATTTATTGAGAGAGTGAGACTGAACCCAGAGTGAACATAGAACACATCTTTAAGTCAAAACACTAATTTAATAATTTCTAGTAAACAAACGATCGATAAGAATGCGAGAAACAATTTTTTGTCTTTTAAATGAACTTTTTTGCGGCAAATTCTTTAGGCACATTTAGTGAATAAAAATATCTGGTTTCTTTATAAATAAAATTTCTTTAAAAAGAAAATTATACTCTTTACACAAATGGTCAAAAATGCTAGAGTATATACAGGAGCCATAAAGAAGTAGGTTGAAATAGCCAACACCCATGGTCGGAAGTGCGCCGTTTCCAAAATACAGGGTGTTTCGGGCCTGTTCATAATATATGTTTAATTACTTAAATCAAGGTTATTTCAAACTTAATTATTATTAAGTTATCAAGGCCAGACTAAAAAAAATAGGGACGCCGCTCCAATCACACGAAATAAGGTGATCCTTCTGTTTTCGACGCACACCCTTAGTGACTATGTAATGAGCGAAATAAAATAGAAACAAAATAAGAAGAGACACAATTTAACGTGAAAGGAAAAAAATGACTCGATAGTAATAAATGAAGTAAAGGATGTTGATGCACTTTGGTATCATCTCGCATGCGATTTAGGATAAAGTAGGATAAAAGAGCAAGGCTTTATGGAAGGGACATTGGGGTAAGAGAGTAAGGAAATGTTAGATAGGTCGAGTTTAAATATTAACAATTTACCAAGAACCGCGTGTGTTATACCGGGTGAACTTTTATATGCAAAATCAATGTAAATAAACCAAAATAAACAAAGTACTACCGAACAAATTATTAAATATCTTAAACTTTAAAGAAAACCTATGTTAACTAAAAATAAGTAAAATTAGCAAAAAAGTAACAAAAGGAGAGAGAACGAAACACAGGGAGTTGAAATTTGCCAAACTCGATTTTTTTCCTCAGTGTTAAACGCTTTTAGCGATTTGAATGAAATTTTCAGGTTTTAAATGGTAGGTGGCAAGGCAACTCTCTGAGCTATTGCAGGTAATTTCCCTTGTCCAGGGACGGACTTGCAGCACATGTACGTTAAATTTTTTATAAAAAATAGATATGCCCGCGAAGAAAGACCCCTGGATCGTTTCTCAGAAAATCCGCAACCATCACAACTCTAGCAACTAGGTCTTCTCTGCTGGTTACAGGTGTTGCGTAGATAAGCTGTCGCCAAGAATACCTGCCCAAACATTAACGTGAAATTTCTGCTGATACTCTCCTACGTTTATGCGAGGATTAAACCTGTAAAATTTGCCTTTTTGTTCTGTTTGACAAAGAAACTATTCGCAGAACTCAAGAAGGCGAGGAGCGTCTCGAGGGACAAGATGCTCAACCTTTTGCAGTTTAAACGGATGAAGATTATGGCTCTTATGATTATGATTTGTAATACTCGATGCACGGTGTTTTTGGCAAAACCAATTGCTGATTCTGCGTTCGGACAATTCACGATGTGGAAAACGCTGCCTGTACAATCGCTGTGCCAACAAAGCATTTCCTCGGGCTTCTCCATAGGAAAGATGCATATCTGCAACATCCGCCAAAGCGATTAATTTTTACTAGTTTTATTTTAAAACAGTTAGAGACAATTAATAATTAGTTAATTAATTTAATTACTACTAAATTAGTGATAATAATAAAAGTGACTACTGTTTGCTCATTTTTCTCTTGGTCATGTTATCACCTTGACAGCAATATTTACAATGGAGTATGGTATCTCGATCTTCTGCAAAAATTGACTTTCGATCTGATCTCCTAAAAAAAGTGATTCCCATACCGTAAAAATACGATAGTAGGTATGCACCGACACTAAGCATAACAAAAACATGTACACACACTATCTTATTATTACTAATTTTATGCAGATTATAAAAAACTGGCAAAAATTTTCCGGAAATAACAAAAAAATTAAAATAAAGAACCGAATGTTGATTTTATTTTTTTGCACCAAAACGGTGCGTCGGGGCGCAAAAATGCAAGGGCTGTGTTTCGTTAAAAATAAACAAAATATTCAGATTTTTTTTTTCAAAAAGCAGTGGTGTACCTGCTTTCTTATAAAAAACTTAACGTACAAATGCTGCAAGTCCGTCCCTGCACAAGTTAAATTACCTGAAATCCCTCAATGTCCTATTCAACCTACTTTTTTATGGTTCCTGTATATACTGTAGCATTTTTGACCATTTGAAACGGGACACCCTGTATATATACTATGCCGATAAAAATCCATGGGCCCAAATATCCTCGGAAACGTTTCACTGTCTTTACGAACTAGTACTTTCGCATGCACGCGCAAGAAAATATTGCAGGGTCGAGCGCGTTTGGCGGTAGTGGTCGAGAACTATCGATAGTCCCCATATTCGATAGTTATCGATAGCATGGTACTTCACATTCGATAACTATCGATAGTAATAAAAACCATAGAGAAAATAATAAAAGGTAGGTAAATATAATATAAAATAATAAAAAATAATCATTTATTATTTTCTCGATAGTAAAAACTAAATAAAAAACAGAATAATTATCAATAAACATCTGTTTTATTCCGAATCAAATGTCAACTTTTTGTGCAGAAAAGTTAGCATGTTCACATATGTCGGATTCATTCTGGAACGGCGATCACTAACTATTTGCCCTGCAGTACTAAATGTCCTTTCACTTTCCACTGATGTAGCAGGGATACAGAAGTACTGTTTTACACCAAACTCCAAACCAATGGCACTCTAATAAATTACAGAAAGCAAAGCACAAAAACAGGGAGAAGACCAGAGAGCAAGAACAAAATTTAATGTAAAATAATAAACATAAATAAATGTCTTTTTTTAATTTATTTTCGTTTTTATTTTCTCACTTTCTTCTTCTTTTTCTTCTACTTTTCCAAATTAACAATAGAGTTGAGGGTTATGGTCTGAGCAGCGACGCTTTTAAATGTTTTAAGCCTAGTTCAAAAGCTCGCGATTTGCGGATAATGTTCCTATTGGTGGATTTCCTGTTTTTGGTGAATTCGCGATTCGCGAGCTTATGAACGCTTTACCTTTTGGATGGCAAAGCCTTAAGATTTTAAATTTGTCCGTGAAAGAGTTTTTAAGTGTTTGGCTAATTTTACCAAACGACACGACAAACAAAACTATCGATAGTAGTCGATATTTAAAACTATCGATAGTATCGATAGTTCTCGACCACTATTCGGCGGAACGTTAGTCTTTGAGAGGCTACCTGCTTGAACTAATGAATGACAGTAATGCACCCTAAACATGATACAACGAATTTCATTCTGATCGGTAACTACGAAATTTATAGGATTTATTTTTTGATCACTCTGATATGTACAGTTTGTGTCTGGAGACCAAGAAATTCGAATCAAATCGTTTATTTCCATCGACATCATAACAATGTATAAGAATTGTCAATAACAAGCTACAAAGTTAATAAAAATAGTATAAAATTACAAAGATATGAAAGGAAACAAATTTAACTAAATTTAGTCAATAAATCTACAGTTATATTTTTTTTGTAGATGTTTGCAACCATCTCAAATGTGTTTAGATAATTAGATATTTATTATAGAAAAAAGATTAATTTAAATGCTTTGGGAGCCTTTTTCATTTCTTTAACATTTGACTTTTTAAGTAATTTTCACAAAAAAACTTTAGTTTGTAGAGGTTTATAACCTTATTTGTAGAGGCACTATAAATCGGTTTAGTTATTGATTGTTAATATCTGGACAAATATATTAAAATTCCTTGGGAATTTCAGGAGATACAGGCATTATATCGATTAAATAACAGCGGGCGCGGACTATAAATATGTTGCTGGCAAACGACATATGTCAGCAAATAAATGAAACTTTTAAAGAGTATATTTTTTACCTGTTACAAAATACAACACATTAAAAAAATATGTAGTGGATTAAGAAAATTATATATTGAATGAAAAATTAGAAAGTCAATTTGACATCATTGTCTGAGAGATGGTGAACTCAAACAACCTCGCCTATGGTTTGCAGCTAGGCTTATTCTAGGCATGTTCTAAGATATAAATCAAAAGAGAACAACACAAAGTCTCGGTCTCCGAAAATTCTTTTATTGGTTAAAGGGGTGACACTTGTTTCACTCCTAAGAACATTATCAGACCTAAAAAATAATGCGAACAAAACCAATTAAAATTACAAAAAGACAGTAAAGTAAAATGAAAAAGTAGACCTTAAGGTTATAAACACACCCGACTGGGTCAATTATACACACACACTGAACAGTAAAATATAAGTTTACAAAACTGATATCACGAATATATAAAAAACAATAACACAGAAGTCAAATACAAGAAAATAAAAAGGAACTATCAAGATTTGAACCTACAATCTCACAGCAAAAATGTTAAGGTTTGCTGCATTGACCTCTAGGCCACAGCTTTCATGCAATAGCTTGAAAAGAAAGGAGGGGACTAGATGTTACATGACCCACTGATAGGAATATTACTATCAGTGGGTCAGCGGTAACCTGAACCTACCCACATTAGAGTCACAAAGAACAAACAACTTATGTTTTCTGCATAAGGTTTTAAATGCTACTATAGATTGTCCCGAGTTATTGTCGCTTTTTAAACTAGAGTGCCTTCCAGATTAATAATAATAATAAGCCTTTATTTCCAACAGGCAACTTGCCCAATAACAGGAAACAGTTGCAAAACAATGAAAAATATAGTTAAAAAAAACAGACACAAACAAACCTAAAAGAATGAAAAGAAAAGAAAAAAAGTAAAGTAAAGTCACAATCTCAAAAGTTATCCAAAAAATTAAAACAAATAACTATTAATATGATATAAAAACCCAATTATAAAAGTATAACAAGATAATCACATATTCAACAAAATTAAATTAAATTAACTGCAATATACCTACTAACTATAACTTAAACACATGGGTCTTAATCCCAAGAATAATGATCCACCAAGATATCGACAATCACATGAACCGGAGAGAAATTTATATCGCACATGTGACAGATCCGATTAAATATGGCGCATATTGTATATAGTGGCGATTTCAACAGGATGTTAGTATGAGGCCTTGGCAGAAAGAATGTTAGGGGATGTCTAGCATTAGGCCTAGGCACCAAGATACGTACACCAGAAAGAAGTACAGGACTATCAATGAATCCATTCAGTAACTCATGCAGGAATTTTACAGAGAAGATCATTCTTCTGAGATGTAATGGATGTAGATTGAAGTGTTCCAATAGTTGCCGATGATCAATTATGAATCCAAGCCTTCTTAGGGCTGACTTGACTATGTTGTTAAGTGTGGAACGAATATAAATTCGGAGTCAAAGGTGATACCAAGATCAGTAATTTGCACTAATCTACTCAAAAAGGTATCATTAATAAAGTAATCAAAATTTAAGGGTGTTTTTGATCTAGAGTAAGTGACCACACTACATTTAAGCCTAACCTGTTAACAGCGCACCATACCTCTAATGTATTTAGACAGTTCTGAAGAAAAACACAATCCTCCAAACCATATACATTTAAATATAGCTTCAAATCATCGGCAAAAGCCAGCCTATGACAAGTGAGTGACTCAATCAAGTCATTTATAAAAAAACTAAACAAGAGCGGACCCAGGTTCGAGCCCTGTGGCTCACCCGACGTTACGTTAAAAAGTTTCGATTTAAAGTCCTCATATTCAATATATTGAGATCTACCAATCAAGTAGGAATGAAATAAATTAAATAATCTCCCTGAAAAACCATACTGAGTTAATTTATGCAGCAAAATATAGTGATCTATCCAATCAAAGGCTTTTTGGAAGTCGGTATAAATAACATCGACTTGAGTATTAACATCAAGTGATTCACAGATGTGGCTAGACAGACAGGATAAGTTAGTAACAGAAGATCGCCCACTAAAAAATCCATGCCGGTCTACAGAGTAATGACATTGGCCTGTAGTTCATGATTTGATCCCAGTTTGAGTCCCCAGCTTTTAAAATTGGTATTATTTTAGCAGTCTTCCAAATTTCAGGAATCTGTTCTGTTGACAGTATTAAGTTGAAAATGTAGGTCAGCGGATCAGCCACGACACCAATGCAATCTTCAGTCTAGTCTACACTAGATGTTAACTTATTTTTGAGTTTTTTACTAGCCAAAATAATCTGGGAAGCATCAACGTTGGAAATGTCAAAGTGGGGCACATTATCAGACGTCGATGAATGGTTAATTTGATTGTATAAATGCCTCACCAAAGAACAGTGCAAAAGCATCAACTATGTCTTGTGGGTCTTTGATTACATGTCATCAGGTAGCCTCATCATACCAGGAATTCTGGTGCCAGCCTTCTTAGAACCAATAAAATCCCAAAAGCTAAATGGGTCCAAAGAAATATTCCTTTCTGTGTTTGATATATACAACTTATATTCATTGTGTATTTGTAGTTTGATAAGGCATCTAAGAGAATGGAATTTAATTTGAAAGAATGGAGAGTTGTACATTTTAAAGCCATTAAAAGCCTTTTCTTTCCTATAAATGTTCTTAATCAATTCTCAAGAATAATAATTTGGAAATCTTCTTTTATGTTGCTGCTTAAGAGGAATGTGTGCTGCAAATATGCCATTCAATATATCATATAGGGCTCGACATGCATCATTAATGTTAGAGGATAAATACACAGTAGACCAGTCAGCTTCAAGGGTCGAGTTATAAAGGAGATGGAAGTTGGCCTTTCTAAAGTTAAAAGAATGAGATCAATTTTTATTAAATCTACAATCAGAAATATTTTCAGTCCCATTCCACCATACCAATTATGGTATTGATGAGCCAATTACATGAATGATTCAGAGTGCTAATAGCTTGTCCAAACAGATTACCTTTTTTGACTCTTAAGATTTCATCTTTTAAGGGGCAGTTAAAAAATATTATTTCATAAAGTCTTTAATTAATAATTAATTAATTTGCCTACACCATTCCTTGATTTATTGATAGTTTTGTAACTGTATATATATGTATATTTGTTTTTCTTAATGTTTGTATAGGTATGCCATGTAACACTTACATAAATGGATTCATTAAATAAATAATATGATCAATGTGATAAGAAAAATGAAGCCTAGCAACCAAATAGATACTAGAATCCTTTATCAAGCTAACATGCTTTTAAGTTGCATTATTAATTGAGTATTCTACAGGGTACAGACTCTATCTTACATCATGAAGATTCATGTTATTCAATTAACACCAAGAAAATATTATATTAATGTCATATTGCAGAATTTCAATATCAAGAGAAGGGCAGACTATACAGTTATAATACAGCAAATGCAGACATTTTGAATTCAGGAGAAGAACAAGATTCTTTATAAATAGAATAAACAAGAGGGGATCAAGATGTGAACCTTGTGGAACTCCAGAAGTAGCTTTAAAGCATTGAGACAAGCAACCGCTAATTTTAACTTGCTGCTCACAATGGCTTAAGTATTATTTAATCCAAGATAACAAAGCTCCAGTGATGCCAGGCTTTGACAGTTGATGAATAAAAATAGAATGGTTAAGCTTGTCAAAGGCTTAGTCAAAGGCTTAGTATTAGTTCAAGTCAAGTTTTTTTTTAGAAAACTGCTCAGATTAATGGTAAGTTGGTGATATACCATTAGTAAGTAGCTTCTGCACTAGAAATTTGTA
Source organism: Anthonomus grandis grandis (assembly GCF_022605725.1). Classification (NCBI taxonomy): domain Eukaryota; kingdom Metazoa; phylum Arthropoda; class Insecta; order Coleoptera; family Curculionidae; genus Anthonomus; species Anthonomus grandis. The sequence continues at coordinate 30,980,082 of NC_065553.1, read as the reverse complement.
GCCTGCTCTTCACTTTTTACAAACCAACTGTCATTTCATTACACTTATATGTCCTTTATGTATTATGAGTACTCTTTAATTTCCTTATTTAATTAAATAATTTTTTGGATTATTTGTTGTGTTTTCCATTGTAAAAACTAGCAAAAGCAATAAAACAGTTTTGAAATATATATGATATTTATCATTATTATCAGTAAAGCCACCAATGTCAACTAATAGAAAACTAATTAATTTTACAGTAGTCTGACCTGTTATTTTTCAATAAATATTAATTTGGTGGAAATTACTAGAAATCTCATTTTTTTATCTCATAATTTGGGAAAATGTAAGGCTGGTCACAATCTGTCATAGAATATGATTTCAATAATTCTAAATAATTATTCTAAATTAATTAAAATTAATTTCAATAATTCTAAAATATGATTTCAATAGTTGCAGTAAAATAACAAGTGGTGGTTTTCTCTTAAACAATAAATGTTAAAACCTCTGCAGACAATGATGGTTATATTATTTTGAGAAATATCATGCAACAAATCATGGCCTTGCATTTTAGAGAGGAAGAACTGAAAATCTCCATTTGGCAATCAATATATACATATAACATGAAGTCTCTAAGAAAAACAGATTTCAGATACCCAAAATTCAAGGGATTAACTCTTACATGTAATTTACAGTTTATATTATTGTAAAAATTGTTTGCATAGCAATAAATGCAAACTTGAGTCAATTCAACACCACACACCTAAATTATTAATTAGCCTCAGGTAATCTTATTGTTTAAAATATTTTGGGCCAGTATATCATGTGTTAAAATTACTAGGTGCTTGAGAAACCAAAGGATGTATCAAAAAAGGCCAAAATTAAGAAAATAACCACACATGAATTTATGAATATTGGTAAAATACAACTCAATAAAACTAAATTTATAGAGAATAATTAGGAATTGAATAAAAAAAATTGTTTACTAGGATTGAGTAATACATTAAACCAAAAAACACCATGCTTTAAGGATAGTTTTAAAGTTAATTAATGGGATAAACGAGCTGCCAAGCGCCGGCTATTGACACTAAGAAGAAGCATTAAGAAAAAAGAAACACGTGTAAGGAATTCACGGGAAAAGCACTTAGGACCCGGGATAGATACAAGAACGCAAGAGGATAAACACTAAAATAGTTCAAATCATGAATAAATACCTGTTTTTTCGGTGGATTCGTCGGTTATTTCTGTTTTCTTGGCGCCGAAACCAGCAACGGTTTGGCGTTTTTTGATAAAAGGGAATGTGACGTCTTCTAGGGACTTTTCGTTTTCTTTTATGACTTTTCTGTGACATATGTCAAATGTTTACCATTCATCCGGAATACTTTTGTGTGTTACCATTCCGTATCTTTAAGGTGCATTTACAATAAATTATATTTCCTTTGAAATAGGCCAGTAATGGTGTGCAACAGAGTTTCGTGCTTGTCCCTGTATTATTTATATTGTTTTGTTTAATGTCTCTTGACTTTAAAGACGTTTATTCCTCAAACTTTAAAATCAATATATGAAATTTCCCTCGTACCAGGATAGAAATATTTCTCATCGCAGGAATTTTGTCTTCTATTATCGTGAGTAAGAGAAAATTAAAAAAAAAGAGGAATGGAAAAATCGAAAATTTTATCCAAAAAACTTAAAATGTTTTTGTTTTTAGTTAATTATTGTACAATTTAAGTATTTTTTCATTTGCAAAAAATTAATCTTATTACCATGTTTATAATATAAATAATTATGCTTTGGATATTTTGATCTGATAAGATCTATATTGTATACCTGTACAAAATTTTCTCATTACAAGAGAGTTCTTAAGTTAATTAGCCAAGAACTAAGGACAAAACGAAACATATAAAACTTAAACATGAGGTGTGAACTAGGATGTATGTGTAATGCTAGTTTGCACAAGTAAAGCATGAATTAAAAGTGTTAGTGAAGCAATTGGTAACTTACTACCGTTGATTAAATATTTGGAAAGATACGCAATCCTGGGTTTTAAAATGTACCCGGTCAACTATGGGTTACCGTTCAACAGCGAGACTCTGTGTCAGATGGAATTCCACTGATTGATTCGATTCCACACGTCCCTAACTCGATTCTCAAAAAATGTCTCCAAAACGCGATTCGTTTGATCGCTTTACTTTAGGTTAGGTCCATGTTGCTAAACTACACCAAAGACCAAACAAATAAATCTAAATTTCAATATATTTTTCATGGCTTCGGCCTAAAGCGCTAGCTAAAGTTGGTAGATTCCTGCGGCATAAAAAATTAGTGCTCCAAAAAATTTATGTAATTGCCACAGGGTTATTTCCTTGTGCGATGTGATGCAAAATACCATTTAATAAAAATTCTGCCATTTCCTTGTTGATTTTAAATAGCTCTTTAAATCATGTGTTCTCGATAGAAAAAGCATCACTTTTTTGCCTCGCCTGACATCTTTCTCAATTTGCTGCTCTTCAGTCCTCCAACCGCTTCTCCTCTTCAGCAGACCAATGTCGCAAAAATTGGAAGAAAAATAAAATATAAAAATAAGCACTGCAAAAAATATATATTAGAAAGGTTCTCTCTCTATACGATCAAAAACAATTATCAAAATAATAAAGTATTCCAACGTAAAGTATATGATCCGGAAAAGCCTAAATTAATTAACATAGTATAGCTAATAATAATAAAAAATTAAATTTATTTTTGAAGAAAACAGACAGAAACTAAAAATATAAACCCCGGAACTCAAAACTTCTATCAATGTAATGTAATATAATGTAAAACACGAAGATAAATAAAAATAATTTGTTGGTATTGGTATGAAATCTAATGAAATTACCAAAATAAAAGTAAAATTTTCCTAGAAATCACCAAATTCCTATCCGAACGGCTGTCGACTATGACACAGAGACAAATCCACGCGACTGATGCCAAGAAATATTGATAATTATTGTTGTTCTGTCATATAATGGCCTTCCTTTCTTTCAGGATTCAGCCAATCAGGTTATTTGTCTCCTCGGCGGTGGCTTTCGCCAGGTTGGTGTTGCCACCTCGCTTTTGTTTCCTTTCGTTACTGGTATTATTTTACTTTCTGCTATAGCCGATTTTCAGCGTGGAATGGTTCTTGGTTGGTATTTACCAATACGTTTCTGCGATTCTGACTTTAACCAAAATAGAGGAAAACGTGACGTCATGGATCAGCTGTTTGGCGTTTGGTATTTACCAATTATCACCCGGTTTTGGACTTGGGTTACTCTTTTGGTTATACAGTCCAGAAGAAGGCCATGTTTAGATTATAAAAAAATGATTAAGGATTGCGATATGGTGTGCGCCCTTTATAAATTGAGAAGAATAAATACCAATTAGATTATCAATAAGAAGTTGTAGTTAAGGTTGAGGACCTGAAAACGGCAAGCAATTTGCCTGATGGTACCTATGTTAGAAATTTTATATTATGTTATATTTGTAACTCATACATATTTTATATTATTTTCAATTATTGCATAGTAAAAGATTGATACGTTACTTAGTAAAGAAAAGTTAAATTAAAGGAAAGAAAATTTAAAAATAATTTCGGCAGTAAGGTGTTTATGACTTCATCCATGCAAATTTACATGACCATTATATACATACCGGTTCTTACCAATACCACGCTGAAAATCGGCTTAATTCCACGCTGAAAATACTGTCTCTATTTATTAATTTATTTATGTTTAGCCACCTGGTCATTTATTATAACTCTATAACATATAGTAACATTAAAGGATAAACGTCACAGATGTGATAGGATAACTGGAATACCCTTCTAAGTACCCCCATTTCTTACCTTACAATTTTTTTCTCTCCTATAGTTTTATATTATTTCTACCCAAGAAACTCATAATTGTATTAATAACATTGGTTGTAGGTCTATATGATATGTGTTTAGACTATAAATTATTTAGTCGCCGCGCCAGCCGCATGATATAAACTTAATATTTTATTACAGGCGGCATATTAAGTTTTATAAACAGTCTTAGCTTTATAAACAGAGTTATTAGATTTTAATTTCTTAAAACGGCTTATTCAATTTCCTTACTAAAGCCGACAAATAGTACAAAGATCCTCCTATAATCAAAAATGCAACGTTTCATTATGTAAGCATTTTACACAGCCACATTCTCCACTCCATCCATATTTTTATATACATTCACACTTTTAACTTTAGGCCAACAGGTCATTAAACAGTATATAACACAAGATTCGGTTAGAATCACAATTTTACTTTGTAAAATTTTTATTTGTATATTTTATACAACAATTAACAAAATTGTACGGTTAGTGCAGTGCTTTATTTCATTCTTCTAATTACACTTATTTACCGAAAAATTGGTGTTTTATTGAAAAAAAAAATCACAACCCAGAATACCGTGTGTGGAAAAGCCCATACACAAAACAATATGTAAGAGAGAAATTGGTGTATGTACACCATTGTTAATTAATTCTTGAGATATATTTGAATCGCAATTTTTATATTCAAATATAATATGCTTTATATCGCCTTCTTACTCATCTTCCCACATGAGTAACGGGGATCCTTCAATATACCTATCGTGTGCGGATGTACTGGGGTTGAATAGTGTCCCGTTCTCATTCTCATAAAGGTTGTAATATTTGCTCTTAATAATAATATTATAATATTAACCTTCTGTAAACCAGTGTTTATTTTGACATTTTTTTTAATATTGTAGATATTGTTTTTCCTTCTCCTCCAGGGTTATTTTCCAAGTTAAGTTCCATTTTTCCCAGTGTCTTCTCCTTACATTCTGCATTATATCCTGAATGTCCAGGTTAATAGGGTATGGGATGTTAAAGATTTTTCCAATATTAGCTAGTTTGTATGCAGTCTCATTCCCTGTTATGTTGGAATGACTTGGATCCAGGCCAATTTAAACTTAAATCCATTATGGTTTGCATCCAATATAATTTGTTTTATTAAATATGAAATATGATCCAGGTCTAGTCCATGATATTTTTTTAATTGCACCTTCAGAGTCACTAAATATAACTGCTTTTAGGATATTTTTTTCTACACAGAAGCTTATTGCGGTATGAATGGTCACTACCTCAGCTGTAGATTTCTCTGTGTAGTTTGGTAATCTTGAAGAGAATTTGTGATTTTCCTGAGGGCAGTAGAATCCTAGAATCTAAATCTGGCCTCATTTTCTTTTCCGTCTATTGATCCGTCTATATATACATGATGATAATTATCCAATTTAAGAAATTCTAAAAATTTTTCCCTTTCTTTCCCAATTCTATGATTGGTACTTTCATCATCTGATATTTTCTGTTATATTTGTAACAAGGTTGATTGATAGCGACTATTGAAAGCTAAGGGTTGATATCCACTAGCACGTCCCGCTGCAGATTCGTTTACCGAGTGGTGCTGCCGTCAAGCGGCAAACCCAAGAAAAATTCATTTAAGCTGTTGGCTTCCTTGAACGAGGTTTTTAACGACGCCAGAATCTCTGGTTACATGGCCGTGTTGGTAATTTTATTCTTTACGCACGCTTCAGGTGGGGAGTAACCTGGCAAATGCGTTATGAATAGTGTGATTGGGTGAGGCGAACGGTAGTTGAACCATCAACTAAGAAGAAATTTTATACGTACGGAATTTGTGCATAAATATACATTTGAATAGAGCTAAAGAAGTTTTACTTCAGTCGTGTGATCTCAAGCGAACTACGATTTTTTTTATGATAAGGGTGATGCTGAGAACTACATTTTTTTTTAACGTACAACAAAATGCAATGGTTTCATTTAGGTGGTCAAGAGATGAGTGATTTATACTTAAGGGTGGGAGGCATACTGAAGGTTAAATTTTATTAACGAATAATTAATTACTTACCAAAACCTTTTTTTGAGACAAAAATAAATAAATGAAAGAAAATCTATCAAAATCTTTTATTTATTTATTACAAAATTACCAAAAAAGTTTAATACAAGTTATAATTCCAACAAACAAGATTTTTTTCATTATGCGTTCAAGAGTGTAAAGTTCTTAAATAAAAAGCCCGTTGCCCTTAATTTACTAAAAACTAATATACAAAAAAATATGTGAGGCAAACGTTAAGATATAAGTACAATTAAAATAATTCATAGGACTTAATATCTATGGTGATATAACTTTTAAGTCAATAATTTTTTGCTAAAAGTAAGCCGTAACGTTATGTGATTCTTGGCAATTCGGATTTGCAAATCCAGCCAATATCTGAAAAACTGCCTAGCAATCCAACTTTTTGGATGAAAAATAAATAAATATCTTTAACTTAAATTGAAATAAAATTAAAAACAAAAAAGTTAAAGCGCTTTAACTGAGGGTTTTAAAAGCACTCGATAAAATACGGAAAATAGGCCACATTTTAACTTGCGATACAAGCAATTCCTTAATTACCAATTGTTACAACTTTAGGTAATACTAGAAAAGTTAGCAGTTTGTTTAAAGCCACCCCACCACGGTTAGACAGGATGTCCAAAATAAGGATAAGCAGTATAGGGATCTCAGAAACAATAAAAGATAGGAGGCGGTAATGCCAAATACTTCATAAATTTTGAGAAACGACTGAAATTTGGCAAAATTATTTTAAATGTTTTTGGCGTTATTTAAAAATATATAATAAAATTATTTATTAAAATAATACATTATTGTGACCACTTTTTATACCCTATACGATGACGCCTCTAAATTCAAAATTTAAAATCAACGAAAAACTGAAAACTGTTTCTATAAAACGATGGGGTTACATCAAGATACATCCCTTTAATCTTAAATAGAAAGGAGAGCAAAAAGATACATCATCTTGAAGGTCTTGAACTTGATCTTGTGCTTGTTTTTGTTCCTCCATCGTTTTATAGAAACAGTTTTCAGTGCTTTTTTATTAAGTTTTTCGTTGCTTTTGTTAATAACATATGGCCATTTCAAGTTTTTAAATTGTCACCCTGTATACAATTTCCATGATAATGGTGACCATGTTTTTTCTTATGGGCGCCATATTGGAATTTTACAATTTTAAATTACCTTTTTAACAGTTTATCACACTTCCATTTCCAACACGTAATTTCGATAAGAGCTCCGAGGACGAAAGTGAGATAGGTATAAAATTTTATGTTTTAAATATGTGTTTTCAAATACTATGTATCACTCGACCTCTTTCAATTTAAGATTTTAGAGGTGTATCTCACTCTATCTAAAGGGATCGCAGATAAAGGTAAGATAATATGCTTATGTTTCTTCCCCCTTCGTTTTATAGAAACTGTTTTCAGCGTTTTTTTTAATTCAGTTTTTCGTTCCTAATATATGGCTTTTTCATGTTTTTAAATCGTTACCCTATATAAGTATGAAAATATGATAAAGTTCATTAAATGATTTTATTGTTTTGACATAAATTTAAAAAATGATCTGATGGTTTCTCTAGAGTAAATATAATATTTGACTTAGATAATTTTTATTAATTTAAAATATTTCTTTCTTATCGCTTATTTCTGTTTTATCCTTTTTTAAAAAATATTCACAATTATTTTCACACTTCGTTTTCTTTATTGAGATTTTATAAATAATATTATACGAAATATCTAGAAACAATCGATACATTAGAACACGTTTTAAAATACGCAAATTTACGGTTTTATTTTCATTATTCAATATTTTTAGATCGGAATAAGTGGAACTACTTATTTTGCTTGTAAATACAATTTTGGAATAACAATAACTGACATTTTTATTGGGTTCAATATTTGGAAATTAAACTTCAATGGTCTGACTATCATTTAATTATAAAACATTTTGGACATCTTCTTTACAAATTCTACTGTCCAATGATTTTTGGAATCTAATATTAATGTTATATTGCAAAGCAATTGCTGAACATTTGAATTTGCGTTGTATCTACGCTTATTTCTTAATATAGAAAATAAATTCTCCAGGGAATCTGGATTAAGATGCCTAGTTAAAATATATTCATAATCAAAGGAGTCTGTTAAATATTTAAGTAAGATAAGGACTGAATTAAGAATCCAAGTAAATTCGTAAATGCAGTGAATTTTACTTCTTTTTTTATTATTTTCAATTACTTCAGTTGAGCTAAAATAATTAAGGTCAAATTTCAAAAAAATAAGAATTTAAATTTGAATTACTAATAAATAAATCCCTAAATATATTAAATGACTTGAAGTGTAATAAATTCTTTTCAAAACTAAACTACTTTTAAATTTGCTTTTGTAAATCTATATTTTTTTAAAATCAAATTAGATCAGAAATAAGATACCTAAAAAATAATACCTAAATAATAATATTACGATTTTCGAAACTATTTTTTTTAAATTAATTAAACGACCTCTGTAAAGATTAAAGTACCTAAAAGAAAAATGAAAACCAAATAACATGTATTAGTAGGTTAAATATATAGAATTTATATAATTTTATAACTACATCTTTTATAAAAATTCTATAATAACTGAACCATCAACGCTACTACATTTGTGTTCTGTGCCCGGTCTTGGGTGTTTTGTGCCCTTTTTATGACTTGCTACTATTGTACCCTAGGAAATACAGGTAGGCGTCTTTTTGTTTATGGAACTGCTTTCTGAGTAACTATTGGAAGAGGGGGAAGTCTGGGAAGAAAAGTAAGAGGATTAGAAGTAAGTTTAGAAGTACGAGGGTACGGGGTGTGTAAATATCTGGTCTAAAAACCTGTCTTCGTAACCAGATAGAAGCATCGGGGATATGGTTCAAACCAGTATGGAGAATTCAGTAATAATTGATTATTAAAGAAATTAGCGCAACGGAAATGAAGTGAAAAGCTGTCCGGGGAATAGCCGTGTGGTAGACAGCGCTCCGGTATTGAGTTTCACAAGCGAGGCTTGGTAAAAATTTGAATGAGCGGGGCCTCTAGCAGTAAGCATTAAGGAACTAGGTTTTTAAAAGATGCCCTGTCTGATCTGGATCTGGGTTAGAGTTAAGTTTGTTTTTAAATCTGGTATGTAGTTTTATAATGTGTTCTTGTACAGGATTTTTAGGTCAATCTGTAGGTCGATGGTCCTGATAAACCCTGGTCAGCGAAGGTTTTCTTAGAGAGGGATATGGGTTTAGAAATGGGTTTTAAAGTATACTTTTTGGTCTGTTTAAAACCCATGGGTGAGTTTGGGGCTTTTTAAAGTTACATAGAGGAGGGTGTCATCAATGTATAGGGTTAATTGGGTGAGTCGGGTTTTATGGATATCAGCCTAGTAAATGTTTTAGAGAATAAGGCACTCGAGGAACTTCCGCTGCAGTTTTTTTGATTTGTGAAGGGTTGTTATTTAATTTGAACAGGAATGTTCGGTTTTTGCGGAATGATTGGGCAATTTTGGTTAAATTATCAGGAAAATTAAAAAAATTATTTTATGGATTAAGCGCTCATGCCTTTTCGATGTCTACCGCTAGCATGAGGGTGGATTGGAATTTATTGCTAGAGTCAGTGAGGCTCTACTGAATCCTGCACAGCTGGTGGGCTGTAGAAAGACCCTTTACAAATGCCTCGCATTGCTCGCTCGGGATAATATTATGGTATATATAATATTTAAAGAGGACTCTAAGCGCGAAAAGATGATTTTTTTCGTACATTTTGCCTAGGGTGCATAATAAACTTATAGGTCGCCAGTTTTGGGGAAATTTTAGATTTTTGTGGGGTTTGAGAATGAAAATTACCGAGGCTGTTTTTCAGGTAGAGGGAAAGTAGCAAAGTTTTAGGAAGGCATTGTAGATTTGACGAGTTCGAGGATGATGCTATTAGGAATATTTTCGACCATTCTGTTGGAAATTTGGACAATGGTAATTTGTTGGATTTTAAATAGTCGATTATATTTGTGATATCTGTTATAGAGGTGGGAGAGTGGGATTTAAAGGGTCTAGAGGGAGCTGGGAAAAGTGGCGGGCTGTTCTTTCTATGTGTAATTCATGGCGATAAAGGGCAGGAGGTAAACATCGTTCTCTTGAGCAGTGTGCTTCGACGTCGATCATTCTCTTTGGACTAAGATAAAACGCATGTGTAGAAACCCCTAAACCGTTTTAGTGTTCCTAATTCGCATTAGTTTTTAGTGCTGCCAACTAGCAAAAAATTTGAAAACCGAGAGAGAGAAAAAAATTTCACTCTGATTTTGTTGTAATGTGCCTTATCCTGTTTTCGCAAAATTTAAAAAGTTATATTTTTTATTAGATATATTTTTACTCAATCTCCGCAACCTAACTAATTTATGAATAAATTAATTAGGTTGGTAATAAAAAACAGCTGGTTAACGTCAACGTTAAAAACATCTTCTTAAAACCGTTGTGTTTAAATTTCGGTAATTCGCATTAACGTCACGTGTAAACTTAGTATTACCCTGACATTGTATAATTGTGGCCATTCTAGTTTTTTGGTTACTTAACTTAAGCGGTTGCCGCCAAAAATGAAATTAAAAAACGTACATCGGACGGAGTGGAAGCGCATCAATCAATTGGACAACACCTGTCATTGCGATTCACTGATTTTTTCCGTTCCGCTCCGCTTTTGATCGCCATGGGAATCTACTATTATTGTCGTAAATGTCGTAATGTTAATGTCAGCTGTCAAAAGCAGCTGATTTTCGTTTATCAAGTATTATCAACAAAAAGTAATTACATTAACAAAAAAGTGTGTTATCAATTTTGTTTATCATTAGATTCATCATAAACCTTTTAAGTTAGTCTATTGACAGCAATGCAGTAAACACAATCTATAACGCTTTAATATGCTCAACCAACAGTATGCTGGCGATATATTGCACCTTAATGTGGGGGGCAAAAGGTAAGTCCCATTTTTTCCCTCCTTTTAGCAGCTCCCTGCCTAGTTTGATAATTGTTTAAATTTCTTAATGCGAAAATATTTTTATATTTAACTTCTTTTTTCAATAACATACATTTAATTTACTAGTGGACTTTTATATGTTTGTTTATTTTATGTTTAATTTCTTTTATATTTACAATAAATATTGAAGTGTTTATAATAATTAAACCTGTGAGCGTCATTTAAATAATTTTATAATTTATATTTTATAATATTTTTAATACATTAAATAAATTCAAAATAGTCCAAAATAATCAAAATAAATAGGCAACGCTTAGGCGACTCCAAAGTAGAGATGGTGACGTGTAGACCTGAGATAATTAAAGTAACCTGAGCACACTTATTCCCGTAAAATTAATTAAATAAAACAAAATTAAGCATGAACTCATTAATATGAAAAATATGAATTAATATGTTTTAAACTTGCTCAGTGATTTTACTTTTACAATAACCATTTAATTCATGTTCACCAACATTTAACCACTTTACTTTAATATACCAAAATTCATTATTCACCAATTTATTACTTTTATCCAATTGTTAAATGTCCCAGTAATGACAACATACTAATATTGAATGATATACAATCAATTAATATGCCAAAATGTGAGCACTACATTACTCACAAACCGTAGCCAAAATGCTACCAAAAACATTATCATAAAACATGAGATTGAGACAGCAATCTTCGATCTAGACCACTTGATGATAACACACTTTGTACTGAGGGGTGCAATGGACACCAAAATGCGAGGGTTCTCTCCAAATACAAAGCCTTGTTAAATACAATGAGCTGTGCAATGGTCCCAGACCAGCTCAGTATCTTAACAAGAAATAATAAACAATTGTCACAACAACACAAGCAAGACAAAGAACAATCGGTCATTAAAATATTTCATTAATCACATTTTTAATTAAAAAGGTAAAATATCTGTGTAATCAATAAGATAGAAATAAGCATACTCTGTGATAACACTTACCCTTTCTTGTAGTAAAACACTAAATTAAACCAACACAGCTTATTTCACGTCACAACACCCTTTATTGTTTTTATTAAATAACTTCACTCTTTAGTGACCAAAACTCAAATTAATTTTAAAAACCAAATATTTATCTCAGACTCTTTTATTGAAACCCGTAAAAATAACTCCCGAGGAGGAATGCTAAGTGTAAACCATATTTGGTTACTTACGGTACCGCTGAGCTAGCTTTAGTTTTGTAAATATCCTGGACCTCTTTTCAGTTAGACCGATAAATTTCATCTTAATGACTAAGAAAAATATTTCAATTCTTTAGAAAATAAACAGGGTCTTACATGTTAAACAATACCTAAATAACCTATATAATTCCTAAATACTAAATAGCAATACTTACCTAGAACATAGGAACTTAGTAATAATCTACTAGTGGGGATTACTGTATTCTTAAAATGTACTGAAACGCTTCTACAGGGTGGTTTTTTGAAAACCACATGGTTCGATTTTATAACAATGTATGAAATGTGCCATGATCATTGGAGATACACTACTAAAATACTTTGATAGTTTAGCATACTTGCTTATAATAAAGTAAATGTCAACCTTATGAATTTAAATAAAACACCCTATATATTATTATATTTCTGGATCACCCAGTACCAACTTTAGCAGTATTTGAACCAATATTTGAATAGTATATGAAATTTTTTTTTTGCAATGAAAATTTATTTTTTAACTCCAATTCCAAAATATGTAATCTTAAAAATCAATAATTTAAAAAAATAAATAGATTATAATTGCCTCTTGTAGGGCTTAATTGAATATGTAATTAAATTATTTTAAATTAATTCAGGATCTGACACCTTATGATATTTTTGCCTATAAAAAATTTGTGCTGTAATAGTGGCCATATTTAGCAATTATTACATCAGGTATGTGATATGTGTAAATCAATTTCACAATTATCTAAAATATTTACTTGTATTTAGTTTATAAGTTGCAAGAATTTTTGCTTAATCAATTTGAGACTGTAAATAGGTATTCCATATTATGGGACTAGGTACATACAAGATCCATACTTTAGGTGAGAATGCACAAAAGCACAGTAGATGATTTTTAAGGACTTTATATCTATAAATTCCCAGGTCCTTTTAATAAAGTTCTTAGCATTTTTGTCCAGTGCAACACCTAGGATGATTTGACAATACAGCTTAATTTCAGATCATCTGCTAAAAGCAGGTAATTGCAGTAATTAAAACATACATTAATATCATTTATGAAGACATTGAAAAGGGGTAGCCCAAGGTGCAAACCTTGTGGAACTGCCAATTCCAACAATAAGCCTTCTACTGTATAAATAGCAGCTGAAAAGAGACAAAGTTCTATTAATCCCCAGCAGGTCAAGCTTATTAAGTGACATATTTGATTGGTACTTCATCAAACGCTTTAGAGAAGTTGGAAGAATATTATGAAAATGTGCTCCCAACTGGATCAACAGGAGAGTCTATGATATGGTAGCAAGAAGCTTTCATCTCTGGTAAAGTGATTATGAGTGTTGAAATGAGTCACAAACTTGAAAAGATTTTTTCCTCACAAATAGCAGATGTAAAATAATATATGCACTGGGTAGGGTGATAACCCTAATATGTTTAAAATGGGACTTGCAGCAATCTATTGAGGTGAAATGTTAAATATTTTTTATGGTATTTTTTATAATATTTTAAATATATTTGTAGCATTTAAAAAGATTGGCAGTGAAAAAGGCTGCTCACAAAAAATGCAAAGAAACTTCCTTAATTACCAACTTTTTTGCCATTTGCAACAAAAAATATAAAATTTCAACTAGGCTTTATTATGAGGACTATTGTATTAGAGACACCAGCTACGTTTACAATGGGGGTACCAAATATTCAATATTTGGATCAAATGACGTCATGAGGACTCTTTTTTGGTGTAAACCGCAGTGCACTAAAATTTGATAGGCGAAAATCAAATTTAATTTTTTTTTGGTGTAAACACCTAGGACCTATTTTGAAGTACCAAAATGACAAGTTTGACATTTTATTGAATGTTAGCTTAGGAGGTTTTTTATTTTTGTACACAAAAATAAAGAAGAAAATACAAAGGACAAGCTTAAGCCTTGAAAAAGAGATTATTAGTTTATTTTTATTATCTTTAAACAATAACACTTTTAAGGATTTAGAGGTTATGTCTTATAATTTTTCGTCTAAACTCACTTCAACTGACATTTTGATAATCCTGGACTAATTTAACCCTCAAAATCAATCATTGTAAACAGGGCTGTACTTAATAAAAATAGTCATCATTGATCATCATTTGATCCATGGATCTAATAGACCCGCACGTTGTAAACGTAGCTACTGAGGTAGTATTGTATCAGATCCCTGGGAATTCTGATTTTACACTAACTCTCTAAAAATTCTGGAGAGCTTCCACATAGTTCTTTTCTTAATGAAAGAAAGGCTAATAAGATCGCAATATACTAATTTTTTGCGGATTATTTTCACTCTGTGTACCAGTTATATATCTGTGTGTCATGGATATATGCTCTACAAATAATTTCAATTCTCATAACTTAAGCAGTTTTTCTATTCAATCTCAGAAGTTAACACAGAGTCAAATCTTGACCCTCACAAAGTACCTGAAAACATACATTGGATTTTATTTAAAAATTGTTGCTTTATCCTTTCTAGACCTTTATATTTTATATATATTCATGACACTAAAAAGAGGTCACTTTCCAAACATTGCTTGATCAATGTTTGGAAAGAACTGCCGTTAAAATGTTAAATGTTTCCAAAAAGCATCTTCTAAAAAATTGGTTAAAATAAATAATCAAGATATAACAATATAACAAAAAGAAAAATAGGTAACATATGATTCTGTGACGTAGATAAATTACCAGTAGTATTTAATCAGATCCAATCAGAAACATAGATTTGTTTTAAATATATAATCAGGAAAATTAAAAAGATCCACACATCATAATCATTGTAAATCCCATGAAACTATACGCAAGTTTGGTACAAAGGATTGATATCTACATTTGAAAAGCTTGCTGGTTGCTGGAACAATATATTGCAATATGTGTGCCTTAATAGAGAGACATAAATTAATTTGGATTTTTCCAGGGAAGTAGAAACAGTTAGCCAGCTTGACAGCTTTTTAAACTGAGATGTGGCGTTAATTGAAATACCATGGGACTTTATGACTGAATCCATTGACCTGCATGGTTGTTCAATGTTAATTTTTTATATACCTTTATTCTAAAACTCTTAACCAAGAGACAGTCAGTCAGCTAAGAGTTATAGTCAGCTAAGGAGAATGAATAAACAACTTATGATTTAATATAGAAATAGTAATGTTCTGTTCAATGGCTATTTTTTTTCACTTACTTATAATCCAAAACAACTTTAAATGATCTGCAAATAGTAGGCCCTCACTGTCAACAATATTTAAAATATAATTTATAAATATACTGAACAGCAATGTGGCAAGGTCCACTCCAGACCTAAATGAAATGCTACAAACTTAAAACCGATCAATACCATCTTCTGATCCCACGATCTAAGGTTCAATCTATGAAAAGCTTTTAAATAATCCATGTACTTAAAATCCATGTAAACAACATCCAACTGAAAATTCATTAAAGATCTGTAGAATTTTGCTGGTTACATATTGCTATCTACTTTTTTAATATGTCGCAAAAAACTGTTATTAAAATCTTTTACAGATTCTCCACGTCCCGCCAAACACTCACATTAATACCAGACACATTTTTTACTGCTTTGCTAAATGGGCGAATCTCCAGTTTAAGAGATGAAAAAGGTTATATTTTTATTGACCGCGATCCCAAGGTGTTTTCGGTGATCCTTAATTATTTGCGTACCAAAGAGGTGGATTTGAACGCCATAGACACTAGAACCTTGAGGTTAGAAGCAGAGTATTATAATATAGCCCCTTTGGTTAGGAGGTTAATGTTATGTGAGGAACTAACCCAATCCACTTGCGGAAACGTATTGTTTTATGGATATCTCCCGCCTCCAGGTGCACAAAAGTCAAGAAGCATACACTAAAAGTATGAGTATTAATTTGTATGCGTTTTAGTTGTACCAGTTCATGCTCCACAAAATATTGCAGTAGAAACCACCTTGGTACATAAAGCCAGGTTGCCTGAAGGAGAACCTTTCTCAGAACCAGATTGTGCTGCTGGTTCAAGTAGAGATGCTCTGTGCCAGAGCAGTGTTCATGGAAAATCTCAAGGTAATTATTAGTTATTATAAGGATTTAATTTAGTTTTCGTCGCGGCAGCGCACAGTGTTGCGCCAGATAGGGAGTTTAGGGCAAAAGTATCTACACGTAAGATTTTCAAAAATATATTTTGTGTTTTGTAATAAAAACAAAAAAGAGTACCATGACTTTATATTTCAATAAATAGTTGCCCGTTGAATAATGAAGATGTAATGTTTTTAGAGGTGTATTTCTCGGTTTACGCTAAAATTGTATTAAGGTTAAACCCTTAAAACTTTATAAGGCACCTAATATACAAAGTGTCCAATAAATTATACGCCATAGAACAACCGGTGATACTTAATAAGAATATTTGTTTCATAAATGTGGTGGCAAATGTTAGCTGTTTAAACTGTACAGGGTGTTAAAAGCAAAACTTAATTTTAGAAAACTTAATTAAAAAAATAAATAAAAAAAAAGAACTAAAATACTTTTTTTTTTTTTGATCCCTAGATTCGCCTGTGGTTCTATGGTTAAAAAAATGTGAAAAACGCTCTGTATTATTTGAAAACAAAGTAAATGAAAAAAAAAATATGTACCTGCAATCTTTTACAGAAAGTGGAACAATAATAAACTAAAAACCAAAATATACTTCAATATTTTTAACAAAGATTTTTTACACAATCGTAAATAAAAAATGCTAATTTTATAAATTGTCCTAAACAGTGTCAGTGTCGCTAATATCTTCATCTTCACTGTTGAGTGTAATTGAACTGAAATTATCGGACAATCCAGAATCGTTCAGACACTCGTCAATGAGGACAAATTCTTTAAAATCTGAATAATCAGACTTTTTTTTAATTGACTTCATTTGCCTTAGAGATGATAACTCGGGGTCAGAAAACATTAAAAGATGTCTTAATATGTCTTTATTGGTGTCGGTTCTAGGAGTTTTCCGGCTGTTATGTAATCGAGTTGTTATGATATTTTTATGTCTAGCTTCTAAGGCATCCTCCGATAGTTGTGCACCAGGTAAACCAAAAAATTCGATTATATCGCAGCCATGCACTAAAACTTTGTGAACCGAACTAGGCATAGAGTATCAATTGTATAGTTTTAAATAAAGTGAGTGAGTTTCATTAAGTAAAGCTTTAAATTTTGCAATATTTATTTTAAATCCCGAAACTAGTATATTATATTATACTCTTATAGTTATATGGAATTTAATTATTACATCTTCACTAATTCCCGTTATTTCGGCACTTAACAGAGGATTCTGAAAAAATGTTCTTGCCGTATTAGCATCATTTGTGGAACCATATCCCGGCTTTGGCTTAACAACAATAAGACCCAGCTTACTTTTAAAGTTTTCTTGAATAGATTTTTTTGTGTTTTCGACAAATTTCTTATTTTCCTCTCCTTTTACTTGCCAGGATTTGATTGGCAATCGATAAGCTATATGTAGCAAACACTCAAAAATCTAATCCAGCAGTGCAAAGTTGAAATACCAAAACGATAGTTTTCAACTTTTGGAGATTTTGTAAAAACTGAGTTAAGGTTCATTTCTTTCGGAGTGGCTCCGCAAATGATGCATTTCGCAGATGAATTTGTTTGAGTTAAGATATTAGCGACACTACCATCAAACATTGTAAAAAGCATCTTAAATGATATTTTAAAATTTGCGTTCCCCACCAAAGTTTCATATGATTTAAGAGAGTTAATTGATTCAACCACGTGTTTTTTCTCTTGACGGATAATACCAGCACTCTCCTTAATAAATGAAAATTTTATGGGTCGACAGTAAAATGTTGAGGAAGTTTCAGAATTAGACTAGACAATTTTATTACTACTATCGATAAGTGTTAAGGGAACCATAGCTATTAAAAACATATACTCATCAGTGGCATCAGGAGAGGATGTAAATCTTTGCTTGTATTGACTATGCCCTGAACTACCGTCGAAACCCTATTTACAAATAAGTTTTAAGTCAGTAGTTTTACGTTCAGTTAAATTTGAAATGTTTAATATACTGACTGCCGTTTTTTCCAAAAGTTCCTGAAGTTGAACTTCAGCGGATATCTCTGTCACGAGAATGTGAACTGGTAGATATTTATTTTTTGTTGCAAGTAGGGATCGATAGCTGGGGAAAAAGTCGGGATGTATTGCATTTACAACGGATCGTAAAATGCCGTACTTTCTGTCAAGTCAAGGTCGTAGTATAATGATATGGCCTTTTTGATTGTTAAGCATTTAGAGTTGGCTGTAACCTGCTCGTTAGCTGAGAACTGTGTCGCTCTTTGGGAGGCAAAACATAATTCTTCATGGGAGTAACTTTTGACTAGAGGCTCTACTCGTCGAATTTTATTCTTTCGACACAATTCTGCGAATGACTTTTTGGGTCTTCCCATTAAACTAGAGGGTTCCTCTTGATCAGATATAGGGCGTTTATTTAAACTAATAGTTATATTGCCATTAAGCCAGACTGCATGGTCTCGTTCAAATTTTTTTCTTGAGCGTGAGCAGTCATGCCACCATTTATTAACTTGGCGACAAAAACTAACACTGTTTTCTTTTAATTTGTCTTCTGCGCTTTCGGCTATATTAAAAGGTAGGTACGATCTTATTTTTCACAAAATTTTTTCTATCTTTTCATGTTTTTCGCAAGCACACCATTCTTCAAATAAAGGGGTCCTTGATGTCTCGTAAGAGACAGCTAAAAAAATATATATCTTAGTCCGTTCAGGCCGTTGCAGATAACATATGCCAGGGTATGAAGTATAATAGGTCAAGTACTTATGAGCCAAAAATCTTGAATAACATACGATAACTTTTTTTGCAAAGCTTAGACAATATTTTTTTATTAAAATGTTTGTATATCCTTCTATTTTTGGGCAAGATAATTTAAGAAAAACAAACGGAACTTATAAAATATTTAGAATAGATTAAACTACGTACCTTTATTAATACCGTCCATTATTAGCTATTACAATTTTTCACCTATTAACCTTACAACATTTTTTTTTAGTCTTAGCGTATTGAGCTGCAATTTAACACTGACGAGAGCATTTATTTTAATTTGAAAATTGAAAAAATGTAAACACATCGGTCGGCTACATTTTTTGATAGTTTTGGATAAAAGAGATATTTTTTGAGAATTTTAGGTATTTGAAAGTATAAAACCCGATATCTGCATTTAGGACTTTTGTCCATTGGGTGCAACACTGTGCAGCGTAGCAAATAAGTCGTATTTATGTTTGTTGCAAGTTATTTGCCAAAAATGATAGTTTTTCGGTTAAATAATTAGAAGCTCATTGTTGAAGGTGCTTTGTACTTTGTATGTGTACTTATGGTGATGTTATTATATGATTGTGGTAACAGTTTTTTTTTTGGTTTTACTCATTTTGTTTGCTGCTGTGATTGCTGTGATCTAGCAAAACTAATCGAGTCATCTGCCCACATTGCCAATTGTAGTTATTTATCACATGTTTTGTATATTTTACACTAACTTGGTCAGGTGTAAATATATGGTCAACTACAGTTCAAAGTATGGACTTTTTATGTGTTTGTCTAATACTGGTTTGTGCATTGAGTCAACGAAGTAGCAAAGTAAGGACTTTCATTAATTTATTTTCTTATTGATTTTAAGGCATTTTCTTCATGGAACTGTGTAACAGTTCCGATAAAGTAATTAAATCAGAAGCAATTTCTTTTGAATGCAGCTTGTGTTGTTCCTGGTTTGACAAAGGCTGCTCTAATCTTTCCAAAGCCGAATTTGACAAAATAAATCTATGCGACTTTTAAAAAGAAGAAGAGTCATGAATGTAAGTGTAGTTCTTATAGTACGGTTACCAACAGACGGTTGTCAAGTATTGGTGTTCGTAATGATAATGAAAGCTCTAGTTCTAAAAAGACTGTTCAGGAAAATGTAGGAATGGGCCATGTAAAATCATTACCAGAGATTTTGTCTAAAAAAAATGCTTCCATTTCTGATCCGATGAATGGCATTATTGAATTACATAAACCTATTGTTTCTCAGCAATCCACAATTAATAAAGTCGTGGAGGAATTATAGAAACTTTACTTTACCAACCCTGCTCCAACAACAAATGCTAAGATTAAGGACAGTAACTCCAGTATAATTTCTGAGATAAATAATACGAATGAGCGAAAAAATAATATTATGATGTTTAATGGTCAGTAAAGTCATTCTGATGATATGAATAATAGAATTGGTCATGATAAGGAGTTTGTACTTGATGTTCTGTCCAATAAGTTGGGAGTAAATCATATTGAGCCCTTTAGGGTCTACAGAATTGGAGCTCGTGGAGCCAATAATAGGCCTATAAAAGTGTGCTTCAATAATACTGAGATTGTACAAAAATGTTTGAGAGAGCAAAAGAAAGAGAGAAATTGGGTGGTAGCAATATAGTAATTAAAATGGATCTCACCAAATTACAGCATGATGAAATTCGAGAAGTTTATGGAGAATTGGCAAAAAGAAAGAAAAAAGGTGAAGATGTAATAATTAAATTTACCAATGGGGTTCCAACAATCTTTAAGAGAATTGTACGAGATCCAAAAAATGATTAAGTGATTCATTGGTAATGTATTATTTTAACGCTGGGGGTATGAGGTCTAAGCTAAAGCATTTGAAGCAAACAATATCTGCATAGAGTTATGATGTAATTTCGTTGGCTGAAACATGGTTGTTTCCGGACATTTTGTCATCTGAATTGGAGTTTACGGCATATGTAGTGTTTAAATGTGATAGAAGTACCCTTGGAAGTGCTAAAAAAGATGGTGGGAGTGTTTTACTTGCATTAAACACTCTTGTTCATCGTTACAGCAAGTTTTTGTCTCTGTATAACTTAATCTTAGGAATATTGTTTTTGGTGTAGTTTACCTGCCGCCCAAATCTGATATGGGTCAATACAGTGCTTTCTGTGATACAGTACAGGACGAATTGCTTATTTACTGTTGCAGGAGACTTCAACCTATCTGGCTGCACTTGGTTTAATGAAAATCAAAATCTTAAAGTTATCTTTTCGAATGGGTGTTCGAATGTCGCACCAGCTTCACTGATTGGACATGTATATATCAATTATTCGGATGGTAAAGAAATGTTTCATCTTCCAAATCCGGAAGGCACATTTCTTGATCTTTATTTTTCTAATATAAATGGGTCTTCTGCATTGGCGGATGATTTTTTGTTGCCGGTGGCTGGCTCTCGACACCCTCCGTATGAATATGCATTTTCAGTACCATATATGTCAAAGTCTCTAAAGTATACAGTAAAGTTTTTTTTTTAATTTCATGATTTCTCTGATTTTGCATCGTTAAATAATTTCCTTGCATCTATCGACTGCTCCTTTATAACTTCTTCACTTCTGATATATTTATTTCCCTTAAAAAGTTTTATGACCTTTTTTATGAAGGAATCCTATATTTTATATTTTGTACCTATTAAGTCCTATAATACTGGTAACTTTCCTGTATGGTTCAAGAGAGTTAGGAAGCTTAGTTTCAAGGAAAAGAAAGTTGTTCATAAGAAGTTTAAGGAGTGTCATTTGCAAAGTGATTACTTGGTTTTTTTCTGGGCTTCCGCAGTCATGCGGTGTGTTGAGCGGTCTGTGTTACCGCGATTATATTTTTCATACCCAGAATAATCTATTGTTAAGTCCTAAGTTATTCTGGAAATATGTAAGTAATGTTAAAAAGTCAAATACTATTTCTAAACATATGTTTTTGAATGATGAAACTAGTGATGAGGGTAGAGATACAGTTAATTTATTTGCCAAATATTTGCCCAACGTATATTCTGATAAAGCATTTCAAATACCTGAATATTACATGACAGGGCTTGTAGATCAATTTAATGTCAAATTTGTAGTTATCTTTAGTAGAGGTTTTTGACGAAATTCTTGGTTTAAAAATCTTTAAAGGGAGTATTTTCTTCTTTTTGGAAGAATTCGTATATTACGCCGATATTTAAGTCTAGTAATGCTAGTGTTGTCAGTAATTATCGGGGAGTTTGTATACAGTCAACCTTACTTAAACTTTTGGATGCACTTGTAACCAAGCAATTGTCATGGCAATGTAAAAGTCTTATTATTAACACTCAACATGGTTTTCAAAAAGGTCGTTCCACTGTTACTAACCTAATATGTTATGAAGACTATCTGTTTAATGCTTTTGGTAAGGCCTCACAAATTGATGCTGTTTATACGGATTTTTCGAAGGCGTTCGACAGAGTTAATAATGCACTTCAAAGCCCCAAGCTTTGGGGTTTAGATCAAATATTATTTGTTGGCTAAGGATTATTTTTAAGAAATTGTGAATTTTTATTATTTGCTGACGATTTAAAATTGTTTTTGTCTATTGATTCAAATGTTAAATGTTAATTAATACAGGATGACTTGCATAATCTTTGTAAATAGTGCAACCTTAATGGTTTATTATAACTTATATTTAAATGTTCCAAAGTGTTATTCAATAACTTTTGGAAGGATTCTCAATCTTACATTATTTGATTAACTATAGGTTCCACTATTTTAAAAAGAGTCTCATACTAAAAAGTAGTTCAGAAAGCGAATAGACATCTAGGATTTATAACTAGATGCAGTCAAGACTTCTCATGCTCTGTCTATAAAGTTCTGTACTGTTCGTTAGTCCGTTCTAGTTTGGAGTATGCTATTTCTGTATGGGCCTCATTTTATAAATCGCATATTGAAAATATTGAGAAAGTCCAAAATAAATTCTTAAGAAATTGTTCTTTTAAACTTAAGGTTCCATTAGCTAATTGTAGTCATACTGATTACAAATAGGTAATGTCAGTTCTCTTTTTGGACCCACTTGAGTTAAGGCGTAATAATTCATACTTGTGTTTTATTTTGAAATATCTAGCATGACTGATTATCTTTTAAATAGGCTGAATTTTCGGGCGCAAAAATTGACTAGACTTAAAAAACTCTTCTTTGTAGATTTAGTAGTTCTTATGGCACAGCACAATCCTATAACTAGAATGCAACGTTCTTTCGATAGTTATATTCTTGACTTGCACGTTTCTTTTAGTAGTTTTAGGAATTCCCTCAAATTCATTAGTGACTCGTGAGTTTAACATGTTTGTTAATTTGTAACATTGATTTATGTCTTACTTAATTTAGCTTAAGTTGTATTAATATTAGTATCTTTTGTATTATTTTATTTTTGTAAAATTGGATACCATTAATAATTAAAGAAATAAATAAATAGTTAAGTTTTACAGGTCACTCAAGAAACTCATCTTTGGAACTAAGATTGCAGGCGCCAGGAAACTTTAGTAGGAGTTCCCAGGATCTTAGAGGGGTCACGAACAGAGGACATTCCAGAGCTGCCTCATTGGATCTGAGACATGCAAGGAATTCTAGCGCCGATTTGAACAAGCTGGTCAGGAATGACTTGGGTTTGGTCTTTGGACCTGCAAGTAGGAACATGAAATTTTAAAAATTTTCCTTTACTAATATTTTTAACGATTAGATTCTAGCTGGGCGGATCCTTTAAGGGTGCAAATTATCAAGGCTCACCATAATTGGATTGTGGTGGCCTATGCCCATTTTGTGGTATCTTATAGGTAAGCTTCAATTTGATACTAATGATAAGCAATAATGGTGAAACTTTGTATAGAGATAGCAAGAGTGTCCTCGCCAGTGAAATAGGAGGCGAGGGGCAAGATGAGATAATATTTGGGAATTAAAAAATAATAATTTTATGATCTATATATTTTATTTTAAAAAATATAATTAATTCTGTTTTTTCAAATTTTAGGGGCATAAAGTATGCTTCATTTTTAGTAAAAAAAAAACGCAAAACTTGTAGGACCATTATTATTTGTTTCAAAGTTACTCGCTCATGAATGTTATTAGAAGGTACATTTTTTTTCGGAGATCACAATCAATACCAACGAAATTGTTTTATGATAAACAAGGATTCCTGGTTTCTTAGTGAGTGACGGTATCTTTATCAAAATGCCCTACCGATTTTCTTAGCAAGAGTACGTAGACATGCATTTTGTGTATGGTTACGGCAGTGCTCGTCAAGCAGTTATTGAATATCAACATCGGTTTCCAAATAGACGCATTCTTCATTACGAAACATTTCTGAAAGTACACAGACAATTTCGGGAATGCGGACTGCGTGATTATTGTGTTGATCGGGGAGTAAACTTGCCACTTGTACGTCAAACCTCTACACAAGTCGGAGTACCGCGAGTAAATGTTTAGCAAATTTTAAAACGTGAAGGCTTACATCCGTATCATTATCGTAAGGTACAAGGTTTGCTTGAGGAAGATCACTATCCTCGTTTAGTTTATTCTAACTGGATATTAAGACAGTCCCGTCTTAATTTTTACTTCTGCAGAACAGTCCTGTGGACAGATGAAGCGACATTTACAACGCATGGTATTACAAATCTAAGAAACCTGCATAGGTGGGAATCAGAATATCCAAAAGCTCTCCGTCCTTGTAATTTTCAACATGAATTTTCTGTTAACATTTGGGCTGCTTTAATCAATGACTGTCCTGCTTCCTGCAATGTTGAAAGCGGACAGTTACCTTCAGTTTCTTATGGAAGAACTGCAAGGGCTTTTGGAGAATGTCCCACATTCGTCTACACATGTGGGTCCAAACGAATGGGGCTCCACCGCATTTCGGAATTGCTGTCCGAAACTGAGTTACGACCAATTGTCCAGGATGGATTGGTCGAGGCGGTCCTGTTGCCTCGCCACCTAGGTCACCGGATCACAATCACCTTGATTTTTATTTATTTATTTATTTACGGGATGTCCCCATTCTAACAGAATTACAAAATAAATTATATCCTAACCCTAAATGTATATAATTATTCTGCCATCAAAAAATATATTATACTCTATTTCAGAAGTGTGTAGAGCAATAAAACCTCATTAGGTATGCAAAAGTGGTACCTGGTGATCCACCAATATTTTATGCCACTACCTTAGTTGGGTATTAGTTTCAATGTAAAATTCTTTCTTTTCGTTGATTGCAGGTAGTGCCACCCGGTTTTGGGTCAATTTATGAGTTTTGCCCATTGTTACCCACTGATAAACATTGAAAACGGTTCGCCAAAGGCGTGCAACTGGGACTTGTTTTTTACCTTATAGTTAATGTACTTAAATGCTATTTTATTTTAGAAAGTTACTTTTGTTTAAATGGAATAATATATTTTTTTCACAAATTTATTGAACATAATATGTAGAGTAAAACAGTTGAAAATGTCACTTTTGGATCTGGCACTTTTTGAACAGTGTATAACAATTTTAAATTATAATAGATTGTAGTCTTCTTCGTCATCTGACGAACTGTCATCACCTCTTGACATTATAATTAAAGGATCGACTGTCTGATCGATGAGGTTGTCAAGATCCCACATTTTGTCCTCTTGCTTAATTACATGCTGGACTGCTTTTCGCCAATTCTCTGGTGTCGCTTCCGTAATGGCTTGATCAAACAGTAGCTTAACATCTTTCATTTTAAAAGTCGTGTTTTGTCTTGCTACAAATCCTTTTACCTGCGCCCATATCAGTTCTATAGGATTTAGTTCGCAATGATATGGCGGTAAGCGCAGTACAGTTATATTATATTTTTCGGCTATATCTTCCACGGCGTATCTCATGAAACGAGTTTTGTGTAAGTTTGCTATTGCCAGCAGTTCTTTTTTTATCAAATTTGCTTCAAACGCAATACCTTTTGCAGTCAGCCAATCGATAATTTCTTGCTTTCTCCAACTTGAAGTTGGCGTCTTCTCTATTCGCCGTGAATGATAGCTTGCGTTATCCATAACCACCACCGAATTAGCCGGAAGAAATTTTATCATTTCACCAAAATAGTCCTCGAAAACGTCTGAGTTCATGTCTTCATGGTAATCTCTTGTGCGAGTCGACTCAAAGGTTAGCAGACCTTCTTTTAAAAATCCCTCTTCGCTTCCAATATGTGTGATTATAAGTCTTCTTCCTTTTCCCGAAGGTACTTTAATACCCGTAGACAGGCCTTCTATGAAAGCTTGGCGAGCACTGGTTATATTTTTGTCTTGCCACATTTTTTGGACTATATAACCTTCGTTAATCCACGTCTCATCAAGATAAAAAACTTTCTTTTGCTCCCTGCGGTACTGCTTGATACTTCTCAAGTATTGTCGTCTCCAACAAACAATTTCGTCGCTCTCCAGTAAAAGTGCTTTGCGGTTATGCTTTTCCCAGGCAAAATCCATATTTTTTAAAGTTTTCCATAAAAGTCTTCTACTTATCAACGGAATACTGTCATCTCGGCCAAGCTCCATTAAAATTTTGTCTAGGGTGGGTATTTCCTTTTTAAAATAAAAAGAGTGAACTTTTCTTCGAATTATACATTTAGCATTTTCATCAAGGACTTTTGTAGGTCGTCCTGGCTTTTGCTTGGGAGATTCCACTTGACCTGCTACTTTTCTTTCCCGCAACAATTTGAAAATGGTGGACTTTCCAATTCCACTCATTCGAGAACATTTTTCAACAATTTCTTGCACAGTAAAACTAGGGTAATCGTGTTTTATGCAATCATGTACATTTAAAATAATAACTTTTTCACTCAGCGATAGTGGAGAATTTTTAGTACATCTTTTCGTTGGACTGAATAACTCCATTTTTTAAATATTGGGATAATAATATTGTGATTACACTACAGCGTAGCAGTGACTACTAACGTTTAAAATATGATTTAAAAGTATTTATAGTCTGTATATATTACCTGACCCCATTTTTGCATGTTACAAAGCGTTAAAAGATAGATACCTATACAAAAGGATTAAAAGTATTTATTTAGTATTTAATCTCTTTCAAAATAAAGGCATTTAATCCGTGAAAATTAAATTCATAAATATTATAAGTACCTGCGCCTATGAACTACCACGAAATGTAGCCAAACAGAGCGGAATTCCCCAGTTTATTGTTCTATACACTTCTGAAATAGAGTATAATAAGATATATAATGAACTTAATCTATTAAATATCCAAATTTTCTATAAATCAATAATATATCTATCTAAATATATATTAATATGTAGCAGCCCAAGATATACAAATAAGAAAGAAGAAAAGTAAAAGCAATCAAATTTATTTGATACTTAAGACATAGTACTCAACGAGTAAACTCACTCAGACACCTTTTAAGTTTTGAAGGCTTTAAATCCACTAAGTCAAAAGCCTGATTAAATCTATTTCCCAACATGTAGAGTCGATTAATTGGAGAAAATTTTCCATAGTTTGTATGGTGACATTCAACCAGAAAAAGGGACGTCTCTCTAAGGACTCTGGTATTGCACCTAAAGTTTATCCGCGATAACAATTTAGGGCAATCAATAGCATTATTAATCAACTTGTGAAGAAATATCATATCACACCTAATTCGATAGTCCTCAAGAGAAGTCATATTTAGCCTTGACTTAAGTTCCAATAAAGACTCATCTCATACATTTAATGTCCAGGCACAAGTCCTGAGAAATTAATTTTGGACCTTATCAAGACTGTAAATATGTAAGACTGTAAAAATGGGGGTACATAAAAGATTCGGTGTATGTGCAAGTTTCAAATACAAGGGAAGAGTAATTGGACCATATTCAGAAAGCTGCTGAACAAATAAGACAAAACAAGGGTCAAATACGGATAACTACGTCATCTATTGGCTTACGGGCACAAGCTTGCATTCAACAAGGAGGTGGACGATTTGAAAATATTATCAATTAACCTTTTTATTTAATAAAATAATTTTGTATTTATTTTACATATTAATTTATAGTATTATCTTCTAATATTCATGGGCGTCTAACTTTGAAACAATTAAAAAGGGGCCTATAAGTTTTGCGTTTTTTTACTTAAAATAAAGGGTTTTTTATGCTCCCAAAATTTTAACATAACGATACGGGGTGTTACAAAATTCAGTGTACATATTTGTAGAGCGTGTTATTGGAGTCAAATTAAGACTTTTTTTCCTATAAACATGTGCTACAGCTATTGCTCGCCACTTGGCAAGACTCGAGAGGTATTGCTTGGCTGTCGAATACGAAAGGAATGAAGGTACCTTTACACTTACACTTTTTTGCAGGGGGTTTGAACGGCGTTCCAATCATGCGGCCAATGATGCGCTCCAAGAGCGTGTTACTACAAGAATAAAAATTTGAACGTTTCATTCGCGCAGACTTAACCGCGCGTATATAACGAAAAACCTGTTAGTGTAAAATAAAAACTGTTGGTTGTCGCGCAGATTTGACCGTTCTGCAGGCGTTTTAGAAATTCTGAAAGGATTGATATAAAAAAAAATTATAAAAAAAGCAGCACAAGTTGACAGTGGCTCTTTGTATGGCTGTACAAATAAATTTTATAAATAATAGAAAAAAGGAAGGATATGGGTGAAAAAATGGATGAAGAATCGTAACAAATGTGGTCACATTAGTGGCATGTTAAAAGAACTAAGACAAGATTATCATAGTGATTTTAAAAATTATTTTTGTATGGACTTTAATATATTTAATATATTATTAGAATTGATCTCACCTATTATTTCTAAGCAAAACACGAAGATGAGAAAAAGTATTAGTGCTGAAGAGAGACTAGCTGCTACATTACGCTACTTAGCGGCAGGTCGCTCCTACGAAGATCTTAAATTTTCGACTGGAATATCACCATCTTCCTTATGCTACATCATACCCGAAACATGCAAATCCATTTATCAGGTTAAAGAAACTTATTTGAAGGTAAGTTTATTAAAAATTGTTTAGCGAAAAGTAAATAGGCATACTTTAAAACATAAATGTTTTCCTAGAAAAAAAGAAAAGTGAAAAGAACAACTTTAAAAAAGAAAATATTTGCTGATAGGTAGGGGTTTTACAGATCTATATTACCTGCAGCAGTGTTATAAACTGTTGAACACTGTGTGTTAACATAGAATCTTACTCCGAAGGTGATTAAACCTGCCACTGTTTATTAGAGTTCTGCTCTGATGGTAATGTAAACTGCCATTGCTGACCAGAAGAAGTTTATAATACCGTATGCCGACTGCAGGATGAAATTGAAGTTTAACCCTTGGGTCATAATTTTATTAACCAACCAATGCTTCGGCCAAAATGGCTTGAGTGGAATTCATCCATTTTAATTTTTCACTTCATGAAATGCCAACTGCATCATATTCACTAATAACATTCTCATTTGCAACTGGTTTCTGCAAATTCCATGAATTCAGCATTTTGTTAATTAAAGTTGCTCTTGACTTTTTGCGGTCACGTATTTGAGAGAAGAAAGGGGTGGTTTTGATTATGAAGCATGCAAATTCTAGAAACAAATTAATAAACAAAAGACGATTAGTGCCAAGTAGCATTGGATTTTAAAAATAAATGGCAGTATATAAATTGTGGGGGAGCTCTTGTTGTGAAGCATTTACGCAAATTATTAATTTTTAAATTTACATCGATGTTGGGAAAAAGGCAGAAAAAGACATTCCGATGGAGGAATTTTTAAGTACACAGAATTTACTGATAAATTGACAAAAGGCATAAAATAAAAGTAATTTTTTTATGCAAGAGGTTTTTTTTCCATTAAAACGATATTTTTTTCAGGTCAGTTACGTTGGCCGAATAATGATGAAACGGAGAAAAATCTTAATTATGTTTTCTTAGGCGATGAAGCATCTTCATTGCACAACAATTCTTTGAAACCGTATTCTCAAAGAGATCTATCATTGGAAAATAAGAATTTTTATCTACGGTTTATCCCGTGCACGTTGTTGCGGAGAATAATTTCGGTTTACTAGCTGCACGTTGTCGAATTTTACCCACAGCTATACACATTACCGATCCACAAAATATCACCTACGTGGTTTTGGCTATTTGTGCTTTGCACAATTTTCTTATAAGACACATGACTTCGTATGCAACTTCCAGATCGTTTGATCACGATGATTTGGCGACTCACGAATTACAAATGGGTGAATGGCGGAATAGCAGTACCAAACTTACCAGTTCCTTACTAGAAAAATTCCTAAAATAAGCATAAAAAATGGCATAAAAACTAAAAAATGCACTATAGGAATACAATATGAAATACTTCTAAAACTGAAATATGTACTAGGGAAAAAATTAAACAATAAAAATTTTCGGTAGTTTTTATTTAACTTTGATAATATAAACTAACGCATCATTAATAATGATCTTTTTTTACAAAAGAAACATCAGCTCATAATATTCATGCTTGAAGGATACAATAATTAAATGTTTTTCTAAATTATCCACTGAAAATCCCATTCTTCTATCACTCAAAACAAGTTTTAAATGGGAGAAAGTTCTTTCAACATCTACGCTGGTAATTGGAGCATATATTAAATTTCGGAATTAAAGCAGCATTAGATATAGCAAGGTCTTCAACAAAATCTCCTTTAATCACATTTGAAATTTGTTTTAAAATTTCATACCCTGTATTTTTGTTTAAAACTTCATTAAGCTTATTATAAATTATTTTTCCAGGTCCACCATGTACTTTTAGGCCAAATTCTGCTTAAGTTCTTCATCTTTGACTATCTTTTGGCACTTTAAAATTGATTTGGAGGAGGATTCAGAAAGATCTAATACGGATTTCCTTGAAAGATTCAAAATGGTTAGCATAATAGTAAGCAGCGTCCAGCCATGTACCCCACCTTGTAATAATGGGTTCAGGGGGTAGTGGTATGTATACCTGGCATCCTTTCTCGAAATATTTGAGCTCTTAATGGTGCTCTTACTAAAATCTTTTTTCCTGTATATACCAAACTATTTACCAAAGGGAACTGGGTACGAATAGTTTCAGCTACCCGATTTAATCCATGTGCTAGACATGTACAATGGACTAGATGTTGATACAAAACTTAAATTAGGATATTCCTTTACCATGCAGCTGCACCAGAGAGCATTAGTAATATTTTTTCACTAGGAACAGGGTCTGGCAAAAAGAATTTGTTAGTTCATCATGAACAAATCTAGTAATGGTATTATTATTTGTTTTGTCCAGCTGCTTTGAGCTAATTAAAAAAGCATTACTTGAGCTATCTTCGCTCAATATTCCAATCATTAAATGAGCCATGTATCGACCACATGAATCCGTCGTTTCATCTACGCAAAACCATATGTAGTTGCATCCTATTTTTGTTTTAATTTCTTGTATTATATTATTGTAAACTAGATCAATATAGTTTTTGCGCAAAGTTCATTCGGCTGGAATATGTCTACCATTGTATTTCTGCATAAAGGAACTGAATATTTGACTATTTAATTTATAAAGTGGAATATTGCAGGAAACCAGAACTTTACACAAATCAAAATAAAATTGTTTTTGCTCATCCTGTGTAGATGAGCTGGCCATTGATTCCAATAAACTTTGTTGTTGAGTTGATTTATCTTTCATTTTTTTCAAATTTTCCTGTAGTTTTTAAATGCTGCTGTATATTTTTTTTTTTTTTTGCAATTTATCTGCAAAAATAATCTTTTATGAGCTGTTTTTTAAAAACACAAAATAAATAAAAAACTTACCGTTTTTATACAAGCTCTGCAAAACAATTTATTGTTTTCATACTTCAATTGTGAATGGCCTCTTATCCATTCCTTCACAGTTGGTTTTACTTTTGGCATTATTTTTGTTAAATGTTAATAAATAACTCACTTTAAAAGCTAATTCTGCGATTTAATATTTTACGTCGGCAAGTAAATTCGCAATACGAACGAAACTCTGAACTGATCCAAAACAGAACGCGCGACACGATGCGATGTAATGGCCGCAAAAGGATAGCAGGCTCTACTAGATATTTGCGTGCGTTGGGAATTTATTAAGGAAGGAAAATAAGCTTTGTGATGGGGATTTGTTGCTTAATATTTCCCTGTTAATAAAATAAGATATCAGATTATTTATCAGGAAAAAAATGTTGGCACATGAAGTGCAAAATATGCATCATATATATCACTTCTGCTCCAAATATGCATGAAAATAAGCACAAATGAAAAATATGCATAAAAACTAAAAAAATGCAAAATGGCACGAAAAAAAAGTTACCAAAGGGCTTCATTTCTTGTAATTCATATGTATGTATGTTCAAATTAGCTTAGTCATCAGAAATTACGTATGGCATTATTTCTTGGCATTATTTCTATCAATCCGCGCTTTAATTATAACTCACCTGTGTTAATATATTTTTTTACGCCTGTGTCTTGTGTTTTCTTGCACTTCAGTATCCTGAGATTCACTCTCATTATTATGCTCTTGTAATATTTGGCTTTCACTATTATCTGCCTGTTCTCCTGCCCCATTGTCACATCCTGCCTCTAACTCGTCCGTATCGATATTGCTTATACGGTTGGTATTTCCTGATCACTGGTAAATAGCAATAGGTCATAGTACCATAAAGTGGGTGCGTAGACATCATCTGCCCCGGCTCCAATTCGCATTGATTCTGCCACGTTTTTTACTTTCTTGCGAAAAGAACCTCAAATTAAGCACAGAAAAACCTTCACGATCTTCTCCCGCAATCAAGTCTTTACTAAAGTACGAAGTGTTTGCGCGCATGCCCGACTCACATCTACATTACCGTTCTTGCGCGCACGATTGGAACGTCACGTTCAAACCCCACGCGAAAGAGTGTAAGTGTAAAGGATTTTTGTTTTGTTCAGTGTTCTTTTAACTTTCTTCTTTTATGTTAAAGTGTATATGATTGTGATTATATAAAATGGGCCCGTTCTCGATTTTTTTTTATTTTACAAATCGAAAGAAAAACACCTATAAAGTAAATTCCCAAATTTTTAGATTTTTATTCCTACTTTTAACCCCTTAAAAAAATTAACAAAGTTGCTCCACGCGAAAACGGGGCGGAGCTTCGGGTGACGTCACGATGCAGCAGACGAGACGGTGCGACCGCGCCGCGGTATCGGGAGACGGCCAGAAACAGTGGAAATCGAATTAAAAAACGTGTTTGTTTAGTCTGTTGCGAGTATTCGTGTGGTGTTTTCTGTTCTGTAACTTTTTTTAATTTAATTTCTGGTGTACCATGACTGACAAAAAAACTACGAGGAAATATTGTATTGTACCTGAGTGTCCTAATACCTCAAAAAATGCCCCTGAGAAACTATTTATAAACGTGCCTTCTGATCCTACAGCTAGGAAGGTTTGGCAAAAAGCTATGCGTCGAGAAGTTTTTGTTTCTGGTAAATCACACGTTTATTGTTGTGAGGATCATTTTGATGTAAGTTAAAGTTTGCGATGATAACGCAGAATAAAAATTATTTTATATCTTTAACCTCTTTTAGGTAAAAGAAGACATAGAAAATTATATGTACTTAAAAACTATGAAAAAAGGTAATATTCTTATTAAGCCAAATGTAGTACCGAGATTTTTTGACTGCCAAAAAAGTCGAGTAATAGCACATAAAGCGAAACAGTCGAAGTTTTTACAAAAAAAAAGAACAGCGGTCTTTGATTCATAGTTTACTACTTCCTGGGACTTCTGCTGAAATCGAGGATGTTGAGCAAGAAGATAACGTGACAAGCGAAACAGAACCGAAACAAAAAGATGTAGGCATTCAAGTTTTATTCAAGGTAGAAAGTCGCAGCAAGGGAATTCAATGTATGCCAGATGATTTGGTGCCAGTGGAAAAAGAGAAGAAAAAAAGAAAATGTGCATTTAAGCAAAATGATTCGAAGATAATGCGGTTTGCTGAAAAAAATAATTCTATCTCTATTTCCACTAGCGGCTCTACGTCCACATTTAGCTTGTCACAGCTAAGTATGTCGGATTTTGACAATACGCAATATATGGAGAATATGGACTTTTCAGAAGAAATACGAAAAAGATCTACGTTTTTAGTAGAAAGAAATCCAAAACTTTATATAGGTATTCCTAGCCATTCATTGTTTATTGTAAATATTCTAGCGCAAAAATGTAAATTAGATAGATTAGATATTTTTTTAACTTTCAAAAAGATAAAACTAAATTTATCCTATAGAATATTAGCTGACGATTTTGGCATACAAGTTGCTAGGGTATGTAATATTATTCAAAAAACTATACCTTTATTAGCAGGTTACCTTTATCCATTTGTGCAATTTAAATCATTAAATGATGTCCAAGAAAAACTTCCTATTCCCTTTAGGCATAGATATAAAAATGTTCAATGTATTATTGACTGTTTTGAAATATCGATACAAAAACCAAGCAACCCAATACTACAGTCTCTTTCATGGTCAGAATATAAAGGTTGTAACACTATGAAATATTTAATAGCATGTACACCAAATGGTTTTATTTCTTACATTTCTAGTGGCTTTGGTGGTAGAACTACTGATAAAATGATAGTTGAAGAATCAACTTTTTTGGCAAAATTAGATCCAGGGGCTCAAGTAATGGCCGACAGAGGGTTTAAGCATCTCGAAAATCAACTTTTAGCCAATAATAATCAACTGGTTAAACCACCATCTGTTTCATCAAGTCAAAAAAGTTCGAAGAATGAAGTTACAGAATCAAAAAGAATTAAGAATACTTAAGAGCACAAGCTTACAAGCTTAAGAATACATGTTGAACGAGTGATTTCTCGAATAAGGGAAGTTTCCATTCTTCAACCTCATGCTAGTGTTCATTTAAGTTTAGTTAAATATTTAGATTTAATAGTGCAAATAGTTTGTGGAATTATTAATTTACAAGATTATTTAGTGAAATAAGTACACAGAGTAATATTTTACATTATTTTATTAAAAATGTTTTCCAACCAAAATTTATTCAGTTGTTTTATTACAGATTTCACAAGTTTTTCATCAAAATCACGATGTTTAATTGTAATTTTTTTTGATTTTTCAAAATCGGGATGTGAGATGACAAAAATTCCATGCGCTCTATTACTAAGATACATTTGTTTCTGAATTTGATACAAGTATTTTTTCTTAATATTTCCGTCGGAATCTATGTAATTTAAACATGATTTTTCGGTTGTTGGACTTTTAATTTCAACTACAGATGTACTATTTATAGCATCAGGAGAGGCACCTATAAGAGGATTTTCTTGAGAAAGAAATATTCCTGCTTTCGAGAATTTTTGCCCCATTTGGTTTTCCAATACTTTTAAAATGTCACTTTCCAGATTTAATCCCCTCTTCATTGCTTTTATTTGAAAAAGTTTTGCCCCTAAAATGCTTTCGACTAAACATCCATCTAAAACTCGACATCTGGTCACAGCATAAGCCTTTGATGCAGTAATTCGCCCATATCTCATTTCCTGCCAAATATTGCTCTCACTCTGTTTTCTAGTATCTTTTTCTACATCTAAAATTAACTGATTTTTCATTTTTGTTTTAATAAATTCAACAAAGCATGTTGAGCTTATTTCTGCTTGTAATGAATTTTTGTATGAAATTGCTAAGCTATGGATTGAAAGATCCGAATATTTATCAATGTTTTCATATCGCATTAAGGTATTTTCAATTTTCTGCCTTTTAGCTGTATATATATATATTCTTGTAGTACCGAATCATACACCGCTTTAATTTCTTTTCCAAAATCAGATGATGAAATAAATTTTTTTGTTATCGGAGCAGATGATAACTTTGACTTTTTCCAATAACATACTTTTTCTGTTGGAGAAGGTTCTTCACTACGTCGATGCAACCACATCAAAAATGCTACTTCATGTTTACATCCTCCTTCTGACGCTGCACAGCCCTGACATTTTGCTTCCACTACTTCTTTTTCATTAGTGTTAATAACACAGAACACGTCGTAATTTTTTGACTTTATTTTATGCTCTGGCGTAATTTTAGCTTTTAGTTCACAAAGTACTCCTTGCTGTTTGACTTGTACATATCCAATGGCATTATCACCATAGTCTTTTCTACCAGACCTGAAATTAATGGTTTTCCTATCAAATCGGAAGATTTATTTTAAATAAATAAATAAATAAATATTATTGTCTTTATTAGTACCAAAAATGTACATAGGCGAAGTCTAGCCAAAGCTAATCTACCTAACCCAATACACTTATTACAAAATAAATTATTTTAAATACGTAGATAGCAATCTAATAAATTATCCAAAAAGAAATAATTATAATAATAACAATAAATAAATATAGTTTAAAAAACACGCTTTTAGAGCATATCAAACTAAAAAGTAAAAAATAATTTTTAATATAAGCTGAAAACAATAATAAACGGAAAATACTAGTATTAAGGTGAAAAAAGCGTGGGGCGCTTTGTGCCATTTTTTTTTTCATATATCGAGCAAATTACTCTTTTTTCACATTAATACTAGTATTTATGTGAAAAAAGCGCAGTATAGTCGCCAGCGCCAAACTTTCCAAGTTATTTTGTTATCTTACTTAAAATGAGACGCCCGGTACCTATCACTCTTTACTCTATTATTTTTACCTATTACTATAGTGGTATATTAAACCTATAACTTGACTACTTACCTTATCAATTTTATTCCACGCATTTCTGAACTTATAAAGTCTTTATTTGTATTAAAATAATCCAGCACCATGAACATATCTACTTCTGGCATATTCCCAGAATCTGCCTTTATGAAGCCTCTTTCGACTGAAAACATTGCACAAAACTCCACTAATCAAAACAATAGTTTAACTAATAATAATAGTGTTTTATTACATTCAGGCATCAAACAAAATAGACCCTTTTTTATAGCGGCGAACTAGATAATAACAAATAATAACATCAAAAACACTGAAAAGTCCGACTCAAATGCGTTTGGGGTCGGCCGCCCGCAGAGAGCTGCTGCGGCGTGACGTCAAAAATGGAGGGAGCGGCTTTTACGCATATTCAATATTTAACGTCGAATATCTAAAGATTGGATATACATAGAAAGCTGAAATTTTTACAGTTTATTTAGGATGTTAAGTGTTGTTGAATTCTATGAAAAAAATTGCGAAAAAAAAAGTCGGCAACAAGCCCATTGCACATGCTGGACATTTTATGAATATCGGATATCCAATGCCCCGTAACCAAACATTGCCAGACGAGTATACAGTAGTGTTACCTAAGTCTAGAAAGTTATCACAAGTTTCTTAGCTTGAAAATTGAAGTCATGACTATAGTGTGATTGCTTTGACAATTACACTTTAGTAAAGAAATGTCCCGAGAACTCTACTTAAAAATCAAACTAAATTTTTCACTAATATAGTTACTATGTTGTACCATCGTGCCGAAAAAAAACTGGGACATTAAAATGTAGGTAGGGAATTGTCTCCTAGTCTATTATAGTAAATCGCATTCCTTGGGTATGGTATGCATATTTACGCATTATGAATTTTTGAAGTCTTAATAATTACATATTTAAATAATAATATTGATACAAAACATTTTTATTTTTCGATATCTATTTTTATTTAGAACACATTTTACAAATAAACCAAGACTAACTAATATCTTTTTTGATAATATGGAATAAAAAATTATTAATACTTAGTAAGCGCACCGTCGTTATCAATTAGAGCTTGCAAACGTCGTGGCATACTTAAAATATTAAGTTTCTGGTATATTCTTCGGTTATTTGGTCCCATGCATCACCTATCTTAGACGTAATTCATTTTGATTTCTAGGAAGTTATCTTTACACATATATTTTGCCATTTTACCCCAAACGTTTTCAATTGGGTTAATATCAGGGCTTTTCGAGGGCCACGGTAAAACTTGAATTCGTCTTTCATCTAGATAGTTTTGAACTATACGGGCTGTATGCATAGGAGCATTATTATGTTGGAAGATAAAATCTTGCCCTTGCGTGTTTTCTTTCGCCTTTATTGCTGTTTCAAACGGATTATTTCTTAGAAAGCCAACTAACTCTCTATCTTAAATGTCGTTTGAAATTTTTGGTCGACCAGAACCTGGATTTCTTAAAATAACTCCATATTGCAAATTTTTGCAATTTTCGCCTTAGCTAAGGAAACGGTATTTTTACTAATGCCCAATTCTTCTGCGATTCTATTTATAGGAACTTCATCCATCAGACGAGTGTATAATATCGCTTTTTGTTGAGGAGATAATGCAGGCATTTTGAAAGAACGATTCTGTTGACGCGGCTGTCACAAAATTAAATTAACTTTGACAACATCAAAATATATTATTCTAATAGACCAAGAGATTTAGGAGATTTTGCTGTCCCAGTTTTTTTTCGGCACGATAGTACATACAGAGCTATACAGTGCATCCGTAAAGTAGAAATTCAATAAAAAATAAATTGAACCGTTTCTGCAAAAATGCCCGACCCCGTCGATTTTAATATTGGATTTAAGGTTTTTCTACGTGGAAATTAAATATACAGGGTGACTCAAAAAAAAAGATATGACGTCATCAATATGTTTTTTAAATGAAAACTACCATTTCTTAATGCAGAACCAGAAAGAACGCATTTTTTTACAAATGATATGGTACAAATGAATATGGTTACATAAGCAATTTTGAACGAAAAATGATGATAAAATGTAAAATTAAAGAAATACCTATCTAAATTCAATGTTCGAATTGAGCACAATTCAAATTAAATAAATCGTGTGAGCAAGGCAAATTTCCATATCTCTTATTCCAATTTGGAAAAAAGGGAAACACAAAAAATCCAAATAATTATCGTCCTGTCTCAAATATGTCGATCTTTTCATGTATTCGAAAAACTTATGTTTTTCCGCTTAACACATTACCTTTTAAAATCTAATTTATTTTCAACATGTCAGCATGGTTTTTTCAAAGGAAAATCCGCAGAGACTGCTCTGTTTGAAAGCATAAACCGCATATTCAAAAAACTTGACAAGAATCGTTTTGTTGATGATCTTATGACTTGACTAAGGCCTTTGAGCTTGTTAACAAGGATCTTTTAAGTTTTAAACTTGAATCTTTTGGCATTCGCGGGCCAGCCTTGAATTGGATTATCTCTTATGTAACGGATAGGCGGCAATTTGTTCAGGTTGTATCTAGTCTGCGGATGATTGTCAATAAAAAAATTAGGTCGATCACTTAAGTTATAAGGTACAGTGTCTCACGAGGTGGAACACTGTCATCGCTGCTTTTTTTTATTATTTTGCAATAACCTGCCTGAATACTTAAATGAATCAAGCCAACCCAAAATCAACCAATTTGCTGATGACACTTCCCTTATAGTTTTCAATGTGAGAGAGGAAAACCTTATTATAGACATAAATGCTCACCCTAATAAAACTTTAGAATGGTTTGTTGACAATGGCTTATTTCTTAACCTTCAAAAATCAGCACTCATTCAATTTTCTAATCCTCGTGTGGCCGATCGCAATCCTAAATCCTACCTTATAAGAACAAATGAAAATTGCATAATAGATGTTTGGTCTACAAAATTCTTGATAATCAATATAGATTCAGGCTAAAGTTGGTGTAATCACATCAACTATTTAAATGATAAATTTGCTTCATCGTGTTTTGTATTGACTAAACTGAAAATGGAAGTCCTCTCAGTTCAACTTTTCTCTATATCTATGCACATGTGATGAGTTGTCTTCCTATTATTATAGGGGGTTATTAATAAATTAATGTTAATTGTGTGACGCAACCTATAGGCGTGCTATGTATCTTAAGGCTTTGAATGAATAACTAAATAAATAAATAAACCTCCCCAGCTCATGTCTGGCAACCCTGACTGTAAAACAACCAGAGGAAAGTTTAGCAGCGAGGCCCAAAACAAGGTTGTCAAACCCGAAACTCCCATCAATGAAGAGGACCAGAAATCGACAATAATACTCACTATGTAGAGGGCTCCGCTCATTGAACAAAAAAACTTTCCACATTACAGTTAAAGCCTAGAATTAAAGTTTGCCAAGGGTTTTTGGGGAACAAAAAACCTTCCACATCACACTTAAAACCTAGAATTCGCGAAAGGCCTCTATTATGAGAGGTGTAACTACTTTTTGATTTTTGTTATGCCACAATTGTAGTATCATCGGCAAACTGAACCACTAGTCCATGCAGTAGTAGAGAACTTAGGTCATTAACAAATAATAGAGATAAAATAGAACCTAACACTGACCCTTGAGTTACATCACAGGTGTGCGGTTCCTGAAGAAAAACCACCTTCTGGGTGTCACCAGGACAGAATATGATTGATGGCCTTCCGCGATTTTTAAAGCGTCCAAACTATACTAAGTGGAAAAAAACTTATGTGACATGGTTAAAAGGTTGACACAAATCTACAAACCAAAAGTAATTTTACGTATACAGGGTGCGTCAAACATAAGTTACGGAAAAATATATAGTTTTTAAACTTCACTATTTTGAAGTATGTGGAGTTTATTAAGGATTTAGGTGTGACGTTGGATTCCAGACCAGAAGTTTTCTTCTTTCTTTTCTTCATACCATGAAGCCCTTAGAGAGTCGTAGAAACAATTTTAATTTAATTTTGATTTATAAAATTATTAATAATTTAATAGACTGCTCTTTCTGTCTGGAAAATTTACATATCAACGTTAATCCCTATATTTTGCGTAATAGATCAACCTTTAGCATCTCAAGATATTCTTCAAACTATTTGTCGAACTCTCCATTGTTCAGATGCGCCCGTAGTTTTAATAATTTTCAAGAAACTAATTTGAATAATGATTTTCACAAAGAACGATAAATATTATCCTATTTTTCCTATTGTCATTATTCATATGTATATATTATATATACTTCTTTATTGTTAATAAAAGATACTATTAAATAAGTTAGGTTTATATTGCTTGGTATATTTGTTAGGTTTGGTGAAAATGTAATGTTTGGCAAAGCGCTTACTTGCATTTAAATTCATAAGATATTTTATGCTTTCCTGTTATTGGATTGCTTAGTATATCTGAAGGAGAGCCTTGTACTTAAATAAATAAATAAATAAATAAATAAATGGAACACCCTGTATTTAATGGCGTTATGCTTTTGAGAACAACAAGATCCTTACACTGATACCTCATTTTTTAAATTTCATTACGGCGTTGCCACGTAATTCGTATTTTTAGGATATTTTTAATGTTTTAAGGGGTTTATTAAAATTCTTATTCGCTGTGTTCAATCTAGATAAACGAAATTTTTAATGTAGTTAGTTTACAGTATCAGCTTTATCTTTTAGTAAAAGTATAAAGTTTTTTTCCATATGTAGGGTCTACTATAAATTTACCAATTTACTCAAATAAAATACGCAATAACTCGATTTTTTTAATGGAACAACCTGTATTTTTTTCTTTCATGAAATTTGTTTATTTAATGTCTACATTTCTTACAAAGTATGTCCTATATGTA
Source organism: Anthonomus grandis grandis (assembly GCF_022605725.1). Classification (NCBI taxonomy): domain Eukaryota; kingdom Metazoa; phylum Arthropoda; class Insecta; order Coleoptera; family Curculionidae; genus Anthonomus; species Anthonomus grandis. The sequence goes on along the minus strand of NC_065553.1, from coordinate 30,938,638 downwards.
AAAAGCTTTTTTGAGATATTTTACATTCTTTAAAAAACGATGCCAATACAATTTCACGGTTGTATAAAAACAATGTTTTTAACCAAATTTGCAATGAAAATGGCAATCTTTTCAGGTTAAAAGACTCCAGTGGTTGGCAACAAGTATTCACCAGCCCGCATATAGAACATGACATTGAAAGGATCGCGATAAACGCCAAAATGGGATCCACAGAAACTTCGAAGATGGTAGCCATATCTTACGGCAGTCAGGTGAGACTGTGGGGCATATCAGATACCGGAGCCAGAACCAATATTGGTACTTTCAATCTTTTGGTCAGGGTGGAATATCTGTTTTTCATTGGAAGCCAGTTGGTGGCTCTATCACCCTCTGGTAAACTAGGAGTGTGGCACGCGATGACCCAGCATTGGCAGACCCAAGATGTTATGCCGATTGCCTCGTTTGATACCGCTGGTTCTATATTACTGTTGGGATGTAATAATGGATGCATTTACTATATTGGTAAGCTTAGTTTAGGTACATGAACTTTTTTAAACTAAAAATGTAACTCCCATAGTGGGAAAAATATTTTAACAAATTAAAACAACATTTAACACTACAAATAACACACCATTTAAAAACACGTATACCTGAGGGCTTAGGTAAGCCCTCTTCTGCAAGTAACCATAATTTTATTCCAAAGTCTAATTCTAAAACTATTCAACAAGTTACTTCTTAAAATTACAACTGAGTAGATTTTCTTGAAGATCTTAATGAAGAGCACTAATGAGCTCAACAATAGTCTCTCTTGTTTAAATATACAAGTAAACCTCAATAGACCTCACGTTCCGTTACATAGAAGACTGCGTTAAATAAATTACAATTTATTTTCAGTCTCTTTACCCAAACACAATTTCACTGTTGAAATCCAGTTTGGTCTACCATTTTGTTTTAACATCCTCGTTCCTAGAAAAAATGAAAAACACATAAAACTCCTTAGAACATTGAAAATTTATTTGCTTGTAACATCTCCGACACAATGATGCTTAATGCTTATGTAGAAATGGCAAAAAAACACTTTATAATATCATAAAAATGTGTCACTTATTTTGACAGGAGCAAAATAATACTATTCTTCTGTAATAAAATAACAATCATTTTTTTTTCATAAAATATCATAAGATACTCTATAAAGAATTGTAACGAAGTTACAAGATTTTGTCTTTATTTTATAGTAATAAGGGTAAGCCCATGCAGTCTTTTATAAGACAACTTAGATAATTGTACTCCGTTAACATTTTAACCTCTAAATTTATAATTCACATAACAAAAAGATACATTTTAAGCTTTACCTGTGAGTCATGAGGGGTTTATAATTGTAAACATATATAAAGAAACCAACTTAAAGAGGTTTCTAGCCTGATAGTATCCTGGAAAGGTTTAATTTCTTATAAGTTATGCCTAGTTCTCCGTTGACTATGTTGTAGTCTCTGGCCTTATTGTTTTTAGCCCTGGTTATTCTTAGGACAATAAAGAACCACAAATGCCTAAAACTGAGAGGATTTTCATCACTATGCTTCCAGTTTTCCGGTTATTTTCATGAAATTTTCCTTTCATGCTGTTGCATTGTTTACATGTTCTATTTTGCAAGTTTCAAGGTTTACCTACCTTGGGAAGCCCTGTTAAATGAAGGGGCATGCCCGGTGTGGCAAAATATAATATAAATCAAGATTCAGTTTCCCGCGGTTTTCCTGAAAAGCCGGTGGAAATACCCGGTTTTGAGAGCTGAAACTTTTATTTTTATTTACCATGTAAGGTCGTAGCCTATAAATCCGTACCGTTTTCGTGAGGAAAAACTCTATTTTCATTAAGTTTTCCCAATTGCATTTTTATCCAACGATTGGTTCCGAGGATGTTCGTGAGTCGTCGGCATCCAAATTCCTGCGATGGGTATAAAAAGGTTCCAGGTCCACCAAGGATACACATTCGTCGCAGTAAGGTCGTACCATACCTTTGGAGCGAAGTACCAGTATTTTCTCCGTATTTCAATACCGTTAAATTTTCAATATTTACATTAAAACTTTGTTTTGACGTTGACAGTGTGAATTGCGTTAGGTAAGAGCCACCTGTTGACATTTGACCGGCCGCTTCCAAGCTCGCGTATTAAGATCTTTATCAAATCCGTTGCTATTGATATCGTTCCGTCCCGTTCCGTTTTATTTAATTTTGAAACTGTTGTTTGGGCCCATCTTTCTTCGTGTTTTGTGGGGCAAGCAACAGCCGCGATTGATAACTGGTGCCTGGACACTATCTTTCTTCGTGTTTTGTAGGGCAGGTAGTAAGTGGGATATATTGATAAAATAATCGTAAAATTATCCGCGTTACGGTATTTTAGTTGCCATTTTTACAAGCTTGGAAGACGGTGGTATTTTAATTTTTCGCTGTGAGTTTTTATCTGTGATTAATTATTAGAATATTCATATTGATTCCGTTTCGCTTTATGAACTTTTAAAACTGTGGTTTGGACACTATCTTTCTTCGTGTTTTGTAGGGCAGGTAGTAAACGGGTGATTAAGCCAACGTTTCATTAGTTCCGTTCGCGAAAAGTTACATTCTTGTTTGCAACCAGAGAAACACTCACTGCGGATTTATTTTGTATTTAATTGATAATTTTTATTATTAACTTTTTATTTTCTGCTCTGTCCGCGGCCGTACCGTTCCGTTTAATTGTTTGATTGATGAAAACTACTGCTTGGACACTATCTTTCTTCGTGTTTTGTAGGGCAGGCAGTAGCCGCGTTTATTAATTATTACTTGGCTTCTCAAAGTGGTGAGAGACTGTGGCGTTAACTTTACAGTGTTACTATTTTGCCAAGAGTTTGCAGACGGTAGCTCAGAATTATTGGAGGCTTGGGATTGTTCGAAGGTTCACTTATGACTGGCTATTAAAGAATATAATCTTGATTATAACTATTAAATAAGAGGGCGCCACTTAGTTTTTTTTTTATAAATGAAAGAAAACTAAGAAAAACACTTGGTATATAGGTTTCAATCAACAATTAAATGACCCTGGATAAAGTAGATTTAAAGAGGCAAAAAAAAAATATCTTAACAATACAACCAAATTATATTTACATCTAAGATATGTATACACCTCATTTTCTAATCTGTTAAATGTTATAATTTATTATGAATAATGTTGATATGATTAAATAAAATAAGTTTGTCAAAAGTAACATTTAAATTATGATTAAGCTACTAGGTAGATTTCAGCACTTGAAAAATAAATTGACTATTAAACTATTAAAGTTTTTAGTAAATATTTGTATTACGCAGGGGAAAGTTCATGAACCTTTTTACCTAAGGCATATCAGCCTTAACCGTTTTATATCTACTTAATTACCAAAAAGGGTACTGAAAAATACTGAACAAAAAATAACTAATATATAGATAAGAAATATATAGATATATATAGATAAATAAAATAATATAAATATATAGATAAGAAATTGACATTAAATTAAATCATGACATTAATTAAATATTTTTAAGATTAAATTGAAATAAAAGGTATATTAATAAAAATTTAAATAAATGAGACAAATCTATGATTAGTAATATTTAAATAAATGGAATAAACTGGCCTGTATATTCCTCCAAGAAATGAACGGCTGGCCTTCAAAATCGAGGCTGTGAATGTATGCCATTTGTAGCTTAGCTATCTGGACTGGGAATCTCTAATACTAGCTCTAACTCTGGCTCCAGCTCCACAGCTTACAGCAATTTCTCGGGGAAATCAAAATCCTGCAGCCATCAACAATTGAAGAAGAATAAAGAGGAAAACGGAAAAGTAAAACCCTAAAACAACGGTTGCCATTGTATTCACTGTCGACAAAAATGAATGGCGTTCAAAACGTGACACACTCACCTTGCTAAGTTTCATTATCTATCCATCAAAATCTTGGGCATCCTGCATCAGAATTATGAAATAAACAGTTCCCTAAAGGAACAAAATTAAGGACTATAAATTATAAACCATATTGGCCACTTCCTGCTTCACAAATTTCGGAAATAAAAAACTGTCCTTTTACGTGCGCTTCTACCTGCGACACGGGAACAAGTCCTCGAAAAATGGATGCAGTACCGACTAAATAAGTTACGACCCCACCTCTCGCCTGAGCTGTCAATGTCAATCCAATCAGAGAAAACATTAATTAAGACAAACCAGAAGAGTGATGCGTTACAGTAGTAATGTGTCATTGACAGTGTGAATTTAAAGAAATATCGATAAAAGAAGTTGACTGAAATTATCAATATAATTATTGAAATTAATGAAATATCAATGGAGCGTTAGTGAACATAAGAAATAGAAAAATAAAACGCTACATTTACCCCCTTCCTTGAAGAAAAAAAATTAGCTATGAAATAGTTGATTTTTTTTTTCTTTAACATCTAAAGTCTTTTAACAAAAAAGTTTAACCTATACTAGTTACCAATATCCAATAATACCAAAGAAAAATTTCCGGATAATTATTATCCCTTACTAAATAACAAACAATTCTGTTAATTACCTGTTCCACAATTTAAATATACAAATTATTTCTAAAAATGGCATCTTCTCATATTAACTCAATTCAGGATAACTACGTGTATTACCCGTTCCTAAAGGAAGACACAATCGGTATGGACATAAATTAGGAAACTCTTAATATCGAGGAAGGACACAAGTTGGTAAGACAATAGTGATCTTGAGAATACAGAAGTACTAAAACTAACTTAAAGTAAACTTAAATTAAAACTTAAGCTAAAATTATGTACGCTCACGACATTTAATTCTACCATAGAAATCAGTTACCATAGAACTCCAACCTAGGGGAACACTCATGGAAGTTGCAATCAACTTCTCACCAAGAGATGGTGTTGTGTGTAACAAAAAAAAACTACCCTTTTTAGATGGCGGATTCTAGCAACTAGAAAGAAAACTGGCTGAGATAACTCAAGCACCAGATAATAAACACATGGGCAAAATTCATAACAGCAATATCAATTGCCACATTAATTACCCACTACAAAATTCTGTGTGCCCCCAAATCCATTTCTGAACGGCACTAGAATATATCTTACAGCATATACAGCCATAATCTAAAGCTTCGATAGAATTTGTTTTTCAATTGACTCACCCACATAAATATCCAAATTAATTTGAGGTGAGGAAGGATACCTTCGTATAGTCCTCTAATAATCCGACCATGGTCGAGACCAGACCAACAAAAAAACAAATCTACTATTGGTTTTTCATCACAGCATTCTGTGATAAAAAAAATTGGACAAAATCCAATAATGAACAAACTGAACAGTAACGTTCATCCTCTGTCAGGTTCACCGACCCCGACAAAAAAATTAGGCCAAAAATATAACCTCAAACAGTCAAGTTGACACTGGGTTTATCACCACCACTAGGTTATAACAACCCACAAAATACGGCCAAGAAAAAATAGTCAAAACTGACATAAAGTGTATACTCATTTATGGAGTATGACAACCATCAATAGGCTTGGAAAATTGAAAAAAAAATATATATATTTTCCCAAAAATAAATACATTATAAGTTAATAAGAACAAGGACGTTTATTTCAAGTTGTTAGGGTAAGTATTTGCAAAGTTATAAGGCTGTTAGTCTGGGGTTTTTTATACCTCCCGAGATTCCGTCCCAATTACGCGCTACGTCATAGACGCCGACGCGACGCGACGGTGTATTATGAAGCGCTCGCTAGCCAGCCAACCAAAGTCTAGTGCCCAGGCGTTATTTTGACAAAGCAGCGTGCGCGGTCGACAAGCTAGCGTCGGTCGTTGCGTCCACTTGGGCGCCTGTGACGTATCATCCCGGCCGCGCTGGTACAAGGAAAAAATTAAACATGGCGTATTTATTCGAACTTTGAAAATTAATTGTGAAGTAACTATAAATGCTAGAGAACTGAAATAAATTGCTAAATTTACGTTGGAGCCTGCTCTTTTTTGCTAAAAAATAATCGAATTGTCGTTTCCAAGCTCATTGGTGGCCTTCTAAATAACGTATGGTGTATAACCATATACAGTTTATAACAGCCACCAAAACATAGCCCTCGGCTATAAAAATTAAAATGTCAAGTTTATGACATACTGTACATAACCACTAACAGGTTGTACCCAAAAAATAAAATATGGCCCAAATGACCAGATTATAACATCAAAAAAATAACAAATGGTAGAAATTCCAGAATGATGTCAATACTAGAAGCAGGAATCTAAGTGAAGATAACAATATATACATAATTTCCAAATACAACTATTCCAAAGAATCGGAATCATCATCAAGACCATTATTAAAAGGCTTTAAGTCTTTAATATGCCATTTACCGGCATTAGAACCATCTTCATTAGACAAAATATAAACCAGATTTGACAACTTTTTGCGGACAATACTGTGTACATACTTGGGAACTAGTTTAAAAGTAAACTTATCAACAGCGCTAGATAAAACTTTATTCTTACGCCAAACAAGATCACCTACATTAAATGAGACATCTCTCTTACGCAGGTTGTAAGCTTTAGAGTTTCTCTCATAGGCAGTATGAAGTTTATTTTTTACCTCTGTAAATATCTCTTTCAAACCTTTCAGGTTCTTAGCATAAGTATTCCTATCTCCTGGGCAAATTTCCTGATCAATTTGAATATCCAAATTAACATTCTTATAATAATTTCCTGATAAAGGAATATGCCTCCCATAAACTAAAAATGAAGGGGTAAAATTTGACTCCTTCAATATACGGACGAAACTTTTCAATATTAACAAGGACAGCCAAGCACTCTGGCTCAACAACAGAATAATTTCTCTCAGTTTTAGTGAGAGACCTGCTTACATAAGCAATAACCTTTTCTTCCCCATCTATCATCTGAGTCAATACTCACCCTAAGCCTGTATCACTGGCATCACTCTGAATAACAAATCTTTTTGAAAAATCTGGTTGTGAAAGGATTGGAGACGAAACTAACAACTGCTTTATTTTGATAAATGAAGCCTCTGCGGCATCAGTCCATATAATTGATTGACCCTTTTTCCGTCCTTTAAGTAGATCATTAATAGGAGCCATCAAAGTAGAAAAATCTTTGATAAAACGGCGATACCAGGAGCAAAGTCCTAGAAAACGCTTAATTTCCGTAGTCGTCTTTGGACGAGGATAATTGACCATAGCAGAGACCTTATCTGGATCAGTCCTAAGAGAATTCGAACCCACGATATAACCTAGGAATTTTAAAGAGGTTTTAAAGAAATCACATTTTTCTAAATTGACCGTAAGTCCAGCCTCTTGCAATTTTTGCTTAATTTCACATAAGAGATGAATATGAGACTACTTGACCAGCAACAGTTCGCTGTTCCTCAGAAAGCTCTTCTAATGAAAACAAATCAGGACAACCACCTGTAAAATCCAAAGAGAAATTCTCCAAGACATCAAGCTGATGACACAAAAGTCACTTCTAATATGCCGCTAGCTATCATGAAAGTCCACTAAAATCCAAACTATTGGGCAAAATCACAACCAAAAATAAATGCTTGGGACAGAGAAGGTATAACTAAAGCATTCACAATCTCGTAATGTAATGGGCACATCAAACAACTTTACATGTATATATGGTCTATTATCTAAAGGTTTATTAATGAATAGTGGTGAAATTTGTTCTTGACGCTAAACTTTATTTTTTATAATAGTAGTTTTCATGAAATCAGAAACCTTAGCAAGCCAATGTTCCCAGCTCAATTTGTTAAAATAGTTAGGTTTAAGATTTAAGTCTTTAAAAGATGTGTTTAATTTACATTTTTTACAATCTTTTACTTTGACATTTGGTTTTCCACATTTAAATTTTATTTTTATTCTTTAAATAATCAGATTCTTCAAGTTTCCTACAAAGCTCAGAAAGTTGAGAAATGGAATTAATTTCTATTAAAGCCAATATATCAATGAAGTCAGGCAACAAATTATTTTTAACAAACTTAATCTTAGTACATTCTGCTGGCACACGAGAAAGCCTAGCAAAAAGAACCTCCAAATGAGCAATGAAAACTACAGTATTTTTTCCCTTCTTTTGCTTTCTTTTCTTAATTTGATCCCAAATTTCATCATCTATATCATCATGTAAAAAATCTCTTTTAAATTTATTTACTAGGGAACATCAATCACTAACAGTTGACTTGACACTCCTATACCACACAAATGCATTACCAACAAAAAATTCTGCTGCAGACTGAAATTACGTATCCTCAGATACATCTCGAGCCTGAGCCAATTCAGTTAAGGTTTCCAAAAAATTATAAAGTTTATGAGAATCACCATTAAACTTAACTTGCCATTCACTAATAGGAAGGCATTTCGGGTAGCACAATGGACTATTGGAGCAGCTACATTTACAACTGGAGCAGAGGAATGAGTTACTGGTTCTGAATCAGCATTGGGACAAATTTTGTCAAAAAGATCAGCTTCAAGAGCTAGACAAGTGGCTGTAATTTCTTGACAATAAGCTTGAATTTCTTCAGCTTTTTCTTTAAACATAGGAATTCTTTTAGCCCTACCAGCTACATGAGACAAACGAGATTTTATTTGAGCAACAGCTGAATCAGAAGCTACACCCTCAAATTCTTCAATGCACTTGCAATGGAATCTAAACTCTTTTTGATGTCAGCTCTTTCCCTATCATAATCTACTTTAACTTCCGGTAAAGTTATGCTAGATCCCGGAGAAGTTTGTTCCTTTTTTAGAATTCTCAATAAAATCCTTCTTTTGTCAGCAACATTCCGAATAGTAGCAACTAAACGAATTTTCAATTCATAATCTAGTTCATGTTCTAACAAATGATTAGGTTGGAAATTATACAAATCCATGGTGTCAAGAAATATTGTTCCAAAGAATTCAAGAAAAAAATTAAATCCCAAAAAAATTAAATGTCTGAAATGACTTCACCTAAGAAACTTGATGGTATTAAATGAAATTGATCTAGGTTGACTTTATATGACAAAACAATATGAGACCACAATATCTCTCAAAAATTGTAGAATTAAAACAATGTCAGTGGCACAATGATGCATAAGCCTTTGTTTAAGGAATGACTTTAAAAAAAGTTGTACAGAAAAATTTAAACTTTTAGTGAGCCAAAACTAATGTTTTTTTTTTTTTTTAATATGGAATTGCCTAATTGTTCAAACTAAACACAAATGTAAATAGTCTGAGTTGGTTCTACTCTCTAGATTTGAAAAATTGCAGTATTAAATGTTACTGTATGTAATAGCACTCATTAGTTTTGGGTATATCAAAACTGAAGAATAATAGTTTTAAAACAATTTATTAATCTGTATCACCTTGTATAACACGGGCATATGTTACTCATAAATTATGTTCCTTCCAAAAACTATAAGTCAGAATAGCATTTCAAATCCCAAATACATTTGCCATATAGAAACCTAAATGAAGTGGTGACACCATGTATAATTAAAATGTGAATTTCCACAACTATCCAAAAAATTTTCAAATCTACTCAGCAATATTTACAGAATCCAGAATAATAAAGGAAGTGAAATCTTTACAAGTATAAACTTCTCAAAGTTTAATTTAAAGATATTAATAATAAATATTTTACTTTTCTAATTGTGATCCATTACAATTCGAACATTAAAGATATCTTGTCTCTAAAAAACGATTAAAATCCTCTTAATGTCCCTGAACACTATGCAAGTAATTACATACTCTTCATACACCCAGCATATACTAAGCACACTGTATTGTCGCAGATTGTCAAATCATAGTCCTTAACAAGGATACCTCGAAAATCAATAAATATAAAAAATATTATATATAAACACTTTCCTAGCAAGGGTTTTCCTCCAAATTGTATACACTCTGTATACCAACAATTACTAATAAAATTATGGTCAATAAATTATAACCAAATTTGATATTTGCATTACTCAAAAACATTAAGCATTACTTGAGATTTAAAGCACTCTAAAACTCCACTCATCCAAGGTATTATCAATATTTTGAAAAAATTTAAAGATTATTAAAATAGATCAATAAAAATAGCCAAGCTGGGCCCCACGTTTATGGGCGTCATTTTCTGTGGCGTTAACTAACACACAAAAATAGTAACACTGTTTAAACAGTGTTACTATTTTGCCAAGAGTTTGCAGACGGTAGCTCAGAATTATTGGAGGCTTGGGATTGTTCGAAGGTTCACTTATGACTGGCTATTAAAGAATATAATCTTGATTATAACTATTAAATAAGAGGGCGCCACTTAGTTTTTTTTTATAAATGAAAGAAAACTAAGAAAAACACTTGGTATATAGGTTTCAATCAACAATTTAATGACCCTGGATAAAGTAGATTTAAAGAGGCAAAAAAAAATATCTTAACAATACAACCAAATTATATTTACATCTAAGATATGTATACACCTCATTTTCTAATCTGTTAAATGTTATAATTTATTATGAATAATGTTGATATGATTAAATAAAATAAGTTTGTCAAAAGTAACATTTAAATTATGATTAAGCTACTAGGTAGATTTCAGCACTTGAAAAATAAATTGACTATTAAACTATTAAAGTTTTTAGTAAATATTTGTATTACGCAGGGGAAAGTTCATGAACCTTTTTACCTAAGGCATATCAGCCTTAACCGTTTTATATCTACTTAATTACCAAAAAGGGTACTGAAAAATACTGAACAAAAAATAACTATTATAGATAAGAAATTGACATTAAATTAAATCATGACATTAATTAAATATTTGTAAGATTAAATTGAAATAAAAGGTATATTAATAAAAATTTAAATAAATGAGACAAATCTATGATTAGTAATATTTAAATAAATGGAATAAACTGGCCTGTATATTCCTCCAAGAAATGAACGGCTGGCCTTCAAAATCGAGGCTGTGAATGTATGCCATTTGTAGCTTAGCTATCTGGACTGGGAATCTCTAATACTAGCTCTAACTCTGGCTCCAGCTCCACAGCTTACAGCAATTTCTCGGGGAAATCAAAATCCTGCAGCCATCAACGATTGAAGAAGAATAAAGAGGAAAACGGAAAAGTAAATCCCTAAAACAACGATTGCCATTGTATTCACTGTCTATAAAAATGAATGGCGTTCAAAATGTGACACACTCACCTTGCTAAGTTTCATTATCTATCCACCAAAATCTCGGGCATCCTGCACCAGAATTTTGAAATAAACAGTTCCCTAAAGGAACAAGATTAAGGACTATAAATTATAAACCATATTGGTCACTTCCTGCTTCACAAATTCCGGAAATAAAAAACTGGCCTTTTACGTGCGCTTCTACCTGCGACACGGGAACAAGTCCTCGAAAAATGGATGCAGTACCAACTAAATAAGTTACGACCCCACCTCTCGCCTGAGCTGTCAATGTCAATCCAATCAGAGAAAACATCAATCAAGACCAACCAGAAGAGTGACGGACCGTCAACAGAAAGCATGAATAATTAAACCAGGAGAGTGATGCATTACAGTAGTAATGTGTCATTGACAGTGTGAATTTAAAGAAATATCGATAAAAGAAGTTGACTGAAATTATTAATATAATTATCGAAATTAATGAAATATCAATTGAGCGTTAATGAACCTAAGAAATAAAAAAATAAAACGCTACATGCTTCCAATTTCAATTTCAATTTTTTTAGACGCGGCATTAGGAATAAGAATGTTATAATTTTTTTGCTTTGAAGATGTTATTTTTGCGCTTAGAATAACATATATCTTTCTACTTTTTATTTTTAATCCAAAATCGGGTCCGGCAAAGTTAAAGGGACGTCTAACAACCGATTTTTTTTTGAAAATTTTTACATAGAATGTTGAGTTTAAACATTTTATTGATGAAAAAGTGAGGATGAAGTAAAAAAGTGCAAAATTTTAAAAATTATAAAGGATTTTCTACTTACGTATAAGTCACAATTACACCCGGCTTAACTACACTCTATTGGCGACTAGCCATCACGTTGATCATTATAATATGCTATTAATTCACATTTAAAGCCTTAAGTAACCAAATTCTGTAACTTAGAAGGATTTACATCACTTCTGGCTTTTAATTTGTGAGCGTGTGAGATAGTATTTTCTAAAATGATTTTTACTATAAGTGACGTAATACCCAATAAAATAAATAACTCGTCTACGGTATTATTGAACAGTAGCTGTCGCATTCCCATGACAAAAGCCATAAACAAGAACAATATTTTTATATTCTAAATTTGAATAGATGTGTAGTGTTTTATACAACTTGAATAGTACAAACTCGAAAATAAACGCGTCCAACACACTAAAACCACACATATCAAAAACAAAACATACCAAACAATCGGTACCTTCAGCATTTATAATTTGTAAGAAGCGGTAAACTATTTAAAACATTTTCTTTTAAAAACAAATGAGAAGGGCATATTAGTTTTTATTAATTATTATTAAATTAAAGATAGGGGTGAAGTTATTCAGAAAATTCACGACAATTTAACATTACGCTGCAGGCTCTGTATCCAATAAAATGGCGGCCACTTTGAGCACCTATTAAATTAATTATTAATTATTATTATTTATTATTTAGTATTTTTTAACGTTATTCAATAATTGTTTTTTCCTTAGTTTTTATTAAAGTTATTTATTTTTAAATTCTGATAAAATGGTGCCTTTTGGGAAAAAGATGCAGGATACCTTTTGTTCTGTTAAATAAACCAAGGATTCTTAAAATTTTTGATTATCAGTGGCGTACTATTTTTTTTTATTAAAAAATTACTCTAAAGCCTATCTGATCTACGCCACTGGTTGAAACTAAAACATTTACTTTTTACATTTAAAGCATCTTTATTAGTCAACAGTCAAAAAACTAAAAATTAATTTCTTAATTTTTTTAAAAACTTTAACCCCCTGTATTTTGCTTCTGAGGCATTTCCGACCCATAGTGTCTTATATCAAAAGTTATATTTGAACGTCCCCTATCATCCCCCAAAAGCATGACCTTCTTATAAAAATCACCCTGTATATCAAAAAATTTTATGTAAAGGGACATACGACTGCTACTGCAGACGTATAGTAGTAGAAATAGATTTTGTCTAAAATAAATAAAAATGTACTTTCATATAATTTTTATCATAAATTATCTAAAAAAACTGGTACATTCTTAGAAAAACTAAAAAAACAAACAATATCAACGCAAAAATAAAACTTATTTTTTTACAAAGCTTCCTGCAACAATTTATCTATGAGTGAAAATTTGCAAAAAAATTTCCTACACATAGGGGGGCTTCTCTTCGCATCCAGAGCAACGCCATGACGTTTGTCCTCTTTTTCCATTTTGTGAACATTGCCGACATCGCAAGAAGTAACTTTTTCTCTTGTAACCAGAAGGCACGAGAATTTTTTCCAAAGTATGTTGTAAAGTAGGTATAGATTCAAGAACGATTGATTTTGAACATCCTATCGGATTATTTATCGACCCACGTTTGACTAATTTTCGGCCATCTTTTATATTTGGTGAAATTCCAAGTAGTCCTTTCATGATATCTTCTCGAAACATTAGAATGCTTGTTTTTGATTTAGTTATTCCCGATAAAAAAGGAAATTGTTGACAACAATAATATCAACCAGATGGAACATCACTTTTTTGTACTATCGTATAGATTTTCTTGGACAGCTATAATAAGAAGTCAGCTGGTCACCTCTGTCAATACCTGCCATATTTAGGTTATATTCTGAGACTTCTTTTGGCTTAGATTTAATTTGATCATAAGAATTAGTGGTCTCGATCATTTCTGGATGAAATTTGATTGTAATCATCAATACCTCACGCTTATCTTTCCATTTGGAAACATACACTTTCCCCTTTCGTTGCCATTTATGCTCACCTTTCTTGAGCTTTTTGGTGGTAATATTTTTGGGATTTCCCCTGCGATTCGACCTAAGGATCCCTGTTGTGTGAGTTTTACGTTCAAGTGATTTGTTTGACAGTTATAATAATTATTGTCCATAACAGCGTGATGTCCCTTGTCAAGGAAAGGTGACAGAAGCCTAAACACTAGAGACTGTAATTTTGTCATATTGGCTTCTTCAGCTTGTTTTCCTTTATAAATGTCGATGTTACAAGTACACCATTTTGTCGTGCACAGCTCGTAGAATTTGATTCCATATTTTGCTTTTTTCCCCTTGATGTATTGCCGGATGCTTAGCCTTCCCCTGTGAAGTAATAATGACTCATCTAAAGACAAGGCTTCCTTAGGAGCATAAGCATTCTGATAGTTACCAAGCAAAATCTTCAATAATTTATTTACTTTATTGAGCCTATCAGTATTATCTTTTTCGTTTATGCAGTTGAAACATCTAAGCAGCTGCTCATATCGGCGTCCCGACGTGACAAAGGAAAACACAGGATGATAGTTTAATGGATCATCATCAAGAGAAAAATGTTCGCAGAATTGAAAATCGCATCTGTCCTTGCCATAAAGAAATCCCAATAAATTTATAAAGTTCTTTTTTAGAGGTTTCAACAAAATTGGTTCTTCTGGAATGTTTAGCTTTAGGGCGATTCGAGAATTTCAGTTTCTGACTATATCCATTAGTACTAGTTACAAAGAGATCCATTATTTCGTCCGTCCAAAGCGAATTGAAAACTTCAAGCGGTGCGGGTTCATGGTCAAAATGTAACTGTACACCTGCAGCAGCATGATCAAACCGAAAGTCTGGTATGTCGTCATATATTTCTTCCCATTCATTACTCTCATCGGAACTGGAACTTTGCATTTGCTACTGTTTGATTCACGACAGGTGGTGGAGTTAGATTGAGGTTAGAATCGTCAGATGAATCAGCAGAATAATATAAGATAGGATATTTAACGGGACTTACAGCAATTTCTGAACCCACACACGCAATCACCCTTAAACAACGACGTTGCAGAGCAAATATTTTGCGCATATGTGGTAAATGATCCCAATTAATTAGATTATATGTCGTGAGTCGAAATAGCTAAAATAGGTTGCCCTGAGTGTAGGAGTGGACATGGACCTAGCCTAGCCCTATAAGGAAAGTGCATTTTGAGAATTTAGTAACCTTATCCAGGTTTACACCCAAGAACCAAGGTCACAGACACATTCAAGACTTGTGGTTGATGAATAACAGCATCGCGACGGGATAAAGTTATGTGTTGGTTCTTTGATTCATTCAAACATTATGTATGTATATATTATGGAGAGATTATACACATACTCAGCAGCTATTGGAGTACCCATAGAACTATGCTCTCTAATAATTATGGTGGGTTATAACAAAAAATACCATCTAATGTGTATGTTGTGTATTATTAATTTTGATAAGTTTATCTTTTTTTTAGACCACTAAAAGAGTATTTGAACCTTTTATTATTTTGAATAATTCTATACTCTGATAAAAAAATTAAAATTTAATTTTTCGGAAACATATCATATTTTTTACTGATTGTACTTCGAATTTTTTAACTTTCATTTCAAAACATATAAATATGAAAATCAATAATTTTAAGGTAGAAACAGAAAGACTAGGCTTAAACAAGCTTGGACTATGACTCTAAAATTTTTTTTTTTAGATATGCAAAAATTCCCATTAAGAATGAAAGACAACGATCTCTTAGTGACCGAATTGTATCGAGATCCAAATAACGACACAGTGACAGCAATCTCTGTGTATTTAACTCCAAAAACAAGTAAGTATATTATAAATACGTAGAAAGCATGCACAAATTTAGAAAAATAGTTAAATGAAGTAACTTAGGCCTTGTGTTTCATGCCAGCGTCAGAGAGAGGTCGCGAAGGTATGAAAATCCAAATTTGATTATTGAGCTTTCACAAACGTCACACTTTCTTTTTTTTTTTTTGTACTAAAGCCTTAAAAATACAAGTTTTTGATAGAAGAAGAGCTTTACAATCAAAAATTTTAAAAATGTAAAGCTTTTTTTTGATCGCACTTTTCTGCGTACGTTTTAAAACCAGAGTAGTTCGAATGCACCCATTTGCTGGTATATAACACAAGACAGCAAGCTACATTTATGCGGCTTTTTAATTTTTTCTTACATTAAACCTTATTTGGAACTAGTATGGAAACAAATACACAGGTTGCAAATGAACACTTTTCTTTTGGTTTCTGTTTTACACCATCTGTTGTGTAATCTGAACGGTTTTTATCAGTGTTGGCAAAATTATTAGTTACGAACCTATGAACTTTCATCACTGAAAATAACTTAAGATCATTTCTCAGATCGGTATGGATCAGCGCTTACCTAGTATAGTTTCTTAAATATACTTTATATCTACTAGGACCTGAGTAAAAAACAGATATTCTTATGATTTATTTTTTTATTTTATAAAAAATCTATTTTGCTTGAAAAACTATGATAGTTATTTTTCTATCCAAAAAAAAAATCGTCTTTTATTTGTGTTAGTTTATTTATATCAGACTTTTATTCCATCCTAGATGTAAATAAACTATGATGATTACTTTGTTAAATTATAAGATTATAGCTATATTTCACTTACCTGTCGAGCATATATTGCTAATTACACCAGAAACGGTGTCGCTCTGCCAGCATTTCTTAAAAGTTAGGCCGTTGTCTACCCAGGTCTCATCCAAATAAACAATATTCCGTTTTTCTTGACAATATTTCCGTATTTGACGAAGGTATTTATATCTCCAGTGTAGTAAGTTGGGTCGCTTCATTAATATTTTTCTTTTATTTTGGCATTTACGCCAAAAAAAAACATTTTGCTTGAGCAGTTTTCTAAGGGTTTCCCTAGAATACGGAAAGTTAGAGTCTTCCCGCAATTTTTTAATTAGCTTCCTTGTTGTGGGGACAACTTTAAATTCCGTATAACATCTGTTGATCAAATGCCTGACTATTTGAAAGTAAAAATCGTCATCATTATCAACAAGCGACTGACGTGGTCTTTTTTCCCAGGGCTTGCTAACATTCTATTAGGGTTATTGCGAATTCTTTCTTGATCTTCAAGATGAATTGTTCGAACAGTCGATACGCCGACCCCAGTGTAAAGAGACACCCTGTCTATCTTACGTTTCAGAGGCAATTTAAGGGAATTCTCAGACGCTTCTTCATCGCAAACTCTAAAAAAGCACGCAAGCACAAATGTAATTGCTATTACTTCTCTAGCTTGGCTACGAATTGTCTTTCCACATTTAGATATATTACTCATTTTTAATTTAAAAAAATAATAACAAAACAAATAATGTTCATTAACAATAACGACAATAAATAAATAAATAAAAAGAAACCACGAATCAAGTAACAAAAAACTTAAAGACAACCTCAAATAAACTTCAAACCAAAAGAACGCGTGGTCAGCAAACAGCACTTGACGGCTCCACGTGCGAAAAACATAAAACATCAAAAAATGCCGCCGCTTTTAAAACGCCACCACTGGAATCCGCTGAAGTTTCAATACCAATCGATATGAATGATGCGACGGAGAGAGATGGCGCGAGAAGAAGTCCGATATTTTAAAAGGATATTTGCACTTACGAGTTTCACAGAACCGGAATAACCAGATCCCCGCCAATCAAGTCGTTTGGGCGGCGCCTGGTCTGCCCAGAGCCACGTTGTTTTAGGAGGTGTTGCCAGTTGATATTAATAATGTAATTATTTGAATAAAATGTGTTAATACTTTTATATTATTTACCGGTAAAGACGTGTTGTTAAGTAAAAATAGGAAATGAAACAACTACAAAACAACTCAGTTTGTTAATTATTTTATTTTTGTGTGTAACAAATCGATTTGGAAGTGAAAAAAAGTAAAAATCAATATTTTATATTTATTTTGTGGAATAAACTAGGCAATGTCGCATTTTTGTAGCCGCATTCTTTCCGTAGTTACTCTTTAGTTTGCTAGACTTTACTCGCTGTAACTTAAAGCTAAGCAGGGCAACGTTGTATTGTCAACTCTTGTAAACCTGAGTCTCCGTGGGATTATTCATCGAAGAGGTACCCAGAAATTGCGTTTTGGCTTTCTTTCCAATTGGTGTGGTCTTCAGGTTAACAAGTTCGAATTGCTCGAGGTTGGGATATACGGACGAACATGTAATGTAAAAGATTACTTAAATACACATTTTATAAAAAACCCTCCAACATCTTCAGGGTTTTATGCCGGGTCCTAAACCAAGTCTTAAGTGAGATCTTAGCGAAGTATTAAGTTTTAAGGGCTATCCCAAGATCATCCCGAGCCATCTCAGGTACATCATGAATTAGAGCTTTAACAGGATTCCTTGCCTCTTCATGACATTATTGATTGGACCTTAGTCAGCTGCCGTCCTTGAATCTGCACAGTGGGTTACCAGGTCAAACCAGATAAAAGGAATGTGTAAGCAATGTTACGATTTCTGATTTGTATTGATATTTCGATTTTGGGAATAGTCATATTGGCTAATTTATACTATTTGATGGCTCCCTAATTTTTTAATCATTGTCTAGTGCTTAAAGCTATTTCTCGGCAATTTTCACTGTAATGTAAATTACATATCTACTGAAATAATATTTTACTTAATCCCTTTTCATTTTATTATCCTGATTTTCACACCATATTATATACAGGGTATTCATTTGAAAACTTCCCACCACGGATTTATCGAAAACCACTGTTAAAAAAAATCGCCGAAATACGCTAAAAGGTTTGTCAAGGGGGACAACTTTCTAACCTAAAATTACTTTAGCCACTTTCACCCTCTGCTCACCATGGTCATCCCCTTAAAAATTTTAAATGGCAAGGAGTATCGAGTAAAGGCTTGTTTAAAAGGTCTTTTGAAGTCTTTTGTTTTGACGTTTGATTTTTTTAAATCGGTCGATTCGTTTTCGAGAAAATTAGAAAAATCTTTGTTTATCTTAATTTGTTCAGATAGAAAACAAAAACATGAAAATATCAGTTTTTATTTCAATAAGTGTTCAAAATGTTTCCCGTTTTTGGCCAAACAATGATATAGGCGATGTTCAAATTCCTGACGGACATTTTTAAAAACATGTTGTGGGATATCATGGCAGCTGTCGATGATGCGTTGACGAAGCTTATCCAAACTTTCAGGTTGGGGAGTAAACACAATAGATTTCAAATGACCTCATAGAAAAAAGTCTAATGGCGTTATATCAGGAGATCTAGCAGGCCATTCTATAGGCCCCCTTCGCCCTATCCATTTATCTGGAAACTCGTCGTGTAGCCATTGCCGAACGGGAAAAACATAGTGAGGAGGAGCGCCGTCTTGCTGGAAATATATTTCAGCCTCATCAAGTATAGGGTTTCCATCATCATCGATTTGGTTTAAATCCAAATAAATGTCTCTATTTAAATTTCCGTTAATAAATAATGGCCCAATCACTTTATTTCCTAAAATGCCTGCCCATACATTAATTTTTTGAGGGTACTGGGTATGCCCTTCGACAAATGCATGAGAATTTTCATTGCTCCAATATCTACAGTTATGCTTATTAACAAATCCATTTAGATAAAATGTGCATTCATCGCTGAAGCAGATATTCTTTACACCAATATTATTATCATTAATCGCTTCAGTCATTTTTTTACAAAACTCAACTCGCCTATCGAAATCGTCTTCGGTTAACTCTTGCAATATTTTCATTTTGAATGGATGAAATTTATGAAGTTTGGTAACTGTGTGAATAGAGACTAATGAAATACCAGTGGCAGCAACATTTTTGCGTAATGAAGTATTAGGATTTATTCCAAAATGACCCAAAACTTCAACTTGAGCGGCTTCATCCAAAATTCGCCGATGATCACGTTTTTTAATTGCAACAGATCCAGTTTCAGTAAACTTAGTAACAAGGTCCAAAACATACCT
Source organism: Anthonomus grandis grandis (assembly GCF_022605725.1). Lineage (NCBI taxonomy): Eukaryota > Metazoa > Arthropoda > Insecta > Coleoptera > Curculionidae > Anthonomus > Anthonomus grandis. The sequence continues at coordinate 30,918,730 of NC_065553.1, read as the reverse complement.
ATGCGAAGTTATCTTCTCCGGATGTCTGGCGTTAAACGTGACGGCAGTTTGCCGAGCACATTGATTTTGGACACCATAAATTAGAATAATTTCCACTCTTTCGGCTAGTGTGTAAACCATTTTGGAAGTAAAATCTTCAATTCAACAAATAAATTTTCACTATTCCAAGACTGTCACAAATGTAACTGACGGCAAAATAAATTCTTTATTTTCCTTAGCAACTATAAATAACTAAGCAGGTATAACAATAAATACAGTTCGCCCAGGATATCTGTGTTGATGAAAAGAATGCGGAAAAAAAATCAGGTTGTTATTTAGTTTTTTCCACGTCTAATATTCGGAATTGCTGTTTATGTTGGTAGTTTCCGTTTTAAATTATAAACGAATTGTAGATTTGGCAAACCCTAACGGGCAACATTTTGAACACTTATTGAAATAAAAACTGATATTTTCATGTTTTTGTTTTCTATCTGAACAAATTAAGATAAACAAAGATTTTTCTAATTTCCTCGAAAACGAATCGACCGATTTAAAAAAATCAAACGCCAAAATAAAAGACTTTTAAAGACCTTTTAAACAAGCTATTACTCGATACCCCTTGCCATTTAAAATTTTTAAGGGGATGACCCTGAGTGGCAGAGGGTGAAAGGGGGTGAAGTAATTTTAAGTTAGAAAGTTGTCCCTCTTGACAAACCTTTTGACGTATTTCGGCGTTTTTTTTTAAGCAGTGGTTTTCGATAAATCCGTGTTGAGAAGTTTTCAAATGAACAAATGAACACCCTGTATATCGATATACCAAATTTAATTTGTGTATCTTCAAAAGTAAAAAAGTTATTAAGTGTTTCCTTTTTCCTGTGTCACCCGGTATATATTCAGCAAACAACGCAATTACTTATATTACACAATTTACAAACTTTATTCCTAAACTAATTGATAATATTCTAATTGGCACTTATACAACTTAATTCATGCTCACTGGGTGACGAATGGGTCACTGTAAGGTAGTTTTAAAATTTTAAAAATAAAAGTCATAAATGTATTTCTTTACTTTTTTTACATACGTCGATTACAAGATCAGAAGATTTAAAACTGCCATGTTCATATAAACTAGGTAAAACTTCCAATTCTTTGCCAATTACAAAATTTTTATCTTCTTTACATGCAAAATTCATTCCATCTGCATCATATATCATATATGGAAATTGCTGCGAGACTCAATATTACAGATGTAGTATTCCCGCAATATTTCTGTAACATAATTTGCCGACAGGGTATTGTAGGCAATAGTCAGTTTTTACCTTTTAGTGATTTCGAACATCAACCATAACCTTCTTACTTTTGGTCATCATATAAAGACATAAGCCGCTGGAAGTTTGATGCAGTCGGAAACTTGACAAATTTTCTGGAAAGTCTCGAAGAGCTTAGACTCTCCAGAGGAGTTACATAAGAGCAATTGGTTCGCTCAGCCCTTGAACTTTTTACCAATTATGCTTTACTTTGGTATCGCACGGGTATTTTTCGAAATTAGGATGATTTAGTAACACATTTTCGACAAACTTTCTTGCCATATGACTTTGAGTTTAGCCTATGGAATGAAATCCGTCGTAGAACTCAGGGAGCCCAAGAGAGGGTATTAGGATTTATCGTAGCCATGGAAAATTTTTTCCGAAAGCTACCCACTCCTCCCTCCGAACCAACTAAGCTTCAGTTGTTTAAAACAGAATCTTTTGCCTTACCTGCAAGTGCGACTAGCAACTTACAACATTCTTCTATGAAAGAATTAATGTGTTTGTGACGAGCTATCGAATAAACAGAGTTACGTGTCCAAAAATTTGTACTTCCACCCACTAAGCGGTTATACGGTATATTTGTTAAATGATATAGTTGCTTGAAGTTCTGTAGTAAAACAGCGTGGAAAGGAGGCCGAAACAGGTCAAAACAGTGTGGAATTATAAAATTTAAGTTAAACAAAAAAAATTTTCCTAGTAAGAATATTCAGCCTGTTTAAATATATAGATTGGGGAATTGAAGATTACGCATTGTCCAAAATAATGGCAACACCGCTTCCTCTCATCGATGAGCAGCCGCCTCAGGTCTTCTGATCGGTATTTGCTTTCCTTTTTACAAAATAATAATAATAATATAAAAACGCCTCATTTTGCTGTGTGACTGCATGCTGCATTGTTGAATTTTAAAGCGCTATTATTTTTTTCTCAACTTATTATGGCAAATTATTATACTCATCCCGAAAGAGTTAAAATATTTAATGGTTTTATGGAAGCGATTCGGCAGTAAAATGTAGGAATTTGTTTTCAATTACATTTGAAAATAAACCGATTCTTGCGCAAAACAAGTTTAAATATGGTTTCGAATTTTGAGATTTTGTCTTTTGTCTGATCATTTTGTCTTCACACTAAAGTGCAAGGTTCTTTTATCGAAAGGTTCGAGAAGCAAGAACAACTGGAAGGAATGGTTTGTAGTCTCCTAGAAGTGGATAATACGATCAAGTAGAACTGTTTGAAAGTAAGCAGATATGGACCATAAAACTGTTACCGATATTTGAAAAAACCATGGAATAAAATGTTTTAAATATTCCAAAACTCAGGAGATATTTCCCGAAGACCGGTGGTAAAGAATGAAATTTTGTGAAACCATGATGGAGAAAGCCAATGGAAATGACATTTTGTTGAGAAATATTATATTCTCCGATTAATCTTCTTTTCGATTATATAGAAAACACAATCCTTCCGTTGTTCGATATTATCCTCGGGAAAATGAGCACACAAGTTTTGAGCTCCGTACTTAGTATCCTTAAAAATTGAAGGTTTGTGCCGGTATTTTGCGCTATTTTATTGATGTTACTTTAAAGGCCTAAAAATACCTTATGTTGCTACAAAATCAATTTCTTCTTGCCGTTCAAATGCTCTCTGACTTGATACCTGGGATCGGTCTATTTTCAACAAGACTGCTGTCCTGTTCATAATGCGGTTATAGTAAATATAATTTTTAACAAATAATTCTCCTAACGATCGAATCAGTAGTACTGGTAATATTAAATGGCCTCCTAGATCTCCAGATTTATCCCCAAATTAGTTTTATTTTTTGCAGTATCTTAAGAAAAGCATTTAAACAAACACGAATTTACTAGGCCAACAAATCTAGACGAGTTGGGAGAGAAATTACCAATTCTATTTCACCAGTCAGAAATTCTTTTGGAAGTACGAAATGGCTTTTGTGATAAAAAGGTTATTATTTATCATTTACCCAGAGAAGCCTCTTTGAGCCTTTTTGTTTTAACAAATTAGTTTTTGTTAAGTTTATTTTTATTTCTCCAAATTATTAGACATAAAGCCAGAAAGCGACTAATATACCCTTTGTATCCCTTATCAGTAAATGCTTTGCATTTTTCTTCAATTATTTGGTTCGATAGATTACCCATTACACAAGCCTTCAAATTTTTATATATGTTTAATTATTTTTATTTTTTTAATTTCATTGCCCGTGTTATCATTTCTGGTTTCTTTTTACCCATAATTTGGATCGGTCTTCGTTCGGCTCTGTTTGTTCTTCGTTATTTTTTGTGATATTCTTAAAAGAGGCAACGTAGGGATAATTTAGGTGAAGTTACTTGGACAAGCATAAAAACCAAAAACGTTTAGCACGTGGCGTTTTCTTTATGAGGCTTTGGCGTGCATATAATTTTTGTTATACAGTGCTTTCATTTCAAAACAATCCACCCTTAATAACTTTCTTAAGGAGTAAAATTCTCTATTCAACGGTACCAAAAAAAATGAAATCGGTAAATGTGTAAGCAAATTGTTAGCGAAAATGTCTAGAAATAATGAATATTTTATTTACGCCAAACTTTGATATGTCAAATGGCTACCCCATGGTGTGATACATTATTTTAAAGGGCATTCATTATGCTATCAATTGTTGTAAAAAAAAATAAAATTGATTGACCAAGAAGCAATTAAAGTGTAAATCGGTAGGGTAGAAAAACAAATTTAATTAGTTTAACAAATTTATTTTATTAAATGTTCAAAATGCGCGCCGTTATCAGCAAGACAATAAAAAAGCCTATTTTCAAACTCCTTAGGAACATTGGCAAGGGTCTGCCCGCTAATTTCTCTGCATTCTTGAAATTCTTTTTAAATTCTCAATACCCTCAGGTGAGGTTTTATAAACTTTGCTTTTTAAGTAGCCCCAAAGAAAAAAGTCTAGTGGGGTTAGGTCCGGAGTCCGCGCAGGTCATTCGATTGCACCACGTCTGCCAATCCACTTTTCTCGAAAATCATCAAGCCACTCTCGAACTACCAAAGTGTAGTGCGCGGGAGCTCCATCCTGCTGAAAATGTATATTATTTTCATTCAATAATATAGCACCATGTTGATCTACTTGATTTTCCATAGATTGGATGATGGAAGGGTATATTGCATTTTCTAAAAGGTTTAAATAAATTTCGCCAGTCAAATTTTCTTCCAAAAAAATGGCCCGATTATTTCATTCCCAAAAAATTCCTGCCCAATTCCTTCCCGAAAAACATGCGGATTTTCATTATCCCAGTACCTACAGTTATGTCTGTTCACCAGGCCATTTAGAAAAAAGGTCGATTCGTTACTGAAGCAAATGTTCTTCAATAAATGGGGATCGTCGTCAATTCGCTGGCACATCACTTCACAAAATTGAATTCTCCTATCAAAATCATCTTCTCCGAGTTCATGAAGAATATGAATTTTATAAGGAAAGAACTTTTTTTTTTTTTAATACTTTTTGTACGGAACCAGTGGAAATATTTGTTAGTTTTGCGGCCTTTGGTATAGACAAAGTTGGATCCATAGCAAATTGTCCTAGTACTTCAACTTGGCATGCTTCATCGACAACTATTTTCATATTTTTTCTTATTGCAAATCGATCCCGTCTCTTCAAATTTTCGTATCAATTCTAATACGTACTTATGGCTCACGTTTTTATCTTGATACCTTTCATTAAATGCTCTCGCGGTTCTGCGAGCACACCAATCTTGAGTTCCATAAAGGAAAATTATTTCTATTCTTTCGGCTAGCGTCTACATCATTTTATTAACTTACTGTTTTAACTAAAATTGAAAAATTGCACGCGTCAAACTGACAGTTTTAACAATAATAAATCGCCTGCTTCTTACACGCCTTAAAAATGTAAGTTATTGCAGTGTTTTTTTGTACCTATTAGGTAGGTTTCGGAAAAAAAATAAGTGAAATAAATACACATACAAAGTTATAAGACTGCAAAGATTTTTGCAAAAAATTTGACGACACTCTTTTTTCTCGCAAATAACGGTACACATTCTTTACTTAAAAAAATAAATAATTTGCTTGAACTAAATGTACTGTTTGTTACCACACATTTTAACTTCTAAATTGCTTGTATTTTTTTTTTTTTTTTTGATGATCTATTATAAAAAATGTAAGAATTTTAAAATGATGTAGGTATCATTCATATCATATCAATCATTTAAAATACCAAAGTTTGGCGTAAATAAAATATTCATTATTTCTAGACATTTTCGCTAACTAATTGCTTACACATTTACCGATTTCATTTTTTGCTGGTACCGTTGAATAGAGAATTTTACGCTGCTTACTATGATGTATCACACGATGGGGGTTCCCATTTGACATATTAAAGTGAGGTTAGCTGGAGGTCAGGAGGTCATTGACAGAACTTCAGTAAATGCATAATTAAACGTCCCACTGTATATCGAATTTGACGTGTTTCTTTTTTTTATTTTTAAGAAAGGTATTAAAGGTAAAGGTAAAAAATAAAAGTAAAGGTGTTAAGGGTGGATCGTTTTGAAATGAAAGCACTGTATAAGATTATATATTACACATATAATATTACATATTCATAACTTTGCACCCAGACTTTTTTACGCCCAAAAATGCTTACCTACATCCATATCTTCAGAACTAGATTCGGCATGAATTATACTTGGATTAATTCGCGGTAAGCAATTAAACCAATAGGTAAGTAAGTAATGCAGTATTCGCCTTCTACACTTTTAACGTCAGAAACACAGTTCTTCCATTAATTGGTTTTGTCGATTTCAATGACCGTTCGTATATTGTTTAGCACAGACGCACTTAATTGCGGTGTTTGATTCATTTTGCGCAATAATTGCTCTCCAGATCATGTCAGTAGGATTGAAAATACAATAGTATGGAAGCAATCTGGTATAAAATGAAGTGGGCATACGATTCGAAAAAACTGTCTAGAAAATAAACGTTTTTGAGCTTTTGCTTCTTTATTACTGCTAATAATATTTTTTTTGTGTCCTTTAAAAGGACTTGCATGTTTTTTTCTCGCTATAAATGTAACTAAATCAGCCTTTCTACTACTAGTAATATAACTTATGTTGATTTTTTTTTTCGAAATGGTCTACAGGTTTCACCTATGGAAAATTTATATTTTAGTTTATTAAACTATGAATCAAACGTCAAGTTGTAAAAAAAGTATTGTGACTATTTGCGGATTAAGAACAAATTTTACACAGGGTGCAGACGAAAAATTAGAAAAGATAAGTATATTTTTTCATATTTTTAATCTAATTTAACCTACCTTGATAACGTTATTAGATGTAATTACCGAAACGTTGGTTCAAATTAAGTATTTTTATTAAATAAGTAAGTTTTTCTCATAGTTTTCAAGTTTAATATTCATAATAAAGTTAGGGAGGATATTAAACAGAAGAAACGAGGTCAAATATCAATAGATTAAACCTCATCTCCTGGGTATATACAAAAATCTATTATACCTTAAGTAAATTATTATATTTTTAAGACTTATTCTACTTACATTAAAATTAAATATAACGAAAGGTTTCATCAAAAATTGAAGTTTATATATCTTTTAAATACGAGTATGTGAATAAGTCTATTTTATTCTTCTTTTTACAGACCTATATATTATGGTACGCATCTTAAAAAATGGTTGATTCTTCGAAACATTATTTCTACGTACAAAAGGGGTGGTCCAATAGCGCCCCAACAAGAAATATAAATTAAAATTTTTTTATACAAATTTTTAAATGGCACTTTCTTAGGCTCAAAAATGCGCAACTTTGCCCTAAATTTAACTCTTATCTCTTATATTTACCGAGATCCCAATAGTGAGCTAGGAATTTGTAACACACCGTATAATATACAGGGTGCGGCAGAGATATATTTATATATGCAGCAGAGAGAGGAAGTTTTTGAAATAATCATAAAATCATTAGTTTTTGCTTTAGGGATAATAGACCTAAAGCAAAACCTTGGGAAGGTAGACCAACATACACAAAGACATAGCATTTGATAATACCCGGATGGATTTTCAGTTGTGGAAAAGAATATCAGGCATATGGTGACGGTTTCCATTGACACATTTTTGAAGGCGTTCGCGGCAACTAGCCTCGACTTTTTGTAACAAATCTTTATTGATTTCACTAATTTCTTGGCAGATTGCATCTTTCAATTCATCTAATGTACAAGGAATTTTCATAGGCGCGGGACTTAAGGTACTCCTATAAAAAGAAATCACACATGAACATGTCCGGGGACCAAGGAGGCCATAAAACGTCACCAAATCTTGAAATTAAATGCACATGAAATTAATAACACACCCCTCCCTTCTCTAATGGTCAAGCGCTACCTGTCCTAAAAACGTTCGCTCTTTGTACCGCACCCTATATAATATCTAGTAAAAAATAATGTTTATAAATAATAGAACGCAATACAAGTTAATATTTCACTTATATTCGTTTATTTCAAGAAAAATGTAAAATAACAATAATAAAACCTATAAAATAATTGCATTTCCTATTTTTGAGCGCGCGACTCTGTTTCACTGGCTAATTTTCTCTGCCCGCGTATTTACATTGTCTACTACGATACGACTTACATAACGAAAACGGCGTGTCGGAACACGGTATTGCTTATCACAGAACACAAATATATAGAGAAGTGGTGGTTGCATGCAAACTGAAAGAAATTCTTCTGACAAATCAGCTAGCGGCCTCTCGCTTGGCAGCGGAAACTGTTGTAACTAACTTGACAGTTTGACGTGTCTAAATGGACCAATCGAAATGGTAGAAAGGCGTGGCCAAATTAAGGCGGGAAATCACATTTTATTTAATCTGACAATCTTATCATTTAATCGTAATATCTAAAGCAAACGCCTAATCAAAAAGGTTACTCATAGAAAAAAGAGCTTATAAATAGGTTAATTTACTGCAATAATCTACGAAAGTGTACTAACAATAGTGTACAACATATCACCAATTGGACAAATGGAAATAAAACAATGTTTTTTTTTGCTTTAATACATTTATTATTTAATTTTCCTGGAAAAAAAAATTATTATGATAAAAAAAATTAAAATGATATACATAATATTGAATAATTCATTATAACATACATTATATAAATTAGAATTAATCTAAAAATGTTTAAAATTATTTTGTTAGCACTGAACTACCCTAATTTTATACAGATTAGAAAAGGTTGTCAACATTTTTGTGCTATTTTCTCATAATACCTCTAAAGGCATTCCCATTAGGTTAATAATATCCTCATTTTATTAACACATAGAGTCAATAGAGGATTAATTATTCTTATTTAATATGTACTTGTATCTGTTTCCTAAAGAAAAATTAAACAGATTTTAAAATTATTTAAATTATAATCTAAATATTAATTTTTAAAATTAATTAAAAATTCTATAACAGAGTATTATCGAAAGAAACAATATATCCATCGACAAAACAAAATAAACTCTTTCAAAACGAAAACAACTTTTTAGTAAAAGATATATCACTTACATAGAATATATTTGTTGGTCTCTTATAATACTAACAACATATCTTGGAACTATAATATTACTAAAAACTTAATTCAAGGATAGATGTTTACATAAAATAAAAAGAAACTCTTAAAAAAACAAGTTGTAAGAAAAACATAAATTTTGATCCATTCCGGGTGCTCAGGTCTCTTAGCCGCTATTCGTATGTCTTGTCTCAGTGAACAGAGGAAGTGGTATGATACGAGCAGGAAATAAAATAAAAAAATAGACAGTGCAAACCTTATAAATCAATTTACTAAATGATTCATGTAAAAAAAGTAAGACAAAATAAATGTTTAAATAAATATGTATTGTAATGTAAAGCCAGGGGTATCAGCATTATTAAAATTTGTGGAGAACTGTGATATCAGAAGAAATTCTATAGCTCAAAGTCTTAATAATATTTACATTGCATATCCCTCTCCATGTTTTTCTTGTAATATGAACTGAAGGAAATTAAAAAAATCTTTTATTACTGTTTCTCAGAAACATTTAAAATATACATACTCTTACATCAAGGTCAGGAAACTTCTTCATTGAAATCAACTGAATTTGATTTTATTAAAGACTAAAGATTGACAATACAAAAACATAATAGTAATAAATAAAATCAGATTTTCTTACCAGAAACCTGGAATTGCTTGTCGCAAATTAATTAAAACACCACTCCCAATATTGAAAGGGAACTTTTAGAAAAAAAGTCTGTATAAATTTAAAATAACATCCTTAAAACAAATAGCAAACTCAACCCACGCTGGCATTCATTGAAATGAAAAACAAACTCAAATGGTATGACAATGACAAATGATGTTTTATCAGTCAATGTCAACAACTGTCTGTCAGCTCCCTGTCAATTTTGCCAAGCAAGATGGCCGATATACGATTCCGATTTTCACCATACAAGTTTCATCCATGTGTTGCTTATACTAATTTTTCCTTTCTACCTTACAAAGTCTATCACTTTACGACGCGACGCCGCGCCGCATACAAAATACAGATTAGGATTAAATTTTATTTACAATTTTTTACAACAGGAACATAAAACATAAGGATAAAACATGAAAGTAGGTAAATAAAAAAAATACATTATTTAATGAGACTTGGCATTTGGAGTATTTTTGTTAATATTTGACATCAGGTTTAGTTTCTTTTTAGAGTGAATTAAATTTTCCTCGAATTTAGCAGGTCTTGCAGATTGCAGCCTTTTGCAACCAGAAGGTAGGCCTGGCCCTATTTTTCTCTTGGTTTGGAAGTCGGTTCTACCCCAATTTGTCGACCACGCTGACCTAAGACACTTCTTTTGCTTGCCAATTGACAAATGAATGATTGCACTTGTATGGCAGTAGTTAAATTTTTAAAAATGTTGTTAACTTTACGTATTGCATTAGTAAGCTCGAGGTTGGGATTTTTTAATGCTATTTTTGTAATGTTCAGAAGATTCGTTTTTAAATTAAGAACTTCTTCTGCATGTCGTTCTTCCATCAATTTGTTGGATGAATTTACTTGCTGGGATTCGACTATATTTGTTTCGAAATTCATCATTGGTAAATTATGAAATTTATTTTTAATTGGATCAGATTCAATCGGAGTTAAGGCATTTATGTCATCATAGAACGTCTCAGAAATTTCACTCCCTAATGCTAGTTTTGCAAACGCTACCCTGTCTGTGTAGCTCAATGGAAGTATCAATTAGTAACGAAAACTGTTCCTGAACTGCGCAAAGATGTTTGCAAAACCGTCCTCCTACGCCAAAATGACAATCACATAATGCTACATCTGTATAAACTGTATAGAAGAGTTGCTTACATTCTACCTGAACAGACATGAAAAGTTCGATCATCTACTTTATAAACATCTAGATTTTTAGCTTTTCTGGAAAAATCTAAATCTAAATATGCTAATTTTGACCGATTTCGTCTTGAGTTGGCAAACTCTAGTAAATGCCTCTTGTGATACGTTTCCAAAACAGTGAAGATGAAATCTACTAAAGCACATGCATTAAATGCTTTACACCTCTGAAGAACAATATCTTTGAATACCCGTATAGAGGCTTCTACAAAGTTGTTTGTATTATTACCTCTCGTGAAAACATCTTTTCTAAAGCATAGACATCATTCTATCTTTCGTTTCTATAGTGAAGAAATGTGATTTAAAAGGAGGGGATACTTCTTGCATCGATTATCAGACGGCATGTGGTCGCACTGCGATTCAGCTTCTTCAATACAAGAGGAATCAATTACAGACTGGAACATTTTCATAATTTCCTTTCTATGTTCTTTGGCAATTTCATTCTCAGATGACCCAAGCCATCTCCAGAATGCTTGTGTAAAGTGAAATGAACAGATAAGTAAATGAGATTGTGGAATTGAATCAACAAAAACAACAAAAACCATTTCTTTTGAAAATTCATGTGAATGAGCCCGTTTCATTATAGGAGTAATAATCACAATTATAAGTGGATTATCTTTTACTATTATTTCTCCTCCACTAGGTTCAAGTAGGTTTTTTTCTTAATTACTTCATATACGCTTTTCTCAACACGAGTTTCAAAATTTGCAGCTCTAAAATAAATTAAATAAAACTATTTAACTGATAACATAACGAATATTTGACAAATGGATATATTGTAAGTTTGTGAAGCGAGGTGGTAAGTCAAACTAGTAAAAAGTAAGATACAAATTATTAGTGCGATACCTAAGAAGTTTAACTACACTTATGGGATAATGGCCTAGTAGCTAAATCCAACTGCGGTACCTCACAGATAAGTCATATATTTTAAATATATCAGTCTAATTTAGCAAAACATTTTAATGAAATGCCTTATTTTTATTGTTAATTTAAATATAAATCAGAACACTTTAACGCTTCAACTTCTGGCGAATTAAAAGCTTCATTTTTATCTGAATACCACGATAAAGCAATTTCCAAATAATTTTAGCAATCGTGAAAAAATTTAATGTGCTTACCTCCATTTGTCATATAAATATCTTATTTGCCGTTCGTTTGGATTTATTTTAGCGTTAGCCAATGTTTCTTGAAACTTAAAATTTTGCATTAGGGACAATTCGTGAAATGCTTTAGCTGCACTTGGACTCATTCCTTCGTCAAAATATTTTAAAAACGCTTTTTCAACGTCTTCTGTGATTCGTAAATAGCTATATGCTTCAGCCACATTAATTCGATGACTGTGTTCAAATGTGACCTAGAACCGAAAACGCAACTAATTTTTAGGCAAATTTGCATTGAAACAATACATATAGCGAGCAACTCTAAGTTGATTCCATTATGCAATAAAAAATAAAGCTTAAATGAAAAACATAAAAAAATGTGTTTCATTTTAAAATATAAGTGCCCTAATATAAACCATACAACCAGTCAACTGTCTCATAAATATTATGACTATTAAATTAAACTTACCGTGATAATAGTATTTAACCCTTCTTTCAACAAACTATCTCGTCTTATGCTATTTCTAGTAGTTTTTTTAAATTTTTACATCGATTTTGGCCTCACAGTTTTTATTACGTTGTCTTGTATTGTTTCGTATTCGTTTAACTACTTTCCCAAGGGAACTATGCTGGCACACATACACTTTTCGATATATTAAACGCTGAACGTTCGTATATGAATATCGAACAATCCAGTTAGTTGACGTGTAATCTCCAAAATCTTTCTACGATCTTGTCACAAAATGTTTGTGGCTGTCCTTTTTTATCATTATAGTGGACACGTATTGTAGACGTATATTTGAAATCTTCAGCAAATTCAAATTGAATTAACTGAGCATTAAATCGAGCACAATATTCTGAAAGTAAATTTTTGATTTCTTCCATATTAATTAACGTAAGATTCAAATGCGAACGCAATTCAAACACCCTCTCGTTGGACATGGCGGCTTCCAACTGTTCTAACGTAACCTAAACGATGATATGGCGTCATAGCGCGCTAGATTTTTCCCCTTACAGCGGTGGCGGCGACGTAATGCGATAGAGTTTCTAAGGTAGAACGGGAAAATTATTAAAAGCAATCTCTACCGTGTTTCAACGCACGATTTCTGTTAAGTATGTCGTATCGTAGTAAACAATGTAAATACGCTCCCGGCCCGTCCACAATTCAATCCCAGCATCGAGAGAATTTCGTATCTTCGTCTATTTCACGTTATCCGCACCGAACTTGCCCATCTTTATCTGACAAATATTGATTGTTGAACGGGCCGGGGTGCTGTGGAAAGACTCGAATCGACCGTAAATATATACGGGGATCGATCACTAAATATCGTAATATATTTTGCAGTTTATTTTAATGCGTATATGTAGTATGTTGATTGTATTTTGTACATACTCAATTTTCGAGCTTGACCAAGTAACTTCACCTAAACTATACCGCATCATCTTTTAGTATTGGAAATTGATTTAAAACTATATCTTAGATTATGACGTCAAACTAGAAGAAAAACTTAAATATGCATTTTCGGTCACTTGTTTTGCAAACTGTTATTGGGAAAACGACGAAAATGTCTACTGTCATCGATTTTGTCATTTGTTGGTTTTAATAATTAAAACACTTATAGCCCAGCTTGGTATTGTTTTGCAAATTAATTTATTTACACTACAGAAGTACACCCATGTATGAACAAAATCTTTTAATAAATTCAATATTAAAAATACTTTACATCCACAAAATTCGGGTTAAATATCCTTCACAGCACAAATTGTCGCAGCTTGAGATACCGCTGTATCTTTACCATTTAATGAAGGACAAAAACCGATAAGTTTTTTGTTTGGCCGCGTGAACATAATGAACTTAATAAACTATATAAAATTTCAAGTTTCTATAATACTTATACTTTCTATGAAATAATTAAGTGGTCTATTTAAGATTAATTTAGAAAAGTTGCCATTATTTTTCAAACTATTAATAAAATGCTCTTAAGATCATAGAAGGGGTTCAGGAATAAAAAAATACATTCTAATCCCCTGTAGATTTATGCGGCAACTGGATAGAGATCGCATATGGCACCACATCGGGGGCAGTAAGGGTCATTGTACAGCACCCAGAAACTGTGGGTCATGGTCCTCAGCTGTTTCAAACTTTCACTGTACACCAGAGTAGAGTTACTAAGGTAAGATTTACAATGAAACTTAATAGGGTTGTATTCAATCTTTTAATATTAAAGGTCACTCTTTCGGAAAAATTCTTAGTTTCCGTTTGTTCGGAGTATAACCACGTGCGTTCCTGGAGGGTAACCAGGTTCAGAGGCATGTTGAGCACCCAGCCAGGCTCTGCTCCTGAAGCCTCTTTTAAAATAGTCGCTTTAGAGCCGGCCGATCCTGGATTGGGCCCTCTGGGTGGCCTCCCTAGTGGATTGGCGTCTGCCTCGTTGGCCGGTAATGACTGTGGGCCTTTTGGGGAGCAAGACGATGAACAAGTAAAGTTGGTTTTGAAAGAGTCAATTGCAACTCCTCTTTTTTTTCCTTTTAGGTTTTTGTGCAAAAGGTCGTACCAGATGCTGATCAACTTTTTGTAAGGCTTGCCAGTAATGGAAAGAGGTAATTTATGTAAAAACATGAAAATGTTACATTTTATTTATACAGGGTGAAATTTTGAACTGGAATAAACTCAGTATTGAGCCTATTTATTTGTTGAAAAAATAAAGGATTACCGGTTCTTTCATTTTCAGTTTGGCCTTAGAACATTGAAAGGCTAGAATTAGTAAACAACAACTTTGTTTGAGTCCAACATGTGCACAGGGGCAAGAGGGGTGTGTTGTTTACAAACATATTTGCCGATTCTCTGTTGTCAAGTCGACGCGAATTTCCAACGAAGGAAATTTTTTGCTATATTTTAACAACCATTATAACGTTAATTTAACTTACTTGTGTTATATTTTATAGGAAAATTTAAATTAAAAAAATATAAATACTACAATTAACCTATTTAAGAATAAATATAATATCCTTAGGCAAAAAAAAAAACAAAATTATTAACATTCTTATCCCTAAAACCGTTTCTAAAAAATTTGAAGCGACAACACCGGAACTTAAGCGCCTGAGCCATACGCATAGTGTCATCTGTCAAACGGCTTTTTGTTTATGTTCGGGATTCGTGTATTTTCTTTAATTTTTTGGTTTCAAAAGGAAAAAGGCCCCATTTTAGTGTTTTTTTAAATTGCTAGGATGGCAAAAACTTGTGTCGTTTGTGCCGCATCATGATAAAAAGGTGATTCAAGCCGATCTTTTCACAAGTAAGTACCGATACTTTCATAACATCACATCATGGGGTAACCATCATCATAAACGTAGAATAGGGGATCTTATAGATATAAACCTAATAAAAACTTGAATGTGAAAGTGTGTGTAAAATACCAAAATATTTATATTTTTAAATCTAAATATATTTTTGAACATATTCATCTATCAATAGGCTATAAAAAATATAAAACTAGAATTTTGTCCCTGGTTTTATTGCAGGATTTTATGTTTTTTTTGTTGTTTTGGCAGAAAGATGGCATAATACCCATATACCTATCTATATATAGTTATGTTTTTTAATATAGACATTAGGTAGATAGATGAAATTACTAATTTTTTATTGCCTTTAAAGAATTTTGAAATTTATTTAGATATTGATAACTATGTATAGTTAATTTTGTCTTTCCCTAAAATTTGGTCGATAATTTTTTTTTGTTTTACCATATTGCAACTTATAATAATATATATATAGTAATTGGCACCACATATTAATTTATTACTGTAATTTTTTTGGCTTTTTGATTAAATATCAAATATTTATTATAAATTGCCTAATATATGCCCAAAGAGAACAATGGATTTCATTAATCGAAATCAACACAATTAAAAAGAATATATTTGTTCAGATCACATCCTTAGAAGTGATTTATTATATAAGGAAGATAATATTATCAGTAGCCAGACTTTATTAAAAAAATCAGCTCTACCTTAAAGGTAGTTTTTTTTTAATATATTTTTCTAGTATAAAAAAATCGTCACAAAAAGTATTAGTGTTACTCATATAAGCTTTATTTATACCTAATACTTATTAAATTAGGTATGTGTGTAAAACTATTTTTTTACTAGGATTTCTGATGCACTGGTTAAAAACACAGCAGCCGATAATTCAGTTAATTTACCAAGTGATTTACCCTTCAAAGCTGCAAGGGTAGTTTTCCTGAAGAGTGCAAAAACTTCTTTAGCTTCCAAAATGATATAAAGTACAAACAGTGAAGCTAATATAGACAAGTATGGATAATTAAAATAAATTAATATTCTTGATACACCAAATTTTGTATAATTACAGATCTGATCATTCATCATCAACAATAACTGCATCTGAGATTAATAGTTACTGTGGGGTCTAGGTCAACAATTACTATTTCCCATCCAATCCGTTTTTGTTTAACTGCTACACATTCCCTGACTCTGCCAAGGAAAAGGTAAAAATACACTCAAAATAGACATCATTATAGCACATTTAAAAATTATTGTTCAATTCTTTCTCTAAGTACAAATAAGACTTTAATGCCATGTATCATCTTATTCTATATATCTTATTTAAAAGTGATATAGTATTTTATTGTGTTATATTTGTAATTAAATGCAATTAATCAAATGTATGATATTTCAAAGATTCTTTATAATAACATACATTTTATTGATCAATTGGATTATCATAATACATTTTTTTAATTTTTTCTTTTTAATATTGGTAATACTATATTTTTATGTATATTACTCTAGGGTAAAATGAAAATGATATCCTGAGGACTTTTTAAAAGCTAAATCACTTGTCACCAAATTATGGAAAAAAAAGAACAAAAAACTAAAATTCAAAGATTGCAACAAACAAATTTGCGCCAAAGAAATTGAATTAGATGTCTCAAGTTATTATTAAAATACTTAAGAAATATTACATATATTACATATTTTATTTGACTTGTAAAAGTACTTGTTTGTATATTACTACTAATAAACTATCTAATCTAATCTATTGTACATAGTCTTTATTCTTAGGTAAGCTTTGTTTTTTAGTATAAATTAATCTGATATAATAATTGGTATTAGGTATTATATAGGTCACTGTTAAATGTCTCAAAACCATGGTACAGGCTAAATACTCATAATAAAAATCTTATAACCTATAAAAAACCTGCAACTCCTTCACAATTTGAACCTCCTTGTAGTTTTAACTCTTTCCGCTGAAGCAATACTGTCCTTTTGAAAAAGTCAACACCATAGAAGTATATATTATGTGATTTAAAGTAAGTGATGTAAAAGTGAATTTTGTATAATATAATAATTATAATAAAATTTTGCAAAATGTTAAAAATTTGTGTCTTAAAACATGATTTATTAAGAAATCTATAATATTATATTAATAAAATATTTTATTTCCATAAAAATGCTTTGACAAAAATGCTGCCTTTTATTAGGACCTTCCTCTAACGAAGTCCGTTAAAAAAACACATAAATAGCTCATAAATGGTAATATTACTTATATTTAAACTATAATAATTAATAAAAATTTATCAGGTAAATATTTGTTGACGACGTCACTGGTAGAGAGTGCTTGTATCGGTGGCGTCAACAATGCGTTCGAGCGGCGTTGCGATGCCATTAACGTTTTCTCGTTGCTTCATACTTTATTTTCATTTATTTAACGTATATTGACTTCGATATAGAGTATCTTATCAAATTTATTTTAAAAAAATGCTTGATATTTTATTAAAGGGGAGCAGTAGTATTGTTTTAAGTTTTCGGAAAAAACTTAAAACTTTTATGATATTATAAAGTGATTTTTGCCATTTCTCTATAAGCATTTGGCATCATTGTATCAGAGATGTTGCAAGCAAACAAACCTGCCCATAGTTCCACGGCATGCTACTTCTAGCCTTTCAATGTTCTAAGAGTTTGGCACATTTTTTTGGTCTCTTTATAAAATTTACCCTCTTTTGAGGGTAGAAACCACTCTCAATTTTATTTCAAATGTGAAGGTATGTTTTATGATAGCGAAAGGGAATAAAAAAAGAATATGATTCACTATTTACTTTTGCATTTTGGTAAGCTAGAAAGCCAGAAAAATAATAAAATGTTGCTATTTTAGCAAGTGGATTTTGCCTGTGCGGAATGTCTAAATAAAAAGGGAAAAATGTAATTAGTAATTGATAAGGTTTTTTGTTTACTTCTCTGTCGCATTCCAATGGTCACTTTATTTTTAGTTTGGCAAAAGCGAATAATTTATCTGTTGTAGTATTTTGTGCAATTTCAATTATTACTTTAAATAAGAAGTATTTTCATACAAAAATGGGTTATTTAACTGAATCACTAAAAATTTTAATCTTAATGATGATGGGCTTTGGAGTCAGATCGCGTACACAAGAAGAAGTAGCAGTTTTATTTCACAAAAGACACCCTAATCTTCTAGCAATTTCCCAAAGCACCATCAGCAAAATTGAAAATGGAGTGAAGTGGGCCATGTGAGAATCAACCGAGAGCAAGGCAGTCTCGAGTTATGGACGAAGAAACGCACTTATTTTTTTTACCGACTCTCTAAGAAAATCCTAATACTCCTGTTCGACAGGTTGCAAGAGAATGCAACATAAGCCATACGTCTGCACTAAAGTTAATAAAATCATGTCAAATGCGTTCTTATAAAATGCAATACGTACAAAATTTACTAGAAGATGATCCGGACCGGCGTCTTCAGTTTTGTGAAGTGATGATGAATACACTTAATCAGCATTTAGCAGCTTTGGATTGGATTCGGTTTACAGATAAGTTTACTTTTAAACTCAATGATGAAGTCAATAAACAGAACTGTCGATTGGTCCACAGAAAACCCTAACTGGATACGAGAAATACACATTCAGCGTCCGCAAAAACTTAATATTTGGGCAGGCATAATTGGCGACCAAGGCATTGGCCCAGTATGCCTTCCAGCTAACTTAAATGGCACTACATATTTGAATTTTTTGCAACAAGAGCTTATGCCAGCTTTGACTGCTTTATTTTCTCATCGAGCAGAAGCAGATTTTCATGATGATCGAATATGGTTTCAGCAGGATCGTGCTTCGCCTCATTACGCCCAAAACGTGCAACACTATTTGAGTGAAGTGTTTCCAAACCGCTGGATAGGAAGAAGAGGTACCATTGAATGGGCGCCAAGATGGCCCGACCTTAATCCATTGGATTATTTCCTTTGGGGTCACCTAAAAACGAAAGTTTATGTAACAAGATCAGAAAATTTAGATGAACTTAGGCAACGACAATCGCCAAATAAGTATGTCCAGATATGATTCGTAATGTCAAGAATTAATTTTATTTTAGATTAGGGTTTTGCCAAGAAAAAAATGAACATTTCCAACAATACTTTCGATTTTTATTTCTTTCTAGCTTCCTAGCGTATCAAAATGCAAAAGTAAATAGTGAATCATATTCCTTTTTTTATTCGCTTTCCAACGAGCTATCATATAACATACCTTCACATTTGAAAAAAAAATTGAGGGTGGTTTCTACCCTCAAAAGAGGGTAAGTTTTATAAAGAGACCAAAAAAAATGTGCCAAATTGAAATTTTTAACAAATAAATAGGCTCCCTAGTACTGAATTTATTCTAGTTAAAAATTTCACTCTGTATAATATCTTTATTTAATATTTTTTTGCAATGTTTTAGGGTTTGCGTGATAAAAGCTGTAGATGGTAGTACTGTCAGTGCCTTTTGTGTTCACGAGTGTGAAGGATCGAGCAGAATGGGTTCAAGGCCCAGAAGGTTTATTTTTACCGGACATTCGAACGGCTCCATTCAGATGTGGGATCTCACCACTGCTTTGGATCTTTTGTATAAGACTGATACTGGTATGTAATCCTTAATTTTATCATTCATTAATGGAAGTTCTATTTTATCCGTTCTCTCCACTATATCATTATTTTTCGATACTTTCTTTTCCTACGTAAATATATACATAGAATTCCCCTAACTCAAGTGTAAAGGGTTTACAAATTTGTGTAAACCATTATACAGGGTGTTCCTTAAAGACGTGCTAATATTTAACCCTTTCGTCCCTGAATTAAAATATGTTGAGTTTAAGTAATAAATAGTGTAAAGTATTATTGTTAGGATGCCTAACAATGAGTTTTTATTAATATAAATTTTTGTCAATAGTCAGGGAATGGTGGAGGGGGTGGTTCATATATGTACCAGCAGGTATTTATGGTGGTACACATGTGTACCATCAGGTATGATCGAAAATTTCATAAAAATAGAAAAAAGTGCTATACCAACATTTATTTAAAAAAATAAATACAAAAACGGCTTTGCAAAGTAGAAAATGAACCTAATTAACTATTTGGTATAATATAACATAAAACAGAACTTGCACAATGGAATATTGCACTCTCGGCAAAGAGTTTTTGTTCTTGTTTGTCTTTTCTCTTCAGAACATCTAGTGCATCTTCTTCTGGTTGATCCCTCTACAGGCAGATGTAATGCTAAAGATCCATATATTTTTCTTTTTCTTG
Source organism: Anthonomus grandis grandis (assembly GCF_022605725.1). NCBI lineage: Eukaryota > Metazoa > Arthropoda > Insecta > Coleoptera > Curculionidae > Anthonomus > Anthonomus grandis. The sequence goes on along the minus strand of NC_065553.1, from coordinate 30,898,342 downwards.
AAGGAGCGCCTTGTTTCGGTAATTGTAAGCTTGTATATCGTATACTTTCTGCTACTAATTCTTCTGCAAGTGTGGTAAGGAAGGAAAGAAAAGAAATGCTCTCATGTTTACGCCTCAGTTGATTATACATTATCCACGAATTTACTGCACACATATTCAGGAATGTGTAAAACACCTTTTTCCACCACTTTGCTGATTTTCGATCATGATCATATAGCCCAATAAATTGATCAGCCCGATCAACCCCTTGCATTTTTTTTCTGTAAAAAGAAATGGCCTCTGGACATTCGATATTTTGTTGTTCACCGGTTTTGCTTTTTTTGATAATTGTTGTCAAATTGGGCTTATGACAGTTACTCATTAGCAAAACTTCCTTTGTATCCTGCCACTTTACACAAAGTAATCCAGAAGAAGTGCATCTAAATTGAGATTCCCCTTTTTGGAGTTTGTCTCCCATAGTTGGTACATTCTTGCGATTGGACATGCAAGTTCCCAAGGCTGCATAGTCTAGTGAAAGTAACAAATTCACACTTGTAAAAAAGCGATCAAAACACAACACAACATCGTTTTCTTTAACTGTAGACGCAAGAGCTGTTACGACTCGCTCTCCTAAAGTTAGGGATTGATTTTTAGCGGGAATTGGGTCCTCTTTTCCAGAGTAAAGTAAATTTTTGAGCTCAAAGTCATGTAACGATCTCTTGAAAAAGTTTTTTGAATTGTGCTATTTCCCATTGACTCCTTCTTGCTCCAATAATTTTTTAGGCTTGGAAGGCGATTGTAGCACATAATGAACATGCAGCCAAATAATTTCTGTATTTTTCCTTTGTCAGTCATTGTCTCATTTCTTTTTTTTAATTGGTTTAGGATTTTCAGACGTTCATTTGTACAACTTGCAATGTGCCAGCAGAAAATGGTTCCGAATCTGAGGATTCTTCAATAAGCTTTTCCAGCTCTTTTCGTGAAAGCGGACGGCGGCGATCCATATTGAAGCTGAAATCAAATAGACGTAATTACAGACCTGTTGGTATACATGTGTACCATTATAAATACCTGCTGGTTCATATAGGTACCACATGAACATACCCAAAAACATAAAAATAAAACATAGTTTTGACCTACCTTTGTAACAGCACTGCACTTGCAATTGAATAATAAATAAAACTTAATAAAAAAAACTGCATAAATAAGCACTTTGAGTGTCCTAAATAACTAATTTTATTGCAGCAATACTGCCGCTACTAAATACACGTGCTAACTAAATCAACATAACCACACATTTACCACAATGCATATTGTAGGTACACTGCGGAAGCCTGATACACCGAACCGGTACACATTTATACCAAATAAAACACTTTATTTTACAAACAGGAATTTTTAAATTTGCCTGGTACATATGTCTACCGTTCGGGACGAAAGGGTTAAGGGGGTGATTTGTGGGCCTATTTTAAGAAAAAAAGCTCCTATGAATATATATCCTAAACGTCTTAACTTTTGAGATACAGGGTGTTAAAGTTTTTTAAAAAAATCAGTTTTTTAATAATAACTTATACAATATTGTAGAAATTTTTATGAAATCTGGTACATATATTCTATGCATCAAGAGGTATTTTTTGATGTGCAAAAAAAATATTTTCTCTGCAGTGCCCAAGCAAATTAAGGGAACAGATTTTATACAAGAAGTAGGAAAAGTTAAAAATTTTTAATAATTCAGGAAATACATGTTTTTAACGTTTACTCATGTTTAAAAAATAAATGGGAGTAAAAAAGTACCATAACGCGTCTTTATATAACGCAAATAAAGTCGCGGAGTCGATCAATGGTCAATGAGCTGTGATTTGAAATGTAAAATTGTTAAAAACTATCGCAGCGCGTCATTAATTTGATTTTTAACTATTTATTGAAGTTTTTCGTTTCCACGGTATTTTTCTGAATATCAGTAATGGCAAATTATACCAATGAAGAAATGGCAGCAATGCATTTCGTATATGAAATTTATCCGAATCGTGTCCTACCCAGATCTTTCTTTCTTGTCCTAAGATATCTTTTCAAATATTCATCGTCGACTTAGGGAAACTGGTTGTTTCAAGAAAGGTACTCCGGAAGGTAGACCTTGAACTATCAGAACCGCTGAAATTGAGAACGCGGTGCTACAAGCAATCGAAGAACTTTTTTAGTTTCGTGTTTGTGACCCAATATCTTTAATATTGCGGAGGGTTGTTGAGTGGGTCAGAAATAAAACAGACACATTTATAAAAGGAGCGTAGAATTATTTTTAACATGGGTTAAATTGTAGGTGTTCTTGTGTGCAAACTAGAATCAACAATAAGCCAAGAAAAAAAACATAAATGTGTTTCAATTATAACTAAAGAAACCTAGACTTAGTGTCCTGAGGATGACTTAATATAAGTCGAAACGTCGACATTTAGGTAAACAGGATTCTGTTTTATTTCTGACCCCACCCAACAACAATATTAAATCGAAGAACTTCCTGAGACCATTACGAGGAAGATCGCTAGAACTCTGCATATCTGTCATCAAAGAGTACAGGCATTACTTCCCGGAAATTTTCCGCAGCGAGTGAACTTCTGTCAGTGGTATTTCCAGAATATTATACTAAATCCGCAGTTTAAGTCACAGATTTTGTTCACAGACGAAGCAAATTTTTCTCGGAACGCTATTCAGAATTTTCACGATCATTTGTGCGCAGAAGAAAATCCCCATGCCATAACGAAAACCCATTTTCAACACCAATTTTTTCTACCAGGGCGCCTTGATGGTCGGTCATATTTACAGTTAGTCTCTCGAAGAACTGCCTGGGCTTCTTGAAGATGTGCCACTTCTGTTAAGAAATCGAATATGATACATGCACGATGGTGCCCCTCTTCATTTTACTTTAATTGTCCGAAACCATTTAAATACCTTTTATCCGAATCGATGGATCGGTCGCGGAGAACCACAGCAACGGCCAGCAAGATCCCCCGATCTCAATAACTTAGATTTCTTTTTATGGGGGGCACCTTAAAACTCTAGTTTATAAAACTCTCTAGAATATTTAAGAGACCGAATAGTTGCCTCGTGTAAAACTATCCGAAATACGCCGGGAATATTTGAACGGGTGCATAATTCTATGCGTAGACGAGCGGAAACGTGTTTACTTAGTGAAGGTGGTTATTTTCAACAATTTTTATAATCAGTGTAATTAAGATAAAATACATTTGAGCCGTTTATTTAAGCTTAATTTCATAAAATTAAATAAAACTCTTCTTTTGCACTTAAAACCCTGTTGTTTTCAAAGTGAAATTAGGGTATTTCTGAACCAATTGCCAATTAATTAATCATACTCAATAGCTTAAAAAAAAAAAAAACCATTTAATGATAATTAACACCAACAACTTACTTTTTAAGACAACAGCTATTGCCATCATCGATGTTTATGAAAACGTCATTTATTCATGCATAACTAGATAAAGAAAAATTTGACATTTAAAATCACAGTTCGTTGATCATATCAACGACCAATAAGAAACATGCATAGGCAATTCCGCGACTTTATTCGCGTTACGGCACTTTTTTACACCCATTTACTTTTTGAACTCTGAAGTTATAAACATGAGTATTTCTTAAATTATTTAAATTTTTTAACTTTTCATACTTCTTGTAATAAATCTGATCCCTTAATTTGCTTGCAATCGACGAACAAACATTTTTTCACCGCATTAGATTTTTAGGGAGGTAAAATTGTTTTAATTTTTTTAAGCGAAAACCATGCGTCGGACGAAAAAAACCAGGAGATCAAATTTGCTAAAAAGTGATTGAAAATTTTTAAAATAATTTTTATTTTAAGAAAAAGCAGTGACGTAGTATTGTTTTCACTAAAAATATTCAATAGAAGATCTGTAAAGACGCCACTGGTAGAGAAAACATTTTTTTTGCACATCAAAAAATGAGTCTTGATGCATAGAATACATGTACCAAATTTCATAAAAATGTCTACAATATTGTTTAAGTTATTATTAAAAAACTGATTTTTTGAAAACTACACCCAGTATTTCAAAAGTTAAAACGTTTAGGACATATGTTCATAGGAACTTTTTTTCTTAAAAAATGGGGCCAGGAATCACTCCCTTAAATATTAGCACGTCTTTAAGGAACACCCTGTATCCTACTTTCCTTAAACAGAGTCAATAATTGTTTGTTAATCTTGATACTTGTCAATACTCATGTCGCCATGTTTTTATAAAAATTATATGGTCGAAAATTTTTATAAATATTGCCTTATCCTTATTTAATATGTATACAGGATGGGGACTCTAACGGGAATAAATTCGCTAGAGCTCTTGAATACAATATTTCAGAAAAAGGAAAAAATAAGTCTACTAAGAATTTTTGCCGCCTTTAAAAATCTATTAAAAATATTTTTCAATCCACTGAGGGGTGAAACCTAATCATACCTAATTTTTTTTTATAAGATAATATCACTAGTGGCACCTTGTTGAAAACTTCATTTAAAAAGTTTACTTTTCTTTTTGAAACAAATGAACTTGTCTTTAAATTTACATAAAAACTGTTTAAATGTGTGAAAATCAATTAAAATATCCCGACGGTGCAAATGCCATTTTGTTCTCCTTGAGAAGGTTACTTACTAATCGCTATAAAGTGGCCTAACTGCCTCAAAACTATACAGATATGATCATTCTAACTTCGCCCATTAGAATTATACAGGGTGTTTCCTAACTACGGTACGAAACTATGCAGGGTGAATCGTTAGGTCGTTTTATGAAAAAAAGTTCCTATGAACGTATAACGGGAGTTGCTTTGTTTCTGAGATACAGGGCGATGAAGGTTCAAAAAAATAACGGTATTTTAAAAATACCATAACTATCCTTTAACCGATTTGGTTGAAATTTGGTGCAGTTATTTGAAGTTATAATACGCTTATTTAGCTGTAACTAGATTGAAATTATTAGGTCCAGTGGCGTGTCAGTGGGCGTATTGTTGAGAAAAAAACAAGGCCAATAATTGTTTTGCAGCTTTTTATTTATTTTTGTATTTAAGCAACTAAAAATACAACTTTTTCGTATCTTATCTTATTATCTTCGTATCTGGCTTTGTTTTCGAAAAAAAAATTTTAAGTATCTTTAACTCATTCTAAAAATTATCCATGGACGACAACATGAAATAAAAACCAATTAATTCGATAAACAATTTCGACCTTAAAGTAAATGAGCAAAATGCCCACCTTCTGATAAAATACACGACTGCAAACGATTTGTCATTGAGTGTCTGACACGCTCAAAAGTACCTGGAGTATCCCTTATGATATTGCAATGGACAATTATCCGATTCCTCAAGTCATTCACATCTAGAACAGGAGTTTTATAAACAAGAGCCTTCAGATGGCCCCGTAAATAGTAATCCAGGGGATTCATATCAGGACTGCGAGCCGGCCAAATTTGAGGTCCTGCACGTCCAATGCAGCAATTAGGGTAGATGACGTCGAGATGCTGACGAGCAAGAACACTGAAATGAGCTGGAGCCCCTTCGTGCATAAACCACATGTTGACTCTTACTTGTAGGAGTACTTCTTCTAATAAAGTGGGTAAATGGTGTTGCAAGAAATCCGTGTAGGATTCACCTGTTAATCTTGCCGGTAAAAAAAGGGCCAATTAGATAGTCACCAATAATTCCTATCCAAACGTTCAGCGAAAATTGTTGCTGAAAATGAGTTTCTCTAATAACGTCGGGATTTTCGTTGGCCCAAAAATGATCATTATGGAAGTTCATAATAGCATCTCTTGAAAAATTTGCCTCATCCGTAAATAAAATATTTGGTAAGAAATGATTATTGTGTGCCATCGTATGCATCAACCACCTGCAAAACATTAATCTTGGATGAAAATCCCGAGGCAGTAGAGCTTGTACACGCTGTATGTGATATGGATGTAGGAGGGTTCTTTTTAGAACTTTCCAAACGGTTTTTGAACTGACTTCAAGCTGCAGTGCAATCTTCCTGATACTATTGGAAGGATCTTCTTCTATCGCATCAAGTATAGCTTCTTCCAGTTCAGGCGTTGTTATAGTTTCTGGTCTTCCACCACCCATATTTTTATTAAAACTCCCAGTTTCACATAATCTTGCATGTAGTTTTCTAAATGTTTTTGCACATGGAATTACTCTGTTAGGAAATCTGTCCTGGTAAATTCTTCGTGCTTCTTCCACATTTCCATTTGCTAATCCATAAATAAAGTGCATGTCGGTCATTTCATGGTTAGTAAAATTATTCATGATGGAGTAATAAATCACTGCTAATTGACAGCTGAATTTTACTTAAAGCAATTCTATCACTGTCAGCTGGTCTCCAAAGCAGGTAGGTACAAAGGAGGTACTTGAATGGACTTGCTAATTATTTGTCATAAGAAGCAATGTATTTGTTATTTTGTTGTATTTCAAAAATCTGATAATAAAAATCGTAGAAGTTGAATGTTTATTATCATAGTAAACAAGACACAAGAGACCAAAAAGTCGTGTATTGGTCGAAATTGTTTATCGAATTAATTGGTTTTTATTATGTTGTCGTCCATGGATAATTTTTAGAATGAGTTAAAGATACTTAAAATTTTTTTTTTCGAAAACAAAGCCAGATATCAAGATAATAAGATAAGATACGAAAAAGTTGTATTTTTAGTTGCTTAAATACAAAAATAAATAAAAAGCTGCAAAACAATTATTGGCCTTGTTTTTTTCTCAACAATAAGCATGTGGTGCCCACTGACACGCCACTGGACCTAATAATTTCAATCTAGTTACAGCTAAATAAGCGTCTTATAACTTCAAATAACTGCACCAAATTTCAACCAAATCGGTTTAAGGATAGTTATAGTATTTTTAAAAGACCGTTATTTTTTTGAACCTTCATCGCCCTGTATTTCAGAAACAAAGCAACTCCCGACATACGTCCATAGGAACTTTTTTTCATAAAACGACCTAACGATTCACCCTGTATAGTTTCGTACCGTAGTTAGGAAACACCCTGTATATCGCGGTAGGTCTGGCAACATTGTGACAACATACTCGAAGCAGCGGACCCCGCCGAAGCCCGAAACCGAAAGTGCACTGCTCTGTGGCAAATTAAAAAAAAAATTTGTTTCGTTTGAGTCTTTGCTGCTGCCTGTCCTAACAGCAAAAAATAAACTAAAAACCGACTGCAGTAATGTTGTAAACATAAATTAACTAAATATTACAGGAAATTAAAAAATTAATTCAAAATATAGCAAAACATTAAGTTAATTTGATAATATTAAATAAAAAATAAAATTATCTTATGTCAGGTTCAAAAAGGCCACCCTGTTTAGCAGTACAGTACGTCAATCGATCATAGGTATCATCAAGAACTTCATCCCTCAAAAGACGTATCGATAAAAAAAAGGCCTATAATTGAATCACCTAAAATGTCAGCCCATACATTAATCTTTTAAGGGTATTGTGTAGGTGTTGGTATGCTTATGTGCTTATTTTCCCTCGAACAACCCACTGTAATGGACGGATTATGTTTACCACAAATAGAGAAAGAGGACTCATCTGAAAACAACATGTTACTAATAAACATTTCGTCCCGATTTGCCATTTCCAATACTTCATGGCAAAATTCCATCCGTCTCTCATGGTCCTGTGGGAAAATTTCTTGGGTTTTTTGCAACTTATAGCACTTGTACTTATTTCTTTTTAAAATTCTTCTAACCCTTAAAGGCTCAATACCCGTTTCTTTGGCAATAGTTGTACTATTGCAAGGAAAGTTCATTTCAGCAACAGCACAAACATTAACCTCTCGAAGCTCCCTTTCTTCGCCTAGCGGTCTAACAACAGATGATTGCTCATTTGCATAGCATTTCCTGCAATTTTGCAAGCACCCAAAGGTCTCAAACCTATAGATAATTGCAAAAATTGTGATGCGTACGGGAATGGGCCGATTTTCGAACGGTCTGTTTAAAAGCTAATAGAAGAATAACTTTGATTTACAAAAAAAAGATCGGATCGCATAAAGCAAACAAGCACATCGCCAGTTCGATACGGTTAATATAAACGAAGCAATAAGGAAAGCCGGCTCACAAGAGAAATATAAAAGTGCTTGAAATGGCGTTCTATATAAAAACAAACTCTTTCTATATTAATCTTTGCTTATGCCTTTGATATTTAAATATACCTTAATACTAATAATAATAATCAAGCAAATAATATCCTAAATATATCTTTTTGTGCATTATTTAACACTTCCACTTATTCTGAATATTACGAAAAAAATTAAAAACACACTTCACGCACAAAATGAAAACGAACGTCTATGTGCTTGGTTCTTTTGTGAAATTCTGGATTGTGGGCAAGTTTGATAGCAGATTGATTGTCTACGTTAATATTAACAAGTTCTTAACCCATTCCTATTTCATCTAATAGTGTTTTTAGCCACAGAGCTTCTTTTGTGCCAAGTGCCAAGGCAATGTACTCGGCTTCAGTAGTCAAAAAATTCTCGGTTTTCTTTAAATATCTTTTATGTTCGGATCCCCAATTATTTAAAAAACGACTCACCTGACTAACAGCATACGAAATATCAGGTCTGCTTACCGAAGCCAGAAAAATTAAAGAACCAACAGCTTGACAATAGGGTTCATTTATTGCTGAGCTGTCAATACAATCTGGAGTTTTTAGATGAAGTCCCGATTCTGCTAGAACACTCACAGGTTTTGCTTGATCCATATTGAATTTTTGAAGAATCCACATATTGTCTCTGGTGAAGCAATATTGAATGTTTTTTTCGATTGCACTCGATGGCAAGTCCAACAAATTGTTTAACGTCACTCACCGTGATCTCAAAACTGTTCTTTAGGTTTCTCAACATGTCCCGAATCAGATTTGACCACGATTATATCACTAACCCATCATCCACGTGTAAGGCCAAATAAATTGACACTCCATTTATATTTCCGGCGAAAACGCATGGGTCACTTTTCAGTTGTCTGAAATTATAGTTGCTTAAGAAGGTCACAAATGTCTTGTTCCAGCAGCGCAGAGACTGTTTTAATCCATACAGACTTTTTATCAATTTACCGACACTGTTGGGAACATTTGAGTTTTCATAACCACGTGGTTATCTGATCAAACTGGGAAATTTGATAATCATGTTCTGCTGCTAAAGCAAGTAGCATACGTATAAAGTCATATCTCACTACCGGGATAAATTATCTTTACAGTCAATGCCTTCTTTGTACCGCGTCGGGTAACCATTTTCGTCACTTTTTGCGCGAAACACTCACTTGGTGCCTATCACCTTTACATTTTCCCGATTTGAAACAAGCTCCCGTGTTTTTTTTTCTGATGAGCCTCTATTTCTTCATCCATAGCCAGTTTCCATTTTTCCGAATCTTCGTTTTTAATTGCCTCTTCATATGTTTCAGGTTCAACTACTGAATAATAAACTGCAGGTCCGAAGTAATCTGGACGACTTACAGTTTCACGATTACGTAAGCAGCGTGGTTCAATAACTTCAGTTATTTCTTCTTCTTGTGGCGGGTCTTCATCGTGTTTTGGATCATCTTCATAATTTCCAAAAGATAGCTTACTAGATCAAAATTTACGTTTCGGCTAACACCAATTTTTGGGGTTTTCGAGGCCCATAGTCTGTAGTCTTCAGAATAGCCTTTATATCCAACAAACAATTGTTTTTCACTTTTTGAATCCCACTTTTTCCTAAACTGAGGCGGAATAGACACATAGGCTACAGATCCAAAAATTTTCATATGTTTGAGGGACTGTTGTCTTTTAATCCAGATGAATCATTTAGACTAGATGTTTATAGGTCCACACACGTCAGAGTGATTCATCTCTCCAGGTTTTTCAACTTTTGGTCTCAGTGTTGAATGGAATGGTTTTCTTGGTTGTTTGCCAAACTGACATGCCTCACAGAAAAAATCATTTTCATTTGTACAAGGAAGACTTGCATTTTTCTTTAAACCTTTTATTACATGTAGGTTGACGTGTTCAAAGCATTCATGCCACATTTGAAGTGAATTACTCGTAGCAAGATTACATTCAATTTGGTTCGTTTGGTTTATATGGAAGTTCATTTTCCATAAGTTGTTCTTTCGTGTACCCATGCATGAAATTCTACCATTTTTATCACGAAATTCGCATTTGTCTTTGTAGGCAAAATGTGTAAAATTTCTATAAGTTATTGCTCCTACTGAAAATAAACTTCTTTGCAGCTCAGGAATAAACAAAACATTGTTTATTGTGCGACCTTGCCAGACATTATTCACAAGAGCCTGAGTTTCTATGGTTCCCATCCCAGTTGCCTGAATGACTCTGTGTTCATCTTTTACAGCAATTGGTTTACTAATTGGCTCGATTTTAGAAAACCACTTTTTCTGATCGGTCATATGCATGCTTGCGGCAGAATCACATATCCAGTTGAAATGATCTTGTTCTGTACTAAATGAATAAGATACTGATATATCACATATGTAAGCAGGTTCTGTATAGAGGGAGGTGACCATTCTTATTTTTATCTTCTTTTTCTTTGGCTAGTTGCTTTTTGCATTCACGCGCCTAGTGTTCTTTCTCATAACAAAAATTGCACTTGGTTCTTTTCTTTAGATTGGCAATACTTTCGTCTCTGCTTGTTGTATCCATTTCTTGTATAATTGGCGTTTCCGTTTGAAAAGCTTTTGAGAACTTGATTTTGAGCCGTTTGAAGAACTTTCAGTGCCAAGCTCGTAGTATCATCTTCATTTAAGGTCATTTGAGTCTCTTCTTTAAGTAGCCATGCTACTAGATTGTTAAAAGTTTGCATAGACGGTGTAACAGAATCCCAAGCAGTACGAAAAGCATTGTATTTTGCTGGCAAGCTACTAATCACTTTCGAACAAATCGCACTTTGGCTTACACTTTCGCCTATATCTGATAGCTGCTTAACAATCGTTTCAATATTTACAATATGAGTAGATATTTTTGTATTAACAGGCATGCGATATTCCTAGAAACGTTGCCAAATTAATTCTTTTGAAACTTCCTTAAAAGTCTTTTGCTCATGTATACTAATTAATTTTGATCACATTTTCGCAGCAGTTTTACGATTAACTAAATATGGTAATTGATCAGGCATAATGAAAGAAAGAAAAACTACTTGCGCTTTTGAATTTTTCTTGTCCCAGTGTTTCCATTCAGTCGTTGTTTTATCTTCTGGTTTGCCAGATGTTCCTTGAACAACTTCATCTAAGCCTTCAGCCTTCAAAACTATGGACACGCAAAATTTCTACAGCTGGAAATTGCTCCCGTCAAACTTGACAATGTGTCCTGCAGAGCCTTCTTTTGCAGTTGTCATTAGCTTTCTTTGCGGAAGCAATCCTTGACTGATCCCTGACAAATCTTATGATCAAATAACTATGGTCAACTACGCACGCGCGTTTTAAACCATGTCTGGGATTCGTACTTCTCTGCGAACGGGTTTATTATTCATATCGAGAAAATATGCATACATAGATTAATAATGAATAGTTATATAGACCGTGGTAAGTCTTTCCATTTCTTAAATTATGTGGTTATACTTATAACCGATGTTATTTTGCTACAGAAATAAGCGAATTTGTGGAATTTAATTTCAGTGCTATCAAAGAAGAATTTTATGGATGAACTCATTGTAATACGTTACTTTTTTTGGATTTTTATAAACAATATAGAAAGCAAGTTGGGTCTTTAAGAATAAAAAGTTTGAAAAAAATGTATGAATAGAGATAGCTAAAGAAATGAGACACAAATTAAAGAGGCATATAACAGCTACAAACTGTGAAAATATATGGCGCCTGTTAGCGTTTAGCTTAAAAGGGCCTATAAAAAATATATAGCCGACTTAAATCAAACCGGGGTTGGAAGGAAAAATTTTGAATATGCAGAGATAATGATGAAAATCTTGAGGAAGAAAAAAACTGTGCATCCAGAGATTCTTTTGGCAGCAAATTCAGTAGATACAATGCCCACTGTATCAGAAAATCCAGAACCTAGTTGTTCGTCTTCAATTCAGACAGAAGAATAAGTACCAAAGAAAGCCACCAGTAAAAATAAAAGTATTGTTACAGGTTCTTATCGGACTAGAACTTTGAAGAGTAATTTATTAAAAGAAATTCGAAGCGACCGACAAACTTGTTACAAGTGGCGATTAGAACAGGAGGATAAAAAAAAAAGTAAAAAAAAATTGTTAGAGGGAAAAAATTTAATATTAAAAAATATCGCAGAAAAATTAGATCCAACATTAGTTAGTATTTTAGATGCCTAAGCTGCTACATCGAATGTTATTTTCATTATAAATATCTTATTTTTACTTTTGTTATTGAAATGTACGTGAGTATTTATTCCAGAAGAATTTACCAGTAGTTTTATTCCAGAAGAATCCAAGAATTTTATTTTTGTTATGAATTTTTTAATTACGTTTACTTTCGTTGTTAATATCGAAGAAGAAGAAGTATGTGTTTTATTTTTCTTGTGGGAGTTTTCTATTTTCGTTTAAATTATAATAAGTAGCTAATAAACAAAGAAAATATTAAAAGAAATTTGATAACAAGAATATTTTATTTACATATCTCAAATACATAATATTAAAATTATTAAATGTAAAATGGAAGGTAAGTTATTTAACACAAAATTTCTTCGATTAAGTACACCTTATTCATCTTCATTTTCCTGTCCTTCCCGTAATTCTAAAACAGCATTATCATCTTCAACTTCCCAAACATCCTCTTCTTGAATGCGTAAGTTATTACTGAGTGCAATATTATGTAGTACAGCACATGCTCTTATGAACTGTACAGCAGTTCTTATGTTTCGCAATCTTAAATAATATAGTTGTCTAAATCGCTGCTTCAAAAGACGAAAACAGTGCTCTATTACATATCTATTTTTGGAGAGATAATAATTGTAATTTCTTTGTCTTCTTATCAACTGTCCCTTATCGCGAAACGGCGTCAACAAATTGTCCAGACATAGATATACACTATCTTCAAGAAGAAAATAATTCTGACATCTTTGTGGTAAGTGTCAAATAGTGGAGAAGCTCGAAATACTCTACTGTCATGTACTAACCCAGGGTAGCCAACGAAGATATCCCGAATAATCACAAACTATCTGCGCCTGAAACAATATAAATAAGTGAACTCATAATACAACTATAAAAATTTGCAGATATATACATAATATAAACGAATTAGACCTAATAATAACCAATAAGAATTCGTGCAAATACTCGCACTAACCGTGACTATTTTGTTGGTTGCTTTTTAAGAAAATTAAATACCATTTATATGGAAAATCTAATTATTTTTTAACTTTTTTTGTATTCTTTTTTTGATGTTTTTATTAAATTTGACCCACTTTACATATTTAATATTGAATATCTTACCTGAATTAAATTAAAAAGTAATATTTCCTATTTACGTAGGAATCAGGATCGTCACCTGGTTTATCAATACGTATTTATCAATACGTATATGCGTACCATCGATTGCTCCTATTACTCCAGAAAATGTATTTTCACGAAAGTGTCTTTCGATATTAATTTCTTCATTTTCATTTGGCCACGTGATTTTTTGAGCAGATAAGTTGCTTAAAAATTATGTCACTCTTGTTACAATTTTATGCAATGAAGTTTTGGTTATATTGAATCTGTCTGCAACATCCTTGAAACTACTGGCTTCGTGTGCAGGAAAACGGAGGAATATTGTAATAATTTTTTCAGGTGAAAGTTTTTCTGAATCTCCTGCTTGACGATGGAAGTCATCTGAAGCCTCAAACTATTGTGCTAGTTCAGCAGTTTTTTCTCGGCTCAAACGAAAGTGTTCTTGGTACTGTTCCTTGTTGTATTCATGAGCAGTTCCTTCAAAATAATTTTTATTTCTTGGAGTTTTCATAACATTCATGATTCCTTCCAAGTCATCGTCACTAGATGAGAAATGATCGCTCAACTGCAATAAATAAACAACTTAAAATTTTTATTTCATTTACTTTTTACTGTAATGTTATCTTGTGTACAAGTACAAATTACAAGACAGTTTGACCACTAATCAAAACTCTTTATTTTTAATCTCGAGACGTGTTTGGCTAACGATGTTAGCATCTTCGGGAGAAGAAAACATTTATTAAAACGTTTTATTTAAATGATGAGTTTTAATCTTCTCCCGAAGATGCTAACATCGTTTGCAAAACACGTGTCGAGATTAAAAATAAAGAGTTTTGGTTAGTAGTAAAACTGTCTCGTAATTTGAGCATCACACCAAAGGTTTAAACCATAGGACTATTGTGTATAAGTAGTATGTATAATATATTAATTTACCTTTGTATCTTTAAATAAAGCTATTTGAACTTCTAATAAGTATATAAAACACTGCTACTATACTAAAAAAATCTATACGCCGGCACAGAATAATACACATATAACTACAAAATTGTCCCTCCTGGAAAATGCTTTTGTCAACAAATGCAAGAGTCCGCAATACGCATTTTTTTTTGACAAGAAGTCCAGGCATCTATCTGATTGTTCTGATCGATCCCGTACCGGTCTTCAGTGGCAAAACGTGAACTTTTTTTCGGGTAGACAAACAATAAAAATCGTTAATTAGAAGAAATTGTGTATTCAATATTATTCACTTTAATGAAATAGGGAATGAAAGCGCATGAAATATTAACTCCGAGAAAAAAATTATGCAGTGATATAAAAAAAAAATAATAATAATAGATAGCACAAAAATAAATACTACTTACAAAATACACAACTAAAATACAATTGCTAATATCGAACAGTCGTTCATAAATAACCACTAAAATATCCACAAAAAAAAACTCTTCTAAATTTTTATACACCCAAAAATAAAAATACTACTAACTATTAAATTATAATAGTACGCGCCCGCACCAAATGCCAAATGCAATTCATCAAAATTCAGTTTCATCAAAATTTTTCATTTCAGATTCAACAAAACAAAACTGAAGATGTATTGTAGCCGACCAGATTAAGCGTGTCCGTAAACAATAACCTTCAATAGCATAATAAAATAGCTGGTTGACTTCGATAGCCAAAAGCTCGAATGTCTTTCCCGCAAGTAAATTTCGCAGACGTAATAGGCTGAATTCTGATGCGGCCGGACCTCTGTCGCCTGTTTCATCCGTTTTTGGTTCGATTAGATGCTCCGAATTTCGGAAGACAAATATCAATGTGTCTTCCTGGGGCTCTCTAACTTTGATTTGATTTACAAAAAAAAGATCGAGTCGCAAAAAGCAAAACAGTTATAATATAATCAAAGCGATAAAGAAAGCCAGCTCACAAATCTGAGAAATATGAAAGTGCTTGCTATGGCGTTCTATATAAAAACAAACTCGTATTTGCTTATGCCTTTGATATTTAAATATACCTTAATACTACTAATAATAATCAAGCAAATAATATCCTGAATATATCTTTTTATGCATTATTTAAGAAGGACGATGAAAGCTGAAATTCAGAAAATCTCTCTTAAACACACCTCTATAAAACTTAAAACTTACAGAAGATTCTTTATTTTTCCTCAAAAATTCTTTATGATTGTTAGAAATATGTACATTGTAATCCAGTTTTATACAAAGGATGCCATCTATGTCTAGGTTTGTTAAGCTTGAGTTCACAATGTTGTGAGTAGAGATTTAGAGCAGTATGACTAAAAGAGGGCACTAGTTGTGTTGAATTTTGTTTTATTTTTAATATACACATGTTTGCTGTTAGGTTATGTATCTTGTCTGTCAATCTGTCTGTCAGTCGTCTGGTTTTAAAATAATGAGCTGTAATTTTGTCGTTTTCTTTGTCTGAATAAACTTTATTTTATCAAACCGAGATATATGGTTTATTACTAGATTCCTACAGGTTATAGGCCCAGATTCCCAGTGAGTTTAAGTGCGTGAAATCGGTGTAAAGGGATAAAAATAGTTTTTTTTTGAAAAGAAAAACGACGGTAAACGTTTAGACCGGTTAGGACTTCTAGTGCTGTGTTAAATTAAAAAAAAACCTACAAAAATGGCAGAAAATTCATGTTTATCTATGGGTTTTGATAAACTAGCTGGTAGGGACAATTTTAATGACTGGAAGTTTGGGATGAAAATGGCACTTGTGCATTCCGATCTATGGGTCTGCATAAAGGGCTATCCAGAAGGTGATACAACGTCATCTGATGCCAAGGTAAGAGCAGATCAAAAGGCTCTAGCTAAAATATGCTTTATGGTACAACCTTGTGCTTATCCGCATGTTCGTAATGCAAGTACAGCCAATGAAGCTTGGCAGAATCTGTTAAGTGCTTATGAGGATAAAGGTTTGTCAAGGCGGCTTAGTTTAATCAGGCAATTAGTAAGAATTAAGCTTGAAGATTTCAAGACTATGGAGCAATATGTAAATGCAGCCATGTCATTAGCTCAAAAATTATCAGATATGCAGCATCCAGTGGATGATGAGTTTTTGGGTGTGATTTTGTTGAGCGGGCTTACTTTGGAATATGACCCCATGGTGATGGCCATAGAGAATTCAGTAGAAAAGATAACCAGTGATTTTATTAAAACTAAACTGCTTCAAGATGACAAATATAATAAAAATGATCATGAAGTAGCCTTATTGTCGAAGAGAAAGTCCTTCAAAAAGAGCAACAAGCAGGGTGTAAAGTGTTATGCATGTGGTTCATTTGGACACTATAAAAATCAATGTCCGAGGCCTTCAAACTTTGAAGAAAATAAAAAGTTTGATAAGGGCAAGTCTTATAAAGACAGAAAGGAGGTTGTCAAGCTGGATAAAGCACTGCAGGTTGCAGTTGAGGATGAAAGTATGCAGCATACTCAAAAGTGGTATATTGATTCAGGAGCGACTACTCATATGACTTTTCAAAGGGATTATCTGATGGATTTTCAAAGTCATGTGGAGGCAAAAATTGTTGTAGCCAACAATCAAAGAATATCTGGCAGTGGGATTGGCAAAACCCAGGTATGTACCAGATCTGGCTTAAAAACAATTTCTGAGGTGGTTTATGTTCCTGAGTTAAGTGCAAATTTACTCTCAGTTAGTAAAATGGTTGGAAAGGGCCACACTGTTGTTTTTCAAGATGAAAAATGTTCGATTTTTGACTGTGTCGATTTCCATGTGAAAGGAGAGGTTGTTGCCACCGCTACCATGAAGAATGGACTATATGAACTTGATGTGGAGGAGCAAAGCCTTTTCACTACTGTAGCAGGACCAAATTCAGAGGAATTATGGCATATGAGGCTAGGACATCTTAATAGAGTTAGCATGCAGCTGTTGAAAAATGGATGGGCCGATGGCATTACATATATTAATGGAAAAGGCGAACAATGTCAGGAGTGTTTGTTGGGCAAGCAAACAAGACAACTATTTAGTAAGGCAGGAGGTAAGAGAGCTAATAGTATTTTAGAGTTGATACACACAGATTTGTGTGGACCTATGCCAGTTACTTCCTGGAGTGGTGCAAGATATATTTTTGTGCTAGTTGATGATTACACAAGAAAAATATTTGTATACTTCTTAAAGTCTAAAACTGATGTATTGCAATATTTTAAAGAATTTCAGGCTTATGTTGAAAATCAAACAGGCATGAGCATTAAAAAGGTGCGCAGTGACAATGGCACAGAATATTTAAATGAAGGTTTTCAGAAACTATTTAAACAAAAAGGTATTGAACATCAGACAACGGTTAGATATACACCTCAACAAAATGGTGTTGCCGAGAGAACAAACAGGACAATTGAGGAGAAGGCTAGATGTCTACTACAAGGTGCAAATTTAGATCAAAGAATGTGGGCTGAAGCTGTCAATACTGCTGTCTATTTGAAAAATAGATCACCTCACAAGGCAGTCAAGGATTGTGTACCAGAAGAAAAATGGTCAGGAAAAAGGATTGACATTAAACATCTTAGAGTTTTTGGCTGTATTGCACAGGCACACATTCCTGATCAGTTAAGAAAAAAGTTTGATCCCAAGAGTAAAGAATATTTATTTGTGGGTTACGATGAACATACAAAAGCCTATAGATTGTATGATATGGAAAGACCAGGTCAAATAATCAAATCGAGGGATGTTGTTTTCTTGGAAAATAAATTTAAACTCAAGAAAAACAATAATACTCAGGCAGGTGTTCAAGTAGATGGGAACATAGATATTTTTGAACATGAGATAGAATATGATCAAGTTGAACAACCCATTGAGCCGAATCAAAATGAAGAAGAAGGCACACATATAAGTGACAGTGAGTCAGACGATACTATAGATGGTTTGATGCCATTGAGAAAATCATTAAGAACCAGAAAGGAAAAGACTTTTCCAGATCATGTGTTGTACTTAGTTTCCGAGGCCATATGTGAAGAACCGTCCACAGTGTCGGAAGCCTTGAGTGGTAACAATGCAGATAAATGGAGGAGAGCAATGGAGGAGGAATATAGTTCTTTGCAGGACAATAAAGTGTGGACATTAGTGAATAAACCTGATGATCAAAAAGTTGTCCAGTGTAAATGGGTTTTCCAGTTGAAGTGTGGGGCAAATGGTGAAAAGAGATACAAGGCTAGACTTGTAGCTCGGGGTTTCACACAACAATATGGAGTGGACTATACAGAAACTTTCTCACCTGTTGTTAGAAACTCTACTTTAAGAATGTTGTTTGCCATAGCTGTAAGTATGGATTTAAAAATTGATCATATAGATATAATCACAGCATTTCTCAATAGTGATTTAAAAGAGAGAATTTTTATGACCCAACCAGAAGGTTTTAATAATGATAATAGAGTCTGTTTATTAAACAAAGCCATATATGGACTTAAACAAGCTTCACGGATGTGGAACTTAGAAGTTGAAAAAGTTTTAACAAGTTTGGGTTATGAAAAGTCAAAATTTGAATCATGTGTCTATATTAAGAGATTTCAAAGTACAATTGTTATTGTAGCTCTGTACGTTGACGATTTTTTACTGTTTTACAATGATGGTAATGAAATAATAAAACTAAAGGGTGTTTTATCAGATAATTTTAAACTTAAAGATTTAGGTCAAGTTAGAAAATGTTTAGGTTTGAACATTGAAAGAGATCAGAATAAGCAAGAGTTAAGATTGAATCAAAAGCATTATATTTTATATTTACTGGAAAAATTTGGTATGTTAGAGGCTAAACCAATTTCAACTCCTATAGAACCTAGATTAAAATTAGAAAAAGGTAATTGTTGTGATGAAAATATTCCTTATAGGTGTTTGATAGGATCTTTAATGTTTTTGGCAGTTAACTCAAGACCGGATATAGCTTTCTCAGTAAGCTACTTGAGCCAGTTTAACACTTGTTATTCTGATACTCATTTTCAGCATGCGAAAAGAATTTTAAGGTATTTAAAAGGTACAATTGATCAAAGCCTTGTTTTCAAAAAGGGTGATCTAGAGTTTAAAGGGTTCTGTGATGCTGATTGGGAAAATAATTTGATTGATGGAAAATCATATACTGGCTATCTATTTTTATTATCCGAGGGGGCAATTTCATGGGAATCTAAAAAGCAAGCAT
This sequence comes from Anthonomus grandis grandis, assembly GCF_022605725.1. Taxonomy (NCBI): domain Eukaryota; kingdom Metazoa; phylum Arthropoda; class Insecta; order Coleoptera; family Curculionidae; genus Anthonomus; species Anthonomus grandis. The sequence goes on along the minus strand of NC_065553.1, from coordinate 30,878,744 downwards.
CAGTAAGTTTATCAAGTACTGAAGCAGAATATGTTTCTATTTGCCAAGCCACTAAAGAAGCCATATTTTTGAAAGGTTTTCTAAATGAAATTTTAAAAATTGACAAAACAATTTTATTATTTAATGATAGTCAGAGTGCGCAGAAATTAGTTTTGAATCCTGTATTTCATAATAGGACAAAACACATAAATGTAAAATATCATTTTATAAGAGAGGCAGTAGAAAGGCGAGAAATATTTTTAAGATATATTTCAACTCATGATATGCCTGCTGATATTTTTACGAAGGGTTTGTCAGGGTCTAAGCATAAATATTTTGTAAACTGTTTGGGATGTTTTTAATTTTGGTATAGGTATATAACCATGTACTTAGGTTAAGTGTTTATGTATGTATTTCTTAAGTTCTAGTATACACTGGATTAAGTGGGGCTGTTAGAAATATGTACATTGTAATCCAGTTTTATACAAAGGATGCCATCTATGTCTAGGTTTGTTAAGCTTGAGTTCACAATGTTGTGAGTAGAGATTTAGAGCAGTATGACTAAAAGAGGGCACTAGTTGTGTTGAATTTTGTTTTATTTTTAATATACACATGTTTGCTGTTAGGTTATGTATCTTGTCTGTCAATCTGTCTGTCAGTCGTCTGGTTTTAAAATAATGAGCTGTAATTTTGTCGTTTTCTTTGTCTGAATAAACTTTATTTTATCAAACCGAGATATATGGTTTATTACTAGATTCCCACAATGATCCCTGAAGGTGATGAATATTTAAATCAGGACTAAGATATTCCTGTTCTGATCTTGCACGTGAATAGTGTGAAACATCTCTAGGGATAGAGTTTATATGTTGATGGATCAGTTTGCGGTCGTTTTCCGTGACCTTACTAGGCTTATTATTGGAACGCCTATCGATAAATGTGGTATCTTCCATTTTTTTCTTCTTTATTAAAACAACCAAACGTTTCTGAATGACACCAAAAACATTCATAAATGTCTTTCTGCATACTTGCACAAAATGTCCATCTTGATCTGGCAGTGTATAGGATATTGAAGTTTGCCTTTTACTATCTGCGGCACTGTCATAATTTCCATATCGACGTCTTTTTATTTTTACTAAATTTATTACGACATTGAGATACATCCCTTGTGTTTTGTAGTTTTCAGCATAAAATCTCTCAAAAAGTTGATACGTTTTCGTTCGTAAGTTATTTTTTTGCGCTTGCACGACACCTGAAATAGATACGCAAATATTAGGTGCAGATCAACAAATTCTTTTTATATTTACGTTAAGAAGTACGAAGTATTGCCTCTTATTCACATGGAAAAAAACAAAACACGCATAACAATCTGAATATCCACCCATTGTACGGAGTGGGTATTCATAAAATAGGTACGTGACTCCTAGTCACATACATTACAGAAGTTGTTTGAGGCACTGCAGGTTTCATTATGGGTTTTCCCGATTTGCTTTCGGCTCTGGCTGCCATTACCCAATGCAATTATTAATCCAATAAAAAAAAATTGAACAATTTTTTTTATTGGATTAATGAAACTTCCTATGGTAATTCAAAAGCATTTTAATTAAATATTACATCTAGAAAAAACACCAATATACTTTTTAGACATCAATTTAATTATGTACAGTACTAAAAATGAATAATAATTACAAAATATGGCAACATCCTTGTACATTTATGGTACATATTTTACAGATTCTGAAATATGCCACCCCGTCACACGCTTAATGAATCACCTGGGACAACCTAGCCTCTCGTAGTGCTTTGATACTTAGCGTTTTGGTCTGACGATTGTGGGTAGAATGAATTATGGGGCAAAATCATTGACACAGACAAGGTGTTTTGTTTGAATTATTTCACCAGTGGTTTTAAGCAAGAATTTTTAATATTAATTATCCATTGCTGTCTACATTTGACATTCCTCTTGGAAAAAAGAAGCCGCTAGAATATAGGTCTATGCAGCCTGGGACATACCATTTATGTTTTGCCTTTACGTCACCCATAAACATAGACATTTTGTGAAATAGCCTTAATACCAATTAAAAACCAAAGTAAAAAGTAACGTTTTAGATAACACAATATAACACACAACACATGAGAAAGTACAGCACTGGAGTACCCGAGATTATTGGATTTATGAATAGGTAGCTAATTCCTATTTTATAAAGAGTACTAATCTCGTTTGGCAAGCACTGGACACTAAATATTAATGCGGATAATAAGTTTATATTGTTTATTACTTTAGTCTCTCAATTAAATGTCTTTAGGGAAAATATTGACATCGAAATGACGTATGACGTAAGGATGCCGATGATTTAAATTATAAACTTTCGGGACGTAGTGCCTAGCTCCATCTAGTTTTACTATGCCAAAGCTTACGAAATAAAATTAAATCTTTTAGACCTTTTTAAGCAAATACCTACAAAACTGATTTTGGCACTAAATGCCTTTGGTACTTCCACTCTTCAAGTCTGTAGCACTCGTCTGCGAGTTTTCCTTCACTTTTCTAATTGTTATAGCGCTCTACTTGTTATAGCATTTCTCGTTTATCTCGAATGGTCAGTTTACTTTTTCTTCCTCGCCCTGTCACTGTTTTTGTTGTATAAGTGGTTTTATATTTTTTTTATAATATATTGAACTGTTGAGCGACTTCTTGAAACTAACTTTCCTATTTCTCTCTCTTATACAGGGTGTCCAAGATAAGGATTCTAAGCATGGGGATCTCGGTGCCTGTTGGAGATACAGCTTCGGTTAAATTAGGAAAAAGTTGTGCACTTTGAAGCGTATTTACATGCCGTTGAGAAACTTTAAAAATTTCCATGGCCTGCTGAGATATTTGGAAAAAACAGAAATTTGCCAATATCGATTTTATTTTTTCCTGGCTTTATTTTTAAAAGATATCACAAAACTATTGACACTTCTTCATTGACACTTTTGATGTAGTACGTGATGGCGCTTTTAAATTTTATATCCGACGTTTCGTTTTCGAGAAACCATCATCAACTTTATTTTTTCATATGGCGCGAAAAGAAAGTACACCCTGTATCTGATTCCATTTTTTATTACAAATTCAATGATGTATCACATGTCACATTTTTTTTGTTAGTTGAAAGGAAAAATGCAAATTTTCTATTTTTTTAGCATATTTTTTAAGTAATTTTTTTACTTTGGAAACAAATGCTTTGACGTATGTAAATACCTGTTACCGAGTCTGTCACATTTTTCTTTATATCTATTTAGAGAGTGATAAAGCTAAATGAAGCATTGATTTGCATTGTACATTGTACTACTTATAAATAAAAAAAATTAACCAGTAATAGACAAATGTTTTATGATTTTTCTAACGATATGCAACAAATAATGAATACATTTTAAAAATAACGAAAAAAACTCCTGCTCAGTTCCAAAAGAATGTTGATAGACCCGGTTTTTAATAAATCCCCAAAGGAAGAAGTCCAAAGGGTTTAAGTCCGGGGATCGCGCTGGCCAAGACACTTCACTGGAGGTTACAATCCACTTTTCAGGAAAACGCTGCAAAAGGTACTGTCGAACTTGCCCAGAATTATGTGCAGGAGCCTCGTCTTCTTGAAACCAACAGCTATTGACTTGTGCCAGAGGTAAATCATCTCTAAGTCTTCTGAATCATTTTGCAATAAATTAAGATATCGTTCTGCTGTTAATGAATAATGGTAAATAAATGGACCTAGTATTTTGGTTCCTAAAATTCCACACCACATATTAAACCCAAAACGTTGTTGATGTCTAGATATTTTCTTAACACGCAGATTTTGTTGGACCCAGTAATGACTATTGCGGCGGTTAAAGATACCATTATTAGTGACCATACTTTCGTCGGACCATATTATTTTTGATGGAAAATTAAAATCCTCTTCACAGGCACGTGTATACCACTCAATGGGATACACAATCCCCAGGTTTAAGTCTTGGAAAATTCTAAATTTGTAGGGGTGATATCTGTTTTTACGTAAAATAAACTGAGCTGTAAATTTGGCCACTCCTACATTTTTTTCAATTTGCTTGGTTGATATCTCGGGGTTTTCAATAACTGCTTGTAAAACATTATTTTGAGTTTCTTCAAGAGATTCCTTTTTTCGAGATAAAACAGGCTTTTTAAACGAACCATATTCTTTTAAATTTCGAGCCAACTCTAAGAAAATGGATTTACATGATTGCTTTCTATCTGGAAGTTTATTAAGATACATTGCTGCTGTATTTACAGTATTTTTGTAGCACAAAATGTAGCACGACAGCATGTCAAACTTCTCTTCATGACTATAATGACCACAAAGCATATTTGAAGATAATAACACAATTTTAGCAATAATAACGAGAACAGTAAATAATAATAACAATAATTACTCAACAAACAACACCTCGTCAATCACGGTAACAACAACGGCAATTAATATTTAATAAAAAATATGTGACAGTGTAAAAGGTATTTACGTCAAAGTGTCAAAGCATTTGTTTCCAAAGCCTACTTAATAATATGTTTAAAAAAAAAGAAAAATTGTATTTTTCCTTTTAACTAACAATAAAAATGTGACATATGATACATCATTGAATTTGTAATAAAAAATGGAATCAGATACAGGGTGTACTTTCTTTTCGCGCCATATAAAAAAATAAAGTTGATGATGGTTTCTCGAAAACGAAACGTCGGATATAAAATTTAAAAGCGCCATCACGTACTACATCAAAAGTGTCAATGAGAAAGTGTCAATAGTTTTTTGATATCTTTTAAAATCAAGCTAGGAAAAAGTAAAATCGATATTGGCAAATTTCCGTTTTTTCCAAATATCTCAGCAGGCCATGGAAATTTTTGAAGTTTCTCAACGGCATGTAAATACGCTTCAAAGTGCACAACTTTTTCCTAATTTAACCGAAGCTGTATCTCCAACAGGTACCGAGATCCCCATGCTTAGGATCCTTATCTTGGACACCCTGTATTGAGATTTTCCTTCTTGATATAATTTTATTATCAAATCTCTAATTTCCTGTGGCACTTCTGATAATTTGCGACCCATTTTTAAAAATACTAATGCTCTTTACAACAAAGATGACACACAATGACAAACTGTGTGCTAAATATCCTTTAGAATCTATATTTAGCAATTTTTTGCAACCAAAAGAAAAGAATTCCCTTAACATTATGACTGCAAATTGCTAATGGACGAATAATTTCGCTGGTCGAGATTTTATCAGATTATCTTATTTCTTTTAAAGGTTTTAAACAAGTTAAAAAAAGCTGTGTATTTCTTTCTTTAACTATTTAGTAGTATATAATACTTACATATTAAAATTTTAACCTATGCAAATTTATTAAATAATTTTTGTGTTATTATTTTATAGCTTTTATTTCTGCGTATAAAGAATATTTATTATTATTATTATTATTATTATTAAGTATTATTATATACAATATTTCAACTTGTAAAATATTATATTGCAGTAAAAACCGACGGTGGACCGAGTCCCAATGAACTACTACGGATGTTAGACCAATGCGACATAAGCAACAGTCTGTGCTCCACTCCCTGCATGTCACCCTGTCCGTCATTGGCTGCAGCTGCACGGTTAAAGGCTTGCAATGTCGCCTTTTTAAATCAGCAACAAGTGATCGATAATGAAAGAAGCAGTAGTTCGACCTAAGTTAAGTAAGGCATATAAAAAAAGATGATTCGTTACGAAAATGAGATCTTAAAAGAGGTTTAAATGACAGGTATTGTGTGTGTAAATTGCATTTGAATTATTATTGTTAATTTATATAGTAAATAATATACCTTATAAACTTTGGTTTTTGTAGCCACATATACCTAAGCAATAAACCATCAAAAATAATCCAGCTGTAAAACAACCAAGTACTTTTTAAGAAATGTTTAAAAAACTTATACAATTTTTAAGTCACTCCTGAGAATTTTAGAGAAAAAACTCTAATAAATATTGAACTTTAGGCAGTTTCCTTTTTTGTTTTTTAATTTCACAGATTTAATAACAGATGTCTTTTTCAAATCATTTGAAAAAAACAGAATTAACTTCTTATTATATACAAAAAATAATTTGATTTAAGAGCATATAAAGTTCTAAGATCATATGACAAGAGCTTCAAATTACTTAAAAAATCAATTTTTCGTCTTAAAAAATGTTTTCGCTACTTAAAAAATATACGTTTAAAGTGTCTTGTGTCAAAGTATGACATGCAATCGACCATTCTTAAGAAATCCTCATATCTGCTTATTTAATGAACAAAATGAACCAGTAAATGCGATTTGGAAAAAAGGAAAATGACAATCTTTAGCTAAATTAAGAGAGCAAAAAACAAAACAGAAATTTGCAACAGAAGTCTTTCTTATTTAATGGCATTATTCAAACAATTAGCATAGAGCATCCTTTAAAAATTAAAGATAATATTCAATTTATCCCAATAAATAGGCCAAATCAAATTTTCTGGATTTTTTTTTGCCACGGCACTGAAGTGGTTGGAATATAAATCCAATCGCTAAAGCCTATAGACTGCTTTTTAGGATTAAGGATCCGCTCCCCAGTGGTGAATTTTGCTAATTGCACACTTGTTATAGAATATACTATTTCAGTTCGCAGTTATAGAACCATTGTGAAATAAATACATATTCGTAACTAAAGGAATTTGGGAGCATTATCTAGTACACTTACCATAGTTAAAGGATCTAAACACACTGTTTTGACTTAAAAGTAAAAAAAATAATAATCCGTCAAAAAAAATACTGTCACTGTGACTATCGGTATAGAATCGAGGTCTTTCAATACTTACAATTTAAGCTCACTTAACAATTTAGCTGAAAATGCAAATAAACCCTCGCGATCTCACACGCGTCTATCAGTCTACCAGTGTTGCCAAAGTAACAATACCAATGTTAAGACGAATTCAGACTTGAGCACACATGCGGTGGGCAGCTTCGCATACGCATGGGGTATGCAGCTGTGGATTTCGTGGTTGAAGCTCGCCGCATGCATCGCTTTCCCGAATGGCCTGAGCGCCAAGCTGAATATCGGTATTTTGGCGGACATCAAAGAAACATTATACGTGTGCGTTGGCGCTCAATTTGGACGGGTTTTAAATAGGGATTTTTTAGAGCTATGTAGTCCTTGCTGGTAGCGGTGCTTAATTCGAAAATAGTGGTACAAAATAGTGCAACATTCGGAGAATAAAATGACATAGTAAAAGAATTATTTTTTTTTCTGGGGGGAGCTACCATAAAGTTAGCGCCCCCCCATAAAAATTCGTCATATCTTTTCACATAGCGGTGCAAAATTTGAAACTAATGGTGCAAAATTAGTGCCAAATTCGAGTCTAGTTTTCATATAGTTATTGCTACTGGGGGGGGGGGCTAACTTAATCGACCCGCTCCCCAGGTCCGCGGAAAATGCTTTTTAGAGGTTTTGCACTTATCTTTTTATTTGGACACCGTTGCACTTTTCGGCTTATTTTTTATATTTTAGATTAAAGATTAATACATGCCTAAAACTATATAAGAAGTGTAGTAAAAATTTAGAAATATATGAATTTTTGAATGAAATATTGGCATACAAGGCAATTTAAAATATAATAGTAGACCTCAAATCATATTAAAGTAGTTTGTTAATATGTAATCCCGAATCCCTACAGGACTTGCGCCCTATAAGTTTATTGCCTATAATATCGAAGGTCTTGGAATGAGTTGTCTATGCACAGTTGTCATTTTATCTTACTGGTAATAACATACTTCCAACTAAAGAGTTAAAGTTTTATGGTTGCGATAAAGTTGTTCTTTCTCTATTTAAGTCCTATCTCTGGAATCGTACCCAACGAGTACGTGTCAATAACAATTACTCCGATTCGAATATACACATAATTTCGGGAGTTCCTCAAGGATCGATTCTTGCTATATACTTCGGATTTTAGTTAATTCATTATTTCGATCCAGATGATATTGAACAGGCTTCTGAAAGTATAAATAGAGATCTAAACTTAATCTTGCGCTACTCGAAAGAACACAGTCTTAATATTAATGCCAATAAGACTAATGTATTACTTTTTTCCAATAAAAATCGTCGTGCTAAGGTTGAAAAAAATATATACATTCAATATAACAATAACCCCTTGACTTTTGCTGAGAGCGTCAAGATTCTAGGTCTAACTATAAAATTCTTCTTTAAGATTCCCAGGACATATAGTGCTGTCTTGCAGAACTGCTATTTACGTATGCATTTGCTCTATGCTAACATATTTTAAATTTTAAGACAAGAAAAAAACTCTGAGTATCGTTAGTGTTATCTGTTTTCAATTACTGTTTTATCGTTTGTTATCCTTGTCTTGATAAAATAACCCAGCAGAAACTGCAACGTGTACAAAATACGTGTTGTCGATTTGTGTGTAATTTAAGAAAATTTGATCATGTGTCCATATATACAGTGCTTTCACTTCAAAACGATCCACCCTTAATAACTTTCTTAAAAAAAAAAAAGAAAAAAAAACACACTCAAATTAGATATACAGGGGGACGTTTAATTATGCATTTGCTGAAGTTCTGTCAACCACTTCCTCACCTCCAGCTAACCTCACTTTAATATGTCAAATGGGAACCCCATCGTGTGATACATCGTAGTAAGTAGCGTAAAATTCTCTATTTAACGGTACCAAAAAAAAATGAAATCGGCAAATGTGTAAGCAAATAGTTAGCGAAAATGTCTAGAAATAATGAATATTTTATTTACGCCACTTTGGTATGTCAAATGGCTACCCCATGGTGTGATACATTATTTTAAAGAGCATTCATTATGCTATCAATGGTTGTAAAAAAAAATAAAATTGATTGACCAAGAAGCAATTAATGTGCAAATCGGTAGGGTAGAAAAACGAATTTAAATAGTTTAACAAATTTATTTTATTAAATATTCAAAATGCGCGCCGTTATTAGCAAGACAATAAAAAAGCCTATTTTCAAACTCCTTACGAACATTGGCAAGAGTCTGCCCGCTAATTTCTCTGCATTCTTGAAATATTCTATTTTTTAAATTCTCAATACTCAGGTGGGGTTTTATAAACTTTGCTTTTTAAGTAGCCCCAAAGAAAAAAGTCTAGGGGGGGTTAGGTCCGGAGATCGCGCAGGTGGCACCACGTCTGCCAATCCACTTTTCTCAAAAATTTTCATCAAGCCACTCTCGAACTACCAAAGTGTAGTGCGCGGGAGCTCCATCCTGCTGAAAATGTATATTATTTTCATTCAATAATATAGAACCATGTTGATCTACTTGATTTTCCATAGATTGGATGATGAAAGGGTATATTGCATTTTCTAAAAGGTTTAAATAAATTTCGCCAGTCAAAATTTCTTCAAAAAAAATGGCCCGATTATTTCATTCCTATAAATTCCTGCCCAAACATTAATTTTTTGGGGATATTGGGTATGGCCTTCCCGAAAAACATGCGGATTTTCATTATCCCAGTATCTACAGTTATGTCTGTTCACCAGGCCAACTGAATTCTCCTATCAAAATCATCTTCTCCGAGTTAATGAAGAATATGAATTTTATAAGGAAAGAACTTATTTTTTTTTAAACTTTATGTACGGAACCAGTGGAAATATTTGTTAGTTTTGCGGCCTTTGGTATAGACAAAGTTGGATCCATAGCAAATTGTCCTAGTACTTCAACTTGGCATGCTTCATCGACAACTCTATTTTCATATTTTTTCTTATTGCAAATCGATCTCGTCTCTTCAAATTTTCGTATTAATTCTAATACGTATTTATGGCTCGCGTTTTTATCTTGATGCCTTTCATTAAATGCTCTTGCGGTTCTGCGAGCATACCGATCTTGAGCTCCATAAAGGAACATTATTTCTATTCTTTCGGCTAGCGTATACAACATTTTATTAACTCACTGTTTTAACTAAAATTGAAAAATTGCACGCGTCAAACTGACAATTTTAACAATAATAAATCGCCTGCTTTTTAAAGGCCTTAAAAATGTAAGGTATTGCAGTGTTTTTTGTACCTATTAGGTAGGTTTCGCAAAAAATATAAGTGAAGTAAATACACATACAAAGTTATAAAACTGCAAAGATTTTTGCAAAAAATTTGAAGACACTCTTTTTTCTCGCAAGTAACGGTACACATTCTTACTTAAAAAAATAAATAATTTGCTTGAACTAAATGTACTGTTTGTTACCACACATTTTAACTTCTAAATTGCTTCTATTTTTTTTTGATGATCTATTATAAAAAATGTAAGAATTTTAAAATGATGTAGGTACCACACTAAAAGTATTCATTTAAAATACCAAAGTTTGGCGTAAATAAAATATTCATTATTTCTAGACATTTTCGCTAACTATTTGCTTACACATTTACCAATTTAATTTTTTTTGGTACCGTTAAATAGAGAATTTTACGCTGCTTACTATGATGTATCACACGATGGGGGTTCCCATTTGACATATTAAAGTGAGGTTAGCTGGAGGTGAGGAGGTGATTGACAGAACTTCAGTAAATGCATAATTAAACGTCCCCCTATATATCTAATTTGACGTGTTTTTTTTTCTTTTTTAAGAAAGTTATTAAGGGTGGATCGTTTTGAAATGAAAGCACTGTATATATTTACCGATTGCAGTGGCTAAAATGTCATATCTTTTTAAGTTTCATTTTCTCACATTTATGTGTCGGCTCTATAGAAACCAAAAGGCAAAATATATATATATAAGACATAAGACTCTGACATTGCCACACCATAGCATAGCTCTTTTCTCACGTAGTTATACTTACATTGCCGCAACAATTTATAATCGATTTAGACCTAATTTTTCAATTCCAATATCTCACTTTAAAAATGATTATAAAACTTTGTTCTTGAAGGAACAATACCACAATTAGTTTTTTTTCGCTGCGGATTTACAAATGTATTTAATTGGTTTCTTTCTTCGCTATATTTGTTTTTTGATTAATTTTTATATTACTATTACTGCTTGTTTGTCAAAACATTTGTAATTATTATTATTTTTAGGGTTAAGAGATAAAAATAGCTTTATCTAATCTTCGCCTTTTTGGGCAAATGTAATGTAATATGCATTTGATACCAAATAAAGATATATTTACTTATTTATTATTATTACTTGTAAAAAGTTCGGCTTAAATTGCCTTTTTTCCATGGAGCGGCACAAACAGCACAAGTTTTTACTATCGGAACAGTTCACTAAAATACTCAAATGCGTCTTTTTTTAACCAAAAATTAAAGAAAAAATACAGAACTTCACAAATGCCCAATATAAATACAAAGCCCTTGGTCAAGATGACATTTCGCAAGATGAAATCAGTTTTTGCCTGCGGTGTTGCCATTTAAAATTTTTTAGATGCGGTTTTAGGAATAAGAATTTTAAGATTTTTTCTTTACTTTGAAGATGTTATTTTCGCGCTTAGAATAACATATATCTATTTCTACTTTTTATTTTTAATCCAAAATCTAACATCAATAAGTTAAATTAACATTATTATATGTTTTGATATATAGCTGAAAATTTCCTTATTTTAAAACGCGTGTTGCGTGTAAAACTTGACAACAGAGAATCGATTAAGATATTTGTAAACAAACACCCCCCTTGCCCCTGTACACATGTTGAACTCAAACAAAGTTGCTATTTACTAATTCTAGCCTTTCAATGTTCTAAGCAGCTACCTAATCGCAAGGTAACCAATTCTTCGTTCAGTAATATCAGAGAAAAACAAACCACCGCAAAAAACCACAGGTGGTTTGTTTTTCTCTGGTAATATGTAACCAGCGCCGTAACTAGGCTTTGGTGATAGGGGCTGTTAAAGGGCCACCGTAGGCGGAAAAAAGCCCGCTACATTTTCCGAGGATCGACTGGAACTACCAGGACCAGGAAAAACAATTTTTTTCAGGAACCTTCACCAAAACATCATTATTTTGACTTACTTTTACAGCTAAGTCACAAAACTCACAATAATTTAATTCCTTTACAAGAAAAAGTACTGCGTGATCATATGCGGAGGTTTGGATCTCGATAAAAAAAAAGGTGTCGCAGTAGAGCAAGGTAAGGAATATAAAATTTTCAATTGATCAAGCCGTCTATAGCTGTTTTTGGCAGGTTAGATGATAATACATGATCAATAAATGGAGTGTACGCATTTCTAGCGCTCAGCGTTTTGGGCTGTAAAATTTTCACGCTTAGTTTGGTGTCCTGGAATCACTGGTGGTGTCGCTTTTCTATTCGAGACCAAATTTTCTGCTTTTTAAAAATGTCATTGTTGTTGTTTTGTTGATTTAATAGATCAACATGCTCGATACACGCCACAAGATCTATATTAATTGATTGACACTTTGTTAAATTTGAAGTGGAACAAGATATTTTGTTAAGATAAAATGAAAATCCTGCAGTCTCCCTCCACTTATTTATTAAACATGATTAAGTTTAAAAAAATTCCCGACATGTTTTAAACACAGTGGTGTCCATCATCAGGGGATAAAAAGTTTAAAATTGGTATCAGTTATACGCCCCAGGGTTTGATTCCATGTCAAAAACTTTCTATTTATTATTATTTTTTTTATTTTTAATTTTATTTGTTTACATTTTGTGGTTGACAAGGACCGAATAGTATGAAAAAACCTCTAGTCTATGTTGAATCATGTTTAATTAATAAGAGGAAGACTGCAGGATTTTCATTTTACCTTAATCTACGACTCCGCTGCAATTATTGACTATTTCATCACTATTTTGTTAAGGGTTAAAACAGCGATAATGAATTCTCTACCTTGTAATACGAGTTATAAAGCCTAACATCACTGTCTTTAGAAGCGTTTGAAGAGGTACAAATTGACATGAATATGCGATCACTAAGTTTCAAGTATGAGCGCTGCAATATACAAATATGGATCGCGGATTCTTTTCAGAAATACATAAAGGCGCTTCAACGTGACCACGCCTCTCGACTTGCTCATCGGCCTTATTTTTTTGATGACAAAATTCAAAATCGATGTTTGTCCTTGGCGCTTTATGGAATGGGAATAACTATTAAATAGGTATAAAATTTTTTATTGATTTTGTTATTTTGTTATTTGGTTTATTGCTCATGGTTTTTTTATATTTTAGATTATGTTAAATCTTTCAAGAACAAGGGTAACCTTTTGTGGGCTTTTGCTTATTCATTGCCTTCTTATTTTATGTCCCTTTTGTTTTTATGTTTGAATAAACTTAATATAATTATCCATTAATTCGAGATACCTCTAGAAATAATATATCGACAGAACCAAGGAAGAAAATTCTCCTATTTGGATCAGAAATAAAGAAAGAAAGAAAGAAAATGTGCTATATTACGTAAGACAACAAAATCTTGTGTACAAGCATCCTAAAAACTAAAAAAAATCCAAATTCACTTTAAATTTCAAACAAACATAACATCTAAAACATTTTACCATAAAATTTACACACATAATTAATTATAACAAAACAGATTAAAAAAATAAAAAAAAGCATTTTTTGATAAATTTGATTAAAAAATAAGTAAAGCTGTCAATAAAACAGAATTTAGAGGAAGTAAATTAAAATATTTAATAGGAAACAAACTAAAACAATAAAATGATGTCAGAGCACAGGTCAAAAGGTATCATTAAAAAAATCGTCAAGGCTATAATATGCCCTGGATAATAAAAGTGATTTTAATTTCTTTTTGAATTTCTTAACTTCTAAAATTTGTCTGATACATAGAGGAACATGATTGTAAATTTTTTTGCTAAGGTATATAAGTGAGTTCTTGGTGAGGGAGGATGTAGGGATTGGTAAGGGAAAATCGTTAACCTGGCGAGTCATATGACCAGTGTTAGAGGGATGTTTAGGACATTTATGAATAAGAGTAGCTGTTTCTAAGATAAAAAGAGAAAAAAGAGTTAGGATTTTTTGAGATATAAAGAGAGGTTTACAAGAATCTCTTAACCCAGCGGAACATAGGTATCGAACTGCCTTTTTTTGAATCACAAAAATTATGTTTAATAATCCCTTGTTGCTTAAACCCCAAAAAAACAAGCCATAACGAAGATGGGACTCAATAAGAGAAAAGTACACTGAACATCCAACTACCCCTCCCAGCTCATGCCCCACCATTCTTACTGCAAAGCATCCAGAGGATAATTTTGATGCAAGATTTAGGATATGATCTTCGAAGCGAAGGCGACCATCAATGGTAATACCAAGGAACTTACAGCTTTCTTTTTTTTGCAAGGGGGAGTTTTCACTAAACATAAGGCCCTGAACGTCACACTTAAATCTCATAATGAAGGTTTTGCCCACATTAAATACAAGCCTGTTTGCAGCACACCACTCCGATAAAATCTTAAGATCCTTAAAAATCTGGGCTCTAACATTATCAGAATCACTATGATTCCATAAAATGGTGGTATCATCAGCAAACTGAACCACTAGGGCTACTTACCTCTTATTATTTATAGTTTAAAAAGAGTAAATATTTAATAATTACCTACACTACTGCATTATGCGAAAAAAGTCTATAAAATATTATTTAAGGGCTTGGTTCCGCTTGTGCAGCAGACGCATGCAGCCACTGCTGCAGTGGGCGCAGCGACTGCTATCCGTGTATCCTTTGGACACTGGTTCCGTTACCGCGTCAAATGCGTTACATCGCATGCGTCGGCTGTTTAGAAGACCAGTCAGGTCGCACAAGTTGTTGCGACCACGTGTTGTTTTGGAATTTTAAAGTACTGGTTTTTTAATTTTCTTGTTTCTTTTTCTAGATTTAAGAAATATGAGTGGTGAGAAACACTTCTCCCATGATGAGAAAATGACAGTTATTGACATGGTGTCACTCCACAAATGTTTGTATAACAGTTCAGATAAAAAATATAAAGACAATATTGCCAGATAAGATAATGTGTGGAAAGAAATAGCTTCTCTCATTGAGGGTAAAACAGCTACGTATTACAAACAATTTAACTTTATTATTTGAATAAATAATGTTCAAATTAGGAAAGTTTAAGGGCTTTCTCTGAACCGTCAAACGGAGATATGAAGGGCTCCCTAAAATGCTAAATTTTCCAAAATGAAAATTTTGTTAACGGCATCTTTGGTTTGACTAAAAATTAGCACTGTCGCGAAAATCGCTCGCAAAGTACACGTTAATCCTAGTTTTGGCGTTAAGCACATTGTTCTGGTGTTAAGCGAATTAGACGGATGTTCTTCAGAAGGCTTCGGTTTAATAGCTTCCAAGCGTTGATTTGCTAGAGGTTGCTGGATATTGGACCAGAATTATTACCAACAATTTGTTTTGGACCACATTTATTAACCCACTTTTTTCACAAAGCTCCTGGACTATTCATTGCTATGGTATATTTAATGAAATATCCTGTACAATTTAAATTTGTCAGTATAAATTTGTCCAAGAAAGTTTGACGGTCAAAAGTTGTCAAATCGACAAACGTGTTATTCTGTATGAATCACCCAATTTAATATCAAGGTTTTGTTTCCTAGAATAAATTTAGTATTTATTATGGATATAGCCTTATTACAAAAATATAAACGTATTAAGAAAAAATTAATAACTTAACTGTTGTTAGAACTGGAGCCGTCCTTTCATACAATTATGAAGATGGCGAGCAAGTGATAGTAGATGATGTCATTATTCTTCAAGAAGACATAAATTACTTTAATGCAGTGTTACTCAAACTTTTTTCGTGACGGAACCCTTTTAAACAACTAAACTTTTAACGAAACCCTAAATTATATGTGAAATGTTTATTAATAATCATATACAAAAAGATAGCTACAGTAAGTAGTGGGTTAGTAAGCAAAAGATAACATTAGTTCATTTAATGCGAGGCATGTAATTGTTTTTTACTCCTCACCAACTGGGTAATGTCAGGCTTGATAGAAGACAGTTGAATTCTCATGTCTGGTTCGGCATCCATTCTATTGCGGTATCACGATATCACGAACCCTGCATCAAAAATCATTTAGTGAAATTGTTTTAAACAATGATTCCATGCCATTTCTAGAAATAATTCATAGATCTGATTTGACATATTTTCAGGCTTCTGCAATTTAGATGAAACGGGCTTTTGAATCCATAAGTTTATTTTCAGTTTTCTATTCTGTTCTTCAGGAAAGTAAGATTCAAAAGTCCTTTGCAGATCATTGAGATTTGCACCAATTCAAGAAATATTTCATTTTGAAATATGTCTGTATCACTAAGACTATGGTGACTAAGGAACTCACTTAGCAATGAAAAGCTTTCGATTTCTCTCTTACCAAAACAAGTAATCCAAAAATCTAATTTTCTTTTAAAGGCAGTTATTTTGTTGTTAGCATTGAAAACTTTTGTCTGTTTTCCTTGTAGACAGGTTTAATTCGTTAAGTTTTCGAAACATGTCTGCTAAAAATGCTAGTCTAAATAACCAGCTTTTATCGGACAAACGGTCTTATAATTAAAGGAACATCTGTAAGAAAAGCTTTTAAGTCTCTTCTTAGTTCAAAAAGCCTTGTCAAAGTTTTACCTCTTACTTCAGTATGGAGCAATAGTGTTTTATGATCACTACCATCTTGACATAATATTGAGAACAGTCGGGATTGTAGTGGACGTGACAAAATTAATTATTTTTACAGGATGCAGTGGCTGTAACTACAATTTGGCGCTTTTATTTTTAGTCTTGATATTGCTCCTGCTGTTCTACCTGTCATTGCCTTGGCTCTATCGGCACAAATATCAATGCAATCATTCCAATCGAGTTGGTTTTCTTCAAAAAATATCTTAATTGTGTTAAAAATTTCTTCTCCGGTTGTGTTGGTAGGCAGCGATGAGCGCATAAGCAAGTCTTCTTCGAGTGAATGTTTATATGGATATCGCACAATTACTAGCAAGATGGCCAGTCCAGCAACATCAGTCGACTGATCCATTTGCAAGACGAATTTGTTATTTTGAAGCCGTGAAACCAGTTCTTGTTTTATGTTTGCTACGATATCCCCAATTCGGCGCATAACTGTATCATTCAAAAGCGGCACTGTAGAAAGATGCTTTACAGATTTTTCGTCGAACATACATTTGTTGTTTACCACACGTCGTTTTATTAGCTTTTCAGCGATAAGGTGCGCTTCTCCTGCTTGGGCAATGCGGTAACTAACCAAATACGATGCCTCCGTGGCCTTTTCATTTAAGTCGCGATGGACAGTTTCTAAATGTAGGCGCATCTTAGCGGGTACCATCGAACTATTAGGAAGGAGTTTGCTGCACTACATACAAAGAGGTGAGCCGTTGGAATCAACAAATCCGAGATTAATGTATGATTCGTCATACTTTCGTTTTTTTACCTTCAGTGTGTCATTAGATGTTTTACTACTTGAACTTGAAACCATAAAACTAGAACTTGACGCCGTCATATCACCTTGATTTGAATTTGACGCTTCATCCAACGGAACCACATTTTTTGCAACACCTTTAATCCAGCGCTCTATTCTTCTCTAACACTAATTTGATTTGGTAAATTTTATGACAAATAGTATCTTTTGATGCACGAAATACAAGATTTTACAACCACTATGAACAACAAGACAAGCGAACATAAAATTCTGAGCGCGGTGTGAGTAAATTTTGCGGTACGTTGTACTTGATTAATAAATTCTCCGCGCCAAACATCCTCCGTTATATTATACCAGCAACCAGCAACCATCGAATCTCGAATTCCTCAGAAACTTTGGAGAGCCAGACGACTCTCTCCGAAGTACGCGTCGACGCACGAGCACGAGAAACAGCGCGACGAACCGAGGTCATTCGATTGCTTATAGTCCGGGGGCGAATGGCGCATTTACTTAATAATATATATATTAAATTTTTGTATATATATACCAGTAACACCTATAAGTAGGCGTTTCGTTTTGGTTGTTTATTTTTATCTTAGGTAGCTTTATTCTTATAGGGTCCACTTTAATACATGAATTAATTTATTATGACTGCTGGCGGAGCCCTACCGGAGGTTTCGCGGAGCACACTTTGAGTAACGCTGCTTTAATGCATGGTGTAAAATAAATCATATGACCTTGGTATTGCACTGCATAATAATAAACTATCATTTAAAAGACATATGTCAAACATTATTTCTCGCTCTCTTAGCATGCTAGGTTTTCTAGATTATTAGATCTGCAAGGGACTTTTCTGTTTTTACAATAAAAAAACTCTATCGTGCTCTTGTTCATAGTATTCTTGAGTACTGTTCAAATATCTGGAACCCTAGTTATATCACTCATGTTCATGCAATAGAACATGTCCAAAACAAGTTTCTAAGATTTATTGATTATAAGTGTGGCTATAACAGAGATGGATATTGTTATGGAAAATTAAGAACATTACTCAATATTGACACTTTGGAAAGGAGAAAAATAAACCTCGAGATGACTTTTTTGCATAAAATTATAAATTGAACAATTGATTGACCTGATCTTTTAAATTTTATATGTCTAAATGTAACTGATGAAGAAGCCTATACACACATGTTTTTCGTATTTCCTATCATTCAACGAATTACGGCAAAAATAATCCTATTTCCAAAATGTTAAGAAATGCAAATGCTATGCAACAAACTATAGATTTTTTTTAATACTTTAGAGGCTAGTTTTAAGAGGTCAGTAAAGCAGTTTTTTAATGATATGTTTTCATCCTTAGGACTGACCATACTTCTCTGAAATGGCTGTTTCAGTTCAAAAACTCTAAAGGACAAATAGCAAGATGGCTTTAACGATTACAAGAGTATCATATCAAGAGTATTGAAACATGTCATCATTGACTTAAAAAGAAATCGAAACAATATTTAAAGATATTTGCTTGTCATCGTATTGGCCGAACAGTCCTGAATAGAGGGATGCGGCTAGTTTAATCCAGGATTAGTGTAATAATTCAGTATTTGGGCTTATTTATAAACTGAAACTTGGAGGAATTCTAAAGCCATGGAAATGGAAAGATATTTTAGACAAATCCTTACTAAAAGCACTGGTCTCAATGTAATCCGTTAGTTATATAAGACGGATTTTTAAAAAGAGTCTGGGAGAGAGTAGATGGAAAATAAAAGATATATCTGACATTCCTTCCTCGAAAACGAATTCCAGAAGTTTTCGAAGCTATTTATGGCAGTGTTGGCGAAGGACATTTTGGAGTTAGTAAGACATTCGCAAAAATTAGAGAACGGTTTTACTGGCTGAACAGTCATGGAGATGTTGAACTTGTTTCTGTCCCAGAACTGAATATGCCGATTTGGTGTCCCCAGAGAGATACATTCAGACCAAATAAGGAACTTTGAGTCACGAATGTTCCAACAAACACGCTAGTTGCTGGGAATCAATAAGACCCGCACAACCTCCCTACACCCTCAGTCTAATGGAATGGTTGAAAGATTTACATCACAGTTAAAACTTGTTTGATAATCTTGGTAAACTCTAAGCAAGCCAACTGGGCTATCTGCATAAAACCATTCCTATTGGCATATCGTTTTCCGATCGCAAAAGCTGTCTTCAATGATGAACTTTGTTACAGAATGAAATCACGTAATAACATAAAGGCAAACTCTATCGGGTTTAATCCTGGGGACAGAGTCTGGTTATATCATCCACGGAGGAGAAAAGGCAAGTCACCAAAGCTCCAGAAGGATGAGGAAGGTCCACTTCATTAGAATCAACGACGTGGTGTATTGTATCCAGCGACGTCCCACAACGAAGATAAAAATTGTAAACATCGTCCGGCTTACGCCTTATCATGATTCAGGTGTATGAATATGTATACAGATCATGTTATCGTGAGCTACGTATTACCCAAAATAATGGCAACACCGCTTGGTTACGGCTTGCAGGCGGCGGAATTTTTCGTTTTTATTTTTTGAATCGGGAGTCAGCAGACCTCACTTTGCTGTGTCACTGTACGTTGCATTAACAATTTTTGAGCGGTATTTTCGTGTTTTTTTCACTATGGCTGTTTATACCCCTTCCAAAAGAGTTCAACTAATTAAATGGTTTTATGGAGGCAATTCGGTAGTACAATGTAGAGATTTGTTTTCAGTGACATTTGAGAATAGACCGATTCCTTGTGCAAAAACGGTTTTAAATGTGGTTACAAATTTTGAGACATCTTTTTGTCTTCAAGATTGTAAAAAATGCCACACAAAACGTCAAGAACCACCTGTTGAAGTGGTCCAGGATATAGAACGGCGGGAAGAAATGGTTTGCAGTACCCTAGAACTTGATTCGACACGGTCCACTAGAAGTGTTGGAGAGGAACTGGGAATGAGCAATAAAACTGTTGCTCGTATCTGGAAAAAATATAGATGCTACAAATGTTTCAAGTATTCAAAAACTCAGGAAATAATTCCTGAAGACCAGTGGCGAAGAATGGAATTTTGTGAAACCATGATGAAAAAGGCAAATGAAAACGAATATTTTTTAAAAAATATTTTGTTTTCTGATGAATCTTCTTTTCCATTACATGGCAAACACAATCCTTCCATTGTTCGTTATTGGTCTCAGGAAAACAAGCACAGAAGTTTTCAGTTTCGTACCCAGTATCCTCCGAAATTGAATGTTTGGGCGACAATGTTATAGGGCCATTTTTTATTGATGGCACTTTAAACGCCCAAAAGTACCTTGAGTTGCTGCAAAACCAAGTTCTTCCTGCCATTCAAATCCTACCTGATGTAGACCTGTGATCGGTTTATTTTCAGCAAGATGGCTGTCCTGCTCATAACGCGGCTAGGGTAAAAGAATTTTTAACAAATACTTTTCCTAACCGCCTTATTAGTGGGACTGGCGATATTAAATGGCCTCCTAGATCTCCAGATTTGTCTCCAAATGACTTTTATCTGTAGTGTTACCTTAAGCAGACCATTTACAAGCATGCATATAGTAGGTCAACAAATTTAGAGGAGTTGCGAAATAAAATTGTCGAAGGTGCCAATTCCATTTTACCTAAAACTCTTTTTGAGGTGCGAAATAGCTTTTACGATAGGTTAAGTTTTTGTTTAGCGAAAGAAGGCGGTTTATTTTGAGCCTTTTATTTAAAAAATGATATGTTGTTAGGTTTGTTTATTAGAGTTTTATTTCTGATTTTTTATTATATTTTTATCAGAGTTGATATTTTATTTTTTATTAGAATGATTATTTTTTTTATTAATTTTCATTATGCAAAACACAGCATATTAAACATTTTAAGATTACAATTCTATGCGGGTTTTACACATTGTCTTGTCTGTAAAACCCGCATTAGAATAAATATTTTAAAAATGCCTGGATTTTCGCGTAATATTTTGGGACATTTTGTCTCCAAACGACGCAGCTCCCACGAAAGTCAGATGTTTACTAATCCCGTCCTCGGGCCGGCCGGGGCGGTGCTCTGTCGCAGGCAGTATGTATCATAATCATCTTTGACCCTGGAGGTGGTGATTGATCAAAAGAAACAATTGACGATCAAACTTGAGAAAGCAGCAGTATTTCGAAAATATAAATACGTTAATTATTATAGTTATAGTTTTTATACTATTTTGCTTGTATTTTGTAGTTTAAATTGATTTGTTAAGTGTTGGATATCAATCCAAAATTGGGAAATTATAGGATGGTTCTTTAATAATTAACCATTTTATTTAAAATATATTTTCCGCGAAAATACGCAAATTGTTTTGCGGGCTTGTAACCTTATAGACCTTGCGCAATGCAGGCCAAATGCATTGCCAAAAATTGGAAGTACGCGCAGTAGTACCTACACACACTTGCAAGTTGATTTTGTAAAACAGCTAACATATCGACCGCTGGCGATTTTTGTGCAGTAATTATTTAATAAATTAATTCTAATAGACTTAAATTAAACTTTACCTAAAGTGTGAGTGCCTGATAGGGAAGGAACGATGAACTGGTAGCGCTACCAAGCCCGACTTCAATGAAGACAAGGTAAGCCATTATGCACTAATGTGCGTTCGAAAATTTATTGGAAAAACGAAGGACCATATTAAATCTCAATTATTTCAAAACCTAATACAGTCCACTAAATCAAAAAGTCTGACCACGACATTAGGTTTATTTAGGGTTTTACTTACCTTTAGTTTATTATTTTTCTAACCCGTAGTGCCTAGTTTTTAATCAGTTTAGCTTATTTGAGGGTCCAATTTAGGTTATTTAGGCTATATTAATTTAGATTGTTATATTGTGAATTTTCTAAAATTTGTATACTTGCTTGCTTTCGGTGTTCTCTCGACATTATATTGGTTCTCTTGATATTGTATTGCTCTCTATCCGCAGAAACAATGTAGTACATTCTAAACATGTATAAATTATGGGCCTTTAATAAGAACCGCATTTCGGGACATTTTGAACAGCTTAATTAGTTTTGTTGTTTACCTGGGAAATAATTAAAAGACAGTCAGGTCAGGTTAGAGTTTTTGACGTTGTCCTGAGTGTGTTTCTTAATTTCATTTTCATGTTTCTGGTTACAATTGGTGTCAGAAGTAAAGTTAACATAATACTATTTATTTTGTCCTCACTTCTCATTTTATATACAATTCAGTCTTTATGTAATACATTTACTAAATAAAAAATGCAATCATAAAATGCTGTACCATTTCGGAAAATGGTGGTACCAAGTGGGGTCCGTTAAAGGCTTTAATAAAAAGCACCATAACACCAGACCAAGCACAAAAAGAGTGGAAATAACCAGTTTTTTACCCCGTTCGTAGCTGGCCACTTCCAAAAAATCGGGAAACCCCATGTGGTTACAGAAAGCGTGAACGACAAAAGTGGTTAAAAAATGACCGGTTCTATAAAACAGGTAGGCAGAATAAGCTCCGAATATTGTGGTGTAAGCGAATTGAAAACCTAAAAAAATTACAGTAAATATATACTTTATAATGGCTAATATTATACAAAAATCAGCTTACATCCGATGTAAATGGCTGTTTTAAAATCCATTCCAAATTTCAGTCTTTCTCTCGTGTGGTGTAAATGAGCTGAAAATATGTTTTTTTTTTAATTTATTATATTTAAAGCTCCCTTCTAATTTTTTCAAGTTTTTTCTATAAAGTAAAAAAATAAATTACAACAAAAAAATTATTTGTCAAATTAACTTTGAAAAGTGTGCAGTAAATTCTTAACAAATTTTTAGTTCTATAAGAGTTGCATCATACCTATCCCAAAAAATAGAGGATTTATCAGGACGGCAGTGATAGGCGGCAAG
This sequence comes from Anthonomus grandis grandis, assembly GCF_022605725.1. Lineage (NCBI taxonomy): Eukaryota > Metazoa > Arthropoda > Insecta > Coleoptera > Curculionidae > Anthonomus > Anthonomus grandis. Next base: position 30,855,480 of record NC_065553.1, on the reverse strand, counting down.
CATTGCAATAATAAAGGTAACATACAGCTTCTATAGGTAAACTCCTCACTAAATGGAGCTACTATATGGCTTCTGACCCATATAAGATCTAATTCCTCTAAAAAAAAAAACAATGTGATTTATGTTTTCTGCCATGCCATTGTATATTTTACTTAATAAATTATTCAGTAAAATTAAAAGGACAAGAAAATATGATTCAAACATGGGTACGTCGATTTTTTCCATTTGCAGTTAATACTTAAATCTCAAATTCATTCTCACGTTATGTCAGGGTTTTCCGATCATTGGAGGCTCGTCCTAACGGGCCAAGGGGTCATGGCACTGGTCGTAAAATGTATTAATCATTATATTTTATAATTAAATTTGTTGATTATTTAAAAATATATTAGAAAAACGTGTAAAAATTAAAAAATATTGATAAACATATTAAATTTAAGCATACCTAATATTTAAAATAAAACTAACCTGTTTGCAATTTTGAGAATCCATTAGCTACTTCCATTGCTAGAGGTCCTAAAAACAGAGTCATCGTGAGCACTAGTGGTAAAATTACTGCTTGTAGTAGCCCTTGGGTTTTTAACCCTAGAATTTCTAACAGACTTGTCTAAAAAATACACCAAGAAACAAAAATTTAATTATGAGAAAATCAATATATTACCTCCTGAAGTACAGACTTTTCCAATCCGTAAAACAAAAAACATGGTGCGATGAATAACATGAAAAATACACTAATAAATCGTTTTTTAATCGTCGAAGGATGGTCCCTAAAATACAAATTTAAAATTAATTTAAATAGGGCAAATGGTATTCCACTTCGAGTAAGAGATTATATAGCTAAATTATTCTTGGTTTTGAGCAAATATGTACGAGATTAGTTCAATAACTAAGGTAAATTAGTCAAATAGTCAATAGAATATACTCCTGGTCCAGTTGTTATTTATAATGATTTGAAATTTGAGAAGTATTTATATGGCCAGCCCATTTCTGTTTTAATACCAAATTTAAAGTCACCGTTTAAAACTATACTACTACAGTTTGGATGAGTTAGGAAATATGATTGATATTGGTTGATGTTAAATCCCTTAAGTTTTAACACTGAACCTTTAAGTTACCTATTAACTACTAGCAGTGAAATATATGAACAACCAACCAAGCCAAATTACCAAGGTGAGAACCAAACTGATTCCGATAAAACTAAAAACATAATAAATTTTGTTTTAGACATTCTTTCAAGCATAAAAGCTCTAATGAATTGAACACACTGATAAACACAAAACTTAAAATTTGTTTCAGAACAGCTAACTTTATTATGTTTAACAGATGTAGAAAGAGGGAGATCACCCAGCACCATATTATGTTCAATTTTATTTACTATCAGTCCCCATTATTATAAATATTTGCGTAATCATGCCCCTCTTATACTGTCTATCCCAAAACAGTAAAAAACATTTGCAATACATTTTTCCCAGATCCTCATATAGATGAAAGACATTTTTTTTAACCTATGCTCGGAATATTTTTCAGCACCTAACAGATACGGACAAAAATGTTATATTACTTTTTGATGAAATTCATATTGACCCTTGTTTCAACTAGCCCATCTTCAAGTTTCAAAGAAGTTATTCATATATTTTCTGTGGCCAGAATAAATTCGGAAATGTTATATCAGTTATATCAGTATTATTAAAATAATAATACAAAATTTAGAGGAAATTGGTTACCTAGTATTTTGTACAGTTAGTGATAATAATGCATTTATTTATTTGGCACACATTACAAACACCAGTGAACTAGTAATTACATGTAATGTCATAAAAATATAAATAATTCAGTAACTAAACTAGAAAACAACATGGAAAAAGAAACATACATAAAATTGAAAAGGAAAAACACATACAAATTTAAAGTTTGTAAATTGGAAGCTGGCCAGCATGCTTCTGAATGAGACCACACATGTGTGGTCCCATTCAGATTCATAAAGATATGTCTTAGGAATCTCTTTTGCACTTTTCCTATGTAATCTATATGAATGTAGGCGGATGGGATCCAAATTTGTGCAGCATATTCCAAGTGCGGTCTAACCAGGGCGTTATAAAGCCTAACAATAGTTTCTAGGTCGAACGTCCTGCTATTTCTAATCACAAACCCCAAAGACTTATAAGCCTTATTGACCATTTCTATATAATGTGTATTGAATTTCATATCACTCCAAAAAGTAGCTCCCCAATCCCTAATTTTAGTCTTACGCTCCAGGATAAGCCCATCAATATTGTAATCATACTCAATAGTATTTACCTTCCGTGAAAAACTTATAACAGAACACTTAGTCACATTTTATTATTTCGAAACCATAGTATGATATTGTCTATATCGCTCTGACGTAAAATGCAATCTTGAGGGTTGGTTATTATTTAAAAAAGTTTAAAGTCATCTGCAAAAAGAAGTCCCACAGATTCGAACGCCTTCTCACAATCTGTATAGATTACATCTAACTGAGCTTTGCTTGATATTGCTTGTGAGGCATATTCAGACAGTATACAAAGGTTGGTGACAGTTTTTTATCAGTGACAAAGCCATGTTTAAATTTAGAAATACTTGGTTTGAAATGATTCGTTAGTTTTCACATAAAATTAGTTCGAAAACTTTTCCTATGACATTAATATGGTCTGTTGTTTTTTATTTGTTTTGCCACTTTTATGTATAAGAGTGACCAAAGCTGTTTTCAGTGCTTGTGGGAATTGCTTGTTCGTTATGGACAGATTAAATATATGGGCTTTGCTCAAAAGTCAGCTAAACCTTTGTAGATATAAGCAGGTATATTGTCTGTGCCTGTTGACTTTTTGGGTTTTAATTTTTTATACCACTCAAGACGTCAAGCTCAGCTATGACAGGAAAATTAAATTCGGATTCATCGGGGGCCGCCCTAAAACTACCTGGCTGGTCGGATACCTGAAATATAGAGCCAAAAAACTTTGCAAAGTAATCGGCAATGTCTTGAGAAGTACTAGGTAGAGTCACTGAAGTTCATTTCTCCAGGGATTCCACCTGTTTTAGATTTGGAGCATAGAAACTGCCAATATGAACTTGGATCTTGATTTATATTTGCTTCTAGAATGCAGTAAATAGTAAGGCAATGAGTAATTTTTCACCCTTTAATAATTACTCAGAATAGTTTACCCATATCCTATTCATCCAACAAGACCCTATTTTATCTTTTTGACACAGTTCATTTATTAAATAGTATTTTTAATAATTCATTTCAATAATTTCTTATCCTGATTTTGAAACAGGTTAAAAAAAATGTGCTGCTTTTTCGATCATAAAAAGACTGCATGAATTGGAACAAGACAAATTATTAAAACATGGCCATTCGCTTAGCTTAACAGCTTTTTATCCATCATCTATAGAAAGACAGAATATTAAATTACCACTTACAATTTTTAATCCTTTTGTTATCGAGGCTCTGAAAGCTCTGAGGCTTTGTTAGTAATATATCTTTTCCTTAAGATACAGCAAATTTTTAATGGTATTATATGGACATGGTGGAAAATTGTAATTATAAAAATTGCCCTTAAGGGAAAACACTTATTAGGTAAGTACCAAGAATCTTTCACCAAAATAATATTAGCAGCCTCAAATGATGATCCTAAATTTATTTTGTGTCCAAAGCTGTATTATCTTTAGTATCTAAGTAGTATATAGTTTTTGGAGTGATGACATAGTGTAAAAAAATAGTACTAAAAAATAATATAAGATATTTTCATTTCAATACAAACAACCCTTAGTAGCTTCTTAAAAAAAAAACCTCAAATTAGATATACTTGAACAACTAGGAGAAAACGATCTTGATAGCAGAATTGAATTTTGCGAACTGATGTGCCAGCTAATTGACAAGGACCCCAATTGGTAAACCGGCATACCTTTAGATATTAAGATACCTTATGAAAATCTACACCTTTTTCGAGAGGATCATACTCAGATCCTAAACAATTAATTAGGCAAAACAATTAATTAGGGCAGAAATTTATGCTAACAAAATTCGGGTAATTTTTTTTGGAACAAAATTTAACTGGATAAATTTATTTAGTCCTCCTCGAAAATACAATATATCCTTTAATTGTCCAATTTTTGGAAAACTAAGTGGATAAAATTGGTGTTGTGATACTAAATGGAAATAATTTGTATTTCCAACAAGATGGAGCTTCCCCGCACTAGGCTTTGACGGTTTAAGAGTGGCTTAATGAACAGTTTCTAGGGATGTGGATTGGCAGGCGTGGTGCAATTAAATGGCCCGCACGGTCATCGGACGTAACACTACTAGAATTTTTCCTTTGGGGGTATTTAAAAAGCAAAGTTTATAAAACCTGAAAATATTAATGAAATAAATTCTGTGAACTGATTAAATTGTTTATCTTTTAAACAACTTTTTACACCCTTACTTTATTTATAGGTTTATGCACGTACATTTTTGAAACAACGTTGGGTTGTAGATTGTATGCCCTTTAAAATGATGTATCATACTATTATAGGATAGCCATTTGGCATGCCAAAGTATGACGTCAATAAAATATTCATTAATACCAGACATTTTAGCTTACTATTCGCTGGTACGTCAACCGATTTAATTTTTTTGACAATAGCTACGTTTACAACTCGTGTACCAAATATTTAATGCTTGGATCAAATGACGTCATAAGGACTATTTTTTCGGTGTAAATGCCAGCGCACTAAAATTTGATACCCGAATTTGATGCGGAAATTTTGATTTGAAAACAGTGTAGATTAAATTTATTTTTTTTCGCAGTGAGTAAACACCTAGGATCTATTTTGAAGTACCAAAATGACAAGTTTGAAGAATTAGATTGAAAATAACACTTTTGAAGATTTAGACTATAATTCTTCATCTAAACTGATAAACTCCCTTCAAGCGACATTTTGATCCTAGAGATAATCCTGCATTAATTTAACCCTCAAAATCAATTCTTGTAAACAGGGCTGTACTAAATAAAAATAGTTTATCATTTGATCCATGAACCTGATAGATGGACCGCATTGTGAACGTAGCTACTGTTGAATATTTAGACTGTTAGACATTTTAATGCTGCTTACAATGATGTGTCACACTCTGGGTGTTCCCTTTTGACATATCAAAGTGAGGTTAGCTGAAGGTGGGGAAATGATTGACAGAACTTTGTCAAATATAAAATTAAACGCCCCCCTGTATATCTAGATCGACTGTATAATATATCCTATACAGGAAGTTCGAAAAATAGACGGAGTAATTTTTCGTAAAAAAATAAAAATTAAACTATAAGGCATATTTCAATGGGTTATTCCTTGTAAAAAAATACGAGAAAAAGTTTCTATAAACATGGTGGTTTTTATTGCAAGAACAACTACAACAAATGTTGAAAATTTCCGCCATCCATTTCTGTACACCTTCTCACTTGACGAATCATTGAACGACGCAGGTGTTATTGGCATGAGTTCTAACCGCTATAGTAAAATGAGGAAGGAGCTCCATCGTGCATAAAAGTTATTTGATTACGTACATTTAGAGGAACTTCTTCCAGCAGTACGGGCAATTCTCGTTGAAGAAATTCTAAGTAAGATTCGCCGTTTATTCTTAAGACTAAAAAGAGGCCCAATTAAATTGTTACCAACAACACCCATCCACACATTTAAAGAAAGTTGCTTTTGGTGGCGACATTGTACGTAAGCATGGGGATTTTCGTCACTCCATACATGAGTATTATGAAAATTAACAATACCATCATGCCAAAATCCAGCTTCGTCCGTAAAAAGTATGGTTTTATTCAAGTTTCTTTTATTATTAACTTTTTCGTAATACCATTGGCAAAACTGCAAACGGGGCAGAAAATCTCTTGGTAGTAATGCCTGCATACGTTGAACATGATACGGATACAAAAGTTGCCACACAGTGGTGTTGGAATGATTATTCCCTAATCGAGCTGCTATAGTCCTGGTAGTTACACCAGGATTTTCTTTCACAGCACGTAAAACTGCCTCCTCAAACTCAGGCGTTCTTACGACCCTCGGCCGGCCTCTATCATTGGTGGGAATGGCAAAACTTCCTAAGTAACTTTATTGTCAAAAACATCACGAAAAATAAATAAGAAAATTTACATCTTTCCCGCAATCTAAGGTCTACGCTTTTAAAGGTTTTACTTGTATAAGCACGTGCATGTCTGTCATTTCCCCAAAACTGTAATTTTCCATCACAAAAACCGAGATAAAAACTTTTTAGAGAAATTTAAAAAATTAGGTAAATAATTATTTCCTAGGAGAACTGACGCTTGTCAATGTCAAACCTCCATGCAGAAATAAGTTTTCCAAGGCATCTGTGATTTTTTTACCAAAAATTAATCATGCAATAAAACGGTATTTATTTTTTTTGTCGAAAACGAAGTGCGATACGAAAAAAATACAAGATGCGCAAATACAAAAGGCGTTGTATTTTTAAATCCTTAATCAAATAACAAATATTAAAGTTAAAAAAAGGAAAAAGCAGTGGCGTAATTTTTTTGCCAATAATATTTGCTAAGATGTCCCCCGGGACACCACTGAACCTTATAATTTTAATCTAACTAGGGCTAAATTAGCCTCCTAATACAACAAGTAATACTGCCAAATTTCAAAAGAATCGAGTAAATTTTTTTTTAATATTGATAGAAAAATAATATTTAAAAAATTTTTTATCAACCTGTATCTTGAAAACTGTGCATTTCCGGACCCATGTTTATAGAAACTTTTTCTCATATTTTTTTTACAAGAAATCACCCATTGGAATATCTCCGTCTATTTTTCGAACACCCTGTATATATCCCTAAAGAAAAAGTACCAACAAGCTTCTAAATATTTCTTGACAATAAAGCATTGATTGAAATAGAGCGGCTTCGGTACTAATCGTTTATTTCTTCCTTGTACTTGTACCTAAAGTTGAATAAGTATTTTGCATTTAAATTTTGTAATTTTGGCAATAAACGTATTATTATTATTATTATTATCATTATTAATAATAATATTTAACTCTGGTAACCCCAGTATATAAGGCAGGTGATAGGGAAATTATAGACCATTATAAACCAATAAGTAAGTGTGATTTCTAATATTGGAAAAGTATTTGAGAAATGTCTTTTTTTTTAAACGTCTGTTTAATTGGGTTTCTTGATTCAAATAACATACTATCTTCAAATCAATATGGTTTTAGGCAGAGCCTAAGCACGTCTGACGCTATGTACAAGTTAACGAGTACAGTTGTTGATTTCCTTGATTAAGGCAAAAAGTGTATAGCTTTGTTTCTGGACTTGGCTAAGGCATTGGACACTGTCTCCCATCCAGTATTCCTTAAAATTTTGGAACAGTATGCGATCAGGGGGATAGTGTTGGATGTCTTTAAGAATTATTTACTGGACCGTACACAGCATGTCAGGATAGGAAACACAGTGATCCGCTTGCCGTGCAGTATGGGGTTCCGCAGGGAACTGTTATAGGACCTCTGCTTTTTTAATATCTATGTGAATTATATGTTTGATGCTGAAATTGATTGGACAATTATTGCCTATGCAGACGATATGGTCGCTACTTTTTCTGGAGAGTCGTAGGACGCTTTGAAAGAAAAAGTTAAGTTGAGTTTTATAAAGATAAAAAACATTTTGGATAGTCTTAAACTTACAGTTAATATGAAAAAATCAGTGTATGTTTCCTTTTCAATTACTGAAGCAAAAAAGCCAGAGTTTCATGAAATAGTTTTTAATGAAGGTGAAGAAATTTTAAAACAAACAATACCAATAAAATATTTGGGGGTAATAATTGACTCACTTCTTAAATGGGATCTTCATGTGCAATATAAAACAAAAAAAATGCGATATCTAATTTATAAATTTTACATCTTGAGACATCAAAGAGATATTAAATAAAAAACTATTGATAATGGTTCATAAAACTCTGGTTAAGTCCATCTTATGATATGGTATTTTGCTAGGGGGAAGAATGTATACAAGTAACTTTCAGCCACTTTAAATAGTTCAAAATTATATAGTTAAAATATACTCTTAAAGAAACCTAGACTATATTCGACTTCCCTAACCTACTCACCAGAGATTTGTGATATAAGATCTTTGTATATAATGGAGGTATGCAACTTTATATATTCAATTCCAAAAATAAAAAGTAATATTGTAAGACATAACTACCAGACCAGAATGTTAACGCAAGGATAATAACCTATAAGGCAGTAATTAAAAAAAGATAAAACAAGATTCAAAATAATCATCCATTGCTCTCAAAGAGACTTAAGTATATGAGCAAAGGAGGGAAAAAAGTAAACTCAAAGTCCAAGTCTCATAAATCAGCGTCTATTAAAGGTTACGCGTTTCGCCGCATTAGGGCATCATCAGACCTAAATAAAATTATCTAAAATATGGAATTTAATTTTTTTTTTAATTCCATATTTTAGTCAATAACGATACACGATGGTGTAAACTTATTTTATTTTATATTTTTTTATTTATGTTAATGTGAGTCAGTGGGTGGTTTTTGTATTTCGATAGGTATGTCTTTTCTGTTAATTAGCGTTCTGTTCCGTATCCTTTAGTTTTGATAATTTTATTTAGGTCTGATGATGCCCTAATGCGGCGAAACGCGTAACCTTTAATAGACGCTGATTTATGAGACTTGGACTTTAAGTTTACTTTTTTTCCTCCTTGGGCCAGATAAAACAAGAGCCACTACGAGTTTTTTCCTAGTTTTAAAATTTAAAATATGTTATTATATGGTATGAAGCATACGTATGCAATAACACCTCTTCAAAAGAGTATTAACATGTTCCTTAAACCTTAAATAATTGTCTATTTTCAGTCCCAAAACCTTCACAGTATCAGAGAACAAAATAGTTTCGTTATCCAATTGAATGTGAACAGTTTCTATTATATTTTTATGTGATCCTCGGTTTGAAAACAAAACCATTTTTGTGTTACTAGGATTAACGGCAAGGTTATGCTCTTTTGAAAATTGATTCATTAGGTTCAAATCAGCCTTAATAGTATCAGCCACGTTATCAAACTTACTAGAGTCAAAATAATGTATGTATTAAGTGTCATCAGCATACTGATGTATTTCAGAATCTTCAACAAGACCTGGTAAATCTGAAGTACATATAAGAAATAATAATGGGCCTAGGATCGACCCTTGTGGGACACCAGAAATAATATTTTTCGAAGCAGAATATTCATTATTAACCCTTACTTTCTGTGTTCTACGCCACAAGTAAGTTTTAAAAAAAGGACAAAACAACATCACTACAGCCATAATATTTCAGTTTTGCTAGAAGCAAATCATGATCGATGACATCAAATGCTTTCGAGAAATCAAGAGCTATCTTATACTGACTCTTATAGTTCTGTAGGGTGCATGAATATGGAATAAACAATTAATATTTTGTTCTAAATATTGAACTTTTTTATTTATCTTGCGGATAAGATAATAAATATTTTGTTTGTTAATTTATGATTATAGATTATGATTATATATTATATATTTTATATAATATATAATCATATATTATATAGATATTAAATTTTTTTTTTGTAAAATTATGTCACTGGATCTGGTCCACACAAAACGCGTTATGATTGTTGGAGATTTTAATGTTCCGTCTTATCAGACAACCGAAGCTAGCAGTATCAAGTGCAAGCTTTTGACCAACCTATGCGAGATCCTTGGTCTTAAGCAGTTTAACAATATTCCAAATGTTAATAATAGGCTTCTTGACTTGGTTTTTTCAAATTTCGACGTCAGTGTCATCAAAAGTATATCACCGCTTATTGACGAAGATTTGCATCATCCTGCTTTGACAATTTCTTTTAAATCGGCTTCCCCTCATAAATATAATCCTTCTATAAGTTCAAATAATTTACAGCAGTTTAACTTCAGAAAAGCAGACTTTCCACTCATGTATAATTTGTTGCTTCATGCAGACTGGTTGTCCGTCTTGCAGTCTTCTGACGTTGACAGCGCTTGCAAGGAACTTTACAAAAGACTTGATTCAGCTTTTGCTGCTTCAGCACCTTTAAAACAACGAAGACGACGGCGATTTCCAGTATGGTTTTTAAAACAAATTATTTCTAATATCTTTAAGAAGGAAAAAGCATATCGTGATTATAGATCCTCTCCAACTGAATTTAATTTTTCCAGATACAACAGGCTTCGTCAGACAGTAAAATCTCAAGCCCGTGAGGCCTATAACTCATTTGTGACCCAAGCCGAGGAAATTATTGTGACTGATCCCTTATCGTTTTGGTCTTTTGTTAGAGCTAAGAAAGGTCACTCTTCACTTCCGTCTATCATGTGCGATGCCAATGGTAATTCTTTTCAAGGAACAGAAAATATTGTGCCAGCTTTTGCCAAACTTTTTCAGAATGCCTATAAAGATCCAATCAACCTCGCAGAAACCTATCCTCCTTCTAATTCCTCAGACCTCATTGACATTCTTCCATCAATTACCACTGAGGAAATTATTGCTGCTAGTCGGAGGCTAAAGAACAAGTTGACAGCCAGTCCAGATGGTGTTCCAAGTTTTGTGCCTAAAGACTGCATGTTTGTCCTTTGTCAGCCTTTATGTCATATTTTTAACCTTATTTTGAAAACTGGCAAATTTCCAGGCGTCTGGAAATGTGCTAAAGTAATACCAATTCACAAAAAAGACGACATAAACAGAATCGACAACTACCGACCTATCTCCATACTTTGCAATTTTTCCAAAACTTTTGAAACTATTGTTTATAACAGAATTCTTCCCCAAGTTCAATCACTACTCTCGCTATATATAGATAGATCAGCACGGTTTTATTTCTAAAAGGTCGTGCATCACTAACCTCTGTAATGTGACTCATTTTATTTCTTCAGCCCGCGATAGAAAAAATCAGGTTGATGTGATATATACTGATTTCAGTAAGGCTTTCGATCAGATAAATCATAGTATTCTGCTGGAAAAGTTGAACAAGCAATTCAACTTCTCAAAAAGGCTAATTTCGTTGCTTTCGTCATACCTTATTGACCGTCTACAGTTTGTTGAGGTGGAAGGTTGCAGATCTAATACCTTTGTTTCAACTTCTGGAGTTCCACAGGGATCCAATCTCGGCCCACTTCTTTTTATCTTTTATATTAATGATCTTATAGAATTGATTTCCTGCCTTAGACTAGCTTATGCTGATGATCTGAAGATATTCTGGTGTATCTTGGACTGCTTGTTCTTACAGAGTAACTTGGACCTAATTAGGGGGTGGTGCAGTCGAAATCAGTTACGTCTTAATATCTTGAAATGCTGTGTGATCTCCTTTCACCGAACCAAGGATCCTGTTTTGTTTAATTACAATATAGACAATCAAATCCTCTGTAGAAGTACTTCTATTAAAGATCTAGGGATTTTATTCGACGATAAGCTCACATTTGTGCCACATATTGAACAGACAGTGACCTCCTCGTTGAAACTTCTGGGTTTTGTCATTCGAAATAGCCGACTCTTTAACAACTCAAACTCAATATAACTATTGTACTTTTCCTTTGTTAGATCAAGACTGGAATATGGTTCCTTGGTGTGGTGTCCTTTCTATAAAAGCCATGTTGGCTACATTGAGAGTGTTCAGAAAAGGATTTTAAAGTTTCTTATGTTTTGTGAGGATGGAATATATCCAGTTAGGGGATATGATCATGATCTGATGTTAGATAGATTTAATCTGCAATCTCTGGCCATGAGAGAACAATTCATTTTGTAACATTCTTATGGAAGTTGGTCAATAATCAAATAAATTCTCCTTCTCTCTTGAACGATATTCTATTTTATGTACCACGATTTGCTTCTAGAGCAAATATAACTTTTGCTTTAGATTGCGCCAGAACTAACATTAGGTTTCAGGATCCCGTATATCAAATGTGCAGAATTTTGACAACCTGTGACATATTTGTATGCTCCATAAAGGATCTAGGTTTGTCTCTGATAAACCAACAGTTACCATAATTCCTTTTCTCTTCCTTTTTTTCCTTGTCCCATGAATCCCTTTCTTTGTTCATTCTAATGTTAATTTACATCTCCTTTAATTTTGATATATACATGATGTTGGAAATAAACTGCTAAATAAATAAATAAATATTATCCCAGTAAATATGTGAAAAATCGATCCTAAAGTATATATCATTAAAATATTTAAAATTGCGAATGGTTATAAATTTTTGTTTTTGTCTTTTAAAGACTAATTTTAAAGTGCAGAAAGGCATTTGGTTGTGATCACTTAAACCCCAACCAACGGTGCCACTTTTATGACAAATATCTTTAGTATTAATAAATAAACATGGGATCTAAGCATGTTGTATTTGTTATACGAGTTGGTTCATTTATTAATTGCACGTACCCAAAAGAGTTAAGCATAGAATATAATGAATTAGGTTTTAACATTTCAATATTCAGATCTCCGAGAATTACTGAAAAATCATAGGTCACTAAAAGATGTGGAACAACTTCTTCCAGGACATTAATAATTTCAAACGCTTTCGATTTAGGGGGCCTGTATATTATAAGTATTGCCAGGGCCGAGCCTAGGGTATTTGCCGCCCGGGTGCAAGAGCTAATTTTGCCGCCCCTTCTGCAGTGATTTTTATAAAAAGTGTTTTAAAAAATGCTCTTACCAAAGTACAACGTTTAAAAAAAAGGGTGTAATAAAAAAATCATATTGAATTAAATTCCAAACACACATATATTAATCAATATATCAATATTATCTATACAAAAATATACATAAAAGAATATATTATTTACTTATATAAATAAGTATTTCTATATTAATATGTAATTACATCGATATAAACACCTAAAGAAAATATATTTTACTTACATACTAATTTAAAGAAATAAAAAAAAAGTAATTAGAACCCTGGTTAAAATGCTAACATTTACTTTTCTTGCCTTTTTATATGCAAATTTCCTAATTAGGTCGGTAACATCTAAATTAGAAACAATGTCTTCCTAAATACTTATTATTGATAAATTTGATAGTCTTGGTTGGCTCATTGTGGATCTTAAGTAGTTTTTTATTAATTTTAGTTTGGAAAATAAGCGTTCCCCATGAGCTACAGTGACTGGCATTGCTAAAAATATTCTTAAAGCTACGAATAAATTTGGAAATATGCCTTTCAAATCGTTAGCAACCAGATATATTAATATTTCTTTGGCCGAGAAAATATTTCTATCATTAATGTAAATTGATAATATGTCGATTTCATTATAGAGGTCCAATCCATTTATGTCCATATTATTTGTTTCAGGGTCAGTTAATTTAGCTTCTAAATTCTTACAATAGGTCATTATTTCGGGTATGGAAAATGCTTTCAAATTGTTTAAAAAACCAAATAATTCAATAGTTTTTGTAAATCGTGAAATCTCTCATCGAATTTTGAGGTTGAATTATCGAGAAAATTTAAAAAAAAAATTACTTTAAAATTTATTTCTGGAGATTGGATTGACTCATCCTTGTGTTCATAATCAAAAAACGTTTTTTTTCTTTGGTCTTATTGAGTGGTTGAATGGCTGGAAAGGAAATTTCGGCGTCTACTTCTTCCGCAATTTTCTTAGATTCATTTATCATGTCTAAAAACCCGTTTTCCGATCTCATTTGTGTCAAAAATAATTTGATTTCTTTTAGCATCTGTACAGCTTCTGGTAAAATAACATTAGACTTTTGCAGTGTTTTGCTTACTATATTAATTTTTGCCAAAATGTTGTACCAAATAACTAACGAACAAACAAATTTAAATGATTTTATTTTATTTATTAGCAATATTCTTTGTTTCATTATTTCTGCTTTCATCATTAAAAAGCGTAAACAGAGCATCATACACTTTTTCTAACTCAAATCTAAGAGTTTTTATTGCCTCAGTACGGCTTTCCCAGCGGGTATTCGATAAGGGCTTTAGTGTTAGCCTGGGCAGCTCTTTTAAGAGAGCATTCCATCTCTAAGTTGAGGCCGAAAAAAAGACATATATTTCCTGAATAATGCTAAAAAAATTAGTTACTTCTAGAGAGCTTTTTGCTGCATCATTAACTACTAAATTTAAACTATGGGCGGCACAGGGTACAAAAAAGGCTCTAGGATTAATATTAAAAATTTTTTTTTGTAGGCCATTGAGCTTGCCTTTCATATTTGCTCCGTTGTCATAGCCCTGACCTCTCATATCGGCAATATCAATATCGAGTTCTTGTAAATAATTTAATAAAAAATCTGTTAACCCCTGACCAGTAGTGTTTGTAACTTTACAAAATCCTAAAAAATGTTCTCGAATTTCTATACTTTTAGAACAATCATCAATAAAAACGAATCTAACAATAATGGTAATTTGTTTTTGGTGACTAACGTCAGGTGTACAGTCAAGAATGATTGTGAAATATTTGCATAATTTTAAACATTCAACAATACACTTTTTTACTTTTTCTCCTATTAAAAAAATCAATTCATTTTGTATTTTATCTCCCAAATAATGCGGCATTTTGTTCCCATCTTTTTGGACTCTATCAATATGTTCGGCCAATACAGAATCAAATTATGCAATCGTCTCAATTAATTTCAGAAAATTACCGTTACCCTTATCAAATAGTTTTTGACTATTACCCCTAAAAGCTAAATTTTGTCCAGCTAAAAACTGGATAACAGATATTATTCTCTCTAAAATCGAAGTCCATTTTTTTCCATTTGAAATAAATTTTGATTGACAGTTAAACCTTTTTCTATTGATTTTTTTTATTCAAGCCATTTCCTAACACTTTCAAAATGCCCCTTACTGGTTTCGTGCCTTTCTAAAGTCCGAGATAAATGTCGCCAGTCACTATAGCCCTTATTAAAACTATTATCAGAAACTTTAAATAATTTACAAGGAAAACAGTACACTGAATCTTTAGATTTTGAGTAAATAAGCCAGGTTCTAGGAACTTTTTCATTGTTAGTTAATTTTTTTTCAAAGTAAGCAGCGCTAAAACATCTATTTAAATTATTAATGGGATAATTAATATTTTTAATTTGAACAGGTCCTATTCTTAAAATCAATAATCTAATATTATCCGTTAATATTTCGGGCCAATATGCTGGATCTTTAAATCGTTCTTCATTTACCTGAATAGCTTCAATGTTCTCAGTTTGCGTATTTGCTGGCGTATTCGTCGAGTGATCATCTTGTTTCAGTTCATCTCCTGATGGTTGTTGATCTCCATCATTTGGTTGTTCTACATCGGCATCGGCTTCAGTTGACGTCAAAGGTTGAACATCCGGCCTTTGGCTTGTTGAAGGTTGAGGTTGTGCCGGTTGTAAGTTCGTTGATGAAACAAAAAACTTTTTGAACGAACCTGCTAACCGCCTGTCATCTTCCTCCTTTTCTAGCTTCCTTTTTCGGTATTGGGAACCAGAAAGCCTCTTTCGACCATCAGCCATCTAAATCAACAAATATTTTTTTTAGAAATGGCACAAAAATCAGACATTACTTTTTTCAATGAAAAATTGCTTAAGGCATGAAGTTCTAAATATTTGGAAGATATTAATAAAATATTTTAAACTTACCGTTAACAACACAAACACAATTTTTATATAAAATATATTAAAAATAAACATTAATCGACAAGTCGCTTTAAAACTCGCAAATTAAAAACAAAAGGGTGGGAATTTCTAAACATTACTATTGGTGGTACTTTACGCGGCTCTTTTAATTACGCCGCCCTTATAGCATCATCATCACCTTGCTGAACCCACCATAATTGCGGTGCTATTGTTTTTATTACCTGGTCCTGGTATACCTATTTATTTATCTATATAGATTATTATTATTATAGCAACGATTCGGGGAACAATGCTCGGTTTCAGTAAATATTGTATTCTGTTGGCGCCTTAATTATAAGTTTTAAATTTTATAAATTTTTGTTATTCATAAATTTTTTTTCATCAAATGAGCGCCGCCCGGGTGCGGCGCACCCCTTGCACCCCCAGCACGGCTCGGCCCTGAGTATTGCAATATTGTGTATACCAAATTTAACATTTAGGAGCATAAATTCAAAGTCTACATTATTAGCATTAATATCTACAATTTCACACTGAAACATTTACCTGACATATATGCCAACACCACCCCCAACTCTGTCTAATCTATCCTTTCTAAAAAATTATAACCTGGCATAGACACTGCACTGCTTAATATATTTACGTGGTGTGTAATTTGCTGACCAAGAATAAAAATGTGCTACCAAAGCTATTTACAGACAGAAACTGTTCAAACTAAATATTTAATAGTAGTATATGTATGACAGCCTGCTACCAAAAAACAACGTGAAGTATCACCCCTCTAAGGGGTAGTTTATTCTTGACAATTTCTGATAAAAACGTGCTACCAAAACTATTTACCGTCGAAAACTATTCAAAATCGATAACTGATGTTACTATACATATAAGTGCTTGTTACCAAACAATCATTAAAATAGCACCCCTCTAAGGGGTAGTTTGTATTTGTCAATGTCTAATAAAAACGTGCTACCAAAGCTATTTACTGTCGAAAACTATTCAGAATCGATAACTGATGTTACTATACATATAAGTGCTTGCTACCAAAAAATAATTGAAATAGCAACATAGGAAACTACTGCCTGAATGAAAACTTTAATCATCTATATCGAGATCCAAAAGATATAGTTTTTCCGAAGCAACATTTACCTACCTACCATAGATAAAATACCATATATTTTTCAAAATAAAGATTTCATACCAAAACCATCTTTGGAAGACGATAGTGAATACTCAATACTAAATATACAGCTGCCAAAATGATAATTCTACAAGGCAGCGTAACTCTCGTACCCGAAGAGCAAGTTTTTGTCATTTTCCACAATAAACAATAAGAAACATATGGTGACTTTGTTTCCCCAAGAAACTTGTACCTATAAGGGAAAGAGAAACTGCCACCACATTGAGGCAGCCCGTCTGTCTGTTGGTAACATAACTAATTCTCAGAAAAATGTAAAATTATCTACAATCATCAGGAGGAACAGAGGACACAAGTACGTACCTATAATAAGAAATTATCTCTTAACACATAACTTTGTTTATTGTTCCAGGTCAGGAAGAAAAAGAGCTCCCCAGAAGGTGACAGTGGTTGAAGCTGCTAAAGATGCTGAAATAAACTATGCAAATTCAGACAGTACTCTTGGAACTACCATCCTCATTCCAACGGTAACACCAACGGGTGTTTCTAAAAAACGTTCTTTCAAAATTTGTAAAACGCTTTTATGAGAACAAAATGAATATATTTAGAGAAGCTTCTTCCATCAGTCCCATCCCAGAAGAACGATCGATGGAGAGGCAAACATCTTTTCCCAGCGACGGTGACGAGTCAGATTTTGAGGAAATGGCTTCAGATTTGAATTTTACAAAAATATTTAAATTTGAGAATAATAAACAGGTGCATAATCTATGGTAGACAGATATATCCTAAGGATTTAGAATGTCTTGTGAAAGATGAAGGAGGTGTAAACTTCAAAGACCTTTATTTGTCAGATGTGATAATTGATGTTTATTTAGCTTTTCTAGTAAACGAAAAAGAGATAAAAGCATCGGTTGATATCTTTACAGTGGAAGGATATTTAGTTAATTTCTTAGAATCAGATAATAATAGTTTCAAGACTGCTGCAAATTATTTTCCAAAATTTGGACTTTAGGAGAAGGATATTTTATTAATTTCGGTTTGTAAAAATGAACATTTTGTTTTGATAGTGGTGCTGAAAAAGTTCAATACTATACTATGCTTAAATAGTATAAGAAGTGATATAGTATATCGCAATGAAATTTTCTTCTTCATGGAAGTACTACAGTTCGTTCATCAACAAAAGCACATAAGTTTATCCGAAAATTGGAATCTCTACCGGCCAACAGATTTACCTGTTCAGTATAACTCATATGACTGTGACATCATTACCGGATCTTCCAAGGTTTTAGCATACCATCAATCTCGAGAAATCAACAATTACAGAATTCACATTAAAAAACAATTGACTGATTTATTTTACACTACAACTTCAAATTTCCGTACCTTTGCTTAGGATAAAAATATAGTAGAGAAAGGTACAGCAGGCTTTAAAGGAAACATTATCATAAAGGAAAACATCCAACTACCTCACCTAAGCAGAAAATCTCTGACGACATCATTACAATTTCTACAGTGTGTATCAGTTAATTATTGGGATGAGGATACGGCCGGTTTCTGTCATATTGGTGCAGCCAAGTGTTCCAATATTTTTGAAGAGATGATCTTGTGTATGAAATGCTATCATTGGTACCACCACAACTGCGTAGGTCTTCAACAAAAGCCCAAACATGCCAGGATTCATAAATATAATTAGTTAGTTTTAATACTCGCATAACGAATAAAATACATGTTATACCAGGAAATGTTAATATATTATAAATTACGAACCAGAAAGTTTATATTGCGTTTATTTTACTTCTTCAAATTTTCTAATGCCCAACAACAACAACAAAAATTAAAAATCATGATTAAATAGTTCCTTAGGGTAAATAGGAAGCAAGTTTTATAGTTTAGGTAGCTAATGAAAATTTTCAAAGATAAACCATTCCCTGGTGGCGTGCAACTCCTATTATGATATTCTGGTAGAGAGCATTTATACATAGTATAACAGATACCAAGTTTGAATATTTTTCCGACTGTAGGTTACTTTAGTAGCACGTTTTTAGTAATAATTGTCAAGAACAAACTATCCCTTAGAGAGGTGCTACTTCAATTATTTTTTGGTACCAGGCTATCATACATATACTGATTTCAGATATTAAGTTTGAACAGTTTCTGTCGGTAAATAGCTTTGGTAGCACGTTTTTATTAGAAACTGACAAATACAAACTACCCCTTAGAGGGGTGCTATTTCGATTATTTTTTGGTAGCAAGCACTTATATGTATAGTAACATCAGCTATCGATTTTGAATAGTTTCCGGCGGTAAATAGTTTTGGTAGCACATTTTTATTAGAAATTGACAAGAACAAACTACCCCTTAGAGGGGTGCTATTTTTTATTATTATTTTTTGGTAGCAAGCACTAATATGTATAGTAACATCATTTATCGATTTCGCATAGTTTTTGATGATAAATAGCTTTGGTAGCACATTTTGATTTTTGGTCAGCAAATTATTTTTACCCATATATTTATTCAGCCACGTTTCACTTATACCCAAAATATCATATTTATTGTTTACAACATTAAGGAAATCCGCAAAATTTAGCAATAGAGATCTAATATTTCAATTGGCTACATTTAAATAAGAATTTAATTGCTTGTTAGCAATTTCTTATAAACTATATATAAAAAACAATAAAAATACAAATAGCTATTTATCCCAGTAAAAAAAAGTTATTCGTAATTAATTTGAGATCCAAGCTTTAAAAGATATTTCTGATAGGAAATACAATTTTTACCAAACTGTAGTGGTTAGTAGAGATAGACTTTACATTACGTTTGTTACGAGTACCTAATTTAACACAATTAATACACATAAATCCTAGTCCTAGTCCTAGTCCTAGTCCTAGATCTACATGCTATATCTTAAAAAATGACAGAAATACCCTGCAGTCTCATCCAAAATGGGACACAGTGTACATTAATTAACGTCGGAATATCTTGTTTTTAATTTTCATACCTCTAAATTTTTTTTTCAATTTAAAATCAAGGGTTAATTTAGGTATTTCAAATAGAAAAGTACACTGTCAATTTCTGTTTCAAAAAATCTTTCCAACAAAGTACGACACTTAGCAAAGGAATCATTTCATTTAAAAAAATTAATAGGGTTAACTTAAACCCTTTCGGAGGGGTTGGACAAAACACTTCGTATAGTTTTCAATTCGCCAAAAAATCTTAATGGTTTGCATTTTTCTGAAATATTTCTTCGAGAGCGCTAGCGAATTTATTCTCAGTCTCCGAACAATATTTCCATTTTCGGCCTATAGTCTGATTGTACTCGAATAACCGTTATTCGATTATCATGCAAACAGGGAGAGAAAGGGCGTTTTAATTAAACAAATTAATTCGGAAAAATAACATATTCCAGGGGTCCAGACCTACGAGCCGCTCAGTTGGGGGGATACGGGATTAAATATTAAAATATTCCAAAAAAAATTCTCATAGCACAAAGTTCCCACGGATTATGCTTGACCCCGGCGAAGTTGCCAAATGTACACGACCTAATATAAACATTTCTTTTTCAGTTTAAAAATCTTTTAGGTTATGTAGTCTTAAAACTCGGACTTATGTGTAATAAATGACGTAATAAGTTTTGTGTTATAATGAATTTTCTTGTTGGAACCGAAAAAAAGATATATTTTTGTTTCTCCCGTCCCCATTGAACAGCGGAACACATCTCTGCTTTTAACGCTAAATATTAAGCAAGGTGGCAACGGTGCACAGATATCTGACAAAAAAACGACAATATGAGAATGTGAGCCGCATTGCCAAGCCCTCCACCTAAAATGTATTGATTTAGATTAGATTAACATTAAAAAGGTTCCCTAGTACCTAACGTTCGATTTCACGATAGAATTAAAAACACTGTCAAAAATCTAATTTAGAAATACCTACTTATGCTAAAAATGCTAAACAATTGTGAAATATTGAATCAAGGCCGAATTAATAAATCTTGAAAAAATTATAATTCCTATACCATTTGGCAACGTTGTCGCAGACCAAAACACAGACAGGCAAGGGAAAAGCGGGGTGAAGAGTCCGCTACCGTAAGTTAGCGAGTTGAGTGGGAAATTGTGTAGAAATTTATCGAAAATTTGTAAGTCGTTCTAAGTGTAATTTTACGTACCTTTGGTAGGGGCTTTTCCACACATACAGGCTGGCCAAATACGTTACTGATAACGAAAAACAAAGGGCTAGCGAAAGAAAACAATCGAAAATCGGCTTGAAATCGTGTTCCATTTTGACATTTACGTGTGTCACATGACTCAGAATAGTTAGGCTATTGGTTCGGGATTCGCGCATGCCCTCGTTTCTTTCGTTCGTCTCCTTTCGGTTCGTGTGTTGAAAATGGCCGCCCCTGCGAGTGGCAGTGTTTCCTTTGTTTAGAAACGCAAAATAATCGTGAAAAAGTGCTCGATAAAGTTCAAAAAGATGCCGAGCGCTTCGTTCACAGCTTCCAGATCCTATGTGCGTCGTTCTCGGAGGAAAACGGGCGCGAACCGGATCCCTACGCCTTCGAGAACCACAAATGGTAAGTCAATCGAATGGCAGACGGTAAAATTCCAAATTTATCGTTCGACCCCGATTTTTCCGGTCCTCAGGCGAGCGAGAGAAATCACGGGGTCGCACCTCGGAGTACTTTATTACAAAGACCCCATTTCGCCCCGATTGCATCGATTTTTTCAAGTTTTTTTTTGTGGGTGTTGTGCCACAAAGACCTGCCTAGTTTATTTGTCAGAGTGGAAATGTCATAGTTTTATAAATAAAACATTTCACATCCTACATTTATTACATTTTCGTTTTGATAAGGCTGTTATTGAGAGGTATATATTGCCAGATATCCTTTCATTATAAAATTAAACATTTATAAATTGGGTGGCAGGCTTTGTTCTAGCACCTCAGCTTATGTCCTATTTATTGATGTATGTTCTTCCCAGAAGTACCATTTATGTTAATGGTATTGTAACTTTAGGTCATACTTAAGGCATTTTCTAATTAATTATAAACGAATCATTAATCCTATATTACCCATTAGCCCCGAACATTTAATAATATTGGGGTACCTTGAGAAAATGCAAATTGAGAAGAAAAACTGGAACCACTTAACTTTCCTAGGTTTTTGTTGCTATTTAAGTTTCAAAAATGGCTACATAAGTAAATAAAGTTTATCTAACATATATTCACAATATCAATCTTAAATCAGGCATAAGATTCACATTCTCATAATATTGTCGCCTCCAGATATAATTATTTTTTTTTTTGGACAAAAACTTCTTTTTTACCTATCAGTAATAATATTATGTTATCACTTGCTATTTATATTGTTTTACAGGGTCAAGTATCGGCTATCATCATAAATTATAAATGTGTACATCTGTCGGGTGTTTGAGCATCACACCTAAACTGATTGATCCATTGCTAAATTGGAGTCAGCATTGCAAGACATTAATTTCTAGACTGAATAGTAACTGTGCTCTAGTCTACAGACTCAGATACAATTTATTCATTGATACCATTAAATTGTACTCTTGCATTCAGTCAATATTGAATTATGGAATTTTATTTTGGGGGTCATCTGTTGAGGTTATGGGTGTTTTTAGGGCACAGAAAAGCATCATTAGATGATTTTTTGGTGGTTTGGCAAGGACTAGCTGTAGGCCGTATTTTAAAAAACTTACTGCTTTTCGCCACAGCATTAGAGAAATAAACAGTGTTAAAATGTTTAAGGAGGAAACAATGAAATTCCTTCATGAATAATGTCTCTATAGTTTTAATATGTGGTAGATATTATTTATTTATGATTCTCTTTACAAACACTGAGCAGACAGTAATTACATATAAAGGCAGCAGCAAAAATTAAATTAAAACCCTAGAATGCTACAAAATACAATGAAAAACAAAATTAAAATAAATAAAAATATAACATGGTTTGTAATAAAAAGAATATATAGGATACCACTGTATCTATATTATACCTATATCTATTTTTAAGGGTCAGTCTTAGATCTGCAGAAGATATATTAAATAAATTCACATGAACTTGATTAAGGAACTGGTTCATAATTGCCATCACATTATTCATTGGAGACACATTGTGCTTTCTAACATAGAGATACCTGGCAAATCTTTTTTGAACTTGTTCAATTTGATCAATATGTGTTATTGTCGTAGGCATCCAGATATGTGATGCATATTCTCACCAAGGCATTATATAATCTTAT
This sequence comes from Anthonomus grandis grandis, assembly GCF_022605725.1. NCBI lineage: Eukaryota > Metazoa > Arthropoda > Insecta > Coleoptera > Curculionidae > Anthonomus > Anthonomus grandis. Next base: position 30,832,471 of record NC_065553.1, on the reverse strand, counting down.
TATAGGTGGTATTTCAAAGTTCTTGCTGTTTCTAATTATAAAACCCAATGATGAGCCTTTTGTATAATTTGTATTATGGTATGTAAATGCATTAGTTTTTTTAGCATATTTTAAATTTTATTACTCAATTTTAATTATGTTAAGTGTGAAAGTAAGCATTATATATATATATATATATATAATGCTATATATATATATATATATATATATATATATATATATTTTTATATATATTTTTGATCTTATTTATGTTTTTAAAATGTATCACAGACAACACTATTATTATTTTTAAACTATAGTACTAAATAAGGTGAAAATGTGCATAGCTCTGTTTTTTGGCCTCAGAATTACCGTAGGCATGGTTTTGTTCACAACATATACTGATTTTGCAATAACCATATGGCCTCATATTCACCATGTCACCTTCACATTATTGAAAATTCAATGTATTTGGAGTGGAAACTTTTATGAAAGATGTAGCTTCTCACAATCTTTTACCATGCGGGTGGTGCCAAGAGTTTCGGGTAGTAAATAATAAAACCAATTTCAAATAAAACTTTTGGAATTTCTACACATACATTTTCATAATATTTCCTTGAATTGTTCTTATAGGATTAGTTTCATCTCTATTGCCTGTTGTCAATTATAGTTTTACTACTCTCCCAATAAATCTTAGCTCAGTATGGAAAAACTATATAAATTTTTAAATGAAATCTCTAGATTTAAAAATTATCAGAACTTTTACCTGATCCAAATACACACTTTCAAGAATACAGTTAATAATCCCAAAGCCCACCATGTGCTTTTCATCCATCCTGTTCACCTTGTCTTTATAACAGTAAAAATGTTTATATACTGGTCTATTATATTACCTAATGTTCAGTGCATGAATGAAATGAATTGTGCTAAAGTAACTACTATGAACTTATTCTGCATATTTTTGTAAGGGGTTATTTGACATTTGCTTCCTTTATGTGCAATAAAAAAATATATTTTGCAAAGTCATATTTATTATTATAAATTTATCATTATAATAATTATATACAGAGGGTATATTCTGTCAAAATTGGGGGTATGACCATATTTAACTTTTTATCTCTGAGGCACTGTGCTATTCTGAGCTGCCAGCTTTTTTTATTTAAACTATGCAACTATAAAATTGGTGCACCTGATCTTGAGGGATTTAAACTTTTTTGTTCCTCCTATATGCACTAGAAAACACCTTCATTTGTATTTAGAAAATAGACCTACTAACTTAGCAAGAAATGCACCTTTACATTGAGCTTTCTCATGGTTTAATATTTTACACAGCAATAATGATATTGACCTGTTTAATGGTAGTATAGCTTCATTCAAAAGCAAAATTGATCCAATGATTATGACCTTAAATAACCAATAAGTATTTAGTTTTTAGTTTTTTTTTTTCAGTTTATTGGTTCTGTATTTACTTTTTATTTGTTAAGTATATGTTGTCTAATTATTAGGAATTTCCTGTTGGACAATGTTTGGTAAATCAGCAAGAATAAATAATAATAATAATAATCATCTTGATTAAGAAAATATGCATACAAAAGTTGCACATCATTTAGCAAAGATGACAAAGTTTGACTTAGGTTTACTAACTAAATTTAGTCAATAAATCTACAGTTAAAAAACTCTGTCAATGGGTAAAAAGGACAGTCGGGTAACATGGTCCTAAGAGCTTTGTTAAAAGTAAAAAAAAAAAAAAATCTTTTATTAATAGCACTAGGCTAGAATCAATTTCATACATAGGTTTAACTATATAACAATTTAAGTTTTAATATATTGCTTACATTCCCTTTTAAAGCTATTTATATTATTACAGCTCTTTACATAATCTGACAACTCATTGTATTGTTATAATCCTTTAAAATATAAACTATTTTGACCATCACCAGATGAATGTCACTACAAACTTACAGTTTTCTACTAAATGACTTGGAACCAAGTGGTGCAATATTTTATAAATAAATATCATTGTGTTGTGACAGTCTGTCTTACACTCAACACATTGGCACAGTTTAATATTTCTGTCCTCCTTATATAACGACTACAACCAAGAATAATTCTTAATGCCCTATTTTGTTTTTTTTTTGTAGTAAATCAATTTCGGAGTTATTCATTAAAAATAAGAGTTGAACAAAAGTAAAGATGAGGAGCAATGATTGTCTTGTATACAGTTAATTTGGCCCACACACTTAAATTTTTTGACACATGACTTAAAAGCTTGATTTTTTTCCTATTTTGTTTGTTATGTAGTAAAAATTGTCTGAGAAAGCTGGATTTTCATCAATTATACAACCCAAGTATTTAAACTTGTTGACATATTCTATAACTTGATTGCTAATTAACACATATGTACTATGTTTATATTAGTATATTTATTTTTTATAATCATGGATTTTGTCTTTTGAATGTTAAGCTGTAGACCATTGTTTTAACATTAATTAGATTAACCACTGATATGTTTTTAAGTTCAGTATTTAAAGTTTCTATTATTTCTGCCGCACTGTCCTCAATACAATAAATAATTGTGTCATCTGCAAAAAGTTGAATTTTACACTTATGAACTATCTTTACCATGTCATTTATGTACAAAATAAACAAAGTGGGGCCCAAGACTGTCCCCTGTGGTACACCATACACTGTTTCTTTGGTAGAAGAGAATTTTCCATTGAACTTGGTCACTTGTTGGCAGTCCCCAAACCATTTGAGGATAGGCTCACCCATGCCATACTTTTGTAGTTTCGGTAGTAGCAACTGTCTATCAATGGTTTCAAAAGCATGTTTGAAGTCCAACAAGACAAGCCTTATTAGTTTTTTATCATTCAATGGTTTTTTCCAATTGAAAACAACTGTTTGTAAGGCACTTCCATAAGAATTTTTTTTTACTGATACTTGCCTGGTATACACTAAGTATATTATTTTCTTCTATATAGTTTACAATTTGTTCATTCACACACATCTCGAGTAGCTTTTCATAAGGTGGGACCATGTTTATAGGTCGAATTTCCTCATATTTGTTTGTCCCACTAACATTCTCCATTGGGACAATAGTGGATAGCTTCCAGTTTTTTGGAAATATGTCAAACTCCAGACTTTGGTTAATTACATTTAGCATGTTCTCTCCAACTACTTCAAATTTACCTCATTTAAAGTCACTATAATATGATTTATTAGACAATCAGCTAAAGTATTTATAGGTATCTGTAAAATTTGATGGTCATACTATATCCATTAGTTTATGTTAAAAATTTTTTGAGTTCAGTTTGTAATTTCTGTATGTTATAGCTACATTATTACTTTTCTGATGACTAAGAGGTAAAAATACATTAATAATTAAATGGTCTGTAATTTTGGGAGTATGTTGCACTTTTTGCATTAAATCTTTATTATTTGTGAGGTCAATTTTTGTTGAAGATATAGGTCTTATTGGCAAACATAAATCTAGTTTAGTCTACTATATTTATGTTTTCTACATAAAGTAATAAATGCTTCCATACTGTCCTCTGTTGTTGTCACTTTTTGAACTTAGAATTTTTGTAATTTTATTTCACAACACTAAATATGGCATGAACAAACAACTACATAACTGATTTGCAGTGCTAGTGACAACACATCACTACTTTAGAACAAATAAATCTGTTCTAAATTTCTGAAGCTCCAAATTTAGTAGTTTTAAACAAAAACTAAAACAAATTTTGTTAATTGTTTTTGCTTCAAGGCTTTGCCAGTTTATAAATGAGTAAATAAATAAATCACTAAAATGCAAGGAAACACAAACATATATTATTATGTTTTTAATTATTGAAAATAGCTTTTGTTGACAGAACCATGTGAATCAACTTGCCCCGTCCAACCAAACCAAAATGCACCAGCTCCATCTGCCGCAGGGGGCTCTTCTCCTCCCACTCAAGGCACTCCGCCCCCTCCGCAAGGTGGTGGAGGATCTGGAGGGCCACCTTTAGGTGGACCACTAACTGCTCATCAGTCTCCCTATGACCTACGGAGGAAATCTCCACAGCACCATGGAGGTGCAGATGGGGCCGCTGGTGTTCCAGGGCCCAGTACTAGTGCTGCTACTGCTGGCGGGGCTCCTGCCAGTCCTCCATGTTCTAGTGGGGGAGCCACAGGAGGAGGATATACTTCAGTCATGCTGCCAGCTAGAAAGAGACCTAGAAGAACTTGTTCTGCATCTTATGAGAGTAAGGAATACCAATTGTTTTATTATTATTCTCTCTTTTTTTAATAAGAAACCAGAGAATAATTATTCTCTTAATAATTTTAAATCAAATCAAAATATGCTTTATCATAAAAATAAAATATTCTATGTAGTGTTGTAAAATGCTTGAGAATTTATTTTTCGAGAATGTTCCTCGAGCATGAACAAGCACGAACGAGAATTTTCAGCACATACAACCATAAATGAAAAAAAAGCAAAGGAAACATATTAGGAAAATATCTGAAATTAAAAATGTTTGTGTTTATTTATGTTCTATTTATTAAGTTAAACTTTCAAACAACCTATGTAGGAAGTCTCCTCCGAACTATCCTCTCCCTCCTCGCGCTCGCTTGATTTTAAATCACTCAGAATTTCCGTTAAATCAAATTCAGACTCGTCAGACTCAGAAGAATCATCTTCAATGGTATTAATTTCAGCCCCAAATTTGGTAGTAGAACGTTCACATTTTTGGGGAACGTTCGGATTCATGCTCATTCATGCTCTTGAGAATAAACGTCACGAAAAGTCGTGAACGTTCGCGAACGTTCACGAACGTTCTTTGAGAATAAACGGGCACGTTCCATTGCTCACAACACTAATTCTATGGGCAAAGCTAAATTTTAACAAATCTACAAAATTACTTTTGACAAATATGTATACAAATAATATTTGATACAAAAAAATTGCTGGAAAAAACATACAAACAATCAATACTTAAAAAGTAGTAATTTAATCTAATCTGTAATTATTAAAATACTCATCATGACAACCATTTGAAACTGATTTTCCAATTAATTTTCTAATAGTTTCATTCTTTTGAATGTTTTTGAATCCCGCAGGCAGCATATTACATATTTTCATAATTTTGAAAATTATTGAAGCATTATTGGCATATTTATTGACAGTGTTCTATATCTACCACACAGATCTATTGGCCTTGTGATCTGTGAGTTCTAATATCTCAATCTAATATTGAACTTGTGCATACTGTGCTATAAGGCAGTGCTTTTAGTCATTTCCATAAGGGTTAAGGTTATAATGTTTTACTTGATTTACAATGGGTGAGGATGGTTCAGATGATCGAATGGGCTAGGATATTCAGCTTACCTGTAAATCATGTAAGGACAATTGCTATTTTAAGGAAAAAAAGAAAAATGTCTTGTTTGGTTTCAAATGCCATAGGTGTAAAAAAGCTCTTTGTAAATCTTGTAGTGGTCTTTCTTCAAGTAAGGTTTATCATAAAAAAAGCTTTATTATTTTCAACAAAATAATAAAGCATATTTTGATTTGACTTGATTTGATATATTAAAACCCTTATTTGGCCCAGAAAGTAACCCTGTGGCACTTCCATGTTAACCAGCATTGGAAAAGATACTAAATCACCATTCTTAACAACTTTATGTCTTGGAGTCATTTATGATTTAAAGAATAAATTTGAATTTCTCCTGAAACTATTGCTATTAAGTTTTTTTAAGAGTAATACATGATTCACACAATCAAATAACACAGCTTTTGAGTAGTCTTATAAGTCTGCAGCTGCATATTCTTTATAATTAATTTAAAGTAAAGATATTCTAGAAAGGCAAAGATGTCATCATTGGTACTTTTTGATTTTTAAAACTTATATTGGCATGTATTCTTTTTCTATTATTTTTGATAAAGTAGGTAACAAAGATATAGGTCTAAAGTTTGGTGGGTTTGTATAGGATCCAATTTGGGACAATGACAATTTTTAATAAAACTTTTATGAATTTGGAAATGTGACCCTAGGATTTTTTTTAGCTTGTACAAATACCGCCGCGCATTACTTGCAATATGAGCTGCCCGACGAGGTTTTGCTCACTATCTTCAACTACCTCCTCGAGCAGGACTTGTGTCGCGTCAGCCAGGTGTGCAAACGATTTAATGTAATTGCTAATGACACAGAATTATGGAAGCGACTGTATCAAAACGTCTTCGAATATGACATGCCGCTCTTCAATCCTGCTCCATGCAGGTTTGAATTCATTAGCGCCGAGGAGTCAGATTTTGCAAATCCATGGAAGGAATCATTCAGGCAACTTTACAGGGGCATCCACGTTAAGTCTGATTATAAAGAGCACACCACCAAGGGGAGAAATTTAATGTTTTTCACCAGTGTACAGGTAAGTTTCTTTGGGGAAAAGAGGTGTTTGCGGTCCAATACTTTTCATAATATATATTAATTCATTTTTGCACTTGAGAACTGACAGCTTAAGTCAAAATCAAAAAGTAGCTTTATTTGTAACTAACAAAATAATGTGTACAAAGCCTTATCTCTTAATTTCTTAATTAGTCAATACACAAAGCATATTCATTATTCTTTTACTTTTAAGTTGCATATAAAATAATAAAGGGTAAACTTAAGTTAAAGCAATGTAGGACATATAAAGATTGAATCAAATAACATAAAAAACATTTGAACAAAACTACAAAAAAAAAGCATCATACATGCATTTAAACGTTTTAACTAATTGAGAGCGTCGTTAAAATATTCCTGCAAAGAATGTCAAAGTCAAAATATATGTACTTTATTTGCTAAGTTTACAAACTTGTGCTAAAAGCTTCCTAATCCTAGAATTTATAATACTAGTATTTATTTGGTTATACAGGATACAGGATAAAAAACAGAATACAGAATTGATTTTGATTGTACATAGAAGAATATTTTATATAATCAAAGAAAAAAACCAAAAAAGAAGAAAAGAAAAGGCAAGAACCAACATCAAACAAGAATAATAAAAAAAATCTGATCAACAGATATATAATTAATTTTAAATATTAAAATGAGTCCTTAAAACATTCTTCAGAAGAGATAAGTTGTTTACTTGACGAGTATCATAATACTAATAATACCAGTCATAACTGGTGCAGGATGGTGGACTTACAAACTTACATTTAAATAAATAAAATAGATAATGACAATTACAATTTCAAATCATCATTACGGACAGCAATACAACCACAAACAGAACAGAATAAAAACTGAAACTGAATCTAAAATAAGCCTATTCTAGATCTTTACTTAGTGCTTCATGCATGTCACCATCCTGAAAGAACACTCCCCTCTTCAAACACTTCGTTTCTGATGCAAATGTCACCCCAGCGCTACTTGTTTCCATGACCCGTTGCTCCCGTTGGTATGACACGATCAAGTCCAATGCCACCCTCCTGATGCCACATCATTCAAGTTTTAAGCAAAGTACGCCATGGTCCACACTGTCAAAAGCCTTGGATAGATCTAGAAGCATGGTTGTAGTCACCTTGCCATTATTTAAAGACACTAGCATTTGCTCCAAAGCCTGATAAATAGCCTGAACAGTCGATTTCTTTTTCTGAAAACCATTTTGTTTATCAGAGATTATATTGTAATGATCAAAGATCCAATCATCCTTGAACATATAACTCTTTCAAAGGTTTTACTTATATTCGAAAGGAGTGATACAGGACGATAGTTGTCAAACTTGTCACCCTAACCTTTTTTATAAATTGGCTTAATGAGAGCTTTTTTCAGTAAGTCTGGGTACCCCTTTTTCAAGTATTAAATTCAGTATATGGGTTAGTGGCGGGCTTATTAAGTCTGCCACCTCCCTCAGAATAGACACAGGAATGATATCATGTCCAACTGATTTCTTATTTTTTAGAGATTTTATTATTCTAATGACTTCATTTTTTGTAACAGGTTCCATAAAGATACTATTTTGATTAATCGGTATCTTTGAGAAATTTATCACCCAGACATGTGCAATATATGCAAATAATAATTTTTTTTTCTTTACCTATAAAAGCGCAAAATTCACCTTGACCTTCAATGCTACACTCTCCAGATTTTTTTAATGTCTTATATGCATATCCCTTAATATGCATGTCCCTCCATGCTCCTTTTTTTTACGTGCATAGTTAAATACTAAGTTAAAGTTATCAATTTTTAAGAAATCTACCTCACTTGGTCTTAACCAATGCTCTGTTAGACATAATATATGCTGTTCCTCAACTAAAGTATTTAAAAATAATTCGATTTCATTACATTTATTACGCACACATTGTATATTTTGATGCAATAAATTAAGGTTCTTATATTTATGAATCACCTGTTCTGGTTGCTGATAGTCAGAGAATCCCTCTTGACTGACCTCGTTTGAATGTGCAGAAAATGGTTTATGACAGTGCCATTTCCCCATAGTTCAGGATCCATTACCCTTTTCCTTCTCTCTTTTCGGTACTACAAGCTTAAAAGAGCCAATGTATTGTTGCTTCCTGGTCTTCATTTTGTAGCATTTTACCTCAATCCCAGTGTTGATTTTTACATGTTCTTGTACCTGTTCTTCTTCAACATCTGGTTTAAAAGCGGACACAAAGAGGTAGGCTTTGTTTTCAGCCATTCCTAAGGTAACATTTTCATTTTTACCAAAAATTGGGTTTGGCCTGTTTTGTCTGGGACCGCTGAATTTCTTCCGGTTCACGTGACCTTCCATTCATTTTCCTCATTTTCAATTTTCTCATCCTTTAAATTCTCAGATAAATTATCATTTCCAATTTCTAAAGTTCCTGGTTTCCCCCTTTGTTTGTTTTTATTTTGATCAGCTTTTGTAGATATGTTAAGCTCCACAATGTTAACAACAGTGTTGCCAACATTATCTTTTTTGACATTTTCATCGTTTGATCTAGTTTGATCCTGCTTCGCTGCCATTGAGCATGTAGCCGCGCCTTTAGAGTTTGTGTTGGTTTTGTTGGTAGCCCTGGCGTTTTTCTCAACATTGACGCTATTGACAGATGCCGCGATTTCCGCTGGTTTTTCTTTGTTTACATTTTTATTTTCCACTTTTTCCTGCAAGTACCTGACCTTTTCCCTCAATAGCTCGCGGTTTTCGTCCAAAAGTCTATTTTTCACTTGGAGTTCCTTGACTAGCAGCCTCAGGAGCTCGATTTCTTCAGCTGACTTTTCTGAGGTTATGTCATCTGGTTTTTGGTTGCACCAAATTAATCTTGTTGAATCGATTAATTTCGCCTTTGTAGCGTGATCTCGTTCAAGGCACGACTTATGAAATATATTTCCACAGTTTACACACTCAATAGAAGCGCTTTGCTTTGTTTTGTGGCACGTATAATACTTAATTTGGAGAGCGTTTTTAGCACCGTCCGTTTCGTTTGACACCATCTTATGTATGAGTGTTGCAGTTTCCAATATAAAGAGTGAGAAAACTGTTAAAATTCTTTCACTTACAAAAAGAGGTTTACAAGAGACTCTCAGACCAACACCACACAGATACCTTAAAGCTTTTTTCTGAATAGTAAAAATTATGTAAAGTAGTCCCTTGTAGCACAAACCCCAAAATGGCAACCCATAACGGATATGAGAGTCTATTAAGAAATAATAAACTGAACCTCCCCCCAACTCATGCCTGGCAACCCTGACTGCAAAAAAACCAGAAGAAAGTTTAGCAGCGAGGCCCAAAACGTGGTTGTCAACCCTTAAACTCTCATCAATGAAGAGGCCGAGAAATCGACAATAATCCCCACCATGTAGTGGGCTCTGCTCATCAAACAAAAAACCCTCTACATTACACTTAAAGCCCAGAACAAAAGTCTTATCAACATTGAATACAAGCTGATTGCAGATGCACCACTCTTTAATGTTGTGAAGGTCCTCTACTATGAGAGATCTGACTACTTTTTGATCTTTGTTATGCCACAGAATTGTAGTATCATCGGCAAACTGAACCACTAGTCCATGCACTGTTAGAGAGCTTAAGTCCTAAAGCACCTAAAACGCTTGCAGGCAGAAGTGACAGCAGACGTGAAGAGATAGAATAATATGATTTTGTTAATAATGGTTTCTTTAGTGTTTTTCGAAATTTCCTTGCAGTGTTGTTTTCTTAATGAGAAGGGAAGACGATTAAATAGTTTTTTCCATTGTAAATTATGGACTTTTTCACTTGCTCAGACCTCGGAATAGGTAGAGATAGCAAAAAAATCTGTCATGTATTATATGGCTGAGTAAAATACAGTTCCTCTCTGAACTTTTTGTGAACAAGGCACTCAGTCTCCAGAGTTAAAATACAATACAATGTTAGGACAGAGTGATTAAGGAACAGTGGCCAAACCCATTTTTTTGTCAGTTTTTTAGTTCGAATTTACGTCGAATTTTAGCACAACACATCGCACGCAGTGCCCGTTTTTGTAACAAGAATAGTGAGTGAAACAAGTATTCTGAACAAGACCCCCCAGAATGGAATACCATTATGAAGATGTGATTTGATTAGAGAGAAATATGCCATACTGCCCACTGCCAATCCCAGGTTGAATGATACAATTTGAAGAGCCTAGCAACCAGAAGAGAGTTTTCTGTTCGACTGAATCATGTGGTTTTCAAATTTTAAGGAATCACCAATGTACAGGACCAGGAACTTTGCAGTACCTTAATGGAAAAATGTTTTATTGTTTAAAGATATGTCACCTAAGTCGCACTTAAAGTTCAGAATATTAGTTTTGGAAATATTGAGCACGAAAATATTTAAGACTATTGGAATTACACCATTCATCCAGACACTGCATATCGCGCACAATTGCACACTTCAACTTTTGAGGATCCCTGTCATGCCACTGATGAAAGTGAAGTGACACTGAAGTGTCCACTAATGATCAATCGAGACAAATCGTTAATGTATATTAAGAATAGCAGGGGACCCAATACTGATCCCTGTGGGACACCAAAAGAAATATAGACAATTCAGAGGAACATGAATTATTAAAGAAAACTCTGCTTACTATCTGACAGGTAAGAGCAAAACCACTCCAGGGCGACTCCTTAGAAGCCATAAATTTCTAGCTTACATAACATGGTTGGATGTTGCACGCAATCGAAAGCTTTCGACATATCACAGAATGCCGAAGCTGCAATGTCATCTGTATTGAGCCTGAGATGCACCTCCCGAAGAAATCCAAACATAGCATCTCCTGTGTTTCTAGATTTTAGAAATCCAAACTAATGCGGATCAAACAGTTTATGCCTGTTAAGAAATGAAACGACTCTTACCTTAACTTTCCTAGCATAGGAACTAATGCTATAGAACAAAAATTGCAAGGTTCATTCAGATCACCTTCCTTGTAAATTGGAACAATTTTAGTCCTCTTAGGACAAGAAGAAAATAAGCCATTTGTAAAACATTAGACAACTTTTATTAACAAAATTATTAGAACTTATTGACTACATGAGCTAAACAAACTAAGGGTGGTGTAGGTAGTTTTAATGACACTTAATGGCCACCTGTCCCATTCCGACGAGTTTCTGCCCTTCATCTCGTTGAATATGGATTTAATTTCCCCAACATCAGTGGATAAAAAGAAAAAGGTTTCTGGTACAATTCAGAAAATGCTATGAGATTCTTTGAGAGATTAGCTGCCATGCAGCAGTAATATGCATTTAGATGATCAGCTTCTAAGAAACTAGGTACTGCAATGTGGCTGTCCTTACCCCGCAGATAATTGACAATCCTCCATGTTTCTTTTCATTTATTAGAGGCATTTTCAATTCTCGCTGAGTAATCAAAAACAATGTATATAGTTTTCTCCCAAAGGCAATCCCTATATAAATCCATTGGCATTGGAACATAGTACCAAAGAACTAGGGCATATACCAATATACCCAGCATAACCATATATTTGGGACTTATTGATAGGACTAGTTGATCAATGTCTCAAGGGGCAACCTCATATTGATAGTGTGTCAAAGAAAGTACACATTTTGACACATACATTTTTTCTGTTAAGAGGTTTTTTAAATAGGATCAATTTAGTTTAGCCATTATAAATATAAATCACTATTTCCATCTGTTTGGAGATATGGTATTTTGGTTTGGGGAGGACTCTATAACAATGCTTTATACTTATTACTTTACTTTATACTTTATTTAAGTTAAAAATCATTCAAAAATATATTCTTAAAATTATATTATATCTTAATATTATAAAATTATGTATATAAGGTTCATGTATGTGTTTACCATTTTTTAATTACATACATGAATATTCAAATATGCGAACTCACAACACAAGAATCCTAAAATGATAAACAGATTTTACTTCCCCTTAGTAATAATAATTTGAATTCTAACTACATTAATTATATTGGTCCAAAAACATCTAATATATTACCTATAGAAATCGGAGGCTATAAAAACATAAATCAATTCAAAAAGCATAATATAGTATAAGGTGTATTTAAATTTTAAATAAATATACAAACCTAAATAGAGTATGTCAAACAGGTGGGTGCATGCAATAATGGGTTTTCTATATTTTCATCACAACTTGACAAACTTGATGAATTTAAAATCATGATGCTTTATGTTTTGTTTATCATATAACATCTTATTACTGCAACCAGTCTCAGTAAATATTTATCATTTACCATGTTTTTTCTTAAACTTAATTGAATATTAACCTTATGGTACCCCTACACAGGTTGTAAACTTACCTTTATCTCAGGTGTAAACAATAAAATAAAATACTTAATTAATCGTGGTTCGGTCGGTAAATCTAAGAAAGGTGGAAAACGATTCAATAAAACACCGTTAATTTTACTTAAAATTTATCATGCAATGGGCCCAAAAAGGATGAAAAAAACCAACCTACAGTTATATGCCGATAACAACAACAGTTCACATTAAAAACTAGTACCAGCCGCATAAAACCCAACAAGAGTCCCTATTCAAAAACGGACCCTTTTAAAAATGTTCCAATAGCGCTTTTCCTTTTATTCGACAGTTCGACTTTATTCACTCCACAACAGGAATTATCCAAACATATGCAGAGACTTCACTTTAAACTTTAAATAATTCACCGACGGTGAACACTCACTCAATCGGCCGCCAAAATCTTCAATATCTGCCTCTCTCCTCTCTCCCACTGGTTCATCACTGACGCGTGTTGGCTGATTGAGTCAACAAGCTACTTTTTTCCGAAAGAAAGGAAAAGAATTTTGGCAAACAGCTAAGAAATTAAAATTAACTAACAAGAATATTAATCATGATCTGCCACGAAATTCGACTAGTGACAGGTCTTTTAACCGGTCACTGGCACTTAAGAAGCCATCTCCATACTATCGGTATTGAGGACAACCCGGAATGCCGATGGTGCTGTGAGGAGGATGAAACCGTTGACCATGTAGTCGGGGAGTGCCCAGCACTCACGCGCCCAGGTTCAAATACTTGGGTAACACTTTCAGTGTACCAAGTGACTTTAAGTCCTTCAGACCAGAGAGCGTTATCGGTTTCTCTAAAGCCATTGGGCTCTGGTAACCCCCGATGGGGCATGACCGGTCCATCAGGAGACTTATATGCACAACTGCCTTGGCAGCCCACTGTTTCGACAATTTAATGCAATTCGACAATTCATGATCTGCCACCTCATCTTAAAAACCCTTATGAAATAAATAACATTTTTTTATCAAGTTTTGTGACAGTAGTCTATATACTCTGAGGGTTGGGGTAGAAAATGAGACACACTGTGTGGGCTTGACTTTAGGATGTTTATTGAGTTGCCTGTTAGTTAGTGTAGTTGTTGCCAAGTATGGTGTCTACATGACAACTGCCTAAGTACATTTTATTGTTGTGCCAATACAATAGGTAATTAGATCGAACTGCTGAGTCGCGGTTTCCATTCACGTACCCCTTTGGACGCCATGCTGCTTTTATACTGAGTGTCTTTGAAATAGGTGGTCTGTCATCACACAGCCCCTTTTTGAAAAAAAAACGTCGGCCTCGACGTTTGCAGAGCACATGTCGTTTGCTAGCGCTGTGTCTTGGATCCCGGTGACTGGCACCTGTAACAAAATAAAAGAGCAGCAGTATATTCTTTTTTACATAACAAAACATTAAACATCAAATATACAATAGTATAAAAATAATATTTATAATAAATTATTTGTTTACTTATATCTAGTTTGATTTTTTCGTACAGTTTGGGTAGCCACGGACAGCTGCGATGCGCCTAACGAAATCCCGGTCATTTCATTATTCGCTTCAAATTCCGCCTGTGTTACCTTTTACCTTTCTTAATTTCTTAACTTTTCTATACTTAAGACAAGCCCAAGATATAAAAATCAATAACAAAAATAGTAATACTATAGTACTTATATCATTTAATACAATGCTGAAGTCGTTAATTGCAGCATCTGACACTGGAATATATCCTAAACCTAGCAAATAATACATATTGGGGCCCCGACATCTGTTGAGAAAATGAATTTCTATCTTTCTAATAAACATGATAATACAGGTCGAAGTTTTGATTTTACACTTATAAACTTGACGACTGAAAGACTCATAAACCAAATAAATACCAAAGCTGTTGGGGAGGATGGAATTTCTGGTAGAGATCTTAAAATATGCCTTCCATACATAATAGGTCCTTTAGCAAATATAATAAATACATGTCTATTGCAGGGTGTATTTCCGGATATTTGGAAGAAGAGCATAGTTAGTCCGATTCCATAAACTGCATAACTAGCTAGTCTTGACGATCTTAGACCTATCAGCATACTACCGGCTATGTCAAAAGTTTTTGAAAAATTCATCAACAAACAAATTAGTGACTTCTCAGAAAAATTTAAAATAATTCCAAGCTGTCAGTCGGACTTTAGAAAGCAGTTTAGTACGTCATCGTGTTTGGTCAAAACCCTTAACGACATTAAACATAATGAGGACGAAAAGTCTCCAACACTTCTTACAATGCTAGACTTAAGTAAAGCATTTGACACCTTGGATGACAAAATGATGCTTGCGAAACTGCAGTACTATAATTTTTCCAAATCCATAATAAATTTTTTTCAAAGTTCTTGCTTAATAGAGCGTGTTATGTGTCAATTGCAACCGAATCCGGGGTAAACAAATCAAAGTACAAACCAATAACAAAAGGCGTCCCCAATTTTGGATCCGTTCCCAAAAGGATCAATTCTATCTCCACTTTTATTTTCTATTTATGTACCAGACATGCATAGCTGTCGCAACTTTATATGTCAATTAACCGTGAAGATCTGACAGACTGTAATCTTAGAATAAATCAAGATTTAACGAGAATATTTAATTATGCCAATAATCATAATCTTAACATCAATGCTAGGAAATCCCAGGCAATTCTTATAAACCAAAGTAAACAAGCAAGGGAGTACCTAAAAAATAATATGTCAATTATCTTAAATAACGAACCCATTCCTTTTAAATCTGAAGTAAAAAACCTGGGCATAATTATTGACGAAACAACAAAATTTGAAACACACATCAATAATAAATTAAAAGCCGCCTAAAAAATGTATATCATCTAAAAAACTGTCTACCCTTAAAAATTAAATACTTCCTTTGTGATACTCTAATTTTATCATTATTTGATTATGGAGATGTGGTATACTATGACTCTATAACAAGTTTATATAAAAAAAAATCAGACATTACAAAACAAATGCATGAGATTTTCTTTTAACATCCCCAATACAGATTATATAAATCCACATCTAAATAATAACAAAATTTTAACCATGGAGAACAGAAGAAAGCTTCATATGTACTGCTTTGTCTTTGTCTAGAATAATCAAGACTGGGAAACCGGAGTATCTGCATGACTGTTTAATGCCACTGCCACACGCTGCTCATGAAACTAGAAACATTAATTTATATAGAGTTCCTCTTCACCAGACGACAAACTTTCAAAAATCATTTACCTACAGGGCGTGTAAGATTTGGAATGACCTTCCAAATACAATTAAAACTTTTACATTAAATATTTATTGCTTAATACTCCTGCAGACTCAACTATAGGCTCGCAACTAACTAATATGTACATAAATTTTTGTTTTACTCTTGTCTTTGGTTTTTCTTCTCTTTGTCTTTTTAACAATAGAGGTGCACGCATTCGCTTTTTGACCTAAAATACATACAAGTAAACATTATCAAAAATTGTCTGGACCGTCCATCATCTGTCTCCCGCCATTCGTCGTTTCCTCCGTCTCCCTCTAGCTTCAGACTTATAATTAATTATTATGGAAAAATTATATTATAAATAAAAATTTATTAAAATATTAATTACTTATATTGATTCTTAGCACACACTCGGGCGAATCTGTTGTTATTCTTTCTGTAATAATTTATTTAGTTTGATGATTTTTTTTGTGTTGAAAAAAAAGTTTCCTTATTAATTAACTTTTAAGTTGACGGATTTGTCCCACTCTTGGCTTCTTTTGTCAGTAGCTAAAGAGTATCGGTTGTTGAAAATCGCGGGACAGACCTTTTTGCCGCGAGAGGATGTAATTTAAAATATTAAATATATTATCTTTATTTTGTTTCTAGGGATGTATTGACTCTTTATGGCAAATAAACTACTTTTGATTTGATTTGATTTTGTATTTCTAGGAACCCTTCAATGGCGCGCGGTCTGGTTAAGCGAAAGTTTGCCTTATACAAAATATTTATGGGTAATAACTTTATTGGCCCATTACAAGGTTCATACCATCAAACCACTCACCCTTACAAAATCCTACTAAAAGGGTCAGAAGCTTCCCCAACTTTGCAGTCAGAACACATCTATCTTTTTCCAATAGCATTGACACAATTGTTTCCTGGACACCCACTATGCTTGGGTTTATAAAAAAGTCATCAGAGTACATCTGATTCTATGAGTATTTCTGTTATTAGATTACTGTGCTGTACTTTAGTAAGGCCATTGCTAGAATACTGTTCTTCAGTCTGGAGCCCTCAATTGCTTGTCATATAACCAGCCTGGAATGGATGCAAGGGTGATTTCTTAGATATTTAGCCTACAAACCTGATTCAACTGAACCAATATTTGCAAAATTATTTTCAGTTCGCACATAGTCATAAGAATCAGGAGAGATCAGACAGATCTTAAATTGTTTTACAAACTAATTAATTATATGGTTGATCGCCCCACATTAATTTCTTCAATGCGGCTTTGCATCTTCCAAGAAATACAAGGTCTGTAACTATGTTTCATCAACCCTTTAGAAGAACCAATGTTGGGTTTATTTAATTTATTCCAAGGGTGTCATGAATGGAAACTCATATGCCGATGAAACTCGCTTAACTTTAAATGTCTCACCAACAATCGACTTTAAGAAATAACTTAAAAACACATGTCTGGTGAAAATATAAAGAGTAATTTATTTCAGGAGTGGAACAACAATAATATTTTTATTCACAATACATATTATTTGAATTTAAATATTTCCTTTGCTTTAGGGCGCTTTGGACTATGCAGATGAACGGAGTGGTACCGGTAGCTCAGGAGGTCTACAACTCACGGGGCAGTGCAGTGACAGCCACTCGCCAGGAGGCGTTAACAAAAATCAAATGGGCTCGCTAATCTTCTTGCATCCTGGAAATTATCGCGGCGAGTTTTTAGTTATTGATTCTGATATAGCTTTAATTGGTAAGAAAAAGAAATACACTATTTATTCATTTTAAGCCAAGAATCTCGGTTTAACATGAAATTCTAAAGGTGCCGCTTCCGGTAACGTGGCGGAATCGGTGATCCTAGAACGAGAGTCCGAATCTACCGTAATGTTCGTGGAGGGCGCTAAAAACGCTTACGCCGGTCATTTGACGTTAAAATTCTCGCCGGATGTGACGTCGACGGTACCTCATCACAAACATTACTGTCTCGAGGTGGGTGAGAATTGCAGCCCCACTATTGACCACTGTATTATTAGGAGTACTTCAGTTGGTATGTAAATCTTTGTCTTTTTATTTCTTTCTTTATTCCCTTTTCAAAGTGTTTTTATATCGAGTGTCAATTTGAAAATTTCCCACCCTTAATAATTTTCTTGCAGTTAAAAATAAACATCGTTTTTCCCCAGAATGGAAAGAAAAACGAATATTTTGGATCATGCCTAAGGCTTGACCCCCTGATGAGATTACACTGCGTTTTTCGTGGTCACGAACATTAAAATTTATGTTAATTCAACCCAGTCTCTTCCTTATTCAAGCACACTCTGGCAACAAGGCCCGATCGGCGCGCCGGGTCCACGTTGTCGAGGCGCTACGACTGAGCGCGTTTTAGTACCTTCTCTTTAATGAGTCGTCGACAATTTATTGGAGGGGTCAAGCCTTAGGCATGATCCAAAATATTCGTTTTTTTTCCATTCTGGGGAAAAACGATGTTTATTTTGGTTCAGTGCCGTCGGCTTGACCCCCTGATGAGAAGTGTTTGGGTTCTGACGACGTGGGATGATGCGTACTGTGAAGTTAAGAATGTTCTACGAAAAATATTGAATATTTCTGCTTTAACATGTAATTTATTTAGGTAATTGACAAATGTATAGTAAAAATTAAGATATGGTTACAAAAACATTATCAATTAAATCCAATTTTGTGGTTGGTGCCCCAGCCTTATCAATTTCTTTGAAATAGTGTTTGAAAAAATTTTGACTACCTTTGCCAATTTCCATTTTTCAGAATAGTATCTAAAGGTATATCATTATTCCATCTTGCTGATGCCACAGCTGATCGAATACTTCCTGGAGGGAAATGTTTTCCAGAATCCTTAAACGCAGTTTTAATCCATCCAGCTATTATATTTCTTGAAGCGGATGTCACCTTTCCCCTTGAAGTAATAAATAAGCTATTTAAGTTCGGTACAGCTTTTCTTCTCACTTGGGATAATGAAATAAGCTGTTTTATCCAAAAAACAGGGTCAAGTGCTGAATCTGAAGTTTTAGATAGTTTCCATCCCGATTGGCGGTGAGTGTTCTTATCCGTTTTTGATCCATAATCTGGCCACAGGAGAATGGCGTTGTTGTCTTCAACCATAGAGTTTGCATCAATCTTCAGTAGAGTGAGGTCATAAATTCTGCGTCCCGATGCTAAAAGTAGACACTTGCAAATCTATGTTTTCTTTTGTCATCCATTCAATCAGAGTATTTACGTTCCAGATTATCTTCTTTTGTGGTTGAGGTTTCGATAGTCCTATTGCTTTAATCATGCATTTTATTAAAGGGTTACTCCCTATTACTTCGCTTGATAGTGGGTTGGAGAAAGTCAAAACAACTGATTTATGTAATTTTATAGTAGATGTGTATTTTTCTTTATTTAAATAGGCAAGATATCGAGCCACTTGTTCCGGCAATGGGTTGTTAGGAGAAATACCACATTTATGTGTCCAAGATAGCCATCCTTTCCAGGGTGCTGAGTAGGTTTTTAATGAAGACGATCTCCAGGAATTATGTAATAAGTTAATATCTTCCTGATTCCAGTTTTCTACAAGCCTTGACCACCCAGTATTTTCCAAGCCGCCAAATTTAATAGGTGCGACTTCGGAAGTGGCGTTAACGTTACTGCATCTACTAGGTGACGATGTAGATTTTGAATGGAAATCGGCGGGGCAATTGCTCGAGATAATAGATCCGCTCTCCAGAAAGGTCGGTCCCATTTCGGAGCAATCAGTATGTATGTCCCCTTTGCTTGATTTAAGTGACTGAGTACTTGTGGAATCAGGCAAGGAGGAGGAAAAATCCAAGCTAGTTGGTAAGACCACCTCTGACTGAATGCGTGTGTGAAAACTGCTGAGGTGTCTTTCTTATCCCTGGTCACATAACTCTTTACCACCTTCGATTGTTTTGATGCAAACAGGTCTATTTCCGGTGTGCCCCATGTTTTGAACAGTTTCCTTGTTACTGTTTTTGATAGGTGCCAATCGGGAACGCATTTCTGACGGGATAAACTGTCTGCGATTGAGTTGTATTGGCCGGGAATAAAATGGGCCACAAGCGATATTTTCCATTCGTCCGTGAGGGACAGTAGTTGTCGTAAGATCCAGGAGAGCTTTTGATCTTGTACCTCCCTGATTCCGAATGTAAGATATTACTGTTCGGTTGTCCGATTGAAGAACCAACGTTTTTCCTGTTAAACATCTCTTCTGGAGGGCGACCGATTTGTAAACCGCGGATAATTCCTTTTTGTTGATGTGCCAATCCTTTTTAGAGTCTGTCCAACTTCCCTTTAATCGTTTGTTCCCTATTTGAGCTCCCCAGCCTTGGTCTGACGCATCGGTTGTCATAAAGGATCGATGGTTTGTTTTGAAACAATGGGGCCACTGAATCCAAGTGAATTTTCCACTAGAGACATTCCTCCAGAGCAATTTTTGGCACTAAAAAAGTTTTCTTTGGTTTAGATTCCGGAAGGAGGGAACCTGCTCTTTGAAGATTTCTGCTTCGAAGGCGTCCCAGTGGTATCGCCATGGCAGCGAATTTTAGTCTCCCCAATAGCCTTTTTGCTGTTATCCAATTCCATTGGCCTGTTTGTGAAATTTTGGACAGGTCCTGATGGATGGACATCTTTTTCTCCGCCGGAAGAGCTATGACGCAACGATCTGTATTCCATATTAATCCCAAGAATTCGATTTCCATCTGGGGATGATTTGAGGATTTTTCTTCGTTGATTAACCATCCTAATTTGGTAAGCATTGTCTTTGTCGTTTGAATGTGTGGTCGGAGTATTTCGGGTTTTTGATTCGCTATGAGGAAATCATCGAGGTAAACTATTATCCTTATGCTCATTTCTCTTAGCCGATTGGTTATCCAGTTGGTTAGTTTTGCAAACGTTATGGGTGCTGTTGAGAGCCCGAACGGCATACATGTCATTTGAAAGGGTCTACCTTCGAAAATCATCGATAAAAATTTTCGATGTTGCGAATTTACAGGGATATGGAAATAAGCCTGATGTAAATCGATTTTTTCCATGAAGTCTCCTTTTTGCAAGAATTGGGGTATTTTCAAGTGACTGATAAGTCGAAACTTTTTTGGGGAAAGGTATTGGTTTAAGCCCTTTAGGTTGAATATTGGTCGCAGGTTTCCATTCGACTTTTTCCTTGGGAACATTTTTGACAGAAATCCTGACGAGTGGAAAGATGGTTCTAATATCCCCTGTTCTACCATTTGTTTTATTTCGTTTTTAATGCCATGTGTCTGAAACGATTTGTAATTTATTTTTAGTCGCATTAGTAGAGGCTTTTTCACGAAAGGTAATTTGTAACCTTTCAAAATATTTTGGATGTATTCCGGAGCATTGGCTAGTTCTGAAATGGGGAGCCGTTTTTCTGTACGACTTGTGAACTCCTGAAATGCTGCTGCGTTTTCCGGTAGCACTTTTGGAATTTTTCAATAAGCCTCTACCCGTTTGCGTTTTGGTCTTCAAAATTCCTCTTGGTTTAAAATCTGTCCTTGATGAGGACGTTTCCGGTTTGTATGCTCTAGAGGTAGAAGCTTCTGTAAAGGGACGAAAAAACTGACCTTGTTGCTTATAAAATTCAGAAAAGGCCTGCTCTTCAAATAAATGAGTATCTGAAGGAGGGATTGTTTCCAATAATGATGCTACATAGTCATTTTTGGGTTTAAAAACTTTTCTTCTTTGATCTATTATTTAAGCGCGACGTCCACACACATATTGAATAAGATCATCAGAAGTTTCCCTGAAATCCGTGGCGTCCGGATATTTCTTAGTAATGCCACTTATCTTGTTTAAAAATGCTTCTCTTTGAAGGAGCAATCCATGAAGAATGGTTCCTAGGCAGGAATCCATTCGTGTTAGATGGTCCTGGTGCTGGTTTAGAAAAGGTTTCGATGGTAGTTGTGGATTTGCCTTTAAAGAGGTGAACACACGTGAAGCCTGTAATTTTTTATGGACCTCCGAGTACCTAATTTTGTTAAAGGACATTGTGCCTAGTCTTTGACAGTCTCTACCCTGTTGTAAAATAATATGTTTTGCTAAGGGGATTGGCTTTGATTGATCTTCCATCTCAGCTAATAGAGCTGGAGGAGCCCAAGGTCTTTCTTTCTCTTCTTCGGCCGAGTCACGTTCCCAGACTAAATCTGATTCTTCACCTTCAGTATGGTTTTCCGCCCTACTCTCAACTTTTTCCTGAGGTTTAATCTTTCTAATATTGCCGACATCATATTTTCCATCTTGTCCAATCGTTTCTCTGTTTCTGTCGGTGTTGCTTTCTGTCGGTGGTCTTGTTTCTTTTGGTTTTTCCTTGGACCCTCTTCTAGACGTGCTGCTCTCACTCTCCGACACTTCATTTCCCATCGCTTTATTGGCCTCTTTTCTGGATAGCATTAACGGCTTTAAATACCGAATGGCTGCAAGTATGAGGTCATTTTGAGCGGCTGATCCCCTAACTTTGTGAGCTACGTTAGAGGATCCTACAACCAGTCCTACGCAGAAAGCCCAGTCTAACATCTTTATTTTCATTTCTCTTAAAGATAATAATAATAAATAATCTCTTTATTTTAGGAAAATATACAACATAATACTTGCCTAAGACTAGACACACAATTACTTTTAAAAAGTTGTGCGTGTGTCTATATACTCATCAATTAATAAATATACATATAAGCAGAAAATGCTTTTTATTTGTCGTTGGTCGGAACAATAGAAAATGAGAAAAGAACAAGCAATTCTACGTACATACCTATTGTGATAAAATATTATAAATAATCTATATTACTGTCAAAAGTATATCTTTTTGAAGGTTTAGTAGCCATGAATTAACTTTCCGTTTAATTTTAGAGAATGGTTTATTTCTTAGTTCCTGAGGCAATTGATTGTATATTTTGGGAGCTAAGAAGACTATACTTTTCTGAACTGCAGTATAATGCACTGGAGTTGATAAGATCATTGATTTACTTTGTGCAAATCTAGTTGCAATTGAGTGGGTTGATGTATTAATGTTAATTTTCTGGTTACTAAGGAGTCTAATCATTGATTTTAAATATAATTTAGTAATGGTAAGTAATTTAGATTCCTGGAATAGTAACTCGGTATGATGCATTATATTTTTTAAAAGAGATATCTTTATAATTTTTTTTTGGGTAATTTCAAGAGGATTCAAGAAAGTTTTACTGGCGGCTCCCCAGATACAAATTCCATAGTTAATAATTGATTCTACTAAACCTTTGTAAATATTTAGTATTGTTTTACGTGACAAACATTGTCTTAATATATAGAATTTATACATAAGTTTTCTAAGTTTACCACAGATATATTGCACATGTATCTCCCATTTTAGATGCCTATCAAAGTAGACACCCAAATATTTAATTTCGTCCACTGCACTAATCCGCACACAATTACAAGTTTTTATATTCCTACAATCATTGTCGTGAATTTTAATAGTCTCAAGGTCATAAGGTAATCCTGCTTTTGTCATGGAGTGACACATGAAATGAGTCTTATCAATATTAAGAGATAATAAACTAAAATCCAGCCATTTTTTAACCTCAACAAGAGCTTGTTCGGCCTTTTGAAACACTTCATCCCACGTGCCACCCCCAACCATGAGAGCTGTATCATCAGCGTAACAGACAACTTGCACACTTGTTATTACCGAAAATATACTATCCATATAGAGAGTGAACAATATTGGACCAAGGACCGTGCCCTGTGGCACACCACACCTCACTGGAATTTTACTACTGTGAATCTCGCCTATCTTAACTTGCTGGTAACGATTTTCAAGAAATGATTTTAATAAATTTAATGGTATTCCTCTTATACCTTTAGCTTCTAAGCGTTCCATCAAGATGTGGTGCGGCACAGTATCAAAGGCCTTAGCCAGGTCCAGGAAGACTGTCATACATTTTGTATTGGTGGTAAAAGCATTTATTATGTCGTCAGCTACCCTGACTAAAGCATCCTCAGTTCCCATTCCCGTCTTAAAACCATATTGATTTGCATTAAGTAGGTTATTTTTATCAATATAATTACATAATCTCAATTTAATACATTTTTCTACAACTTTACTTATGTTGTTGGTGAGAGCTATGGGTCTATAATTTTTTAACTCATCCCTTAGGCCTGATTTATGAAGTGGTATTACGATTGTATTTTTTAAAATTTCAGGGTAAACTCCAGACCCAAAGATAGTATTTACCAGATGTAAAAGAGGCACTATCAAGTATCTGTTATAATTCTTAATAAAATTATTAGATATGCCATCATCAACATTTGAATCACTATTTCCCAAAGATCCAATTATAGTAATAAGTTCACTTTCGACAATAGGTTTAAGAAAAAAACTACTTTTACAGTTTTTTTGAAGATTAATAACATAGTTTTGAGGTTTTTTTATTTTAGCGGCTAGTGTTTGCCCCACCGTACTAAAGTATTTATTAAATTTCTCTGATATTTTTTGATCTGTTGTTACCAAACCTGACTCTCCCATTACACTAGTTACTTTCGGCTTAGCTGAGTTTTGATTAGTGACATATTTTATGTTATTCCACAACTCTTTTGGGTTTTGTTTACATGTTTCAAAAATTTGCCTAAAATATACAGCTTTAGCTTTACTCAGTATTTTTGTCAAAATTTTTCTGTAATTTACAAACATTTCCTTGGCATTTAAATTATTTGGGTTTAAAGCTGATATCTTTTTTAACCTATCTCTTTCTCTTATACACCTTAATAAATTACCCGTCAACCAAGATTTCTTCTTTCTATATTTACATTTAATATAAGATTCTTTTGTAGATAAACTAATGTATGATTTTAATTTTTCAATAAATAAGTGGGCACATTTACTTGGTTCTTTTTCTTCAAGAATACTTCCCCAGTTTTCTGATCGAAGAAATACATTTAATTTTTGATCATCAAGTTTTTTTATATATTTATTTACACTAGAGTTTTTTTCTTTTAAAATGATATTTAGCAAAATAGGGAAGTGGTATGAATGTCCACCTCTGAGAATACTCCCATTAGTTTTTTTTTATGTTGTTATAAAATAATGATCTAAACATGAATTATGTGGCCAATCTACTCTAGTAAAGTCATTTATTTTGCTTCTAAAGTCTAGAGATGAAAACAAATTTAAATAAAGGCACTTATGCAATATGTTTTCGTTTTTTCCCTTTATATCAATATTTGTCACACAAAAGATTTCTGTCTCCAGTTTTGGAGTTAAATTATTGTAAAATATTTTAAGACTTTGAATTAAATCATATTGTCTTGTGTCGTGACATCGATATATTCCGGTAATGCCTATTTCACACGAATTTTTATTCAAAATTGCCCGAAGAAATTTACAGTTATTAATCTCTACAGTTTCAACAGCTTTTAACAATGCCGATTTAATATAAAAAGCAAAGCCATCATTTTTATTAGTTGTACTTTCATTATAACAGAAAATATAACCCGGTATATTTAGGTTATTTTTTTATCTTTTAAGCCAAAGGTTTCGGAAAGTGCAATTACATCAAAATTTTTGTATAGATATGCTAAATATGCCAACAAATTATCAAAATTTTTACTTAAGCTCCTAACATTAAAGTGGATAACATTTAAATCTCTATTCTCATAATTAAAGAAATTTGTCTCATCTATACTATCAATAACGTTAGTTATATATTCTTGAACATCATCGCAGATTGTGTTAAGCGCCATTTATGAAAAAGAAATATAGACTACTGTACTTATTTTTGACTACTCCTAATTTAAAACTATCTTATTTATTCACTTACATTTTTCACAATATCTTGCAAATGATACCTATTATGTATCTTTATTGCGTCTTCCCCCTGCTTGCGCCGTGCAAACACTTGACGATTTTTGCTCCAGACAAAATCAAACCCTATCCCTTTTAGTTTAGATGCCTCACGTAGAAGATTCAGAGTCATAAATGTTAGCTCCTCATTAATATAAATGTTTCGTATATTTGGAATGCCGCACGCTTCTCCAGTAATTTTTCCTTTTGTCGATCTTTTTTTGAGCAAATCAGTTTTATTCTTTTCACTAGCGAATGTAGCAACCACTATTGGTTTATCTGATTTGGTGTTTTGTATTTTGATTTCAGTGATATCTGCATTTTTAATACCTTCGTCGATATGTCTTAATACGGTCAATGTTTTGGCCTCGATTTGTTCTTGCTTTTCATGTTTATCATGGCAGATACCAGAAATTATCACGTTACTTTTTATTTTTTGATACTCCATGGTATTTATTACAGCAGTGACAGACTCGGTTACGCACCCTCTCTGTTTCAAAAAGCTCGTTAATGTAGTCTAGCGAGCCTTTCATTTCTCGGATTTCCTGCTTCAGTTCTTTTACCATGGATATGAGTTCTGCAAGATCTTTTCTATCCGCCTCTCCTTTTTTTTCTTGTTGATGGTCGTCTTTGTTCTTTTTATTTGTTATATTTTTTCCTGAGGTAGAAGCTGAATTTTGCACCTCCTTTTCCTTGCTGTCATTACACTGTTGACAGACCCAGTCCTTCTTCTGTGCAAGGAGTACTTTGGCTTGCACTTCGCTAACATTTGCACATTGGAGGTGAAGATAAACTTTACACAACCCACATTGTATTTTGTACACACTTTTTGAAATGCTCTTATTACATAAACTACAAGTGATAACCGGTGCCATACCTTCTATGGTTCTACTTTTTTATTTCCACAAATCCAACCCCACACTAGGTCTATATGTCATCCAATCACTATTTCAACCAAACCAACAAAACAAAAATTAGTAACTCAAACATGAATTTGGAACGCAGCAAAGACATCGGAATGTAAATAACGTGTTATCGCCACAGATGTCTCGGATATGTAATTCGATTTGGGGTTAAAGGCTCGGGCCATTCCAATTGTAGGTATGGCGAACCTAATTCCATTTAAAACCTGGTTGTCCGGAATTTCCCCCAGAATTTCTTCCCTTGAAAGCGGGCATGCTTTCCAGGTCCCCCATCCCTCTGGAAGGTGTTTAATTGCTTCCTCCTTTATCCTATTTAGAACATCCTGATCCCTTGGATTGTCCTCAGTAAGCAACGCCATCTCGGATAAATCTTTTAGATTCCTATTGGTAGCCATCTGTAACAAGATGGTTTATGTTAATTGATTCGGAATTTTTTTTTTACATAATACGTCGTTCGGCTCTTTGTCTCTAAAATACCGGCCTACCGACGTCCGAAAAGATACGGGCCGTCATGTCGTCCCAAAGGTATTGGGCCGACCGACGTCCGGAATAGTCCGGGATATCGTACGAAAATTTCAGGCCGTAGCATCGTGTCGTCCGATTGACTCGGGCCGACAATATAACTAATCAATTAAATATCAAAGATATTTAATTTTTTTATTAGAATAGGTATCTTTAAACACACGCTTAAAATACCATAACCTATGTATTTAGTACCTATCTATCTAGAGAAAGTTTCGTCTAGAAGATTATAAAAGTAACTTGGTTCAATCATACATAACCCTAAAAATACAAAATGTTGACGGTATAAGTACTTACTTTTTAATTTAGCAACAATTTATTCACATAAACTCGGAAAACTTTACTACTTTGTCGAAATTAAATGGTGGAGAAGAATTTCGTATATGTTCGTGCCACAGAAAAACAAAGCGTACTAAAACGCGCTCAGTCGTAGCGCCTCGACAACGTGGACTAGGCGCGCCGATCGGGCCTTGTTGCCAGAGTGTGCTTGAACAAGGAAGAGACTGTGTTGAATTAATATAGATTTTAATGTTCGTGACCACGAAAAACGTAGTGTAATCTCATCAGGGGGTCAAGCCGACGGCACTGAACCAAAATATGCAAAATCGGAAACCTACGTCAATTTTATTTGTAAGGGCTTTAACACTTTAAAATCTTTAAATGAATATTTTTAGCCTTCTTGTTTCAACCCCTTGGGCGGGGTAGATGCTACCCTTAAAATCTTAAATGGGGATGGAGGTCAAGTGGCAGATGATCGTTTGAAAGGGCGTTCAATTCTCTTCTCTTACTTTGTAGAAGTTTCTGAATAACCAATTACAAGACATAATAATAATAATAATAATATAAATAATCATTATTATCTTAGAACATTAATTACCTAGAAGCAAACGATAGGTGAGGTTGTTTGAGTTCACCATCTCTCAGATAATGATGCCAAATGGACTTTGCAATTTTTCATTCAATATATATTTTTCTTAATCCGCTGCATATTTTTTTAATGTGTTCTATTTTGTAACAGGTAAAAAATATACTCTTTAGTACAAGTTTCGTTTATTTGCTGACTATACTCTATTTCAGAAGTGTGTAGAGCAATAAAACCTCATTAGGTATGCAAAAGTGGTACCTGGTGATCCACCAATATTTTATGCCACTACCTTAGTTGGGTATTAGTTTCAATGTAAAATTCTTTCTTTTCGTTGATTGCAGGTAGTGCCACCCGGTTTTGGGTCAATTTATGAGTTTTGCCCATTGTTACCCACTGATAAACATTGAAAACGGTTCCCCAAAGGCGTGCAACTGGGACTTGTTTTTTACCTTATAATTAATGTACTTAAATGCTATTTTATTTTAGAAAGTTACTTTTGTTTAAATGGAATAATATATTTTTTTCACAAATTTATTGAACATAATATGTAGAGTAAAACAGTTAAAAATGTCACTTTTGGATCTGGCACTTTTTGAACAGTGTATAACAATTTTAAATTATAATAGATTGTAGTCTTCTTCGTCATCTGACGAACTGTCATCACCTCTT
Organism: Anthonomus grandis grandis; assembly: GCF_022605725.1. Classification (NCBI taxonomy): domain Eukaryota; kingdom Metazoa; phylum Arthropoda; class Insecta; order Coleoptera; family Curculionidae; genus Anthonomus; species Anthonomus grandis. Next base: position 30,803,688 of record NC_065553.1, on the reverse strand, counting down.
GACATTATAATTAAAGGATCGACTGTCTGATCGATGAGGTTGTCAAGATCCCACATTTTGTCCTCTTGCTTAATTACATGCTGGACTGCTTTTCGCCAATTCTCTGGTGTCGCTTCCGAAGTGGCTTGATCAAACAGTAGCTTAACATCTTTCATTTTAAAAGTCGTGTTTTGTCTTGCTACAAATCCTTTTACCTGCGCCCATATCAGTTCTATAGGATTTAGTTCGTAATGATATGGCGGTAAGCGCAGTACAGTTATATTATATTTTTCGGCTATATCTTCCACGGCGTATTTCATGAAACGAGTTTTGTGTAAGTTTGCTATTGCCAACAGTTCTTTTTTTATCAAATTTGCTTCAAACGCAATACCTTTTGCAGTCAGCCAATCGATAATTTTTTGCTTTCTCCAACTTGAAGTTGGCGTCTTCTCTATTCGCCGTGAATGATAGCTTGCGTTATCCGTAACCACCACCGAATTAGCCAGAAGAAATTTTATCATTTCACCAAAATAGTCCTCGAAAACGTCTGAGTTCATGTCTTCATGGTAATCTCCTGTGCGAGTCGACTCAAAGGTTAGCAGACCTTCTTTTAAAAATCCCTCTTCGCTTCCAATATGTGTGATTATAAGTCTTTTTCCTTTTCCCGAAGGTACTTTAATACCCGTAGACAGGCCTTCTATGAAAGCTTGGCGAGCACTGGTTATATTTTTGTCTTGCCACATTTTTTGGACTATATAACCTTCATTAATCCACGTCTCATCAAGATAAAAAACTTTCTTTTGCTCCCTGCGGTACTGCTTGATACTTCTCAAGTATTGTCGTCTCCAACAAACAATTTCGTCGCTCTCCAGTAAAAGTGCTTTGCGGTTATGCTTTTCCCAGGCAAAATCCATATTTTTTAAAGTTTTCCATAAAAGTTTTCTACTTATCAACGGAATACTGTCATCTCGGCCAAGCTCCATTAAAATTTTGTCTAAGGTGGGTATTTCCTTTTTAAAATAAAAAGAGTGAACTTTTCTTCGAATTATACATTTAGCATTTTCATCAAGGACTTTTGTAGGTCGTCCTGGCTTTTGCTTGGGAGATTCCACTTGACCTGCTACTTTTCTTTCCCGCAACAATTTGAAAATGGTGGACTTTCCAATTCCACTCATTCGAGAACATTTTTCAACAATTTCTTGCACAGTAAAACTAGGGTAATCGTGTTTTATGCAATCATGTACATTTAAAATAATAACTTTTTCACTCAGCGATAGTGGAGAATTTTTAGTACATCTTTTCGTTGGACTGAATACCTCCATTTTTTAAATATTGGGATAATAATATTGTGATTACACTACAGCGTAGCAGTGACTACTAACGTTTAAAATATGATTTAAAAGTATTTATAGTCTGTATATATTACCTGACCCCATTTTTGCATGTTACAAAGCGTTAAAAGATAGGTACCTATACAAAAGGATTAAAAGTATTTATTTAGTATTTAATCTCTTTCAAAATAAAGGCATTTAATCCGTGAAAATTTAATTCATGAATATTATAAGTACCTGCGCCTATGAACTACCACGAAATGTAGCCAAACAGAACGGAATTCCCCAGTTTATTGCTCTATACACTTCTGAAATAGAGTATAATAATATATACTTTGAGAGTAATCAACAAATTTTTTAGCATAAAGAAAGATTCCTAACAAAAAAGTTAATGAGAAAAAAAGCAACTTGGCATATAGCAGATATAGACAGATATAGAATGTAATATAACAGATATAGAATACCTCTATGTTTACAATACAAGTATTTCATGTTGCCAGTTTGTGTTCTTTTTCTAGATATTTTTTCTTATGTGTGAAGCTTGCGTCCGATCAAAATATATCAACCAAATATCTAGAACGCAGCGTATGTCGTTTGCCAGGAACCTATTTATAGTCTGCGCCCGTTGTTATTTAATTGATATAATGCCCGTTTCTCCTGAAATTCACAAGGAATTTTAATAACAAAGGATAAAGGTTGAGTCATTTTAGTGTTTTTGTGAATTGTTACAATAGTAAAAACTTGTGCCTTTTGTTGCGCACCATTGAAAAAAAGGTGATTGAAGCCGATCTTTTCACAAGTAAATACCGATATTGTCATAACATCATATCAAGGGTCGTCATAAACCGTCGTCATAAACGTAGAATAATAAATCTTAATTAGACATCTATAATAATTATAACATATTTAATTTCCATAAAAATGGTTTTTATTAGATAAGTACCTTTACTCTAATTAAAAAAATAAAGGTAATAATAATATTAATAATAATAAGGGTAGTATTATTAAAAAACGTTTTTTTTTGGCAGAAAATACTTACCTGAGAAAAAAATGCTTTTTAAGAAGATTATAGGTGATAAAAAAATCTATAGTTTATGTATCTATATTTTTCTCGCATAACTTTTAGGTATAGCTATGAAAATTGCAGTAGTTGTGCTATTTTTTATTGTAAATATGTGGAAATTTAGTTTTTTTTAGAGAAGTCATTAAGTTTAAAAAAATTACTTTTTTTGGTTTTAGACAACTTTATATTATCTAGGTTTAAAAAGACAGTTTGCAAATTAAAACTGTCGGTATATTTATATTTATACCATATATGGTCAAAGTATAATTATTAAACTGGAGAATATACGTATATCATATACAATTCTGTTTACAAAAGGGAGAAAATTACGGCATAGGCACAGATTACCTAAACCAGATGCGAAAGCTTGCGTCGGCACCTTTCAAGTTCGTAACCCAACCGACGTACAAAGGCGCGGCTCCAGCCAAAGCGAGGCCTTTACCGGTAGCGGATGATTTCCACCATTGGTCATAGACTTTCTTTATTTTTTAACACGCATTTTTTTGCACCAGTTGTTCAGTTAAAAAAAAAAGAAACATCTATTAATAAATATTTATTTTTTTATAAAATAATATTATATAAGAATTCGAATTTTTTTATTAGTTTTCTCCGATTTTTTTTTAAATTTCAAATCTCTGTTAGCATACTTTAACGCATAAAATATCCTAAGTCTTATAAATAACTTTACAATATATAATCGAGGGAAATTATTACAGGGATGATTAAATTTTATTAAACTCATAACGTTTAAATATTTATGAGAAATGCCAGGTTTAGTAGATATTTAATCAACATTGAAATAAATTTTTCTTCTAATTCATAAATAAAACATACAAATTTCTCGCTAGGTATTTTTAAACTACCAAAAATATTAGTTTCGGTGTTGCTATATGCCTTTAGTTTAGTTAATAAATTTAAAGCATCAAGGTTTCCGGATTCTTCTGAAAAACTGAGACAAATGGGACATTTATGAATATTTAAAGCTTTTTTAATTAAGTAACCACAGACATATTTAAAAGCATTTTGTGTGGTTAAACTGTGTTCTCTATAATCACAATCAGAAACAATTATTGCCTTACATATTTGAGATGACTGCGTAGGCATCACTTCTCTTAAATTTTCATCTGAAACGTTTTTTAGCTCAGCTAGAAGCACGCCTAAATCGTCCTCACAGTTCATATATTCAGAGTGTAAAAAATTCTGAAAAAATATTTTTTTATGGGCTCTTTGAAATTAAATTGGGGTTGAATTAACGCAATTCCCTCCTTGTTGCCTTATATTTCCGAAATAATTTTCAAGACAGTCTTGATTTATTTTTCTGGTTTTTAGGTAGCTAAATCCGCAATTTGAAAGGCGCTGCCATAAAACTTCACACTTACATAAAATGTATTCATTCCACTCGCAACACAATGACTTACTTACTATGCCTTGGATAAATAAACCAGCATCTGATAATTTTTTAACACATTCAGTTAATATTTTTAAAATATCTGAAGCTTTAAGTTGGGAGTTTACAACAAAATAAGCCAGTGGTTGCTTCCAGTTATGAAAAAGTCCGCGAACCATAATAGCAGCAACATTTTGTGCTATGATATTATTATTGTCATTTTATCCAATATCCTCCCAGCCTACAATTTCATCTTTTGCTAAATTAAAATAAAGATAGGACATTAAAGATGTTTCATCAATACATATGGTACAATACTTATCAAGTTCAGACATAATTTTAACTTTAATAGCAAGAAAATTGAATGTTTGTTCGTTTAGTCCTGGTTTTGAAACAATACTTTGTGTCATTTTTTCCAGAGTACGTTTAGTAGGTAAATTTAATATTTTTGCGAGAAATCTATATGCTTTTGGCCCCAAGAAATACAACTAAAGCAAACTGTTTATAACTATCCGGATATCATTTAGTTTTACCTACTTTATGCTGTAATTTAGCTTAAACTTTTATTATTTCAGATAAAGTTTTATTTAAAAAGCTGTCACATAATTTAATAAAACTATCATACTAGTTTCGGTTTAATCGCTTTAGCCTGCTCAAATTGCTTTTTTTGTTTTAATATATTCCTTTTTAAACCTCTGACTTGGTATCGCAACCTCAGCTTTCTTGGGCTATTGGCAGTCAATGCAGATGAAGTTTGTGTTCCTATGCTTGGTGATTTTATGCTTGTAATGTAATTGATGGGCGTATCTTTAGTGCCTGTCACATCTAAAAAATTATTAACTCTAATACTATTTTAGATAATAACAGAAAAAAATAAATATTATTAAAAAAGTTTTCAAAATATTTATTTTCTAAAGCAAACTTTAAAAACAAATTTTTATTTGTGTGAAAGTGAAAAAATAAAATAAATATTACAAGACTTGATAAGGCAGGGTAAACCAAGGGGCAAACAGAATAAAAACAAATACTTAACATTTTGCTGAAGAGAAATGTGACTTATTGTTTGCTTTTATTATATACATATGTTAGCGACCTGTAACTCTAAGGAGTGCGTATTTTCAAACTAAATAAATTAAATACATTTACCTTAAAGGCTCACTTGGAAGACCAAAAAAGGTTATTTCTGTGTTCACAGAAGAACAGCATCTACTTATGCACTTATAACTCGTCATAGTTAAACAAATATATTTGCGCTCGCACTATGCCACTTCTCAGCGTCACGGGTATCGAAGCAAGCGTGAAACTAAAATAATTGTGCTCCCATACTATTCGATCCGACGTTGAGCAGACGAAAATAGTGGGGAACGCAGATCATGCCGCCAGGCTTACATTTGCATCTGGTTTAGGTAATCTGTGGCATAGGTTTTAAATCTCATTACTAGACCTCACATATTTAATGAAATTCTTCTGAAAAATCACTGTTTTTCGTCCATACTATACAATCTAATAACGCAGCTTTTATACTAAATATTTATGTATATAATGATTTCAAATTTAAATAAAAAGTGTTATTAAATTAAGTATTAAATATATATGTACTGCAAAAACATTATTTTTCATCAACACAATATTTATTCCTAACCTTTTCCCTATAAGAAATTCTTTTGAAAAATCACTAATTTTGAGCAACCCTGCATACCATAGAAAAAATGTTTATAGTGAAAACTAATGTATAATACTTCCCTAAATTATGTTTATAATTTCAATTTTCTGCGCGGTTCAGTGTCGTACTAATAAAAATTTATTTGGAGCTATGTTTTGGTCAAAAAATAAAGAAAATAATTAATTTCTCGAAAACCACTAAAAATAGGTATAGGAACACCTTATACAAAAACAATCATAAAGCAATAGCTGATCAGAGAATAAAACAGGGTATTCCATTTAAAATAACTTTATTACTAACTTAATAAATTCGATAAAATAATAAAGTTGTTACTACTTTTTGGTATATGAGCGGCAATGCTGCATCGCTTGAAATATTTTTAATCGTGTTAGATCACTTGCTACAATCCATGATGCCAAATTTTCAAAAAAATGCCATTCTCCGTAAACATCAAGGTACCATCAATCACCCCGTATTTTATGAAAAAAAATTATTCATATTTTATTAGAGGAATAGTATTGTTTTGCGTCTGTCAAAATAAGTGACAAATTTTTATGATATTATAAAGCGTGTTTTTTTTTGCCATTTCTACATAAGCATTTAGCATCATTGTATCGAAGATGTTGCAAGCAAACAAACTGCTCTTAGTTCCATGGCAATGGTAATTCTAGCCTTTCAATGTTTTAAGCCTTTTACTATTTTTATATTAGTCATTTTAGGATAAAAAAACTCTTTTTTTATGACCTGTGCCACTTTGCGATGTGCTTTCTATTAAAAAATTTTAATATTTTAGTGGGAGCGGCGGTGTGCGTCAGTGGTGTAGGCGCGAATCCTACAATTCGCCACTGTGATATTAGCGATTGCGAAAATGTCGGCTTGTACGTGACCGATTACGCCCACGGTACTTATGAGGACAACGAGATTAGTCGGAATGCTCTCGCCGGCATTTGGGTAAAAAATTACGCAAATCCTGTAATGAGGCGGAATCACATACACCATGGAAGAGATGTCGGTATATTCACTTTTGATAATGGTTTGGTAAGTTTATACAAAGTAAATATATGAAGTGATGATTTTTTAGAAATTAGAATATTGCAAATTATTAAAATAGTACAACATTACAAAGTGGTATACTTGCTTAATTATTTTGTTGGATATAGGTAAAAAAAAACTACTTCAGACGATCGATTTATATATTTTGGTCGACATTTCAATCTCTATGAGATCCTCATTAATGTAGAAGTGAAGTATAGCGGGTTAAGGACAGAAATCAAACCTCAAGATTTGAAATTAGCCGACGTTTCGACGTTTATTTACGTCTTTTTCAAGGCTGAAAAAGATACAATTGGTACAAAATGGTGAAAGCAATAGTTAATATAATAATTAGGAAACCACCAAACAAAAACACAAATAAAACGGAGAACAAAGCATAAAAGTTAAAATTAAGATGACTTACCAAATTTACGTTAGAGGTTTACGTAACAATTAAAACCTAATAACATCTCCATCATACATACACCACAGATACCATTGTTATACATTAAAATATGCAGCATAACCATTAAGTAAAACCAAAAAAAACACACAGTATACATAAAATAAAATTGGCTTATATCACAGATTGATTCACAATGAATAAGTAGTACGTATAATAATTATAGTAAAAAATAGCACCTTCTAAGTCAGTGTTTAGTAGTAACTGTACGCAGAATTTATTGTTATAAAGCAGGAATGATGCACATTCTTTTTATGTCTGTAAAATAGGTTTAATATTACCTGGGCTCGCTGAAAAGTTAAGTACTTTACGGTTTGGATTTATACAGCTTTAAAATGTGATTATATTGTGTACCTAGGCCCTGAGTATCGGTTCGGTGATTAACAGAATTATGCAGTTGGATGTGTATTATTCCACTGATTTTGCGTTTAAGATAGTGCCTCTCTCTATCAACTATGCTAACATCATCAAAATTGAAGTTATGCCCTGTGGAAAAGTGATGCTGTGCTAAAGCGGTCTTATCTTTTTTGTTCATATTTATGACTCTACAATCATATTGATGCTGATATAGTCTGTTCTTTAAATGCTGCCTAGTGATACCTATATAACACTGTTCACAATTACGACAAGGTACACGGTATACCAAACCTGAGCTCAACTCAAGGGGAGTACGATCTTTTAATTGGGAAAACAATACACTGCTTGAGTTTATGTTGTAAAAAGCCAGTTCAAAATTGTAATTTTTTTCACGGATGAAGAACTGAGAACTGAGAATTATTGAATATTTATTCGATAGCAGTTACTTTTCTTTCGGTGGTCAGTTCTACCAACAACTGGATGGTTCAGCTATGGGCAACCCTGCCAGCCCAGTTTTGGCAAATTTGGTGATGAACGAACTCCTAACATAGTTCCTAATTTACCTTTTAAATTAGCTTTTATTAAAATATATGTTGATGACACAATTTTGGTGTGCCCATCTAACAAAACAAAGGAACTTTTAAATCATTTTAATGATTATCATGACAAGCTTAAGTTTACCATGGAATTAGAAAATAATAATTGTATGCCATTTTTGGATATTATGGTAGAACGGAACATCGATGGGACTTTAACAACTAATTGGTACACAAAACCTTCATCTTCAGGCAGAGTAATTAATTACCTATCGTCACATCCAATGTCAAACAAAATAGGAATAATTAAAAACCTATTGTTTAGATCCTATAAATTAAGCAGCCCGAAGTATCATGAATCTAATACAATGAAAATTAAAAGTTTTTTAAGAAATAACAATTACTCCACAACATTAGTAAATAGAGTTATCAATAATTTTAAACTTTATAAACTTTTATAACAGATATACTACTGGTAAGGAATAAAGAAACAAAATATTTCAGATTTCCATATGTAAAATCATTTTCAGAACAAATCCAACGACATATCCGTGAAAAAAATTACAATTTTAAACTGGCTTTTTACAACATAAACTCAAGCAGTGTATTGTTTTCCCAATTAAAAGATCGTACTCCCCTTGAGTTGAGCTCAGGTTTGGTATACCGTATACCTTGTCGTAATTGTGAACAGTTTTTGACCAAGGCCCATATTTTTTCAATTGGGTTTAACTCCGGATGATAAGGCGGCAGACAAAAAATTTTATGTCCATTTTCCTCCAGTAGTGCATCTAGCTTGTAAACTGGAGGATAGCGGAATTTATTGTCACTAATTATTTTGTATAATTCTGGCTTTGTCAATTTCTCATCACATGGAATATTTCTGTCATGTAGCGTTTTAATCATATTTTTTTAAGGGATCCCGAAGTAATATTATTTGGTTTTATAGTAACAATATGGTAGGAGGCATTATCTACAACCAAAACGGACTGCTCTGGCAAATTGGGCAAAAGTTGAGTTTGTACCCACTTCATAAAATTTTGGTGATTCATATCATCGTGGTAGTCTCCGCTTTTAGCTCCTGAAAAAATTATAAAGTAATATAATATCCAAATGTTTTGAACTTATAAATTTAATTTACCTGATTTAAAAATAAGCATTCCATTTGGAATAAAGCAATTTTCTCCTCCTGCATGAACAATAATTAATCTGCGTCCTTTTGAAATTGGTTTTTTTTAACTTTTATTTTTATTATCTGACCAGCTTTTGTTTTGGGTATGGCTACTATGAATATAGGTCTCATCTGTATATACGATATTTTTTCCCTCGGCTCGATATTCTATTAATTTTTTTTAAAAGTTGATTCTTTTTAGTCTAATATCATAGCTTTCCATAAGGACACTTCGATTGTCCTCAGTTTTTTGCCATCTGTAAGTAGAATTCGTTTAAGATATTAGTATAAATATTGTAAAACTTATATATATATATTTTTTTTTAATATTGACTTTCATACTCATATTTTAAGTTAAAGATATCAAGCCTGTATAAAGTGCTTACCTAAATCCAACAGATCTTAATAGTTTTCTTAATGTCTCAGGGCATCCAGAGAAGTTAATCTGTTTGTCTTTTATTTTCTGAAGTACTCCTAAAATTTAAAAAACAACAATATATAAATACATTTGACATGAATTTAAATTCTAAGTACATACCTCTTAGAGTAGGAGATCATTTTTCAAGCACGTAAAAATTGTAGATTACACTTTTAATCTTTTCAATATCTCCGGGGGACAATGTTTTTATGACTCCTTTGGCGCTAACGCTTTTTTGAGTTGGAGTTCCAAAAGAAGTACTGGCCAGGTTGTTATCTGCATGCTGTCCTTCCGTTTTAATTCGCTGAAGGCAATTTTTGCCAATTTGTGTAGCAGCCAAAATTCTTTCTCTAAAAATGAAAAAAAAACTGTGATGAAATTAAAGCAAATATCCTCAAAGTGATATTATTATGTACTTAAACAAAACACTAATTTTAATTATTAATGTATTAAAGTATCAATAGCCTAAGAACTTTATTAATTAATAATTAGAATAGGCTGCCTGCAAAAATATTAGATAAATTAATACATACCGGTAATTTTTTAATGGGATCTGAATTCCCTCCATTGCTTCTCTTTCCATAAATTTGGAAATATTATAAATAATTTCTCTTGCTTGGCTATGTAAAACCTTTCCTTTTACACCAATCCTTTTTGAAAAAATAATATAAAAATTATTCACAATTTAAAAAGACATAAACACTAAAAGGCACAAAACACAAATATAGGAATTAACGCAACGGCACTAATACGTAAACAAATTTACTGCGCAACCGAGCCGAACAACACGTGCTGTACCTTTCCTTAGCTAGACAAAGTCTAGTGTTGAATTGGCAATTAGAACATTAACTGCAACTTTTCGACGATTCAGATTATTCGCTATCTAGAAAAGCTTTAAACGTACCTGTCTTATTTAATATGTTTTATTATGTATTAAAAACTATTTATTTAACATAGTACTAAATTTCATATATATTTTAGGGATATTTCGAAGAAAATGACATTCATAATAACCGTATAGCCGGATTTGAGGTTAAAGCCGGCGCGAATCCCACAGTTGTGCGCTGTGAAATCCACCACGGTCAGACTGGCGGGATTTATGTACATGAAAATGGTTTAGGTCAGTTTATAGAGAACAAGATCCATTCGAATAATTTTGCTGGGGTGTGGATTACGTCGAACAGTAATCCTACAATTAGGAAAAACGAGATTTACAACGGACATCAGGTACGAATTTCTCTGTTGCTATAAAGAATCTATTTAACTTCTGACCTAAAAATATTACTCCTATAATTTCCACATGATTAATAGGCAAGTTTCTTTTAAACTGTAACGCATCATAAAGTTCTGTTGACAATAGATAGATGTCGCTGCTTAAATAATTAAGGCATTATATACGTGTGTGTGTGTGTGTCTGTGTGTAATGTCTGTTTTTGATAGTGGGTAATCTCGTTGGGCGAAATATATAACCTTAGTGTTTGACACACACTTAAAGTTTTTCATATTTCACAACATTTTGATAAACTTTAGATACATTTTGAGATCAAACTAATTTATAATTATAAATATTTACGAAAATTTCTGTGACAAAAGTAAAGCAACAAATTGTATTTAACAATTTTTTATTTAAGATATGACAGCAGAAAAAACATTTAACACATTTGTTATAATAATTACTAAACGTACTTATTACGTCGCAGCATTAAAACAAGCAAATTTTGAATCACGTTTTCCGGAATCAATTTAGAAAATATTATCTCACAAATTGAAAACAAAAAGAAAATAGACTTATTCACGTATTTAAAAGAAATATGAATATTTGTTATATATTCGTCTTTCGTTATACTTAATTTAAGTTCAATAATTTTTAAATATAAGAATTTACTTTAGTACAGTCAATCTGTAATTAAAAAAAAATCCGATTCTCTGATTTTTGGAGGGTGAAATAATTTTTTTTTTTACCATCGCAAGAATTGCAAAAATGTAGAGGGCAAAAAACGTATTATACTTGCGGTATAATAGATTTTTTATATACCCAGAATCTGAGGTTAAATCTATTAATCTCTGAGCTCGTTTCTTCTTTTCAATATCCTACCTAACTTTGTTATGAATATTGAAATTGAAAACAATGAGAAAACCTGTTTATTTAATAAAAATACCTAATTTGAGCCAACGTTTCGGTAGTTTGATCTACTGCCATTATCAAGGTAAATAAATTTAAATTGAATTAAATTAAATTATAAATATAAAAAAAAATATGTTTTCAATCTCTCGTCTACACTCCCTTTAAAATTCTTTGTTAATTCGTCAATAACTAAAATACTTTTTTTTATAATTTAACGGTTGATTAATACCTTGACAAACTGTTTTAAAATATATGATTTTATCTAATGATTTTATCTATCCATGATTGTCTATTCGGAAACATTTGTATTCGAATACTACGTTCTACTTCTTCCCACAAGTTTTCAATTGAGTTGAGGTAGGGGAATTGTGCCGACCACTCCAAAACTCCAAGGGTTGTTCACTCGAGCAAAGAGTGTTTTGGATCGATATGCTGCTGGAATGTAATAAGTAGTGGATTTTCCCACTCTGCATAAGGAAACATGGCATTTTCCATTATATCCCTATAAATAAATTGATCCATGGTTTCATTAATAAAGTGTCTCTTCACGAAAAACAACCTAAAAATCACTGCATTTACCATATTTAACTGTGGATACAACGTTTTTAGGATTAATTTTCTCGCCGGCGTTATTGGTCGCCATACACAAAACTTTTTAAAAAGAACTTTTTTCCTATCGTCTACTTTCCAGTATAAATGCCGATGTGCAAATTCAAGCCTTGCTGCTCTATTCCTTCTCAAAAGTAGCGGCTTTTTATCGGGGGCGTCTACTAAATAACTTTGCCTCTACCAGCCTTCTCTGAATAGTTGGTAGATCAATCATAATTCTTGGAGTCCTGCGGACATTTATGGATTATTTTGAAAGAGTGTTTTAATGCGTATGCTGGTCCATATTATTGATTTTCTTGCTCTTCCCGATTTTGGTAAATTCTCTAAATGTCTCCTTTCATTAGAAGACAAAATTGTCTTAGATATGCTGTATCTGGGCAACTCATTGTTTTGTTATGTCAGCTTTTTTTAACGTTTCCTAAATTATTATTTTATTTTATTATTATTTCACTGGTAACAGACCATGAAATCTTGATCGCAATATGGTTACTTAAAAATAAACCTACCGCTGGCTCGGACCCTATTCCATCTTTTCTGGTAAAAGACGGTAGGCATGCCATTATTACACCATTAAAAATAATATTTAATCTTTGCTTGTCAACAAAAAAATTTCCTGAACAATGGAAAGAGGCACGCGTATGTCCTGTTTTTAAGGGTGGGTGCCGTGAGTCTATTGAAAACACAGATCAATTTCCATTCTGTGTAACTTTGCTAAGGTACTAGAAAAAATTCTTTACTTGTGCATTCAACCATTTATCTTTTTAACATGGTTTTTTAAAAGGAAGATCGACGGTTACAAATTTGACCCTTATAACTCAGTATATAGCGGAAGCATTGGACAAACAAAGCCAAGAAGACATAATTTACCTGAATTTTTCTAAGGCTTTTGATGGATTGGATCATAGTCTTCTTTAAAAAAAACCTCAAAGCTATTGGTTTTTATCTGATTTTAACGCCTTATTTAAAAGTTATTTGTTAGGCAGAAAACAATATGTTTTTCACAAGGCCTTTCGTTCACATAAGTATATTGCATCTTCGAGGGCGTGCCACAGGGCTCTAACTTGGGACCTCTATTCCTTCTGGTATTTATAATTACTATCCTTATCAATAAGAAACTTCTATTTGCCGATGACCTCGAGATATTTTTCACTGTCGTAAACATAAATGGTTGTTATTCCTTGCAGAGCGACTTGAATTATATTGGTTTGTGGTGCACTAAAAACAAATCTTAATGTCTCGAAATGTAAAGTGTTTACTTTTTCAGGGAAAAAAGTCCAATTGATTTTAAATATGGTTTGTCAACAAATCTAAATCCATTTCGGATTTGGCTGTACTTTTTGACCCTAAATTAACCTTTGTGGATCAGGTGGAGTATGTCTCTCCACAGGGCATTTGAGTATAATCTGCTTTTAACTCGATTCTCCGTGGAATCTCTTAATTCAGGAGAAACAAAGCTTTAGTTGTGTTGGGATTTGATTTTGCGTGGGGATATTGACTGGTCTGAATTGCTAGATAAATTAAATTTTTGTGTACCACGATTAAATTCTAGGAATACTAAAACCTTTTATTGTACCAAGGCAAATAGAATCTCACAATCTTGTGATTTATTTGTATGCTCTGGTGCTGAAGTTGTAAAAGCGTTTTTCGGATTATCCAATTAACTTTGCTGTTTGTATTGTTTATGTTTTTTTTCTCTTTGAGATTTAAGTATATAGGGGAGGGTGATCCACAATCAGACACAAAATAGATTTTGCTAAGTATTGACCTTGTTTATTGAACCAACCAAAATATGATTATCACTAAAATAAATTAAGGCTAAACATAAGTTTTTATGGTAGAACAAACATAAACCAAAAACTAATTTAAAAAAAGTTTGTTTAACAAAGGAAGGACAGTTGTTTGTTAGTGGAACACACATGTTCCACATCCAGACACTGCATGTTCCACAATAAGACAAAAGGTAATAATGTTTTAACGAACTTCTAAAGCTGAAAAATTTACTTCAAACTTCAAATAAGATTGTTGCCGCTTTGTTGTTCCCACATGTGCTGGTTTTGGTAACACCATCTTAATGTTTTCCAAACATACCAATGAGACGTCTTCTATTTCGGGGTAAATGAAGCTGTTATTATACTTAACGGACTTTCTCAAAAATTTGACCTCGCATTCCTTATCCTTTTTACAGAACACTTCAGCTATGTAATAAATTTTTTTTCTTTTTGTCCATAAATTCTATCAAAATAAAATCGCCAACTTCTGGGTCTTTATTAAGCTTATCTAGAAGTGGTGGTGGATCGATTTCTCCTACAAAATCAATATCATCATCGGAACTTTCGGTTACAAGCATCATTTCCTTCGTCTGTTGAGTCTTCATCGATTACTTTTCTTTTCACGACCTTATTCTTCTTAACACTTTTTTTTCTTTCTCGCTCTATTTGTTTAGCTTCTAGGGCGATCTTTTCTGGAGTGTCCGTGGCGATAATACTTTTAGCTTTTTCTCTCTTCTTTCTCTGATTTTTTCGTTCTTCAGCTTTTGGGCACTCTTTAAATTGTTGTGGACTTACGAAAGTTTCTTTGTGATTTTGTGTAGGTGTTGTATTTAAACTAACTGATACTGAAACTAAGGAGTCTGACATTATATTTTCTTCATTGCATTTTGATGTTGATGGTTGATTTGGATCCATAAGTCGTTGAGCTTCTTCATTTTTTTGATCCACATTCCTATCAGTTACGCTGCTAATTGCAAAGTCGTCATCTGTAAATATGAATTTATCGAAGGGATAAATCCCAGTTTTTCGAAATCCGGATTTGATATTAGCGGGAGTCATCGATTTTTCAAATGCATAAGCAACACAGTCAGCGATATCAAAAATACAAATAGGTATCACAGGGTGCTCTAAAAGCCATGTTTGTAAGGCCGTATTGTAGAATGATTTAAACGAAAAAAACACCGAGACATCTAATGGTTGCAGCTTGTTGGAAGTGTGTGGCGGTAAGGTCAAAATGATCACTCCATTTTCCTTGGCTAGATTTATTCCTTCTATCGTTAGATGACTCTCGTGATTCTCAAAAATTAAGAGAGAAGGGTTTTCTTTTGTGCTGGACGTATGTTTAATGAAGCGCCTTACAACGCTTGGAAACAATTCACCAGTCATCCATCCAGAATCGGAAACCAATCCCAAAGTACCATGCGGTGCTCCATAAGTCATTCGAGGATTAAACTTTTTTCGTGGAAAAATCATGACTGATGGTATTGTATTCCCGGATGCTGATGTAATACAAGTGGTGACCAGTAAACCTCGTTCGGCGCTCGTGCAGGAAGAGACCTGCTTGATCCCTCTCTGAGCAACAATCTTTTTCGGTTTTTGGACGGTTGTGGTGGCAGTCTCATCTAAATTATAAATTCTTGTACCGCTGTAAAAATTTCCATGGTTCTGAAACACTTTCCAAATTTTGAAAAAAAGTCCAACATTGTGTTTGTTGAATGATGTCGCTCTGGAGAGGCTACATCCTTCCGGCTGGCGAAGACTTAATTCTGCATGTCTGGACTTAAATGCAAGGAACTATTCGCGTCCAGCTTCCTTGTTTGTTTGCGAATTTTCCGGAATTTTACAATTTGTAATAGTTGCCATTTCATAACCCAGTTTTCTGATATTAATGACCGTTTGTCCGTAACACATTTCTGAGCAAGCTAATACGTAATCGGCTAGGGCTTTTTCTTGATTTTCAGAAAAAACTCTTCTACAAGCATAATTTGGAGCCATTTTAAACTCTTTGGTGGGATTCTGTTTTTGCCTTTTTACATATTCATAAACCTTTTGAAATTTTAAATTGAATCTTTCAGCTGCTTGTCTTAAAGATATCTTTTCTTCGGTGACTGCTCTAACAGCAGCTCTCATGGATTGTTCATCAAATTGCCCTTTATCGCTTTTTCGCTGACGTCCTCGAGCCATTTTTCCTGAAATATAAATTAAATTTTTACAAAAACAATTACTTTTTCAACAACACTCCAAACAAGCGTTGTGTTCCACAATCAGACACTGTGTGAAAGTTTTTACTATGATGTCACGGAGAGTATTATAGATTATGTATGTTTTTATTATATCTTAAACATTATTCATAATTTTGGCATTACTGTAACCTTTGGCTCTGTAATGGTTTATACTGTTGGAGTGTATTGCTATAAATAAATAAATAAATAAATGCGTTCACAAGTCTCTGCCTTAAGTATTTTGAAATTAAAATACCACTTGGCATATATAATTCAGCACAAAAATATGTATTTATTTATTTATTTATTTACGGAATCCATTTACAAAAGTGTTACATAGCATATCCATACAAACATATATATTCAGATACAAAACTATCTATAAATCAATGAAAGGTGTAGATGAGTTAATTAATCAAAGCCCCTATGAAATAATATAATATTCTTTAACTGCCCCTTAAAAGATGTAATCCTAGAATCAAAAAAGCTTATCTGTCCTGACAGACCATTAGCACTTCGAGCCATTCGTGTAATTGGCTCATTAATACCATAATTGGTATGGTGAAATGGGACTGAAAATATTTCTGATTGTCTATTCAATCTGGAAGGCACCCTAAGTTTAAAAAGAGACAATAACTCGGGACAATTTATAGTAGCATTTAAAACCTTATGCATAAAACATAAGTCGAGTAATGTTCTTCGTGACTCTATTGTGGGTAAGTTCAGGTTATCCCTGACCCACTGAGTAAAATATCATCTGAGTTTTTTCAATCTGCTCAATGTAGCAGTTATATGACGGGGACCACACAATTGAGCCATACTCCAAGATGGGCCTAACAAGAGAGCAATAAAGTAATCTAAAAGTAAACAAAGACAAATCAGTTGTAGACCGTTGGATAAAACCCAGCATTTTCATTGCCCTACCAGTCACCTGATTGATGTGACTTTTAAAAGACAACCTGGAGTCAATAAATATTCCTAAGTCAGAAACCTCTGTTTTGACACCAATTGCTACATTATTTATTTTATAAAGAAAAGCAATAGGGTTTCTTTGCTTAGAAAAAGTAATCTAATCTTATAAAAAAAGCACTTATTGATATTAAGGGACATTCTATTCAAGTGGCACCAATCAAAGAACAAATTAAGGTCTTTTTGCAGGAGCACAGCATCAGAAAAGGATGTGATAGGCCTAAATATCTTCACATCATCAGCAAACATTAGCACACGACAATTTTTAAGTTTCCAAACTAAATAAATCAAAAAGAGGCAAAATAAAACAGGGCCTGAGTGAGAGCCCTGTGGCACCCCAGATGGCACCAAAATTTCAGAGGAACATGTACCTCCAAGATTAACAATCTGGGTTCTACCTCCGATGAATCCCGAGATCCACTGAAAAAGAGGCCCCACAATACCTAAAGCCCTAAGCTTCTGCAAGAGTACCCCATGGTTAACCCTATCAAAAGCCTTGGAAAAATATGTATATATTGAGTCAACCTGAAGTCCCTTCTCCAAGCAGCGGTAGAGATAGTTGACATACAGCACCAAATTAGCATCAGTAGATCTGCCTTTTATAAATCCAAATTGCTCAGGATTAAATAAAGATTTAAAACTCCAGGCAATCCTATGACTGACCAGGCAGTCAAGCAGCTTTGGCAACTCAGATTGGTTACACACAGCCTGATAATTGGAAATTTCATTTCTACTACCAGATTTAAAAATGGGTTTTAGAAAACATCTCTTCCAGAGAGTGGGATAAGAACCAGTACCTAGAGATTTGTTAAAAATGAACAGTATTGGTTTCGTAAAAACACAAACACATTTCTTTAGGAAGAATGCCGGAATCCCATCTGGTCAAGCGCAGAGCTTATTCTTAGAGGAAGTAATAATCTCATAAACATCCTGCGTTGACAGAGTTAAATTGCTCAGACAAATTGATTTATCAAAATCAAAAGATGGTATGTCATTGACTTGCTCATCCGAATAGACAGATGAAAAGTATTCTGCAAACATATCCGCAGTATCCGAGATATTCATACTAATCCTGTTATTGTATGTCATTCTGGAGGGAAGGCTAAAACCAGTTCTTTTATTATTTCGAATATATGACCAGAAGTACCTCGGATTGCTAGCGAGATTCGTTTCCACCTTATTAATATATTGTTGATAGCACAACTCTCTTAAGTACTCACATTGATGTCTCAAAAATACAAATTCAATTAAACTTTTTATGAATTTGTTGCTTTCTTATGATCAAACTGCGAAGGTCTGAAGAAAACCAACATGAAAAAGAAGAACTTTTGTACCTCTTTAGAGGAATAAACCTTTACATTGAGGAGTAGATCACATTATAGAAAATTGAAACTATGACATCAATAGATGTCTCTCCCAAAAACAATTGATTCCAGTCTATCCCAGCAAGACAATCATTAATTGCCATCTCCCTTACCAAAATCATAAAAATTTTCTCGCATATCATATCATCAGAATTTTCTGCACAACAAAGGTCAAAACTAATTGCTGTATGGTGCAAGCTATTCGCAAAAATCTTGTCTATTGCACGTTCGACACTAATTAAATCTGAGCTACTAAATACAAGATCCAAGGCAACCCCGTTGGTATTTAAAACCCCATTTACCTGAAAAAAGTTATAGAAGCTAAAGCAGTTGACCAGAGAAGCACAGACTTTCTGTCATGCTCCAGACAACCACCAACCATCAAACCAAGATCATCATTCTCCCATCTAGCATGTGGTAAATTGTAATCACCTGCCAAGACAAACAAACTACTTGTATATCTACTATATACATGTTCAACGGATTCACAATGGCTTATATAGGCTTGAAGTGGAGATGGAGATGGTATATAAATGCAACCAACAACAAAGCTTTGATTGTCAATTTTATTTTAGTTCTCATACCACCTGTATTAGCATAATACACGCAAACACCTGAACCAGAAGGGCCATCCCGCACTAAATTATGGTTTGATTCATTTGATTTTGATAAAAATTTATCTTGCGTTTATTATTTAACCAAAATGTTCGCAAGATAACCCCTCTAGGCCAGTTATCCGGCCTTAAAAAATCATCCCTACAATCGCCGTTGATGCTGATCTTAAAAGAAGTAGTCTCACCCTTAACTGGCAACAATTCTATTTTTTAAGGTCCCTAATCTGAGGGCACCGCTTTTTAATGTGCTCTTCAATAAAACCAGAGGTCACTCCCATTTTAACACGTCCCAGATAAAAATATTCCCTATTTACTGAACCTGCGAAATTTTCATCACCTCAAAAGTCCGCTTCTCCTAAAACCAGATTCCGATTACGATTTGTATTTGTACGTTTTCGATTTTGTCCCAAAGTAAATCCCTGTTGCAGATGGATGCCTGGGTATTTAGGTCGTCATTTTTATTTTTATTCTGCAGCAAGAATCTTACTAGGTCCTTGTTACTATCGATGACATTCTTGGCCCAGTTTTCCAGCTTGTTTTGAAGGCGTATTCTTCGTCTTCTATACCTTCCAAAGATTCATTTATAAGGCATTTAGAAGTTTTAATCAAACTATTTGTTAACTGTGTGGACACACCAGAATTACTAGGCTCTCCAGAATTCTCCAAATTGCCTTCAGAAGTAAACTTATTGAAGTTATCTATGCAATCCTTGCACCATATCAAGACGGTTCTAGTTTTAGCGATTGCACATCTAATCTCTTGCGATGATATTTTACTACAATCCCTACAAGAAACCTTTCCGCAATTGTCACATGCACATCCAAACAAAAGTGTCTTACTTTCCTTAAAATAACAAGCTTGGGTACAAAACCCGCATTGTATCCCTTCCATAGTTGTAAAAACTTTTTAAGAAATGCGTTGGCAACGTTGTAAAAAGACGATATTATGTAATTTTATCTTTAAACAAAATTACAGCTAGTTAAATCAGCAGCTTAGTATTCACAAGCACAACACAGATTGGTAACTTATAACATCCAGTATTTCTCTTATTTCTGGTCCAAATTACTCAATACGATTCCAAAACATGAGCTCACACCACAACACGTCCATTTGACATAACTTTAACTTTTCTTTTTTTTATATTTAAAATATAAATAAAAAACGACTTTTGCCTTTACCTAAAACTGTTCATTTGATGAATGAATTAAAAGGTTGCTTTACTGTTGACTTATTGCTAATTTACATTTAAGACTTTAGAACAAAATATCATGATATGGCTTAATCATCGAAAGAAGTGTTGTCGCTAATGATAGCAGCCTACTTTTATACTTTAACACAATGTATTTACAAGCATTATCTTACATTTAGTATTATAACATCGAGATTTTTTTCATTTTATCAGTGTTGTTTTGAGACGGGTGCATTGGACACAATCGTCATTCGACATAATGGACATTCGACACAATACCCGCGAAATATTTTAAATGTTCGAGTATGATCGGTTGGGTCTTTTACACGTCAGCCAATTTTTATTCGAAATAGCTGTAGTGTTGTCATCTAACACAAAATAGGGTTAGGTATAGGCATATTATTTATATTTTGTTTACATTCGAGTCGTGCTTACAATAATTAGTTTATATTTATCGATAGTTTGCCAAAAGTTATTAATTTGTGAGTTGTGAGTTCTTCAGTATGTTTGAAGCTTTAAGATATAACTACAAAGGACCTGGTATGATGCTTCCTGATACTGATTAAGAAACACTATAACTAACTTACGTAATTTACTACTTGGCCTCCTATCCTGTGATTCTTTTTCTTAGACATTAAATACCTGCATTATACTTATTGCGAAGTGAAGAGGAATTTGACGCCAAAAAAAAGTACCTATCACTTGGGAAAGTGCAAGTTTTTTTGTGTAAAATTGTGGCAAACAAAGTTCCATTTGACTTGCATAGGTGTGGTGATAGTGTTTATATTTACTACTTTTGACTAATAAACTTGAAAAAGTGCAATTTAGGATAATATGCTGGAGAAACTGGATGATTTTGATGAAGTCATATGTCTCCGAAGATATTTGGATTATAAACTATAGTGTGTCAGCTTAAATATAACATACTGAATAACCAAAAGGACTGTAATAGACTATAGGGTTTTTAATTTACTTATACACACTCTTATTGCTATCAAGTAATTTGTGACTAACATTATTTCTGAATTGGTGTCGTAAAAAAGTGCAATGAGTTATTAGTTAATAATATTTATAAGTAGGAAAAGAAACAGGGTCTTAGAGAATATCATATATTACAGCCTTGTTTAGATTGAGCCAAGTTTTCATTCATATTATTGAGTTTTGTCAGGGCTGGAATGTATACAAATTACGGTAACAGTTTACTATCTTATCGACTACCCATTTTCAAGATTTAAAAAAAAAGACAGGTACATAGGATAGTGAATGTCGTATTCATCTTAATTTCATTGTCGGAGACCAAAAATTTCAATTTTTTCAATTTTTTTTTTTTTAAATCGTTTAAAAAAAGTGACTATATTAAATAATAACCCCTGGCGTAACAGTTTACTATCCTATCGAACGCCGTTTTTTTGTACGAATTTAAAAAAATTAAACAGTTACAAAAGTTAATGTGTGTCGTATTTATTATAAATTCGTTGTCGGAGACTCAATAATATTTCAATCATTTGAAAAAAGAAAATAAAAAATATTAAAATTTTACCCCTGTTCGTTTTTTTTTGCGCAATCAGTTTTTCTTATGAAAAATGATTATTCACCCAACAGGTCCTTTTTGCACCCAGCGCCTTTTTATATAAAAAAAATCACTATCAACCCAGCTCAGCCCCAACCAACCCAGCTCAGCCCCAACCAACCCAGCCCAATACAACTCAACCCAACCATTAAATAGGAAACGTATACTAAAAAGAGTAATAAGACAGCTATTGAAATTAGTTTTGTTTTTTAATTTATTTTTTTTTAACGATTTATCGAATGGTATTCGATCACCTAAAAAAATAGTATATTACCTGTAAAATAATAGCGCTGGCAACCCCGATAATTCAGTGTCTCGAAAGGTTTTTTCGGTACGTATTCTGGTAAGTGATTTCCGATTTGTTGTCTCTCTCGTCTCAACATAATCGAGTATTTCCGAGCGGTGTGTTATGTGTCGAGGTCACCCTGTTCGGGCGCTCGTGGAGTCGCTTCGGGGGAAGCTTCGGGAGTGTGTCGAATGTCCATTGTGTTATTTGCCTGTTTTCCGTTGTTTTACTTTTGTCCGATAGTGTATATGTAGTGAAAGTAAAAACACGATGTCTAACATTTTGTTTATAGGGTGGAGTTTACATATTCGGCGAAGGTAGAGGTCTGATAGAGCACAATAACATTTACGGTAACGCTCTGGCTGGCATACAGATCCGGACTAATAGTGATCCTATAGTGAGGCACAATAAAATTCATCATGGACAGCACGGCGGTATTTACGTTCATGAGAAGGGACAAGGCCTGATTGAGGAAAACGAGGTTAGTATGGTTTTATTAGGGTAAAAAATATTGATTTTACTGACTGCATGCTTTTTTTTAACTAAACTAATTTAACCCACGTTATTTGTTTTTTGGAATATTCGTAGTAGTAGAATATTAATATTTATATTTTTTAATCAGGTGTATGCCAATACGCTGGCAGGGGTGTGGATAACAACGGGCAGCACTCCAGTTCTAAGACGAAATAGGATTCACTCAGGAAAACAAGTTGGCGTGTATTTTTATGATAATGGACATGGAAAGCTAGAAGATAATGATATTTTTAATCATTTGTATTCTGGAGTACAAATTAGGTATGCAATGCGTTTTTCTATTAACCATTTAAAAAATCGAAAAACCAGCTTAAAGGGAATTTTCGAATTACGTAATTTTTGGTGCAGTAAGTATTGTGCCTTAGTATCGAAAGCTCATTTCTATTTCTGGTGACCATGTTTTAGTTTACATAAATGTCACTATTTGTGCTAAAAAGGGTTGGGTTGGTTGTTGTATTCTTCTTGACAAACATAACCAATATTCAAAAGTACAGGGCAAGCTCTGTAAACTCAACTTTAAAAAACACTGCAAGATCTTTTGATGATAAATTTAGCATTTCGAGAATAATCTGCTTCTGAACAATAAAGACCTTATTGGCAAATCTAGATGTGCCAAAAAATAGTATCTTATAACTAAATAAGCTCTGTATATTGGCAAAATAATAAACTTTAAAGTTTTTCATATTAACTGTTTCCCTGAAACCTTCTGATTAGATAGCATGAGCCTAGCCAGCACAGGTTTTTTTCCTATATAGTTTTCCAAACTATTATTGGCGTCACAAGTCATCCCTAGAAATATTACATTCCCAGATGTAGGAATTGAGTTGTTCATTTGAAAACTTCCCACAACGGATTTATCGAAAACCACTGTTTAAAAAAAAAACGCCGAAATACGTCAAAAGGTTTGTCAAGGGGGACAACTTTCTAACCTAAAATTACTTCACCCCCTTTCACCCATTGCCCCCAAGGTCATCCCCTTAAAAATTTTAAATGGCAAGGGGTATTGAGTAATAGCTTGTTTAAAAGGACTTTCGAAGTCTTTTACTTTGACGTTTGTTTTTTTTTAAATCGGTCGATTCGTTTTCGAGAAAATTAGAAAAATCTTTGTTTATCTTAATTTGTTCAGATAGAAAACAAAAACATCAAAATATCAGTTTTTATTTTAATAAGTGTTCAAAATGTTGCCCGTTTTTGGCCAAACAATGATTAGGCGATGTTCAAATTCCTGACGGACATTTTCAAAAACATGTTGTGGGATATTATGGCAGCTGTCGATGATGCGTTGACAAAGTTCATCCAAACTTTCAGGTTGGGGAGTAAACACAATAGATTTCAAATGACCCCATAGAAAAAAGTCTAACGGCGTTATATCAGGAGATCTAGCAGGCCATTATATAGGCCCCCTTCGCCCTATCCATTTATCTGGTAACTCGTCGTCTAGCCATTGCCGAACGGGAAGAACATAGTGAGGGGGAGCGCCGTCTTGCTGGAAATATATTTCAGTCTCATCAAGTATAGGGTTTCCATCATCATCGATTTGATTTTCAATGGAAAGCGGATTGATGGTATTTTCCAACATATCCAAATAACTGCAGGGCAAAGTGGTTCAGTTTGCTGATGATACCACCATTTTATGGAATCATAGAGATTCTGATAATGTTAGAGCCCAGGTTTTTAAGGATCTTAAGATTTTATCGGAGTGGTGTGCTGCAAACAGGCTTGTATTTAATGTGGGCAAAACCTTTATTATGGGATTTAAGTGTGACGTTCAGGGCCTTATGTTTAGTGAAAACTCCCCCTTGCAAAACAAAGAAAGCTGTAAGTTCCTTGGTATTACCATTGATGGTCGCCTTCGCTTCGAAAATCATATCCTAAATCTTGCATCAAAATTATCCTCTGGATGCTTTGCAGTAAGAATGGCGGGGCATGAGCTGGGAGGGGTAGTTGCACGTTCAGTGTACTTTTCTCTTATTGAGTCCCACCTTCGTTATGGCTTGCCTTTTTGGGGTTTAAGCAACAAGGGATTATTAAACATAATTTTTGTGATTCAAAAAAAGGCAGTTAGATACCTATGTTCCGCTGGGTTAAGAGATTCTTGTAAACCTCTCTTTATATCTCAAAAAATCCTAACTCTTTTTTCTCTTTTTATCTTAGAAACAGCTACTCTTATTCATAAATGTCCTAAACCTCCCTCTAACACTGGTCATATGACTCGCCAGGTTAACGATTTTCCCTTACCAATCCCTACATCCTCCCTCACGAAGAACTCACTTATATACCTCAGCAAAAAAAATTACAACCATGTTCCTCTCTGTATCTTCCTCTATGTATCAGACAAATTTTAGAAGTTAAGAGATTCAAAAAGGAATTAAAATCACTTTTATTATCCAGGGCATATTATAGCCTTGACGATTTTTTTAATGATACCTTTTAACCTGTGCTCTGACATCATTTTAGTGTTTTAGTTTTGTTTCCTGTTAAATAATGTAATTTACTTCTTCTAAATTCTGTTTTATTGACAGCTTTACTTATTTTTTAATGAAATTTATCAAAAAGATGCTTTTTTTTCTCAATCTGTTTTGTTATGATTAATTTTGGTAATGTGTGTAAATTTTATGGTAAAGTGTTTTAGAAGTTATGTTTGTTTGAAATTTAAAGTGAATTTGGAATTTTTTAGTTTTTAGGATGCTTGTACACAAGATTTTGTTGTCTTACGTAATATAGCACATTTTCTTTCTTTCTTTCTTAATGTCTCCATTTCACTTTATTTCCCAAAATGCCTGTCCATACATTAATTTTTTGAGGGTGCTGGGTATGCCCTTCTACAAATGCATAAGGATCTTCATTGCTCCAATATCTACAGTTATGCTTATTAACAAATCCATTTAGATAAAATGCGCATTCATCGGTGAAGCAGATATTCTTTACATGAATAGTATTATCATTAATCGCTTCAGTCATTTTTTCACAAAACTGAACTATTGAAATCGTCTTTGGTTAACCCTTGCAATATTTTCATTTTGAATGGATGAAATTTATGAAGTTTGGTAACTGTGTGAACAGAGCCTAATGAAATTTTGCGTAATGAAGTATTAGGATTTATTCCAAAATGACCCAAAACTTCAACTTGAGCGGCTTCATCCAAAATTCGCCGAT
This sequence comes from Anthonomus grandis grandis, assembly GCF_022605725.1. Taxonomy (NCBI): domain Eukaryota; kingdom Metazoa; phylum Arthropoda; class Insecta; order Coleoptera; family Curculionidae; genus Anthonomus; species Anthonomus grandis. The sequence continues at coordinate 30,777,884 of NC_065553.1, read as the reverse complement.
GATCACGTTTTTTATTTGCAACAGATCCAATTTCAGTAAACTTAGTAACAAGGTCCAAAACATACCTATGCGAAGTTATCTTCTCCGGATGTCTGGCGTTAAACGTGACGGCAGTTTGCCGAGCACATCGATTTTGGGCACCATAAATTAGAATAATGTCCACTCTTTCGGCTAGTGTGTAAACCATTTTGGAAGTAAAATCTTCAATTCAACAAATAAATTTTCACTATTCCAAGACTGTCACAAATGTAACTGACGGCAAAATAAATTCTAATTTCCTTACCAACTATAAATAACTAAGTTGGTATAACAATAAATACATTTATAACAATAAATACATCTAATTTTCTCGAAAACGAATCGACCGATTTAAAAAAAATCAAACGTCAAAATAAAAGATTTTGAAAGATCTTTTAAACAAGCTATTACTCGATACCCCTTGCTATTTAAAATTTTTAAGGAGATGACCCTGGAGGCAATGGGTGAAAGGGGGTGAAGTAATTTTAGGTTAGAAAGTTGTTCCCCTTGACAAACCTTTTGACGTATCGGCGTTTTTTTTTTAAACAGTGGTTTTCGATAAATCCGTGTTGGGTAGTTTTCAAATGAACATCCTGTATGTATGTACTACTTATGAATTTAAGTTAAATACAGTTGAGAAACAAATTGAAGATAAAAAACACAATTACACTACAGATATTGGTATATAAAAATAATTTGCATACATAGAATACTTATGCTATTATTGTTTTAAAAAGATATCAAGTATATTTTGATGCAACAATAATTGAACTTACAGTATCGGAGAAAAATAGAGCGACGATACAGTTTTTTTCTTTTATTAAAAAAGCAAAAACGCAAGAAGAATTAAAACTCAATAAAACAAATACACTCATTAATAAACATATATTTATTACATAACATACCAAAATTCCTCCGTATAAACAAGATCATAAAAAGAAAAAGAAAAGTTAAATATTTCTATACGACAAAAATTAAGCGACGCTTACAATAAAAATAAAAGAAAACATTATCAGATTGCGCTTTTAATATTTAGTCCACAAGCCTTTATTTGCGATTACCTGGCGGCACTTTTGAGGCATGGAAGAAATTAAATTATCAATTATATCTTGATCAATATTTTTCCATATATTTCTCATTTCTTCAAAAATGTACTCTTTGTTTTTATAGGTTTTACTTCTAAGTTGCCTATCCACAATTTCCCACAGGTTTTCGATCGGGTTAACATCGGGCGATTGGGCTGGCCATTTAAGAATGGTTATTTTATTTTTATTAAACCATTCTTTTATACATTTTGCTGTATGTTTTGGATCATTGTCGTGTTGGAAAACAAAACGTAGTGGCATATTCCATTACGCATAAGGTAGCATGATATTTTCAAGGATATATTTATACTTAAATGTATCCATAATACCCTCAATTTGGTAAATTGGTCCCATTTCATAGCCAGAGAAACAACCCCACACTAACACGTTGCCACCTCCATGTTTTACAGTACCTTGGACATACTTTGGGTCAGGTCTTTTACCTGCAATACGATGAACATATTGAACACCATCACTTTTATACAAATTAAACTTTGACTCATCACTAAAAAGTACTTTTTTCCATTGCTCTGGTGTCCAGTGAGCATGTTGTTCTGCAAACAGAAGACGTGCTTTAATATTCTTCTTACTAAGAAGCGGTTTTTTGGCAGATTTGCATGCTTTTAGGCCTGCTTCAACTAGTCTGCGCTGTATCGTTCGAGAGGCAACATTAGAACCACCAGCTTCAGCCAGAATTTGCTTTGCTGACAGAAAAGGATTTGCCTGGAAGATCCTTTAAATTTTTCTATCCAGTTTTTTTGAAGTTTTTCTCGGTCTACCCGTCTGTTTTCGGTTAACTACTTTTCCTCTAATTCGATAGTTCTGAATGGTTCTCGACACAACAGATTTTGAAACCCTTAGTTCTTGTTTTATTACGTATTGTGGTGTTCCCATCTTATACAATGCAATAATTCTTTCTTTAAGATCAATAGAAACACTTTTACCACGAGTCATTTTTAAACAAAATATAGATTTGATACCGACCAAAACCGATGTTTATCTACTAATGGTATGAACAATATCGATCAAGTCGCTTTATTTTTGTCCATGAAAAAATGCATAAAAACATACAATAATTTACTAATCTCTTGCTATTCATCACAAGAGGCAAAGAATGTTTAAATACGATTAACAAAGGTACGTACTGATACTACAAAATTGTTCCTAATTATACGAGGTACAGTCACAAAGTTTTTTAGGAATATTATAGCGTCGCTTAATTTTTGTCCGATACATCTATAAGATGAAATATTTCGATTTCAAATTACCAACAAAACTACAATGTCAATTGCGTCTCTTTTACATCTAAGATAATATGAAATTAAGTTTCATATTTACCTTTGGGCCAATGTTATACCAAATGCATCCACATCACACCTAATGACAGAACTGACAACTCCAGTTAGAGCGCCAGACAAGTTAACAGTGACAACGATGATGCCACAATGACATAACCGCCATCTAGCGCTCGCAGGAAGAGTCACAAATCTGTCTCTGTGTTAGCAGAGTCTAGAGACTGGGAATATTATGGCGGTATTACGTAATTTTTTAAGAAGATTGCACTGGTGCCCTAAAAAGAGTGCACTGGTTTCTTCTAAAGGTGCGATATAACATTCACAATATTCAATTTTGTTTATTTTTAGGACGGGCAGTAATCCGGTTATCAGAGGCAATAAAATCTGGGGTGGACAAAACGGAGGCGTTTTGGTTTACAACGGAGGTTTAGGATTGTTAGAACAAAACGAAATCTTCGACAATGCTATGGCCGGAGTCTGGATCAAAACCGATTCGAATCCGGTTTTGAAAAGGAATAAAATTTTTGACGGACGAGACGGTGGAATTTGTATATTTAATGGAGGAAAAGTACGTGAAATATTTACTTTGTATTTCTTAATAATATATATTAAAGTAGAGACAAAATAAAGACACTTAAGTCTCGGTCTCAAAATATTATTATGTTCCGACGGTTACATATTTCGCTTAAAATAAAGCATCATCAGACCTACAATAAACAGAAAAACACACGTAATTGCAATAAAACCCTACACTAAAACAAAATCAAAGTTTAAAATTAGTTAAAATTACCTTATAAACTGAAGAGTACAGGCTAAAAAGGGGGAATGTCACTTTTTGCTCATTTTGAGCTGTTTAGTCCGTTCAACTTTTAATAGACAGAAGTATCACCTAGTAACATTATACAGGCGAAAAAAGGGAAGAGTCGCCAGATATCGACAATTTAAATTAAGCTGTACTGGCTAAAAAGGAGGAGAGTCCGCGCGCCACATGCTAAGTAGGGGGAACGGCACAAATGCGCGTTATTCAGGAACTGTCAGAAGGCTCTCTTGACTGCAGTTACTTTTATTTTCTGATTGTGTTTACCGGTTCTGGTGTTTATTTATTGTTCGCCAAACTTGTGGAAATGTAAGTGACAAGTCGTATTTTAATATTGTAGTGCTAATAAACAGTATAAAATGAATCCAAGTGTCAGTGACAGCGAAGACTTTGTTGTTATGCCAGTTCAGGGAAAACAAAGAAAAAGTTACGGAAGACTAACTGATGTTTCTAAAAAACTTAACCTACAAAGCCACTTGACAGGAAGCGACTGCCAATGTAAACATCTCAAGTGTTTTGATAAAGTTCCACTTAGTGCAAGACAAAAGATAATAAGTGAGTTTAATTTATTAAAATCCGTGGATGAGCAAAACATCTATTAGTGTGGACTTATTAGTGTCTGTCCTGTACAAAAGCGACGCCCACGTAACGCAGAAGAGGTTCAAGATTACATGAGAGTTCATTTGCTTATCGTGTCAGAATCTCTTTAGATGGTGAGACAACAGAAGTACCAGTTTGCTTTAAGGCTTTTCTTTCCTTACATGGTATAACCAAAAAAAAGCTTGAAATTCTCCAGAAATCTTTAAAAATGATTGGTAGCGCCCCAATTGATAAACGAGGAAAATACTTAAATAGGCCTCTCAAGCTGAAACAGGAAGCTAAAGATCTAGTAGTCAATCATATTAGTTCTTTCAAAGGACGACAAAGCCATTACAGCCTAAAGGATTCTTCAAAAACCTACCTGCCCGAAGATTTAAATATCAGAAAAATGTACAATATGTACAAAAATACCGTTACAGATCAAAAATATTGTGTGTCATATGAAACATATAGATCTATTTTCTCACGAGACTTCAACATTTCATTTGGTTACCCAAGGTCGGATACATGCAGTATCTGTGACAAATACTTGGCAAATATTAGGTCCCTAGAAGCCAAAATCAAGAATGTGTCAGAAAATGCCATAGAAAAAAACATCTAGATGACAAAATCACTGTTTACACTGGCACTGGAAGACGTTTTTAAAAGTCTAGGCTGGAACGAGAGAGGCATCAAAATCGACGGCAAACATCTGAGCCATTTACGCTTTGCGGATGATATAGTACTCTTTAGCCAGAATATAATAGAATTACAGGAGATGTTGGCAGAACTTCAAAGAGAAAGAAATAGAAAAGAAAGAAATAGAAAATAGAAATCGAAAAGAATAGGTTTAACCATGAATTTAAATAAAACAAAAGTCATGTCACCTGCCAATATTCAAGTACACATAGAAGACCGAATTATTGACAACGTCGAAGAATATGTATATTTAGGACATTGCATCAAATTGGGCAAAGAAAGTCAAACTGCCGAAATAAACAGACGTGTTCGTTTGACATGGGCAGCCACGGGTAAACTGTCACACGTCTTGAGAAATGAAACTATTCCAATTAATTTGAAAAAAAAGGTCTTCAATGCCTGCTTACTGCCCGTGATGACTTACGGAATGGAAACCATGACACTCATTGTTAAATCAGCGAACAGGCTTAGGACCACCCAAAGAGCCATAGAACGGGTGATGCTAGGAATAAGCCTGAGAGTATTAGACAAAGAACTAAAGTTGAAGACGTCATAACACGTATAGCCCACCTGAAATGGAGCTGGGTAGGATACGTCGCCCGACAGGACGACTTGAGATGGTCATGGTCAAGACACATCGTTCAATGGAGACCTCGCATACATAAACGCAGCGTTGGCAGACCACAGTTACGCTGGCTCGATGATGTCAAAAACAAAGTGGGCAACAGATGGCACCAACTGGCACAGAACAAAGAAACATGGAAGAATATAGGGGAGACCTATGTCCAGGAGTGGACTGTGAAGGGTTGGTGAAAGAAGAAGAAGATATAACAAATAGAATAACAACAAGAACTACAGTATAATATAAACGCGAAACCGATTTTAGGGTGAGCCAAGTCTGCACCATGCTAGTTTTAACACACTCACAAAATTCAAAATTGTTTTAATTATTACCATATACAGACCTATATATTAATGCACGCATCTTAAGAAATGGTTGATTCTTAGCAACATTATTTCCACGTACAAAAGGGGTGGTCCAATAGCGCCCTAACAAGAAATATAAATTTAAATATTTTTTATACAAATTTTCAAATGGCATATTTTTAGGCTCAAAAATGCGAAACTTTGCCCTAAATTTAACCATCTTCGTATCTCTTATATTTACCGAGATCCCAATAGTGAGCTAGGAAGTTGTAACACGTCGTATAGTATATGATATCTAGTAAAAAATGACGTTTATAAATAATAAAACGCAATAAAAGTTAGTATTTTACTTATATTCGTTTATTTGAAGAAAACTGTAAAATAACAGTAATGAAACGTATAAAATAATTGCTTTTCCTATTTTTGAGCGCATGACTCTGTTTCCTTTTCCCGGCCCGTCCACAATTCAATCCCAGCAGCATCAAGAGAATCTCATATCTTCGTCTGTTTCACGTTATCCGCGCCGAACTTGCCAATCTTTATCTGAGAAATATTGATCTGAAATGATTGAAAATGTTGAACGGGCCGGAGGCTGTGGAAAGACTCCAATCGATCGTAAATATATACGGGAATCGATCACTGAATATCGTAATATATTTTGCAGTTTATTTTAATGCGTGTGTGTAGTATGTTGATTGTATTTTGTACATACACAATTTTGGAGCTTGACCAAATAATTTCACCTAAACTATAACCTTCGGGACATAAAAATTTATTTATTTTGGACCGATAGTATTGTCCGAGTTTAGTGTTTTTATTTTGTCTCTACTTACGTAGGCCTCTTTGAGATAATGGCGAGTTCTTTCAATATATATTAAACACAATTTTCTTAGGGTGTTTTAGAAGAGAACGACATATTCAGAAATGCACAGGCGGGCGTGTTAATATCGACGCAATCGCATCCTATTTTGAAGCGCAACCGCATTTTCGACGGTTTGGCCGCCGGGGTGGAAATTACGAATAACGCGACCGCGACTTTGGAGTTTAATCAGATATTTAATAACAGATTTGGAGGGCTGTGTCTGGCCAGTGGAGTGCAGCCAATCGTTAGGGGCAATAAGGTAAATAAACCCGACGAAAAACGTTTTTAAACTAACTTTTTTTTAATTGCAGATTTTTAATAACCAAGATGCGGTGGAAAAGGCAGTGTCGAACGGCCAATGCTTGTATAAGATCTCGTCGTACACGTCGTTCCCGATGCACGACTTTTATCGATGTCAAACGTGCAACACGACTGATCGTAACGCCATCTGCGTTAACTGTATTAAAACTTGTCATGCCGGACATGATGTTGAATTTATTAGACATGACAGGTGAGTATTTTTTTATTTGGTGCAAATAAAAAAACATTATTTAGAACAAATCTTAATAAACCATAATACATATATAGAATGTAAATAAATTAAACCACATATAAAGCGTAAATGCTTTTTATGGTTTAATCTCTATAATATACAGGGTGTCCCGGTTCATGTGGGAAATCTCTCGGATTCAGGTAGAACATCGAAAAATAAGTACCTTTTTTTTAGCCTAGGAATCAAGGTTCTTGGTCATTATCGATAAAATGAACCGTTTTGGAGAAAAGAAATAATAAACGAGCATGTTGAAACGAGCAGCAATGTTTTTTTTTTATTTTTTTTAAATGAGATAAGTACGCTAGTTAATTAAAGAACAGAGAAATTTTGATGTAAGTCAATTTCATTTAAAATAATACATGTTCCTAAAAATACAGTGGTGTCCTAAAAAATACTTTACTAAGTTTTATAAATAAGAAAATCTCATCCATTTTTCACAAAGAGACCGACGTATACAACAGACGAAAAACAATGAAAAACACAAAGTCACGGTCTCACAACATTTACTTAAAGCTACACGTGTTTCGCTCTATTCAGAGCATCATCAGGCCTACAACAATAATAATTAGTATTGAAAGAAAAAAAGAGGACATACTGTTATACAGTTATTTAGAACCAAAAAATAAAAAATTGTAAAATAATATCACACCTATTGGGAATCGAACCCGCGACAACAAGCTTACAAGCCAAAGACTATAACCTATGGGCTACCTGAACACTGAGGAGAAGTTCAAAACATTTGTTGTTAAGCCAAGGCATTCTAACACAATATTAAACTTATTTCAGTTGGAAGAGATTATGTAAATATAAAATTGATTAAATAAGATTATTAAAAATAAGGTTGGGTTCAAAATTAAATACGTCGTTAACACAGACAAGAACAGGACTCTTCTTGGCTTTAGTAATTTTCATCCTCTCCAGAAGGTCAAGCTTTTTCCCTTTAGGGCATTCATGAAGTATTTCAGCTCCGACCTCTGGAGAAAAGTGATGTGTGGAAGCTAACAGGTGATTCGCAAACGCTGACTTTGTATCACGGACGTCTGTATTTTTAAATTTCTCAAACAACGCTACATGTTCTTTAACGCGTGTAGAAATTTTTCTTCCAGATTATACAGCGTCACAATCCCCACATTTCAAAGAGTAAACCCCTGATTTCGAAAAGACATTTGCCTTGTCTATCACGCTCACTAACTGTTTTTTTAAATTATTCGCGGTTTTGAAAGCGATTTTGATATTAGAGGTCTTAAAAAATTTCCGAAGACAAAGATCTAAAGGACTTTTTGTCGTCTTTCTCATAAAGAAGGTTGTAAGTCAACCTATATTTATTTAAGAACTTAAAGTATAATTTGTTAATTAAGTAAAGTGGGAATCCATTATTAAAAGCAATATGTTTTATAATATTAAGCTCTTTATCAAACGCTTCCTTTGACAGGGCGATGTTAAAAAGTCTGTAAAAGAAAGAATTGAAGGAGGCAAATTTGTATGGATAGGGAGAAATAGACGCATATTGAATGACATTATCAGTAGTTGTGGGTTTACGATATATTTCAAATATTAGTTTATTATTGAGTCTTTCTATAAGGAGGTCTAGGAATGGCAGTTTACCATTTTGTTCTTCCTCAATGGTAAAAGAAATCTTTGGGTGCAAAGAATTCACAAAACGAAGAAAATTTGTCAAATCTTCTTTCTGGCCATTCCAGACAATGAAAATATCGTCAACGTACCTCTTATATTCAATGAGAAACTCCCCAAACCTACCCTTAACAATCCTTTCTTCTAGGTTGCTCATAAAAATTTCACTTAACAGTGGGGAAAGGCATGAACCCATAGCCAATCCAGAGACTTGTTTGAAAATTTTATTATTGAATTGAAAGAAATTTTGATTAGTTTTATAAGGCACAAATATTACAAAATCGAGTTGTTAAAGTCTAATTTAACTATGATTGTACTAACAAGATTTATCTAGAACTGAATTTACATAAGTTAGAAGACATTTTAGAAATTGAACAATGTAAAATGATTTATAAAATTTTTCATGGTCAGCAAAAATGTAACATAAATATTTTATTTTATTGTGATGTGTATAATTACCAAACAAAATCCCATTGACCATCTTTGATTTTAAGCAGTATGTATATAGTCTTGAAAAATGGAGACTTGTGTTTTGACATGAAAATTACGAATTTTGTGGTGAATTTAGCATTATTTATACAGGGCGTTAGTTACACCGTGTTACTTAAGTAAATTACAACATATCTTTTTTTCTAATCAGTTATGGCCAAAACGACTCGAAAATTTAAAAGGCACTTCAATTTTGAAACTTCCAATTTTTGAGTATTGGCGTCGGTTTTTTTTATTTACGGTTTTTGGGGAACAAGTAGGCATGAGGGTACACAATCTTCCCACGGAGCATGCTAAAATATATGTTCCGCATTTAATAAATACCATTTTATTTGAAGCATGCCTAGCTCTGCTTATAATATTATAATAATCCTACAAATTCAGCACGCGGAATCGGAGCACAATATAGTGCTACTGCATCTGGCTATTCCTCTGGGCTCCTTCAACAAATACAGTCTTTAGCTCCGGTTGTTGCCTATTCACAATCGCAATCTCACTCTGTTGCACATGGATCTCTACAACGAGGTTATACAGACTTGGATCATTCTTCAGAATCCAATACTAGTCAACCCCCGACATTTATTGGAGTAGGATCTCATACACCTATAGGTCCACTTTTTTCGGAGTCCATTGTATCTCAGCCATCGACAGCTTTGTCTTTGTCCAGTAACGATATGTCGCGAGCACAGACGCCTAGCCAAGCAGTCTCTGAATCATCTACTTGAATTGCGTGTGATCAGAATAACGATTTTCCTGTTTAAATATGCTATGTGTAAATTTGATATTCTAGTTACTTTACTTTAATCTTATTTTGTACTTTATATCCTTTATTATTTTGTATTATTATATAGTTTATTTAGTGTTCTTATTACGTGCTTTTTTCATTTATAAATATATAGATAGGTGAGTACCTACCTATATCTATAACTAACTATACTCTATTTCCTTTTTGGTAAGAGCACAGTGCTTCATTATTTATGCAGAAGTAGCATAAATATAGGGTGAGTCTTCCATTTTTTCTACATGTAACAAAATGATAAACCAGGCTGTTTTTACCAATTTTAAGTGGACAATAAAAATATTTACGAAATATACAAAAAAAATCAATTTATAAATCACACATTTCATTACTCTCATCGCTTTCATCCGAATCAGACATTCTCACTGTTATAACTAAGAGTTCGACAGTTTCTTCTAGAAGATTATCGAGGGTCCACATCTTTTCTTCTTCTTTTATAGCATTGATTTTTTCTTGGGTAACGTTATCCACTGCTGCTTTCAGAAGTTCTCTCGCATCTTTCAATTTAAAGGTTTTATTATTTCTAGCCACAAATCCTTTTACTTGAGCCTAAATTAACTCTATAGGATTTAATTCACAATGGTAAGGTGGCAAACGAAGTACAGTTATATTGTGTTGTTTTGCCATTTCGTCAATAACGTGTCTTTTATATTTTGATTTATTTTCTGTAACTATTGTCAGAAGCTCAGCTTTTACCGCGTCATCTTCAAAAGGTATTTCTTTTTCGGTAAGCGAGTTTTTTATTTCCCCCTTTCGCCAGCAGGATGATGGTAATTTTTCTATTAATCTTGAATGGTAGCTGGCATTGTCCATAACAATAATTGAATTTTCGGGAATTGACTTGATCATTTCGGAAAAATAATCTTCTCTAATCAACAACATTAGCGTTTATTTCTTCGTGGTAATCCTTAGTTGACTTAGATAGATTAGACGATTCGAATTCAAACAGACCGCCATTTAAAAATCCTTTATAGCTCCCAATATGTGTAATTATTAATTTGTGGCCCTTACCAGAAGGAGACTTCAAGCCAGTCGATAAACCTTCTAAAAAAGCCTGACGAGAGCTTCCAACATTTTTATTCTGCCAGCACTTGCTCACGGTGTGTCCTTCGTTAAGCCAGGTTTCATCAAAATAATAAATGTTTCTTCCTTCCATACTCCTTAATTTGCCTTAAATACATTTTCTCCAACAGACTATTTCTTCTTATCTATTAAAATAGATTTTCTATTTTGCTTTTGCCAAGAAAAATGTAATTCGTGTAAAATTTTCCATAATTTTTTTCTTCCCATTTCTGGTACATTTTCGTCTTCTTTTATAAGTGTCAAAATTTTGTCGAGTTAGGATTTCATTCTTAAAATAAAATGAATGTACTGTCCTCCTGATGATATGCTTTGCTGTCTCATCAGCTGCTATCGGCTTCCTACCGGCAGTTTTCTTTACACTCTTCTTAGGCAAGTTCTCACGGTTTTCACTTTTTCTGTCACTAAGAAGTGTAAATTGTTGCTTTACTTATGCCTGTCATATTGGCATGTGTAGAAACTAGATTTCTAACAGTACTTGAGGCATTTGATGCACAAGTACATCATGTACGTTTAGTACTATAGTCCTTGCTTTAAAATCTAAAACACCTTTACACACTACGGGGCTAAACTTTGACATTCTTACAACAAATGCGCAACAATACTGAAAAATAAATTAAGTTTTTATGATATATCTACATTATATACTGTCTAACCGCCTTTAGTTTTAATGCGTTCAATTTAAGCAGAAATCAGTGACTATACTCGCTAGCGTTAACTGGCTTGAATATGTTCACTTGATTCCGATACAATATTTTTTCGCCAGCGTTAACTAGGCTGAAAAGATACTGTGCTTAGTGGTGTATGGTTTTATAGGACCAACTCAATGTTTACTTCCGCCAGCGTTAACGGGCATAGAAATAACCATAGAAATAGTATTAATCTTTCTTGCCAGCGTTAACTGGACAACTAGAAAGATATGTAATCCTCAGTTAACTAATGATCATACAATTTTCTCCCGCTCGATATCAGTACCCTAATCTTCGCCAAATAATTCTTTGTACCTGGCCTCTAGTCTTCTTATGAATGCTGCTGATTCTTCGGTTTTTGTGAGCTCCCGTTTTGTTTTCGGTGTCACTAACTGCGGGTTCGCCGTACGTGGACTATCTGTCACGGCGGCACCTTCCCGTTGAAATTGGTTGGGCTCCGTGAATTCAAATGACTGTTCAATTGTCGGTGTCACTGGTAGACCGAATTTGTGTAGTTGGACGTTTATGGAGTCTGAACAGATGCAAATCAATTGCTTTCGCTTTTCCTCACACTTCTTCTGTCTTTGATTCTTGTTCAGTTTTCTCCTGGCCATAGATTCCTGTTATCCACTGCTATCTTCTCGAATGTATTTCTTGATGTTACCCTACTCATTTCAGGCAAACAATACACCCTGGTTAGCTGGATTTTTTGCTCGAAGGAACAATGTTAATACTGGTGTCTTGCACCTTGATTGATTTGTTGCTAATACGTCACTGGCAGCATTGTGACGAGTACTGCGGGTTGTCTTATTGTTGATGGCGTGGTTTTGCAGGATGTTAAATGAGACACACCGTGATCGTTAATGCTAATTTTATTAATTTCACCTAGCGTATTTATAGTAAATACAATAGTCGATTCATCACTTTTAATTTACAATGGGTGACTTGGTTTTAGTAATAAATGTAGATCAGGCGTAATAATGCAATAATGCTGACTGGAACGTTCATTGATATTAATTTAGGTATTTTATATACTAGGCGAAACAATATGTATAATATAAGATTTTAATAAAATTAAAACTAATGGCGGTTAGCAGTGGCGGCTCGTGGTTAGGTGAGAGATGCGTTCTGCACATTCATCGATAAATTATAAAAGATTGCAAAAAAGGGGAGAAACGCGGAGAAATCAAAGATGTTTTTTTAAAACTAAAACTAGACAAAATTAAACTTTTCCTTATAGCTTTCATTAAATGGTGTTTATATAGGTATTCTTTTAAAAAAAAAACTAGTAGTAAGTCCAGATATGTGTCTGAAAACAGCCCCTTTTTGACATTTTACCTTCCAAAAATATATCAAATAAACATAAAAAGAACATGCAACTTGCGAACTTTTGCCAACCAAAATTTTGCCTTGTACTTTCCCGACTGTTTAGAATTTAAACAAAACAGGAGCGTACTCTTATGACCTTGTTCACCTAGATTTCGGTACTTAAATGTGAAATTAACTGCATACACATATACAATTTTAAACTTATACATTATAATAAATATATACATATATATATATATTTTTTTTTAATTTATATTTATAATTACATCGTAACGTATAATAGTTATTTTTTGAAGATTAAGTTTATTCTTCGATTTTTTTTGGCTGCAAATTTGTCTATAACCATCTCGTTGAAGTTTACAGTTTGCGTGACGATTTGCTTTTCCATTGAAAGCATCGATAGTGCTACCAGACGTTCTTCCACCATAGAACTACGTAAAAATGTTTTGATGCGCTTTAAAGTGGAGAAAGAACGTTTGGCTTCAGTTCGGAATAGTTATGAGTATTTCCAAGAGCTTTTTAGTTTCTGGAAATGAATCGGTCAAATTATTTTCTATGAGTAATTTTAAAAAAGGTATTGCTCCTTGTATCTCCCTGCAGTCTGGTCTGGAGTAAATCACTGAGAGCTCTATTTTTAAACGCTCCTTATCAAAATTGGGGTATGAATCGCAAGTTACTTTTAATTTTTCATCAGGAAAATAATTAATATAGCTAGCGAACTGGTCAGAATACAGCAATGAAGCTGCTAATAAATGATTTTTAAAATGAAATCTATCCTTAGCGCAATTAATAAATATGTCACAAACTTCCAACGCAGCTATACGGTGATCGAATTGACTGTCATATTTTCTTTTTCTTTTAGGAGGTCCTACTTCACATTCAAGCAAGGATGCAATATCTTTGGCTTCATTAATAATTTCGTCAATTGAACTTCTTACTGTCGTAATGCTCTGCTCAAAAACTTGTATTTTGTGGTTGATTTCTACAGGATCAATTTTTCGTTTTTGTAATTAGTTGTACAAGATATCGGTGTGTGGCATAATACGGTGAAAAAATGTTAGCCAGAAAATAAACTTTGAATCCTGTAACATTCTTCTTATTGAGGAAGCTGCGGTATATGCCATTGAGTTAATAAATGAATTTTCTATTTCTTCCATGCATTCAAGCATAGATTCCCGATGTTCAAATACGATGTTAACTGTTCTAATATTAAAATTCTAACGTGTTGGTGCTCCGTGGGGAATTCTTTTCCCAACAATTCTAGCACAACTACGCGCTGCGGCGAATTTTTAAAAAATAAAGGAATTTCCTGAAGATTGCCAAAAAAAACTCAAACTTGGGAGCTCTCAGATGCTGCCTTAGACATTATTAAATTCAACTGGTGCGCATAGCAGTGTACAAAATGAGCAAATTTGTACTGATCTTTAATTCGCGCCTGAACACCAGTATTTCTGCCACTCATTACTGCTGCTCCATCGTAGCTTTGAGCTATCAACTTATCCTTAGAATATTCTAAAATCGGGTCTAAGACACTGCGAATATCAGCAGTCAAACTTTCTGCATTTAAATTTTGTATCTCCAAATAAGTCCAGAACCGTTCAACCGGATCCCCATTTTGGATATATCTAAAAATTACAACCATTTGAGATTTGGCTGACACATCCGTTGTTTCATCTGCTATAACGGAAATATATGGAGCTGTGCGAATCTCGTCTAAAATTTGGCAAACTTCCAATATACAATCCAAAATGTCATTTTGAATATCTTTTGATATACCTTTAAATACACTCGAGTCTTTTAAATATTCCGCCACTGTTTTATCAAGTTCCGCTGTAAAATCTATCAGACCACGAAAAATACCTGGGTTTTCCGATGTCAAAGTTTCATCGTGGCCCCTAAGCGCAAGCTCGAATAATCCACAAAATTTTATGCAGTCAATAATTTTAGATAACACATACCTGTTTTTTGTTACGTTCTCGTTATATAATCGAATATTTGTCCAATAGGCACTGTCCAACTTTTCACGAATATTAACACTACACAACAAACCTAGATTCATTACATTGTTTAAATGATTTCTCGATGATTCGTGGCGTTTAATTTTTTCACTTAGATGCACCAGGTCAGTTACACCAACTACAGTCCAAGATTTGTCCCCACCAAATAAAAGACACGGAAAACAAAAAAGAGCATTTTTTTTATTACATCCGCATATCCAGTTATTTCTAGCATAAATATTTGGAGTAAACATTCTTTTATATGATTTTCCACGGCTTGAACCACACTTTTCTATTAAAATATCGGGCAACGGCCGCTCTTCCTCTTTTAGTTTTATTTTTTCTTCGTACGTAAATTGGGAGAATTGTTTTATATTAATCAAATTATACACCACATTCATTTTTAGAGTATAGAGATCAGCTGACACAGCACAACACACAACGTAAAAAAAACAACCAACAACTAAATGCAAAACCGTCAACAGTCAGCAGAATTACTGTAACTGTTTGCAGCTCCGTTCCGACTTAAAATTCGCTATCTAAACTTATGGCGAAGTGCGGTGCGGGGCGAGGAAAAGGGCTCAACGCGGAGCACAGAACTCGAATGTGGTCCAGCTAGGTTGCGTTAATGGCATTGTAACTGTAGTGATTGGCACGCCAATAGTTTTTACTTGGCCGACTGAAAAAATCAGGTGTTCGTTCGGGGCGCGTTGGAGCGCGGATTGAAGGCATTGAGACCTACTATATGGCGTTCTCGGCCGAAAATATACTGTTTTATTATTTTGTTGGGTTTTAATTTTATTTTACTTAGAAAAATATTAAATAATTTCAAAAATAGTTAATCTGTATGAAAATGTTGGGGGTTCTGCAGCTCTGCAGCTCTTATGCACTAGCCGCCCCTGGCGGTTAGACATATACCATAAAATACCTGTTTGCATTTAAGATTGCACAATTTAGGTACCTATAATACTTATACCTCCATATTTACCTACCTAGACAATATCTACTTATAAGGGTTAAAAAGAACTTGTTCATTAGGTACTTAAGTAATTCAAAGAATTTATGGCTAAAATTGGCCTATTTCTTGCACTATTAAATAAACCCAACAAATGAAAACATTCAGTTTTTAATGTACTTGAAAAGTGTGACGCCAATGGTTTACGACCGTTTTATGGCTATTGACCCTTTCGTGTGCTCCTACGGATTAAGAAATGGACTATAGCTTTTTAAAAATTATGAAAAATATTTTGCTTTAAATAAAATCTGTTCAAATTCTCTCACCCTGTACAAATTACTACTCGTTTTCTCTAAATTATAATACTTAGAATTTAATATTTATGGCCCCGTGGATCTTCACAAACGACATACGTTTAATCCTATTGGTCGGTTTCGAGGCCGCTCCACCACTTGATCGGCAAGTCTTGGAAAAAAACACCGAAAATAAGATTGGGTATGTCTCGTCAATTCGGGCAGTGAGTGGCCGTCAAGATTTTAATAGGGCAAGTAACGCGCGCTCTCATTGTTCACCCGCTAAATTGGCACAAGTATGCCTCTAAATCTCCACTTTTTGTGAAAGAATCTCTCTCTAAAAATATAAATCCTTTATTCATCCTTTAAATCATCGGATAAATTAAAATAAAAACAGAATCAGTCCCTTTGAAAATACATATAATTTTTTAATCTAGTTGGGAAAGGACTTAGAGCCCCCGACAAAATCCATCATTATTTTATTGTTTTATTTATACAATTAGATTTATTGCTTAAAGTTTTAATTATGCAAATGCAAAAATGTTCGCTTAAAGGGTAAAAATACAAATACATTATATATCTGAAAATATTAAGCTAAACAAAGTTTTAAACAAAATTAACAAAACAAGAACCAATTTCAAACTATTTGGTTTTGCCAAGGTAGTGCACCCCTATCCGTAGAAAAATATTCACAAAATTCATCTCTTACTTGCTGTGCACTCATAGACGTTTTCCGTGGCGTTTTAGGAAAATCACTTAATACATTATTTGTTAGGTAATTCCTCCAAACTCCTGGAGTAATGGTTCCAGTATCTGAGCATTCTGTGTCTAAGCTTCCTACAGGATTGTAAATATTTTTTGACGGGCTTCTTCTCAGGAAATTGTGTAGGTAAATAATCGCCAAAATAACCTTTTTTGCTGTTTCGGGTTCCAATAATATTGGATTTTGTAGAATTCTAAATACGTTTTTGTGATCCTTTTTCTTGAATTCCCGGATAGGGCTTTAATAAATTTTCCATGAGCGGCAAAGCATCATCGCCTACGAAAACGAAGGGCTACTTTTATTTCTTCCAGGCAAGCAACATTCTGCAGGAATATGCAATTTTTTTATCTCGAAGCATCTTATAAAACGAAGTACCTATTGATACGCCACCGTCTGATATGCGACCCTGACATCCCACATCAGCATAAAATTAAAATTAGCACCTGCCACAGCAAAAAGCACTAAACTAAAATATCCCTTATAGTTAAAGAATTCGCTCCCACTATTTACTGGCGCTTGAAGAGTGACATGCTTGCCATCCATTGCACCACAGCAATCAGGGAAATTCCATTTAGAGTCATAATCTCTTGCGACTAATTTTCATTCCTGCTCACTTCTGGGCATCTAAAATAAAAAAGAAATTATGTCAATATGCTCTATTTTTATTTTTGTTATTAGATTTAGAGAATGTCCCATTTTCATCCCGTTTGCAGACATCTGAAATACGAAATTAATCACGATTTTTGTACAGTCCTGTTTTTTTGTTATTATACATCAAAAATATTTTTTAATTTATCATTTAATAATTTACCTTAACATATTCAGTTAGAGATTCTATAAGGGCAGTGCACACATCTGGAATAAATTTTGGGATTGACTGTTTCGATATTTTGAAAAGATACATAAGCGAATGATATGAATCGCCCGTCGCGAAAAATCTGAGTGTCAACGCTAACTTTTCCTTTGCGGGAATTGCTCTCCTGTAATTGGTATCCTGTGTGGTAATTTTAGGTCCAATTATATTTAAAAGAAACTCAAATTCGCCGCATGACATTCTGAAAAAATTGCGTAATCCACCGTTGCACCTGTATTCTAAATTCAAAATATCACTTAGTGACAGTAAAATTGTCATCTAATTTCTTTGCACAAAAAACTCATAAGTGCTGACACAAGCCTACTTGAAAAAAATTAAATGTAAAAACAGTGGCTTAGGATTATTTACGCTGAATGTTTAAAATGCAAAGACCTTAAAAGATCTTTTAGATTTTCTAGTCGTTTTAGCCATAACTGGTTAGGCAAAAAAGATATGTTGTAACAACATAAAGGGTGTAACTAACGCCCTGTATAAATAATGCTGAATTCACCACAATATTCGTAATTTTCATGTCAAAATACGTAAATTCGCCAATTTTCAAGATGATACTGCTTAAAATCACAAAATTATGAACCCTACAGAGGTCGCGCTAGTTTTCAGATGCAAACGCTCGCGTTGGGTAAAATTTACCCATATTTAAACAAAGAGGTTTTTCAAATATTTATTAAACCTTCAGGGAATACAAGTAAATAGAACAAACTAAATACACAAAAAACTTTAATATTAGCGTAAAGTTAAATTATAGATACGTTAAATTTTCAACTTATAATCTAAGAAACATTTTTTTTTGCACAATTTTCACAAAAACATTATTGATGCTCTTGACAAATATAAATTTTGCAACTGTAGCAACAAATTGTAGTTTTTCTGTCTTTTTTGTTGGTACAGATGGCACATCTTCCTCTGATACCAGTTGCTATTTGAACGATATCGATGGTTTCAATTCCAGCATATTTCCTTATTTTTTGGAGTAAGTCTCTTGGCAACGTAGTGATTGTTTTTGTTAGATTGTTAGTTGATCTCTTTTTCATGTGTTCTTGACAAAAAGAAAGCCCCAACTCCTTTACAAACTTTCTTCTTACCGCAGTATTGCGCATATTTTCTGCAAAAATTACTTGCGCATTTATTGCGGCTATATTTAGCACTGAAAAAAAATTACAAGTGGCCAACGATTGGTTTTTCGGGAAACATTGTAGGATCCTTTCATTTCATCTACAACATCAACAGCGCCTTTTGTCTTGTAGTAAGTAATAATTTCAGGTTTTAATTTTTCCTTAGTTTCGAGATCTATAGCATCATCATTGTCGAGAGTAGTAAAACCAATTTTCCTTTTGGTGATGTATGCGAAACCAAAGTTATATAATTTTTGAAACCAAACGTATTACGAGGAATTTCAGACTTCTTCTTTTTAGAGCAAAATTCAACTGGTATTTCTCTTTTATTTTTCCTTATTGTATCTACCATGGTAAGTTTATGGTTTTTCATTAACTCTTCGGATAAAGGAACGCTAGTGAACCAATTATCCATGGTCATGTTACGTCCTGTACCTGAAATGGGAAAAACCAACCTCTTCACTACTTCAAATGCCGAATTATCAAGATAGTATTGTCCCGGAGGCTGTTTACCTGCATATATTTCCAAATTAGATGTATAAAAATTTTTTGAATCAACCATGGCAAAAATTTTTATTCCGTAACGGGCCGGTTTATTTTTGATATATTGCCAAAACCCACATCGCCCACGGAAGGCTTCTAACATTTCGTCTGTTGTTACATTCTCTGATACGGTGTACATGTTTTGACATTTTTGGACAAAATCTTCAAACATGTCACGAACTGGAGCTAATTTGTCTTCTAATTTTCGCTCTTGGCGATCCAAAATATTGTCGAAACGCAGACATCTCATCAAAAATTTAAATCGAGATATCGACATCACAGCAGGAAATATATCCAAACCCATACCACCAGTTGCCCATAAATCGTATATGTTGACATGTGACGACTTAGCAACTCCAGTCAGGTACAAAAGCCCGATAACGGCTTTTATTTCATGTAAATTTGTATGCAAAGCATCTCGTTCACGTGAGTACTGGCGTTTAATTTTATCAATGTAAATGTTGGAGTAGTCTACAATTTTTTGAAGCAAATCATTAGATAAAAAAAGACTAAGAGATTCTAGGGGCGTCTTTGCATGCTTCGCTCCAGGACGTACTCCTGGTTTGTATCGATCAGTTACCTTATTGTGTTTAGGCGTCCGCACATTTTGACTTGGTCGATCTTTATTCCATTTAGTTCCGTCACGTCCGACATAGTTCCGCACAAAATTGGAAAGGGGAATATCATCAGGTATGTTCATTATTGCTTCATTTTCTTCAAAAGGATCCTCTGAAGCCGAGTCGTGATCACTAATGTGTAGATCATCTTCTTCATCTGTTTCCTGACCTCCTAGAATATCTTCGCCTTGGTCACTTTCTAACTCGTCGTACCATTTTAGCAACTGATCTTTAGTTTTTTTTATCCATTTGTTAGAATAATATTATGCCTGCAAAAAATATGTCAATGTAGACATCACCTAAATAATAAAAAATAACACTTACCTGTTTGTAACAAAACACTTAAAAACTGGAACGTAACCGCTCGCGCTATGGGTAAATTTTACCCAGCCAAAAACAATAGCAGACAAAAAAATTTTAAGCATCCGGCAGCGATGGTCACCGAAACGAAACTGACGAATAATCTATTTTAGGAAGGTACTATAGGTGAGGGCGGATATTCGCGCGTTTCACAAAGATACGGACCAAAGAACAAGGCATGGGTATATTTTACCCAAGCGCGTGCGTTCTAGGGTTAAGAAATTTCAAATTAAAATTCCAACTTTAAATACCCTGTATATCGTAAACCTGCAACATTTGTATAGGAGATGTTAAGCTCAATCGCCATAACTTGGTGTGTAGTATCTCCAGTTCAGAGATTGCTCATTCTTAATGAATCACTGTATAAATGTTTGATGTGATTTATTCTTTTTTAGATTTTTCTGTGATTGCGGGGCAGGTACTCTGACGAACCAATGCCAACTACAAGGTGAACCGACCCAAGACACGGACACGCTGTACGATTCGGCGGCTCCCATGGAGTCCCACACGCTAATGGTGAACTAGGGGGCCCTCCACCCCATCGGTTAAGTGATATTTATTGTGACACTAGTGCTTTAGTGATTTCCTATTTAATTCAAATTCTGACAGTTTTAGACAAACTCTGTAAATTTGTCTTATGTAAGTGACACTGCAGCAAAGGACTGCCTATAAAATAATGTGGATAGAATCTCCGGTGGTTTGTGAATTTTTTTTGTACCATGTTATAAAAATATACAAGAGGTGGCTCAACAAGTTTAATACTGCTGTTTCGGAATTGGTTTGTATGTGTGGCTCTTAAGTAAAATGGAGGATGTTGTGATATGATTAATGTAGATTTTAAATGAATGCCTAAAAAGTTATATGAGCCTTTAGGACCTTGGGTTCCTTTGTGAAATAGAAAAAAAAATTAATGGTCTATCAATCTTATATAGGGTGCTTACAAAAATCCTTATGTAAAGTTTAGGTGTTTCTTTGTTCAAAATTAATTTTTTAAACATGTTATATACTAACATTTTACAGACTCGGATTATAAGCAGCAGTTGATTTAAACTAAATATTATTTTTTTTACTCTAGTTTTTTAAGCACTACCTTGTACAAAACTAATTAATTAATTGTTAGACTTGTTTAAGTTTATTATATCCTCTCTTTGCTTATACATAGTTGTTATTATCTAATTTTTTCTTATTTATTATATTAATCATATTTCAGTTGAAGTAGCTTTAATTTTGGAGTTTTTCGTGTGTGATATACGTACGTGGTGGGTTTAGAACCGAAATTATCAATGAATAAATTGCCTGTAAATACACTTATACTAAAAAAAAAATGAAACTAGCCAGTATTTAAACCAGAGTTTTTTCTCCAACATAATTGTGAGTTAATTTTTTTGTTGTGTGATTGTGACTAGTGAATGCCGTAGGTTAATAGTGCCAATATACAGAGTATCCCAGAACTAATAGAATAACTGGAAGCAAGATTACCTACATGGAGGGTTCTAATTTCATTCACTACTGTAACACTTATTAATGTATTCAATTTTTAATGTATTAAGGTTAAACATCTCACATAAAAGACCTATTTCCTACATGAAACTAGTGTATTCAACTTAAACTCTTCATCTTAGTCATTCTGCTTCTAAATTGCTAGTGGAACCTGGCAATTTGTCAAAAGGGGTTTTTCTCTATTCTTATAAACTAATTTGCATTGTTGGGTAAATAAAGATATTTCGGTCATCCTCCACTAAATTTATTTAAAACATGTTAATCCGACATGTTTCGGACATATAACTTGTCCATCATCAGATAACAGATCAGGGATAACAAATTAACCCTTACGCTCATGAATTTTCATTTTTTAAAATTAACATTTGATTTTTTGTAAATCAACTCTTTAATTTTTTCGAAAATTTTTGATGTAAACAGTTTTTTTATTTTTTTGTTTGTTTTTATTTTTATGTACACATTTGTGTACATTGGTGGTCAATGGTATAGAAGATAAATTAAAACAAAAAAATACTTTGTATGATATATTGCAAAACAGTTGCTTTTTTTTGTAAGGCACAGGTGAACGTTAGATTTTTGGCATAAAATTCTTTACCGTCCTTTACAGCCTGGTACTTTACACCTAGAAGCAAAGTCTTTTTCATCAATGGATGGCAAATGGTCTAGTCTGTCCAAACGAACTTCGGCCACCGGTCTAATTTCTAGCCTTACTTTTAACGTTGAAGGGCCCGGATTGCTGCTGGTCAGCTGCTGGTCGCCCCCCTCTTCCTAGTAGATGTTTTTCCTGCCAAGATTAAAACCTTAGCAACATATGCCCTAAAGTGAAGCAAATCTAGGACATCATTCTTAGCCACACCCAAGTTAGTAGCTTTTTCTTTATATTCCAACCAGCCGTTTACGCATGCCATATCTATGGCATGAGCAAACATTCTCAGAGTCCACTTTTTAGACCTTATAAATGTCCGATACAAGGTAATAAGGAAATCCATCTTGTCAACACCTCCCATGTTAGAGTTGTAGTTTGTATTTATTACTTGTGGTCTTGAAACGTAAATATAGTCCTTCCCTTTTTTATCTCATCGCCGGCACTGGTCTTTATCACCAACTCCCATATAATTTGATGTCATTACAACTGACCGGTTGTCGTACCATTTTGTCATTATGACTTCCCCATCCCCGCTAATAATTTCTTCGGAACAACCTCGACCTTTTATTATCATATCCTTATCGGACGAAAATGGCGGATTTTTAAATCTTTCAGCTCTTGCTGTCCACGTTGTATATATTTGCCTATTTCTAAGGTACTGAAGTAAGTTATAATTTGAAAAATAGTTGTCAAAATATAACTGTACCCTAGGGTGTGAGATTCGTTCAGATAATTTTAGTACCACTGCAGCACCCGAACCAAATACATCAAGTTCCTGTGGGTCAATTTCAGTAGTAGATCCTTGATATATTATAAAATCATACAAGATGCCACTGCTGCCACATAGCGCAAAAATCTTAATTCCCCATGGTTTGGGTTTGTTTTTGACGTATTGCTTGTCGTTCAACTGCCTTTGAACGGCACCATTTGCTCGTCCACACACAATTTTGATTCCAATGGAAGGGAAAGGCATCTTCTCCTAATTGCATCATATAATGGACGCACCTTCCAAAATCTGTTCTCCGGTTTTTCGTGAATATTCACGAAGTGAATATGTTGTCGCAATTTATAAAACCTGTTAACAGTCATATTATTGGAAATGAGTGGAACTTGTCATTTATGGCCCCAGTATAACTTAATTCTTGGGTAATGTAGATTACCCATGATGATATGTATTCCTACAAAAGTTTTTAGTTCTTCAACCGTCGTAGGAACAAAGCGGGTTTGTTGCTGAATAGCGTAAAGATTTGTATATTCCATCATGGGTTGGAAAATATCTGCAAAATAATTACAGAAAAAAAACGCTGGGTTTTCTAGCTGAACTACTGGTTCTTCTCTAATGTGCCACTCTATCGGTGGAGTGATATACTGCACATTTTTTCGCCAGAATATATCCTTTTTCTTTGAAAGACCATTCTTTTCCTAATAGTCTTCTATATTGGATTTCTTCGACTTTTGTAGAGTTTTTGCCATTATGTTGGGAACAGGTTTAGGTTCTGCTTGTTCTAGCTGCTCAGTCTCTTCACGTTGTTGAGTTACAGGTGTGCTGGGAACAGGTTCAGCCTCTTCTTCCTCATCACTCAGCTAATTCTACAAGATAAAAAGTATATATGCTACGCACATTATATAATATACTAGTTCCAAGTAATATACCTTTAGGATCAAAATCAAAGCCATCATCTTCATTGAATTTGCCGTCACTGAGTCCTTCAATGTCTGATAATCCGGCTTCTATTAAATCTAATAGTTCTTTATCTGTTAGCGGGCGATTTCGGCTCATTATAAACGAGGATTCTATAATATTTAACTATTTACTAATATAAAAAAGAAAAAAAATACGATTAAATTTACCTTGTAATTTTACTTCTCTGATTCACAGTATACACAAATGTGTACGTGTCTTCAAAGGAAAAAAAAAGTACTTCCGCGAAAAAAACTGATCACTGTTAGCACTCACAATACCACCTTTTATTAATTTGTTTTTATTTTTTTTTACTATTTTCACCACAAAAAAAACACCACAATAATCTACCAGATAACCTTGCACGCGTTACTCAAATATTGCTCGCCAGCTGTTAAAATTACAGTAACAAACTTTTATTGAAAGCCCCTAGAGGGCGGCATCTATACTACATGTAAGATCCTAATGTACACAAATGTTGACTCTATGAGCAAAACAATAAATTCCTTTCTGAATTTATATAAGGATGATGATAAATTCATGTACACAAATGTGTACACAGTGAGCGAAAGGGTTAAGGGGTTCTGTCAATACATCTTATAGATCTAGTGCCTCAGACAAGGTTAAAAGATTAAAACGACTAAAAATGAATAAAAATAGCATATCGTCACCTGTATGCCAAACCCATGAATGTAATTTTATTAAATATTTTACAGGAACCATTTAAAGAGCAATAGGACATTCATATTTTTATTTATATTGGTTTTCATTGGAAAATTTTGTTAAAAGCTTAGTATATCAATATATAATTTTAACTTCTAATGCTTAAAATATAAATTTATGAAAAATATTTTCTAAAAAAAAACTAATTCGTGATATGAAAAAATAATTTATTTTTTGCTTATACAATAATATAATAAAAAAACTATGCTCTTTTTACTCATCGTCAGACTCCTCACCAAAGTTGGGTTCCGAATGTTGGAAATTATCTGGAAGTTTTAGTTGTAGAAGGATATAGAGAGCATGCCTATTACAGTCAGTCATTACCCTTACTCTCTTTTTTGCACTTCCATTGGATGAAACAAGTAAATCATAATCATTCTATAGAAAAGGCGTATACCTTCTTTGCATATCAGCTACATTTAAACCTAAATGCACTTGTTTCAAAAATCTGGCCCGTATGCATAAGTTGCGTTAAAGATGAGATCCCACAACTCTTCATCGAATCAAATTTTCCATCGAGAAACGCTGAAACGTTAAAAAAAGATAATTTGAATTTTACTACTGCGAAATACGAGGGCTATTCAATAAAGACTCAGACTCGGGCTATGAAAATTTTATTACAAAGAATTATACATCAACGCTTCTCTCACGTTCAAAGTAGTCACCATTCAAGGCGATACATTTAATCCAGCGCCGCTGCCACTCCAAAAACTGGTCCTTGAAGCTCTTCTTAGTCATGCGCTTAAAAATCGCCTCTAAAGCTTTAACAGCAGCATCTCCGGAGGGAAAACGCCTTCCTTTCAGGTCCTTTTTTGCAGTGGGATAAAGAAAAAAGTCGTTCGGTGCTAAATCGGTAGCGTTTAGACAGCCAGCTGTGTTTATCGTTTCTTCACGAAGCGCAGTAACAGGCGCTCCTGGACCGCCTTCCAGTTCACAGCTCTCTCTACCTTTTCGGAAGGCAGCGTGCCACTGTAAACACGTGAATTTTTTCATGCAAGCTTCACTGTACACATTCTTTAACTCACGTTATGTTTCGAGTGGTTTTTTGTTCGATTTCACCAAAAATTTAATCGCGTAACGTTGTTCTCGATATCCAGACATTGTAAATATTAGAGGCGACTTTCATATACCTCTTCTTCGCAATGTCACTACTTGAGCACTAATGATCAGATCGCTACCAAATTTGTACTGTAAATAGGTATTAGTATATTGTTTCATGCCATGGCCACGAGATCGCGCCACCTGTATTACACAGCTGCTCGTGGCGAGAGTCCGAGTCTCTATTGAACAGCCCTCGTAGTTTTTCCCATTAGATATCCTGAGTGGTTCCTCACTAAGCAATAAACGGTCAAAGCATTTGAAAATCCCAAACGACTTCGATTAGTTATAAGCTCTATTTAAACTGTATCAATCATTAAGTGAGCTGGGAACCAAATAACGCAGTCCACACTTTTGTCTTAAAAGGCAATTATTCTACGAATCAGACATTAGTCTGTTTCATGCGATAAGTATCTATTCGTATTATAAGACAGAGCAGTTTTTTTTCAACTTTCCGATAGTTGCACATTGTTGCCACAATCAAAGGCCTTTAATAATTTGGCAAATCAATCGACAAACCTCAGTCTTTTTAAGCTTCTATAAAAGGGATGATAAATAGCAGAAAGGGTGCCGTCTTTGCACATTTTTTCCGCATGTTTTAATTTTGTAATTGGCAAATTACCTTGGTAATATAGAAAATTTTCTGAGGCTCTTTTTTCTCATAATGAAGCCAGTGGGCACTTCGCCAAGAAAGTTTTAACTTTGTTTTCAAAAGGGAATATGACTTAAAATAACTTTATTACATTAAAGGGCCTTGGAAGAGAGCCTTGACTGTTATAAGCTGTGCAGGCACATAAACAGGTACAAATTTTGATTTTTTTTCAATTTTAGCATGGATTGAATCACATTCCATCTCCCAGTGTCCTGTCTCAAAAAATGTATGATCTAGCGTTTGAAGTTTTAATACAGTATACTAACACATTGCAGCAAAAATTAATTTTTTCTTGTTGAACTCCACATCCATCGGACATCACTGGTAATTGTAGGATGACTCACAATACAGCTAAATATACAGGTGGAGATCTCATTGGCCCCACGATTTCCTCGAGTCTCGTCCCATAAATAGCAAGAAACATCTTGATTATCCAGATTATAGATGGTTAAATTATGAACAGCCAGTTTTCTAAGGTAAAATATTTGGCCAGCAGGACCTTTGGGAGTGCTTAATACTGACTTCAGGTCAAAATTAAATGCTAAAACATCCTCATTTTCCTGTGCTGCATGTTTGTCTCTATCTCTACATTTTTTAGCATCCTCCTTTTTTTTCAATTGCTGTTGGATGCAATATTTATTGCTCGGCTTTCTCTTCAAGTGTATATTCTTGGTATGCAAGCCATTTTTGACAATTATCTTTCTTCAGCCTTAAAAATCCCAGATTATATTTTTGAAATATACGCCTATATTTTACTATGGAAGCTGGTTTCCTATTTTCCGAGCAGCTCTTTTCCCTGTATTTCCTGTAACTTATGGAGATATAAGTTGGAAATCCAAATACCGTTTTATGATTTTTTTCTACAATAATGCGCTTCGACAGATGGGAATGAATTTATGTGATTTTTTATGAAAAGAACTTCTTCATCACTTAATTTGGTCACGTCAATCTGGCTCGAAAAATCCCGATAAAGTTTGTTTATCTAATGAACACCTAATAAAAGCATCTGTTATATTCAAAGCTTTCATAAAAAATGGCAAGCTTACGCTCCCCGTTGATGGAATGGGAGGGGATGGGTTGGGTTGGGTTGGGTTGGATCTTAAATTGCTCAAGCACCGCTCATCAAATTTTGCGTATTTTTAAAATTTTTTTAAATGGCCTAATTTTACCAAAAAATAAATAAAAGTGGCGGAATGATACGATATAATTCGCGGCGAACATGTGAATTTTGATAGAACTTAAAAAAAAAAAAATTAAAAATGATGTACTTCTAAAAATAAATTTTCAATTCAAAAAAATTTGTGTTTATTACACGTAATTGACATTTTAAGGGATATGTAATGAAACTAGTGTATCATAATTTTTTATATGTTATAATAATGAATGATTAAAAAAATACAGCGTGAATTCTCCACTTTAAAGAAAGCACTCATGAGTCAGCCAGACTGGAGACAAGGCTTCAGCTGCAGAGTGACAAAACGCAGTCGACAACAAAACTGGCAACACCACACCTAACCTCACCTTAGTTGTCACCTATTTGTTGACAAAACTAATGGTATACAAGGTTATTCTAATGATTAATCGCGTCCTATAGTGAGTGATTTAGTGCGTGATAACACCCTCTTCGTGATAAAATTTGGCTTTCCGCCACTCTTAGTGAGAAATATATATCGATCTACCCATTTTGCAAAAAACCCGACCATTTTTCGTTAGTTTTGACAAAAACTGCAGAATTACCTAAAAAAATTTACCTTTATCTGCCGTAATAATATGTTTTACCATTTGTAATATTCTTTTAATTCTACTACTTAAGCAAGCACTTAACAACAAATAATACACTTAAAATTAAAACTGTTGTTTACAGTTTTAAACAAATAAATCACGGTTATAGTTCTATTTGCCACAAATAAATACGTCATTCACTACTTGTGTTGCTATACAAACAAAACTTAACCTCAACATGTTTAATATAAATAGCCTTACATCGCGAATGTTGAAAATCGAAAGGACCGGAAACGCCAAAATCTCGAATGTGTCACGTTCGCACATTAGCGAAACTATGATGCTGTGTTGCCGGGTTATTTATTATGCAAGCACATTCGTGATTTCAGCACATTAAAATAATTTTCATTTTGAATTATTTGGTATGGAAAAGGAGAAATCGAGAAAATTTGACATTCGTGGTTTTGGCAGACAGGTGACGATACTAAGATGACATCAGAATGGACCAAAAATGGATTTACAAAGTTTAAACTACATAATTACGACAACAGGTTAATAATAATGCAGCTATTGTTTTGTAAACGAGAACTCTAGAGAGTTCTTGCTGTATTATTATTAACCTATTGTTGTAATTATGTAGTTTACCATTTTTGTAAATCCATGTTTGGTCCAATTCTCATGTTTATACTATTTTTAATCGATTTAATCTTTTAATCTTATCTAAGGCACTAGATCTATAAGATGTATTGACAGAACCCCTTAATTTGTTTTCCCTGATGATGGACATGTTATTTGTCCAAAACATGTCGGATTCATATTTTTTAAATAAATTTAGTGGAGGATGGCCGAAATACCTTTAGTTACCTTTACTTCTTCAACTAATTTGCATTGCTTTTAAGTGTAATAAATTTTCTGAAAAATGCTTATCTTATGCATCTTATTTTATTTTCCTCTAAAGTGTATTAGTTCTGGGGAACCATGTATATACATTTTTTTAACAGAATGCAGCTTACTAATTTCTTAACTTGACACTGATTCATAATAGTGCCATAGAACTACTGAAAACTAAACGCCAAGTTTTGTTATTTTTTACTGAAATGTGGTGATGCTTGGGTTGAAATCCTGCGCATCGCTGTAGTTTGAAATGAAGAATGTTATTTTTCTTGCCTTTTTGAATTTAATTTATAAAAAAAAATGAAATAAAAATCAAATGTGTGCAACGATTTTGATAGACTTGTAATATATATCGGGTTGCTCCTTTCGTCGAAGTGAAGAAAATTTTTTGTTTTTTTTTTCATTTGACTGACACGTCTTGTCGCGGAGTGTGAAAATATGAAAAACTGAAACTGTAAAATATTTTTTTTAAGTTTAAACATAACATACCAATTATCGCGTTAGGTTTAAACCTAGTAGGATAAGTTGATTATTATCGGGCTTTTCAGATCTACTGATCGGACCTATAAGTAGATAGATAGCACTTGTATTGTACTGTGTACATTATATAAAAAATATATATGGTTTAAAATATCATTTGTTTTGTTTCATTCAAATTATAACGACAATTTATATAATCAATCTAGCGAGTTTCTCGGCAAAAATAGTATTGCCATTTATGTTTTGATTGTCGATCAGGTTTGACAAAAGACGCTTAAATCCGAAAAAACTCAAATCATTTTGTACAATAACACTGTAAATATAAACCTACATGTAATGACAATTTTCAAGTTATTATTAAGCCTAACGCTCTATGTGCTCAAATCACAGAATGTTTGCCTAGTGCTTCGAATGATTCTTTGATTATTAGCGCAGGTTTAAATTAATTATTAAAACATAGGGAAGCGGGGGGTAATCGCGAACAGCGGATAATGGAGAACACAGTGATGCCAGGTCTCAAGTTTTTGCATGAGATGTTTTTTAAACAAATCTCATGTTTTCAATCACAATCTTTTTAGCTTTTTTTGCCATGCCAAAAAAACTCTTTTAAGATTTATATTTTTGTTTATGGTTTTCTTTCTTGCTATTGAAAATATAGCAAGAAATCCATAAACAAAAAAAAATCATTAACAAACAAAAATGTATCCCAATATTTGTCAATTTGGCATCGTTGGATCATGCAATAATCATAAAATGCAACCTCGCATCTGCAAAGTTGGCATGGTTGAGTGCGGCAGAACAGGGATTCCCCGAGTGCACCTAAACATCTTTGTGTGATTTATTTCGCCGTTTATACGTAGACTGGATTTTATTTTTGACTCGTTTTATATTCTCTTAATTGAAATAAACTTAAAAAAATGGTTGTAAGTGATACTAGCAGTGATAGTGACACTTCTCAAAGCTTGCCTGATCCTAGTGCCGATAAGGAAAAAAAGATTTACAAACAGCAGTTTAACAAAAAAAATCACCTGGATTTTACTGGGTTAAACCCAATAAGAAAGGACCTAAGTATGCCTGGTAAGTGTTGACTAACATTATGTCGTTAGGTACATATATTTATTCAGTTAGGTGGCTTTTTATACAAAATATATCTATGAAACCAAAAATAATTTTGTTTTAGGTGTAAAATATGTAGATGCGACATAATTATAGCCGCAGGAAAAGTGCAACTTTCTAAACACTTAGAATCCGGTAAACATAAAAAAGCAGTCGAGGAAGCTGAAACTAGCAATAGAAAGCAGCAGAATATTGCTGATATGTTTGCTGAGAGTGGGAGTAAAATAAGCTTGGAGCAGGAGGGCGAAAGGTTTTATACGTACAGCAGGTTTTTTAGCCGAATATAATCTACCCATGAACTTGATGAAACATTTTATAGAGAGACATCGAGATGGCGCTGCTGAGTGAATAGCAAGATCGTTTGGTCTCTTAGTTTTTTCCAAAATTTTGGTGTTTAAATTAGTGAATAGTTCCCAAAAGTTATAGTAACCTATTGTGCAAGTGTCAGTTAGAACAACAAATTATGGTTAAATCAAAAAACGAAGAAACTTCCTACAAAAACTCAATGGATATTCAGAAGCTGAACGATAGGTTAGAAGAAATGGCGGTAAAGTTTGACCACAGTATACTATAACAAGTTGTTATAGTATACTGTGGTTTGACAGTCAACTTAAAATTTTTAAAAAGGATCTTGGTTCGAAAAATAAGGCTAAATCGACATCTACAGAGCCATCTGATGATATAGATATAAGTGCAACCTTAAAGAAAAAATTTTTGGAGTTTGAAAAATCTACCATTAGTAGTCTACAGGACCTAAGATCAGAGATAGCTCAACTAAAGGTGGAAGCAGACAAGGCGGCCATATCAACAAATCAAAATAATTTACTTATATATGGCATACATGAACAACAAGATTTGTATACAACAGTTATTAAAATAGTTAACACTAATATTGGCATCAAAATTACAAAAAGCGACATAAATTTTTTAAATTGTCTAGGCGAAAAATAAACTCAAACACCGGCGTTGATATATACCAAACCCATGCCAATTATAGCTTCGTTTTGCCAACGGTGGCTCCGCGACGATATTTTTTACAATAAAAAACATCTTAAGGGACATAAACTTTTAATTACCGAAGTCCTTAATCCTGCGGTAGGAAAATTGTTTAAGGTTGTAAAAAGCCATTTTAAGAATTCCTGTTGGACATCCCGGGGCAAAATTTATGTCATGGGTAATGGTGTGAAACATCAAGTGAGTTCAGAGGAAGACTTTCAGGGGCTCATTAGTGCTAACATGATTTCCGTTAGTGACAAGTGATGTGTTTTCCCTCTTTTTACTTGGATTCAGGATTTTCGGGGTATGTCCTTCTAATAATATATTTATTATGCCTTATGCAGGTCACTGTCTTATTATGCTGTTAGGGGTTCTTTATTGTATGACAATTATATGTTAATATACTTTTAATCTGCATTATAAATTATCCTGTTCTTGTATATGTCAGGTTTATTTCAATACTTCTTGATTAATTAAAAAAAAATTGATTGTTTATTAGTAGCGATTTCAATTTTAAGTCAAGTTTTATTATTATTATTATTATTATTATTATTATTATTATTATTATTAAATTGAGAGGGTTTAATTATAGTAATTAGGATAAGAATAAATTTAAACAAGTTTTATATTGAAAGTTCTTGAGCAATATGTTTATAATAAATTAAAAAAATAAATATTATCTTTTGCGGGCATATAATATAATATGGAATACTTTTGGAATATTATTATTTTGTTTACATCTGGTTTTTTGCGCGGTAGGAAGTGGATAAAACTTAGAGACCATCAGGCCAAATTTTTTTTCTTATTATATGTTTGCATATTACCATATAGCCGACTGTTTTTTTTGTGCATTTTTTTGTGGAATGACATGGAATTTGGTAAGATAACGATTTGATAAGAAACGGGTTGGGGTGGCGAAGGGTTGACGTATACAATGGGGGATAGTTTTGAAATCCTGCAGGATCGGCAATCTGAGGCCAATTTCAGAATGGGCGGGGTGGCGGGGTTGGTATTTATGCAAAGAAAGTCATTAAGTTCTCTCAAGTATAAGGTTTATTGCAAATAAAAGAAATATTTTATTCGTAAATATGTATAGGCCACCCTCTTCTAGCATGCCTACATTTCTTGAACTTGTTGAAGAAATTTTTACTATATCTGTTCCATGCTATGATAGTATAATTTTAATGGGGGACTTAAATATAGATTTACTTAGACCAACTGCAGCAACTCAAAACTTTAAGTATCTTTTGGAAGTATTCGATCTTCGGCAACTGATTAATAACCCTACTAGAATCAACAATCGGTCTAATACCCTTATTGACGTCATTGTAGCTAGCAGTAACATCGAGTGTCTTAGCTCTCAATCTACCTGTATATCGGAGTCCATATCTGATCATAATCTAGTTCAAGCGATTTTAAACTTACCAAAATCTAAATTATGTAAAAAAGTTGTTAGGTCCAGGGACTACAATAGTATTAACATGACTTCATTTGGGGAGGGGCCCAGCAGCTACAGTGGCATAATATTTATTATATTTCTGACATTAATCAAAAAGTGTCATTACTTAGCAATAATATTTCCTATTTAATAAATAAATACGCTCCGTTTAAAACAAGACTATATAAGGATAGACCATTTACGTCGTGGATAATAAGTAATATTAAATATCTAATTAAATTAAGAGACAAAGCTCGCAAAATATATACTCGACAAAAAACTCTCGTGAATTTGACATATTACAGGCAATTAAAGAATTATACTAAACACGTAATTAATCGCGAAAAAATTACTTTTTTCAAGAAAATGTCTATAGAAAAGGGTAAAGAATTTTGGGACAAAGCAAAAAAACTTAATTTTACTAAAAAAAAGATTGACCCTATTCCTGAAAATCTCAATTTACCCGAGGACTTACTTTTTTTTCGAACACCGTGGGCCCTACTAATTCAACATCATTAGAAAAACTTAACTTTTATAATTCAAATACATTTAGTCACATTGAGACGGAATTTAATATAAGTCTTATAACTGAAAATAAAACTGTCGATATTATAAATAAAATAGGGTCAAACGCAATAGATGGTGATGGAATTTCTATGAGAGATCTTAAACTATGTCTTCCTTTTTGTCTTAATCCATTAGTCAATATTTTAAATTCCTGCATCTTAGAAAACCAATTCCCCGATGATTGGAAAAAAGCGATACTGATTCCCTTACCAAAAATACCTTGTCCAACAGATTATAAAGACATTAGGCCAATAAGTATTCTGCCTGTCATTTCAAAAATCTTAGAACGTCATGTATATAACGAAATAGCTGACTATGTTTATAATTTAAAAATGATTCCTGATTGCCAGTCAGGATTTCGTAAATCTTTTAGTACTATAACAAGTCTTATCAGTATTGTTAATGATATCAGGTTTAAAGAGGGTTTAAAGGAAATAAGTTGCTTAATAACTCTTTTAGATCTAAGTAAAGCATTTGATACCATAGATCACCAAATGCTTTTGGCAAAACTGCACTATTATGGTTTTTCGGCAATTGCCATAAATTTTTTTAGCTCTTATCTTAAAGATCGGTTACATTGTGTCCGAACGGTGAATGGTGGTGAATATAAATTTTCAAGGTTTTTGTCATTTAAAAAACGGGTGCCTCAGGGTTCCATATTAGGCCCCTTACTTTTCTCTTTATATATTGCGGACATGAATCAGTGCATCGGTGCATCAGGTGGCACAGAATAAAATTAACGCCGACTTAAATCAGATTGCTTTGTTTGCTGAAAACCATAACCTCAAATTAAATGCTTCAAAGTCATGTCCAATGTTTTTTCACAAAATAAAAGTCATCTTCTAGATTGCATGGAAAATTTTAAAATTAATATTAATGAAACAGTTATACCAACCGTTGCGGAAAAACGTAATCTAGGCGTTATATTCGATTCAAATCTCAGCTTTGAACATTAAGAACAAAATTAAAATTGCTTACGGTCGTTTAAAAAACCTATATCAATACTGAAGAAAACCACCTACTTTTAAATTATATGCGTAGTATGTTATATTCGTTTGGATTTGGGATTCAGCATGTCGCGTCGTTTCTTGTCGAAAATCTTTTTAATTTTTTTTATTGCATAACGACAGCCCTATTCATGCGCCGAGGGTTGTTTGTGTTAGATTTCTGGGCGTTGCTTTCCGGAGATGTTTCGGTCGCGTGGTGAGGGAACGGGAGAAAATAAAACCCAGCCATCGAGGGTACTACTTTAAAAAAATTTATTGAATCGTATTTAATTTGTGTTGAAGTGGTTTTCTGAAGATTTTCTACAGGTTAGTAAATTTAAAACTTATTAGTTTGTTTTTTTTTTATTGGCAATGAATATATATATATATATATATATATATATATATATATATATATATATATATATATATATTTTTTTTATTAATGTTTATAGATTTAATATTTTGCGTGAATAGGAGGAAATAACTTATGCATGTATTTATCTAAAATTATTTCATGCTGAAGAGAATGTTAATATTTAAAGTGATGGACTGAGATAATTTATTTACTGAATTTTAGGTATATTTTCGATATTAGTTTTTTTTTTAATTATTTGTTCTTTTTTAATTATTAATGTTTCGCGAATTTGTCCGTCTATCTGTGATAATACCTAGAATATTGACTCAACTATTCAACTCGTAGCTGGGTAGCCTCCCGTATGGGACCTCAATACCTTCTAGTGATGGCTGGATAACTAACCCAACTCTCTTCAGTTTTAAATGAATAGTATGTATGAGGAATTAGAAAGGAACAGTAAATAAATTATCTTTATTTTTTTTGTTGTAACCGAAGGAAGAACTTATTACTCAGCATGATTCGATTTTTAGGGAATTGAGATCGAGGGTTTCTCTGCCGTGCTCTTTCCCCCCGTGAGAGGCTGAGTACGACATTATTTTTTTACATAAATAAACTAAGTAGGTGTATTATCAAGACTGCATTTTCTTTAATACCATCCTAATAATTCAAGTTTCCCTAATTTTGTCTTGTCAAGCGCATCCGAGGTAAGTAAAAGAGAGAGTGATTCTGTTACAAAACACAACGTAGGGAGGGTATTGGTTTCTTATTTATTAATTTTTTCTCGTTCGATCTTTTTCTTATTTATTAAAAAAAAACTTATCTTATCCATTCTTTATGGACGAACCTGGGTTTGTTATACTACAATACAAAAATCAGTTACCATCAAACACCAAATATTTATATATTGCTTTGCAATTCGCTTGTACTGTCTTTGGTGGATTATGCAGACATTGTGTATGGCGACTCACTAACCGTATCTCTGTCAAGGACGGTGCAAAAACTGCAAAATAGTTGTATGCTTTTTTCCTTTAATATATCGTATAGGGACCACATTACTCCTTATCATAATTTACATTTTATATTAAATATGAGAAATAGAAGGAAGTGTCATATGTATAATTTAATTTACAAAATAATTAAATCAGGTCAGCCGCCATATTTAAGAGACTTATTTTTTCACCATGATTATATACACAATGTAAGAAATCCAAACTTAATTAGAATTCCATTTCATCGAACATCAGGTTTTAAAAAATCATTCCAGTATGTAGGCATTCACATGCGGAACAAGTTACCGGATTACATTAAAAATAGTTCACCAAAGAAATTTATTGCATATGTTAAAGAAATTCTTCTTAATTCTCAACTAACATAGGCATTTTAACAAATTCACACCACCAAATTTTTATTAAAAATATAATTTAATTATTTTTATTTAATTGCAAATATATTATTTTTGAGTTGTTACTTTTTAAATCAACACTGGTCTTGTTGATCTTGCAGGCATAAAAATAAAATTTTAAATGGTTCATTTTGGAATATCTATTCATTTTTGCGTCGTGTTGCCCTAGTTTTCCAGCCTCGGCTCGTTTTTTTGCCGCCCTTCCTCCTCTCTGTCTATTGCACAGATGGTACCTATTAATGTAATTGATATAGTAAATTATTACACTATATTTTTTTTGTTTTAATAATTTTTTTAATATTTATAATTTTGTTTAATAATTATAATTGGGAAAGTTTTTATTCTTCTTTTAGTTGTAATTTGGTTAGTATATTTTAACGGTCTGAGCAGCACATGCGCGCTAGCTCGTGTATGTGTTATCGGTTGTTTTTATAATCGCAGTTCAGTCCGCATTACTCTTAGCATTGTGTAAATTCTTGTAATAAAAAAATGTAATTTTCTATGTACAATGTGGTAATAGAAGTCTTTTGAATTTGAATTTGAATTTTATTGATTATCTAAATGCTGTGTATACTGATTCCGATACAGCGGAAAAAATTAAAGCAGGTAGAACCAAAATAACTAGGGTTCTTAAAAAAGTAACAGGATCTTCATAAAAGTCGTATTTGATAGCGCTCATGAAAAATAATAGGTTTAGTTTAATTACTGACGAATCGACAGAAAACTCGTGCATCAAACATTTGTGTTTAGTGGTTAGAATGGAAATTGAAAATGAAATAGAAGATAATTTTTTGGATCTGATACCGGTAGCAGAAACTACAGGAGTAGCTCTTTTTCAGATGTTTATGGACTTTTTCACAAAACACAATATACCTTATAAAACAAACTTTATTGATTTTGCCCCGGATGGCGCCAGTAATATGGTGGGTATTAGAAATTCCTTAGTCAGCCGGCTAAAAGAAAACATACCAAATATATTCACTGTAAAATGTATTTGTCATGGTTTCCACCTTTGTGCGTCATATTCATGTCAAAAACTTACAAAAGAGGTTGAACAACTAACAAGAGAGGTGTAATTTTTTGTTATGTAATAAGATTAGCGCATTTGAAAACAATAATTATACTTTTAGGTTTACAACTATTTTTCAAATAGCAAGAAAAGAGTGGAAGAATTAAAGGAATTTCAGAAATATGTATGTGTTGCTCCAGTTAAAATCCTTCATCCAAGCCAAACCCGTTGGCTTTCATTGGAGAGTGTGGTGAAAATACTGTTAAATAACACTCTAAAACTTTATTTTACGGATTAAACTGCCAATAATATTACTCAGGCAGATTTTATTTTAGAAAAACTGAATAGGGAAGAAAATCGACTTTATCTGGAGTTTTTATCTCATGCTTTACCAATCTTTAATAATTTAAATAAATTAATGCAAAGTGAATCTCCAAAAATTCATATTCTTTACAAAGGAATAGCCAACGTAGTAAAAAGAATTCTAGACTTTTATATAAAAGACGAGAATATTAGCCCTACAACTATCGATAAAATAGATTTTAAAAGACCCTGAATTTTTTTACAACTGGATGAAATGTATTTCTCAGCAGAAATAAATTCAAGCAGTTTAGAAAAAAATAGGCTATAAAGAGTTAAATTAAATTGCTTAAATTTTTATATCGAAAGTATTCAGCAAATCTATAAAAGATTTCCTCTTAAAGATTCTATATTTGAAAAAATGGAATTTACAGATCCAGAAATTGTTAAATCTCGAAAGATCAGATCTATCAGCCATACTTCCAAATTATTTCCAAAGTTGCTTGATGTTAATATACAAGAAAATGATAATGAGTGGTTAGCTCTAAGAAACTTTGAAATTGATTTTAAGACTGATAAATCGTATGACATCTGTGAATTTTGAGAATATATTGCAGAAATAAGAACTTTAGATAATAGTGGTCAGCGTTTTCCAAATCTAACAAAATTTATCTTCAATTTACTTACTTTGCCTGTTTCAAGAGCTAATGTGGAAAGAGTATTTTCCGCCATAAATTTAAACAAAACAAAGAAATAGCCTAAAAACTTCTACCATTACAGCAATACTGCATACAAGAGATCTGGTTAACAAAAATAAATCTATTTGTTCAAATTTCTCAATAACAAAAGAAATGATTAGAAACCTCAGCCAATAGATCTATGAATCTGACTCTGATTAACATTTTATTTTTAAATATATTATTCTACAGTGCTTTCATTTAAAAACAATCCACCCTTAATAACTTTCTTAAAAAAAAAAAAAACACGTCAAATTAGATATGCAGGGGGACTTTTAATTATGCATTTACTGAAGTTCTGTCAATCACCTCCTCACCTCCAGCTAACCTCATTTTAATATGTCAAATGGGAACCCCCATCGTGTGATACATCATAGTAAGGAGCGTAAAATTCTCTATTCAACGGTACCAAAAAAAATGAAATCGGTAAATGTGTAGGCAAATAGTTAGCGAAAATGTCTAGAAATAATGAATATTTTATTTACGCTAAACTTTGGTATGTCAAATGGCTACCCCATGGTGTGATACATTATTTTAAAGGGCATTCATAATGCTATCAATGATTGTAAAAAAAAAAAAAATTGATTGACCAAGAAGCAATTAAAGTGTAAATCGGTAGGGTAGAAAAACAAATTTAATTAGTTTAACAAATTTATTTTATTAAATGTTCAAAATGCGCGCCGTTATTAGCAAGACAATAAACTATTTTCTAATTTCTCTGCATTCCTAAAATATTCTATTTTTTAAATTCTCAATACTCTAAGGTGGGGTTTTATAAACTTTGCTTTTTAAGTAGCCCCAAAGAAAAAAGTCTAGTGCGGTTAGGTCCGGAGACCGCGCAGGCCATTCGATTGCACCACGTCTGCCAATCCACTTTTCTCGAAAATTTTCATCAAGCCACTCTCGAACTACCAAAGTGTAGTGCGCGGGTGCTCCATCCTGCTGAAAATGTACATTATTTTTAATCAATAATATAGCACCATGTTGATCTACTTGATTTTCCATAGATTGGATGATGGAAGGTTATATTGCATTTTCTAAAAGGTTTAAATAAATTTCGCCAAATTTTCTTCCAAAAAAAAATGACCCGATTACTTCATTCCCATAAATTCCTGCCCAAACATTAATTTTTTGGGGATATTGGGTATGGCCTTCCCGAAAAACATGCGGATTTTCATTATCCCAGTATCTACAGTTATGTCTGTTCACCAGGCCATTTAAAAAAAAGGTCGATTCGTCACTGAAGCAAATGTTCTTCAATAAATGGGGATCGGCGTCAATTCGCTGGCACATCACTTCACAAAATTGAATTCTCCTATCAAAATCATCTTCTCCGAGTTCATGAAGAATATGAATTTTATAAGGAAAGAATTAATTTTTTTTTAACTTTATGTACGGAACCAGTGGAAATATTTGTTAGTTATGCGGCCTTTGGTATAGACAAAGTTGGATCCATAGCAAATTGTCCTACTACTTCAACTTGGCATGCTTCATCGACAACTCTATTTTCATATTTTTTCTTATTGCAAATCGATCCCGTCTCTTCAAATTTTCGTATCAATTCTAATACGTATTTATGGCTCACGTTTTTATCTTGATACCTTTCATTAAATGCTCGCGCGATTCTGCGAGCACACCGATCTTGAGCTCCATAAAGAAAAATTGTTTCTATTCTTTCGGCTAGCGTATACTTACATTTTCTTAACTCACTGTTTTAACTAAATTTGAAAAATTGCACGCGTCAAACTGACAGTTTTAACAATAATAAATCGCCTGCTTTTTAAACGCCTTAAAAATGTAAGGTATTGCAGTGTTTTTTTGTACCTGTTAGGTAGGTTTCGCAAAAAATATAAGTGAAATAAATACACATACAAAGTTATAAGACTGCAAAGATTTTTGCAAAAAATTTGTAGACACTCTTTTTTCTCGCAAATAACGGTACACATTCTTTACTTAAAAAAATAAATAATTTGCTTGAACTAAGTGTACTGTTTGTTACCACACATTTTAACTTCTAAATTGCTTGTATTTTTTTTTTGATGATCTATTATAACAAATGTAAGAATTTTAAAATGATGTAGGTATCACACTAAAAGTATTCATTTAAAATACCAAACTTTGGCATAAATAAAATATTCATTATTTCTAGACATTTTCGCTAACTATTTGCCTACACATTTACGGATTTCATTTTTTTTGGTACCGTTGAATAGAGAATTTTACGCTCCTTACTATGATGTATCACACGATGGGGGTTCCCATTTGACATATTAAAGTGAGGTTAGCTGGAGGTGATTGAGAGAACTTCAGTAAATGCATAATTAAACGTCCCCC
Organism: Anthonomus grandis grandis; assembly: GCF_022605725.1. NCBI lineage: Eukaryota > Metazoa > Arthropoda > Insecta > Coleoptera > Curculionidae > Anthonomus > Anthonomus grandis. The sequence continues at coordinate 30,736,878 of NC_065553.1, read as the reverse complement.
TGTATATCTAATTTGACGTGTTTTTTTTTTTTTTTTTTTTTTAAGAATGTTATTAAGGGTGGATTATTTTGAAATGAAAGCACTGTATATTCTATATAATAATATGCACTTAGATATAATATTTAAGTTTTTAAATATAGGACATGTTATTATGTTATGTTTTTATTTCGTTTAACCCATCCGTAAATAAAAAATCTTTAAAATATTGGTAGTTTTTTATTTCCTGGGGCAATATATTTTGTTCTTTTATTTTTAAATATTTTTTTTAAATAGCAATTTAAATTTAATTTAAAATCAAGGTAAAAAAATTACGTTGTATAACAATAAATGAACACCCTGCTAGGGTCTTATTAACAACAGCGCCATCTCATGCTTTTTTTTTAAATCTCATGCTTTTACGAAATATTTATCATGTAAAAATTTTTCAGCACCTGACAATACTGGGAGAAAACTAATTTATGGTTTATGCTGCCATCTATCTGATCACAAGAATAACGGAGTATGTTAGGAAAATGTATTTGAAGTTGAAAGATTAACCGAACATTAATCAGGGATACCAAGTTATGGCGACTGTTAGGTTTTCATGTGCTGTGTTATTGTTTTAAAATTAAGGTAAATATATTACTAAAATTTTTTAAGAATTATTTACATTGCAATTTTTACCAATATTGTGTTTTTTTCGTATCGGGTAACGGCGAACAGGTGTTCGGCGTTGCCCCACCTGAAAAATAAGTGTTTGGCATTACCCCACCTGTATTTTCTTGGCGAATAAACGTTCTAATGTAGGTAAATGTTTAATACATTTATCTAATCATTGCACAATTAGGTATATTATTTTAGATGCCGAGAAAATAGAAAAGAACAACTGAAAAATGCTCTTGGACCGAAGAGAATATGCTGTCTGCAATTAGGACTGTTCAAAATGGAAATGGGCTTAGAGTTTCTGCAGGACGTTTTGAGGTACCTGTGATAACGCTTCATGAAAGAGTGAAGAAGGGGATATATTACAAATCAAAAATGGGAGTTCGTACAATATTCTCCGAAGAACAAGAACAGGACATTTGTAATCACTTGTTACGATTGTCGCAGATGTTTTATGGTCTTACATCAATTCAGTTCAGAAGTGCTGTTTTTTCGTATGCTGAAATTTTATCTATCGCTCACAAATTTAATAGGGATAAAGAAGAAGCAGGAAAAGATGGATGCATGGATTTATGAGAAGACAACCTGAACTCAGCTTTAGAAAGCCAGAAGCGACAATTATAAACAGAATTCAACACTTCAACAAGGAAGAAATCAACATATTTTTTACGAATTTACAGGACTTACTGGAAAAATGCCAATTTTCTCCAACTCGCAGCTTTAATGTTGACAAAACGGGAAGAACTATAGTTAACAGACCGCCTGGAATAATAGCCAAAAAGGGGCAAAAATATCATGGTGTGCTGCGGTATGAGCGCAAGTGGTTCATTTATACCCCCTTGATGATATTAATGATATTTATTTATCCTGGGATTAGGATGGCACCCGCATTGGAACGAAATGGTCCACCGGTTTCTATTTATACATGTACTAAGAGCGGTTGGATGACAGAAGATGTGTTTCTGATTTGGTTGAAAAATTCTTCCAAAACAAATAACGCTGCATCCGATCCCGTTCATTTGATCCTTAACAATCATACAAGTCACATATCTTTACCAATCTATGCATTTTGTAGGAGCAATGGAATTCATATGTTGTCAATTCCTCCACATACCATCGTATTCAGCCATTGGATCTGACTTTTTTTCTTCGCTTAAAAAAGCCTATGATAACGAGTGTGACTTGTTTTTAAAATCACGAACATATGAACGTATTTTGATGACCGATGTCAACGGTATATTCACAAAAACCTAAATTACAGTCCCCAATGCAGAAAAAGCCATAAAAGTGATAAAAGCCATATAAAACCAGGTGTTTTCTTTCAATAGGAAGGAATTTTACGTTTCAAATTCAGCTACACTAATAATCCAAGAATCGCTAGTGGCGACTACTGTAATAAGTGACAATATGCTATCCAAAATATTTTCAGGCTCCTTTGAACTAAGGCCAGGTTGTTCAAAAGATCTTGATGTCGGTCTGGGACCTGTTGATGGTACTTCTAAAGATAATAAAGAAAGCGACGATAATCATAAGAGCTCATTTGTTGACATTATACCTTTGCCAAAAAAACCGGCTCCCAAAAATGCAAAACAAAACGATGCTGAAAACAAAAGTCATAGTCAAGAGATTCACACGTTCACCCTCTTAAAACCAGAATTTTGGAAGAAAAATTGAGAAAAAAAGTAAATCTGCCACAAAAAAATCGGTCATCAGAAAGGTGTGAAGACGAAGATGTAGTTAGCGCAAAAAACCTATGCGACGATGACGAAATGGATGATATGGATATGGAAATTTTGGAAACTAAGCAAAATAAAGGTGAAGAGTGTCTTATATGCGGAGATGTTGGAAAATCACAAGTTTGATATCGCTGTATTGGTTGTGGAGGCTGTGTTCACAAACTTTGTAGTGGTGCAGAGGCAGCAAATAACTATATTTGCGACTTTTGTTCAAACTAAACTATTTTTTGATAATTTTTGTTTCTGTTTGGTATTACCCCATAGGTGTACGGGATTACCTCCAATGTTCGGGTAATGCCGAATTTGCAATATATTTTTGATAAGACATTTTGACTTATTTTTTTTAACCTTTAATGCCTTCGTTCCTATATTATCCTTTCTAATACGTTTCTTGGCCATTCACATCAAATAACATGCCTCGCATGAATACTTTTGAAGTAACAATTTTTTTCCTTAAGTGTTCGCAGTTACCCCTCGCTCCCCTACTTGTCCTTCATTTGAGAATTTGATACCTTAAAGTTGTTCGGTGACAACAAACATAATTTTGATATCAGTGCCATTTCTAAGACACAACAAAGAAATTAATAAATGTATATATAAATTCAATTGCAAGTTAGGTGACTATGGTTTTAGGCTAAACGAGATTATTCCTGGTCAAATATATGTTGATTTCAATAACCCAATTTTTGTTGCTGAATTTGTTTGTAGGGTAATAAACCACTGTAGCTCTAGCAAATGTTTAAATTTTATTAACACCAATGCCACTAATTTATTATCGGGTTACAATACGGATAGGTCTTCTGCGCCACTTAATGTCATTTTGGATGATGATGACGTTTTCTTGCCAAGTTTATTGGGTGATCATAACACAATTATTCCATGCTCAGGTAATATCTACGGTTAATCACATTTCCAATCACATGTCCTCAAAGTCCTTTTCTTCTTGTACGTGCACCAACATTAGCAACATAAAAGATAAAAATTTAAAGATATCGACACATATTATATCAGCTGAAATTCTGTCGCAGCATTTTAGTATTTCTCATGTTAATATTCGATCTCTTATTCCTTCCTTTAATGATGTTAGGGAATGGGTCGATGCCAAGAATTATCACATACTTATTATAAGAGTTATCACATTATAACGTGGCTACCCAAGGTTTACCCGAACGCGTAATTCCAGACCCGAACGTCTCAGCTCGAGAATCGTCCGATGACATCCGATCATGAAAATTAAGGTACCCCAACCCGGTTCTCTCTCTCTCTCTCTCTGCGCACTGATTTTTCTCGGCCCAACCCGGTTCAGCGCATATTACTTTGCCCTAGTACTCGAGATTGTACGATTGCGAAGTGAAACGCGAAGCACGTGCTACCGTATTAAAAGGTTCCAGTCTTGCAAATATATTACTTTTTTTTAAATAATTGTATCAAGCTGTAAATCCAGTACTTTTTGTATGTCGGAGCTTCTAGAATTTGATCTCAACTATTTGGTAATTGAGAATCAAAGCGAAATAAACCGTCCTGAAAATTTTGCCGCCGTAGTTCGAACTAAGCTTAGTGGAGATAATCCAGGCGTACAAATCAATAACTGGTTGTCTAAGTTTTCTGAAGCCACCTGTACATGTACAAACTGGATTGTATGGAAAACAATTTCACATCCTAAATGGTACTTATTGGGTTCCAAAGGATAGGAAAGGAAAGAACGACCACGTGTTGACCGGGTGCAGGATGACGCGGAAGTGGGGTTGATACTTTCACTAAATTTACTTCTTAAAGGCACGTTATATCCAACGGCAAGGGGTAGGAAAGGGTTTAGGAAAGGAATCCGAAGGATAGGAAAGGAAAATAACGACCACGTGTTGACTGGGTGAAGGATGACGCGGAAGTGGAGGTTATATGTTAGAGAGATCTGTACTGGGATTCTAAAATTACGATTCGACACGATTACTCGATATGACTGATTCTAAATAAAATTTTCAATCGTAAGTGTCCTGCGGATTGCCTAATTTTTAACGATTTGTCGACGACACGCTTGGGTATATCGTATGCACCAGACGATATAGCTTCTTCCTTATTTAATACGTGCATAATGTGTCAGCATCTTTACTTAAACGTATTTGTTTCATTGATTGTTTACCAATAGTCATACCAGGTTTTCATTTGTATATCAAGAAGCTTTCTTAAAGACAACAACTAGAGATCTAATTCGGCTTTATTTTCCACAACCTTCTGTTAATAATAGAGGCAGGGGAAGTAATGGGCAGTTTTAGTATGTCAAGATTTTATGCCACAGATTGTTACCAAACAAGCATTGGACAAGATTTTGAATTTGGAATTAGCGAAACTACTGCAGGTCGTTGTATCCATAAAATTGCTGAAATTATTGATAATCATCTTGCTGACCGATTCATTAATTTCCAAATATAAGCCATGAGAGACAAATTAATAAATTAACATTTATTAATTTGTCCTTGAACCAATTGAACCAATTTCCCTGGTGTTATAGGTCCTATTGATTGCACCCACGTTGCCATATTAAAACTTAAAATGGATGAATACAACAAGTTTTTGTGATTTTCCATGAATTCAAATGGGTAGAGGTGGTTTTCAATGACATTTTTTTATTTTAAAGAAATAATATAGGCATATATTTAAATAAAAAAAAACGGAGGCGAAAAAAATTAACAAAATAAATAAAAATTCTTAGTGTTTATCGATAGAAAATACAATTGACGTTTCCGTCAAACCTAAATCAAATCGAATAAAACGAGTTTAGCCGACGACTGAAATTTAGAATGTCAATAGTAAAGAGGCCATTAGCGTCATCGTTTCCCGCGCAAAACGACAAAGACGTTCTTTCATCCTTTTTGTCTAGTTCGGTTGTCGACATTCTAGCACAGGTTTTTTTTTGAGTAAAATTCGTTTATGTAAATATATAGAATGACAACAAAAATATGTGAACATAGTATAGGAACATATAGGCTTACAAACTGTTTAAAAATACATTTTTATTATGTTCTGTTTTAATATTAAATGTTCACTTATAAACGTTTCAGATTAAATTCAAACACAACCATCGAGTAAAAGTTGGTGAAGCATTTAGCTATTTAAGAATGTCTGGTGCAACAGGAACCACATTTTTAGCGTACTTTAATATTGGAATGAGTCCAGCTGTTGCTCACAAATTCCCCGAATTGAGTATTATTGGAGAGACTGAAACAGTTACAGAATTTTCAGATGTTACTTCACTAGCAAATTCTCAGATCAACCCTAGGCTAAGGCAAATTTATTGGCTTTTCGGCGAATGGAGGTATGCATTAGTTACATTTTAAAAATTGGGCAGTTTATAAAATTTTTGTTATTTTAATAAAATTGTACTATTTTTAAGGAAAACCAACTATGGAGGCCGAGATCTTGAAGAAGTAATTAAAATCTTGAAGGAAAGGCAACATCCTTATGAAGAAAGATCTATTGAAATAGTGTGTAATGAAAAACTCAAGATTGTCGCACTTTCAACACCAGTTATGAGGCGAGGACATTAATAGATTTTTCTAAGGACATAGCTTTCGTAGATTCCAGTGGATCTTGCGATCAAATTAATACAGTAATAACATTTGTCTTTGGTGTGTCGAAAATTGGAGGTATACCCCTAGGTGTTATTTTACATATTGAACAAACAGAAGAAAATTATTTCCAACCATTTATGCTACTAAAAACTTAATTGGACCTAATGGTTTCAATAGACAAGGTGCACCTTTTATTATTATGACCGACGATAGTTCTTCCGAAAGAAATGCTCTAATGTATTTTTCACATGATGCAAGCTGCATGGCGATAGCTTTGGGATGTACTCATAAAGTAGACAAGGAAGACAGATAAAAATTAATTTCCTTGTTTAGAAATATTCTTAATTCGTTATCTGATGATATTGCTATTAAGTGAATGAATGAATTAGAAAATCACGAAATCTGAAAAATATCCAAACTATTTGAAATATATCAGAAGACTTTGAATCAGAAAATCAGAATGGTGTCTAGCCTATTGCTCCAAACTAACAACCCGAGGACATAACACAAATAACATTGTTGAATCATCGATACGTATCTTAAAAGACGTAGTTTTAGAAAGATGCAAGGCATTTAATATGTGTGCTTTAGTGTATTTCATTGTTACTATATTTGAGGAAAATCACAAATTGCGATTGCTAGATTATGCGAATGGTGGAAATTGCCGAAAAATGATTTGGCGTATGCTAAGTTTGTTCGAGCTTCTGCGAAACCGCTCCCATCTATTTATTAGCTAATTTATTCCATTCGTCTGACACACACTGTATAAAGAACTTTAAGACTGATCAATGATAGTGGTATTGAATTTTGAGCATTCCTTTGCGTCACTTTAAGAATATTATTAGAGAACTAATTTATGATAGGTCTAGTTGATGTAAGATTATAAGATGTTTATTATGTGTATGTTGATAGTTGTTACACGATTGTATTTTTTGCATCTAACTCAAAACGGTTCATGAGAACTTCTGCTAGAAATACAGGCAATTATATAACTTATCATTGTATCTAGCTAAGGCTATGTGGTAAAGATAATATGATGCAGCAATGTTTTAATTAATTTTATCTGAAGCAACTAAAATCAATTAATATTTTTATGGGCAGGACTTCAAAATCTTATTATTGAAATATTAAAGTAAAATAATCCCCTCTTAACTGAGAACAGATATCACCCAGCATTAACTTTTGCATGGAACAAAGAACATAGTGGTAATATATTTACAAATGAATATAAATACAATTTTGCAAAAGGTAATTTTTAATTACTTTATAATATGTTGAAAAAGCGTCACTGGTCTAGTGTAACTACTTGTGATCAAGTAAATAGAGGGGTTTGAATGTCTTCTATTCATACATGTCTTCGGATGCGGTGCCTAAACTCAGAGTAAGGGACTTTAAGCTTTGAGGGATTGTCTCCCTTGGTACACTATCAGTCTGATTCGTAAGATTAGAAGGAAAAAATACCTACATTCTCTTAAGACTTAAAAGAGGATAAGTGCAACCATTATGAATTTAAAACTTTGCGACAAAAAAGTAAATGCCAATTATAAATAAAAAAAAAACATTGAAAATAATATAAATCATAATCCTGCTACATTCTGGTCATTTCTGTAAAGTAAATCTGAGGCAACGTGACTTTGTTCCATAAGAAGAGTATTGAGGATGCCTTTGAACATTATTCTCAGTCTTGTTTTTGAAGTTCCCTTAACCATGGGTCTGGTGACTATAATAATGCTTTTAATTTACCCGAAGTGACAGACAATGATATTTTATCTAGCATTAAAAGTTTAAAGCCTAAGACAGCCACGGGCTCTGACAACATACCATCATATATATCTATAAGACTTATACCAATTTACAAATTGGTCCTTTGAAGTTTCCTCTTTCAGGCTAGGATGTTTTCCAGACAGTCTAAAAGAATCCATTATTGCACCTATTTTTAAACATGGTAAGAGATATACAGATCGTATTATCGTGAGCTACGTATTACCCAAAATAATGGCAACACCGCTTGGTTGCGGCTTGCAGGCGGCGTAATTTTTCGTTTTTATTTTTTGAACCGGGAGTCAGCAGACCTCACCTTACTGTGTTACTGCACGTTTCATTAATAATTTTTGAGCGTTATTTTCGTGTTTTTTTCACTATGGCTGTTTATACCTCTTCCGAAAGAGTTCAACTAATTAAATGGTTTCATGGAGGCAATTCGGCAGTACAATGTAGAGATTTGTTTTCAGTGACATTTGAGAATAGACCGATTCCTTGTGCAAAAACGGTTTTAAATGTGGTTACAAATTTTGAGACATCTTTTTGTCTTCAAGATTGTAAAAAATCCCACACAAAACGTCAAGAACCACCTGTTGAAGTGGTCCAGGATATAGAACGCGGGAAGACATGGTTTGCAGTACCCTAGAACTTGATTCGACACGGTCTACTAGAAGTGTTGGAGAGGAACTGGGAATGAGCAATAAAACTGTTGCTCGTATCTGGAAAAAATATGGGTACAAATGTTTCAAGTATTCAAAAACTGAAGATCAGTGGCGAAGAATGAAATTTTGTGAAACCATGATGGAAAAGGCAAATGAAAACGAATATTTTTTTAAAAATAATTTGTTTTCTGATGAATCTTCTTTTCCATTACATGGCAAACACAATCCTTCCATTGTTTGTTATTGGTCTCAGGAAAGCGAGCACAGATTAAGTTTTCAGTTTCGTAACCAGTATCCTCAGAAATTCAATGTTTTGGCAGGTATTTTGGGCGACAATGTTATAGGGCCATTTTTTATTGATGGCACTTTAAACGCCCAAAAGTACCTTGAGTTGCTGCAAAACCAAGTTCTTTCTACCATTCAAATCCTACATGATGTAGACCTGGGATCGGTTTATTTTCAGCAAGATGGCTGTCCTGCTCATAACGCGGCTAGGGTAAAAGAATTTTTAACAAATACTTTTCCTAACCGCCTTACTAGTGGGACTGGCGATATTAAATGGCCTCCTAGATCTCCAGATTTGTCTCCAAATGACTTTTATCTGTGAGGTTACCTTAAGCAGACCATTTACAAGCATGAATTTAGTAGGTCAACAAATTTAGAGTTGCGAAATAAAATTGTCGAAGGTGCCAATTCCATTTTAGCTGAAACTCTTTTGGATGTGCGAAATAGCTTTTACGATAGGTTAAGTTTTTGTTTAGCGAAAGAAGGCGGTTCATTTGAGCCTTTTATTTAAAAAATGATATGTTATAAGAAGGAATTTTTATAAAACAAGATATTTGAATCGTGGAGGCAAAATCGTCGAAAATATTCTTTCCCTTTTCCCTTCCCATCACCTGTTTGCTAATTAAGAAACAAACATTACCTTATTTGAAACTTCAAAAATCTGTCATATTATATAATGACAATATTTATTTGCAATAAACTACTGTGCAAAGTTTAAACTAATAATTACACTATTTCATAACTATTTTATAAATAAAGCACTTATTTCCCGTGTACTGGTTCCAGAATAATAAAGTTTTATCATCTCTACTTTTTCCTGTATAGAATAAATCATTTTAGAAATTTGATACTGTAAAGTTTCAAAAAAGGTAATGTTTGTTTCTTAATTAGCAAACAGGTGAAAGCAGAAAGAGAAAAGAACATTTTCGACAATTTTGCCTCCACGATTCAAATATCTTGTTTTATAAAAATACCTTCTTATAACAAAATTAATTTGCTACAAAAAAGGTCCTATAAACTTTTTAGCTAAAGCAATTAGGGAAGCAGGAATTTCTATTTCTTTACTTTTGCATTGTAATTCCTATGGTGCGTAATGAGATGCAGCACCCGATATAGATATACATATTTATTATTTTATTAAATATAATAGTAATTACCTAATTTTAATTTGTTTTTTTTTGTAATCAGAAACAAATGTGTTTAAATACTCATATACTTTATTTAAAAAAAATATAGGAATACAATAAATGGGAATTCTACAAAATACCTTTTTTCATAAAAATGACAACAAAAATATTACATATTTCTAAATTAAATATTCTAAAATATTTAACAAAAAAAAACATCCTATATATAAAGCAAAATCAATCAATATCAATCAATTTCAATTCAAAGCACAAACCACAAACAATAATGTTGCCGCCATGTCAACTGTCAACATGACAACTGTCACGGTTTGACGGTTGACGAGCAAAGTTCTCATAAGCATCTGTAGTGCTAAAGTCCAGTTTACGCTCCCGCTCATGCAAAGGCGAATGGAGACGATCCCTTTTGGTAGTTGGATTTGTTTATGAAATTAATAGTATTAAGAACCAACCAAAACCAATGCTTCTTTTGACTAGTTTATAATCAAGGTGCACGATACAAAATACAAAAGCGCCACTTTAGGCGCCCGGCGCATGTACCAAAATTTTACACGCCATTTGAAATTTAAAAGCGCCACTTTGGCGCAAATGCGCCACACCTGGCAACCCTGCCGGCCGAGGCGGTGCTCTGTCGCAGGCACTCACACGCGCGACGTTGCAAAATTTCGCCTCTATGCGGTTTTCTATAAGTAACGAACGAAAACACGATCTGTAATATAATGTACAAATACGCTTAGCATATTAAATAGTGTGTGCAAGATTTTTAAAAGGATTCTACATAAATCGACATTATCACACCTCTCTAAATTGATTTTTAAGAATTTCAGCATAGTTTTCTTCCTACCAGATCCACTGTTACAAACCTCTGCATTTTTTCTGAACACGTGTCTTACGACCATTCTGTTTATCTAGTCTATGTTAGAGGCCGTCTTTCTTCTAGCAGGAGAAAAGCGCGAGCTGTGTTATTTATACAGGGTACCCCATACAAAACTGTCCACCCTGAAAATATTAAAAAATAAATCGTTTAGCCGCAAATGGTCAAACACGTTTAAGATTGAGGAGGACATTTATTGCCAGAAATTGCGGTTCCCTAACGCCATGCCTTCACCCCCCCAGAGCCCACATGTCTTCATGGTTCTCCATTTTCTATATAGCCCCATTTTTAATAAACATGGCTGACATGCTTCAGACGTTTAAATCTTTCAATTTTGTTACCTGCATAAATTTTCTTTTTTTTTAGTTATCCAGGTGTTATCTCTAATCAAGAAAAAAAACAATCCGAAAATTCAAGATATTTTGATAAAAACATCAAAATATGCAGTAAATACCTATTTATTTCGACGCTTTTTTGGGTTTAGTTACCTATTTGTATTTTGGTCACAGAACATCCCCCTTTAGAAATGAAAGTGAATGGAACAAATGTAACTGGGCATATTTGGTTTAAGTTGTCCGCTCGATCGAAAGATGGCGCGGCACGTTTTTTCCCGATTTGCTTTTGGTGCTGGTTGTAGTTTTATTAATCCAATAAAAAAAATATGTATGTAAATAATTTTTTTCTATTGGGTTAATAAAACTTCCTAAGGTATCGCAGGTGTGGGAATAAAAAATTCAGAGTGCCTCTATCTATCGGAAGTAGAATAAATGAAAGAAACAAAACAGCTTCTGCAACATATCGCAGAATTTAGTTCCGCGCCATCTTTCAATCGAGCGGAAAACCTCAAAACAACCTGACAAGCTCCTTTCATTTAACTTTCTTTTCTAAAGGGGGATTTTCTGTGATTTTGGTATCGGTGTTTTGTTGAAGTGCAATAACAATAGTAGCACGAAGTATTTGTTTAATGTAGTTCTTGTGACATTCATAGCATTGATAACAATGGTTTATAGGGTGAAAGAAAGAATGGAGTTGGTAAGCTTTATTATCAACAAAATAAGTCTGCTAGAGCGGCAGCAGGTGCTTAATGGTAATCATCCGGATAAACGGATAAATCATTCTTACGTACTAACTTTCTCATCAAATCCATAAGAAAGTTTCAAGACAAAGGCTCAGTACAAAATAGAAAAAGTGAAATTCAGCATCCAGTGAGAAGTTATGTGGTAGAAATTGCAGTGTTGGGTCATGTTCAGATCGAACCTAATCCATCTACTCGAAAAATCGCTACCGCATCTGGCGCGTCTAAAAGAAAAAAAATTGAAATTACACAAATTTCATGCTTACAAAACCAAATTAGTACATGAGCTAAATAAAGATGATTTTGATCGTCGCGTACAAGTTTGTGAGCACTTTAGTTTCTGTCCACGAAGGTTGAATCTAATTCATGTTCATATTCTACTAGTAAGATTGAAATTAGCTCTTCGAAGAGCTTAAGTATCTTTATTTTTAATATACAATCCCTAAGAAACAAGATGGATGAGCTTCATCTTTTGCTGGACACATGAAATTTTCCTGATATTGTACTTCTGACTGAGCACTGGTTGAGGCCTAGTGAATGTTTTTTAATATCTGATTATGTTCCTTTATCACATTTTTGTCGTCAACAATCTATACATAGAGGAACCATGATCTTGGCTAGGCAAACAATTGAAACGATTTTTTGTAATATTGATAAGTATGATAATCTTCTGTTAGAGAATGTTTTTGAATTCTTTCTTTCTTTTTGTAAGCGTTTTAATTTATATATTCTTTGTGTTTATAAGCCACCTACAGGAGATATTGCTATGTTTCTGTACAAACTTAATTCTTTTTTATCCCAGTTATCTCTACACTCTAATGTTATATTGGCTAGTGACTTTAATATCAACTACACTGATGAAACCTTGCCACGAACTTCTCTTTTAAGTATTTTAAATTTTTACGACTTGAAAATGCACTTCTTTCTTCCACATGAATAACTTCTTCATCTGCAACTACAATTGACTATTTCTGTACAAATTTTGATGACGTTTTATGCACAGTACTCCCATCTGGTATTTCCGACCATGAAGCTATTCTTGCTAAAATGCCATATAATACTGTATTATCAACTTCATCTCATTTTATGGGAAGAATTTTCAGCAGTATAAATTTTAATACTTTTTCTGCTGCTACAGCTTCGGTAAATTGGAATGCACTTGAAACGGCTTCTGACCCACTTACTTTATTTTTTCAAGTTCTGTGTGATAAGATCAATCAGTACTTTCCTAAAATGAGGCTTAAAACTAAGAAACGAAAACCATGGGTTACAAGAGGCCTTAGAATTTCAGCTCAAAACCTCGGTTTTTTGACTAAATCGTGCAAATATACCACAAATGAAAATATCCTTGTATATCATCAGAAATACCGTAGTCTGTACAGAAAGACAATTAAAGCAGCAAAATCTAATTATTATAGGGATCGCTTAAATATGTCATCAAATAGGTAAAGAGAGTGTTGGTCGATTATTACTGATTTTAGACATTGCTATAGAAAAGTATCTGAACCGGAGTTAAGACCTGACATTTTAAACGACTATTATTGTGATATACCTAATATCTTGCTCAAGGGCATTCGTAGTAACATTGATCCCTTACACTATCTTCAACAATGTTTAAAAGAGGCTTAAACATGTTTAAAAGAGGCAGTGGTTATCCCTCTTCATAAGGGTGGAGATTTGGATCAGCCTTGCTTAATTTCCGTCCCATTTCTATTTTGTCTACCCTCCCTAAGATAGTTGAAAACTTGCAAAAAGCAGAATTTTGTCCTTTTTACATCATAATGACATTTTGTCTGCAAATCAGTTTGGATTTCAAGCCGGTAAAGGGACTCATGATGCTGTTTTTAGCTTTTTGGAGAGCGTCTATGTGTCCTTCAATTCTGGAGAGTCATCTGCGGCAGTGTTTTGTGATCTATTCAAAGCATTTGACTGTGTGGATCATGGAATACTGTTATCTAAGCTCGATAAATATGGTTTTAGGGCCGTAGCGTTGCGATGGCTTGAGTCCTATCTATCAAATCGGACTCAGAAGGTTACAGTGTCTGGGTGTTTGTCTGCTTCTAGATCCCTAAAATGCGGCATTCCCCAGGGTTCAGTGTTGGGACCACTGCTATTTTTACTGTATGTGAATGACTTGAGTTCATTGAAACTGCAGGGCAAGGTGGTTCAGTTTGCATTTTTTCAGTTAACTGATGATACCACCATACTATGAAGCCATAAAAATTCTGATTATATTAAGACTTGTATCCTTGAAGACCTTCAGATTTTATCAGGGTGGTGTGCTTCCAACAGGCTCGTGTTTAATGTAAAAAAGACGTCTACTATGGGGTTTAAGTGCGATGTTCAGGGTCTGATGTTGGACGAAAATTCCCTCTTGCAGAATAAAGAGGGTTGCAAGTTCCTAGGAATTACCATTGAATTACCTTCGGTTTGAAGATCATATTTTACATTTAGCTGAGAAATTATCTTCTGGATGTTTTGCAGTAAGAATGGCAAAACAAGAGCTGGGAGGGGTGGTTGCACGTTCAGTGTACTTTTCACTTATTGAATCTCATATTCGGTAAGGCTTGTCTTTTTGGGGTTTAACCAATAAGGGGCTACTTAACATTGTCTTTGTTATTCAAAAAAAAGCAGTTAGATACCTGTATTCTGCTAAGTTAAGAGATTCTTGCAAATCCCTCTTCATTTCTGAAAAAATTCTCAACTCTTTTTTCACTCTTTATCTTAGAAACAGCTGCTCTTATTCACAAAATTCCCAAACTACCCTCTGACACTGGCCATTTGACTCGTCGTGTAAATGATGTTCCACTACATATTCTATTCTATTCTATTTCTACGTCTTCCCTTAATAAAAACTCATTAATTTACATAAGTAAAAAAATTTACAATCATGTTCCTCTATGTGTTAGACATATATCGGATGTTAAGAAATTTAAAAGAGAATTAAAAACGCTTTTATTGGCTAAGGCATATTATAACCTGGATATATTCTTGTTTTGTCAATTTTTGAAATTGTATTTTTGTTTTGTTTTTTTTTAGTTTGTAGGATGCTTGTACACAAGATTATTCTTACGTATTATAGCACATCTTCTTTTTTTCTTTCTTTCTTAATAATAGGTTCAATCGTGAGAAAAAATTTGCTGAAAAATGTCTGTTTCTCGGACGAATGCTATTTTTATATACATGCTGAAGTCAATAGACATAACTGTTGATACTGGAGCGATACTAATCCTCATTTATTTCGATAAACACACACGCAGCGACGTCAAAAACTTGGGAAATGTATGGGCTGGTATCCTGGGAGATCATATTGTTGCACCTTTTTTTAATGAGACGAATCTTAATGCTAAAAATTACTTGAAACTTCTGCAGGACGTCAATTCCAGAATAACTGAGTTACTTCAACAAGATGATATCCTTTTAAAAAATGAACTGATGTTCCAACAAGATTGTTAGATTTAGTTGATTATTTAGATTAGTGGGGCACCACCATATTCTGCTGCTGCCGTTCGTCATTTTTCGAACGACTTATTTCCTGGACGATGGATTGACCGGAGAGGTACCGTAGAATGGCCTGCTAGATTTTCCGATCTTACCCCTTTAGATTTTTTATGAAGTCATCTAAAAACCAAAGTATTTGCCACAAATACTGACTCCCTTTAAGATCTTCCAAATAGAATTGTTAGCGAATATGAGTTAATAACGAAAGAAGTCGTCCATATTCTCAAAGAGACCTTGATATAAATAAATCAAAAGAGAACAACACAAAGTATCGGTCTCAAAAAATTCTTTTATTTGTCAAAGTGGCGACACGTGTTTCGCTCCTAAGAGCATTATCAGACCATAAGAAGGTTAAAAATACGTCTGACTAAAGTCTAAGGTCTAAGTTCCCGATTAACGTCTGATGATGCTCCTAGGAGCGAAACACGTGTCACCACTTTAACAAATAAAATAATTTTTTGAGACACAGACTTTGTGTTGTTCTCTTTTGATTGAGTTAATAACGCCCGAAATGTTCGCTAATGTGCGCAGACGTTTTGAACAACAATTGTATTTTTGAATGGAGGTCAACGGAGATTATTTTCAATAATTAATAAAGTAGGTGTTAGATCCTTTTTATTTTTTTCATTGAAAATAAGGTTTATTTTTTTATCCATATTTATTCAAATTTCCTGAGAACGAATTGATATAACAAAAAAAATGGGCTATGTAACAAAAAAAAATAATGATGTATCACTCGACCCCCATTTTCAATTAAAAATATTTTGGCCGCTTTTGGTTAAGCAATTTATTTTTCAATATTTTCAGGGTGGGCTCACTTTCTGTATATATTATGTTAAAGAATATGAAATATAGAAATTCACACCTTATGAATTTTATTCAATTTACAGTTCCTAAAATCAAGTTTAGGCACGTTTCAACGTTAGGTTTCTCACTTCTTTCTGACATGCTTAACATTTGTGATGATATGCTTATAAAGGCTATATTCGATGATTTCTTCGCTACCTGTCTTAAGGCGGTAGGTCACACACTCTTTTTGCATCAGGCTCATAATACTATTTAATGTCATATTTGTTTTATTTTAGTTAAGCCCCTTGTAACTTATCTATATTTCTTTATGCTAATTTAAAGTTTTCATTTTTTGTTGCCTCTTACTAAGTTTTGTTTATTTGTTTCTATTTTTAATTTCTCTTTTATAAAATTTGCACGTAAATGAATTCTAAAAATTAAAGTGACATCTAATCGCAACAATAGCTAAACAGTTTAGTTCATCGTATCGTATTTTCTTACCACTCAATATGCCCAAAACGTAAAAAGAATCATTTCGGTTATTCTATATAAGCTCTTAATACTAAATTTAAATTTAAATTACATTCGAATAATAGGTAAGAGTAATATGGTAAATATTTTAAAAATTATTTACCATATCCCAAATGAACTCTAAAAATTAATAACGTTTTAGGCGTTTTTAGAGTGATAATATTATATTATGTAATATCCAATTAACAGTTTGTGCTATCTGGGTGGCTTACTGTCATTTCAGTATACAAATCTTTTTCGTATCCATTCTGAATCAACAAAAAATATAAAAATAAACTCAACAATACAAACAATAATAAATCGATCTACTATCAAAAACGTTACATTGACCTTTAACAATGTATCGCATCATTAGTAAACTGTTACACAACAAAAGTCTACGATAGCTGACTGGTCTAGTCCAATTACCACCGATTTCCTATTTTGATTGTTGTTTGGTGTGGCCGCATCATTTTTAAAGTCCACCGTATATAAATGCAGTATCATTTAAGTCGATGCATACCTTGACGGAGAGCTCGATGAAGGTCTTCTGTTGGGTTTTGGAAAGCATTGGCGTAGGTTACCTAAAATATCTAAGGAAACACTAATAGTTTTTTTGCATTAATATTTAAAATAATCAATTAAATATTGGAATTTGATTTATTTGATAACCATTTTATGCCAAATCAATTTCTGACCTTAAAATTTTAAAACTGAAGTCAGGACAGCTGTTAAAAGTTGACAATATTAAATAAGAAGCCTTTGTTCTTCTAAACTACCAACTTTCATTAGAATTCCTCGATGTAATTTGTTTTTTTATTAAATGTGATTTTTTTAAAACACTATCTTATTTTAAAAAAAAAATACTTCTAGTGAAATTAATATTCTTTTGCATGATAATTTATTGACATAAATTAGGTTACATCTAATTTTTGTACTTAATAAGTTATAGCACATAAAATATGTGTAAGTGCTTTATTAAGATAATAAAATAATTGAATCGAAGGATAAAATCAAGCGTTTAGTCCGTGTCATCACAACTCAAAATGCTCATTTAATTTATATTTATTTTATTAATTTCCAAAAACACATTTTACATAGTATATAAATCTAATTACATAAAGGAAGAATAACAAGTTACAGGCAATAAAATGCACTTATAAATCCAGTTTTAAAAAATTAAAAATTAAAAAGTTATAGAAACATAAGAAATTATGTATTCTGTGCCCCAAGCAATTGAGGCAGAACTAAGCAAAAAACAAGACCTAATCCCCCGAACGTAGGATTGGCGTCAAAGTCAACATTATTGTAAATTCTAATTATTGTTTATTCTCTCATCATAGGATTTATTGGAGAACAATTTTGTACCTTGGTAGAAAAAGGGCCAATGTCCAAATTTCCCATATTTGAGTTATGGGCATAGGAAGTTAGTTTATTAATGACTTAACATTATTGAAAAGGCCAAAGTCCAAAATACTTGTGTTTTAGCGAAATAAACAAAATACACAAAGGCCTATGTCCAATTCTAGTTAATAGAAAAAAGGCCAATCTCTGGACTTAGGCCTTTTCAATATATTAGAAGAATAAATTAAATGGCGAAAGTCCATAATATGGACATTGGCCCTTTTGTATTATTTTATTTAGGAGACTGGCCTTAAGATATTAATGCGTACCTAGTTTTAATTTATTATATTATTAGTAAACTGTGTTCTGTGTTTGAATAACGTTAAATTATCAAAATGAGCAAAAGGACCCTAGAAATTTTGCAGAGATGACTGAGAAAAAACTAAAAAACGTATAAGGAATGAAAAAAGTTGGATGGAAAATGAAAGAAGGGATCGCAAAGAAAAAGGAAAAGAATATAAGACAAAAAAGGAATCCTACAAAGGGCAAAAGAGCTAAAGGAGCCATGCGAATGTAAACTAAAACGTTGGCAGAAAATTGAAGATGTCCAAAGGCAGAATTTATTTAGAGATTTCTACAATTTATCAAGGCATGATCAAGATCAGTTTATAGCGGAAACTGTTAAGGAATCTGCAAAATTTAGAGAACGACAAAGAAAATCAGCTGATAAGCAAATTAAACCAAGTCAAAGAAACTTTTCAAGAAAGTACTTTCTCACAAATGAAGATCACAAGAATTTGGAGGTTTGTCAGAAAATGTACCTAAATACTTTTGATTTGACCCTTAAAAAAGTGAGAGTAATTGTCGAAAAAAAAAGATTAAATGATTCAAATATTTGCTCTTCAGACGGTCAGGGAATACATCAAAATCATTATAAAGTTACCGAGGAAAAAAGAGATTTTACTAAATCACATATTAATAGTTTTCCTACATACAACAGTCATTACTCTAGAGACAGGTCATCAAAAAAATATTTAAGTCCCGATCTTTCAATTGCCCAAATGTATCGACTTTACATTCAGTATTGCGAGGAACAAAACATAAGCCCCGAAAAAGAGTCACTTTACAGACAGATTTTTAATGAAGAATTCAACTTTTCATTTCATGCCCCTGCGAACGACACTTGCTCTAAATGAGATAGTTTAAATGTAAAGTTAAAGACATTTGATGGTAAAAATCTTACAGAAGAAGAAGAAAAAACTAAAATTGAAGTTTTGGAACAAAGAAACGCTCACTTAAACCTCTCTGAAATGGCTTACAAACTTAAGTCACTAGATAAAGAAAACAGCAAGAAAGACATCAAATTTGTTGTTGCATCATTCGACCTACAAAAGTGTTACCTACACCATATTTGCGTAATGGCGTTTCTTTTTATAAAAGACAACTCTGGACTTATAATTTAACTGTTCATCAGACTTCAACTGCCGGCAACGGCGGATCAATGTCAAGATCTAGGACATAATTTGCAAGAAATCAACCACAAATTTATGGAGCCTGGTCATACTCATATGGAGGCCGACACAATCCATGCAGCAATCGAAATATGCAAGAAAAAAACGACTGCTGAAATAGAAGTCCCCCATGACTGGACTAATTTTATAAGAACTGTGCGCCGAAATCCACCCCTACAAGTTAAGGAAATGTTACAAAAAGGCTTCCTAAATTTTAACAGCCTTTTGACGGAAAAATTGGTTCATAGAAAAAAAAATGAGATTGGTGAAGTTGTTCCGTGGATGCGGATTAAATGGATGAAGTTCTCCGTTGAACACCAGTTTCAGATTTTTTACAAAACGAGCTTTAACGATAGTGAAGAGTTTAAGGTTGTTGACCTAAGAAGAGGTTCTGTACGAAACTGGCCTGCGATTCTGGATATTGATGTGCCTAAACCTATAAATCAAGAACCTTTACCATTGGCAGATCTTAAAATCAAAGATTTGTTAGATTTGCTGCCTTACATTAGCGATTATAACAAACCATTTTATCAGAACTTAAAAAGATCTTCTGAACTTAAATGTTGAAGATATACAAGACCCTGAGCATGAAGAAAATAACTAACTTTCTCTGTTATTTTAGTGTAGGTATCATAAGCAGTAAAGATTTATGGCCACAGAAAATTAATTTTCTAATGCTAAAAAATACGAATTTCGTGTATAAATAAAGATTATTTTCGTAATTGGGATTGTTTTATTGTAGCAAAAAGGCTGATGTTCATTAGCTCTTTAATACCGCTTTGGCCAATGTCCGCGCTTAGGGGCCAATGTCCATTTTTTTTTGCAATTTAGAAAACTAACAATACATTTTCAAAAAGAATCCCTTCTTAATATTTAAAATCCCAAAAATAAGTAAGTAGGAAAAAAGAGTCACAATTTATAAAAATATAAAGTCAATCCATCTCATTAACCCTGTTTTTCTCAAAACAGCTGAAATGGACATTGGCCCTTATTCTACCAAAGTACAGAATTATCCTCAGTGACCAGAAACAACGCTCTGTAACTTAACCATTACTTTAAATACCTTTGTATTTGATGCTATTTGCAATAACGTATATACAAAAGTTATTGCATTTTTGGTCTTTGCTGCAGAGATTCAATATTAAAACTCTTGAGCATGCTTCTGTAAGACGCCAACTATGTGCAGACTAGATTAAATATTATATGTAAAGGTTTTATGATATTAGATGCTAAAAACTGACTTAAAAAAGAGAAAAAAGTCCATCTGCTTTGCTCTGAAAATCCGTATACTAGATGACAGTATTTTAGGTCCACTTTTATATTCCATTTAAACCTGCGATTTTCACGAATTTATAAATATCTCCATAAAGTCTTATTAATATGTAGACGATGTTTAATTTTACCACTTCTTTCCCTTTTGTAAGCTGAATTTTATGAGAATATAAACTTTAATATAACCGTTAACTGACATACTTTGCAGCATTCTAGTTGCGAAAAAAACTTTGGGTATACTTCCAAATAACCCACTAAAATTCGAAACTAATATCTATATAAACTTTATACAGGCATATTAGGAACATTCTGTCAATCTCCAAGGCTAAAGCTGGACGAACGATTTAAAGTAAATTTGGTTACTCTAATACATAAAGTTGTCCAAACAAAACTTCCCGGATATTTGTGTGACAAGTTAGCTAATAATAATAGTTGACATGATCGACAATTAAGTCACTCTCCAAACTTCATATTACCAAAACATAAAACTATCAAATGTCAAGTCCTCTTTAGTTATAACGCTATAAAAATAATTGCATTCCATACATTGCCTGATAACTTCAAATCTAAACCATCGGTTGTGTCGTTCAGTAAGGCAGAAATTCGTTCAATTTTAGCAATAATAAAGCAATTTTCAATTTATAATTACATTTCACATCAAAATAAGTCTGCTTTTTGATGTTTATATATATTTATATAGATTTTTATACATTTAAGGTATTGTATTGTTTTTAGGTAAAATGGTTTTTGTTATTTCTCTTGTTAGTACGGTTAGATAGAGTAGAACTGCGCTAAATCTCGCTGTACCTTGATATGTATTTGTTTACGAATTTTTACTTAATATAAAGGCATTTATTAATATTATTTTGAACTGTCTGATAGTATTTTACATATTCACATTTGGTTTGTACCTTAATAGATTTTCTAAAGGAGTTGTATAACTATAATATATAAGTGTTGTGTAAAGTTGCTCCTCCACCCCGGACCTCGTGCAGCTCATATCATGTTTTAATTTTACTAATTAGATCCTGTCAAAAAAACTTCTAAATACTGGAAAATTAGTTCTTACATACACAACACTATATTTTCTCTGGTTAGGTAGTGACTCTTTCACACCATGAAAGATGTTATCATAAAATGTTTGTATATTATCATTTACATTTGTAACATGTTTTAAATCCTTCCAGTTTAATGATTTAATTATAATATATAAAAGTGAGAAGTTTGTTATTAAAACTTATATATAGTGACAACTATCTTCATGAACAAGGGGCTTGTAGCTCCTGGTGCAAACAACTTCAACATTAACACTTAACAAGACCAAGTCCAACTTTCTACTCATAGGCTTATGACGGGTGCAAATCCCAGATATACAGGGTGTGCCAACAAGGTGTACGGCTAAGATAGCGCCTTAAATATACGAGATAAAGCAAAAAGCTTTACAGCAAAGTTGTAGGGTTGACAAAAACCTACGAACTAAAAATGTTTTTATGTATACTGGGTGTGTCACAAAAAAGTTACTATAAAATATGATTTTTTTTAAATGGTACTATATTATATATGGTATATTATGGTACTAAAATGTGAGGCAAAAAGAGTACTTTACTTTGGTATAACGTTTTTAAAATTTCCGTGCGGCGCAACGTAATTCATTTTTTTATGTTATTTTTGCCCTTTTAGAGGGTTTGTTTAAAAAATCATAATTAACTTAAAATTTACTCTGCGCCTATGAAACTTGTACCACAGTTAGTCTGGGGTACCACCTCTAGGCTGACTATGATAATTTGTAATTTTTTAATACAGGGTGTTTTTAAAGAACTTTCAAACTTGCTGAAATTAAATACGCAATATCTCAAATTTTTCAAATGGAACACCCTGTATATTTTTATCTAATTAATTTTGTCCCTCAAATACCTTCATTTTTTATTTAATATATCCTATAGCTAAACCAAGTACTTTTTGAGATATTTTAATTTTTCTGTAAAATACTATGCATAAAACGGGTATTCTTTAAGTTTTGATTAAGATTGCTTAGAAACATTGGTTCAAACGTCAAATAATAATTGTCAGATTAATAGTTTTATGACAGCGGTAGACAAGATCAATGTTTTTTCTTCAAAAACCATTTTAGAAATTATTATCAGTGAGTTAGTTAATGGATTTTTAATTTTTATTGTTCATTTTGTAATCAATATGAATTTTCCTCGTGAGGAATTTGTTGATATGATATATGCCCTTGAAGCTGCTGAAAGAAATAGCCTTTTGGCATCTAGAATGTATGCGCAATTTTATCCTGAAAGGAGACATCCCCAAGCACAAGTGTTTCAAAAAGTAAAAGAAAGATTTGAGAGAACAGGAAGTGTAATTTATGGAAAACATTGAAAACATTTGTAACGGGTGAAGCCAGTTACAAATGAGGAAAACAGGATGACAGTAGCTTTAAGTGTCGTTGAAGATCCTCATAAAAGCGTTAGGCAGCTTGCTAAAGAATTACCCCTTTAGTGCAACATCAATATCTCGCATGCTTCGAAGCGAAAAATTCCATCCTTACCATATTCAATTGTTGCAGGAATTACTTCCGCAGGATTATGAAAGAAGAATGGCTTTCTGTCAGTGGGCGCTAAATAAGATTCGTCAGCCTGAATTTTTTAATTTTGTGCTTTTTTCGGATGAAGCTACATTCCATAACAATGGCACTGTTTATAAACATAATTTTCATTATTACGACACCAGCAATCTATTCTTCACCCGAGAAATTTATCATCAACATAGATGGTCGCTTAATGTTTGGGCAGGAATAATAGGACATTACGTTATTGGACCGCACTTTTTTAATGGACATCTTACAGGTGAAATGTATTTAAACTTTTTACAAAACAATTTTAATGTCCTTCTACAAACGTTGCCTGACCATGTTTGAGATAGGAATTGGTTTCAGCCTGACGCCGCTCCAGCTCATTACAGCCATGCTGTTAGAAATTTTTTAAATGAGCATTTTGGTGACCGGTGGATGGGGAGAAGTGGGTCGGTCCCTTGGCCCGCAAGGTCCCTAAATTTGACCAAACTGGATTTTTTCTTGTGGGGATATGTGGAGGAAAAAGTCTATCAAACAACTCTTACCACAAGTAAAAATATAAAAAATAAAATTCGGGAGATTTTTCAAACAGTCACGCCAATTATGTTGGAAAAGGTTAATGACTCATTCTCAAAAAGGGTAAACGCTTGCGTAAAAAATTTAGGCGATCATATTGAACACAATATATAATAATCGTAATTGATCTTTAAAATTTAAAATTAGTGTAACTATGTACATTTATGCAAAAATACGTAAGTACCTACCTAGTATGTAATTTAATTTTGCTGTTTTTTTTAGCAGTTTAGGTGAATAATTGTGTTGGTTAATTTTTCAAGTATGTAATATTAATAATAATAATTGTAGGAAAAGTAATAATTCTAATTCTTCAATAATTTTTTCTAAGCAATCTTGATCAAAACTTAAAGAATACCCGTTTTATGCATAGTGTTTTAGAGAAAAGTTAAAATATCTCAAAAAGTACTTGGTTTAGCTATAGGACATATTAAATAAAAAATAAAGGTATTTGAGGGACAAACTTAATTAGATAAAAATATACAGGGTGTTCCATTTGAAAAATTTGAGATATTGCGTATTTAATTTCAGTAAGTAAAGTACTCTTTTTGCCTCACATTTTAGTACCATAATATACAGGGCGTACCATTTAAAAAAAAATCATATTTTATAGTAACTTTTTTATGACGCACCCAGTATACATAAAAATATTTTTAGTTCGTAGGTTTTTGTCAACCCTACAACTTTGCTGTAGAACTTTTTGCTCTACCTCGTATAGTTAAGGCGCTATCTTAGCCGTACACCTTATTGGCATACCCTGTATAAGAACTGGCTCAACCTCAGACTTTTATTTATTTATTTCAACGGCAAAGCCAGTTTACGAAAAAAAATATAATAAAATACATAACAATAATCCACAATATAAAAATGAACTTAACTATAGTCAAAATAAAAAACAAAAAAAACATAAAACATAACCCTACAGATAATTTCAGTACTTTAGCCTTCTCAGTCTCAATTTAAATGAATTAACAGACTGATCTATGAAGGGGTCAAGATTAAGCTCATTAAATGCTCTTATCATTCTGGTGATTGGAGAAAAGAATCCGTAATTAGCATGGTGGAAAGGCAAACGAAACATAGCAGGATTCTGACATCTATTATTGAGATTGAAATTGAATGGTAGAGGTAGAGAGTAAATATCAGAGCAATAAAAAATACCATTTAATATCTTATAAAATGTAAGTAAATCTAATCGAGTCCTCTTTGCTTTTGAGACTATCAATATCAAATATTATCTAATAATTAATATGAAAATTCTCGTAAATATTAAAGTCAGCCTTGAAGGCTAGGAAACGAAGATATGCTTTTTGAACGGTTTCAGTTGTTTCCACATAGTTAGAATAAAAAGGTGACCATACAGGTGAGATATATTCAAGTCCAGAACGAACAATTGAATAGTAGAGCATCTTGAAACAAAAGACAGGGAATTTAGCAGAGTTCTGCACAACAAAACCAATGCGCATACCGTTACTGACAATCTCATCATAATGAGGCCGAAATGTCACACACCCAAGTCTTTAACAGTAATAGCAGATCTGAAAACCAAGCCATTTATGTGCACAGCTAATCTTAGAAAACGTCCAAAAGAAATGCTCAAGCATTTTTTAATATTAAAGCCGAATTTACACGTGTCAAGTAGCTAAAGCAAGTTACTAAATGAAGTAGCTAAAATTTAGACCTTTTGTTTTTGTGACCGTTTACATGATTTGTTGTTTAGTTGTTTAGTGTTGATAAAACATGGCCGGAAAAGTAACGTACAAATTGTATTTTAAAAGTATGTGGCGAGTTATCCGAAATACTTGCAGAAGAAATGAACAAAACCAAAAAAAACGTTGCTGGGTGAGAAAATGGCTGAGTCGAAGAGAAATATATGGTGCTTCATCTACTTTATTAAGAGAATTAGCAGCTGAAGACGTACCAGAATATACAAATTGACTGAGGAAGTCTAAAGAACATTTTGATATATTGTTTGCTTTATTTTGAGTTATTGTTTTTGATTATTGTTGGCTCAAATTGCTCCTCAAATTACGAAAAAGAAAACACTGTAATGAGATCAGCTATTCCAACTAGAATAAAATTGGAATTCACATTGTCTTATTTAGCCACAGGAAATAGTTATAAAACTTTGCAGAGGTTATTTCGTGTGTCAACACCTGCAATCTCTTACATCCTGCAATCTCTTCATCTGCAATCATTATTTCTTCTTCATTTCTCGTTTTTGTTCATTAACTTCTTCTTCGCGTTGTATCTAAAATAGAAAAAAATATTTGTACCGTATTAGCCAAACTCAAATACTTGTAGGTAATACTGATAATACAACCAGCAGTAAATTTCATATTATTTTAGGTGCCGAATCCCAAGAAGAATGGAACGTTATTGAGAAGGGATTTCGTTTGAAGTGGAATTTCCCCAAATGTTACGGTGCGATTAATGGGAAACATGTGACGATTCATGCACCGGCAAATTCTGGCAGTGAATTCTTTAATTATAAGGGTACTAACAGCATTATTTTGTTAGCTCTGGTAGATGACAACTATTGTTTTTCCTATATAAATGTTGGATGTCCTGGAAGACAATCCGATGGTGGAGTTTTCCAATAATCGTCTCTATTTGAAGCCCTAGAGAATGGTTTATTGCCACATGGTGGTTTCATCGTAGGTGACGATGCATTTGCACTGAAACGTATTTAATGAAACCGTATACAAAAGTAGTACTTTCGGAAAAACAGAAGATATTCAATTACCGCCTTTCGCGGGCAAGACGAATAGTAGAAAATGCTTTCGGAATTCTGCTTAGCAGATTTCGCATTTTTAAAAAGCCTATGGCATGCTTACCAGAAACTGTGGACAAGATTATTAAGGCCTGTTGCGCAATACACAATTATTTGCGAATCTCTTATCATAACACTTACACACTAAGTTGATCGTTAGATGAAGAAGATATAGAAAGCGGTCAGATTAAACTAGGTTCGTGAAGAAATGAAACTAATACTCCCTTGCCGTTAATAAGAACCTTAGGGGGTAATCATTTTTCAAGATGTGCAAGAGAATTACGAGATCGACTCTGTCAGTACTTTATGAACGAAGGTGCAGTGCCATGGCAGCAACGGATGATATTTTGACTGTACTTTAATATAAATAATATAATATGGAAATTATTGTTCGGTTTACGTGTTTTCCTTATGATAAGAGAGTTTTAAGAAATGATTTTCTATTATTTTTCTATAGGGTTTTATAAATAAACAAATGGATACTTAAGGGTTACGGAACGGAAAAACACGTATATCGGATTAATTACTTATAGTATGAACATTACTACAATACACTTACATTGAAATTATCCTGCGTAGGCCTCTTATTATCCTCTACGTTACGTAAAAATGTGTTCATTTCCTTAAACCATTTTACACTGGGGACATAAATATCATCCGATCCTGCTCCTGACTTCAAATAGTTCCTTATTTTCTTTTTTTCTTGAGAATAAGTTGACCTCAACGCCCATATTTTGTTCTTGATTTCAGGCACTCTGAATCCTTCTATCCCCATGATCTCCTCAATTTCCTTATACGCCGAGTCCCGAGCTTGTTTATTTTTGTAAATGGTAGCCCTTGTATCCTATAAGCATCGCCTTTCTCGATACTATTCTACAAATTTTATTGTTGTTTCTTCACTCTAACGAGAGATTTTTAAAACACGCCACAAATAAAAGAAAAATCAACGTCGCAGTCTGTACTTATGAACTCGAAGTTGTTTACACCATACAAGTAACTAAATTTAGTAACTTGATTTAGTAACTTGCTTTAGCTACTTGTTACGTGTAAATTCGGCTTAAGCGCCAAATTTGCGCCATAAAAAACACTATCCACATCAGCTTGTAAAAGTTGCGCAGCAATTGCGGATTTTATCACCTTGTATAAATGTAGGTCGTCTGCAAATAGTAAAAATTCCGAGTGACACAACAAAACGCCCTATGTGGGAACTCTGAGGTTTGAGGTACACCAGAAAAAAATTGAATTTCTTCACAAATGATGTTATTTACACGCACCAATTAAATATGATTCGACAAAAATCCATCAATCCACTTCAAAAGATTATCGCCCAGACCCATCGCACGCAACTTCTAAATGAGATGTCCATGAGTTACTCTCTCAAACGCCTTCGAGAAGTTAGTATAAATACTGTCCACCTGTCTATGGTTCTCAAGTATTGCTGATATGTAAGCAAATTAGTTACGGTAGATTTACCCTCAGAAAAATCATGTTGGTGATGTATAGTTATGTTCCAACTATGCCATGAAAGCTCTCTGGCAAAAATGCTGTCTATAACTTTAGGTATTTTAGATTGAATGTTTACACCCCTGTATATATCGCAGTCAAGCAACTTATTTTCCAGCAATGTAAAACATTCGGAATCAAACGAAAGGCAAAACAGATAATGTAGAGGTTTGGTTAGGGAACACACACAATTTTTTAGTAAGACTGATGGTATGCTATCAGGCCCATAAGAATATTTAGTTTTGAGACCGTCAATCGCTTTGGAAACATCAGTAAGATATATGTCAATAGAATCAAAATTAAGATTGTAACCAAAATTATAATTGGGGATTGTAACTTCTTGTTTTTTGTGCGAAAAAATGATAAACAAACAAATTATCTACATCCCGACCGCCTCCTGCAACAAATCTGCCATTCAGCCGCATACTATTAGGATAGGAGTTTGATCTTCGTAAATTGTTTACATGTTTCCAAAAGTTATTTGAATTTTGGGCTCCATCATGATTAATTTTAGCAATGTAGGAGTTAAAGCAATTATCCTTTATATAACCTTGGAAAATAATTGGAAAATACTATGTAAGCCACTTCAAGTTTGGTTGATTTATATATTTTATGTGCTGTTGATTTATGTATTTTATGTTTTTTTTTCTCAATGATTAATTCTTTTTATTCACGGCTGAGCCAGGGAGAAAATTTAGATGATATATTAACTGAAAACTAACTTAACTGAAACAAACCTTTTGAGAGCATATAGAGAATACTGTAAAAATAGTTGACACACTTATTAACGTCAATTGTATCAAACGCCAGTTCTCAAGGAACAGAGGCAAAAAAGTTATTCATAGAATAGTAATCATAGTTTTGAAAATTTAAATAACAATATTCGAGATTACTGGTGTTATTACGAGGAAGTTTTCTTAAGTTAGGTGACGCTGTGTAACATTCGTAAGTGCTTCGGATGCAATTGAGACTCCTACCCCCACAATGTTTGTAAAAACAAGATCTAAGAAGTTCCCGTATGAGTTAGGAATATTATTTATTTGTGACATGTTAGCATAATTGCAGACTAAACACAGACAATTAGATGCGGTTGTTGATTGCAAAATATCTATATACACATAACTTGCCCTCAGCACTGAACCAAGTAGTATCCGGTAAATTAAAGTCACCACAAACAAACATTTCACATTCCGAATAAGTACAGGCTACCTCGAACATAGCCTGAGCAAAACCCTCATAGACTGATATAAGAGACGCCGGTGGAATATAACCTGCAGCTAGAACAATCTTTTTTCAACCACCATAGGATATTTGCAGAAATAGGTGTTCAACTGAGGTATTGTTTACTTTATAACCGAAGGAGGGAAAAAAGTAAACTCATGTTGACTCTATTCAGGCATGTTGATTAAAATTGACTCTATTGAGTCAATAACGATACACGATGGTGTAAACTTATTTTATTTTATATTTTTTTATTATGTTAGCGTAAGTCAGTATGTGGTTTTTGTATTTCGATAGGTCTGATGATGCCCTAATGCGGCGAAACGCGTAACCTTTAATAGACGCTGATTTATGAGACTTGGACTTTGAGTTTACGTTTTTCCCTCCTTTGGTCATATACCTAAGTCTCTTTGAGAGTAATGGATGATTATTTTGAATTGTTTACTTTAATTTCACTATCCTTTTATCACAAATGCCTAAAGTTAAATTTGGTACATTAAAATCTGCTATAATAAATTACATCAACGAGTTGATTCAAGTTCAAATTTAAATATTGCAGTGAAGGTTCCAGGCAAAAACTATACCCCCAGTTTTTTATAAATAAAAGGTTTCAAAAAATACATTCTCAATGTCTCATTACTTTTATTTGTTATGGCATGGCATTTCGCCTCGGATTTGAGACTTGTTCAAATCTGAGACGGCTGAATCCACTTGGTCGGATAGGTATCTAAATTTTATGTCTTCATCACAATAGTAATAGATATAAAATTGCTACTGTCAATAATCTTGTAGAAAGAGCAGTCTTTTTATGATGATAGGTTTGTTAAAAATAATTTTAATAAACTTAAAGATTCATTAATTAAATCTACCCTTGCTAAAAACAGCTTTTCTGAAAAACTCTTGGATTTTACGATCATTTTGTCATTCGACTTATCAAACTAATAATATGACCAACAACAATATAGCTAGGAATGGAGAAGTGATCTACTTAAAATTGTCTTTTTCTTCATTCCTAGAAAATGAAATGAGTAATATTCTCAAACCATTTAATATTAGATAAAATATACTTAATATTACAGCAGATTGATGTTCTTCTAAGCAAACCAACGTAATTTTTTCTAAAATTAAAGATCCCATTCAGCATTGCTCTTGACTTATGAATAATATTAATGTGGTTTATAAGGTTGATTTCTTGTCAGATACCTACCTCTTATATTGGTCAAACATATCAGTTACTTCGCAAAAGGCTTAACCAACACAAATATCATTTAAAAAATTAACGATAATCATTTTGACCTTTGTAAATACACCATAGGCCATAAGTTAACTTTAACATTGTTACGATCTTTCATAGAGAGAGTAACCTTTGTAAAAGATTATTTCTCGAGTCGTGTTTTATAAACACGACTATAAAGTACAAAAATTTTAGGAAACAGGCTGATCAACAGAATATGTTGCAAATTTTCTGATCAATCAAAATTAAATGACCAAAAAGACTATTCAAAAAAAAAGTTATATTATTGCAAATTTCACTAAAATTAGAATTTTAACAATCCTAAACACAAAAAATATTCCGTTTTCAACAAGTCAACTAGATAGCTATTTCATCGTCAAACGCAAGTTTTAAGTAGTTTTAAGACCTATGCTGTACGTTTTATACTTCTGGTCAACTTTGTGTTTGTTGTTAAATGTTTTAAGTTCTGTCATTATGTTGCTTTGATTATTTGTTTGTTTGTATCCTAGGTTCGTATTTTATGGTAATTTTCAAAAAGTTTTAATTTTTTTATTTGTATTTTTTTTGCCATGTGAAGAAGTCTCGAATCCGAGACAAAACGTCATGTCATAACAAATAAAAGTAGAGACAAATTGAGGCTGTATTTTTGAAAATCTTTCAATTATAAAAAATAAGAATTGAATAGATGGTCGTAGGTAGATAGTAGATGGTGGTACATAGAAGCAAAATATAACGAGTTTTTTATGATACACCGTTTTGACCGGCAAATTTTTCAATTTCATTTTTGTCGGATATAGGTCAAAAAAAATACTTCAGACGATCAATTGTATATTTTGTCGACGTTTCGATCTGTATGAGATCATCCTCAGGTAAAAATATATAAAAAGCAAATAAAATCATTAAGTTCAAAATCATTGAACCAATTTTATATAATTAAAATCACATTAAATAATATTAATTATTTTAAAAGTTTATTATAAAACTTAACCCACACTCCAATCAATCTACAATCTCTAAATCTTCCAAATTTTAAAACCAAAAGGTAACAATACATAATATTAGGAATGACAATCAAAAACTTGTATATGCACTTACATATAATGTAGATCGTCCTCGTCAATAATAATTACTGTAATATCATAATCAATATAAGAAATTCATAGATCCTTCCATGCTCCAGAGCTTTTTATTTTCTTCTCTGTTATGTATGTTGGGAGATGAATTTGAACAATCGTTTTAAACAGCCAATCCACCTATCAATTATTTATAAAAGAAAAAAACAAAACATAGATAAGGTTGGTTGTTGTAAATATTTCTTTTTTGGATAAATATACCTGGGGATTCACCTAGTGTTAGATCTTAGGCTATGTACGAGGTGTCCTTAGATATAGACTTTTATGTTGCTAGTTAGGTTAAAATAAACATTACTTGGATTGTCAACGTCCTGTTTTTTATTAATGCTACTTGGGTGTTTGTTAATTTCAGTCTAGATAGAATTTCCGTTTTTTCAAAATCAAATGAATGTTTATACTTTTTAAAGTGCTCAGCAAGAGCGGTTCTTGAATTACTGTTAATAAGTATATGAGGTTTTATACTTCTTTTATGTTCAGAAATTCTAGTTTTTAATTATCTAGAAGTTTTACCCATATAAACACCATCGCATTCACAACATGGAATTTTATAGATTGCATTACTTTTTAAGTCCTTTGGTGTTTTTGTTTTTAATTTTGAAAAAAACCATTTGGTAGTGTTTTCATTCTTGTAAGCAATGTTAGTATTATCGCCATTAAGTTCTCTTGCAATCTTCTCAGAGAGATTACTGACATTTTTTTTCAGCGGTTTTGATCTGTTTTTGAGTTATTTAATTAGTTTAAAACAATATTTTATCAATCAATTTATGTAGATAATCATTATTTAGAAAAAAAAATATTTTAAGAAGATTCTTTCTGTGTCTAATCTAAGAACACCTCGTACATAGCCTAAGATCTAACAGTATGTGAGTCCCCAGGTATATTTATCCAAAAAAGAAATATTTACAACATATTTACAACAAAAAATATTTATACTAACTTTATCTACGTTTTTTTCTTTTATAAAGAATTGAAAAGTAGATTGGCTGCTTGAAACGATTGTCCAAATTCATCTCCCAACATGTTGATTATATTAGTTATTATTATTGACTAGGACGACCTACAATATATGTAAGTGTATATACAAGTTTTTCATTTTGATAGAATTTTCCTAATATTACCTATTGTAACCTTTTGGTTTTAAAATTTGGAAGATTTAGACATTGTAGATTGATTGGAGTGTTGGTTCTTTTTGAATTTTGGTTGTTTTATATAAAATTTTCAAAATAATTAATTTTATTTAATGTGATTTTAATCATATAAAATCGGTTCAATGATTTTATTTGATTTTTATGTGTCCCTTAGAGTTTTGTGGATAATTTCATAGAGATCGAAATGCCGAAAATGTATACAATTGACAGTCTGAAGTGGTTTTTTTGACCTATATCCAATAAAAATAAAAATTAAAGCAAACTTATAAACTGAGGTCACGATAAATAATTCACGTTCATTGCCAGTACTTAATATTTTAAATTGTAATTGTTTAATAAGAAACTGTAATAAATTTTAAAATAAACTGTTTTTTAAAAATTTTCATATTTTTTAATAAACCTATGAAATTGAATTTTTTTTGCGTTGACTAGGTTACTAATAGCAATTTTTCCACCTTCATTTTTAGACATAGATACAATAAGGCATAATTTAACCAAAAGAACACAATAAAAAGTTATTCTATACTACGCCCATGTGTTAACCCAGGTAAGATACTCCGGTTATTTATCGCGCTGACTAACCTTACTTCAGCATATACAGAGCGTTATAGGGAAAACACGTAAAGATATAAAATAGGGGAGACCCGGTGCATCGTCGTCCTCGTCAACCCCCGTTTTACCGTTTTGTTATTCGTCGTCCCTCGAGTGGCTTCTAGCGGGCGCCTTCGCCCATTGTCGCCAGTTTCCGTTTTAGTCTGGCGCTTGTAGCACACACGACGCGCGTATTTTCGCCTTTTCTCCTCGTTCGTATCGTCGTTTTCAAACAATCGCGCGCGCTTTTCATTTTCCAGCGAATATCGGTCTGCTCCTGGCCGCTTTAGGTTGAGAAGATGGAAGAGGAGCTTCGCTGTTTCGCCTGTAAGCAGTTCTTTAACAATCCGGTGCTGTTACCCTGCTACCACGGGATCTGCCTGCATTGCGCCCTCAACCTGCAACAGCCCGCCACCAACAGCAGCAGTAATAACAGTGGTAACAACAGCCATCAAGCAATCACGTCAACGGTCAATAATGTCGTAAATGAGAACGCGGAAAGTGTCGCCTCCGGATCCTCCGGGGATTACCAGGAGTCTGACAAATTATCCATTCTAAGCGAAACCGATAGTGGAGTAGTGTGCACTTCCAGACCCAACTCCTACGTGGGTACTCCCAATGGGGGAGTGTTGTACCCCAGCGCTCTGAGTCTCGCGTGTCCTATTTGCAATAAAGTCGTTTATTTCGACGATAACGGAGCCCACAACTTGCCGAAGTATCGAGTCATGCAAAGTATCGTAGACCGATATGGCGAATTGAAAAACCTCACTTTAAAATGTCAGATGTGCGAGCAGGAACCTGCCAAGGATGCGACTGTCATGTGTGAACAATGTGAAGTACTTTATTGCGATTCTTGTAGAGAATCCTGTCATCCGGCGAGAGGTCCTTTGGCCAAACATGTGTTAAGTGAACCGAAACGCGGCGGGACTAGTACCAATAAGTCCAAGGATGGCAAATGTCCCGAACATGCTGAGGAAATGTTAAACATGTACTGCTTGGTATGCAAAATTAGTGTATGTGCTTTGTGTCTCATGGATACCAGACATACAAGTCACGATGTGCAGAGTTTGGTTGTTATGTGTAAAGCGCAAAAGGTAAGAAGATCAAGTCTAATTGAAATCGAGTGATTTCATTTAGAGTAAATTAAAATTACTTTTGAATACGTCATGGAAGTTAACAACAGAATCAGAAATGAAAATCAAATTTTTACAGTTGCCAAATAAGTTCTGCACGTAATACATTTTTTCCATATTCAAGGATTAAATCTGATTTTAAACTTCTAAAGTAAAGTTAAGAGAAAAACTAATTACATATAAAGAAAAGGGGTGTAGATTTAATTTTTCGGCAGCATAAAAAATAAATGTTTGCAACAAATAATCAAAAAAATCACAGTAATTTTTAAAAAATTTGTCACACCTTCAAACTTGGTGTATAAATAAAAGATAATAAACACCACATATCTTAGAAACAAACGTTATTTCATTTTTTTATTTTTAATTTATTTCTCAAATTATTGTTCGTTTGCATTTTATTATTTCTAATATTACTCTTATTATTCATAGGTAGGATAAGTACATTCGGGTAATGATGTGTAAGATCCTAGTTCAAAATATATGACAATGGCAATTCTTTTATTCCTACTACAGATTTTAACCAAGAAATGATTAAGATATGGTTCAGATTGTGGTCTTGTTACTTTATTAATATAAGAAGTAAAATGATAGAAGCTCATTATATTCTTGTACGCCTTATTCTCAGGCCTTAGGGACAATAAATCCACATTTATATTACCAGTAATTACATGATTCTTTATAGATTAATTTCTTCAAGATAATGAGCCAAATAATCATGGAATTATTCCCTATTTACTCTTGGAAACTTATTTATAACATGTTATGAATGATTTACCAAATAAAGTTATATTTATTCTTAATTTTACTGATTTAACTGGACCAATAAATACAAAGGTATCTTTTCGCAATATTGTCTCTTTAATAAAAACAATTACTTCTTTAGACAAGCATTATGGTATATTATATTATAATCCTAAATTAAAAAAATCAATTTATTTAAAACATGGAGTGTTTTTAAAAGAACAATAATATATGTAGCTCGATATAAGCTATGTAATACACTAAAATTCAATTATAAAGTATTAAGCGCAAAGTTGAAACTAAAAGATGTAAGTTGCTTTATGCATATTTTGCTTCTTAAAGTTACGAAAATTTTGTTGTTGGAAGCCAATATTTTCTTCTTTTATTTTGTTTAAATTATGGTCCTCCTGTATTAATTGTGAAGGTAAAGCCTGCCTTCTAAGATCTTCTACTTTTTTCTTTTGACCATAAATGATAATTATCTTCTTTGTAATAAAGGCTTCTTTTAAATTCTAGTAGAGAAGCTTTTAATCAGAACGTTCTTCTTCTGTAAAATCCGGTGATCTAAAGGACTAAAAGTTATCCTTCTAATAAACAAATTTGACATGCTTCTGGAAAATGAGATCTTGATTTTAAACTAAAATGTATGACTACAAAAAATATATTATATGGAATAGTATAAAAGACAAAATAGTTAACTAGACTTCAAATTCATAGTTCGTTTGAATCATTTATAAATCTTTAAGATTTCGAAAAAGTACTTCCTTACCATAACAAATTTTCTAATTTTAAAAATAATATTAAATCTGTTGCAAATAAAAATATTCATTGCATTCCATTTCGGGACTATTTAATCTAACTTGTATTTGCCGCAAGTGACTGAGAGTTACGATTTTGACCCACATATTTAGTTTATTTTGTTATCAGTGATTGTATGCTATCCATAATGATTGATTTAGTAGATATCTTGTTTTGTAATAAGGAAACTTACGTGAAATTTACTTTTAGTTACATATTAATACATAAATATTAGGGTAAACAATAATGTTTATTTGATGTCACGCATGCAATTCCAAACATTTGACAAGCGGGCATTAAATCGGTACGTAGCCGTAAAAGGAGAAGAATTTAAAGTAGAAACCCAAACAAATTTAAATTTTAAATTAGGATCTATTTGGGACGGTTTAAATACCATAGATTTTGCATAGATAGACAACCTCGTCGGCCCGTGTAGAATACGAGAAAGGCACTAAAATTTCATGAGGGGTCTAATGCAAAGGATATTTTACGTTTTAATGAGGACTGATTCTGACTGTTTAAATCACTCATGAAATCATTACTTAAAGAATAAGTATCAAACCTATGTAAATTAAATTAAAACAAAATGCATTAATGAAAATACAACAATATTATAATTATTGGCCTTAGAAATACTTAAAGGTTAAAAAAAAATAAGAACACTTTATGAGGAAAGAATTGTTATTATGTAAAAGTTCAAGGCAGAACGACGCAAGTGCCATTTTATAAATTTTACAAAAGGCTTAAAAAAAGGTATAAAATTGTGTCTTTTACTTTTAAACGGTTATAATTACTGCTTATCCAAAACTAATCTGATCAGTTTTATATAGGGTCAATTGTCCAGTTATTGACCAGTTAAGGAAAACTTTGAGAAATAGATATTTAATGTATTTTCGCTTTACCATTTTATACAAGCTTAGTAATTTTTCTCAGCTTTTTGCACTATTAGGATTCATGATAAGTAAAAAAAAAATCGGTCTTGCTTTGTAAAGTGAAAAGAAAAAAAATAATAGATTGAAAAGACCCACAATTTCTAGTAATTGACCAATTGATGCTAATACTTGACCACTATATTTTCTAGTAATTGACCATTCTTTTATTGAATACTTATTGAACAAATTCATACAAGCCAAACGGCACTTGCAATAAAACACAAGACAAATTTCGAAGATTTTTATTAAAGGTGATTATAAATAATTAAGTTTTGTTTTAAACAGAAATAGGTTTAGAAAACTTACATTTAATTCTATCCCCAGTACCAATTAGTTCTGGGGTTTCCAATACACATACTATTTGAGACTTATCAATAGCACTCACATCATTTTCAATAACAGAAAAAATAGTCCTACAATCCCCGGTTGGTCTTAAGGCCTGAACCTCTATTTCTTCTTCACTAAAAAAGTTCTGTATTATACAAACATAGTTATATGTTTTCTTCTTTCCAGGAGAAGCAGCAATAATAAATTCTTAAGTCATTGAAGTCTTCTGGCAAATCCTCATTACTTGAACCCGAAGAACTCCATTCTTTATTTTCACTTTCTGAATCTTTTCTGAATTTTAATTTTTTTTTGGTTTTGGTGGTGCTTTTACTGCTTTTTCTAATTTTTCTTCTTTTTTTTTCTTATAAGTGCTCTTTGTGTCTTTGCTTCCTTCTTTTCTCTTTTAATTTTTTCATTTTCTTCATGAAATGAAATCCATTTTTTTGATGTCACAGCATATGGCAACCTTTCTCTATATTTTGTTTTAGCCATGGACTTATTTTTTTCAGGAGTTTCCTCGGGCCATAAATTATAATCTAAAAATTCCGAACTAATATTTCGTGAATCGACATCAATAGTACCGCTTAAATCTGAACCTAAAACAGGACTTTGAGGTTTTACCAGAGACAAGTTGTTGAAGAACTAGGCTGAGAAGGAGAGAAATAACAGGATGACTCCTTATATCCATCAGAATTGATTTTATTGAGAGTTCTATTTTGAGAATGTGATGTACTTGGTGTTGCACTAGTTGAATGTGGTGAAGAATCTCTTTGATGTTGATGTAAATTTGGTTGTTTCATTGGAGTTTTTTGTTGAATTTCAACTATTTTAGCAATGGGGGAAGATGGCAATGGTAAGGTATTTTGGTTACCGTTTTTGTTTTCTTTGATTTCAGTTCAATCTCAGTTTCAATCTCAATTTCAATCTCAGTTTTTTCCAAACATAAAATAACTCCTTAGCAGATTCTTCACCTCTCCACTTTCCTGTGGCAGCTAAAGCTTCCCTAAATTCATTAGCTCTTTTAGGTAACATTATTGATAAATAGTACAATGATAAATAGTACTATGAATGAACTTAGTATAATAAATGCGGCACGTCGATTTCAGAAGAACCTGATAAAGCTTTACTAGCTTTATCAGGTTCTTCATTTGAATCCATTATTTTCTGACTTCGTGATTCATTGTTCATGCATTTTGCAAAATCAATTCCATCAGCATTAAATGGAAACAGGCCACATTTTCTAAACCCATTTTTGATTGTTTCTGCGGAGATGTCAGTCACTGCAACGTTCAGCAAAGCTGGAAAGACTACGTTTGTAACTGGACTGTTATAGTTTTTGCGTTTCCAGCTAATAACAGTATTTTTCCAATTATTTTTTAAAGGCCTAAATAAGGAGACATCTGCCGGCTGTAAAATGTGAGTTGCATTAGGGTATAAAGCAAATAACAAAATACCATTATTCTTACAGAATTTGGAAAGGTTATAAGTAAAGTGCGATTTGTCAACTAGATAGAGTACTGGTAATTTAACCCCCATTTCTTTTAGTTTTGGTAACTAATTCTTACATACATAATTGTGAAACGTCTTGGAAGTCATCCAACCTTTTTTTGACCATCCAATTATCCAGTCTGGTAGTGTGTTGCGACAAACTTCGGCCGGTATCCTTTCATAAGGAAGAACCAACATTGGGGGATAAAGGTTACCATCTGCTGATATAGTAAAAAGGACTGTTATTAAATTTGTTCCCTCTCAGAACCCCATTTTATTTGATAAAAATTTGTCATTCCTCTAGGTCCACGCACTAGTCCGGACTTAGGATTTGACTCGAAACCGGATTCGTCGGGATTAAGGACTCTTCTTGGATCTTCAAATATATCCAGGCAATTTTCTGTTTCTAGGTATTCTTTTTTTATTGTGCCACTTTCTAATGCTCGGTGACAGCTGCCCTAGCAAGATTAATAGATTCAGCATGTCGTTGACTCAGTTGAGAGTGACGTTTAAGAAAAAGCTGGAACCATTTATCGCCTGGAACACCATCCTTAAATGGAGTTTCGGGCCCATCCGCGCGGACAATATGGGCAACTATTTGACAAAGAGCATTTTTATTTAACGGAATTCCTTTTTTTGCATTGCTTATAACCCATTTAACAATAAGTGTTTCTTCATCAGTGGTTAAACATGGTTGTGGACCCATTTTTCTTGTACCAGAAATGTTGTTATTCTTAAGTTTATTTATAATTGTGGAATGGGGCACATTATATTTTCTTCCCGCCTCACGTACACCACATATTTTTAGTTTTACATCAGATATAGCTTTAGTTAGGTCTTCCTCGCTATATTTGAAAAAAACCTTTTTTGACTTGGCAGCCATGTTCTGAAAAAAAAAATATGTTGGCGTTTTCTATCAAGTGATATGAATCACTATTTGTTGACCACCCAGTAGTTGACCACTATAGAAAAGTGGTTAAATACTGGAAATCATCAATAAAAAGACATGTTTTTAATAGCAATGTATTTCTATAAAAATCTTTTATTTTTTTAAATAGAGAAGCAATGGATTTCCTTATTTTACGTAAAATTCCAGTTTTTGACCACTTGGTCAACAACTGGTAAAACAAGTATTTTTAAAAAGCAGTAGTTGACCACTGTTTTTTTCTATATTTAATAATAATAAAAAATAAAACTATACACATAGAGCTAATCACTAATCTTTACTGAGCATGTTAATACTAAAAATGTTTTTACACCTAGCGTGATGGCGAAGATATGAGATTTTAAGGTCAGTGTCTACCTACCTTGCTTCTTATTTAAGTCAGAAAATCCACACGCGCGAAACACCTTTACTTTGTAAAATTATAAACACACTAGAAACTGATCACTGCTAGAAAATTGCGGCTGGCAATAAGAGTTGTATGATTGGCCGTCCTATTAGACCAATCAAAATGGATAAAAAGAACGGCGTGTTCTTATTTTAGGCGGTAAATTATAAAAATGGTCAAGCACTGGCTTCTGGTCAATTACTGGCAATTAACCCTATATTTATTAAAAAAGTATGTATTCTAATATAAAAATAGTAGATTAATTGTCTTGGTAATTATTTGTATTGATAATTAAAATTGTTAAGTTTTTCTTAGAATATTTGGACAAATCTAAAAGAGCCAAGCAAAAATACCATTTTATGGAATAACTCACATCCAGCATCCAACAGATTTTGCCGTCCTATAAAGTTGATAATATATGAAAAAGAGACAATGAAACCTGAGAAAAAAGAAATTAGTAATGTGCAAAACCAAATTTCATCAATTCAATCCACATGCGTTACAATAAATATATAAGACGATTATAGATGCAGAATATCATAAGGAACGAGCAAAGAAAGCAAAATGGGGCTACTAGTAGATATTTCTAAACCCGAATTCGGTACCACAAATAATTGCAATACTGCCAAACACAGACGTTTCTTGCAACATCCTTCTCTTGCAGCATCAATTACCGGTAATGACGAAAATTGAATGTACTCTGCAATTTTAAAAACACTTTTTTCATGCTATACCATTTAAAATGTTAAAAGATTTAGAGAATATGCAAAAGAAGCTGAAACATATATGGAATTATACTCATAATACTACATGCCTTCTTGTGTCCATAAAATATTCATTCATAGAGCAGATATAATAAAAAAGAATCTTTTGATCAAAACGTCTTTATCTTGTTGATGGAACCCACTAACCCTTCAGGTAGCAATATGTCTAATAAAAACACTGATATTTCTAGCTATTCTTCTGATTCAGATTGTGACTATATTGTAATTTAAAAAAGTGCCTAACTTAATGTTTTACATATACTTATTATTACTTTTTTAGTATTTATAATATTTAAAAAAAGTACTTGTTTCTTATAGTTGGGTCATTTATTACAGAAGCAATCACAACTTTTGACCCTTTATAGCTTAAAAAATATATTGTTATTTATTTTGCTAATAACATACTTAACAATAGAATAGAATTAAATACCAGTAAAAAGTCATCAGCATACAAAATAACACGTTTCATTTATTTTGTTTAGTGAGAAGTTTGAAATTATAGAAATATTCGTCCTGGACAGGAATCACAACCGCTGTTTCGGAATCGATGTTTGGGCAGGAGTTATAGAAATGCATATTATCGGACCGTTTTTTTTTCATAGCGACATACCTGATGTACGATAATTGCAGTACCTAAAAATTTTTTTTTTTCGTTTTTTTGCCTTGTGCTTGGCACATTTAGCCACGTGTTCCAATATAGGAACTCATTCATAATAGAACAGGTTGCTAATATAGTATTTAAATAATTATACTATTAGGTAGTATGCCATTGTATCTAATAAAAAGAGTACAAAAAAAGGAATAGTGTAAGAATTATTAATACTAGGGATCTTAGACAGGGTCACATGCTTCTCGTCCTGGAGCCAATGCAGGACATTTTTTAAAACAGAGCATAGGGGGGCTCGGATAGGTAGGTAAACAATAGGGAAAAAACAAAGGGATCTCTAAGTAATTATAGAAATATTCGTCCTGGACAGGAATCACAACCGCTGTTTCGGAATCGATGTTTGGGCAGGAGTTATAGAAATGCATATTATCGGACCGTTTTTTTTTCATAGTGACATACCTGATGTACGATAATTGCAGTACCTAAAAATTTTTTTTTTTCGTTTTTTTGCCTTGTGCTTGGCACATTTAGCCACGTGTTCCAATATAGGAACTCATTCATAATAGAACAGGTTGCTAATATAGTATTTAAATAATTATACTATTAGGTAGTATGCCATTGTATCTAATAAAAAGAGTACAAAAAAAGGAATAGTGTAAGAATTATTAATACTAGGGATCTTAGACAGGGTCACATGCTTCTCGTCCTGGAGCCAATGCAGGACATTTTTTAAAACAGAGCATAGGGGGGCTCGGATAGGTAGGTAAACAATAGGGAAAAAACAAAGGGATCTCTAAGTAACTAGAATTATTAACTAGTGCATATACGTTCAAGTTATATTTTCCTTTTGGACAATTTCAAAAATTTTATGAAAATAGACTCCATTCTATCGTCGGCAATATTTGCCATAAGTGAAGTATGACACATAGGAAGCAAACCAAGCTCTTTCAATTTATTATGCAGAAACATATTATTTTTACATTCAAATAAAATATGGTTCAAATCATCAATTGACTGGTTGTCACAGTTACATATATATGAGTCATTTATTCCTAATTTATGTAAATATTTATTAAAATTACCATGACCCACTAGAAATCTGAAGAAAGATGTTGTCAAATATCTTCGAAAGTTACATTTGGAAACCATACTATAACTGCTAAGGGACCCTTTTATTGAAGTGCATGTATTTGAAGTATTTGCTAAATATGCAAGATATTTTATTTTCCAAGTTTCTGAGGACCTTTTTCGGATAATTGGAACTATATCACTAAAGTGTACTTTGGAAAGAATCCTATCTTTCTTATCTGTCTTAATTTCTTCCTTGGCCTCTTTATTTGCCAATTCATTTCCTAGCAATACTGTGTGTCCTTTTAACCAAATGAATGCTACCTTAGTATTATGTTTATCAAGATTACTGATAGCCTCTC
The DNA here is from genome assembly GCF_022605725.1 of Anthonomus grandis grandis. NCBI lineage: Eukaryota > Metazoa > Arthropoda > Insecta > Coleoptera > Curculionidae > Anthonomus > Anthonomus grandis. The sequence continues at coordinate 30,693,903 of NC_065553.1, read as the reverse complement.
GAATCTTAAAAATAACTGGGTGTTTAAAATTATGTCCATTCTTTAGTGATTGCAAAACTGATTTTGAATCAGAAAGTATTAAAAAGTTTGAAATTATATTAGCATCACTAATAAATTCCAGGGCCTTTAATATTGCTAATGCCTCTGCAGTAAAAATAGAAGCATAATCCTCACACTTGCATTTTCTTTTAATATTAATTTTCGGAATAATAAAGGCACAACCTGTACCATCAACAGTTTTTGATCCATCTGTGTATATTTCTAAGTAATTTTGAAATTTACTCAAAGTATCCTTAAGAATAGTTTGATTGGCCTTATGACAGTTCGTAAATGTAGGAAATATTATTGTGGGGTCAAAAAAATTAACCCCAAAAGCTAAGTCGTACATCCATAGTATATTTGTTTCATTAATGAATTGATGGAGGTATTTTGTTTCAGTATAAGCTTCAGCCAATGGAAGACTGTTTTTATTCAACCAATATTTATTAGTTAAATTAGACATACCCAGTTTGTGTATTTTAGCTATTAGTGGGTTATTCCGCACATTTTTAATCAAAAGTTTTTCTGCTAAAGTTTTTCGTCTTATCTCTAATGGTAGCTCATTAGTCTCTGCCAGTAATGCTTCAATCGGCGTGGACCTTAAGGCACCTGTAACTAATCTCAAAGCTCTATATTATATACGATCAACCTTTAGTAGTCTCGTTTTAGTGCAAAACCATAAAAAATTGAGCCGTTATCCAGCAACGATCTAGTAAATGCTCGATAGAACATTAAAGATGTCTTAAGATCAGAGCGCCATTTTCGGGCAGTGACTGATTTTAAAATATTCAAGCTCTTTTCAGCTGTTTGTAAGATATAATTTATATGGATATTCCATGTCAATTTTTGGTCTAAATATACACCAATGTATTTTAGTTCTTTTATTCATGGAAGGGTAGTATTACTTAAAATTATTTGATTTTTTATATGTAGATTGTGTCGTGTGAAAATTACTAAGGCTGATTTTTTGCTAGAAATACTAAATCCATTGCTTAGAAAATATTTATTACAAATATACATAACACGGTTAAGATTCTTTTTACAAGCTGGCATATCGTATGCTGTACAATAAATACAAAAATCGGCTGCAAATTGCAATATTTTAGATCTTATTTGCAGCTTGTGAAAATCAGCTGTATAAAGATTAAAAAGTAAGGGGCTCAAGACCGAACCTTGAGGTAGGCCTGCAGATATTGTCCTATAATCTGTTGTATTATAACTAGTTTTTATGGTAATATTTCTGTTTGTAAATAAATTAATAAGATTATGAGCAAACCCTTCAGGAACACCTAAACCAATAAGCTTTTCTAACAGGATATAAAGATTGACATTTTCATAAGCACTTTGAATATCAAGAAATAATGCTCCCAAATAACTATTTTCTGAGTATGTTTGTTGTATGTCTGAAACAAGATGTGCTAAGCAATCGCTAACACTCTTACCCCTACGAAAGCCAAACTGATAGGTCGGAAAGATGCATTTGGACTCACACCACCACTCCAGACGACTTTTTAAAATTCACTCAAGAGTTTTATTAATGCATGAGGACAAAGTTATTGGTCTGAATTCACCAGGTTTACCTGGCTTATTAATTAAAACTATTGCTGACTTGGAATTCATACTTTCTCCATCAATAATAACACTGTTAAAGGCTTTAATTACCAATTGTTTGGCAGAATTAGGAAGATTTAGCAACATGCTGTATGTGATATTGTCGGGACCAGGACTTGTATCTTTATGTCTTTTAAGATGAAAGTTAAATTCTGAAAATGAAATTGGTTGGCTTAAATAATGGTTTTTATCCGATTGTTTTCTTGGGATATCTTGGTAAACCGAAATAGGTGCTAATTTAAAAATTCACCAGCAATATCATTAGTTGCTGGCATTATATTACTGTCAATCAAAGATTTCTGGATGCAGTTTACCCTATTCCAAATTTTTGTTGGAGAGCTTTGAGCATTAAGACTACTACAAAAGTTAATCCAGCTCTTTTAGATTTCTTTTTAAAGTATAGTTTGCACTTGGCCGATATTTTTTTATATGCTATGTAATTTTCTAAATTATTATTTTTACGGTAAAAGTTATAAATATGTTTAAGTTTATTTGAAAGGTTTTGACATTCTTCATCCCACCAGGGAATATAATACTTATTATTTTGTGCTTTTCTTTTGGGGAAAATTTTATTGGCAACTTCTGTTATTATATTAGAAATAACCTAAAAAATTAAATTAAACAATATTTAGATTTTCTTTTTCTAGGGTTTCTTGAAAATATGTATTTTCCAAGAAAACAACTAAATATATTAAAAGTTGCTCTGATAACTGATTTGGTATATCGATATACCTAATATATCTGAGTTAATATTTTATATTTTTTGAAGAATTGATGACAGGGAGTCCTTCTATTTAGTCTCAGTAAATAAAAAACAGTTCTCTTTTGTAGTTTAAAAATGCGCTCCAATTGGGTCGCACAGCCCATACCCCAGAATGGAAGGTTGTATCGGATATATCACTCGGTGGTAGTGTTATAGCTATCAATAAGCTTGACCGTCTTTTAGAAGAGAAGACGATTGAAGTTTCAATATGTTATTCTAAGCAATTTAACCTCTATATTATCTGTCTTTATCGTTCACCATTGGCCTCGATAAAAGAATTCCTTGAGCGTCTTGATTTAATTCTTTCAAATGTTCCATCTTCATTAAATATTATTTTAGTTGGGTATTTTAATATTAATTTTTTGGATAAGGGTTCTTTCTGTATATACTTGCCAGGTTGCGAACCTGCTTGTTACATACGGCTTTAGTATGCATATTAACAAGCCAACTCGGATCACAGAAAATTCTTCTACGGTAATCGATTATGTATGTTGAAATTATGACAATATAAAGTGTGTAGTTATAAACGCTGGCTTCTCTGATCACGAAGCAGTTGGTTGCACTGCTAAAAGGCATAAACGCAGCCCTCCAGGCATTGTCCCGGTAGAATTTTTAATTCAGCCAGTTTTAATAAATATTACTCTTTATGTGTTAGCACAGATTGACAGCATTTGGATCTCTCAGATTCAATTAATAGCTTCTATAGTGTATTATGATGATTTATTTAATGAGGCTTTTTCTATGAGTCGAATTAAAAGAAAGTCCAAAAAGAAAAATCATTGGCTTACTAAAGGTCTAAAAATATCAGCAATTAACCTTCGTTCTCTTAACTATTTGAAAATTGTTTTATAGAGATCATAGATCTATATTATTTCCTATTGCAATAAATACCGTAGTATTTACAGAAAACTTATTAAGACCGCTAAAAATATTTACTGTAACAGTAGACTCTCTAAAGCTAAAAACAAGCAAAGAGAAACTTGGGCAATTATTAACGACTTTCGCAATAAGTCGACTCCTAATTTTGACATATACCCAAATGACCTAAATAATTTTTATCATAACATAGCAAATAATCTGACTATAAAAATTTAACGTGTAATTCTGACCCATTTTCTTATCTCAAAAACGTTTGCAATAAACACCCTTTTTGTTTTTTTGAAACAAACAGGTACTAGCTTAAAGAGGTTATTTCGGAAATAAAAAATAGAAAGTCAAGTGGTAATGATGATATCTCAGCGGAGGTACTCTTAAAATTGCCTGACAAAGCCTTGGGAACACTTTCAGTTTGTGTTAATGAATCTTGGTTACAAGGTGTTTTTCCTTCTTGCCTGAAATCTGCAACCGTGATCCCTTTATCTAAAGGAGGTGATTCGGGCGACCAATCCAACTTTCGTTCGATTTCTTTACTACCTACATTGTCCAAAGTCATCGAAAAGCTGGTTAAAAGAAGGATGTTTAATTTTCTTCAATGACTTAATTTAATAAGTTCTAAACAGTATGGTTTTCAGGAGGCCAGAAGTACTCATGATGCTGTCTACAGTTTCTTTGAGGGTGTATATTTTGGATTGAATATAAGGGAAGGTTGATGGCGGAGGTGTTCTGTGATCTATCCAAGGCTTTCGATTGTGTGGACCACCGAATACTGCTATATCAAAACATGCAGACCTTATATTTTTGGATAAGACATCGATGTACAGTTCCCATTTTAAGAACTTGTTTACAATCAATCCCAAAAACTTCACAGATATAACGATGTCTAAATTAGTGTTATGAAGTTCAAAAGGTTCTAACGTATTTTGTTAGGGCGCAGAAGATACAAATCGCACCACGATTTAATGGTGACTAGGTAATTTGATACCATCATATGAAGCGACTTAATATTTGGATTGCTTCAAGTAAAACTTATATCGTCTGCAAACAGACAGATTGTACTGTTGATGTATTGACTAGCCATATCATTTATAAACAGGCACCTGAGGCACCCCACATTCTATCGGCTTGCAAGAAGACGTCGTCATATTAACCCTTACAAGCTGATTTCTGTCAAGGTAAGATATCTTAAAGCATTCAAGAGGCGCTCCTCTAATCCCGTAGTGCTGCAATTTATTAATTAAGATATTATGATTTCCACAATTGAAATGTAAATTATTAAATTTAAAATGTAGTTTATTACCTGTCAAAGTCGCTTTAAGCCAATGGGTGTCTGCTATTGCAAATTCACTGATCTTACAGTCAGACAAAAACTCGATCATCATCTAAAAATAACACAAACAATTACTGTTCTGTCAAGTTTTGGAATATTAAAATATAGTTACCGGGGAACCTCGGTCCCCTAGCAGTATCTCAGTTTACATTAATTAACACAATGTTACATTCCAATATTTAGATATACGGCAATGGGATTTCTCTTTGTTTGACGACTAGCTAGTATCACCTAAAATAGTAAGGGCCTCTCCAGACGCTCCACTATCGCTAAACAATGAGCATCTCAACATCTTATTCTATTATAACCTCATGTTCATTTGTGTCAATCGAGCACCAGGTAAGGCCCCCAGTCTTACCAGCCAGCCCTCGAGGAATTGCGCATTCGTTCCTAATTGAACAGAGGCTTTGACACCTAATTGTGCGGGCACCAAAAGTGCGCAATATAAAACAGATGTGTACAAACTTACTCATAACGGCCATACTTCTAAAGATCTACTATTTCTCTCTGTTCACCACTATTAAATTTAGAACCCTCATGCCACCAGTAACACCTCTTTTAAACATACTTCTTTCAAACGTTACTTTCTGACTGAGTCACTCGTTAACTTTTTTTTTTCTGTATCCTCTGGACCAATTATTATAGAGCTTTAGCTGTATAGAGTTTATTAAATATATAGCATCTATTGACGTAGAATAAATATAGATTAAAAGAGTTTGGTTTTAAAAGGCAAACACATGAATATTAAAATTGAAAAATAGAATAAAATAATAAAATTAGTTTTATAGAAACCTTTAGAGAAATCGCAAAAAATTGTTGCTGTCAAATGACCGTTGTTTAGAAAGAGTATAGTCTACTAAAAAGGAAAAATATAGCATCGATGGTGTATTTGTTACTCAAAACTCTAAGTTTGATGGGAAGAAAGTATTTTTTATTTAAGCAGAAAAGATAGAAGCCTTTTTTTTAACCAATCGTTCAACGGTCTTAGATAACGTGGGAAGGAATGCAATTGGACCATAATTAGAAACTTGTTCTTTATCATCGCCTTTATGTAGCTGAATAATAATTCCCGTCTTCGGGCAGCTTGAAAAAGCTAAGCCCGTTATTAATTTGTCCCAGATGATGTGTTGTTTCTAACATACTCAAAGCTCAGCTTTGCAGTACATTAGGTAGCATTTCATTAGACAGCATTTATGTTATATATCTCATTAAGTTTTTGCAACATTTACAAAATAACCTTTTTTTAATGATTAATTAAGTGTTCCTGTTTTGCTGTGTCACTCTATATAAGTAATTGGATATAGAAATATCTCAAAGAGAAAATCACATTAATAAATAAAGTCAACCTCAATCTATAAAAGCCGTAAGGGCCAAAATCAGTTCCCATACAAATCCGCATTTACCTAAAATTCAAATGATTCAAGCACGAACTTGTTTTGCGAATTCAACGAGATCATTCGGCACTGATAAAGTGAATGATATATGTTTAAACACGTTTGTCCGTGCCGAAATAAATAATAAATTCTTAAGCCGCACTTTAATTAAGATCATTAATATGTCATGAGCCTGGCTTTAGCGATGTAAATTTCTTTACCATTTTTATGTAAAACTGGTTGATGATGTAATGGGCTTTTAACCTTTTTTTATTCTAATTTTAAGTCTAATTTATAGGTTTATGAATTTAAAATCGAATATAATTATTTGATTTTGTTTTAAAAACAAATTTGATGACTAAAAGCATAATAATAAAGTATAACTGTTTAAAATATTCACTGTTGATGTTTATAAATCAATAATAACAATGATTTATTTAATTACTAATAATTTAAAATCATATAGAAGACAGGCCGATTTCCAACAGTTTCAAAGCGATTGTTCTTATTCATGTATTTATCGACAAACTGGCACGTTTACCCCTTGACATTATGGTAATAAATGCGCCATCGAATCACACATTATTCTATAGAATCTTGAATTATGTATGAATTTTCCGAGTATAACTTCAATTAAATTAACTTCTGGTTTTCAACTGTTTGTTATGGAACAATAATTATTATTGAACAAGAAACTATAATATTGCTAGTTATAGTAATACAATATTTACATACAATTTTGGATTAACGTATCAGCAGTAACTGCAAGCTTGCAACTATGCAATAAATGTTTTTAATATAACTTATTTAATTAAGAACATGTTTTAATATAAATATAGAATTGTATCTAAAATAGGTAAAGTAATTGAATAAAAAAATTAAACGCCATAAATCAGACGCCAATTAACAGATCTCATTACGAGATATAAAAATCAAAATTACACCAAAGGAATTAAGAAAAAACTTATTAACATAATTATGTAAATTCATTTCTTAATGAAGTGCCAAGCACGACGCCAAAATGAAAAGGAAAAAAAATAACAGAGAAAATAAACGTTTTCTGAACAAAATTGTTTAGTTATAGTTTATATTAGTGACCGGGACTTACTTAAAAATTAAGCTGAAAATGAGAGTTGGTAATAATAAAATTTTTACATTTAGGCGAGTTAAAAAATGAGCATGGTAAAAGAGGCTATAAAAGGGTTTTATATAAAATGCCAAAACAAAACTGTTACTGAAGAATACAAAAAAATGACTTTTTTAGAGGTTATGCCGATTTGTCACATTGCATGAACCAAAGATGAGCGAGCCCATCGAGAACTGACTGGGGGTACTGAGAGCTGGAGTTTTAGATCTATATTAAGAAATGAGTTAAATTTCACACTCTTAGACATCTCTCGCTTGATGATAGCCTTTTAGAGCAAATCAGTATTATTGTTAAGATCGCGAGGAAGACTTTGGCTTAGGGATCGCTATGCCACTAAATTCATCTTTTAATTCTTGTCTTGATTTATTTGGCATTTTTATTATTTTTTATTATTTTATTTAGTATTTTTAATACCTCAATACCATTTTCTGATTTTTGGTGAAAACCACTGTTATAACCCTAATCATTCTTCTTCTTCTGGTGCCGTACGATTCTTATCGCGTTGGTGTTGTATTTACTGGATAATATAAAGTGTTTCTTCCTCGGCTCTTTTTCTAAATATCGTGGTGGCATCAGTTGCGTAACCACCAAGAGTGTTGTTTTCGTCCTGGGGCCGTATTTTTGAAACCATTCAAATTTGATTCGCATACGAAATTAGAGGATTTCGCACGAAAAATCGATATTTGTATTTTCGACTGCATCGTATACGAACTTTTTCGCATGCGGTGTCTCGAATGGGCACATACCATCCGAATTTCAAAGTTCGTGTGCGATTTTCAATTTGATTTTGCCACTTGTCTTGTTTTGATTTTAAACTAGCTTTTTTTTTTTAATTTTTGTGAGTTTGTTAAGTATTTTCGTAGTGTTTTTTTGTTTTTTATTGAAAAAAAAAAAACAACTACAATCAAATGGCAAGATTAAACAATCTTGTGCAAAGAAATGTCGTCGATGTACTGGAAGAGACTGAAACCGTTGATTGAATATTTGGGAAGATACGCAACCTTATGGGCTAAAACGTGACCGCAAATATGCGTGAAAAATAGATGGCGATTCTCTCCAGTATGCGCGAAAATAATTCCGTCCGTCGCTTCTCATTAGTAATCGGCGGATCATCCCTGAGTCCTGTGGGAGAGTTTTTGCACAGGTTCGTGTTTGCCGTATTGAAATTTGGTAGTTGTTAAAAAATTTTCTTGGATATCATAATCACAAATAGATAGATATATGTAAATGTGTTTAGTTTGTGAGACAATGGCTCCTTTAGGCAAAATTATTCAGTGTGCGTATCGTGGGTGCAATAATGTAAGAAAATGTAAAAACAATGTTCTCAGTTTTTTAAGATAGAAATATTTTTAATTAATAAAAGCTTTGCTAAATCAAATAATGTATCTTCTCTAATAAACCCATCAAAGAATTTTTCAAATTTATGTCAAAACAAAATAAAATCCTTTAATGAACTTTATTATGCTCTAAAAGTAAATAATAATATATGCAAGTCAATTAATAAAATATTACGAGATAAAATAAATATAAATAAACCAAACCTATGTCCACAGCATATTGATAAATTTTTACATTTATTAATTAAGACTTTGATTAATAACAACCTAAAATAAGAATCTCAAAATCTTATTAGAAAATCTTTAAAAAAATCTAATTATAAACCTCACAGAAAATTATCTATTTTATCTACAAAAATCAATCCGAACTCTTAAAGATATTGTCTCTTCATGTCTATGAGAGCCATTTTCTCTTTTTCTTTTTTTTTACTTTAAGAAAATTTTAAATCAATATATTATGTTTATGGTCTTTAGTGTTTTAAGTATTTTCAATAATTGTTTTCATGATGAAATTCATTCATGAAAAAGATAAAAATAAAGCCTAAAAAGCCTTTAAAGTTATTGAGAAACTGGTTATAGTACGAATGGTAGCTTTCCTAATTAAAAAAAATAACATATTAAATGAATGTCGAGTAATATTTTCATTCCTGGAGAGATTATATTTGAGCTTGAAGAAGGTCACTTTGCTGCAGCGGTATTCTGCGACTTCTCTAAAGACTTTGACAGTGTCAACCATGGAATACTGCTCGGTAAGCCTTCTAGATATGGGTTTAGGGGAGTTGCTCTAGAATGGTTAAAATTTTGTTTCGTTAGACAGAAAAAAGTTTGTTTGGCCAAATGGCAGTTTGTCTGAACTTTGTGTAGTAAGCAGGGTTCGTTTCTCGGTCCTATTTTATTTCTATTGTATATAAATGACCTGGCGTCTCTCCAGATAAAAGGATTCTTCACTATTTTTGCAGATGACACCACTATCTTATGGGCAGACAATAATAAAAGCATATTAACAAGAACAATTTCTAGAGATTTATTAATGATTAAACAGTGGTTTGATGCTAATTTGTTGTCTTTAAACATAGATAAGACTTAATTGTTAAGTTTTTATGTTCAGAGCAGTTCATGATTCACAACAAAGAATTAGAAGTGAATAATTTTAACAGATTCTTGGAATTGTTATCGATCATAAACCTAAGTTTTATGGAGATATGTCAGGAGGCAAAAACTGGCTAGACGATGTTATGCTGTTAGAGTGGTTTTAAATGAACTGAGATTGATATCTGCAAAAGCGGTCTATTTTTTTTTGTTTAAGTTGGAACTTACTTTCATACAAAAATACCTACAGTATGGAATAACATTTTGGAGTTGCATTAGTAAACGGCTTTTTAACTCGATGTTTGTTTTTAAAAAACGAGCCATTAAATATATGTGTCATAAATCTCCACAGGACATGCAGACCCCTATTTAAAGATACTTTCCTTGTGTTGCTTGTTTATTGTTGAGTCTGCTTGCCTAATATATAAAAAATATAAATTGTATCTTCAAAATAATGGCTCCTTAAAACATTATAATATCAGAAAAGAATACAATATTCCAATGCCCATCCCGAAAAGTGAACTAAGAATTCTCTTATTTACTTGAGCATAAAAATTTTTAATCATTTTCCAAATGTCATAAAAGTCGCTAGAAGTTCTCCTCGCTTTAAAAAGTCCTTAACGAAACTTCTTAATAGCAAGTATTTTTATAGCATTAGAATTTTTTGAAGATAGTTAGGAATAGGCCAATAGTATATAATTAGTTTTTAGTAGAGATGTAAAGGTTAGAATTTGTGATGTTACTCTAAAAATTTTTTAAGTCGTCTTGCTTTGAAATTGAAAATACATTTTGTGTTTATACTAGTATGTTGAACCCACTATTGTGTATTGTTTTTAAATTATGTGTTAGTAATATGTCGATTAATGTGCCTATTTTATATAATAGAAGTACCATGTCAACAAGTAGGTACCATGTATTTATGAATAAAGTATGTTTTGAATATTTTGAAATTCGAAATTGTATTTAAAAGAGAGAGAGGTATATAATATTTAATAGGGATGATTCCAACTACTCACTAGAAATTACCTCGTTGAAAAAGTAATTAAAAGGGTTATTCAAAACTGCAAGTGGCCAACATGGCGTCGACAAGAAGAAACAAAGTTGATTATGACTCTCTAAAGAAGGAACGTCGTATTTAAAAGTTAAAGATATTAACTTGTAAATGAGAGAAAGTGTTTACAACAATGTATAAATGATTTTATTTTATATTTTCAAATAACGCCAGAAAAAAATAAAAAACCATTTTGCCAAATTTCACCTTTTTCCTAAATATAAGTATTTGGCTTTTTTCCAATTTTTAGATTGCATTTATTCAATCATTGCATTTATATTGCGCAACTTTCGCCTAATTAAACCATTTACTGCTCATCCTTACTTTGGACATCCTGTATAATCGCGATGAGACCCTTCATACTGTTAAACAAAATATTTATTTTTTTTCTTATTAACTTTTTCTAGTTTTAAGAATTAGTAATTAAGTGTTTGCCTGTATTGCAAATTAAAATGTGGCCTATTTTCTATATTTTATAGTGTTGTTACACCCTTATTCAAAACCTTTTAAATTTTACGATTTTATTTTTATATTAATTTCAGTTAAAGGTATCTATTTTTCATTATTTTTGTCCAAAATAAGTGTACTTTACAGATCTCACTACCCTACACAGTTTTTGAGATATTGGCTGGTTTCACAAACCCGTATTGTCAAAAATCACATTACGGGCTACTTTTTGCAAAAAATTATTGATTCTAAAAAACTATAGTACCGTATATAGATATTAAATCTTTAATTATTGAATTTACTCTTTATATTTACGTGAACCCTACCTATATCATCACCTTTATTTAATATTTTTGTTAATTTTCTAATTAATAAATAAAAGCTTATTGAATTTTTATTTTGTTTTTATTTATTTATTTTTATCTCAAAAAAGGATTTTGGTAAGTAATTATTTGTTCATAAAATTTAAGTTGTAACAGATAGCACCTTCCAATACATTCTTTATAATATTTACGTGAAACCTATGTACTTATATCTTAAAATTTGTTCCACATATTTTTTGTATATTAGTTTTTAGTTAATTAAGTGCAACGGGCTTTTTATTTAAAAACTTGACTTTCTTCAACACAAAATGAAGGAAACATAATGTTTGTTGGAATTATAACTTGTATTAAATTTTGTTGGTAATTTTGTAAAAATAGCTTTTTATAAATATTTTTATATTAATTTTTGTCTCAAAAACATATTTTGGTAAGTAATTATTTGTTAAAAATATATTGTCTAAAATTTAACTTTTAAGAAATCAATATGCCTCCACCCTTAAGTATATCACTTATCACTTGACCACCACATAAATGACACCGTGCTGTATGTTCAAAAAAAAATAATAAAAACATGGTTTGCAGCATCATCCCATATCTTAAAAAAATATCCAACACGGCCGCGTAACCGGAGATTCCAGCGTCGTCGTTAAAAACCTGACTCAAAGAAGCCAAAAGCCAAGTCCACGCAGCTAAGATAAATCGTTCCTAGATTTGACGCTTTGTGGCAGCATCACACGGTGCACGAAACTGAACGGCAATCCGATAGTCGACTGGGTACACTTTTTAACACAGGATTGCGTATCTTCCCAAATATTCAATCAACGCTGAAACTCTGGCAGATAGAAGGAATGTGATCTACTCTTCATTTCTTGACTCATTTGAAATGTATTCAGATGCTTAATTTATTAAATTATATATATTAACCAAGCCTATTACGATGGAATTGATGGGCTCTTGCTCCAGGGAGACTCTGTAATCTGTCCGCTACTTTTATCCACAAGGCTTGTGGAGTTTTAGCTGAAAAATCTTAAGTGAATTTGCCCGACTTTAATTCTGGGTGCTCTGCCATAAATGAAATTAGTTCTTTCTTTTGCTCACTCGACACAAAACCGCAATATTTTTTTTATTTTTGAATCCAACTTAAAAAAAAGTCAATTCGAATTTCGAATCGAATTGAAGTCAATTTCGCCATGAAAAAAACCTCAAAATTCCCTGATGTTCGCATGCAAATGAAAATTCGAATGCTGTTCAAAAATGCACTTTTTAATTCGTGTGCGAATTTTGCCACTCGACTTTGTTCGCATTCGAAGATTCTCGTATGGTTTCAAAAATACGGCTCCTGGTTCTCTTCTTTTCCGCGATTCTTTGCATTAGTAGAGTTTTTAGTAAATTGTACCTAGGACCCAGAATATGTCCTAGGTTGGATATTTTTCATTATTTTACGATGTCTGGCAGTTGCCGATTGGTGTTCTCTGTAAGACTTGCTCATTAGTTACATATTCTATCCAGGAAATCTTAAGCAGCCTTCTCAGGATCGAAAGCCTCTATCTTTTGAAATGATTTGACCTTTAGTGAACAGGTTTCTACTCCATATAGACCATACGTAACACACCACTCAAAGGCGAAACCCTATGGTACCTCTTGTCGTAGAAAGTAGATATTAAACTTAATAAACGTGTTTCGAGCTTAATCAGTTTGGTTTTGTTTACTTGGATATTAAGGCCAAACTCTTTTCCTTTTGCCTTTATGGTATGTACTACGGATGATAGATCTTCAATATTATCTGCTAGATCGCCGTATCGTCACCCTATTTAAAATTGTTGATAGAAATACCATTTACCTTTATTTCCCTTGGATTGTCCTCTTGGATACTGCTGGTTGAAATGTTGTTTTCGTGTATAGGTTGAATAGCAGCATCCCTATCGAACTCCCTTAGCTATAGTTAGGTTATTCGTATAGTGTGAATCCTGAGTTCTTATTTTTGCGGTTTGGTTTCAGTATAGTTTATGTACTGTTTGAATATCTTTTTCATCGATGCCAGCTTCTCGTAGGATGGGTATTAAAAGATCGTGTTTCAGGTTGTCGAGAGCCTTTTGGTAACCGATCAAGCACATAAAAACGTCTTTTCGTTGGTTATAGGATTTTTGTGTAAGTAGCTGCATGCAAAACAGCGTTCCTCGCATACCTAAACCGGTTTTGAAGCCAAACTGTGTTTCAAAAACAATGTGTTGTGAATTATTTTTAGAAATGCCTTTGAGGCTAATAAGTCCATGTTTTTGTATTTGGTTGTTGGGAATAGCAATAAAGGTGGAAGTTAGCCAGTCGTTTGGAATCTCACCCTTCTTATATATCTTATTAAAAAATCTGCATACTTCAACGCGTATATTGTCTGTGCCAGGTGCTTTGTTGTTTTTAGTGCAGAAGTGTGCAGATATGACTTCTGCTTATGGTATGCTTAAAGGTATATTTATTTCTGACGTCAAATATCCCGGTATAATGGAGGCAAAGGACTTTTTGATCACAAGCTGTTTCATCTAGAACGTTAGGTAATTTCGAAAAAAGATGTAGGAGATTTTCTTATTGAGATTTCTACAATATTTGACTACAATAGTTTATCACTGATTTATACAGTATAAATTAGGAGGACAATTATCCTCTACCTAATAAAAATTCCAAATTACTACAATTCCAAAATTAAAAGTTTTGGAATTGTAGTAAATTAAAGGAGATGAACTAAAATATAATTTTAGTTCATCTTTTAGAGAAGTGTTAATCAGCTTTAATAATCAATAAATATCTATTTTTATTGCTCACTTTCAAACTCAGGTCATGATAGTAATTTTGTCATTAATGTAAATAATTTTGATAATTAAAATTGTAAGTTTGCGTACAAATGATAAAACCATTATAATTAACGAGTGTCTGTCTAATTAGAAATATTTTATTCGGGAAATAAATTAATCTTACCTGCGGTTTTTATACTGAAAATTCTATACTTTTCTCCTTACCTCTCTACCTGGTTTTTGCCTTTATCATAGTACAGAAATCGCTTTTCTGCATATTACTGATAATCTTTTGTCAGCCTGGAATAAAAGTAAGTCTGCTTGTCTCACACTCTTTCGTTATAGTAAGGCGTTTGACACTAAACATTACTGCCTTTTTTGATAATAATCTTGTTGTTATATCTAATTTTATATAATTAGATAAGGAATTTGCTGAATAGTGGTCACTCTTCGGTCTATTTAAAATTATTTGTGACTCCGCACGAGGACATCCAGCTAAGCGTCAAAAAATCCAATTTCTTATTTTCAATTCATTCTTATAGATTTTGAGCTGATTTTTAGTTCTGTAGAATTTTTGTATGGACGCTAAGCTGGGTTTCTTCAAACAGTGTCACATTTATTGTTAATATAAGTTTATTATTTTTTCTTTCTAAAAAAAATTTAAGGATCTGTACATAAAATTTTTTCAGACCTTATCAGAAGTCATATCAATGCTTTCTAAGCACAACGGTCTTACTCGGAATGAGAATAAAACCGACTACGCTTTTTCGGAAGTATTAAAATAGTTTAAAGGAATTCAGCAACAAACTTAATGTCTGGAACATATTTATGTCAGGAATACCTTTCATGACTAGAAATACACTCTTTGGCACTTAGTGAAAGTTGGTTGAAATATTAATCTCCGCAGCTGCTATAAATAGATTTACAGATAAGACAGCTTAGCGAGAGGTGGAGGTGTTGGTTTGTTGATTAGAAATACTTCAAAGATTTCAAAGATTCTTACTAAGGAAAAACTAGATTGCCCTGAGCAACTAAGAGTAAATTAGATTACAATAATTGCAATCGGTTCATTGCAATTGATTAAATGCACTAAATGCTCTAGAGAATACCTTTAGTAGTGCTTCATCGTTATGAAAAAGTTGGTTACGGGATTTAAATTTATTAATGGCTTTTAACAGTACTGAATAATTTAACAGATTCCTAAAGAGTATTGAATCTAGACAATTTGTTCATAATCCTACACGTTACGAGCGAAACCGGCATCACTCATTAATGATAATACAATGCTTATTATACTTTAATGTATTTCGTGTTATTTCCATACTAATCGAATATACTTTAAATAATTTGATTTGTACAATTTTAAGTCAGATTTATTGAATACTTTAATCTACTTTGGAACATTTCGCCGAAGGTAAAATATTTCTTAAAATGATTAGGTTTTGCAAGTTCAAAACATCTTACTTAGCTCATATATTTAATTTTTGTATTTTAAAATCGGAGTTTCTATCGTCATAAACTATTTCCAAGGTCACACAGCCTAAATATATTTTGATTTAACAGGGACCTATTAGCCTTTTGTCCCCAATGGGTATAATTGTATTAAAGCTTATTTACCAACAAGTAATAGAGTTCTTGGACGAAAATGGTCCTATCCAGTCTATCAATATAAATTAGGCTTTCAGAAGTTTCGTAGTACAACTACAATCATAATTAAGGTTTTAGGACTACAGCCGTAGTGCTGCTATAAGATAGATTTCATAAAGCTTATAGATTTCAAGCACTGGGTACGATATCGCATTTGTGCAGAGCTCTCATATTTAATTTTAGACGTTACTGTGCGTATTTTACAGATACTTGGATAATAGATCTTAAACAAATAAAATTGTTATTACTTATCGTCGTTTTTGCCGCTAAGTAAACGGACTCCGTGAGGCTCTCTTCTTGGGCTGCTATTATTCCATTCTATATACAAGTGATTTGAGTATAAGTAACTAAAATATCGTGTATACGCTAATAACTTTAAAAAAATAGCAACACCTACAGTGGTCGAAAAATTAAATTCTGATTTAATTGTTATACACATTTAATAATAATTATAATAATAATAATAATAATAATAATAATAATAGGCCTTTATATTAACTCGGCGAAGTTCAGCATAGCTGTTATTAACCGAGCATACTTACAAAATACATAAGATTAAATTTACACATTGACAACTTAAGGTACTAACTAGGCAATGATACTTTTGTAATTATAAAGGTATACAGAAGGTAACACAAGCGTAGGAATGGCATTTTATAAAATCACTAAAAAATTTTGACATTCTATGGCGTAAGTTTATTGCTTTTACCAACCAACAATTTAAACTTGGTTAAGTAAATGTTGCTTATATTTTTTCTTAAATGTCAAAAATGGTAGGTCATATAGTTTGCGACAAAATATCATTGTTGGCTAACTTAGGTAAAAAATAGGAAAAAGAACGTTGGAAAAGTTCTGTTCTGTGCCTAGGAACATCATTTCTCCTTAAAAATCATTAAAAATAAATCCTAATTAGTTGGCAATTATGTTTTTCAGACCCAGCAAAAATATGATTAAAAATAGTGCTTATTAATCTTACTTTAGATAATACTCCTTTACCAATCATTAATTAGTACGAAAATCTAAGTATTATTGTTGATGAAAAGTTGTTAAGACAGTTCAACAGTCCTTCACGCGTATTAGTTTTAATGACAGAGACACTCAGACAGAATAGATTTTCAGAAATAGACTGAGAGGGAGAAGAGCTTTCTATTTTTCCTATTAGATATCAAAAAATACTATTTAAAGCTATTATCTGGATCTCCCATTAAACTACAATGTCTAAGGATACGGGAAAATTCATCTGCGCCAAGTAAGGTATCAACAGGACATAATTTAAAGAAAAATGGATCCGCCAATTGGCAATTTTCCTAATGTGACGAACACGTGGCCGCAAAATTCGAGCGTGGGGAAATTTCACAAACTTTTCGAATGACAATATCTTCTAGGCTTAGACAAAAACAAGCTGAATCTATTGATTGCATTTTTAAAGAAACTCCTTCGACACTATTGAATTAATCCAAGACTTTGAACGCAACCCTTTGTAATAAAATTTGACTGTGAACCTAAGTCTACCAAAACTCGGACGGGTTTATAATTATCTCTAATATCTAGTACCGCTATTAGACTGGTGCTTAAGAGAATGTTAGAAGAGTTTAAGCGGTCTGCATATTGCGAATATGGGAAGGTTCATTAGATGAGCTAGAAATGTTTATAAAGTGAATCAAAGTGTGATACTTAAGAGTACATTTGTGACAAGAATAGGTAGAAGTACAGTTTCTTATAGAATGAGAATTACTAATATAGATTATGTAAAGATGATAAGTTGAATTTGTTAAAAAATACTGACATTTAAAAATAGAATGACTGCCTTTTTGACATATTTTACAACTAAATTTATTGTACTATCTAAACTGTGAATTAATGCTATTAGAAAGGTTATCTCTAGTGAAAAAGACTTTAGAAAGCGTAGAGAGTTTAGAAAATTAGAAATCGGATATTGGTGAACTCTGTAATCAGTATCTCATCAATCTCTGCAATTCATAATGCAAAACGGGATAGATAGAATTCAGGTTGTCCCAAATTAGTGAAAAAATGGCTTTTATGTAAAGTCCATTTAAAAAAATCTAATTGTATCGTCTTTAGAAATTAAATTAAAAAACATAGACAAGCTAAAATAGTTAGGTATCTGTTGCTAGTAATAAAACTCTAACTAAACTAAATAAGTTGAAATTACGGAAATTATGGGAGATCTAAATATTAAAATTGGATGTGGTGCAGATGGCGAAGCTGTCGGAACTTTTGGCGTTGATTGAATATCAGAAGATGCTAAAGATATTATTAGCAACCGGGATAGAGAAGAGAGACATTACAATCACAGCACAGCTCTACTGTAACCAAACTGCAGAGGTCAGAGTAGACATGAGGACTTCGGATATCTGGTCAATAAGGACTGGAGTACCAGGGGTAGGGTTGCTTTTTATTTTCGCTCCTGTTTAATGGTTACTTCGAAGCCATTTTCAGAAAGGGTCTCGTGGAAGATCTGGGAGTGTTAAAGTGAATAGAGCCACTTTAATACCTTAAGAAGACTTTAATACCATAGCAAATATAAATCAAACAGCAAAAAATGATGGACCAGATTTCACAATACACTGTATTGTGTAATGATTCGGACTACATATACACACACCCGGGGCAAAATATATATTGTTTTCACCAAGGTACATATCACTGAAACGCTTTTGATCAAAGGTAGAAATATCGAACAGGTATCATACTTCAAATATCTTGGCACCATAATCAACTCTCTGTGCGACTAGAAGTGCAAGATATGTTTTAATATAAATCAAGATAAAAAAAATTAGGCAGAATGAAGCAGTTCTTCACCAGTTTTAATTTGAGCTATAGCATATATTTAGTGCGATATCTTCAGCCTATTACTTACTGTACGGTTGTGAAGGCTGGAGAAGAATCGAGGCTTTTGAGAAGAATGTATATCGCCGCATGCTTCGTATCTCATGGATTCGTCGAGTTACAATGTGCTAATTGAAGGAAAAATTCAGGGAAGAATATCTATCGAAAGGTATAAGAATTGCTGCTTGAAAGATATTAGAATATGGTTCGGGTGCACTTCGACTGAGCTGCTGTATCCGGGACAATGTTACCCATATGGATAGACAACCTTCGTGAAGAGCGGATGTAATAAGAAAAAGAAGAAGAAAACAATCCAAGAAAATACTTTATATTTTAAACTATACTTATTGGTATATAGAAGTTTAAGTGTTTTTACATAAATAGTTTTACGTTTACAACAAAAAAGCAATTAAAATAAAAATAAATTTTTTAATATAAATAAAATTTTTATATTTATTAAAACATCTAATAATAAACAATAATAAACGCAAAAACATCAATATGCTAAAGAATTAGTAGGTAAAATCCTGCCCTAGCATTTATACATCTCTGTGCGATAATGCCTAATACTAAACCCAGATCCTTTCTCAGTTCTCCTTTCAGGGGTATATCTGCGAGTAGTCTATACTTTTGTACTTAAAGAATGCAACCGGAAATCCTTGATGACCATCGTACAAACCACCAAATCAAGCTGCACCCAATTAGAATTTTTTTTGCAGAGGTATAAGTTATCTGGTTAAATTTTCCTACACTTTTAAGAACAAATTATATTTCCTATTATTATAAAAGCAATTTTTCAAATGTCAAATACAAAATATTTTATTTCTGGGGCACAATGACGTATCAAAAAGAACCCCTCTATTTATATCCGATTATTGAGTGATTTATCAACTCAATTGATTTGTTCTCAGACTTCTCCAGTTTGCATTAATCAAAAAAGCAATATACTGATAGCTGTCAGCTTATTTGTCCCTAAGCATTTCTTTTGCCTTCTAAAAATATCTCGATAAAGGCCAATCAGCAATTTTTACTGATTTGTAAGTATTGAACATTTGATTTAAACGGAATTCAAATAAACTGACATAAATTTCGCATTTGTAGGGCCAATACATGTACTGTGTAATTTAATTTCAATTGGTTATATGAAACATTCATGAAAAGTTGATAAGGTTTATAAGGTTAAAGACCTTTGACGTCTAAGGGCGCCGCTATTTATAATTCTATCGGCGTATAAATATAATACATGACATTAAACAATAACTTGGGTTTAAGGAAAATATTAATATTGTTGGAAATGGCTTAAAATTCTCTTAAAACTTAAATATTTAGATGTACTAAAAAACACATAACTGAACAAGTAATTGTTAATTCGTGTTTTTACTTTTCGTAATTTTACTTTATTTGTCTTGATTTTATAAAATGACTTTACCTTAACATTACGATATTTTAATAAAAAAAATTAAATCTTATTTTTTTCCATTTCTAGTTCATACTATAAAGCTACAAAAAGCTTCTATAAAACGGTTTAAGAATCACATAGGAGTGTGCACTTTTGTGAAAGTGCTTGAGATAAAAGATTTTTTTATACAAATAATATGGCAGCTATATATTTTCACTGAACTTATTGGCTTTCTGAGCAAGTTCATAAAATTATATGATGGTTGAATTTAAGCTATTTGTTTATTAGTTTAATATTTATTATTTTTCTGGCTAAAAGATTAATAAAATATTCTGTAAGTGAAAAATCTATTAACATGTACCAATAATTACTCAACTTAATCACATATTTAGATCAAAAGTTAAAAAAAAGACCAATTTCAAATAGGCCCGAAAATGATAAAACGTAAATGAACAAATCGAATTTGGCAAACGCAGAGCAATCAACAACCAACAGGTCGAGGGGCGGGAAACTTAAATATATATAGTGAACTAGGCACCTGGGAATGTAGACTTTTGCAACTAAATAAAAATAAAATATCTTTTATTAACAAAAATGTCAAAAGGTAATAGATCCGCAGAACGGTTTTTAACACTTATCAATAAAGATTTAGCCATTAGGCAATAACAAATAAAATATCCACTTTCAAATGTACTAACAAATTTTAAAATACATGACATTATTTAAAAGCTTTGAGCATAATATAAAAATTAAAAATAAATTACATATCACAAAATAATATATTACTACAGACTGACTTATCACAGCTTACCACTCTTGATCAAATCTTTTAGAACAGGGACAACTTAGTGTTTTAAGATTCTCAGGTATTTTGTTATATATAAACCAGCTACCTGATTCAAACTATTTTTCCCTATATATATTATTTATGATATATTTATTTCATGGCATTCACCATGAAACTTAAAAAATTCTGCTAAATAATTTGGTTTAACTGAGATAGTGATTTTATGCACTATGGAACCCATATGCACTAATTGCCGTTGCTTTATGTTGGTTTTAAAAAACTCCACAACATGCTGACTAACACGCTCTCTAAGAGGCACATTTTGAATTTTTTGTAATTTAAATTGATTATATTCTGTGAGATATGGTCCATAGACAGTGTCTAGATAATTAGGAGTTGAAAGAATTAGAGATTCTGTAAGTCTTTTTTGGTTTCTTCAGGGAGGATGTATTTGTATTCGTGAATTGATTTTAATTTAAAATAGACCTGTCTCCATACATGAGACATTTTATATTAATATGAAAATCAAATTTCAATGGTTGGTCCATGTATAACCCAAGATTTTTGACTTTTTCCTGCCAGTCAACAACACTCCCATTAATATGTATAATAAGATTATCAGTTTCTATATTGATTTTAAAAAATAAAATTGATTGTGTTTTTTGAGGGTTAATCAACAAAGAATTATGCTCCGCCCAATTAGAAATGTTGCTCAAGTCATCATTGATTTTTGTAATCGCTCTGGTCAGATCTTTAGGTTCACTTAAAGGGAGATATATCTGAATATCATTAGCATACATATGGTATAGGCAATTATTTATAACATTTTCAATATTAGAGGTGAAAACTGATAACAAAAGAGGTCCAAGAATGGAACCCTGAGGCACCCCTGTCTCCACCAGCTGAAAATTGGACATAAACAGATAATTCAAACATATTAGAAACATAATTTTAGTTTATTATGTGTGTATTATGTATAAATAAAAGTGAAAAACAGAGTTCGATAACATGAAAAAGACTCTATCAGAGATCCATCTTTCTGATATCTGGGATATCTGAGATAAGTTAATTTTTTCCTTCCCCCCAGGAGGGAAGGCGATTGCCGTTTGGCATGAAATCTATAATAATAATAATATTAGTATTAATATACATACAGAGCACAAGAAAATGAAGCAGAACCTCCAAAAGGAAACTAAACTTTAAAAACTAAACTGAATAGTAAGAGCATGATTAAAGCGGTTAATACCTACGCTATCCCTGTCTTAACGGATTCTTTTGGAGTCATTAGGTGGACAAAGATTGATATGGAGGAGATTGCGCGGAAGACCAGAACAACCTTCACGATGTTTCGAGCACACCACCCTCAGTCAGCCATCGAAAGACTTACTCTTCCCAGATCCAATGGTGGCAGAGGGCTAACTGATATTTCTTTTCTCTTTAAAAAACAAGTAGCAGATCTTCAGAAATACTTTCTCACTATGAGGAAAACCTCTTCTCTTCATAGAGCAGTGGTGCTAGCGAATAACGGATACACACCCTTGAACCTCCGTGCAGCTATAGCAGAACACATTACTGTAACAAGATCAGAGCACACAGCCATTAAAGTTAACATATGGAAGCAGAAGGCAATACACGGAAAGCATCCTCACGAACTTAATGCCGAACATGTCGATTATGAAACGTCGAACTACTGATTGACTCGTGGAGATCTATTTCCTAAAACTGAAGGCTTTATGATGGCTATACAAGACCAAGTGATTGCTACAAGAAATTACCTTAAGTACATTACTAAAGATGAGAAAGTAATAGACGATCGATGTAGAAAATGCCTGCGCGTACCGGAGACAATTCATTATATAACATCAGGATGCACATCTTTATCAGCTGCCGAATATCTGCACCGACATAACTGTGTAACAAAAATTATTCATCAAGAACTGGCAAAACTTTATCATCTAATTGGCGAAACTTTCCCCTATTACCAGTACAAACCAGAAACTGTACTTGAAAATGACGACTTTCGCCTCTACTGGGACAGAACTGTTTTGACCGATAGGACGCTGACTTCAGACAGACCAGATTCTAATCTTAATAAACAAAGCCCAAAAGAAAACCTTTCTAATTGACATAGCAGTGCCAAATATCAATAATGTCCTAGCAACGACACACACTAAACTTGCTAAATACGCAGATCTGGCTCACGAGATAAAACAACAATGGAGGCAATATAATGTATAGATACTCCTTCTAGTTATTTCATCTACTGGAATTGTCCCTTTCACACTGTCCAAAAACCTTAACGCATTGGGTCTTTCCTCCTGGAATACATGCAACATTGTTCGAAAGTTTAATAATAATAATAATAATAATAATAATAATAATAATAATAATAATAATAATAATAATAATAATAATAATAATAATAATAATAATAATAATAATAATAATAATAATAATAATAATAATAATAATAATAATAATAATATTTCATACGTAATTTTTCAAACGAAACTGGTAAGAAATTATCATAGACTTATTTAGAGTCAAGTTTTGAGTAGTAAAACCGGTTTAAATTTTTGGTCATTTTGCTCCAAATATAGGCCGACAGAGTGGAGCTTCCAGAACTGTATCAACTTAAGGAAAATGTTTTAGATGCTGTCATTGAGATTCCTACAGTTGGGGTTAGGAGTGTAGCTCGAGAGTTTCAAGTATAATATACAGCCTGCAAAAAATTACATAGTCCAAGCGCAAATGATTACCCCGCAAGGGTAGAATTTTGTTGAATTCCAAATTAATTTATGGACAGGAAATATTTAATAGGACCCGTTGCGTTACTACCTAGATGGCCAAAGGTATTTACAATTTCTTGAAGAACAATTTCCCATTCTGCTGAAAGATCATTCATTACAAACACGCATGAATATGTGGTTTATACATGATGGCTCTCCATCTCATTTTAGTTTATTAGTTAAAGAGTATAAAAACAATTTACACAGACCAGTAGATAGGCAGATTAGGACCTGTAACGTGGCAGGTTAAATCACCAGATTTAAATCAAATGCTTTGGATTTTTTTTTCAATAAGGAAAAATAGAAAATAAAATTGTAACTGAAACCCTGTATTTCGCAAGCTATCAACTTTTGGACTAGGGTATGTTTGGATCAACTCACATATTCTCGTCTGTAGTATCTCTAGTTTCGATCTTTCTTAACCTTTCGTAGACATCCTGTATAGTGCTAGTTCATAAAAGATGTTATTTTGATTGAGAATCAAACAACACATTTTGATGAAAATGACTGAAAGTATGGTGCATACCAATTTTCCGCCCCGGTTTTCATCATATAATATACGTTTAAAACAGCAACTGAGAAATTCACTCAATTAGATTTTATTCTCCCCGCAATCGGGGGCTCCACATCCCGTTTCAGTGCAAAAAATAAAAGGGGCTTGTTTTGTTACCGTATCGCCAAATTCGCAAGTAACACCCCAACGGACTGGGCGATAATGGAGAACAATGAAACGACCCTTGTTCGGATTCTCACTGGGTTAATATTATTTAAAAGGTGGCAAAATTCAGATATAATGGGGTAAATATAAAATGGATTTTATTATGGTTTATAGAGTTTATGTTTGTTTAGGTTTTTGGTCATGTGAAATATTGAATAAAAACATCTCATCCATTTTCTCCAAGAGACCAAACAAAATAAAGGTAAAAACTCCAAGTCACGGTCTCTTAAAATATATATAATTTTAAATCCTACACGCGTTTCCTCCCCTATTAGAACATCATCAGGTAGGTCTAAAAATAAATTAAAATCAAAAGGATTTGCAGAAAAAACGCTTATAAAATATGATAAAACTTTTTTTAGCTAGGTTACATTTACAACTAACAACAAATCAAAAGCTAGGTTAGGTCAACAAAATTCACTGTAGATAAAAATGAACATATAAAAAAGTAAAAACGTAAAATTTTTAAAGACTTACTTACTTTACTATCTTGAAAGAATTACTTGTGATAATTCAGTTAATTTAACTTAGGATTTAAGTTTATTATAATGCTCTTTGGTGGTTAAGTGTGATTAGCTACTGTAGCTAGGTTTTTCCACCACAAGCAATAATGCCACTTATGTATCAACACACCTATTATCTGTATTGTTTTTATGGTCTTCTAATAAAATACGTTTAATATTATTATAATATTGTTGATTTATTTATTATTAGAGATTTTACAAAATTTTAATTTAGGCACCTCTAATAAAAGTTTCAGACTAAACCAGTTCCTAAATATCTGTGATTTGAATCAAATAAATACATTAACCTATGCATAGGAAGTTGGACTTGGTCTTGTCCGGTGCTAATGTTGATGTTGGTTGTACTGGGAGCTATGATCGTCCATCCCTTAGCTTGTCGATGCAGCTTATAGATCTCTATAGCAAAGATAAAGCATACTCAATTTACGAGTTTAGTTTATAGAGTTTATTGTTTATTTTCAATTTTCGATTATTCTAAAGCAAATTTCTTGCTTCTATTAAATCTAATCAAATCATTAAATTGGAAGTATTTAAAACATATTATGGATAAAAATGATGCTATACAAATATTTTACAATAAAATCTTTCAATATTTAGGAGAATCAGTACCTAAGGAGAGAAAATTCAAAAAACCATTTTTTCCAATATGGTTCGTTCAAAAAAATACCGTTTTTTTTGTCCACAATTCTTTATGAACACCGGTAGTCCTTGCACCCTCGGTAGAGTGGGACTCCATACCCGGTTATTCAACTTCTCCGTTGGGTGGCACCTAGTTAGTGCCTGCACTACGGTCAGCTCTGTTGCAGTCCAATGGTGCCACATGTTCAGTTTTGTTGCTTCTAGGAAGTCCAGTATTTTGCCTATTAGTGTAGTTCTTATCCTTTGGTGAAAGTTTAGCTTCGCCCATGACTGTCGCTTCGGTCTAGTTGAATGCTTCACATCGCAGAAGCATAGAATTTGAAAAGTGGTTTCTTTTTCATAACCTCTACACAGCGGTGTATCTACTTTCCCGAGTCTGTGTATGTGTTTTCTGCAGGGTGGCACAACTTTTACAAGACAAGATATTATTATTTATGAGATTTGAAGAGAGGAAAATGGAACAGTTATTCATGAAAGCAGTTGTAAATTATGGATAGCCTTTGCTGTCTTGCTGTATACTTAAGTTGACCTTATTTATACTCATTTTGCTTCTAATATCGCTCACTTCTTACAAACTACTAACAATGTTGCTTATACTCTAATCACAATTGGTTAAAGACTAACCTATTTTATCAACATACGACGACCGAACTCATAACTAGCGACAATAATACATGTAGTTTTAACAGGGTTTAGAGTATAAGGGTACTTACAGACCTACCTAGGTCACTAAAGGTGTAAAGAGAGTAAATTGTATGTCGTGGTATTGGTAAAACGCCAATTTTACCTATCTATAATTTGGCCATTCTTATCGCCTGGGTCAACCAAGCTTGGGTATTTTGAATATTGGCTTTTTTATGCTCTCCTCTAACCTTGATGGAACCGAGAGTGGTAGTAGCCTATTTGTAACGCTACCGAAAAGTACAATAAGGTGGATTGTCTTATTTTAAATTGTTAGTGATTTTATGGATTTACTTACGGTCTTTCGAAGTTGGATGTACATACAGGGTGTTCATTTGAAAACCCACCACGGATTTATCGAAAACTACTGTTTAAAAAAAACGCCGAAATACGTCAAAAGGTTTGTCAAGGGGGACAACTTTCTAACCTAAAATTACTTTACCCCCTTTCAACCTCTGCCCCCCAGGGTCATCCCCTTAAAAAATTTAAATGGCAACAGGTATCGAGTAATAGCTTGTTTAAAAGGTCTTTTGAAGTCTTTTATTTTGACGTTTGATTTTTTAAATCAGTCGATTCGTTTTCGAGAAAATTAGAAAAATCTTTGTTTATCTTAATTTGTTCAGATAGAAAACAAAAACATGACAATATCAGTTTTTATTTCAATAAGTGTTCAAAATGTTGCCCGTTAGGGTTTGCCAAATCTACAATTCGTTTATAATTTAAAACGGAAACTACCAACATAAACAGCAATTCCTTTTTTCCGCATTCTTTTCATCAACACAGATATCCTGGGCGAACTGTATTTATTGTTATATCTGCTTAGTTATTTATAGATGCTAAGGAAAATAAAGAATTTATTTTGCCGTCAGTTACATTTGTGACAGTCATGGAATAGTGAAAATTTATTTGTTGATTTGAAGATTTTACTTCCAAAATGGTTTACACACTAGCCGAAAGAGTGGACATTATTCTAATTTATGGTGCCCAAAATCAATGTGCTCGTCAAACTGCCGTCACGTTTAACGCCAGACATCCGGAGAAGATAACTTCGCATAGGTATGTTGGACCTTGTTACTAAGTTTACTGAATCTGTTGCAAATTAAAAACGTGATAATCGGCGAATTTTGGATGAAGCCGCTCAAGTTGAAGTTTTGGGTCATTTTGGAATAAATCCAAATACTTCATCACGCAAAATTGTTGCTGCCCCTGGTATTTCATTAGGCTCTGTTCACAAGTTACCAAACTTCATAAATTTCATCTATTCAAAATGAAAATATTGCGAGTTAACCGAAGACGATTTCGATAGGCGAGTTGAGTTTTGTGAAAAAATGACTGAAGCGATTAATGATAATACTATTTATGTAAAGAATATCTACTTTAGCGACGAATGCACATTTTATCTAAATGGATTTGTTAATAAGCATAACTGTAGATATTGGAGCAATAAAAATCCTCATGGATTTGTAGAAGGGCATAGCCAGTACCCTCAAAAAATTAACGTATGGGCAGGCATTTTAGGAAATAAAGTGATTGGGCGATTATTTATTAACGGAAATTTAAATGGAGACATTTATTTGGATATGTTGGAAAATGCCATCAATCCGCTTATCACTGAATCCATTGAAAACCAAATCGATGATGATGGAAACCCTATACTTGATGAGGCTGAAATATATTCCCAGCAAGACGGCGCTCCTCCTGACTATGTTCTCCCCGTTCGGCAATGGCTAGACGACGAGTGTTCAGATAAAAGGATAGGGCGAAGAAGGCCTGCTAGATCTCCTGATATAACGCTGTTAGACTTTTTTCTATGGGGTCATTTGTCGAATCTATTGTGTTTACTCCCCAACCTAAAAGTCTGGATGAACTTCGTCAACGCATCATCGACAGCTGCCATGATATCCCCCAACATGTTTTTAAAAATGTCCGTCAGGAATTTGAACATCGCCTATATCATTGTTTGGCCAAAAACGGGCAACATTTGGAACACTTATTGACTTCGAAAGACATTTTAAACAAGCTATTACTGGATACCCCTTGCCATTTAAAATTTTTAAGGGGATGACCCTAGATTGCAATGGGTGAAAGCAAAAAAAATGTGACATGTGATACATCGTTGAATTTGTAATAAAAAATGGAATCAGATACAGGGTGTACTTTCTTTTCGCGCCATATAAAAAAATAAAGTTGATGGTGGTTTCTCGGAAACGAAACGTCGGATATAAAATTTAAAAGCGCCATCACGTACTACTTCAAAAGTGTCAATGAGAAAGTGTCAATAGTTTTTTGATATCTTTTAAAATAAAGCCAGGAAAAAATAAAATCGATATTGGCAAATTTCCGTTTTTTCCAAATATCTCTGCAGGTCATGGAAATTTTTGAAGTTTCTCAACGGCATGTAAATACGCTTCAAAGTGCACAACTTTTTCCTAATTTAACCGAAGCTGTATCTCCA
This sequence comes from Anthonomus grandis grandis, assembly GCF_022605725.1. NCBI lineage: Eukaryota > Metazoa > Arthropoda > Insecta > Coleoptera > Curculionidae > Anthonomus > Anthonomus grandis. The sequence goes on along the minus strand of NC_065553.1, from coordinate 30,665,245 downwards.
ACAGGTACCGAGATCCCCATGCTTAGGATTCTTATCTTGGACACCCTGTATACGCTAAAACGAATATGGTTTTGCTTTATCGGGAAGATCAGCATTTGGCAACAACCCATCTATATAGCGAAGCAGAACGCTGTTTGTCTCACAGCAAACGGGTCAATGTCACTTGAGATTCGTCGGGAGGAACCGATTCGTGCATTTTTTAGTTTGTATGCGGTTGGACTTTTTTGCGTTTCCTTACATACAAGTCGCACGCGTATTTTGATATTTCACGACGATTGATTCAGTAAATAAAATAAAATTTTTGTATTAGTTCAACCAAAATATCCTCATGTTCTTCTGGAAGTACAGTTTATTCACTATTCAAATTGACGGATTTAATTTATTCGTAAAAAATGCTTTTACATAGGACGGTATTAGTATCACGAATTTAGGGAGAGAAGCAATGAAATATAAAGATGTTTATAATTTTGTCTCACTACTTTCAAATATAGGTACTTAAAACAGTTTTTAGTAATCCAAATATAAATAATAAATTAGAGCCATGTGAGTGACTCCCGTCCAAAAAGGGTAGAAGCAACCCTATAGATCGAAACAAAAATTGTCTCACTTCCAAATATGCCAGTAGAATACAGTTAGTTAGCAATCAAAATACAAAAAATAAATTATGATAGTAATGTAATTTAATTACCAACTACACTACTTTAATATTACAAATTTATTTATAATATACAGCCTAAGAATAAAAATTACAAAATAAAGATAATAAAAATCAAGTATATAAGAAAAAAATTCACACACCACAACATTTATCTAAAATAAGAATTATTACAGATTAATCAAACAATGTGTAGAGAGAAAATCATAAACAAAATAACATGTCTCAGAGCCACATGTTTTTTTTAGAATGACTTTTTAGGGGATGATTTTTTAGGGGATGCAAAATCACTCATTCTCCACAACACCGCGTAGATAATAATAATAATAATTTTGAATTCGTTACATTAGATCACACTTATTTTTTTTGTGTTTATGGACTTACCTACTTATAATGACGTAGGTATATGTATTAGAACAAGCTGTATAAAATATAAGTCAATAATAAACAGTTATGTAAGACTAGGTCTAGATGGGTTTCGAATTTCCATGCCTCTATTATGCCTAGAATCTATTATATCAGGCAGTAAACATTTAAAATAATCAATCTTTAATTTTTCTCATTTTTTCTTTTCAAAATGAATTATTTATTTTCCTTTATATATAAATAGCACAGGCAATTTTTGAATTAAAAAAACAATTTAAAAAAAATTCCATATTTGCAGCCATTCTAAGCCTAAACTGATCCTTTTTGGCTTCCTACTTTTTCGTTTAGAATAATAAACTTCTGACTTTCCGTCTTTTCTTTTTCCCATTTTTTTTAAATAAACAAAAAACTTAATAGTATAAAGAACAACGCGCTCAAAATTGGAACACCTTCGCAATAAAATACTTCTAAGTGAACTCCCAATCAATCACTCTCAATATAAAAATTCAAAATTCAACATTTCAATTTTACATAACATTGAATTGCTGTTGACCAGTAGTCGATACCGCCGTTCACGCAGATCGGGCCGAACAAGCATCGTGATTAGTGCGTTTCTTGATTTGATTCACGGTAGTCGGCCGTGCGCTGTTGTCAAATGATACTAAAGTTATCGACGGTTCAAGAAATTGTAAGAAAATGCCTCAATTTTGTACCATTCTCAAAGGTTTATTATTAATTTTTTTGAAATAAAAAAAATCTATATTTTAGAAATTAAAAAAACTAGCTCCTATCAGCTCTTAAAAAAATATTTACATTTCATTAGTGAATACCGCATAAAAAATATTAAAAAAGTAAAGTAAAAAAGTTATCCAAGAAACAGGAATTTATGGGTGAATAATACCCTTAAAATGGTTTTATGTATTATTTTAAATTTTTATTCGGATGTTCAGAATAACACCAAACAGAAAATTTATTGCGTGAAATCTTCACGAAGTTGCATCCAGAAAAAATCGCTACATATGTCTTGATCGCAAAACCCCCTATAACGCACGCTTTTCAATCGTAACAATACCTTGATGAAGTCGGTCGCCTTGTCTTACAAAAAAGAAAAGTTGTAAATAGATTTTTTCCTCCTAAATGACTGGGAAGTAGTTTTGATTAGACGATAGTATGAGTCGTTTTTGCACCTGTCTTCTCCTAAAAATGCATAAACTATTTTTGGTAAGCTCCCCAAGCTATGGCTTCGAGAGTGTTTAGGCATTGTTGAAATTGTGTCTTCGTAAACAATTCCTGAATCTGTGGACCGACAAATTATCCGCTTTGGTTTTCGCTGTTGACAATCTTAGGAACATGGTTTTCAAGTATTTTTAACATTTCTGAACAAGTGCTTTTTTGATAACGTTGCGTTTTCGCCCGACATGCTCTGCACGCTGCAGTCATTTACGTTGAGTGAGATGTTTTTCATCTGCATTGTTGTGCCAAACAGACAAGAAACAATAACGTTTTGTATAGCCGCTCTGCAGACCGGTCAGTATAGTGACAACTTCTAAGTCACAGCATCTTCCAGGTATACAGGCAAGCTGTAGTTAATCAATTGAAGTAGCTCTTTTAATATCTTGTACGTTTCTTTAAAATTTGTGCAATGTCAAATAACCGCGTTACTGTAGACGTGAAGCGAGAAATGTAAATTTTTCTTTTACTAAGTTAAGATCATGACATCGTCCTATGCTATCTGATTTATTAGCTTTAACTTCTGACTCGCTGCTTACATTTAAAATGAAAATCTTGAGATTTGAGTGATGTCTTGACTTTTTAAGAAAGTGACTCTGCTTTTAGTGTTGGTGGTTCATGTTTCGGGTATTGGGAAGAATGTTGTGGGTCTTTGTCACTGATGATACCGCAGGATGCACAGGTTTGCTATATTTTCTTTTTCAATTTGTAGTTAGGCAAAAGTAGTTCCCAATAGTTCCCAATAGTTCCCAATAGTTCCCAATAGCTTCCAATTAAGTTCTTTCCCTTAAATGATTCTCGTTTAAAATCGGGTGGCCACGGAATAGAAGTATCTCGACCCCGACCAATCCAGCGATTAGGAAATACTTCATGTAAATAGTTCCTAATATTTATAGAAAAATTAACCGGAGCACCGTCGAGTTGAAACCAAAGATTTTGTCTTAAATTTAGAGGCAAATCGGGCAGTATTTCTTGTAGAAATAACAGAAATGAATCAGCAGTCAAATTACCTGGTAATATGACAGGTCCTAAAAAAAGTTATCCATAACATCTGCTCACACATTGACTTCAAAATTTACTTGATGATGTGTCTCAACTATGGCCCTAGTGTGCGTTACGGATATTTGTCAGACGGTTTTTCGTGAAAGTGGATCCGTCAGAAAACAGAATCGCCCGTATAAAATCCACATTTCTATTATTCATTTCAGATAACCACAAAAAGCAAGTCCTGCCTCGGGATCGTCGGATAAAAAGACCCTGTACTTTTTGAAGATGAAATAGGTAAAGTTGTTAACTCCTAACATAAAATATTATGTGTCTCGGTTTTCCCAATATTTCTCACCCGTTCAGTCAAAATCCTAGTACAAATGTTTGATGATTCTTCGAAAATTCTTAAAATGTCTTCCTCTTGCCCTGGTTGAAACGGACGAGGTCGGCCGCAATTACCCTTCCGTCTTTCGCTGAAACTTCCAGTCTCCCTTAGGCGGTTAATCTAATTTAAAAAATATTTTCTTTTGGGTTGAGTTTGGTTTGGGAATGTCTGGGCATATCATCTAGCGGCTAAACTAGCATTTGAGTCACATTTTCCTATTTGAGAATTGACAGCTATTTACTGTTTACAATAATATTTAAAACTTACCAAACATCAAAACCATACCCGCCATTTCGGAAAAGGGCACATTTCTTGGTCTATGAGTCATTATGGTTTTATAGGTTATGAGAAAACACACCAAATACAAATATGTAATTAAAAAATGTACATTTATGTATTAATGTATGTATTTATGTATTAATGAGAAGCTTGTTTAGTGGGGCTGGTAAAGTGTCTGGAAAAGTTATCCTGCTGGTAATATTAAAAATTGAATTATGCACTTCTTGTTTGTCTTACCAGTGGGATAATTCTTGATTAGCAATAGAATAAATTAACAACAGGAAAAAGCAGCATATAAAAGGTTTACCAAGAAATTTATAACCTCAAATTTTTCAAAGAGTTGGAGCTTGAAAGAAGTTTGTGTATAATATTCTAAGTTTTGTTTTTAATCTGTATAAGTATTTTGTGAAAATGTATAACAATCTTGTTAATAACCATTTTTTTATTTGGATGTGCTGTCAGATGAGTCTGATGAAGAAGAATTAAAAGATTTTATAAACATTATTTATCAATGACTGCGTTTTATACAGGAGAGAATAGACCATCTTTATTACTGGGATGATGTATATTTCCGAAAGCGATTTAGATTACCAAAAAAAAATGGTTTACCGCTTGTTGCATGAAGTTGAAGAAGGAGTCCTGAGTTTAATCCCAAAATCTTCTTACAATCTCTATAGGCTTATAAGTTTCAAATGGACACCATGAGTAATTGTTTTGAAAATATTGCTCTTATTAAACTATATGCTCACAAAGTGGTTCAATAAGTCCAATTTTTATTACAAGATTTTAATTTTATTCATTATTTTATTAAGTTTTTGAAATGGTCCCTACGCAAATTTTAAGTAAAGTTCTCTGTTATATAATATAAATAATATTTATCTCTGTTATATGCCCACTTGTTAAATTTTGCAAAGCAATTTTTATTTAATCAAAGCTAGTAGGTACTTATATATTATTATTTTATTTTAGGAATAATGCTCTAACTCCCCTGCAACAAATATTAATATTTTGCGGTTTTATACTACAGAAAGCTTCCAAATTAATGTTGGTGATCATTCAGGTTTTCATCAGTCGACAACATGTAAAATTATTTAAAAAAGTAACTAGGGCAATATGCTCTCTTAAGGGAGAATATGTAAAACTTCCAGATGAAGAAGAACCAGTGGGAATTGTTCGGGGATTTTTCAATATAGCAGCTTTTCCCTCAGTGCTTTTAGTGCTAAATGGAACACATATAAGAATCTAAAGCCCAGGTGGTGCTCAAGCGGAGTGGTTCAGAAATCGAAAAGGGTTCTTCTCAATAAATGCCATGGTTGCTTGTGATCACAATATGAAAATAAGAAATGTTGTTTCCAGATGGCCCGGTTCTGTTCCAGATGTAACAATTTTTAATAATTTAACTACTAAATGTTTATTACTACTAAATATGAACTAAATGTTTTATTAATAGGAGATGCAATTAACAGGAGATGCAGGAGTGGTTATGCAATTAAAAATATTTAATTACTCTCTTAGAATATCCAACCAATGAAGCTGAAAGGTTATTTCAAGAGTCTATAATAAGAACCCGAAATATTATTGAGAGGTGAAAAAAAGGCGTTTTCCTTATTTAGCTATAGGACTTCGAACTAAAATTGACCTAACACAAGATGTTATTGTTGCAACAACTATTTTACACAACCTGGCAATATTAGAAAATGAGGAGTAGCCACCAGAAAATGATGAAGAGATAGAGGCTCTCATTAATGATTTACAAATGCCTGATAATGTTAATCAGCCTCATGAAGAACAAAATAATCAACACCGAAGATGTCATTATTAATAATTATTTTAATAGATCTTCAATATATAAATTATGTTATTATAAATTTTGTTTGTTTTTCTACCGCACAATAATATATACATATATAAATATTCCACAAAAAGCAGTCAATTTTAATAAACATTTTTACGTAATAAACTAAAATGCAAATACCTATTAATACTAGTACTTACAGAAAGAATATCGGATTTGGCACAAAACAAGTATACAAGTACCTACAACTATTATCACAAATTAAAAACTAAACACTCCATTATTTTTGTTTATTCTATTTATTTTCTCAGGACGGGATATTCATAATCCTAATCTTTCTTTTTTTCTCAAGATTTTTGTAAAGGCCACAACAATTATGTTGTTGCCAAATTGTAAACCTTCTGCTACTTAACAACAGGTTCAAATTTGGTTCATAATTCCTCCTACAGCTATTGGTAGGTTTACCGAGAGGATAGAATTTATCTGCCTGATAACACTGAGCCACTTTGATAGTACGTAAAAAGTTACTGGTGTCCGAGGTCAGCCAATTTGTTTAGAAAGAAGTATAAAGATTTTAAAATTAAGATATCTAATAAGCAGATTCAGGCCGACATTTACTAAGAATACTTTTTTTTACAAAAAAAGGTTGAATAATTAGATTTTTTTACTGGAACTTTATTATGGGGGTATTTATTACAGGGGTACAAAAAAGTTTTGGTATTTTTAACACATGCAATATACCGCAGGTGGCGCTCTCTGCAAGGTATAGCGAATCCGTGAAAGGATTTCAATTTCTCGTTTCAAAAAACCCCCTCACACCAAATTTAAATTTAATATCTTATGAAACACTCGACTTACTTCAAAAAAACCATTTTATATTTCTCATTTTGAGGCCCTGTATATTGAATACGGAGTGCCCAATTAAAAAATGGCATAACGAAAGTTGCATTATTTTGGACCACTGTATATGTGGCCGGCGGGTTGGCCTCCTCTTTCCAGACACCCTGTATATCGAGAGTATATATAATTAATATATACAATTAAATTGTCTTCATTCACATAACAAGTTACAACTTTTACAATTTTCATTCGATTTACGAACTTAATTAAAAAGAATTAAGCATAGTTAAAAAATTTTAGCAGAACCTTTCAAGATTGCAGGTAAAATAGCTGAACTATGACACAAAAAACAGGTTCCTTGCAAACATCTTCAAAAAGGTTCTTTGAAAATAAAGATGTCAAATTCGGTTTCAGGGACCTCAAATTAGTCTTTAAAACCTCTTTTTGCCGAGCTTTATTTTTAAGAGTAAAAATGTGTAAAATAGTGATTACAGCGGCAGTGCTTAACGGATTAAGGGTGTCAATAATGCTGTCATGTTTATAAATCCACCTTTAAGATTGATGTGATACTGAAACCGATGCGAAAAACTTAATCAAAAACTGGTACAAAGGCAACTACTTGAGATTATTGAAAAACCCTTATTGTTAGTTAGAATAAACCTACGAGGACTTATTTTGTTGTAAAAAGATCTATAACTTTCGTTATTTTTCCTTGTTTAACCTCTTAAGCAATATACATTTTTTTCACTATCGGTTTATGATATACTCAGTAATATACTGATCCACTCTCAAATACATACGCTCCACAATATTAAATCATTCCTTCCCTTCCTTTCACTGTAAATTTTGATTCATAACCCCTTTTCCACAGCTGTTTGCTTCCATCGAGACTTTATGTGTATATGTATAAACCATGTTGATATACGAGCGCTCTTTATGCAGGTGCAGTGTAGAGCTAAAAATGTTTTAAATAATATGAAATCTTCATTGATGGAGCAGCCTGTACTCGAGCACATACATTTTTTATTATCGGCCATTTGTTTTTGCATCGAACTTTTGTTTAGCGGTAAAAATTAAAATTAAATATGGAGGGAATAGCATTACTGGAAAATGGATTGTTTGATGTATTTTGAATTGTTTTTATAAAGTACAAGCAAATTGAATTTGTATGAAATACGAAATATCTCTAAAACGGCAAAATAGGAGTAACATGTTTGTATTATATAGATGTATACTCTAGCTATTCTGAATTAAATAATTCGAAAAGAATATAGGTGTAAAAAATATTTAAAAAGAGTTTTACCTGCGCCAGAGGCATCATACCATTTTCGAGACTAAATTCATTACATTATTTTAACATAACATAAATTTAATTTTAAAGTAAATTTCATTATCATGTGAATGAAATAATTTGAAAAGAACAGTGCAAAAATATTGGAATTTTATCGCCGACTAACCTCTATCATTTCGTTAATTTTAGAATAACAGAAAAACTAAAAGGGAAATTTTTTATCGCAAATAAAAACTATAATAAAATAGGCGACTTTTTACTTTTTAAAACATATAAATATAAATATACATCATTTAATCATATTTTTTTTTGTGAAAACCTCTTTTTCACAAAGAAGAATTTTGTCTAAAAATTACGATTTAAGCGCTTAAAAACGAATTTTCGCTGGGTAAATTTAACTATAATAATAGCTTTTATTTCCACCAATTATTACTCAATTGCACTAAAATCGACAAAAAAACATTGGTAAAAAATCAGATAAAATACAATAATTATAAGTAAAAGTAACAACGATAATGATAATAATAATAACAATCAATCATAATATCAAATAATATAATAGATTTACTGCTAGTGAACATACAGATCGTGTTATCGTGAGCTACGTATTACCTAAAATAATGGCAACACCGCTTGGTTGCGGCTTGCAGGCGGCGGAATTTTTCGTTTTTATTTTTTGAACCGGGAGTCAGCAGACCTCACTTTGCTGTGTTACTGCACGTTGCATTAATAATTTTTGAGCGTTATTTTCGTGGTTTTTTCACTATGCCTGTTTATATCCCTTCCGAAAGAGTTCAACTAATTAAATGGTTTTATGGAGGCAATTCGGCAGTACAATGTAGAGATTTGTTCAGTGACATTTGAGAATAGACCGATTCCTTGTGCAAAAACGGTTTCAAATGTGGTTTGAGTGATTGTAAAAAATGCCACACAAAACGTCAAGAACCACCTGTTGAAGTGGTCCAGAATATAGAACGGCGGGAAGAAATGGTTTGCAGTACCCTAGAACTTGATTCGACACGGTCCACTAGAAGTGTTGGAAAGGAACTGGGAATGAGCAATAAAACTGTTGCTCGTATCTGGAAAAAATATGGGTACAAATGTTTCAAGTATTCAAAGAAGGAAATATTTCCTGAAGACCAGTGGCGAAGAATGGAATTTTGTGAAACCATGATGGAAAAGGCAAATGAAAACGAATATTTTTTAAAAAATATTTTGCTTTCTGATGAATCTTCTTTTCCATTACATGGCAAACACAATCCTTCCATTGCTCGTTATTGGTCTCAGGAAAACGAGCACAGAAGTTTTCTACCCAGTTTGCCTAGTGCCTTAGTTTGGTACCCAGTATTCTCAGAAATTGAATGTTTGGGCAGGTATTTTGGGCGACAATGTTATAGGGCCATTTTTTATTGATGACACTTTAAACGCCCAAAAGTACCTTGAGTTGCTGCAAAACCAAGTTCTTCCTGCCATTCAAATTCTACCTGATGTAGACCTGGGATCGGTTTATTTTCAGCAAGATGGCTGTCCTGCTCATAACGCGGCTAGGATAAAACAATTTTTAACAAATACTTTTCCTAACCGCCTTTTTAGTGGGACTGGCGATATTAAATGGACTCCTAGATCTCCAGATTTGTTTCCAAATGACTTTTATCTGTGGGGTTACCTTAAGCAGACCATTTACAAGCATGAATTTAGTAGGCCAACAAATTTAGAGGAATTGCGAAATGAAATTGTCGAAGGTGCCAATTCCATTTTACCTGAAACTCTTTTGGAGGTGCGAAATAGCTTTTACGATAGGTTAAGTTTTTGTTTAGCGAAAGAAGGCGGTTTATTTGAGCCTTTTATTTAAAAAATGATATGTTGTTAAGTTTGTTTATTAGAGTTTTATTTCTGATTTTTTATTATATTTTTCTCAGAGTTGATATTTTATTTTTTATTAGAATAACGCTTTAATTTTCATTATGCAAAAGACACCGTATTAAACATTTTAAGATTACAATTCTATGCGGGTTTTACACATTGTCATGTCTGTAAAACCCGCATAGAATAAATATTTTAAAAATGCCTGGATTTTTGCGTAATATTTTAGGACATTTTGTCGCCAAACGACGCAGCTCCCACGAAAGTCAGATGTTTAGATGTTCTACTAATCCCGTCCTCGGGCCGGCCGGGGCGGTACTCTGTCTCAGGCACTCGTATACGCGCGACGTTGCAAAATTTCGCCTCTATGCGTTTTCCTATAAGTAACGAACAAAAACACGATCTATATAAACAGAGTAGTATAAGTAAAATGAGAATAAAATGATTACTTGATGAATTATATTAAATAAAGGTGAGTCTCTACATTTAACAAGACCCTCTGGTAAATGATAGCAATGTATATCACAATTCAAAGCGACACCATTGAAGTTTTTATACATAACAAAAATGAGATCATTTAAAAGATATATATGATTCCGCCCAACTAAGAGCAAAACATGGCACTGATAATAAGGATTCCAAACATAAGAACCATATTCAAGCCTCGATCTTGAAAGGAGGATAGGCGGCAATTCTTTATCACACCACTCAACATACTGGAAGCTCGTGAGAAAACTTCCTCGATATGGTAAATAAATATAAGTTCGCTATCAAATATAATGCCAATATCTGAAATTTGTGCTTTTTGCTCAAGAGATATATCATTAATTTCATAGTCATGATACACCGCTGTCCCAGTTCTATGATACAATACGACACAGCATTTTGTCACATATTAGCTAAGTTGGTTAGTCATACACTAGTCTCTTACAAAGTTAAAACCCTGCTGCAAAAAATATTACAGTCCTTAACGGTGGTAAAAAAAATTACATCGTCAGCGTAGGCCAACCTGTAAGTTTGGCTACCACCGATATGACAGGGAATATTGTTTCCATAATACGAAAGAAGATTTTTTAATAGTAATGTTAAATGGAATTTGTTCTTCATCTGATGTGTTAAAAAAATTAATTCAAAATCATGTTGATACAAACACTTTAGTGATGACAAGCCCTTATACTTATTTAAATCATAATGTTATCTATAATAGTAATAAGGCCCTTTATCGTACTTTTCATGCAAATAATATTAATCTGTATAAGATTTTAGAGTCTAATCACGCCAGTAACTTTGGTTCAGACTTGGCATCATTATTACATGCACATATTTTCAAATATTTTAAAATTAATATTTCATCGAATAAATTGTCTTTGAATCATCAAATTAATGAGTCTGAACTGATTACTGATCGTAAATTGAATTCTTCTTTTTTATAGACATGTCCACGAAGGTTGAAGCTCATTCATGTTCATATTCTACTAGTAAGATTGAAATTAGCTCTTCGAAAAGCTTAAGTATCTTTATTCTTAATATACAATCCCTAAGAAACAAGATGGATGAGCTTCATCTTTTGCTGGACATATGTAATTTTCCTGATATTGTACTTCTGACTGAGCACTGGTTGAGGCCTAGTTAATGTTTTTTAACATCTCATTATGTTCCTATACAAATTTTTGTCGTCAACAATCTATACATGGAGGAACCATGATCTTGGCTAGGCAAACAATTGAAACGATTTTTTGTAATATTGATAAGTATGATAATCTTCTATTAGAGAATGTTTTTGAATTCTCTCTTTCTTTTTGTAAGCGTTTTAATTTATATATTCTTTGTGTTTATACGCCACCTACAGGAGATATTGCTATGTTTCTGGACAAACTTGATTCTCTTTTATCCCAGTTGTCCCTACACTCTAAGGTTATATTGGCTGGTGACATTAATATCAACTACACTGATGAAACCTTGCCACGTACTTCTCTAAGTATTTTAAATTCTTACGACTTGAAAATGCACTTTCTTTCTCCCACACGAATAACTTCTTCATCTGCAACTACAATTGACTATTTCTGTACAAATTTTGATGACGTTTTATGCACAGTACTCCCATCTGGTATTTCCGACCATGAAGCTATTCTTGCTAAAATGCCATATAAAACTGTATTATCTTCATCTCATTATATGGGAAGAATTTTCAGCAGGAGAAATTTCAATGCTTTTTCTGTTGCTACAACTTCGGCAACAAGGCTTCTGACTCACTTACTATTTATTTTTTCAAGTTTTGTGTGATAAGATCAATCACGGCTTTCCTAAAATGAGGCTTAAAACTAAGAAACGAAAACCATGGGTTACAAGAGGCCTTAGAATTTCAGCTAAAAACCTCCGTTTTTTGACTAAATTGTGCAAATATACCCCTATAATATATCATCAGAAATACCGTAGTCTGTACAGAAAGACAATTAAAGCAGCAAAATCTAATTATTATAGGTATCGCTTAAATATGTCATCAAATAGGCAAAGAGAGTGTTAGTCAATTATTAATGATTTTAGACATTGCCATAGAAAAGTATCTGAACCGGAGTTAAGACCTGACATTTTAAACGACTATTATTGTGATATACCTAATATCTTGCTCAACTGCATTCGTAGTAACATTGATCCCTTACACAAGACGGTTGAGCATTCATTTTTCTTTCATCCTGTCGATCTTACCGAAGTAAAAAATGAAATCAAACGCCTAAAAAACCATAAATAATTTAGAGCTGATGGGATATCTTCGAGGTTGTTACTCTTTTTGCCTGATTTAGCCTTAAATGTTTTAGTTTCTGCCATAAATAATTCTTTACATATTCGCATTTTTCTTTCATGTTTAAAAGAGGCAGTGGTTATCTCTCTTCATAAGGGTGGAGATTTGGATCACCCTTGTAATTTCCGTCCCATTTCTATTTTGTCTACCCTCTCTAAGATAGTTAAAAAACTTGCAAAAAGCAGAATTCTGTCCTTTTAACATCATAATGGCATTTTGTCTACAAATCAGTTTGGATTTCAAGCCGGTAAAGGAACTCATGATGCTGTTTTTAGCTTTTTGGAGAGCGTATATGTGTCCTTGAATTCTGGAGAGTCATCGGCGGCAGTTTTGTGATCTATCCAAAGCATTTGACTGTGTGGATCATGGAATACTGTTATCTAAGCTCGATAAATATGGTTTTAGGGGCGTAGCGTTGCGATGGCTTAAGTCCTATATCCAATTACAATAATAACAATATACCTAATGAGTTTAAACTTTTAAATGTAAATAAATTTAACTATAAATTTAGAGAATATCTATTTCAAAAACAACCGTAGGAGGGCATGCCATCATGTACATTGTACATACAGACCTTTAGCCTTAGATTTTATATCAACCAATAAGACTCTTATTATTTTATACAATTTATTGTTTAATAATTTTTGATACATATTTTAAATGGGCTCCTGCATCTATAACCTTATATATTCTTTATATAATCTTAATAATTAATTAAAATACGTATTATTTTTTTGATCTCTCCCGGCAAGATTCTATAAACCTCATTATTGTTATGTTTAACCTATAAGTAGTATATTATAGTTTTATGGAATAAATCTAAATTTTATTATTGTTAGTTTATGTAATTAAAAAAAATCATAATATGCTATTTGTTCTTTTTGTGGTTAAGTTAGAGTAGCCTTAGGGCTAGACTTGGCCATTACTTTAAAATCTTGTATTTATAATGTATATTTATTGAACTAAAAGTTTTTATTATTATTAATATTAATATTATTATTATTATTATTATTATTAATTGATTGGTCAAAAAGTTAAGACAGACGTTTGAAAAAGTATGGCCCAAAAATTCTGCTTCCCAGTGTACCACACCACATATTTAAGCTCCAATGCAGATTCTCTGCAGACCAGTATCGCATATTATGCAGATTTACTCTACCATCCCTATTAAAGGTGACTTCATCGGTCCACAGAATTTTGTATAAAAATTTTCTATTTTGCCGAATCATACCCAACATCCAATGACAATAGTCCAACCTCCGATCGAAGTCTTCCTCTTCTAAGGCCTGATGTAAAGCGACATGATATGGGTGCATTCTAAAATTAATTAAAATTACTGGTAAAAATTAAAATAAATATTATATAAATTCAAATAGGTCAGTATATTGTGACGGTCATTTAAACATACCTATGGTCTTTTAAAATATTTTGAACGGTTGTTCGCGATATGCCAAGTTTAAGGGATTTCCTTGAATGTACCCCAGTACGTAGTTAATATTTTCATGAATTATTCCAATTCGTTGCCGTTGAAATGTAGGTCGAAAATTACCATTGGCTTGTAAGCTAGACACTAATCGGGGAAAAACTCTCACATCGCAAGGACGACACAGAGGTTCCAATCAATAATCTGACTTGACAAAATTATTTGTTTGTTGAAAGTCTTAAAAATATTTTAAAAATTCTTCACGGTGGTATGAATTTATATAAATATTCATGGCAAATAATTATTTTAAGTTTTTGGATAATTTTGCAAAAAATTACAAATTTTGGGTACATTTAGATAATCTGACTTGACAATATCCAACATCGGCTACCATTGATAAAAATTCTTCTTAATATTTATTGCAAATAAATTATGTTAAAGCTGTTGGTTTACTTTAAAACGAACAAAAAATCAGGAAGACAAATACATATGAATTAATTTTTATTAAATATAAAAATTATTAGTAATATTACAAATAACGCATCTTACATTATTTTAGTGTTCATCATCATCATCTTCATTAGTCTCTACGTCTTGGAGTAATTTTAATATATCAGAAGATATACGTCCGTCATGGTGTCCATTCTAGAAAATTTACGGGTATGGTGTTCCCTTAAATTCTTATAGTCTTTGTTGCGGGCCTCTTACGCTTCCTCAAACATCATTTCAACTGGAAATACAGCTTTTTCTATTAGTCGTTCCATGTAACTTACGGATACTTTGTGGCATATGAAAAATACGACCATTCGTATTTTTCAGTACATAACTCTGCTGTGGCAAAACATAACTTTTCAAATTCTTCTAAATTAATCCTATAACCACTGCCAATTTTTCTAAGAATTGTACAAAATCGCCCAATAAGCACCCGATCTACACCCGTAATTTAAAATGCTAATGCTGAATTTTCAAAAAACCTCCTCGCGGTATTACGGTCATTGGTGGTACCGAATCCTGGTTTGAGTATATCGATCAATAAACCCATTTCATTACGAAAGCGATCCTGTATTTTTTTTCTATTTTCAACCTCAGCTTTCTTTTCCTTTCGTATTTGCCATGATTTAATATCTAATCTGTATGAAATATGCAGGAGGTATTCAAAACATTTTATCCAAGCATGTAGGCTTGATAAGCCCAAAGCCTTTGCCGTTTCATTTGTTTTTCTTCTACGAATAAGTTCAAGCTCATTCATTTGGGAAGGGGTTGCACCTTATATATGGCAATTTTGTGCTGCTTTTTTTTAAAAGCACACTACAAATTTTCCATCATTCATAGTTAAGGCAAATTCCTGTTTCACAAAAATTGCGCGCTCTTCTATTTGCACAACTGTTCGGGATAATGCTGCAGTTTGCAATTTTACATTGTCTATTTATTTTTTTGATAAATATGGGTTTTCTTTCTTCAAAAGTATTTTGATAGGATGGCAATATTTTGTGGGTGAAGGACAAGAATTTTGCCACAATATTATTCTTCTTCCTCGACTTGTACTTTGCTAGTAGCTAAATAAGTAGTTAGCTGCAATGGAACCATAGATATGAACGAATCATCCACATCCTCCAGCGTGCTCGAAAATAGCTGCTTAAGCTCAGGAATACCAAGGAGCTGTTTGGTTATTAGACTCCTAATGATACTCTGCTTTCTTCAAAAGATTTGGCTTGAGTGCCTTAACATAGGTGACATCTAGTAACCTTTTAGTTATTCGGGTAGAGATTGTACTTTTAACCAGATTAAAGGCAATGTCTAAAGCTTGTTTAAGAATTATGCCTGGCTCCTGACTTAAGTGGCCTTGATCAGTTAAGTCAGAAATGTCTTAACTGATTTGAAAGTATGTATGATGTCTAGTATAGACTATCCATAAGCTTAAGTTTATAGACCTTTATCAGACTAAGTCTCGATCTCAAAATAGTCCCAGACTTAGGGTTTTAGTTTGTTTCTCTACTTTTTTTTGAGATACTGGACGAGTTCTTTTAATTTATCAGACTAAGTTTAATAAATTATCCTAGATGTACAGGGTCCGGCAAAATGATCTCCCACATTTTGATTTTTAACAAAAACGCCAATGTAAATGCTATTTATATGTTATTTTTATTAACTAAAAATATCCAAGAGAAGAAAAGAGTCCAAGTGGCGACCATTTCTTTCGACACACATTCGAAACTGATTTCTGAAAGTTTCCATTACTCAAGCAGTAATTTGAGGCGATATTCCTGTAATTTCTTGGCGAATTGCTGCTTTCAATTCGTCATGGTTCGGGGAGGATGTTAAAAAACCTTCTCTTTCAGGTAGCCCCAAAGGAAAAAGTCGCATGGGGCAAGATCGGGTGAACGCCCAGGCTACTGAACGTCTCCACGTAACGAGATTACGCGTTCTGGAAATATTTCCCTTAACAGGTCCATTGCCCTTCTTGTCGTATGAGCTGTAGCCCCATCCTGTTGAAACCACACATCCGGAAGTTCCCTATGTTTTAGTTCCAAAAAATTACGTAGCATGTCGACATATCGATCAGCAGTTACGGTAACCGTTACCCCTCCTTCTTCAAAAAAATAAGGACCCCAAACACCAAAACGGTAACACGTTGGCTGTGAAGTGGCCTTTCATGGAGCTGCCGCGGATTTTCTGGTACCCAGTAGCGAATTTTCTGCTTGTTCACACAGCCAGACAAATGGAAATGAGGTGGGCTGAACCTGTAGCTCTAAAATTTGAAACCTACAACAATATTATTTTGCGATCTGGAACTAGATCATGTCTACCAAGCGCGAAGTGAGTATGAAAATTTCTTTGTGTCGTAATCACAGATTCGTTACTTTTGAAAAATGTTTCGATAACGAAAGCACGATGCTCGCCCGTCCAGTTCATGGCAACAACAGAAATGGCAAGGCGCGCGCAGCCAACCGACTACGCTAAGCTGGCTCCCTCTTTAGTGATTCGGGCTCAATGGCGGCGCAAAATGTGGGAGATCATTTTGCCGGACCCTGTATATCATTTTGTCCATTCTATACCATTTTTATTCAACCTGATCACAGATGTTAGCCCCGACTTGGAATTATTTATGTCTTCTTTTTTTATCTTACTTATAAAAATTACGATAAACACGTTTTTATTTATATAAAATTATATTAAAATTATTTAAAAAAATAAGACGACTTTTAAAATTATTAAGCTCTCCTGCAGTAAAGTATATAAACATCAATCATTTTTATTCTTTTACAGAGGCCATAAATCATGCAAATATAAATACATATTGTTTCTGTAAAATCGGATATATTAATGATTAAAGGAAAACCGAAAATATCTTGAAAGTTACATATTTTTATTATGCTTGTTTTTGTTGTAACAATGTTTGTCATTCTTGTAATGTCTTGTTCTGCCGTAAATTACATCTATATAGTTTTAATTTTCCTAAGGATAATTTATCACTTAAAATCTTTTTTAAAAATACACTTGCTTTCCTTTCATAACTATTCAAGACGAGAGTCTGAAAAAAGCAGGTCTATTTTGGTCCGGATAGAGACAATAATAATAGTAGGTTCAAAAATATCACAAATATCACTGGGCCAGCTGGGCCATGTATTTAAGAAATATATACCTGGTTTGTGATCTATTTAGATTTGTCTGTTATGAAAACAGTTGTTAATATAATATCCGGCATGGGAAATGGTAGTTTTGGCTAAGAGAGTGCTAAACTAATAATAGGATAGATTTATTTTTATATTTCACTTTTAGATTTTTCATTTTTTATACAGTTCAAACGTCATTAATTCTAATATCTGATAAATAATTGAAAAAGAAATAGACTTTCATTATAAAATTTTTCTCAGAAATGATTAATAACAAACATACAGGGTGTTAAAGTTAAGAATAATTATTTGTTTATTTATCGTAACTTTTAAACTACCAGCTCAATTTTAATTAAATTTCGCACGCAGGTTATTGTAGTGAATTGTCAATTACTGCTGGAGTCAATTTTTAAAAAAAATTGGCGTAACATACGGAGGGATTTTGTCCTTGTTTGTCTCAAATCTGCGAGGTGATAAAATATTTTTTATAAAAAGTCAACTGTAAGATTCTCCATTTAATTTGAAAAGAAAAGGTACTTTTGCAAAATTATGATTTAAGGCACTGTTTTTAAAATATCTTGATTTAATTGTATAGAAACGCCAGTAAAAATGCGGCAAAAACTAAGAAAAAAAGAAAATTAGGGTTGAATCTTAAATTACTATAGGGTTGAATCTTAAATAGGGTTGAAACTTGTCAAATAAAAAAATTACTTAAGGTAACTTTTAATCATCTTTTATATTCAACGTTTTTACAAATCTAATCCCGATTTCCTTTTTTTTATAAATTTTTGCAACATTTTAGCAGGTATTTCTGAACAATTAAAGTAAGATATTTTAAAAACAATGCGTCAAATCATAATTTTGCAAGAGTAACTTTTTTTTTCAAATTAAATGAAGAATCTAACAGTTGACTTCTTGTAAAAAAATATCTTATCACCTCACAGATTTAAGACAAAAAAGGACCAAGTTCCTCCGTATGTTATGCCACTGGCAATTTTTTTAAAAATTGACTCCACCAGTAATTGAAAATTCACTACAATAACCTGCATGCGAAATTTAATTAAAATTGAGCTGGTAGTTTAAAAGTCATGATAAATAAACAATTAATTATTCTTGAGTTCAACACCCTGTATCTTTATTATTAAACATTTCTGAGAATAATTTTATAATAAAAGTCTATTTCTTTTTAAATTCTCTATCACATATTAAAATTAATAACGTTTAAACTGGAACACCCTGTATAATGTGTCTTTATCCATAGTCTATATCTGTTTTAAACGAGAAATCCTTACTAAATTTAAACTAAGAAAACAATTAATAAAAGTTCTAAGCGAATTATTTTTTTCTGATGTAAGTTATATGGGAGCTGAACTTGCTACATACATAATTACTCGCAGGCGATTCATTTTTGATGGAGACAATTGCTGTAGATGGCGCGCATGTATGTTTTGAAGGTCGTGACTCGAGTATGTTATAAACTGGGTTCCTTATGAACGTGGCATAGTTTTCGTTAAGAGCTTAGTTTCACGCGTGCCGAACGCTATTGCGCAACGTATTGTCATTCGTTTTTTTGTGTAGAAAGGCGTTTAAACTCGGAAATTTTTCTCGTTTTTGGGAAATCAGTTTGGTAGTGAATGCCTGAGTAGGGCTGATGTGTTTAAATAACATTCAAAGATGGCCGCGAAATCGTCGAGAATGTGCCACGTGACCGTCGACCGCGAACCAGCACACACCGGACAACATTTGCCACGCACAAGTTCCTGCGTAGGTACCCAACGTTCCATCAATGCTGCACACTACTCTACTCCTTTGCATACTAACCTTCTGAAAACATACGTGAATCCAGCTTATTGGTTGAAAGCGAAGAGCACTCTAGCACAAAGTGCGATTCATCTTCAGGATAATGCTCACTCATACCGCTTAACACGCTCGATGCAATATCGAAATTGAGGTGAGAGGTACTGAAACACGCTGTTTACAGTCTGGATTTATCATCCAGCAACTACCACTTGTTTGGACCACTGAAAGAAACCCTCGGAGCACAAAAATTCACTTCAACAACGATGAGGTAGAGGAGTTTGCGCATATGGCTATCCGAGTTACCCAAGAAATTCTTCAATACTGGCATTAAAATATACTGGTCTAATATACATGGTGCAAGCAATTTTACTTAAAAAAGATATACTTGAAAAATTTCACTACGATTAACCCTTTTCGAGATAAAGTCAAAGTCAAAATGTACTTTAATTGTTTAAAACAATAAATTTTTGTTTACAAAGTCAATAAAAATACCTTTTTGACCTATAAATAATAAAACAGACAGCATTCTATAAATAAGTATACAAAATAAGAAAACATACAAACATTATTAATAACATTTTTGTCCGTAAATTCAACGTCATATATTAAAATGCAGAAAAGAATAAAAATAAATACATAAAATGCACATATAATTAAAACGAAAATGAATCTTCATAAAATTCCAATAAAGAATAATATGCCTTCCCAACTAAGAGTGTATGCAGTCGCTGTCTAAATATATTAAATGACGTTGCCTCTATAATGTCACCTACCACGTAAGGTGACCTTTATGCCTTCATAGATGATTCTGCGTCAAGGTAGATGTAGGGATAGACAAATGTCTGTTGTTTACTTGACGTGTTACGTATCTGGGATTTTCGGCCATGAATTTATGACGATGTTTGTATGAGATGCTAGTCACTTCCAGGATATAGATACTCGTGACAAGAACACTCTCTTTGATGAACAGAGGTCTACAAGACTCTCTGGGTTTTGCCCTGGAAATAAACCGGAGAGCCCGTTTTTGCAGAATTAGGATTGACTTGATAAGATAATGGCTAGCATTTCCCCAGAAACAAATACCATACCTAATACGCTACTCAATCAACGCAAAAGAAACAGCTCTACCAACCGATGCACCAAGTTCTTCAGTTAACTTTACCGCATAACAGCCTGAAGATAACGAAAGATCAGCAATATGCTCTCCAAAAGCAAGATTTTTATCTTTGTGGTGTTGTGTTGGTTGATCGTAATGCCCCCAAGAGATAATCTCTTCAGGGAGCCTTTAAAGCTCATAAGCTTAGTTTTGTCTATATTTAATGGCAAGAGATTCAAATCAAACCAGATCTTTAATTCCTGTAAATCTGTTTGCAGAGAAGAGTGCAGAGATTTGCTGTCTAAGCTGTGCCATAACATCATGGTGTCTTTAACAAATACAGTTAATTTCCCTGAATATCAAGGTTTGCTAAATCATTAACATACATAAGAAAAAGCACTGGACCTAAGAGAGATCCCTGTGGGACTCCCCAAACAGAACCAACGAACACACGCTGACGCCGATCTTTTAAGTAGGAGGAAAACCAAGCTTGCGCTATACCCCTGAAGCCATAGAGTTGGAGCTTCCGCAACAGAACCTCATGACTAACAGAATCAAATGCTTTTGACAAATCGCAAAAGACTGCTGCGGAAACTCCACCACCGTTCATTGGGCTATATAGATCGAAAAGGAAGTTATAGATAGCATTACCTTTCATTCTTGGTATCCAAACTGATACCTGCTAAGAATGTTATTTAGTTTTAAAAAGCTTATCATCTGGATCTTGACCAGCTTTTCTACCAATTTGGACATACTAGACAATAAAGAAATGGGTCTAAAATTTGCAAGCTCACCAGGATTTTCGTTTTTGTAGATGGGTATTACCTTTGCAGATTTCAGGCAGGTTGGAAATACTCCTGATGTTCAAGATACATTTATCGAGTTGACTAGTGTTAACAATGCTGCATCAGATAAGTTAAGATATTTAATCTAAGAGAAAAACGTTTAGGTTGAAACAAATTAAAAAAGCTTAACGATTCGAATTGGAATATTAAAGGAAAAAAGCTTTAAAAACGTATAATATCGTAATAGTAGTATTAGTTATTGCAATATAAACTAAATCGCAAAATCTACAGTGTCACAGTATAATACGTAAAAAATAAGTAAAAGGTTTCTCCTAACTTAAGCCTCTTCAGACCTAGGTAAAAATAAATCACACACGAACGTAAATATGATATCTTAAAAATATATGGACTCGATTTGGATCATTTCGGATCTTTAAAAGAAAAGTTTCTTTTGAAGTTTCTGTTAGAATTTCAGTCAAATTGTTGACCGGTTATGTTTTCTCCAGTAATCTTGCTTTGGAGCCATCGTGCTTGGATACATGGTTTCCTACTTTTACATAGTACTCTACTTTTATCCAAGCATAAATTATTTACTTTTTGGGAGATCCCTTATTACTAAGACCAAGGTCTGTTTCTGTACCTACTAGGGGGTTTATATTTGCCTTCTTATTATCCTTAACGCCACTATGTCCTGGGACGTGGAATATATTGCACGTATAAAGTCCTCTGGAAAGCTTCAAAAATCAAAGTGCTATACTTGAAAGGAATAATGTTCATAAACAGAGTATTGTGGAGTCAGATGTATTGGACAATTGGCTTAACACATTTATATAGGTACATATTTTGTGGCTCGTTATGACTAACCACATATTTCGATGCAAGATGGAAGAAGTAGTTTATTCTTGAATCGGAGTTGTGAAATAAGGTGAATAAAAACCGTTACATTTTATTTATTTTTTATATTATATTTATTTAAACCCAGAAGATGTTAAGTATCAAGCATGCATACGCATAGGTTTTAAATTGTTGTCTCAATGAAACTGTAAACTTAATTGTCGGGATATGACAATATCCATTGAATTAAATTAGGATTGGGCTGATACTAAAGGAGTTCTACTATTAAGATTGATGCTACTCCAAACTATTACGTGAAGTTTAACAGCAAATACAAACAAGCATATTTTACCTTTTGACTTTTCTTCGATCATCGCCTTTCCAGGAAAAATCGAGACTTGTCTGAACATGACCTTATTCCATTTTCTAGTTTCTTTATTACTAGATTGTAGAGGAAGAGTCAGGCATAAGAATAATTAGATAATTAACTATTTAATTTTTTTTTCTTTGAAAACCTGACACAACTGACATCCTGTTTTATGTTTTTTTTCAAAACGTGAGTTTCCGAATCTGTTAATTCAGTTTTAACAAAAACCGTCAAGCGAATAAAATAGGAAAGATAAAATATTAATAAACACATATCAAACTGGTCTAGGAAACAAATGTAATAAAATACAATTAAATGACAATTTGAAGATAATTGGAAAATTGTAATATAGTACTAAATTTACACCAAATTCTGTAGTTCGTAAATAAATAATGAGTTCCAGAAGTTAATATCAATAGTAGTTTGCACTTGCCTATAGTAATGCTATGGACATTTTAGAGCTTACTTCTTAGTTGGTTGACGGTAATACTGGGGTTTCGTAATGCTGAAAGACGAATTCACCTATTATATCTAGGTTCTGTTTTTTTTATTGCAATTTATTTGTTTATTGCAATACTCCACAAACACCACAAAATTGGTAATTACATGTAAAGTCCTAAGTTACAGATTAATTAAGCCTTAAATTTAAAACAGAAGATAATATAACTTAAAAAATAAAAATTATAATAAGAATAGAATATAAAACTTAAAAATAATTAACAAAGATAAAAAAGAAACAAGAACAATCATAAAAGGATTCTTAACCTGGTATAGTATTCTTAACTCGAATATAATAGTTAAATGGAAAATCACAGTAAAGCTTTCAAATCTTTTAAAGAAGTACTCAAAATGTCTATCTTAGTTTGAGTAAAAACTTTATTTACAATAGTCATCATTCGGTTTAATGAGGATAAGTTGTTATTTAGATCAAACTTAAAGAATTTTTGACTATTTGGAAGCCTAAGAATAATTTTTGGTACATTTAGTCGAATATAATTGACCAAGTTACAGTTTTTATAGTTAAAGTTATTTAATATATTGTTTAAAAATATCACAGCTTGTCTGTTTCTTCTATCTAAAAGAGTTTTAAATGATTAACTGCCCGGCATACTTTTATAAGACACTTTGTATGGATAAGAGTTATTATTCAAAACATAAAGATAGCGCAGAAAGCTTTTTTGGACTTTCTCTATTTGATCTATGTGCCCAGATTCTAAGGTCATCCATATTTGAGAGGCATATTCAAGATGAGGTCTAACTGTTGCATTATATAATCTTACTATTGTAGCGATTTTTAAGTGCTTAGTATTGCGGATAAGAAAACCTAATATTTTAAATGCTTTTTTTAAAATGATGAAGAAATGGCTATTAAACTTTAAGTGAGACTGAAATATAACACCCACGTCTTTAACATCACTGACTCGACTTCATCGAACATCATAATTTTCAATATGATACTGGTTCAAGACCGGATTTATTTTTCTAGTAAAAGAGGTAACAGAAAACTTCTTCCCATTTAAAGCCATTCCTCTATAACTAAACCATGCCACACAATTATCTAAATCCTGCTGCAATATATCACAGTCTTCCTCGGCCTTGACAACCCTGAAGAGTTTGAAATCATCCGCAAAGAGAAGCCCAGCAGATCCAGTGAGGCACTCAGGTAAAAAGTCAATAAAGCTAAGAAACAGCTGAGGACCCAAGCTACTTCCTATACTATAAATGTTCTCGAGCTTGCAGATCCAACCCTAACCCGCTGAAATCTATTCGTCAGATAGGACCTCAACAAGCAGCACGGATCCTCC
Organism: Anthonomus grandis grandis; assembly: GCF_022605725.1. Classification (NCBI taxonomy): domain Eukaryota; kingdom Metazoa; phylum Arthropoda; class Insecta; order Coleoptera; family Curculionidae; genus Anthonomus; species Anthonomus grandis. Next base: position 30,641,030 of record NC_065553.1, on the reverse strand, counting down.
GCAACTCCAAAGCCCACCACCCTTTCAAGCAGCAGTTCATGATCAACCTTATCAAATGCTTTCTCACAGTCTGTTTAAACTATGTCCAATTGATATTTATTGGAAATAGCCTTGGCAGCAAATTCTGAAATAATTGAAAGATTAATAATAGTAGATTTACCCCTTAGGAAAAGCTGCTGAAATTTTTGGCATTAAAAATTCAGCTAAATTGTTACGAAGTAAGGTTTCAAATAATTGTGCTAATATGTTGATCAAATTTATTGGCCTATAATTTTTAATTTCATTTTTATTTCCACTCTTAAATACAGGACTAATATCTGCCATTTTCAATGCTTCTGGAAATTGTTTATGTTTAACAGCTAAATTAAATATATATTTTATTGGCGCAGATATAAATTTTGCTAGGCTCTTGTATATATAGGCCGGAATGTTATCTGGTCCTATTGATTTTTTAGGCTTGAAGTTTTTTATATTTTGACTTCATTTTCATTAGTTAATTAGAAATTAAATATGCTACCACTAAAATTGAGGCTATCCTGTGCATTGTCCTTATTGGTTTTTAAGGGATTTTGAAATATTGGCTGAAAATGCTGTGAAAAAGAATTTGCTATGTCTTCCAAGTTTGTGGAAGTATAGATGATTCATTTTTCACTTCTCTTGGTATTCCATTGTTAGATTATATATTGTTAGATTTTGAATTCATGAGCTGCCAAAATGAATTTGGGTTAGAATTTAAATTTTGTTCAATATTATATTGATAGATTTTATATTCTGTTTTAGTTTGCAGCTTAATATTTTCTATAATCATCAAATGTCTCAGCACAACAAGATTAGGTGGTTTTTTGCTATTGCTTTATAAAGTTTATTTAAGTTTATTTTAGGAATCAAATCAGGAAAAGTACCAAGTAGGGGAATTTTCTACTACTACTATTTTTAACATGATACTTGGGAACAGCCCTGTCGAAGAAAGCATAGATCTGGTCATAAAAACCATTCAGACTATTGTTTACCTCTGTTTTTGAGTAGACTTCCGACCAATCACAACCCCTCACCAGCTGATACAAAATGAAAAAAATCCCCCTTCGCAAAGTCATATACACACCCTTTAGATATAGACTCATATTTTATTTTTAATGGCAGGTATTTAATGGCACTAAGGCTGTATGGTATGGATCCTCTATTACTAATTGGTCCACAGGTTTGGTAATCTGCAGTATCTCTAGGTTTGACAATACAAGGTCTAAACATCTATCTCTAAAATTTTTTATATTATTAAACTGCTTTAGATTATTCAAACTAAGGAATTCTTGTAATAAATTATTATTTTTCTCATTATCACAGGTATTGTAAAAAGGTAGGTTAAAATCCTCCGAAATTAATACATTGGCACAATTACTATCTAAAAGACATTCAAAATAAGTAAAATATGAATTGTAACTTTTCAAACTAGAGTTTGGTTGAAAGTACACAACAGAAATAAGAACATATACATTTTAAAACTTTAATTATACAAATATACATTCGATATCACAATTTTCAGCCTCTAAAACTTCATATGGACTTTTTTATTAAATGCTAGCAAAACTCCACTCCCCCCTGGTAGCTGAAGTAGTTCTGTCTTTTCTTACCACAGTATACCTGTCGTCGAATAGTTCGGCAAAGTAAATACCTTCACATAGCCAGGTCTCAGTCAAGGCGATTATGTTGTAGTTTTTAGTCAATAGACTAGTATAGAATAGCTCAGTTTTGGTTCTGAGACCACGTACATTTTGATAATATACTTTGATTTTGCTTAGACTTACATTTTGATTGGGACAGGCACTATTTACTGAGGGTCCTTCTGCAGTGAGGGCACCCTCCTTTTCCGGAAAAACTTAGATACAATGGCCTCATTTGGCCATGCATCCCTCTTCTATGCCTCTTCTTGCTTTATGGTTATGTTCATTGATGAATACATATCAGGCTGTTTCGAGTTTTGTTCGAACAGTATGTCTTGCTCTCACATCATCAGCCCCTCTTCAAATCTCAGTTACAAACAATCTTCCTATAGTGCTCTAGTCGTGGATGTTGCATTATTTAGTTTACCAAATATGCCTTGAAGGAAAACTTAATATGATTGTCCCCTAGATTTTTTTGATATGTGAAATAATAGTAGTTTCGAACACTATATTTTTATCCCCTTTAAGATTTTGGCGAATTATAACTTAAATTCAATCATTTTAGTTATCACATTTCGTTGAAAAAAATACTTAACCGTTATTTATTACCTCTAAAATTTAAAAAATATAGTTATAGATAAAAAAAATAGACAACATTAATTTAAAAGAGCTAAAATTAGATTCCCTTGTGTCGGAAATGGGTATAGAAATACTATTGACTCTTGCCATTATTTCCAACGCCCACTCTCGAGTTCGAACAAAATGAACTATTTTTAAGCAATTGTTCAATATTGAACTTTTTATATTTTCAATTTTGCCTTTTGTTATATGCTTGCGTCCTGGCAAGTGGCATATGTCTATACATATTGAAACTTTTAATTGAAAATTTTAATAGAAATCGACAATTCGATCTAGCGCTAAAAATAAAACAAGCATTTGAGTCCTATTTTGAGCTTTGCAATTCGATTTTTTTTAGCATTCTCGAGACATGTTTAATTTGCTATGTACTAATAACTTCGTTAACATAATCTCCGCCTCGTTATTAAATCAGAAACTCGTGCTCTTGAAATGTATCATTAGGCGAAAACGAATTAGTCCCTTTTCCACTTTTCAAAAACATAAATACACGAGTCAGTGTAAATAAATAATATACGTATAGTAAAGTGTAATAGAGGGTTTATCATATTTGCAGCAGTTCATTTACCTCACGCCAGCATAATATTTACAAAATCGGATTAAATTATGTATTTGTTGAACTTCCGTGACTATGAAGTATATATATCTATGTTTATTTTTGAAATGTCAGTGCAATAAACCTTTAAAGTAATAAGTTAGAAAATATTACTAGTGTCTAATTTGATAATATTTAATAATAAGCAAATTGCTCGGATGTATATAATTTAATTCTTTGAAATTTCTGTAATTTGGCTTTACAGTATATTAAAAATTCTTCATGAATTTTAAACACTTTTATCAATATGTGGTAGGTATCGGTACAAGCTAAGTTGTTATCTAGTTTATTATCCAGTAAACTAATCGTCACTTAGCGTTAGGAAAATTATGCTGACATATGCCAATACTTACGTCGCATTGTAAATGTTTAAATCCTATAACATGCTGTCGGAAATTTGGTACCACTGTTATTTTTTTTATGACTTTAAAATCTTGAATTTAAAAAACTATGAACTGCGTTTCTCTAAACCAGCAATAAAATGTGAAGGAGTGTTCAACATATTTGTTTAGTTGGAATTTCCAATTATTTACTACTTAATGCCTTTTAGTTATAGTAGTAATATACAAATAAGGCTTAATAGAGAAGTGTTTTTTTTAGCAACATATAATTGGTAATAAGAGCTGAAATGGGGTTTTTGGTCAATTAATGGACACTAGTAGATTTTTCAATTAAAAACAATTATTTTCCAGAGAAAAAAATATTAAATATTACCAATTAAATCACAATATTATTTTTTTGACCAAATAGGTGTCCATTTACATTAAAAAACAACTTATCAAGTCCATTTTAAATAAAAAATGGTGTATATGAGGTTAAAGGAGTTTTTCAAATGTTTTAAAGATTCCCTTTTTCATTTCTATATCTAAAAGCTTGCAGACATGAAGCATGTTTGTTGGATACATAATAGTCCTATATTATATCGTTTTATTTCTTTTATTGGGGCTAAGAAATATGCTTTGATAAGAATTTTCATTGGTGGCAATTTTTTCACTAAGAAATATCATCGGCACCAGTGAAACGGTATTCAGGTAGATTTATTTGAACGTAGGGTTGATCCGGTTCACTATACTTTAAAATTTATACAAGGTGTCCGGTATCGTTCCCGTATTTTAAATTTTAGGGGCATAAAGTACGCTTTATTTTAGGTAAAAAAAGGAAAACTTGTAGGTTCCTTTTTATTTGTTTCAAAGTTACACGCTACTGAATGTTAGGGGGTAATACTAAAAAAAATTCCTAAGTAAATAAAAACTACTATATTTTTTTCGGAAATCACAATAAATACCAACGAAATTGTTCTATGATAAACAAGGCAGTCATTCCTTGTTTCTTAGTGAGTGACTATATCTTTATCAAAATGCCCTACCTATTTTCTTAGCAAGAGTACGTAGACATGCATTTTGTGTATGGTTACAGCAGTGCTCGTCAAGCAGTTATTAAATATGAACATCGGTTTTCAAATAGGTGCATTTCTCATTACAGAACATTTCTGGAAGTGGACAATTTCGGGAATGCGGACTGCGTGTTATTATTTCGATCGCGAAGTGAACTTGCCAGCAGACTTGGATCAACAAGTATTAGATACTGTTGCAAGAGAGCCAATATCAGTATACGTACGTGTAATCTCTACACAACTCGGAGTATCGCGAATGACCGTTTGGCAAATTTTAAAACGTGAAGGCTTACATCCGTATCATTATCGTAAGGTACAAGGTTTGCTTGAGAAAGATCACTATCCTCGTCTAGTGAATTCTAACCGAATATTAAGACAATCTCGTCGTATTTTTTATTTCTGCAGAACAGTCATGTGGACACATGAAGCGACATTTACTAGGCATGGTATTACAAATCTGAGAAACCTGCATAGGTAGGAATCAGAAAATCCCAAAGCGGTACGTCCTTGTAATTTTCAACGTAATTTTTCTGTTAACGTTTGGACTGCTTTAATCGATGACCTCTTGATTGGTCCTGTTCTGCTTCCTGCAAGGTTGAATGCGCACAGATACCTTCAGTTTTTTATGGAAGAACTGCAAGGACTTTTGGAGGATGTCCCACTGAATATTCGTCTACAAATGTCGTTCCAAGTGGAAGATTTGGTCTATGCGCAAGTTTCAAATACAAGGAAGAGTTATTGGACTCTATTCAGCAAGCTGCTGAATAAATAAGACAAAACGAGGGTCAAATACAAATAACAACGCCATGTGTTGGCCTACGGGTACAAGCCTGCATTCAACAAGGAGGTGGACGATTTGAAAATATTATCTATATAAAACCTTTTTTTTTTTAATAAAATCATTTTTTATTTACTTTACAAATTAATTTTTAGTGTTATCTTCTAATAACATTCATAAGCGTGTAACTTTGAAACAAATAAAAAGGGGCCTACAAGTTTTGCGTTTTTTTACTTAAAATGAACCGTACTTTATGTCCCCAAAATTTGAACATAACGATACGGGACACTGTAGAGGCTGTTGAAAATAGCTGCCTATTTAACAAATTGGCTTCGGTAATGGGGTGCTAATTTCACATTTTGGCTACGGCTAATTGGCTGGTAGTTTCACGTCAGTTTAATCTAAAACTAAGCTTATTATTCAATAATGGTGGAGTGATTATTATATGTATAAAAATAAGTAAGGATATTTGAAATACTATGATGTAACTTATTACAATAAGCGAAGTACTCTTAAGTGTTTTCCGATCTTTTTTACGTAAAAGGAATTTCATTATTGGAATTTTTGAATTACAATATTTAAATGTTTTATAGTATTTCAAGATCATCAAAATCCTTTATCATATGTTTCTGATAAACTTTTAAAGTAATCAATTTTTCTTGGCAAATTTCTTAAATTACAACAGTAATTCAGCCATATTTTTGTTTTATACTTTAAATATCTTCTATGAGCTTTATCCCTTAATTTGGTACGTAATTTAATGTTACTGGTGATATAGAATATGGCCTATCAAAACTTCATCCAGTTTTTTTATTCGGAGTTTTAAAACTACAACAGTCGATATTTATCAATTAAATTTTTAATAGGATTAAAAATATATAATTTAATGTCTATGTTGATATATTGGATTATTAAGAGTATAAGGAATATATTGTACTATAATAGAAACCATAACAACTTAACAACACTAAATCAGAATAAAAGGGCATTATTTATTTCATTAAAGTTTTGTGTAGGTTGTTGTGATAGGTGGTAATCACCGATATGGAATTGGCGATCTTACTTATCATAAAGTGCAATGCAGTGCTTTCGCCTGCAAATCATACTTCAGAAATTTTTAAAAGGCCACGTCTTTTTTAATAAGACAAGATGATATGATGATTATGGCGTAGGTTACAAACTAAGAACTTTTCTTTTACAGCTACAAACATAAAATATTGTTATTTCAGCACATATTATCTAAGTAATTTACTTAATACTTGAAATGAACTTTTTTGTGTACTTTCATAGAAAGCTTAAATGAGGTCTTAAAGTTTTCCATGTTTTAAGGTTTTAGTCTAATTTAGCAGTTATCTGTTAAACTATATAAATATCTAAAAAAAAAATATTTTACTTTAGAGCATTACTTCTTACAAATAAAAGTGGTAATTATTTTTATGCCTCTAATGAATTTTATATATCTGATTTGAGTCATCTAGACTTTGTAATTTTTTTATTTTTGATAGAATTAATATAGTTTTTTATAGTAATATATTTTGTTTGAAACACGATAATTGTTTTAATCTAGAAGTTCAATGTATCTCTCTCTCTTATCTCGAGGGAGTATGGCATCATGTCTCCATTGCTCGGATCGAAGTTCTCTTTCCTTTTCTTTCTAGAGCTGCAGGGAAGCATCCCGACCATGACCAATGATTTCTTTATTAGATCTTCCTAGCGCGTCGAAGACCTCCTTGGTTGTTTACCATTGATTTTTCCCTGCACAATAAGTTTTTCCGGCCTATTCGTTTTTTTCAAATATGTTTAAAATACAGTAGGTATGATTGGTTTATTCTGGTTGTAGCCTTGCGGTGATTTCAAGTTTCTTAAGGATTGACACGTTACTACGATGTTCTATATAATATGATATTCGCAGTATAGTTCGGTAGGACTATATTTTAAAAGCATCTAGTATTCGATTGGCCATTTTTAAAGTCCAGGTCTTAGAGGCATATGTGGCAAAATGAAAGATCAAGGTGTTTAATAATCTCAGTTTGCTGCGTTGATATAAGGCAGAGTTTTTCTATATTCGAGTTACTTTTACTTTACGAGGGGAAGTCTTTATCTTCAAGAAAAATGCATGTAGGTCACTTAGGTATATGTATTATGCATTTCGGCTGTGTAAACAGCCATAACTATATTAACGCAACGCTAATATACAATAGTTCCTTATAGTACCTTCTTTTAATATGTAGAAATCTGTATCGTCCTAAGTATAAATTTTATATTTTAAATCGTAGATGTCCTTATTGTACTGTTTTTAATTTTAATTCTTTTATTTATTGTTGTTTTTTTTCCCGATAACGGGTAATTTTTGTTTCATTTGGTGAACATATATGTTTTTTGTAATGTTCTGGTAAGTTCTAAATCTATATTGTTATAGCGAATAAGCTCCTTTTTTTTTAATTGTCTTGAATTACCTGTATTTTATTTTAGTATCTGATGGTGGCTGTTTGTGTTTTACATAATAGATTTACCTAAGTGACCTACATGCATTTTTCTTGGAGATAAAGACTTCCCCTATTTGTAATCTTTATTTCTCAATCATTTCAAAACCATCGATCTGTCTAACATTGGCAGGGTTATAGTCTGTAGTCATAATTTTTGTCTTATTTTTGTTTAACATAAGAAGTACTCTTATGTTAAACAAAGTACTCTCTTTGCTGATCCAATCCAACGTTTTTAAAGATTTCCGTAAGTTCTTCTTTCAAACGAGCGAGTCGTCACCTGAGGTTGCATATCTGAGGTTAGTAATTATTTTTCCTACTATAATTAATCCCCCTCAAAAGCTTTGCAAAAACTTTCTCATAATATACATTCCGTATATATTGAAGAGTACTGGTGACACAATACAGCCCGGTCTTACACCGCATTTTAAACTAAAAGACTTTCTTTGTTGACTTTTACCTTTCTTCAAATATTGTCGAAAAAATTTTAAAACAAAATAATCATACGTTTTCGTACTCCCCTGCGCTCAAAGATAAGCTACAAATTATTTAATTTTACACAGCCGAATGCCTTGCTGCAGCCAATAAAGCACACATAGGTTTTTACATTAAATTCATATGCTTTTTCTATAATTTGTCTTACATTCAAGCATTGCTCCGTTGTTCCCTTTTTTCGCATGAATCCTGTCTGTTCGTCGAGAATGTGTGGAAGTAAAAAAGGTTTTAAATGGTTGTTTATTATTTGAAGCAGAATTTTGCTTGTATGTAGCATAAGTGCTATTGTTTTGTAGTTTCTGCAGTTTGTAGAAGAGCATTTCTTGTGTAGCGGCATGTATACCAATCATTTGGCAATACTCCAGTTTGCCAGATTTTCACACAGAATTTGAAGGTTGCATCAACACCAATTTCACCCATAGCTTTTATTGTTTTGGCGGGTATACCATCAGTACCAGGTGATTTGTGGTCTTTTAGAAGGCTTATGGCTTTTTCTACTTCGGCTTTTAAGATTGGGGGCTCTGTTTCTCTGCTCCACGGTCTTCGTGTTTTGTCATTTTTGCAGGACTTTTTAATTTCTTTGTCAAGAGCCGTATTATTCTCCAGAATAATAGTTTTGGCCAGGATTTGTTTCCTCGCTATAGTTATCCTATTATTCAGGATTCCTGGAAAGGAATTAGTTATTTTAAATATTAGATATTTTAGCTTTATATATTTTTATAAGGGATGATCTACAATATCAATATATTGTTGTCCAATATTCTGGAATTAATGCTTCGCGCTAAATCTTATTCTGCATATTTTCTGTCAAATCAATTGCATGGGAATACTTCTTGTAAAAAATCAATCAATGAGCGAGAATAAGGTTATTTATTTTTGTACATATTCACCTCAGTTTGAGGTCTTTCTAATACCTGGATTACATCAAAATGTTCAATTCTGTTATACATAATTCTGTCTTTTTGTAATATAAAAAAATTGATTTGATATGGTAAACATTTTTAATTATTATAGATAAATTGATATTGAGTGTTTCTAAATTTTCTATAGGCATGATTACTTCTTCTTTATTCTCTTCCGTTGCTTTATCCGATTGGGACGTTGACTATTAACAAAGCTGTTTTAAGTTGGTTTACGGCATCTCTGAACAGCTCGGTCGATGTTAGTCCGAACCATTGTCGTAGGTTATGCATCAACGAGTTTGGTCTTCTTCCCGATCTCCTCCCGCTGTCGACTCTTTCTTGTACTGTTAACTGTAGCAGGGGTACTTAGTATGCCTCATGATATGTCTGAAGTTCAAGCTTCCATTTCTTTAGAATGAAATGACTAAAATCATCACTTCTATGTTGGTTGCTTCTATATCTGAAGAATGCGGTAATATATCCACAGCTCAAAGGATGCTAATTCAAGGTGGCTTCCATTGTGGTGCATGCCTCTGATCCAAGGAACAAGACAAAACACTTGACCATTATGAAACTAAAAGAAAAGTTTCATTGAGATTTTGCTTGTGAACCACTTTTTGATCTTTCTGTTGACTGATTCTATTTTGTGTTAACTGTAGTTCCAAGGTATGTATATGTCTCTATTTGTTCTATGTCTTGGTTGTTTAATGTCTTATGTATCGCAGGTTGTTGTGTTCTGCTGATGAGCATGCAGTTAGTTTTGGTTGTATTTAATTCTAGCCCATACTCTTGATCTGCTGTGTATATGCTTTAAAAAGACTCATAAGTCTTTGATGCTTGTCGCAGTTATTTGCAATAGTAACTTTATCATTAGCATATCTAATGTTATTGATTATCTCTCCGTTAAATTTGACACCCTCTGAAGCTTCTCCATGTCATAGTCAATAGCGATAATATTAAACTGTCACATAACTAATACTTTATTTTGGATGGTAGCCATTTTTTGAAATAATTAAGTGTTTTCAATCTTATATAAGCAATTTTTAATTAATAATATTATGAATATGTGTTTGCAATGTACAGCGATTCGTTAAAAGGTATACCCAAATTTTTCACCTCAGGCCAAAGGCATATTATCTATTTGTGGAACAAATAATTGCCTAATTCTTTCAATCTGATATTTACCATTAAAAAATAACGTACAGGATTAAGAGGAGTTAGTTTTAAATTATGATCATCGGAGAATGTTTCTAAAGTCTGTGTTAAATTTATCAATATTTTTATTTACATAATCTAATGAAAATGAAGTGTATATTTGATAATCAGCATATTGTTGAATTTTCGAGTACTCAATAGAATTACTCATATCTGCAACACATATGGAAAACAACAGAGGGCCCAAAATTGAGCCTTTAGGCACACCTGTGGCAATTGGTACAAATTGAGATCGAACGCTTTGAAAATCTCTCACAATTTCCACATAAAAGGATCTATCTATTAAATATTGTTCGAACAATTTTAAAGAATTATCAGAAAGTCCATAGTAATGAAGCTTGGCTAATAGCATATTGTGGCTAATCGTATCGAATGCTTTGCTAAAATCAAGAAATGCCAGGCAAGTTATTAGTTAAAAAACACTGTGAATCTTCACGGTAACGAACATCATTTGAAAGATTAACTAAATAAGTAGAGGTGCTGTAACTGTTGTAAAATGCTTGAGAATTTATTTTTCGAGAACGTTCCTCGAGCATGAACGAGCACGAACGAGAATTTTCAGCACATACGAGCATAAATGAAAAAAATGCAAAGGAAACATATTAGGAAAATATCTGAAATTCAAAATGTTTGTGTTTATTTATGTTCTATTTATTAAGTTAAACTTTCAAACAACCTATTTAGGAACTCTCCTCCGAACTATCCTCTCCCTCCTCCCGCTCGCTTGATTTAAATCACTCAGAATTTCCGTTAAATCAAATGCAGACTCGTCAGACTCAAAAGAATCATCTTCAATGGTAATAATTTCAGCCCCAGATTTGGTAGTGAGTTTTATTTATTTTTTTTTTTTGATTTCGGTTCCATTAAATTGGTAGAGGTGTTTGGCGGGCCGGTATTTGAGCTTATACTTTGACTCTATAATTTTGTTTCTAAATTAATATTTGAAGCAACAAATGCCAATTTTCCCGCCCTCTCAGTGGTTAATCGATTTCTTTTTTTTGTGTGCAGGAAAGAATACTTGCTGAAAGTTCTTTGAGTGGTAGCCGAAGACGGTGGCAAAGTTAAAATAGCTAATGCGATAGTTTTCAATGATGTCTTTGGGCAATAACCACTCCACCATGTCCGGATCAATTTTGTCCACCATTTTCCAGAGATAGGCTTGTTCAAAGTAGCCGGTCTTCCCCATGTATTGTCCCAACTCAACCAAGATATTTTGGGTAATATCCTGAAAGTTCCGGTTATTTTCTGCCAACCAATGAATAAAGTCAATTCCTAAAAAATACATTAAAATCAATGAAATCATATTCAAGCGATAAATTTATTATTTGATAAATTAAAAAGCTTAATATTAATGTGTTTTTTTTTACCTTTTGAATGTTCTTCTCTCCTTAAAACATCTCCCTGAAATTTGGGATCTACTATATTTGCAGCATAATGTGCAGCTGACACCACTTTCTCCTCTCTTTCCTTAAGGAAGTTATGCATTTGACCTCCTCATTTTTCAAAACGGGGAGCTTTGGGACTTCTATTTCAAAAACTTTTTAAAGACGGTGAAATGCATTGGTTACTTCAGATAGGTGAATATGGTCTCCTTCGAGCCTATGGATCCACGTAACAGTTGGACGAAGAATATTGTACCCTTTTTCAATTTTTATCCAAAATATATTTTCATCCAAACAGTTTTTTTTAACTTATGAACTAAACTTTTGTCTAATTTCTTCAGTTATAACTAGTTGTTGTAAAGAATATTTGTTTTCTAACAAACTTTCTAAACAACCAAGTATCGATCCCCATCTTGTTGCCACAGGCAATTTTAAAGAAATTAAGTACCGCGTTTTTCCATTTGAATCCTATTAAAAGTGGCCAGGATAATATGAGATTTCGTAACTTCTTTTATAATTTGTTTGCAGTATCCTTCAAGTGACTTAAGAAAATTACTATTCATGATATCTCCTGCCAATAGGTTCAAGCTATGTGAAATACAGCCATACTCAATAATTTTTGTTCTCTCAGCAATTATTTTTCTTGCTTTAATTATAGAACTAGCATTATCTGTAACAAGACCAACAACCTTATTAAACCCAATTTGCTCTATAATTTTTTGCAATTCTTCACTTATGAATTCAGCAGTATGTCGCTCAGTACCAGTGGCAAACGTTCTAAAAAGTACTGGTTGTGGAGTAGTGACTACCACATTTATGACAGCCTCATTTCTAAAAACAAAATTTATTTTATAATAAAGTCACATAGTTATTACATTTAATTATAAAATATTACTACTATAATAATTATTCAAAATAAATAAACAATAATAAAAAAGTTAATAATAACCATAAGTATAGAGAAAAAAAAACATACCTTATATTAGACCATCCATCACATTGAATTCCAACTGTTAGTGCATTTCTTAATTTTTTTCATGAATCTTCTCGCTTATGTTTTTATATTCATTATCTAAGAGAGTGTTTGATAAGGTAAGCCTTAATGGACAACCGCTGACATAGTCTTAGCTAGTGCTCGACTAAGAATATCCTAAAAATTACATTAAGAAGGTAATACACAATTCCTTATAATGTTTAATAATAGAAACAATAAATAAATATACATTACTGAGACACTAAATGTCTCAGCTGTGTATATGTTAGAAAAAAAAGTTAGTTTAATTTACAAAAATACACAGGTATTTAAAAAAAATAAGTTGATACTTAAAAGTGTATTTTTAAGATATCCTGTATACCTAATTGAAACACTATTAAATGCAGAATTTTACAATAAATATTTTTTGTCTTAAGTTTTTTTTCTCACATATACAGGGTCTATGATATTTAGTGTCTAATTAGGTCTGGCACACCCTGTATAATATTATTTATTGTTTATGTATTTAAATTGCATAAAAATCTTTTAAACCGGGTAAGTATATAGAAATATTATTAACTACACTCTACACTACCAATACCAGTTTTGTACCTATTTACTACCTACTATTAACTTACATTTTCCTTATTGTTTATGGAATCCATAAAAACTCGCAGATTTTCTGAACTAGCACCAACTAAACCCATTAAGCTTTTGGAAGTAGCTGACGCTGACATACCCGAACTGGTACTGGGTGTGGGTGTAGAAGAACCTGAAGCTGCATCTTCACCTTCATCTAAAACTAACAATATATAAATCCTAAAATACTAATACTTACATAACACATAGAGTACTACTAAAGTGCATAACATCTAATAGGATATTTACCTGCCTCCTACCACTCCTACCGTACTACCTTGATTTTGAGCAATGTCAGATTCAGCAATAATTATTGTAGTCATACTAACATCATTTAAGGCTTTTTTAAATTCTTGTGGGCATTTTAGGTATAACATTATATGCGCTTTCATTCGGGTTGCGTGCCATTTATATTCGCGAAAACAAAACTTACATTGATAAATATCTGTATTTATACAACTGGAAGTACTTGAAGAAGTGGAAGCCGTCGATTTTAACAAAAAAAGTTAAAAATATTGCACTTTCTTCTTGGCATTTTCAACAGTAAACACTAGAAAGCACTTTTTTTTAAAACTCCGATGCAATGTCTTCAAATTCAAAGCATAAATTAACCACGAAAAATAACATGAATTTCCAATAAACCAATCTGTATATTACCGAAAATCAACAATGTCAGATGTCATTCCTGTCAACGATCGACGACAACCAACCTAATGCGAGGCGATCCGGAGTTGCCACGTCTGGTTGCTAAAGGATCGTTACTGCCGAAAACCGACACCAAACGTTAACGCTATGGGAACGTTCACATTTTTGGGGAACGTTCGGATTTATGCTCATTCGTGCTCTTGAGAGTAAACGTCACGAAAAAAGTCGTGAACGTTCGCGAACGTTCTTCGAGAATAAACGGGAACGTCCCATTGCTCACAACACTAGCTGTAACCAGATCATAATCCTGATTGACATGATGGGATAGAGCGCATTAAAAGTTTTATCTTATCAGTTATCCAAGCCATAATATTTTTCTCTTTAACTAATTTTTGTTGAAGTGGAGCGTGTTTATTTATTAAATTTAATATATTTTTGTTAAAAATATCTAATTTTGTATTAATATTATTTGTGAAATAAATTCCGTTCCACTCTATTTGCTCAGCATCTCTGCGAAAATTCTCAAAACTAATATTTTTATATTTACGGTATTTTAAATGTTTTACTTTGTTTTGTATTTTTGAAAAATTTAGTATGGCATATACTAAATTATGGTCGGTTAGGCTTCTTGACACAAGTCTAAAAATTATGGTGTGTAGGTTCAGTTATTAATTGTTTTAAGTTAAAGATATTTAAAACATGTTTAAGGTTTCTTGTATTCGCATTTTCATTTAGTAAATTAATAGTTATATCACCAAGTAACAAAATATAATCGCAAAGCGTCATCGTTTGCTCCAGTACATTTTCTAACGTATCAAAAAAAGTGACGGTATTTTCAGAAGGTGGTCTATATATAGTATGGGCCAAAACCCGCTTATCACTCACTTCAAACCCAACACTCATCTGTACAAAATCATAAGAATTGACATTGTCGAATATTATTCGAGAAAATTGTAGAGATTTTTTTATATAAAATCCAACTCCCCCTCCAATGCCAACTCTATCCTCTCTCATGAAGTTATAGCCCGGTATATTATAAAAATTACTATCACAACTTGAAGATAACCAAGTTTCTGAAAGGCCTAGAATATCAAACGCATAAGAAAATACATAATTTTTAAATTCATCAAGGCCTGCGTTTAAGGACCTTAGGTTCAAATGATCAGCAACAAAATTATTCATTCCGATAAAATTATCATCAACCAGGGTGCTGCGCACGTCGTCATCCCGCAGAAAATCGCGTTCATCCATCAGGAATCCCCATCAGCATCCCCCCGCCTCCCCCGCACATCGCCACACACCACAAAATTCACCACAGCGACTTATCTATCAACAATATTCATTATTCTATACAGAAGAGAGCTATTCGTCTTATCGACAAACCAGAACTGACAAATAGTCTGGATAGTCTGGAGCACAGGAGAAAGGTGGCTGATCTCTGTTTATTATACCGTTATTATCACGGTAAGTGCTCCTCTGAGCTGGCAAGCCTGATCCCACTCAGGGCTGTGCCGGCAAGAAGGACGCGTCTAGCAGTTGCGGCTCATCAACATCGAGTCCACCTGCCTACCCCAAGGACGTCGCTGTATCGGGACTCATTCATCTGGAGAACATCTTCTTTGTGGAACGGGCTTCCACCTCACATATTTCCCGACGCATACAACCTGCAGCGATTCAAGATAAATGCCCACAAATATCTTCGCGCAAGCACCACTCCAAGAGTGACATAGGACTTTCCTCTTGTGCTTGTGTTTACCATAAAAAAAAAAAAAATTATTTATAAATAATAACAGTAAAAACTAATTCTATATCACAAGTAATAAAATATGTAGAATTAACAGAGGACGCAATAGTTTCTTTTAGATCCTAAAACAGCTACACAATAACTGATGCCAAGGCCTTAAAATAAAAAAAATATATAACAAACCATAATTGCAGTTCTTGATTTCAAAATCTTTCTCTTAAAAAATGCCATGTACTTTTTTTACCTCGAAATGACTTACATGTTATTGATTTAAATATTTCCGCATACCTTGAGTTCCATTAGCATTTACGAGGCGACTGAAAAGGCATAAGCTCGTTCATAATATTGTATTATTTAGAGCGGACCCTATTGAGCAAGGCCATGTTTTTTTCTCTTTTATTTTTGTTTTGACAGGCTGTAAATCAAAATTAAAATTAGGAGCAAATTGACATCTGCAAAAGGCTTTACAGTTGTTATAAAATACCTTTATTTTGTTACTAGAGTATAAATATGTATTAGAGATAATAAAAAATTGCAAATTGTCATATCGATTAAATAATTCGTTATTATAATTTGTATAAATGTTTTATTGTTCGTATACAAAAGCTAAAAAAAAATAGAAAAGAAATTGAATATAAATTTGCCATTAAAAACGTTATGAATATAATCAAAAACATGGTGTGGCCGCTGGCAAGATATCATTTAATCTAAAAATCCACCAAGAATTTTTTATTGTTTTCTAACAAATCAGCTCCTTACTGCATTTTTTCCTTATCAATTCCAAGAACGTTAGTTCCAACAGTTGGTTAAATCCACATCATTAAGCTGCCTGAATCGATATCTTCGGATTGATAAGCACGAACAATGGTTTGTATTCAAACTATTTCCATTGCTATTAAGCGCATCTACAATCTCATTCTCATTCTTCTTTTGCAACACGTCTGAATAATGAATGATATCTGATGTTTCGCCATAATAAGCGAATTAATGCATTTTTAATAGACTTTTTAGAGGTATATTGCAATTTGTATATTATTTAAATAAATGTAATAGACGTTTTCTTTCTGACAGATAGATAAATAATAAATAAAGATTTGATAGAAAAGTCTCCAAATAAATTTAAATAAACCAGTATACAGTATGGCCCAAATTGGGTATACATGTATAAGAGATAGAAAATTGGTTAAATGGGGAAAGTTGTAGGGCATTTAGTTACCAATTTAGTGCCACTTTGAGGACGATTTCATTTTTTACAATTTTAAAATATTTGGAAAAAACAAAAAAATACATTTTTGTTTCAACGTATTTTTAAAATCTGTAGAAACATTATTAGGACAACTTTGTAAGGATAACGCATACCTGAATTTAGTTTTTGTTTTCGACGTTTCGGTTCTGAGATTCCATCCTCAACATATTTTTTTCTTATGGCGGCTAATTTGTTTTTTTGGTAAATTAAAAAGATCTTTTTTTTTCCTTTAAAATGATGTACAAAATACTTTATGAACATATTTTATGTTTATTTTATATTTTTCGCTAAGTTGGCTATGACTTTTATTGGCATTTTATCGTATACAGTGCTTTCATTTCAAAACGATCCACCCATAATAACTTTCTTTAAAAAAAAAAAAAAAAAAAAAAACACTTCAAATTAGATATACAGGGGGACGTTTAATTATGCATTTACTGTTTAACTTACTGTTGCATTTACTATTCAACGGTACCAAAAAGAATGAAATCGGTAAATGTATAAGCAAATAGTTAGCGAAAATGTCTAGAAAAAATTAATATTTTATTTACGCCAAACTTTGATATGTCAAATGGCTACCCTATGGTGTAATACATTATTTTAAAGGGCATTCATTATGCTATCAATGGTTGTAAAAAACAATAAAATTGATTGACCAAGAAGCAATTAAAGTGTAAATCAGTAGGGTAGAAAAACAAATTTAATTAGTTTAACAAATTTATTTTATTAAATGTTCAAAATACGCGCCGTTATTAGCAAGACAATAAAAAAGCCTATTTTCAAACTCCTTACGAACATTGGCAAGGGTCTGCCCGCTAATTTCTCTGCATTCTTGAAATATTCTATTTTTTAAATTCTCAATACTCTCAGGTGGGGTTTTATAAACTTTGCTTTTTAAGTAGCCCTAAGGAAAAAAGTCTAGTGGGGTTAGGTCCGGAGACCGCGCAGGCCATTCAATTGCACCACGTCTGCCAATCCACTTTTCTTGAAAATGTTCATCAAGCCACTCTCGAACTACCAAAGTGTAGTGCGCGGTAGCTCCATCCTGCTGAAAATGTATATTATTTTCATTCAATACTATTGCACCATGATCTACTTGATTTTCCATAGATTGGATGATGGAAGGGTATATTGCATTTTCTAAAAGGTATAAATAAATTTCGCCAGTCAAATTTTCTTCCAAAAAAATGGCCCGATTATTTCATTCCCATAAATACCTGCCCAAACATTAATTTTTTGGGGATATTGGGTATGGCCTTCCCGAAAAACATGCGGATTTTCATCATCCCAGTATCTACAGTTATGTCTGTTCACGAGGCCATTTAAAAAAAAGGTTGATTCGTCACTGAAGGAAATGTTCTTCAATAAATGGAGATCATTCGCTGGCACATCACTTCACAAAATTGAATTCTCCTATCAAAATCATCTTCTCCGAGTTCATGAAGAATATGAATTTTATAAGGAAAGAACTTTTTTTTTTTTAAACTTTATGTACGGAATCAGTGGAAATATTTATTAGTTTTGCGGCCTTTGGTATATACAAAGTTGTATCCATAGCAAATTGTCCTAGTACTTCAACTTGGCATGCTTCATCGACAACTCTATTTTCATATTTTTTCTTATTGCAAATCGATCCCGTCCCTTCAAATTTTCGTATCAATTCTAATACGTATTTATGGCTCACGTTTTTATCTTGATACCTTTCATTAAATGCTCTCGCGGTTCTGCGAGCACACCGATCTTGAGCTCCATAAAGGAAAATTATTTCTATTCTTTCGGTAGCGTATACACCATTTTATTAACTCACTGTTTTAACTAAAATTGAAAAATTGCACGTGTCAAACTGACGGTTTTAACAATAATAAATCGCCTGCTTTATAAACGCCTTAAAAATGTAAGGTATTGCAGTGTTTTTTTGTACCTATTAGGTAGGTTTCGCAAAAAATATAAGTGAAATAAATACACATACAAAGTTATAAGACTGCAGAGATTTTTGCAAAAAATTTGAAGACACTCTTTTTTCTCGCAAATACCGGTACACATTCTTTACTTAAAGAAATAAATAATTTGCTTGAACTAAATGTACTGTTTGTTACCACACATTTTAACTTCTAAATTGCTTGTATTTTTTTTTTTTTGATGATCTATTATAAAAAATGTAAGAATTTTAAAATGATGTAGGTACCACACTAAAAGTATTCATTTAAAATACCAAAGTTTGGCGTAAATAAAATATTCATTATTTCTAGACAATGTCCCTAACTATTTGCTTACACATTTACCGATTTAATTTTTTTTGGTACCGTTGAATAGAGAATTTTACGCTGCTTACTATAATGGATCACACGATGGGGGTTCCCATTTGACATATTAAAGTGAGGTTAGCTGGAGGTGAGGAGGTGATTGACAGAACTTCAGTAAATGCATAATTAAACGTCCTGCTGTATATCTAATTTGACGTGTTTTTTTTTTTTTTTTAAGAAAGTTTTTAAGGGTGGATCATTTTGAAATGCAAGCTCTGTATAGAGTATATTGAAAATTTTGAATATAAGTACCTTCATATAATATTACATATCCATATAATATTAATATCCATATAATATTACTCCATATAATATTAATCCATATAATATTAATTAATATCCATATAATATTACTCTTTAATTGTTTAAATTTAATATGTAAAATTGAAGGTGTCAAGGGATTACGGATAACAAAAAGACCTTTATATTTTTATGCACTGATGTAGGCCATTTTAATTGCTGTTAATAATTGTTTATAATCCTGTTATTGTATTTTCCATCAATACTCGTAGTAATATTTTGTATGTATATAATAGCCCTTACAATAATATAAATAAAGTTGTAATATTTATTATAATATATATAGTATTATTTACACTTTCCTGTCCTAGCATTAATATTAGTTAGTGCTGAAAATAAGTTGACTGAAGAAAAAATAAATTTTTGCATTTATTTAAGATACTTCAAAGATAGTATAGTCTTTTCTATATACTGAAAAAATATAACCATTATAGTAAATTATATAATACTGTATATTATAAAAAACTGACTTGACTGGCAACAAAAAAATATTTTCTGTGAATAAACTATTTATTTAAAAAAGCTAGTTAGGCTTTCTAAAAGAATAAAATGACTGTTCAATATCGTTAAAGTAGTTCACTGTATCTGCGAATTGACTCTGCTACTTCCGTACAGTTACTTTACTATTTTAGTGAAGATAATTTACAAAAAACTACTCTACTACTACAGTTAAGAGATATTTGTAAAGTGAACTTTACTGCCTCAGTAAACTTCTCTCTTAGCCCCTATTTTAATAGATTTTTTATCTAAAATGGCCAAAAAAACTTGCTGGGAAGAACATTTTTCTCAGTGCAGGGTAGGTGCGCTTGTAAAAGCCTCTTTTAGGTGATCGAAAGTTTCCTGACAGTTTTTTGACCCTTGGAATTTTCGTTCTCTTTCTGTCAGCCTGGTGAATGGTTTTGCGATACTGGTAAATCCCTCCACATAGTGTCGGTAGTAAATGCATAATCTCAAGAAGCTGCGTAGGTCTTTTGCGAACTGGCCAATCTTTGACAGTCTGTACTTTTGCCTGCTCAACTGAAACTGCTTGAGATGTAGGTATGGATGTGAGGCAACGGAGTCTATTCAGCATGTCACTCGTGGATGTTAAACTTTTGCACCAACGGAATATAAAGAACGACATGATCTAGTTGCACAGATACTGCATCAAGAGCTTGCAGAAAAACTAAACCTCTTATAGGCAGCCAAGGTACTATATTATAACTAGAGATCGGAACCAGTTCTTGAAAATAAGCAACACAAATTATATTGGGATCGCACTGTACTTACATACCAACGAGTAAGTAACAATAGGCCTGACCTAATCCTAATCGATAAAATTTCTAGGAAGACAACCCTTATTGATGTAGCTATTCCCAATAATAACAACCTAAGAGCAAAACATAATGAATAGATCGTTAACCCGTTTTTTCCCAAGTTTAAATAAATTAAAATTACCTGTTATGCCGTGTCTTGTAAAAGTTTTGAAAATTATATTTTTAGAAAAAATCAAATTAACTAATTATATATTTCTGTGAAAATTTGTTTTTTTGTTTCTAAATATTTTTTTAATTTTTTAACATCATGTTCCATTTTTGGAACACTGGGAATACATGGGTGCATTAAAACCAACTTTAATTTTTATGAACAAAAGTCAAGTTTAATTTAAAAAATCATAAAATAATTATTAAGTTGACACACGATAGTCTTTAAAACAAGCCTCATGTAAATTGAGGTTACATTTCTCACACATCTTAGTCGAGTTTTTGTGACATAGGGCGCATCTATTCTATTTTGTGGCTGTAATAATCCAATGATTCGAACCATCGTACCTAATTTGATTATGGTTCTGAGCCTCTAACGGCTTTGATGTTTTAGGGCGTCCTCCAGTTGAAATAGGCCTTCCATATTTTCTTAAATATCTCTTCGGAACTTTAAAAAATCCACTTTTTCGCCATTTGGTTGAAGTCTGTAATACTGCCAGGCGTTACGCATGCACGAGTCCAAGCAAAATGCGAAAAGACTCCACCACCATTTCTTGGAACGAACCCCAATTCTATAGTTATGTATATTTTGATCTATCTGGTCCACTCCACCCATATATTTATTGTATTGCTGAGGAACCAGGCTTTTTTTCTCACTAGAAATCCACCGACTAACTTGACCAACAGGATTCACTGGATCGCAACTACTTACAATTAGAACAGGACGGTTATCATTCCATAAGGTAACTGTAATAATAAGGACAATTCTCTAATCTATTCCCGTTGATTGTACCTGTGATATCTACTCCGATCTTCTGGAGCGAATTGACTAATTTAAGGGAGGAAAAATATCTGTCGCCATAAATTTTAAATGGGACATTTTTTAGGAGATTCTCCAAAAGGGTCATCACTACAGATCCTCCCAATCCTAGGTCCATGTAGCGCCTATTTGTTTGTTTACCTTAATAGGGATTAAATTGTATTAGGTACCCAGATTTTTCACACAAGGACCATATTTTATAGCCGTACCTAATAGTTTTACCTTTTATGTACTGCTTCGCTCCATGCCTTCCGAAATATGGTACCATACTTTCATTAATAGACAGTTTTTCGTTGTGTTTCGTTCGATGTTGAAAAGTGGTTGCAACTTCGCAAATTTATTGTCTTGTTCTAAATCATTATTATCCGCACAATACGCAAATTTTTTAACAATTGAAACCGATTTCTTCGCATTGCGTTTGCTACTAATGGATTGTATGTATCAGTATCCACCTCCCAAAGCATACGCCATCTTAGAACTTGTAAATGCCCCGATAAATATAAAATACCAATAAAGCATTTTAGTTCTCCTGCATCTGTACTAAAATTATGATTGCCTTTTCTGCCATACAAATTAAACATTTCTATTAAATAATTATATATTTCCATATCAAAAAATGATTCAACGCACGTAACAGCATCTGGAAATATGTCGACGTTTGCGCCAGGCTCTTTCGGAGAAACAAATTGTGGGAAGGAGTTATTCAATTCCACTTTTTTCCAGCTTCTTTCTAAATTTGTTCTGTTTATATTAGCTTGGGTTACCAAGCGAGCTAAAGGTATATTATCGCTATCGTCGCTTGCATTACCATCAGATAATTCAGGAGAGTTATCGTTTACGATAGAATGGTCTGAGGTTCCTGGTTGCGAATCGACTCCATCAACGTTCTTTATTTTAGCACAAGCTTCTGACTGCATTTGACGACCACTAAGGTGATTTACATTAGCTGAAGGAACTTCATCATCATCAGAATCCTCTTTAGAATCCCTTCCATCGTTTGGAAGTGTGATAAAAACATCTGCAGCCAAAAACTGCTCATCTTCAACTAAATCAATTAGTTCTTGGGTCGTGTAATACCTACAATAAAAATAAAAAATTATGTCCCCAGTGTTCCAATATAGGAACAACCTAAAATGATCAAATCATTTAGTAACTTTCAATAATATTCGTATTGGGTATATAAAATATCTTAAATTACATCACTTACAATAAATTCTTTGCAGTAGAACAATTTAATTATCAAAACTATAAAAATTATACTAACTTTTTTAACACCATATTGTGAACTTTAAAAAAAAATCAGTAATTAGCACACTAAATGCGCAAAATTTGCAAAAACGCACATCAAACCTTCTCTTATGCTAGCCAGAACGACACTAACAGTACTCGACCGCGCGACGGAAAGATAGTTAAAAGCTAAATTAAGTACAGGGATCTAGAACACCAGATACGAAGACAATGGTAAATGAGAAAAGTGCGGACAGTTCCAATAATTGTATCAACAAGAGGAGTAATACCAAAGAGCCTGATCGAAAACATGAAACTGCTCAACCTTATGAAAAGCATCTATAAGGTGATGCAGAAGTCGACGCTTTCCACATTTCGAATCGTCAGAAAGTTCATTGGAAACGCAGATAACATCAACTAGTTTAAGAAACATATCATGTACTTTTAGTCTAAGTTTATTCATCCTTCTGATAGTCTAAGTCCACGAATGTTTGGTAATATATTTTTAGATATCTTTGATTACTAGAGGCTTCCGGTTTCAGCCTACTAAGCGAGAGCCCTTCTGTTGTGGTGGTAACCTCTGGTTTTTCTGGAAAAAACTGAGACACAACCAGTCCTTTAGGCCATGCCTCCATTTTCCAAGAATTTTTCGCATATGATCATGCGTGATTGTTAGGTTAAATGATGTGTATAATTCTGGATATCTGGGTGAGGCTCACACTGTACCCCCAGAAAGCTTGGCTCTAAAAAACGTCTAAGGTGTCTATTTTTGTTGGTGGAAATAGCCTAATAACATGAAGGTGGCCAATTTAGAAGCTGTTTTGATATCTGTACCGTTGTTGCCCCTTCAAACCACAATTTTTCTCCTAGGCTTGAATTTTTGTCACCCATTCTTATTATTCTGTTTACCATTTTCTCCTCTATACTCTCATTTCTCAAGGTTTATAATTTCATTCAGTTTATGTGACGTTTGCTCCTAAAAAAGTCCAGCATTGAAATGCTGCCAAGTTAATTTACTTTTTTGGTTTTTACACATTACCGCTATAGACTCCAGAAGTCGTTCGGATTCGTGAATCTAAGGAATTTTTATTTTCGTCAGCTCCGTCATTGGTAGAGCCACTAACAAAGTTATTTCTGTTTCCAACAGTGTCAGTGTTGCAAGCAGATGTTTAAAAATCTTCCCTAGAAGATCGAAATCGATTCCTTAATAATCTTTTCTTTATTGCTTACCAAGGTTTCCTGGGCGAATAACACTTATTCCGAGACCAGATTTTTGTTTCCTAAAATATCTGAAGTTTGATATGCTTAACTTGCGTGTTGAACATCCAGAAGAACAGCATTTAACTAAATTATTTTTGTCAACAACAACTAATGTTGGAACCCGCAATGCACTGGATATACGGAACACTAAATTATACAATGCACTCTTAGCGAGTGATTTTTCAACACCACTCTTGCAATGATTAACAGAAGCATTTTTTGATTTGTCATCACCGGCCATGTTGCCAGTTGTATTTGTTGTTAGATTTCAAATTGAATAGTATGCTGCAAACGAATAATTTTTGATTTAACTTATTTTGAAATCCTTTATAAAGATAATTCTTTTAATTCATAAGGAAATCATGCGACAGTTAAAGCTACATTAGCAAAAGAGCGCTAAAACCTGCGGTTTTATAAATTAGATTTTTATTGGTGTTACAAAAACATCTTGCTACAATTACTATTTCGTCCATACTATTACATCTTGCATAGGAATGCAGAATCTATTAAAAGAGACCTCGCAAATATGTTAATTGGCGCCTAATTATTATACGATACAGGCTATTATATGTATACAGGGTGTCCCAGCGAAAACGAAACAGAGCTATTTTCGGTCTGAAAAAAATTTTTTTTTTCAAAAATCTCGGACACGTCGATTTTATTTTTGAGGGGGACAACTTTTCCTTACCAAGGCACCCTTATACCAGCAACCCCCTTCGAAGGGGTGGAATCACCCCTAAAATTCCTAAATGGAAAGAGGGGTCGTATGATACCTTATTTTAAAGGTCTTTTAATTTTGAATATAACTGCCAAATTTGAAGTGGCTAAAATTATTTCTCTGGATAAAACAGCTTGTCAAAATTGCGGAAACAGCGAAAATAAAAAAGGTATTATGGACTCTTTTTTGGATAATATTTTTAAAAGAACAAGGAAATCCTATTTTCGAAGGGGTCACTTATTAATTAAGAGGCCACCTAATACCTGGAATCCTTTACGAGGAGTTGAAAGCACCCCTTAAATCTTAAACAGAAAGAGGGATCGTGTTATACCTTATGTTGAAAGCGTTTTCACTTTAAATTTAAATGGTGACTTCTGAGTGACTAATGGATTTCTTCTGGATATGAAAGCCAAATAAAATTCTGGAAAAAATGCTTTAAATAAACCTTTATGCCTGAAACCCTTTCTTACAATTTTTTTTATTGGATCATTAAAACATGATTAATAATTTATTAGTATTGTTAATATTATTGTTATTACACCTTATCAGCATAGCATAAATAAAAACAATATACCAAATAAAATGCAAACACAAGTATCTGAGAATTTATTTAGCTTGCTAAATATCATTGGTACTTTTTTCATAAAGCAGCATTTATTTAAATAGTTTTAAATTATTACCCAGTCTTTTACGTGTTGAAACACTGCTAGCAATGGTTTATTCTACTGCAGAGAGGGTTGAGATGATAGAGTTTTTCTTTCGGCATAACAATTGTGTCAATAGAACGGTACAAGAATTTAATGACCTTCATCCAGAAAAACGAGTCAACAGAAAATACGTTCTAGAAATAGTTGCTAAATTTAGGGAATCTGGCAGTGTCTTAAATAAAAAGCGTGAAGTTCAAAATGCTGTTGTTGTCAATGAAGCAATGCAAATAACTGTCCTAGGTCAACTTCATGCCGAGCCAGGAATAAGTGTCAGAAAATTGGCGACGAGTACAGGAGTAAGCAAAAGTAGTGTTCATAGGATACTTAAGCATAATAAATTCCATGCTTACAAAATTCATCTGGTGCAAGAACTGAATGAGGACGATTTTGACAGACGAGTGCAATTTTGTGAATAGCGTAGTGATATGATTACTGTTAACCTGCGTCTTATTTACAACATTTGCTTTTCAGATGAATGTACTTTTTTTCTTAATAGCAACGTAAATCGTCATAACTACCGCTTTTAAATGTTGCCATTAGATGTTTGGGCGGGAATCTTGGGCGGCTCCATTGTTGGTCCGTTTTTTCTGCCCGGAAATTTGAATGGAGAAATGTACCGAGATCTCTTGGAAAATGCCGTATATCCAAGAATAGTAGAAATAATGGAAGGCGGAAATCATTCTGATGATGATCAAGTTGGCAGTTATATTCAGAATTAAAAGACCTTTAAAATAAGGTATCACACGACCCCTCTTTCCATTTAAGATTTTAGGGGTGATCCCACCCCCTCGAAGAGGGTTACTGGTATGAGGGTGCCTTGGTAAGGAAAAGTTGTCCCCCTCGAAAATAAAATTGACGTGTTCGAGATTTTTGTGAAAAATTTTTTTTTTCATACCAAAAATATCTCTGTTTCGTTTTCGCTGGGACACCCTGTATATATAGGTATAATATAAATATGTGTATTTCTCCTATGACAGTATTTTATTGTTATGTTATTGTTGACAGTATATTTTATTGGCATTCGGATAAAGTGTTATTTGATTTTAATAATTAATCGTCTCCAACGAAATTATTTATTATCTAAAAGATTTGTACAGAATTTGAAGATAAAAAGAACTACAAATAAACTCAATACAAATTTGACAAATATGCATGTGTCAATAAATTGTTTATGTACACATGCATATTTGTCAAATTGTAGTTTATCAACGATTAATTTTTTTAATTGTTACACTTTTATCTACCCGTAGTTCTATCCTCATAGCGCTTACTTTTTCGGCAAAAAAATTATATATGCACGTATGTCTGATAATATTAAAAACTTTTATTAACATGTTAAGATTTACCATATAGTATTAAAATTTAAATACGTTTAATGCAAACCTAAGAACTTGTGTGTGAAGCCTCTGTCTTTCATTAGTCACAATGTCACTATATCTGATTAATGATTAAAGACATAATCAAAGGCTCGGCTGACTTAAAGGATTAATATATTATCAGAAGAGACACACCTAGAAGGTCATAAAAAATGTTATTATTGCATTGGGATTATGTAGTATTACAATGGATTATGTGGGAGGAGTGGAAAGAGTTAAGTGCTTGTCTTTGGTTGTTTTATTTTTTTTGTAACGAGATGCATGGTATGGAACCATTTATATGCTACAGCGATGTCTTAATCAGACGTTTTAACAACATGATAAGTTAAAAGATTATCAACTGAAAATTAAAATAAATCGTGATAGGAAGTGCACATGATATAGAACTAACAACATATTTTATATAACAACGAACCGTTATCCTTATCTAACCTATGAGTTAACTTAAATCACGTAAGTAAAACAAATTATGGACCATTACCGTCCGTTTGTCTATTATGGGTTAGTTTATTCTCGCCTCTTGGGTGATTTGTGATTCTGTTTTCGAATTTCCAGTAAATAATGGGGAAATAAACGAGGTTCATATCGAGACTCCATAATAAAGTGATAGTCTTTTATCTTTTTAATGATCATTCCACCATAATATTATTTGTTATTTTATACTCTTTACTGTGGATTTAAATACGTATTACATTTTATTTACGTAATAATTCAGAGCAATAATTCGCTTAGAATCATTAGCAACAAGATAAATTATGTCTTAAAACATCTTTACTTAAATATTACCTATTTATTTATCTTGCTAATAAGTACCGATTTTTTTTTCAAAGAGTCATCATCAATTGGTAAGTTTTATTTCTAGTAAAAGGACCTTGCCTTGCTTTAATTTAAAAAATAAGTTCAACTCCTATAAGCCCGATGTTAGTGAAATTAGATATTAACTTTATTTTAATTTTAACCTAATATTAATTTTATGTAAAAAAAATAGTAATATAAGTATTGTAAATTACACATTGTTAGGAACATGTACAGACAGGGTGTTTGAAAATTTACTACATATATTTTAAGGGCGTATTCCTAAGGTCAAAATAAGATTTTTTTTCCTATAAACATGGGTCCTAAAATGCACCCGCTTCAAGCTACAGCCATCGCAAGAAGTGTAAAAAAATCGATTTTTGAAAACTGTGTCTACAGTTTTGCATCAAATTTAACGAAATTTGGAATACCCCCGTTATTTTAGGCGGTCTATTTACTTTTTATCTTAGAAAAGGCGTAAAACTAATTTTAAGGGGTAAACTGAGGGGGTGCACACTTTTGACGGCCAAAATTTTATGTACGCATACATTTTTTTAAAAATTAAGCTACACCAGAATATGGGTCATACAAAAATCTAAATTTTATGTCTCTTGCATTTTTTTGATAATACGAATAGTTTTTGAGAAAATCACCGATTAATAAAAGGCTACCAATAACGTAATAATTAAAATTTAAACAGACAATATTAAGTAGTAGGCTGTGACTATTTGTTTTAGGACATTTTTTAAGCGGCACGACATTTAACAATAAATAGGTAGACTGGTTTTGCTATTGTTGAAACTTTGTTATTAAGGCTTTTTCAATAAATTGATGAACAATTATTTACATTAAAGAATGGCGGTGTATAAAAATACAAAAATTGGTTAAAAAATTATTTAACATTTATTAACATAATAATTAATTATTTTTTAAATAAACAATAAACTTCTGAGAAACAAATATTTTTTTTTTATAAAAAGTGCCCCGCTGCAATACAAGCCTCCATTCGTCTTCTCATAGATTGTCTTACTCGCTCTAAAATTCCGGGAGTATTTTTTATTGTTTCAAAGGTATCAATAATTCTTTGCCTTAGGACCTCGAGCGAAGGGACTTGACCAGGATTATAGACGAGGCTTTTTACATATCCCCAGAAAAAAAAATCCAGAGGATTGCAGTCTGGGGAGCGTGGAGGCCATGGTATTGGGCCTGCTCTACCAATCCATCTCTCAGGAAACACAAAGTTCAAATAGTCACGCACTGTTATACAGAAAAATGAGGGGGGGCACCGTCATGCATAAACCACATGTTGGCTCGCACATTTAAAGGTACATTGTCTAGTAAACCATTTAAATGGTGCTGTAGAAAGTCTAAATAAGTGTCGCCAACTAAAATTCTAGGAAAAAAGAAAGGACCAATTAACTCATCTCCCACTAAACCTGCCCATACATTAAGGCTAAAGTGCTCCTGGTGGTGAGATTGCCTAATTTCGTGCGGATTCTCTGCTGCCCAAACATGCACATTGTGAAAATTCACCACCCCTTCCCGCGAAAAATGAGCTTCGTCTGTGAATAGAATACTTGATACAAAATTAATATCTCTCGCGCATCTCTGAAGTAACCACCTTGCAAACTGTAAGCGCCTTGGGAAATCTTGAGGTAGCAAAGCTTGAACTCTTTGAATATGGTATGGATACAAGCTATTTTCGTGCAAAACCCGCCAGACAGTTGCATGAGAAACATCCAAATTCCGAGCTATTTGTCGGGTGCTTAGGACAGGATCGTCGTCGATGGCATTCAAAATTTGCTCCTCTGTCACTGGGTTTCGTGCTTGTTGCGGTCTGCCTGCATTGTTCCTGGGTGTCCGAAAACTACCGTATTCCCTAAGATGCCGATGTGACTCTGAAAATGTTTGTCCATTCGGGAGTCGGCGATTAGGAAACCTTAACTGATACACTCTTTGAGCTTCATACGCGTTACCATCAGCAAGACCATAAACAAAATGGATGTCTGCAAGATGTTCGAATGAATAACGTTTATTTTCCATTTTGAAACGGGAAGTAAAATACTGGAATTAAACAAAGTCAACAATGACAGTAAATTTATTTTACACCAAATGTCAAGCAAGTTAAAAAATGTCTAAAACAAATACTCACAGCCTACTACTAAAACCTAAAAAATAAAAATGTCAACAATTGCGAAACACAGCCTACTTCCTAAATTTTTTGTTTGATTTTTAATTTACGATATTGCTATCCTTTTATTCACCGGCGATTTTCCCAAAAACTGCTAGTCGTATGAAAAAAATGCAAGAGACCAAAAATTTAAATTTTTGTATGGTCTATTTTTTGGTGTAGCTTAATTTAAAAAAAAAATGTATGTACACATAAAATTTTGGCCGTCAAAAGTGTGCACTCCCTCAGTTTACCCCTTAAAATTAGTTTTACGCCTTTTCTAAGATAAAGAGTAAATAGACCGCCTAAAATAACGGGGGTATTCCAAATTTCGTTAAATTTGATGCAAAACTGTAGACACAGTTTTAAAAAATCGATTTTTTTACACTTCTTGCGATGACTGTAGCTTGAAGGGGGTGCATTTTAGGACTCATGTTTACAGGGAAAAAGTCTTATTTTGACCTCAGGTTATATAAGTTATATTATTATAAATCACTGTAGTTTACATTTTCTAGAATTAGTATTAGTAGGAACCGCGTTTCGTTATAGTTTTTGACAGTGTCAATAGAAGTGTGTTCCTGACATAAAAGAGTATTTCAGCAAGGATGTCTCTCTGAATTTCATCACAATACTGTCATAACAATCTTTGTACTATTTTGAATCGAACTAAATTTTTAAATTTTTTTGAAGGAACCTAGAGAGTGGTTTCGAGATGTTGGCAAATTTTGATATCTTGGACATAAAACGATGATATTAGACTTTTGGTTTATTTTTTTTACATTTAGGCTTCGGGAAATTTTAAATACAATCGACCTAAAAATTGGGTTGAACACTATCTTTAGTAATTAGGTGTTTTAAATATGCGAATTATTTGCGGATGAAACAAGACACGTTAGAATAATGACAGGACATTGTCGACTAAGAAAGCCGTTTTGCAAATATCTTTTAGATCTATCTCGATCTGATGGAAACCAGAAGCAAGGATATTAAAATATTGGTATTTTTCATATTGATCCAATAGGTCAGATATGTTCGATAAAGAGTATTTGTATTCAAACTTCCTGGATAACATGTAATTTTTTAAACCGGCAAAGACCAGGGTGTTGATAGAAGGTCGAGTGATGCCTTGGTCTAACTTCAAATTTATCATCTTCAAATTCCAAAAAAATCTGTTATGGATTCTTCTTCCGGGTTAAAAATATTCAGTTCTTAATTGATCTTTAATAATAGGTCTTCTGTTTATTGGGTCGAGCATAACTTTGCCTTCTGCATTAAGGATCATGATTGGGTTCGACAACTTCTACGGTTAGAGTATTTAAAGGAGCTTAGTCTCGAGTGGAAACGTATTGAAGATCGCTATTTTAAAATTTATAAAAAGTTGTTTTCTATTAAACTCAAAAATTATTTAAATTCTAAAAATCCATCGAATTCTATTTCTAGCTTAAAAATGAAAACTTATTGTGGATCTTTTGAATTAGAAAAAACTAGAGTATATTCGGTTAATTTAAATTTTTAGTTGGTTATGCCCTGAACGGTAATATTTTCTTTGGATGTAAGGGATATTTTCAATATTTTCCTTGATAAATGATATTAGTGGAAGCATCTGGAATGTGGTACAATTTTGTTTAAAGAAAATTCTGTTCGGGAAAGTTTATTATATAGGGGAGAGGGGGGTAAAATGATCCTCCTAAGAAAAAAATATTTTAAAATGGGAAAATATTTTCTTTAAACTTCAGTTTGATAGAATAGGCCTATAAAAGAGTAATTTCTCTTAATAAAATCACACTTTTAACAAAAAAAAAATTATTTACTTTTTAAAAATTTAACAAAATCATAAAAGTCGCAAAGGGATCATTTTTCCCGCGTATTAGGGGTAAAACGATCCCTTACAAAAAACTTAAAAAAATATCGGTATTATACTCTGACAGTATAATACCGAGATAAACTGTCTTTAAAACCTAAGCTTTCTCTGAACTTTGCTAGTGCTAAAGGAATATTGGAGCAATGTTCGCAAATAAATTCATCCTCATCTTCTTCAACAGCCGCACACAATTCGTGAGCTCATTCTAAACACTTTTTGCATTGAATCCAACCATCAACTGATGTAAAATATTCTTCACAGCAGTAAAAACAAGTTGGATTTATCTCGTCTTCCGAAGAGTTGGAAAGGCTTTCTTTTATTTTATTTCCATTTTTCGGCGTCTTCTGCTTTAGTGTCTTCTTGTCATTTCTCTTTTTTGTTTTAATTGTGTTTTCTTTTACTTCCTTTTTCTTGATACTTTCTTCAAGCGCAGTTTTGTATGGCGTGCTGGTCAAGACACTGTGCACTTCCACAAGACTTTCCTTTTTTGTGTTTCTCTTGCCTTGAATTTTTGGAAATGGTTGACATTCTTGTGGTGTCACTGAAAAAGATGAATTTATTTGTTCATCTCGTTTTGAGCTGGGCCCAGGCTCAGGATTCAAGTACGGATCGTTTGAATCACTAGCATCATTATCAGAAGCTATATTGGATATATCTGTCAATGGGTTACATGGATTGGAACCTGGTGCCACATCTTCTACAGTTTCATCAGTCTCACTAGGTATTTGATCGGTTACTTCAGCGGCCAACATCTGAAAAAACCTCTGAGTCAAATATAAATATGCCAGTTTTACGAAACCCATTTATCCCATTTGATAGTATGCAAGCCTTTAAGTAGCATTCGCAAAATATTTGACTTATTTGAAACACCGCCACGGTTCTACCAGGATGATGATTTAACCATTTTTCCAATGCTTGGTCTAAATAAACACTAAGGGGACCCATAACAGCAACGTCCAACTGTCCTGCAGCTTGTGAGTACAGTGTGGAGGTAAACACAAGATGGTTACAAAATTTTCTCTGGCACTTAAAATAACATCGAGATTTCTTGTGTGCGATAAATGTCCATCTAATATAAGTAACACTGGCGCATCCTTACTCGGCTTGACGAAAGATACGAAGTGAGTAAACCACTTCGGTACGCATCCAACCACTTTCATAACACGCAAAAATGGTACCCGGAGGAGCTCCATCTGTTAGTTCGGGCTTCATTCGCTCTCTACTAAAAATAAGCATCGGTGGGACAAAACTTCCAGCAGCTGATACACAAACCACCGCTGTTGT
Source organism: Anthonomus grandis grandis (assembly GCF_022605725.1). Lineage (NCBI taxonomy): Eukaryota > Metazoa > Arthropoda > Insecta > Coleoptera > Curculionidae > Anthonomus > Anthonomus grandis. The sequence goes on along the minus strand of NC_065553.1, from coordinate 30,607,962 downwards.
CGAAATCCCACGCTCCGCTGATGTTACCCTTGCCACTTGTTTGGAACCTTTTCGTGCCAATATTCTTGAGTTTCGCTCAGGAACAGTAGAAATCGAAGTCTCGTCTACGTTAAAAATTCGGTGTGGTGCATAATTATTTTTAGAGTAAATCTGTTTCAACAAATTGAAGAACTTTGTCACAACTGGTTTATTAAACGCTCTTGCCCTAGCAGCTGACGTCGCTTCAGGACACATCAAAGAAATCTCTGGATGTCTTCTTCTAAAACCGCTTAACCTATCTTTACCAGCAGCTTTTTCTACATGAGAAAACTTGTGGGAAATTTTGTTCTTTTCAGCAAGTTGATAAGCTAGTTGTTGCAAATAACGAGTTGTGAGTCCATACATTCTGCTTTCAGAATCTAGGATATGAGTTACTAACTCTTGCTCCTGTTACGGCAAAAATACAGGGTGGCAGCTCCCAAGTGACTTTATCTCTAGCTTTGCTACCTTATTTTTGTCCATTACACGCCGTTTAAGCGACATTCTTGGTACGTTAAAGTTTCGGGCAGCGGTTTTCACAGGCATTCCTTGCTTAACTTCTGCTATGGCATTTTTCATTTGCTCAGCATCCCAATTTTGCCTATTGGTTATTCGCTTATATGTTCGTGGCATCCTGTAACAATACGAAATACGACGTAAAATGAGTTTGTAAATAAAAATTTGGATTTACAACAATTTGGTAAGAACTAGGGGGTAAAATGATCCCCTTTTTAAAACGGGATCGTTTTGCCCCAGGCTTAGAGGATCGTTTTACCCCAAAGTGACATGCAGTACCATTTGTTAAATGAAAATTAATTGACATACATTAATTGAAAACAAAAACCACAAATCAACTCAGCATCCCTTCCTCAACAAAACAACGTAAGAAGAAGATGGATCAGTCACATTGTTAAAAAAAATAAATAAAACAAAACAAATACCTTACCTTATATTATAAACGTAAAAAACACAAGTGCACGTAGCAATTGTTGGATTCGAACTGAATCACAATTCCGATTGTGGTCTATTTATAACCTCTTTACCTAGAACATTGTTGCCAATATTACTTTATTGGCTTTACCAGCTTATTTTGCATAAAATGGGAACTTTTAAATTGCGGGATCATTTCAACCCGCAGGGATCATTTTACCACCCCTCTCCCCTAAGTATAAAGGGTTTTGATCTGGAAGTGCCAGAAAATGTTGGTAGTCGCTTTCAGATCAGTCGCTTAGTAATGTCGGAAAATGTCTTAGCAACGGAATTTATTTACATTGTAATTATAGAAAATATATAATAAATTACATCTAAGCTTGTAAAAAATATTACACTACATATCACATTATATAAAAACTCCATTTCATATTACTTAAAATCACAGTAAGCAATAAATGCATCCTTTTTATTGATAAAAAAATGCCGAAGCAGGCAATTATTATTCATAATTTAAAACAATTAAAACATGTTAAAATCAATACAAGTTTAAAATTACATAAACCATAAAAGTTGCAACACTAGAAATCATTTAGACAATTTGTAAGGTGCATATCACAAAATGTTCTTTAAATCTCTTTTTAAGCTTGTAAGCTTAGAGTCAAAAAATGTATCTAATCAGCCAAACTATTAGCCTTAGAAACCAAACGTGAAATGGGCTCATTGACGCCATAGCTACTTCGATGGAATGGAACAAAAACTTTCGCTTCGTCTATTTCCAGAGGGTACCTTTAACCTTACCAGGGCCAACAATTGGGGGCAGTCAATGATAGCATTGAGAACCCGATGCAAGAAACACTTGTCAAGTAGGGTTCTTCTTGCTTCCAAAGAATGTAACTTCAGACTTGATCTAACCCACTCATATTCATATTCCTCTCCCTCTCTGATAACCACAACTGAAAGCTACAATTCCTCAAAATTTATTCTGCACTCTATCTATTTGATGGACATAACAGTGATATGAAGGAGACCATACAACAGAATAGTATTCCAAAATGGGACGTACTAGAGAACAGTATAACCTTCTAAATGTGAAAATTGAAAAATCGGTCGAAGACCTTTGGATAAATCCAAATACCTTTCCCATTACTTTTAAAGTAACTTGGTTTATGTGACTAGAAAAGGTAATCTTAGAATCCATTAGGACGCCAAGATCAGAGGTCTCCATTTTAACATTGAGTGGAGTATCATCCACAGAGTATACAAAGTTAATCGGATTTCTTTGTCTTGAAAATGTGTTTTTATGACACTTCCTAATATTTAAAGTCATTTTATTTTCTACATACCACTCAAAAAATACCTTAAGATCTTCCTGGAGGCCAATAGCATCATTAAAGAGCTTAACCTTTCTAAAAAGCTTCACATCAACAGCAAACCATAAAGAAATACTGTTTTTAATTCTCTGACTTAAATCCATCAGGAAAATGTAATAAAGTACAGAACCGCAATAGTATCCCAGGGGCACACCAGAAGCAACCTTTATCTTCCCAGAAAGAAACCCTCCCATCCACCATTTGGGTTCTACCTGTTATATATTCATAGATCCAGGAAAGAAAAGAATCTAAAATCTCCAAAAGCATTAAGTTTGCCACGAAGCACCCCATGATTAACCCGGTCAAACGCTTTAAAATCCGTATAGACCGAATCAACCTGAGAGCCCTTCTCCAAGCTATTCAAAATTAAATTAACAAATAAAAGCAAGTTTGAATCAGTAGATATACCCTTAATAAACCCAAACTCTTCTGGATTAATAAGATTTTGAAAAGACCAAGAAAGTCTTTTACTGATTAAGAAGTCGAGTAATTTAGGTATCTCCGACTGATAACAAGCTGCTAGCTGCAATCAGCAGCCTCCCTGGAACCAGACTTAAATATTGGTTGTAAAAATCTTCTCTTCAAAAAGTTAGAAAACAACCTGTTTCCAAAAATTTGTTAAATATCTAAGAGATGGGTGGGGTTAGTATACAGATACACTGCTTAAGAAAGAATGCAGGAATCCCATCCGCTCCAGCACCGATCATACCCTTGCAGCCCTCAATGGACTCAAAAACCTCCTCCAATGTTAAGTAAATCTTGGTCAAACCCACTGAAGTTTCAAAATTGAAAGTTGACAACTGATCCGCCATATCATGCACATAAACGGAAGAGAAATACTCAGCAAATAAATTAGCTACACTCTCTGGGCTGTCACCAGCTCGATCTGCATAAGATATCTTCTGTGGAAAATCACTACCCTTCCTCTTACGATTAATGTATGACCAGAAATAACGAGGGTTGTCATATAAGTTATTTTCAATTTTATTTTTATGTTGTTAATGACAGGTCTTATGTAACTCCATCACATTGTTTTCTTAGATTTGAAAAATGGATATATTCAGGTTGATTTTTATTTTTATTAAATTTTTTTATGAGCTAGCTTTTTGTTAATAAATTTACGGAGTTCAGAATTAAACCATACTCGAAACGTAGATGTGCGATACCTCTTTAATGGAATAAATGTATTAATCAACACCGAAAGTATCTCATTAAACTGATCAACCATCTCGTCATCAGATCTCTCTAGAAATATGTCATACCAGTTAACAGAGGCTAAATAATTAATAATTGAAATAGAATCTCCATTTCTAGAATCGTGAAAGTATTCCTCATATTCCAGAGATTTCGGTCACTCATCTTGCAAAAGTTTAAAACATATAACTGAATGACTTAAGGTATTATCAAAGATTTGATCTACAACTGGGTGAACTACAAGTTTTTCAAAATTACCAAAAACCAAGTCTAACTGAACACCGTTACTATTCCATACAGAATTATTTTGGAAAAGGTTATAAAAGCTAAAATTACTTGCTAAACAATGAGCAAAGTCATTTTCTGGTCACTTCACAATCAACCCCATACTATCCTTATTCCATTTTGCCCTAGGTAAGTTGTAGTCCCCTACCAAGACAAAGGAATCTGATTACTGGGTTAGAAGGAACCTGGGTACTGATTATTTAAAAATTGAAGAGTTTTACAATGGTCTTCATAGGCCTACAGAGGCGATGGAGATGGTATGTATATGCAGCCGAGAATAATATTCTGACCTTTTAGCTTAAAAGTTACATAAACCTAAAATGATAAATATATGAGTTTACAAAAGGAACCCTAATTACCTTAGTAGATATGTTCTTTCTCACATCAATACCCCATCTTCACGCGTCTTTACAGTATTCTCACCAGCTCTATCCTGCCTAAAAATATAAAAATTATCAATACTAATCTCGACTTCAGAAAAATCTGGAGTAAGCCATGTTTCGCTAATCAATATAACATCATAAAAACCACAGCTAACAGCTTCTCTAAAACGTGAGAATTTAGTTCTCATACCACTAGTATTTACGTAATAAATAGAAACATTACATTCAGATATTTTTTTAGAAGCTTTTACCTTGCAAGCCGATTTTGTCGGTTCACGGAATTTCGATTCATTTGAGACTGCCTAGACTTAACCTAAAACTTTTTTAAAAGAATGCCTCCAAATTTCAGGTCGACTAAAAATATCCCTTGAATCAAGATCTATAGAAGCTTTGAATGAACTCACATCCCCTTTAACGGGCAAAGGTTTAAGCAAAACATTTAAGATTTTGGCTTTAGGACAATGCTTTTTGATATGGCTTCAATAAATTCGGGAGAAGTATCCATTTTCTATCGACACTAGCGAAATTTTCAACACCGTTGAAAGCGGCGTTCCCAATAATAATATGTTGATTATTTTTGCAGTTATACTTTTGCGGATGCTAGCAACGTCGTAGCCGGACTGCAAACGCTGGTTCTGCCCCGCTGTTGAAGTTGACAAAGAACATCCGATGATGCCGACCTGCTAGAAAGCACTGGCGTCACAATGCGCAGAGCAACTTCATGGATTTCATGTTGTTACTTATCTACTAAAAACCTCGCTAGATCTTTGTTACTTTCCGTCACAACTCTGACAACATTTTGCAGCTTTTCATCAACTCTTTCATTTAAAACCCCCAAAACTTAATTTAGGACTTTCTTGCTTACTTTATCCAAAACAACAGTAAACTCCTGACGAAGAGAAGTACTAGCATCAAAGTTTTTTCCTAGTTCAACTGTCTCTTAGGCAAACTAATTAATATAGTCTTTACAGCAAATTATAACTCTTCTTGACTTAGTAACAGCACATTTTATCTCCGCATTTTCGGCATTAAACCTTATTACATCTGTCACAGGGACATCCAAAAAGCAAAGATTTGCTCTCCTTAAAATAGCAGGTTTCCTTGCAAAACTCGTAAAAAAGCTTCTCATCGCCAATCGAAGGCATGGTAAAATAAATTCCAGTCCTGTACAGAAATCTGTTCAAAGGTTTCAAAAGCCCAGCCCTAAACCGCAGCTCTAGTAGTTTTAGTGTCGTCAAACTATTGCCAAACTACGATCGCAAAACTGGAGGCACTGCCGACTACTGTTGACTGGCCATGATTAAAGTCAAAACAAAAACAAGCAACAAAGGCAGTAACGTTAAATTCGACTTGGCACGGTCCGGATTAAAATTGCGAAAAGTGCAGACAACCACAGCCCGCCTCGAAAAACCACCAATCAACCGACCGACGCTGACTTCACAAAATACAATTATACTAGACACAAGCCAATCTTAGGCATAAATCTTCAATTATTCAACAAATTTAGAGACGCGAAAAAACATAGACCTTGCACGACATAACCTATCTTATTTACATCTTCTTCCTCTTCTAAATAGGATTCATGGTTGTTATCATATTGCTTGCAGCCTGAAGTATTAAAATTGATATTGATTGCTGTTTACATAGTTTAGATTTATTTGAATACTGCAAGAATGGAAGGGGTATTAAGTTGAGCTAGGTTGAGGTTGATTGTAATGACTCTGCGTTGGTGGAAAGATTTCAGCTGGTGGCTGATATTTATTTGGTCTTTGTTGAATATTTTGGTTAAGATCATAACTATTGTTATGAGAATAACTAGGTCGCTATGCTTGTAAAAAGCTACTGTCATTGGTATAGTGGTATATTGGTATAGCCACGATTTCAACATTGTGGTTAAAGTGAAAGTCTTTTAATAGGTTGCTGTTGGGGTTTTAAAGATACAACCGTTCTAGAGGGTTTCTGGATTTCAAAATGAGAGAGTTGCATTTCTCTAGGAATTCTAGATTGAGCACGTTAAAAATATCTCGGACTTCCATCACGAATGATGCCCTTGATTGGACCTCCAAACCAATAAGAGGGGTAGTTAGGGTCTTAGTATCTATTAGCTTACATTAAACAAGTTTTTATTCAGCATTTAGTAAAGATGTTTGTATAAGAGCTTGTACTTATGAGTTTAAAAGTTCCCAGCGATTTAAAAATGTAAAAAAGTTTGCGCAAGGTATTCTAGGTCTTGTATAGGACATGACTTTAGATTTTTGGAATTTATTCTTTATGATGTAACCGAATTCGTAAACACATACCTGTATGGAACACAATTGATGCAAGTTGAAGCGACTTACCAGTAAAAAGGTATTGTAATAAACACTTTATTTCATCCAAATATATATTTTTTGAATATGCATCTATTATCTACGTGAAAATAACGAATGGAAAACTGTTTGCCATTTAAAATAATGTATGACACTATCAGGCAACTATTTGACCTACCAAAGTTTAAGTTGAAAAAATGTCTTTTATTACCACAAGTTTTTACTTACTGTTCGCCTATACGTCAACCGATTTTGTTCTCTTCCGGTCTGGTTAGATAGGAGATTGTATGCCCTTTCAAAATGATGTATCACAATTAAGATTGAGGCCATTTTATTGACCTCAAACTTTGGTATTTCCAAAGTTTGAGGTCAATAAAATATCCATTTATGGCCACTATTTGCTGTTACATCAACAGATTTAATTTTTTTTTGGCACTGTTGAATAGACATTTTAATGATAAATAATTCATACATAACGGTCCCATTAGAAATATGAAAGTAAGGTTATCTGGAGGTGAGGAGGTGATTGACAGAAAGTTATCAAATCCTATAAAATTAAACATCGTATATCTGACGATGATGAATTGACGTGTTTTTTTTATGAAGTTAATAAGGGTGGTTTGTTTTAAAATGAAAGCACTGTATAGTCTACTAGCCTAAACCGGCCGTTTCGCTCGCGTGGAATGAAAATGAATTATCGACTTTGTGTAAGTCGCCCGAATGACGCTGAAAAGCAAAGGCCGCTGCGCGAGAATGATAATATTGTTTGACTATTGTTCAAGATTCGCGTAACGTTATTGCAAAATCGACGACGGATCCTCGATTAAAACCTGGCCTATAATCTTCCTTGGGCAAAAACATATTAACCTAATTTAGCTCTGAACATTCACATTCATGTACAGGTTGAGAAATTAAAGATTAGGCATTATTCAAAATCATGGCAACATCGCTTTCTCTTGTCGATGAGCGGGCGCCTCCGGTCGTCTGATGATGAGGTATTTGCCGATTTTATTTTTTACAGAATAAAAGTCACATCGGCATTCCCCATTTTGCTGTGTGGCTGCATGTTGCACTATTGAATTTTAATTAAGCACTTTAATTTTGTCTTCAACCTATTAATGTAGTTTATATTTCTCACAAAATAGTTCAAATTATTAAATGGTTTTATGGAGGCAATTCGGCAATACAATGTAGAGTTTTTAACTACATTTGAAAATAGACCGTTCCATAAGAAACAGTTCTAAATATGGTTTCGAAGTAATATGGTTTGTCTTCAAGATTGTCATAAAAATCACACCTACATAAGTGCAACAACTTTCAATCGAAAGGGTCTAGGAGCAAGAACGACTGAAAGAAAATATTTGTAGGGCCCTATAAGTAGATTCAACAGGATCAAGTAGAGTGTTGGAGAGGAATTGAGTGTTGGAGAGGACATTTTCAGATTCATCTTCTTTTCCTTTACATGAAATCCTCCCTTTGTTCGATATTGGTTTCGGAAAAAAAACGCACAGAAGTTTCTAATTTCATACTCTTTATCAGCCTGTATTAATCCACTCCTGGACATATACCTCTTTCGTTTCCTTTTAGTTATTTTCCTTCTTTATATATCAACTCCCAATCTTAGCATTAGTCTGTCTCTGCTTCTCTTTGTTCTCCGAGGTCTCCACTGCATAATGATTTTCGTTCGTTTCTCATCATTTTGCGCATCGTATACTGCCCAACTAGTTTTTTTCGCAATTTGTTTTATGACGTTACTTATTTTGGTTTTTGGCCTGATATCCTCGGTTCTTTATCTATTTTTTAAGCTAATTCCCAGCATCGCACGCTCCATCACGATTCTTTGAGGATATATGAGAGTTTTTTAAATCCTGCCCACGTTAACCTGATAACCTAATAGCCTGATTATTTTTCATGATTTTCATTTTCTGAAGGTTCATTTCTAGTCCCACTTCCTGTGACTCTTTATTTAGTTTACCTTGTCTTATCCCTCGTACTCAGTATCCTTACACATTGAATGTTTGGATTGGTATTTTAGGCGACCATATTATAGTGCCATTTTTTATGGTACTTTAGGCCTCCCTAAATTAAAAATGTGATAAGGCTATTCTTAACAAGACTGCCTTCTTACTCATAATGCGATTATGATAAAAATAATTTAACAAATATTTTCTTAACGGTCTTATTAGTGGGACTGACGATATGCAATGGCGTCCTAGATCTCTAAATTTGTCCCCAAATGACTTTTATTTTTGGGGTTATTTTATGGAGGCCATTTACAAGCACGAATTTAGTAGGCCAACCAACTAAGAGCATTTTCGAGAGAAAAGTTTAATATGCCAATTCCATTTCACCAGATACTCTTGGAAGTACAAAATGATTTTAGGCTAACTTATTGTTTAGCCAAAAAAAAGTGGTTGTTGAGCGTTTTATTTAAATAATTCATTCTTAAGGTTATAACTTTTAAGAGTTTTAATTTTTTTTAGTATTTACAAAAAATATGCTACGCTACTAATAAACTATGTTTTAATTTTCAATATGCAATACACAGCATAACAAACATTTTGAGATTACGATTCTATATGTGTTACACACTGTAAAGCTTACGTTAGAAGGTAGTACACGAAATACATGCATGCGTTTCCATATTTCCCCCTTAATAATAATAATAATAATAATAATAATAATAATAATAGTAATAATAATAATAATAATTCCTCATATAAATACTTCCTCACTATGAGGGAAACCTCTTCTCTTCATAGAGCAGTGGTGCTAGCGGATAACGGATACACACCCTTGAATCTCCGTGCAGGTATAGCAGAACACATTACTGTAACAAGATCAGAGTACACAGCCATTAAAGTTAACACATGGAAGCAGGAGGCAATAACGGAAGCACGGAAAGCATCCTCACAATCTTAATGCCGAACATGTCGATTATGAGACGTCAAACTACTGGTTGACTCGTGGAGATCTATTTCCTGAAACTGAAGGCTTTATGATGGCTATACAAGACCAAGTGATTGCTACAAGAAATTACTTTAAGTACCTGCATTACTAAAGATGAGAAAGTTATCGACGATCGATGTAGAAAATGCCTGCGCAAACCAAAGACAATTCAACATATAACATCAGGATGCACATCTCTATAAGCTGCCGAATATCTGCACCGACCTAACTGTGTGGCAAAAATTATTCATTAAGAACTGGCAAAACTTTATTATCTAATTGGCGAAACTTGCCCCTATTATCATATATTATACATAGTTCTTATTTCACATAAAAAATATTATATAACAATTAAAGTCTTTAGTATTTCATATCATGTTAATAAGTTTACACCCTAAACATTATTGCAACTAGATTAGCCACTCTAAAACACCCATTATATGCTACATGAGATATTTAATGCAAGACCCAATTTTTCGCTTAAAGGACACTTCCAGTAAATGTCTTAAATTATTTGGAATTCTATTGTAAAGCTTCGCTATATTATAACTAAACGATATTCCAAAAATAGATGTGGAGTGAAGTAATATAGTCATAGAGCCTTTATCGCGAAGATCTAAACTATGTATTTTATCGCAAAACTAATTTTTTTGTATAAATAATCCCGACATTTCCTTGCTATTATTTTATAAATTAAGACCACTGAGTAAAATATATGTCTCTCATCCATTCTAAGCCAGTTCAACTCCCTTAATTTAGCCGATACTTCTTGTTCCCTGCCCCGTTTTCTACCAAACATGGCCCATACACTACATCTGGAAAATCAAAGTGGGAAAGCACTAAAGAGTCACAAAGCATCGTTTTTATTGAGGTCAATAAATGTCTTTGCTTAAAAATAAGTTTTAAATTGATAAAGGCTTTCTTTATACACATATTAACGTGTTGAGTAAACCTTAAACTGCTATCTAAAGTTAGACCCAAATTCTTAGCACAATCGGTGACAATAAGTCTTTTGTTATTTAAAGTTAATTTAATATTAGGTAATTATGAATTTTGTGTCCTAGTTCTACTAAAAAGACTTGAGATTTTGAGGGATTTAGTTCTAAACAACGTTTATGTGAAATCGAAGGAAGTGTATTTAGGAACTTGCAGCACTCTTTATTCTGCAAGAGGGAATTTTCGTCAAACATTAGACCCTGAACATTGCACTTAAACCCCATAATAGACGTCTTTCCTACATTAAACACGAGCCTGTTGGAAGCACACCACCCTGATAAAATCTGAAGGTCTTCAAGGATACAAGTCTTAATATAATCAGAATTTTTATGGCTCCATAGTATGGTGGTATCATCAGCAAACTGAACCACCTTGCCCTACAGTTTCAATGAACTCAAGTCATCCACATACAGTAAAAATAACAGTGGTCCCAACACTGAACCCTGGGGAACGCCGTATTTTAGGGATTTAGAAGCAGACAAACGCCCAGACACTGTAACCTTCTGAGTACGATTTGATAGATAGGACTCAAGCCATCGCAACGCTACACCCCTAAAACCATATTTATTGAGCTTAAAAAACAGTATTCGATGATCCACACAGTTAAATGCTTTGAATATATCACAAAACACTGCCGCCGATCCAAAATTCAAGGACATATAGACGCTCTCCAAAAAGCTAAAAATAGCATCATGAGTCTCTTTACCGGCTTGAAATCCAAACTGATTTGCAGACAAAATGCCATTATGATGTAAAAAGGACAAAATTCTGCTTTTTGCAAGTTTTTCAACTATCGTAGAGAGGGTAGACAAAATAGAAATGGGACGGAAATTACAAGGCTGATCCAAATCTCCACCCTTATGAAGAGGGATAACCACTGCCTCTTTTAAACATGAAGGAAAAATGCCAGTATGTAAAGAATTGTTTATGGCAGAAACTAAAGCATTTAAGGCTGAATCAGGCAAAAAGAGTAACAACCTCGAAGCTATCCCATCAGCTCCAGATAATTTATGGTTTTTAGGCGTTTGATTTCATTTTTTACTTCGGTAAGATCAACAGGATGAAAGAAAAATGAATGCTCAACCGACACTTGTTGAAGATAGTGTAAGGGATCAATGTTACTACGAATGCCCTTGAGCAAGATATTAGGAATATCATAATAAGAGTCGTTTAAAATGTCAGGTCTTAACTCCGGTTCAGATACTTTTCTATGGCAATGTCTAAAATCATTAATAATCGACCAACACTCTCTTTGCCTATGTGATGACATATTTAAGCGATCCCTATAATAATTAGATTTTGCTGCTTTAATTGTCTTTCTGTACAGACTACGGTATTTCTGATGATATACAAGGATATTTTCATTTGTGGTATGTGAATCAAGTTTGTCCAAAAACATAGCAATATCTCCTGTAGGTGGCCTATAAACACAAATAATATATAAATTAAAACGCTTACAAAAAGAAAGAGAGAATTCAAAAACATTCTCTAACAGAAGATTATCATACTTATCAATATTACAAAAAATCGTTTCAATTGTTTGCCTAGCCAAGATCATGGTTCCTCCATGTATAGATTGTTGACGACAAAAATTTGATATAGGAACATAATCAGATATTAAAAAACATTCACTAGGCCTCAACCAGTGCTCAGTCAGAAGTACAATATCAGGAAAATTACATGTGTCCAGCAAAAGATGAAGCTCATCCATCTTGTTTCTTAGGGACTATACTAAGAATAAAGATACTTCAGCTTTTCGAAGAGCTAATTTCAATCTTACTAGTAGAATATGAACATGAATGAGATTCAACCTTCGTGGACATGATACATTTGTGTAGCATCCGTATAAAAATAAAGTAGCTCAAATCTAATTTATATGGCTATCTGTGAAGTATATAATGTAAACAGAAGAGGTCCCAAAATGGATCCCTGAGGAACACCGAATAAAAGCTGTTTTGCACTACTTACACATGATATTTTACCATTGACTTTTACTCTTTGACTTCTGTCTTGTAAATAAGTAGCAGTTAAGTTACATGGCTGTATATTAAAACCCAAATATTTTAAAATTGCCAAAAGAAGAGTGTGATTTATCTTATCAAACGCTTTTGAATAGTCTAAGGGAATTAAGATAGTTAGTTCGTTATTTTCGATAGCTTTAATTATACCATCTGAGACCTTCAAAAGCGTCGTCGAGCAACTATATCCTGGTCGAAATCCAGACTGTACTTCCGGTTGTAAATTATATTTTTGTATATATTCTCTTATCTGGATATTAAGAATTTTTTCTAAGACCTCATAAAGAGTGGGAAGTATACTAACCGGGCGTAAGTCTTTTAATTCTGCATGATTATTTACTTTATGGAAGAGGTGTTACCAAGAAGCACTTCCATTTATCGGGAAAAGATGACGTTTCTATACAATAGTTTACTTATTAAATTTACTGTGTGTTATTGCAGGAAGAATTATTGGACAAGAAAACAGCAACATATCAATACCAATATCATCATGTCCAATAGCTTTTGATTTCATTTGAAAAAAGGCATCTTTAACTTCTTGGACAGTAGCTAATGTGAAATGAAAAACATTGGTATTTGACAATGGACTATTTAACACATTTTTTTAACAAATCCGCATCAGGGTTAACTTGTGCTATATTAACAAAATAGTTGTTAATATCCTCTGCAGCCCAATGCCCTGGAATTAAACTACTTTTAAATGACCCATAAATATCCAAGTCAACGCATAAATTTCCAGTTTTCGCTAGATCCGTTAATTCTAATTTGATTTTTAAAGGGGGTATCCTTTGTTCCCTTATAAAAATTGCAGTTACATAATTTCTTAACTCTTTATAAGATTCCCAGTCTTCATGCGACTTACTCCTTATATACTTAGTTAGAGCTTTATTTCTAGGCGACAATAAATATTTTAAATTAGCTGTTATTCAGAGAATTCTTTTCTTAGTAATGCGCATAGTTCTTTTTGGAGCATAAATATTAAAAAGTTCTATTAAAAAGTTAGTAAATATATCAATCTTAGCGTTTAAATTTGTTAAATAAAAAAATACATCAAATGGAATAGTCTCTTGTCTAGTGAGAGCTTCCTTATTACAATTTTTAAAATATCTATATGTATAAAAAAAGACTCTGGCTTTTTTTTTATAAAATAGTGATCTGAGAAGTTCACTATTTTAGTTCAGAAGTTCAGAATTTAAATCTATATTTATCGAACTAATAAATTCTTCATGCGAGCAAATAAATAAATCTAGAAGTGTTTCTCCTGTTATATCTTGATGAGTAGGCTTGTCCATCATTTGCTTGAAACTTAAAGACTCTAAAATGGATGAGAAGAGTTCAGCATCATTAGACTTATTTACATTAAAATCACCCATACACAAAGAAACGTCACATTCTGTTAGTAAAGTCAAAACGTTTACCTCAAATTCATCATAAAAATTATTAGTATTACCATTAGGCGGTCTATAATAACATCTTAGTATAAGTATCTTGTTTTCAATTTTGATTTCTAACCAAACCTGTTCTGCATAATTTTTTAATTATTTGAAAATTTATAAAATTCTTTACATAAAACATTACTCCTCCCCCACCTCCTCGCTAAGTAGTACAATCTTGCCTAACTAAATTATAGCCTGGAATTTGGAGAAACTTATCCGTCGTATAATTAGTTAACCAGGTTTTAAGTAACCCTACTATATCAAAATTATTACTCAATACATAAGGCAGGTTTTGTATAAAAATGTTATTAGTGTTCTAATAACATAAACTGCCATTACCAAAATGACTATTTTTTTGTTTTAGTTAATAATTTAGTAATTGAAAATGATTAATCTAAGATCAATAAATCGAGAAAAACTTAAAAATCCAAATTTATTTATATTATATCTATACAGGGTGTTTTTTATATATTGCGACAAAATTCAGGAATGTGTTCTTTGGACAAAAATTCGCAAAAAAGTTCCTATAAACATAGGTCCTAAACCTTTTAGATTTTGAGCTACAGGGTGGTAAAGTTTTAACAAAAAAATGTTTTTTTTTCGATCACTTAAATACCCCTGTAGATATTTGTCCAAAGATTGGTATGCAGGGTCTGTGTATCCAGAGCCATTTACCAACATACTTTTAACATTTTTATATTCTCCAGTGGCGTGTGTGCGGGTTTTCCGCTGAATACTTTTATAAAGAAAAATGTTACGCCACTGGTTTTTCTTGTATTAAAAAATATTTTTAAATTCCCCGTTTTATTTGCAACATTTTTGATTCCTTGGACTTTGTCCGTTAGATGCACGGTTTGCGCACAAAAAATTAAAAACCATGGATATGTTGCTCAGATTTGATTAGACTTTCTTTATTCTAGTAATTATTCGTTTTTTTTAGTTTATTGAAATTTTAATTATAAATAATAAAATTTTTATTAATTAATTTAGTACAAAAGCCAGCCCAATTTAATAAAATTGTAATTGAGGATTTAAAATTTTTGCTTCTACAATCTTTAATTTAAAATACAAGTTTTTAAGTGATAAAAAAATATTTAATTTTTTATTATTTATTTAAGTAATATTATTATTTTTACAAAAGTTGTTCAAAGTGTGCTCCTCCAACATCAATACAAGCATCTAATCGACGTCGCATTGATTGGCGGACACGTTCAAAAATTCCTGGTGTCTGCCGAATTGTCACAAGACGTTATAATGCGATTACGCATTCCTCCACATTATCAATTGGATTTCTATAAACCAGTGATTTAAGGTGGCCCCACAAAAAAAAATCCAGCGGATTTAAGTCGGGAGACCGTGGGGGCTAAGGGTGAATACTTCCCTGACCTATTCAACGATTTGGATACGTAATATCTAGAAAAAAAATCATAGAAAAAAAAATCATTTTTTTGTTAAAACTTTACCACTTTGTAGCTCAGAATCTAAAAGGTTTAGGACCTATGTTTATAGGAACTTTTTTGCGAATTTTTGTCCAAAGAACACGTTTCTGAATTTTGTCGCAATATATAAAAAACACCCTGTATGTACGATACTTGTTAATTAATCATCATATTTTTCTGTCAATAAAATCTGGTACAGAAGTCAACATAAATTGTAAAATCAAATACAACACAGTATACATGCATGTTTCCGAGAAGCTGCCATATGGGCACACGTTCTGTCATTATTTGTTCTCTATGGCACGATTTTAGCAATACGATATCCCAGCTGCCATTCGGGCACGACTATTATTACACGCTGGGATGGGCACATCTTTTTCTTTTAATTCTACTTTTTTTTTCTATACAGTAATTTCCAGATCCGAGACACAGATTAAAATAGCACATATTCTTTTGAATGGCTTCTGGTGCTTAACATGTAATGAACCGCGAATTAACGACCCGCCGTATCGTATAAGAAAATTAGGATACTCATACACGTAGGCTATCAATATTTAAAGTGATCATTTAATTGTATTATTTTGAAGATATAGGGCGATTGGAGATAATAATAATAATCTCTTTATTTCAAATCACATAACAAGTACATAAAATGAAATAATGTCAACAAAAATATGACTTAAGATTAGGTTCAATAGTCGCCTTAAAGAGTAGGATTCCAGCTTTACTAACAAATCCTTAATTGCAGCCCTAAAATTTTAAACTGATACTTTTTATGTGGTCTGGTAGGGAGTTAAATAGTTTTATACATGCATAATGTAGAGATTTTTCTGTTAGTGAAAGTTTATGAAGTGGATACTTAAAGTTTAATGTCCTTCTGTTATAATTATGCTCCGTTTTTGATTAGAAAAGATGTTTGTTTTTAAAAAGAAACATTAAATATGCAAATATATATCAGGCACATACGGTCATAATACCTAAATATCTGACCTACAATTACTGACCTACAACTTTGTTGTTGACAAACCCATTTTTTTATTCCTATATTTAACAATAAATTCAAAGTTAGCGAAGTCCAACTATTCTAATACCATAATAAATAGAATTTAACTTTTTTATTAGCTGGTTTATATGGTATGACCAGTTAAGGTAGTCATTGATATATAAACCTAACATCCTGGCATTTTCGTTTACATTTTAATTATTATTGTCAAATTCCATTTGCAAAGGCTTTTGTATGTTACATTATTTTGTTTGAAACATTATAATATTTGTTTTTTCTTTGTTTAAAATTAATCTATTTGCATTAAATCAGTAAAGAATTCTTCTGTTTTATTTAATAATTCTTTTAATCATTTACCAGTAATAATAATAATAGTGTTATCAGCATATTTAACAATCTTCTGGCTAGGTAAATATATTAGGAGATCAAGATCATTAATAAATATTATGAACAATACCGGACCAAATATCCTGCTTTGTACAATTCCTATATCATTAAATAAATATTTAGAGTAACCTGTTTTCCCATCCTTTAATATTTTTACTTTTATTTGTTTTCTGTTATTAATGTAGGACCTAAACCACTCTATTACATTACCCCTTATGCCATATTTCTCTAATTTTTTTATTAACAAGTTCCTATTCAAACAATCGTACGCTTTGGTTAGATCTAAAAGCATTCCAAGAGTGACATTTTCCAAATGTTCTGCAATGTTTTTAATGAATGCAAATATAGTAGTTTGTGTCGATTTGTCTTTTATAAGAAACCGTATTGATTTTCACTAAATAGGTTATTGGAAGTAAAGAAGTTAATCAGTCTTGTGCTCATATCTACTTCAAAAATTTTTGAAAAACCCGGTAATAGGCTTATGAGCCTACAATTATTAAAATTATCAGAATCCCTTTTTTTTAAGCACGGATTTATTTGGACAATTTTTAAATTTTCCAGATTTATTCCATATTTAAAAGATTTGTTAATGATATGGCACAGGACAATATTGATTTCAGGAGTTGCTATTTTAATAATACTTGTAGGGATTTAATCTATATTCCACTGCTATTTTTATTATTTAATCTATGCGCTATGTCACTAATGTTCTCTGGTATAACGGGACCTAAAAACATTGACCTAGAACTTTCTTCAATTAAAGGAGTAATTGGAATTTTGGTCAGAACTTAATAGATCTGGAATAACAGAAATTAAAAATGTCTTATACCGATTTGCAATTTCTTCTGGTTCACCCTCTAATTTAACAATATTATCTCCGACACTATTATTTATTTCCTTGCAAATAGGCCACATACATTTTGATTTGTTGTCCGAGTTCCTAATTCGGGTTTTATATTGCTTGGTACGTGCATTAACCAATAACCTGTCATATTTAACTTTTTCGACTTTATACGCTTATTTAAAAGTATCATTATGATTTTTTAACATTAATAAAATATCTAGTTGACGCTTACATTCTAAAATATCTACATCTTTATATATCTCTTTTTTTTTTCAATCACCTAGCTGCCTAAGAGGAAAATGTTGGCTAAACAGGCTCTTAAAATTATTCATAAATGTGTTCCAGTGAATTTTACATTTTGCACATTTTAACAGTATACCTGTGCCCAATCCTGCTCCTTTAAACTACTCAAAAAATCAACCTTGTTTTCTTGTGAAAAAATACGTTTATATTGTAAAGGGTTTTTATTTAAACAATTCATTTCAAAGCTTATTTTCTTATGAGTTGTATGATTCGACACAAAATTTTCAAATACCAATGTTTCAATATATTCTGCATTGGTGAAAACATTGTCTATAAAACTTGCACATATTTTTGTTATTCTGGTATTTTTGTATATGGGTTAAAGTAAATTGAATGACTTTAACAATGACAATAAATTCCGCCCATTTTCGTTATCTATTAATAATTCAATGTTAAAATTTCCTAGAATATAAATTTGCTTATTTTCATTAAATATTATCACCAGCAAACTTTTAAGTTGTAGCATAAATACATTTAAATCGCCAGATGGTGGCCTATATATACAAATGATAATTATTTTGTTTTTTGAAAAAAATACATTCCACTGCAGCACATTCAAATGATCCATGGATTGATAAATTGTTCATTTTAATTCTAGGCTTACAATTATTATTATTTTGGCAAAATATTGCTGTGTCTCCATGTCTCCCCTCTTCCCTGCAAAACATAGACACTAAATAAAAATTATTTATCGCTATCCTTTTTATCTGTTCTTCGGATTTCCAATGTTCGCACAAAATTTCATATTCCTCGTGTAACATCAAGGATTTAGGAATTTAGGAAGTCAACAGCATTTCCTAGGGATTGAACATTTTGATGGATTATACTTTTCAGACGTTTTGTTCTGAATTGTTGATGGAAAAGCCGACTGGGTTGAGGAGTAGTTGATGTTACTTTGATACTGTGTAAGTCTTCGTTGGTAGACTGAGCATTGAATGTATATAGCGGAATAAAAAGCTATCTTCAGGTTTTAACTTAAGTTTCAAACAGTTGGGACATTTTAAAACTTTACCTCAATAGTCTTCTGTTTGGTGTTCTCTTCGACATTTCTGGCAGCATATCTTCTCCTTACAATATTTACCCACATATCTAAATCCAGAGCAGTTGAAACACATAGCCAAATTAATATGTTCCTTTACACATACTACTACCAAGTCAACAAATATTTGTCCTTTTTTAAGAAACCATTTGGCAATGTCAGGTGGTGCTTGGAGTATCCAGTTCTCTCTACTTGGATTCCTACATGGCCGTTTTGTAATAACTTTAATGTCCTTGATTACTAATTCACTAAACTTCGTTTCAATTGTTTCATCAAGTTTCACTAGGTCTTCCAGCAATTCGTTTTCTGTTAGTTCCTTTCTTAATCCTGTTAGCATAAACATTGGGTCTCAATTTTAAGTTTCTTTAATTTTAATTTGGTTTTTATCTTTTAACGCATTTTTCAGTTTTTCTTGTTATTTTTTTATTATGGCTTTCAACTAGCACTGCACCGCTCTTTAAGTATCTAATATTTTTCGATCCTCCAGAAATATGGATGTATGTTCTGTATAATTTGTTGCATTGTGGAAACTGCGTCTGTAGCCTTATCTACTGTAATTATGGTTTCAAGCTTTTTCTGTTGCTTTTGCGTACTCCATTGTTCTTTTTCGGATTTTCCATAGGTGCTTTGCTTTTTAATTTAAGTAATCTCAGTATGCGTTTTATTAGTTTGATATGTTTCACTGCTTCCTTTTATTAGTGGTTGTAAGATGTCCGCATTAGTATGAGCATTATTTGTATTGTGAAGCTGAAATTCTAACGACACATTTTCCTTTTCTAACTCCTCTATTTTAAATATAATTGCAGCAGTAACTTGTGTATATTAAGTATACATAATTTTAAGTATATACACTATCGGACAAAAGTAGAGAAACTTTTTAAATTTGCGTTTTATTTGAATACTTCAAAACTAATGCAGTTCTACACATAATGAAAATCAACAATAATTGTTAAGACTTAATTTGTATAAAGTAAAATAAATTGTAGAAGAAAATCCTAAGATTTAATTTAATTAAACAAAATATTTATGAGACAAAAGTAGAGAAACTAAATTTTATTCCAAAAGTACAAGTAATTTCTTATTTCTATCTTAGAAAAATTAATAGTAAGTAGAGTATCCCTTATTGGCAATCACCTCGCGGCATCGATTTGGCATGGATTCCAACAGTTTCATAATGGTTTCCTCTCCAATAGAATTCCAGGAATCTTGTAAAACTTTTATAAGATCATTTTTATTACTGATCTGATGTTGCCTTACACGCCGGTCTAGTTCCTCCCAGAGGTTTTCAATCGGGTTAAGATCGGGACTTTGCGCAGGAAAGTCCATAACCCTAATATTTTCCGATAAAAACCAATCTTTGACAACCTTTGATTTATGTTTGGGGTCGTTATCTTGTAGGAATATCCAAGTCAAAGGTAAATTATCCTCAGCAAAGGGTAGCATTACATTTTGTAGGATGTCTAAATACACAAATCGATCCATGATACCCTCAATGATGTGTAATGGTCCTGTACCGAACCCAGAGAAGCAACCCCATACCATGCAGGAGCCACCACCATGCTTTACCGTAGGCTGTGTATATCTTGGATCGAATCTTTTGCCTTGTGGTCGATGCACCCATGAGATTCCATCGGACCCAAACAAATTAAACTTACTTTCATCAGTAAAAAGAACTTTTTTCCAGTCGTTGGTTGTCCAATGCAAATATTTTTGTGCAAAGTTGAGTCGGGCCTTCTGATTCTTCTTGCTAATAAACGGCTTTTTAGCGGCTCTTCTACTAAATAATCCTCCTTCCCTCAGTCGTCTTTGTATGGTCTTAGAACTAACATTAACACCAGGTAATTCACTTAAAATTTTATTTGCTGATTTGTGAGGATCAGACTGGGCAATTCTTTTTATCATCATTTCCATGTGTTTGGTTGTTTTTCTTGGGCGGCCACTTTTTTTAATGCTTTTTGTTGAATTTCGTGTTTTAAAATTAGAAATTGTCTACTAATGTCCACTTGTCGTATACCACTCTTGTGTGCATCAACTATTTTTCTACGAAGGTCTTCAGACAAATATCTTCCGCGAGGCATGTTGATTAAAAAAACTATGCAAAACTATCAACAGAACTCACGTAAAGCGAACTAAATACTAAATTTGGACGATTGATATTTAGGTTTCTCTACTTATGTCCATCCGAAAATATTTGAATTCTTTTATTGTAAATAAACAACTGATAAGAGGCATGTAAAATGCGGTAAAAAAACGCAGTTGTTGAGAACTACAATATTTGTAGTAAATATTTAATTTAAATACATGGTTTCCGTAAATCAAAGAATTTTTAGAAGTTTATCTACTTTTGTCCGATAGTGTATAATTTTGTTCAATTTTTAAATTGGGGTTGTTATTGGCTACTTCTGATATTTTATCTAGAGCTGAGAAGGCATCTAGTATTATTTTTTCCAGATAAAGTTCTGGAATTCAAGTTCTAGAGAAAAATTGGATCTATCCCTTTTTCCATATAAGATTTTTTTAAAGATTACCAATATTATCATGACGAGGAGTTCTAAGGATTGACCTGTACGGCTTAAATATACTATATTCTGGATCTTTGTTTTCGTTATTTTTAAAATTACCTGACTGTATTGGCATTGGTTCTCCGGTCTTACGGTGTATCCCTGGTATCTTCGAATCTCCACTATCGATGGTATTTATTGTTGTGTTTATCGCATGAATTTTGCTTGTCTTATCAGAGATTGATTTTGGTATGCCATGTTCCATTTGGATTCCTATAGTGTGGTCAAAATGTTTTCGTGATATATAATAATAATAATAATAATAATAATAATAATAATAATAATAATAATAATAATAATAATAATAATAATAATAATAATAATAATAATAATAATAATAATAATAATAATAATAATAATAATAATAATAATAATAATAATAATAATAATAATAATAATAATAATAATAATAATAGTAATAATAATAACGTTTATTAGTCAAAAAGCAAAAAAAGGTACAAACAGAGGTATACAGTGAACAAACACTAAGTTATTATCAAACAGAGAATCGGCAAATATGTTTGTAAACAAAACACCCCTCTTGCCCCTGTGCACATGTTGGACTCAAACAAAGTTGTTGTTTACTAATTCTAGCCTTTCAATGTTCTAAGAAATAATCAAGCCACCTTATACATTTCAGAAATCTAACAATCATTTGAGAGTCTAGAATTATTTAAGGTTATTAAAAAAGTATTTTTATATTTTGGCTGTCAGGAAAATTATGTTTGGAGTCAAGGAGGTGATTAGCAAAAGCCGATCTTGTGACTGTGACATCAGTATTTTTAAATTTATTATATTGAGCCTTGTGTTCACTAATCCTAGTAGAAATCTTCCTACCAGACTGGCCGACGTAAACTGAAGGGCACTTTACACCTAATCTCATAAACTCCCCGAGACGATAGCGGGGATAGTTTATCTTTAGTTTTAGTTAGATGTCTTTTTAATGTATTATTGCTTTTAAAAGCTGGGGTTATGCCAAAGGGAGAAAAAAAGGGAGATAGTTGGGACGAGATTGGTCCAAAATAAGTAAACGACCTAAAAGTATTATTATAGTTTGTTTGTTGATGGATTATATTAAATTATAATTTATACTTGTTTACATACTGAAAATACATTTTATATATAGGTTTAAGAGGGAAAAAGTTACTGGCTGCTAACTGTTTAATGGTAAGGAATTCTTTTTTAAAAGCTTCACGAGAAAGTGGGATGTTAAAAAGTCTGTAAAACAAGGAATGGAAAGCAGCAAATTTATGTGATGTTGAATTATATTGTATAATATTATCTGTTGTTGCTTTTTTACGGAATATTCCAAAGGATATCTTATTTTTTTCCTTCTTAAGTAATAAATCTAAGAATGGTAAGGTGTTGTTCTGTTCCCGTATGATTGTGAACTCAATTTTAGAGTGAAGAGAGTTGACATAGTTATGGAAATTTGTAAGCTCTACTTCACTTCCATTCCAAATTATACAAATATCATCCACATACCGTTTATAAAAGATTATGTTATTTTAAAAATTACTGCTCATTATTTTTGTTTCACTAAGAAATAAGAGCCCATTGCTAGTCCTTCTGTTTGTTTAAAGAAACGGTTGTTAAATTGAAAAAAAATTTGATCTAATACAGTAGAAAGAAGTAAAAGTAGATTTTCTACCAAGAGTGAATCAAGTTTCCCCGTGATAAGCTCTTTGACTAAGACCAGACAATCAGCCGGTGGAATGCTTGGAAATAAGTTTTTCACGTCTAGCGATATAAGCTGGGCTGTATCTGGAACGTAAACATTCTCAATGCTCTTGGCAAAATTCACTGAATTTGTTACATAATATGGCGCTTTGAAGTTTGAGACATTTCGAAGAACGTTATTAAGCCAAGATGATAACTGGTAACAAGGGGACTCAACAAAGGAAACCACAGGTCTAATTGGCATGCCAGTTTTATGGACTTTTGACAACCCATATAATAGAGGTGTTTTAGGGTTCATGGGATATAGTTTTTGTTTTGTTGAATTAAAGTATTAAGGTTTCCAAGGTAACCTAAGGTCTAAGATTTCTTTTCCAAGCATTAAAAAATGGACCTGTGGGATCTCTGCTGACTAGTCGAGCGAAACATGTAACCTTCATTTTAATCTGGTTTCTGTAACTGTCATTTTATAAAATGTTTTTGTGATGCTGTAGATTTTGTATTTTTACCTTTTATAAAATTGTATGACCAGCATCTTTGGGATAATGGATGAATTTTTCGAGTTACTTCTTAAATAATACTGATTAAAATGTAGTAAATTACATGTCAATTTGTTATACAGTACCTTTGTTTATATTATCTCCGCAAAAAAACTTAGGATTTAAGTCAGAAATAATCCAGTTTTTAAAGTGAAACTACACATAGTTAGATCGAGTGCTGTATTACATCTAGAAATAAAGGTAGGGTTCGATCAGCCGAATTTATTTTATAAACAGTACTTTGTTGTTTCTGTTTACATTTCAATTCACCGCGTTTTGGTAGTGACCAGTACCCGGCTTCCCAGTGCGACATTTAATTTATTTAAGTTCGTCGGCGGTGTTGCCACACTAAGCGAAGAAAAGCAGGATGTCGGAAATTGATGTGTGTAATTTATGCAATAAAACTGTGCAAAAAATCAGGATGGTTTACTGTGAAAACACAGAGTTTGCATCAAATGACAGAAAGGGCCTATCAACAAATAAGCAAATTTTTTCAGCCATGGATTTGTGAAAGCTGCAAAATTCCAGTAATTTCAATTATGTAAAAAGTTAATACTGACGTGATGAATAAACTGGCAGACCGGATGAACAAATTGAATAGCAGGAAATATGATGCACTTTTGAGCAAATTTAATGAACAAATAGAAATAAACTCAAAACTGGAAAAGAAAATTAATAAGATCAACGTTGCAAAATACCCTAAATAATAATTTGATCATACAAGGCGTTACACAAAGTCGAAATGAAAATTTAAAGGAGGTAATTAACAAAATTGTAGAAAAGCTAGATCTGCCTCCGCTACGGAACCAATTTACAGCTTTTAGAGTCGCTAAGAGTGAAACAGAGACTGAATGTCGACCTATAAAGGTAATTTTTTCAGATGACAAAATCTCGATTACTTAAATCAAAGAAAAGATTTACCTTAACATCAACCGACTTGGGGCTTGGAGATCGTCGAAAAAATTTATATGAATCATGACTTAACAAAGATCAACTTGGAAATTTTAGAGGCTGCAAGGCAATATAAAACCTATAAAGGATAAAAAATTTTATGGATGAATAATGGCAACATTCTTCTCAGAAAAAAAAATTATTAATTATAAGCAATTTGCCCAGACTGTAGCTCTGAGGGGGTGAATTTTTAGACCTATGTTTATAGAAAAAAAAGTCTGATTTTAACTCCAACAATACGCTCTTAAAATATTTGCACTGAGTTTTGTAACATCCTGTATAGTCGTTGACGCTCCTATATAAACAACTTTGTCTTAACTTAAAAAATTATTTAAAGTAATGTAAATTATATAAAAATTACTTAAAGTTATTTTTAGTTTTTCCTGTTAATATAAAATGCGCAAACCCTAGCCTCCGGTACCAGTATTCTCACACTCAATATTTCCTGTTTTGGAGTTTTAATAAATAAAAAAAAGACATAGGATATGAAGGTCTAAAAATATTTTATTAAGAGTAATTTTGTCTCTGAATTAAGCGCGAAATCAAAAAAATGACATTTTCTTTATTAAAACCATTGGCGTCGTAGATTAAAAGTGTGTCAAGATCTGCACCACAAAAAATGAATCACCAAAATATTAAGCATGAACTGGAATCCGTATACAAATCCGTATACTCACCCTCATACTATGCCGCACAGCAATCGGCACTCAAATTGTTTGTCTCAAATGCACTAAATTAAACTACCTGTCTATTTTTAAAATCGGTAACTTTGATCAGTGGCACCTAATTTGAACTTCGAAGCTAGCGGTAAAAAAATAACAAAAAAAGCGATAGAAGCCAGCTGCACGGTACGGTACATGTAGCTTGATGATTAATGTTACAGGAGTATCGTTTGTTTTGATGTAGTTTTGTTCAGTCACCATGTTTTTATTTATAAATGTAAAAGCGGAATATGTTGTATATGTTTGCGACTCTCGTTGTGGATTAGTTTGAAATATTTTCCTTTTATTAAACCAATGCAATGTTAAATTTTAATTATGAATACATGTATAAACACGTGAACGCTTTAATTCCAGCTCATTTTTTTCTTCAGGCATGGGGCCGTGCAGGATCAGGCATTTATGAGCCTGAAAATGTGCTTTACTGTTGTTCAATATATTTGAAATATTTTTACATAACGTAAAACTTGCTGACGTAAAGCTGGTGACCAAGCAAACTCAAAACTCAAGAAAACTTAAACGTCTTTGCTTTGTTTTTATCCATTGTTTTTATTTTTTTTTTATTTTCCTTTTATTTTATTTTATATTTTATTTTTTTTATTTTATTTTCCTTTGTTTTTATCCAGAGTAAATTTAATATATCCAAAGAAATTGATTCTTGTAGACCTTTTAATTTTTCTAACATTATTGAAGATCACATAAAAAGATTAAAGTGAAAAAATGCCATTGATAGCAATACTCATTGCAATTTATGTTTTGTGGACCCATGTTTATAGGACATTTTTCAATAATATATTAATATATAGAATAATAATAAATTAATCGAGGTTATTAAAGGAATAGAGTTTACTATTCCTCGGAATCCCAAATTAATAAACATCTAGCGTAGCCATGATTAAGAATTTGCATACGCAGACTGAATTATCTCCATTGACATAAAAATAAAATGCATGTTATGTTCTCTTGGTTTTTGAGCAATACTGAACCTGTAGGTTGTTTTTTGCTTTTTTGTGGTTTAGATCTTGAGACGTTCGCCTTTTTCAATTTTTAAAATATAATATAGCAAAACAAAGCAAAAAAAATTTGTAATAAGCAAATTATAAAAGAAAAATTCAGAACTGGTCAACAATAAAAAACACAATAAAAGCATTAATACAAAGCAAGTCACAGATAATTTAAGTACATCGTATTAAAATTAAAACAATACAACTCAATGACCAAAATGTAATTCTTGCATACATATCTCCGGTATAGAGAAAAGATCATTCGTATTTTATTTCTTTATTAATGTGTTGTCAGTCAGCAAAATAACAACTATATAATACGAACCATACATGGTCAAATTTATTTGCAAATAAGTTTGATCCTTTTTCTACACATGTTCAAACAAATAATTAAACAAAATTGCAACCTTTATTTATTTAGTGCATTAATCAAAGAGCATGTCGTTTGTTTATGTGTGTTGCAAGAAAATGTGTAGTAAGGAAGACATATTGGCTTTAATAATAATTTCTGAGGTGTGTGATGAAGATGAGATAGAAAGTAAAACTCGGAAGCCAAGAACATGGGTGAAAGATTAGCTTTTACAAAAGGAAAAACTTTCAAATGGGAGACTGTAGACGCACCCGAAAAGATGTGAACCGATAGATTATAAAAATTACTTCCGAATGACGCCTGCAACGTTTGACGAACTTCTCTACAACATTGCACCTTTTTTAACAAAGCAGAATAAACAAGATTAAATATTCGCTCTCGCAATACTCTCCGATTTCTAGCAAAGGGAAATGATTTTGAACACTTGAAGTTTTTTTATGCAGTATCTCCACAAGCTATAAGAAAAATTGTAATTGTACCTCTTGAGCCATCACATGCTAGAAATCCGACTAACTTAGCAAAAAGAACAAGGGATGCCTTTTGTACTGTAATCAATTATAATATTACTAACCAATAAACTAAATGTAATCAGTTAACCAAGTTTTATTTGCAAAGAAACACATACATTTTCGAATAAACATACAAAGAAGTACAAGTAACAGTATTAATAAGGTTTCACTGATAACATGGGTCGCTGAACAGGTCTGCTACGCTGTCATATCTCTCAACGGGTTCTGTTTGTTGCATTTGTTGTTGATTAAATGCCGTTAATGCCGGTGGGTGACTGGATAAATGCCGAAATACTATTTCATTTGAAGGTATTGGAGAAAGAGGAGGGCATGAATGAGTTGTTGAGATTCTAGAACTTTAACGTAAACACGCATTTGATGTTGGTGTCGACACAGTATTTAGTGTTAGATGATTTAATTGCCCCAATAACAAAATCTCTTCTATAGCTTTTCTGACATGCAATTGTTGCTGTTGTGTGTCCGATAGTTTTCGAAACAAACAGGCCCAGTACTCAGAAAATGTCGCAGCGTCGTCCTTCTGAGAATGTTCTAAATGTTTAACTGCCTTTTGTAAAAATTTCTCTTTACTTTCCTAAGTATTAGCCTTACTTTTTTAGGCTGTGGTAGTATACTCGTATTTGTTCTTTCCATATTCTCGCAATCAATTGAATCAACTCCTGGGGACCGTACCTCTTGGTCCTTCAAGAAATCCAAGCAAGAAATATACCAAATGGATGGTACATACACATCGTCTTCGCCTGCTTAGGATTTTACAGAATCATTAATTTTTTTAAATTCCCTTCTATAGGTAGTTCAAATCCTATTTATTTTGCCTTTTAATTTTTCTACAGTACCTTCAGAATCGATTTCCTTATATTCCAATAACAGGGGCTCCCATGCTTTGTTTTTCTTTAATTAATTTTTTGTATATGTCGCTTTTAATTTGCCACAATTCGGGCAAACTTTTATATACTTCAAAAAAATTCCATATTCGCTGTCCATATCGACTATTCGCATGCGCAATATAAACACGAGCGTTTTTAGTAACAGTTTAGCGTTCGCAGATATCATCGGACTGGTTCGTTGCCGATTAAGAAGCAGTTCTCGTAGTCCCCGGATTTTTCAAGTTCGGTTCTGCTGTTCATGTGCAATATACAACATTCATATCAGCTGTTGGTATAAATCGATCCAGACCAACCTAATACTAAACTGTTTTTCTTGATTCTTACTTCTTAGCTTAATTCGTTTTAATTTTGAAGTAAAAAGAAGAAATATAGGTGATTATAAATCGATAGACTTAGTAAGTTATAAAAAAAGTTTAAAACTAGTTATAAATATAAAAAAAGTTTATAAGAAAAAGTCGCAAAATTATCCCCGAATACCGAATTTCATAACCATAGGCCTACTTTGAATTTTACGTTTAAATTATTTATTAATTAACAAAAACCAAATACATATTTTACTTTTTATCGATCGGTAGGAATTTTTTGCTCGTGGAATGCATGCCGCTTATTATATTGGGTTATTTTTTTGCTGCATTTACGAGTTTTTGTCGAACTTTTTAAAATGTAAACATTCTCAATAAAATGTGGCAGCGACTATAAAAGATTTTCACTGTCAAAGTTATGCACAAAAAACATACTTATGTCATTATCGTATTGTAAAATTTATAAAAGTTATTATTAATATTATCAGAATTTAGAGAAAAATGTTAAATTTG
Organism: Anthonomus grandis grandis; assembly: GCF_022605725.1. Classification (NCBI taxonomy): domain Eukaryota; kingdom Metazoa; phylum Arthropoda; class Insecta; order Coleoptera; family Curculionidae; genus Anthonomus; species Anthonomus grandis. The sequence goes on along the minus strand of NC_065553.1, from coordinate 30,579,006 downwards.
GAGCAGAAAATTTTCATTGTGCAATCGTATGGTAGTGGACATAGTACGCAAGTCGAAATAACAATATCTTTTGCGAGACGACTAATTCAAAAACTAATTTAACTTTTTGAGGCCAAGGGTAGTGTTGAATTGTCGAAACAGTGTGCTGCCAAGGCAGTTGTGCATATATGTAGGTCTCCTAATGGACCCGCCATGCCCCACCGGAGGTTACCAGAGCCCAACGGCCTTAGAGAAACCGATAAGGCTCTCTGGTCTGAAGGACTTCACTCGGTACACTTAAAGTGTTACTACACGTGAGTGCTGGGCACTCCCCGACTACATGGTCAATGGTTTCATTCTCCTCACAGCGCCATCGGCATTCCGAGTTGTCCGCAATACCGATAGTATGGAGATGGCTTCTTAAGTGCCAGTGACCGGTTCAAAGATCTATCACTAGCCGAATTTCGCGTCTTTTTAGGGATAGTAGATTTTTGGTGAAACAGGCAGAGGGCCCACCTATGTGCGCTTTGGCCTGTCCCATACCGGGGGACTCAGTCCATCTTCGGTGGGTCCACTTGTGCAGCAGAGCTTTTATTGACGCGACCGCAATGCATTTGGCGATACCAAGTATGGGTTCCGGCCCCATAGTTGGTATCGCAAAGGGTAGTGTTGAGAAAAAAAAAGAGGAAAAATAGATACAATCCTTGCTTTGGTGTCAATTGCTGAGAACCCTCGGATGTCATTGAGAGCTAGGTCAGCAGTGCTGAACATAAGCAAATCTGAATTACAAAGAATTTATCATGCCAACAATATTAAACCATTCAAACCAAAGTACTTGCATACTTTAGAAGAGGGGAATAAAGCGCGCCGTTTATTATTTTATGCTTGGTTAGGCGATAAAATTTTAGAGCATAGAGATTTTCATAAAAAAATAATATTCTCCGACGAATGTTCTTTTACGTTAAATGGTGTAATTTCATCTCAAAATTGTCGGTTTTGGTCCAATGAAACGCCAAACTTTTTAATCCATGGCAAGAGGCAGTATTTTCAAAAAGACAGCGTATGGTGCGCCATATCTTACCATATAGGTATTATTAGACCATACTTTATTGAAGGATCTCTTAATCAAGATATGTATCTTCAAATTTTGGAAAGATTTTTTGAAGAATACTTAGAAGCTTTACCAGTTGGTCAAAGAATAAATCTTTATTTTCAACACGACGGCTGCCCACAGCACTCTACTATTGAAATAGCGGAATGTTTGAATAGAACTTCTCCTAATCAATGGATTGGAAGACGCGGCTTAATTGACTGGCCGCCAAGGTCACCTGATTTAACCATTTCTGATTCCTATTTATGGGGCCGGCTCAAGCAAATTGTTTATTCCGAGCCATTACCAAATGACAGGGAATTACTAAAACAAAGGATTAGAGATGCCTGTAATTCAATTTCCATTAAAGAAATTAGTAATTCTTTTAAAATGTTTAGAAAAGATATTGAAAAATGTTTCGATAATGAAGGTAGCTACATTGAATAAATATCAAGGCATGCTTGATTTAAAAAAAATAAAAATATGCTAAATTTTATTTTTTAATCAAGCAGGGTTGGATGCCAAACGGTCAAATTTCAACTACAACATTGTTTGTTATTTTTACGTATAAATTCGCTCATCCTGGGACACACTGTATATATCTCTAAAAGCAATGCATACTTTGAAGAAGCTGTACCAGAGTTCAGTAATGTCCAATATTATTCTGAGTACTATAAATGGCAAGAAGGAGATTCAGAAAAAGTAACCTCACTTAAATATATTATTTTTTTCTTGTGGTTTGTTGATAATGAAGCAACATCATTTCGAGACGTTTCAGATAGATTTAACGTCATTAAGACCACCATATTCAAAACTGTTAAAAGAGTTACATATTTCTTAAGCAATTTATCTCTGGAAGTAATCCAATGGCCAACTGATTTAGAAAAAGAAGAGATTGAGGCACATTTTCAGGACAACGATTTCCCTGGTGTTATTGCTATAATAGATGATACTCACTTAAAAATTGATAAGCCTGCAGAAGATCCTGACTCTTATCTAAATAGAAAACATTTTTATTCAATTCAGGTAATAAGTTCGACTAATTTATATACGGAAGTTTTTAAAAAAGATAACAAATAATGAAAATATATAGGGAATATACATTTTAATTTTTTGTTACCTAACATTTTGTTAACTAAGAAATTTAAATGAATCTATAAAACAGAACATACAATCATTATGCTTCAGGCTAAAGTTGTGTGTGATCACAGGAAAAGAATTCGTGACATCTTTGTTGGGTATCCTGCCTGGGTCTATCCACGGCTGTCCAGTTTTGAGAAGTTGCAACCCTCTATTTGCAACCCTGCCAGAAAAATGTGGAGAGTCATACCTTCTTGGTGACAGTGGTTACCCTTGTCTAAGAAGTTTGTTTCATAGACAATGGACATTTAAGCAGACAACAGAGAAATTACAATTATGTACTTTCAACCAATAGATACATAATTGAACATTGTTTCGGCATTATGAAGCAAAAGTTTTGGCAACTTTATCATATTAAGTTAAAAGACTTAGTTTAAGTTAAAAGTTGATTGTTCTTTTTGTCAGGACATGTTCTGTATAATATATCACTGGATGTAGATTTTCATGTGGGTGAAGAAGCAGTAAATCCTCCACCTCAAAATAATATAGTTTTAAAAAAAGATAGCCTACTACATGGGGATGACAGAAATGGTGTAGCCATTCGAAACGAAATTATGAATAACTTACCTTTGTAATTTAATAAAGAACTGAAAATCTGTATTTTTCAATTTACTGTGTCACCAAAATATTATTAATAGTTAAAAATTAATTAATAAATAAACAAATTCTATACTACCTAACCTAATATCTAAATATTTAATACAACACATACACACAAATTTTGTAACTCTTTTAATATGGCATTCAAATAGGTCCTCTAACAGAAATAAAATAAAATTCTGAATGAAAAATACTTAAAATAAATATATAATTCTAATCGGCTGGGATCCACAGCATCACAAAGCAGTTGAAGGAATATAACAATTGTTCTCTTAAAACTTTTCTAGTAAAACATTGTTCTTCTCTAATAAATCGTTACTCCTTTTCGTTCGAAATCGTTTTTTTTTCTTTATTTCTAACCGTATTTTATAGTATTCCTTTCAATCAGTTCGATTTCCCTTAAAATATAAAAAATTAACAAAATATTTCAGTATTTTGTTTTCGTTAGGATTTTTTGGTGATTTCACAAAAGAAACAGTGGAGGTAAGAGTTTTGATCATTTGTATTTCACTAGACTCTATAGGAATTTCAATTTCTACCACTTGTCTGGATGTTCCTTGAGCAACGTCTGACTCTGTCACCTCTATATTTTGTCTAGATGTTTCCAGAGGAGCTACCGTATCAGATGATAATAATAAGATGGGGTTAATATTTTTCTTTTGACCTAGTATACTATGCATTACATCTGCATATTCAAATACCTTTCCTCCCCTTCCAGTTAGTTTTGAATTATCTAAATATTTTTTGTAATTTTATTCCAAAACCTTCCATCTATTTTCGCAATTGCTTGCTAATATTTTTGTTTTGGTAAGAGTTGCCATTTCGCCGCCCTCAGCATGTGGAATGTTACGGTCGTAGTTCGGCTCAGATAGTTGCAATATTTGGAATTCCACAGAGCTCCTTATTAGAGCCGCTTTTATTAAGCGAGTTTATAAATAGTAAATCAGAGCAGCTCACTATGAATATTTTGTTATATGAGAATGATACAAAATTATATTGTATTATCAATCATATTTTGGATTGTGTGAAATTGCAAAATAATATTACACTCCTCAATATATAGTAAAAAAATTAAAGTCTGCCTCTTAATGCTGCTAAATGTCTAAATGGTGTTTCTTATTCTCTGATAAAAAACCTAATAACCTCGAAGACTGGATATATACTTGTCTCCTTGCTAATAACTTATGACTATAGTACGAAATATGAGACTGTGCCGCCGAGAGCACTTGAATTCGGAGATTTAGGGGTGACGTCTGATAGTGCGTTTTCTCTTCAGTCACATATCCACGACGTGATAACTCGGAATTCCAGAATGCTGAGTTTTGCCATCAGGTCAACACACAGACCTTTAATAATATCTTTAGTCTGAAAATTTTGTATTTTTCTTATGTGAGATCAATATAGGAGTATGCTTGTACAATGTTTTTTTTTTATGGTAAACACAAGCACAAGAGGAAAGTCCTATGTCACTCTTGGAGTGGTGCTTGCGCGAATATATTTGTGGGCATTTATCTTGAATCGCTGTAGGTTGTATGCGTCGGGAATATGTGAGGTGGAAGCCCGTTCCACAAAGAAGATGTTCTTCAGATGAATGAGTCCCGATACAGCGACGTCCTTGGGATAGGCAGGTGGACTCAATGTTGATGAGCCGCAACTGCTAGACGCGTCCTTCTTGTCGGAACAGCCCTGGGTGGAATCAAACCTGCCAGCTCAGAGGAGTACTTACCGTGATAATAACGGTAGAATAAACAGAGATCAGCCACCTTTCTCCTGTGCTCCAGGATATCCAGACTCTTTGTCAGTTCTGGTTTGTCGATAAGACGAATAGCTCTCTTCTGTATAGAATCCAGCAGGTTTAAACTATGCTTGGGTGCAGAGCTCCAGACATGCGAGCAATACTCGAGGGAAGGGCGTATTTGAGCCTTATAAAGAGTCAGCAGCTGTTCTGGTGTATACAGTTTTTTCGTTTTGAAAAGCACTCCTAGTTTTTTGGAAGCCGCCCTGGCGACCTCGGCAACGTGGTCATGCCAGGACACACTGTTGGTGACCTCGACTTCTAGAAGATGTAAAGATGATTTCATTGGCAATGTTTTCCCTGCCATAACGAGCTCCGGGCCACCAAGGTTAGTCTTCATCGTAAATACTGCAGCCTGCGTTTTTTTAGCGTTAAAATTGACCAAATTGTTACCGCCCCACTCCAAGATTGCTCTAATATCGTTGTTGGTTGAAGCTACTTGTTGCTGCCTAAGATTCTGAGAACTTGCGGCTGTCGTTGGTTTGGCGGACTTAAATGTGGAAATAAGTGTGCTATCGTCCGCAAAGCTGTAGATTGGATTAACAGTGGTTCCTAGTAAATCGTTGATATATATCAAGAAAAGGGTGGGGGATAGAATGCATCCTTGAGGGACTCCAGCGTTAATGTTAAATTTGTCGGAGAGATATCCATCGACGGCTACTTGGATTGTTCGTTGTTTAAGCAAACTTTTGATCCAATTCAATAATGAGTTTTGTATGCCGATTGAGGAGAGTCATGTGGTCAATGTGGTCACTATACCATAAGAATCATATGAATGAACTAGAAAATGTTCAAATGTTTTAAAGTTTCTTTTATATAAAAGTAACGGAGTGTACACAGAAATTGGTTTTTCTACACCAGCCCCTATTGGAAAGCTTTTCCTTCTGTATTCTTAAGTAACAATCTATTGATATGCAATTTTTATTTGAACTTTTAAATAATAAAATTGATTCACCAATATAATAATAATAATAATAATAATAATAATAAAGACTTTATTTTCACAATTTAGGTTAGATTTACAAATAATTCTATCCTAAACATAATTGTACTATTGTGAAAAGAGGCGAAGTCGAGATGTAGAGAACCTATACAAATAGGTTTGTCTACCCCGCTCTACTTAACCTTAGATATCCATAGTACCTTAATTCAAGAGAAAAATCTTACAAAACATAAAAAAATATATATAAATTATCAATAGGGAATATGTTTTAAAATAGCAAATAAAAAAGAGACAGATTTAAAAAGTTGAAGAAAAAAAAATGGAACTCTCCTGCTGGAAATAATAATTAAAGATTTTATGTTTAAAGATTCGTGGTTCCAAAATCTTAAAACAATCGGGAAAAAAGTTGTAAAGCTTTGAAATATTATAGAAAAAACTCCTTTCATAAATAGATGTTCGATGTAGAGGAGGTGTAATAAACCTTTAAATCTAATATTTATATTATGTACATGCGATCTATAGATAATTTTACTGTAAAGATATATAGGTGTCTTATAAAATAATAACCTATTATAAAAAAATGCACAGTGCACTGTACGCCTGCTTTCCATTTTAAGCCAGTTTGTTTCAGAGAGTTTGTTCATATCTACGGATTCCATAGATATACCGTAAACAGGAATTTTGCACTCCTTGTATACGTTTTTTTTTGAATTTGTGTCAAGCAGTTTCCATAAACGACATCTCCATAGTCAAACACAGATAAAACGAGAGCGTTACATAAAATTGTTTTTAATCTTTGCGATAGAATGTGTCGATTGCTGTATAATAATTAAGGTCTAAGATAAGCTTTTTGGATACAATGAGATACGTGCTGGTCCGAACCGCATTTGACTGTCAAAAGTAAGACTTAGAAGATTTTGTATATTTTCCTTTATTTCTAAAGACATGTCACCTACCCTAACATTAATTTGATTTTTAATAATTTGCACATCTTTTTTAGAACTCAGTATTAACAAACAACACTTGCTTGGATTTAGATAAAGAGAAAGCTGTGGGGAAATGGATCTTAAGTTTTCTAATTCTGTATTAATACACTGAATCGACTCACGAGCTTGCTCTTTAAAAAACGAGTAATATCGTTGCGTATCATCTGCGTAGTAGTGAACTTTACATGTTTTTATTATTTTATTCATATTTGATGTATACCGGGTGGTTCGTCGCCGAGCGGAACATAGGAAAACCCATGTAAATTTTAAGGGGGTCAATTATTGGCTTCGCTGTACATTTTACAGAAAAAATGTGTGAGCGTATAACATTTTTAATGCTGTTCAGAATCAACGTGCTATTTAACTGCACTTTATCCGAAATTAAAGGAGTATATTTTTCCTAGATGGTAACCTTAAGATGTAATTTTTCTTGTGTTATTGTGGGCAACTACTATTATTAATAATGTATTGTGTATGCAATGTTTGTGACTCTCCTACTTTAAAGACACAGTTACAAAAAGCGCAGATTCCTTTAGACATTGTTGATGCTTTGAGTTCATGTCTCAAAAAGAATACGGATCTCTACTCTGTCATTACAGAACTATTTGACATCTTGAGTCAAAATGATTCTAAATGGAAGGTTTTGTTCGAGAAAATGGATGACATTCACAAGTTGCTTGCCAATAGTAGATCTGAAAATGGTCAAGAGTCAATGTTTCACTCAATCAGGGATATGAAACAAGAGCTCTTTAACCTGTCTTCACTTCTTTTGGGAAATCACGACGAATCCGTCAAGATCCAGATTCATGATTCCCCCAAACAAGAACCTGCCAAGGAAATGGAAGATTTACGGAAGAGTATTAATCAAATTGCTCTTAAAATGGAAAAGTTGACAGTTAAGGAAAAAAAAATTTCTAAATACATTCCACCAATAGCAAGAAGATCCATTTCCATTTCTATACAGACCGATCAGGAATCAGAAGTTTCGCCCCCTATAAAAAGAATAACGGTTTCACCTCAGAAAACCATAACTAGGGAAGAATGGCATTACTTAATCGTCTCCAATATTTCTCCTGACTATACAGTAAACCGGCTCGCTCACTATGTTAAAGATAAGCTCCAGACTAATGCTTTTATTCGATGTTTTCCCTTCACGCAAAATGAAGACAGTGTGAACTCCAGCTTTAAAGTAGGTGTACAAAACAAGGATCTTTTTAGCCAGCTAAAAGAGACGGACGTATGGCCGGCTGGTGCTGTAGTGGATGGACGGAGGATGGGTCCATTAACACCGTTAAATTCTCCACCGACAGCTAATAAAACCCAAACCTGTCTCAGATCAGCTCAATATGCTTCAAATTGGTTCAGATAAAGATGCGATAGCTGCATCTAAGTCATTTGGGCAAGAAAATATCAGCTTCAAACTTGTGGAGAAGGCCAACGATGATGATGGACTGCATAATATGGACCCGATGATTCCTCAAGTAGTGCGACTATCCCAAAAATCTAATGCGGAAAATGGACGGTACCTGTTGGCTAGACTAAGAGACCCCCACCATCTTAAAAACTCTTAGGCTCTACTTGGCATACCTCTGTGACCAGCCTTCCAAAGTCTGTCTCGCAGGCCACACCAAGACCAATGTCAAGTTAATGCTAGCTTCAGAGGACCTACCTACTAACATAGACTCCCTCCGATGCTTGTATATCCGTATCATGTCTATGGAAGACGTCGTGGAAACGGATATACAACTGGTGCAGCAGAGGTGGAAGAAGACCTCTCCGCTTTTGGATCCTTCTTTTCTTCAGAAAAAAATTTAAGGCTTTAAAAAATACGAGGAAGTCAATCTAATTATTTTTCCAGTGGTTTCTCATCTATGAACAAAAATTTTCAAATAACGTGACGCGACCAGAGAATCAAGCACCCTCTAATAAATCGGATTATAGCAAGCTTAGCGTATTTCTTCTTAACATTCAGTCCTTAAGACACAAATCTAATGAATTATTTCTTTTATTAGAAGAGCCAAATTTTCCAGAAATAGTTGCTATAACCGAACACTGACTAAACATTGATGAACCTGTTTTTGTTCAAAATTACACTACAATAGCAAGATTTAATAGAACTAATTTATCTCATGGGGGCACTATGATTATGTCTATAAACAACGATTTTTCACCGGTAACTAAGTTTGATAACTTTTTATCAGAAAAAGTATTTGAATTTTCCATAGTTTACCATAATACATACGACCTCAGTAGTTTTTGACTTTCCTTCAAAAACTACTGAGCTTGCTAGAATCTTTGCCCTTAAAAGGTATATTAATTTTGTGTGGCGACCTTAATATGGATTTTTCCAGTGTGTGTGCTGCTCAAGATCCTTTTCACTCTATTTTCGTCTCAATGGGTATAGTAATGCATATTAACTTTCCTACCAGAATAACTAGAAATAGTTCTAGTACCATTGACTATGTCGTGTCATCTTTTGCTCCTGAATTCGTAGATTGTACGGTTTTTAATTCCGGATTTCCTGATCATGAAGCTGCACTAACTAAATTTTCCATAAATTCTAAAGGCAAAAACACGTTACGTAAATAAAGCCGTGTTTTTGGCAAAAATAATTTCTTACAATTAAAGAACTTATGCCAAACGGCTGATTGGGATTTTCTTTCTGACGATATAGATAGTGAATTTTCTAGTTTTATAAAGTCTTTATCAAGTATTGCAGATAAGTCGTTTCCTCTTAGAACTATCAAAATTAAACATCATAAGCCATGGACCACTAAAGGCTTAAGTGTTTCTGGAAAAAACATGTGCTCATTATCACACCTGAAAAAATTTACAGACAGCGTATTTTTTCATAACTATGTCAAGCTTTATAGAAAAATGTACCATAAGACTATAAAAGCTGCAAAAGATATTTGTTATAATAAAAGGATGATCGAATCAAGTAATGTTGCCAAAGAAACATGGTCTATTGTAAATGAATTAAGAAACAAGACTTCTTCATCTAGCACTATCCCTACTTCACCTGAGGACCTTAATCACGATCCTCGTTCATATTTCCCAAATGAAAATTTACACAGCTTCTTTTTTACCCCCATTGTATCAACAGAACTTCAAACTACAATAAATGAAATAAAAAACAAATCATCATCTGGTACAGATGGGCTCACTCTCAAAATGTTTTCTAATCTGCCAAATTGCACCTTAATCCATCTAACAAACTTAATTAACAAGTCATTCCAAAATGGAGTCTTTCATACCTGCCTTAAGAGTGCAGTAATTATTCCTTTGCATAAGGGAGGAGATAAACAACAAACTTCAAACTATCGCCCAATCGCACTCCTTCCCACTTTATCAAAGATCATTGAACGATTAGTTAAAAAAAGGCTCTTATCGTTTCAGTTTAAATATAAAATTCTTGAGTAGTTTAAATCGTATCTCAGTTACAGAACTTAGCTTGTAAAGGTTGATACGACGAAGTCTTCTTGTAAACCAACAGAATGTGGGGTACCTCAAGATCTTTATAAATGACATGGCCAATCTTAACATCAGTGGTAAAATCTGTCTTTTTTGCTGATGATACTAGCTTTACATGGAGCAATCCGTATGCTAGAGCACTACATGCTTCTATTTCTAATGACTTAATTACCATTAAATCGTGGTGCGATTCTAATCTTCTGTGCCTAACTGTCTTAAACACTAAAGTCTTATCATATAAAACTACTATTCAACCCTTTGTACTTAACAACACCAGTTTGGACGTCGTTGAATCTGTGAAGTTCTTGGGACTTAATGTTGACTACTCCCTAAAATGAGACTTGCATATTGATGCCTTATATAAAAAATTAAGTTCAGCATGTTTTGCCTTAAGATCAGTTTCCAGGGAATTAAGTTTTCAAACATCAAGGACAGTTTATTATGCCCTTTTTGAGTCACATCTACGTTATGCCCTTCCATTCTGGGGCACATGCGGTGTGACTCAATTTGAGCGTATCTTTAAACTCCAAAAGAGAGCAGTTCGGTATCTGCTTGGACTTAATAGCAGAGCTCACTGTCAAGAAATCTTTAAAAAATATAAGATACTTACTCTGCCCTCTTTATTCATATTGGAATCTATTTGCTTAGTACGCAAACATAAGTCAGAAATGTCAAGTAGGCCGTCTCACAATTATTCACTTGGCAACGCAGTGCATGATCTTTATCTGCAAACCCCTCGGTTCGAGTTAGTAAAAAGCTCTATTCTATACAGAGCCAAAAAGATGCATAATCATTTGCCTTTGAAATTAAATCAATTACTTCTTTTCCTCGATTTCATAATGCTTTGAAGGTGTACTTTCTGGAAAAAGCCTTGTACACAGTGGAGGATTTTTCTCCACGATAACTTTTTGGGTATCACACACACACTGGCTCTTTTTATATCTTAAAATAGAGAATATATTAGTTTTTTTTTAGTAAATAAATTGCACTTTTATTCTGTATTTAATTAATTTACTGTTATTGACTATTTTATTGACTACTTTAAAATGTAGTTGGTACAGTATTGAATTATTGTTTGTTCCACTCAATAATTGAAATCCTTTCTAAGGAGTGGTGTTAAAAAAGAAATATTAAAAATTAAATTTTTCGTTAGGTCCACGCAACTAATCATGTAAGCAAATTTTTCACAAAATGTCAACACGCAAACGTAATATTACCAAATATAAAATATTCTTAAAATCTCTATTTATTTAATAAGATTTAATTCAGTCCTTCTTTCCATGGCAAGATGTTTAAAATTAATACCACTCTGAAACTAATATCTAGAAACACGTTTTCATACTCCATCCAACCACCCGGCGATTTTACTCCCGCGTTTATTCACCTACCTTTCATTTGTTATCTTTCAGAAATATTATAGAAGTGCCTTACTTACCCAGGCAGCAACTCAATTTAAGCCTCTAAAATATAAGTGATAAGTATTAATCTTTTTTGTGTTGTGCCCTTAAATGCAAATACTATAATGGACCTGCAATCAACTACCGGAATCAGGATGGGAAGGGGGTACCTTTGTTCATCTCACGGAAAGTCGGTATAAATTTTCCGAGGCGACGTAATACAAATTTCGCGTGACGCATGTGCCTTAACTTGTGACACTAACAAACTGATTATAGATTAGCGGGGACTTTATTACTATTATTAATCCTGCAGTGGAAGCAAAATAACTCTTGTGGTAAGTGTTAATTATCCGGCTCTCAGTTATGGGGTGGAAATATTGCCGCCTTGTTTGGTTACGTGATCCAACTTGATGGCAGGTAGTTGAAAATGAGGGTAAAAATATTAGATGCACGGTATGCTTTTAAGATAAGGCTTTATTGATAAAAACTTTTTATGTTAATGATTTCTAAAAAGTATATTGGTTAAAACAAATCACATTTGGTATGTCACGTACCTTCGTATGCATGCAACAAGTGAATATGTATTACAGGAATTATTTAGCAAAAACAGGAAAACACTTGCTAACACAGTTTATTTACACATTATTTGTAGGTTTTAAAACTATTCTCTTAGAATATTGAAAGGCTAAAATAAGCATTGCCTTGGAGCTATGGGCAGTTTGTGTTCCTGCCACATCTCTGATGCAATGACGCCAAATGCTCATGTAGAAATGGCAAAAAAATACACTTTATAACATATAAATAAATATTTATATGTTATAAAGTGTAATATAACATATAAACAATTTTTTATAAATATAAAAATTAGTCACTTATTTTGACAGGCGCAAAATGATACTATTCCTCTTTAATAAGATATAAAGCATTTTTTTTTCATAAAATTTGATAAGATACTCTCTAATGAAGTTAACATTTAAAGTTAATTTTCAAAAACTTAAATACTTTTAAATGTTTATTCTTTTCCTCATGATTTAAAATTTAATTAATTAAAAGCTAAATCTTATTAAATTAGTGGTTATTTATGTTAAACCCGATGAGCCCTAATCTAAATTTATTAAAAAATATAATTTGAAAAGTTGAATAGAAGTCCATATTTTGTAGGAGAATGTGTATATAAAGATTACAAATAGGGGAAGTCTTTTATCTCCAAGAAAAATGCATGTAGGTCGCTTAGGTAAATGTATTATGCATTTCGGCTGTGTAAACACCGAAATTTTAGCAGCCGAACATTTAGAATAATATGAATTTATTTATGTACATATATTTAATAGCCTCTATTTATTTTAAATAAGTCCTGGATTAATTTTTTTAATTTTTTATTATTTATTAAATATAAATTTATTATAAAGTTAGCTAGGTCATTTAACATACTATACAGAAACACTCAGTCAAACACAAAATAAGCATCAATCAGTTTTAATATTAAGTACCAATAGTCATTTACTTTTAATATTTACACATAACTTTTGTAAAAATAAACAATCACCAATAAACTCTTTAAAAAAATAATATAGTTTTATCATTCTGTTTACACCTATCTATAGTACACAATAAATTTAAATATACAATATTAAAAGTCTCAGAAAAAATCTAGACCGATAATCGAAGCTGCAAAATAACACACTACCAAAGCATTTTATTCCCAAGTAGCTTAACATTGAGAGAAATAACGGCAACAAAGCTGTCATTATGAATTAATAAAAAACATACGTTAACCCACTAAATACAAAAAAGAAGATAGCATGATCATTCACTGTCTGTGATTATGGCTTAGTGTCAACGGTCAACTCAATCTAGAGCCACCTCGTGATAAAAGTGGAAACCTATTTCCAAAACCCCAAAATTAGTCATGGAAGAAAACCGCTTCAGCTTTGTTGTGCCATATGCTAGCAACTAGGAATACAGTAAGCCTAGAGAAGGATTTGTAGATTTATGTTATTAGGCTGTAATTTGTTTTGTATTCAAATATATTTATTGTTTAGGATTCTAATTCTAACCACTAAGACAATATTTGAAAATATAAGAAATAACAATGAATGCGTTATAAAAAATAATAATAATCATATATAAAAACATAACTAATAGGTAATCATAAAATATGTAAAGGGTGTTTTTTTAGAGGCGGAGAACTTTCATTTGGCAACACTATTTTTTATGACAGCCGACCTGACAGTTCTGGGTTATTTTTAGATTAGTTTGGTTTGGCAATTCATCATGAACAGACTCACGCCTGAGCAACATTTCCAAATTGTTCAAATTTATTTTGAAAGACATGGTTCTATTCGAGAAACACATCGGGCATTACGTGAGTTTTATAGTGCTCATAATCGTCCTTCAGAGAGATTAATTCGAGAAACTGTTAATCGTTTTCGCAATACTTTTACTCTAGTCGACAATACGCATCCCGTAAGATATAGATAGCTGCTGTGCAGCATAGTGTTGTTAATGATCCAAATGTGTCAATTTCTTAACAAGTGAACTTATGTCCATCCACTTTATGGAAAATTTTGAGCAATATATATATATAGCAATATATATATATATATATAAATATATTTCCGAGCTCGATTACCGAGTAAAAATAAAAACTAAAGATAAAGCTACAGTCTTTGGTGAGTTTTACTATGGCTAAACAATCCTATGCGAGATTTGCAAATCCGGCCACAAACATCACACAGAAATTCCTGCAGAGTCGGTCTTTGGGTTCTTCTAGTCGGTTGAGCAACGGACGTCGCTCTTTTCCATTGGGCACGATTGTTGACTATCTCTTCCCAGTTGTTTTCAATTCCCAATAGCTTTAAATCATCGTGGACGACATCTTTGAAGCGTTTGTATTGGCCTCCCGGCCTCCTTGCACCTTCTGTTAGTTCTCCATACAAAAGAGATTTTGGTAAGCGCCGTTCGTCCATTCTGTATACATGACCCAGCCATCTCATTCTTGCCCTTCGTACCATAGTGTCAATATTTATACAGTTTGATCTTTGCAGAACCTCATTATTAGAAACTTTATGAAACCATCTGATTCTCATCATTTGTCGCAGTTGCCGTTGCTGAAATTGTTCAAGAGCCTATATGTCGTCGTAGAGAGTTATATGTCGTCTGTATGGGATCCATGATTCGCAGCCATATAGTAGCGTTGGTACAATTATTGCTCTATATACTGCCGTTTTCGTTTTAAGACTCAGATTATGATTGTGAAACACTCGATCCTTTTAATACGCTTTTGATGCAGAGCTAATTCTGTTTGCTATTTCGTCGTCTGTGTTTAGTTTTGTACTAAATACGCTACCTAGGTAGTTAAAGCGTTCAACTTACTCCAAAGTCTCGCCATTGACCTGTATGAGCTGAAGATTATCTGATGCAGGAGTTATAAGAAGCTTGGTTTTTGACGTGTTTAGTTTTAGACCTAAGGCTTGGTATGCCCAGGCATAAGAAGCAAGAATTTCCTGAAGAGTTTCTGCTGTGTACGCAATCAGCGCACAGTCATCTGCATATTGAAGATCCGTGATAAAACGCACTCTTGTTCTAGCTTTAAGACGTTTTAAATTGAAACGCCCTCCGTCATATCTATATCTGATTCCAATCCCTCTAGCAGTTAGATTTCTGTCAACAATGATCGCGCAGCAAGGAAAATATTGAACAAAATAGGAGTCAGGACGCAGCCCTGCCTAACTCCCGTCTCAGTGGAGAACGGTTCGGAAAGCTCACCGTTTACTAGCACTTGTGCTTGATTACTTGTATGTAAATTTTCGACCACTGAAACGAATTTATTTGGGATTCCGAAACGTTTTAAAATGCACCAGAGGACTTTTCTGTTAACCGAATCAAAGGCCTTCGCCAGATCTACGAATGCGACATGTAATTGAGTCTGATGTTCTCTCGCCTTTTCTTGAAGTTGGCGAAGTGCAAAGATCAGATCGTTGGTTCCTCTGTTTGGCCGAAAGCCGCTCTGGGCTTCTAGAATAAGTTTTTCCACTACTGGTTGTAGTCTATCCGCTAAGATCTTTGATAGAATCTTTCCCGCTATCGACAGTAATGAAATGCCGCAATAGTTATTACAGTCATACGCGGAGCCTTTATTCTTGTAAATGTTTATGATATTGGCGTTTTTAAAGTCTTGCGGGGTTTTTTCGCTGAGCCAGATTTTGTGTAAGATAGATTTCAACAATATCGTCACCGGCCGCCTTGTAGATCTCAGCTGGTAAGCCGTCGGGCCCCGCAGCTTTATTATTTTTTAAATTTTTTGATAGCTGATCGAATTTCTTCCACAGATATTGGACCATCCAGTTCGTGTGCCGTTTCATATTGTGGAATCATGTCTATCACTTTGAGGTCAACTTCGTTTGATTGATTAAGTACTGTGCAATAGTGTTCCCTACATCTTAGCATGATATCTTTTATGTCCTTAAGAGTATTGCCGTGCATGCCTTTTACTGGGCACATATTTCGGCGGGAAGGACCGTACACTTCTTTTAGAGCTTGAAAAAACTTTTTGTAGTCTCGGTCATCTGCGAACTGCTGTATTTCGCGCGCCTTGTTTGCCCACCAGCTGTTCTTTAGCATTCGCGTTTCCTTTCTGAGTTCGTTTTTAGTATCTCTAAGCTTCGTTTGCACAGCTATGTTCTGAGGATTGCTAAGAGCGTTTTCCTGAGCTACGTACTTACGTTCCAATAGAGGTTTTATCAGGAGTTCATTCTCTTTGAACCAGTCTGGCTGATGATTGCGCGGCATGGTTCCCAGAATTGAGCTGCTAATGTCCATTAGATTTTGTTTAACTAAAGCCCAGTGTTCTTCTAGATCTTATGGAAAATTATCGGCATGAAAATTTTCCCTAATTTCGCTACGAATATGCGAAGCTACTGCTGTATCCTTGAGTTTTTTTAGGCAAAGCTTTTTGTTGACTTTCTGACTGTTGCCACGCCTATACCTTGGTTTTAAGTTGATTTTTAAGTTAGCCAGGACCAGGCGGTGGTCCGTCCAGCACTCTACGTCAACTCTGGCTTTAGTAACTTGCACTTCGTTCAAATTTTTCTGGCGTACTATTATGTAGTCCAGCATATGCCAGTGTCCCGATCGAGGGTGACACCAAGTATCTTTGAATTTATCATCCATTTGAAAGAAGGTATTTGTTATGGCTAAGTCATGTTCTGTGCACAGTTCCAATAGCAACTCTCCGTTTGAATTTGCTTTTCCGATTCCGTGGGCACCAATAGCCTTTGGCCATATATCAGCTGCTTTACCAACCCTGGCATTGAAATCTCCCAAGAGAATAACATGTTCTTTCCTTGGTATTCTTTCTAAGATGTTGTTGAGTTCTTCATAAAATACTTCCTTTATTTAAAGGTCTGCGTCCAGTGTTGGTGCATAAGCCGATAAGATGGTAACATAATTACCATTAGCCACTTGGTATTTGAGCAGCATAAGTCTTTCGGAGATGCCATAAAGTAGTTCTTGGAGTGATTTGACCATATCGTTCTTTATCGCGAAGCCTATTCCGTGCGGCCCTCTACCATCCTCTGGATAACCTCTCCAGAAAAAGGTATAGTTCTGTTTGATTAAAGAACCTTCACCGAGTAGATGGGTCTCAGAAAGGGCGGCTATGTCCACATTAAGGCGGTTTAGTTGATCTGCAATAACTGCCGTTCTTCGTTGTGCATGAGTAGCAGTGTCCGAGTCGTGCAAGGTGCGGATGTTCCAGGTGGCTAAGGATGAGTTTTTGGTTTTACGTTTGTGGTAGTCTTTCTGATAATTCGTTCGATCAGGCACCCTTCCCCGGAGATCCGAGTGGGAGGGTATTTTACCTTCGGATTGTTTTGTCCTGTTCCAACGATTCATCTTCAAATGTAGGCTGCGACTGTGGTATTGTCGGAAACAACCAGATCAGGGTCGCCTGCTGCCCAGTTGCTATCACATGAAGGAGGTCTATGGAACAGACGGTCTGCGACGATAGTTCCTTCCCAATCAAGACGCGATGAGAGTCATTTCCTACTCTCTCCTTGAGGACGATGATGGTGGATTGTCCTAAGGTATTCTGCTTATACCGGCAGAGACTCGGTTGTCTTTTAGTTGCCTCTTATGAAAGGGCAGACAATACCTTG
Organism: Anthonomus grandis grandis; assembly: GCF_022605725.1. Taxonomy (NCBI): domain Eukaryota; kingdom Metazoa; phylum Arthropoda; class Insecta; order Coleoptera; family Curculionidae; genus Anthonomus; species Anthonomus grandis. The sequence continues at coordinate 30,561,444 of NC_065553.1, read as the reverse complement.
GGGCTATTCTACAATCGTACCCGAACCCCACACGGGTGAGCCATACAGAAATATGATAACCAACTTTTTTGTGTCTCAATTGGAAGCCGTTGCAGGCGTTGCAGAAATTTGGTATCAGCAGGACGGTGCCACGTGCCATACAGCGCGCCAAACAATTAATTTACTGCAAGAGACATTCGAGCAACGAATAATTTCAAGGAATGGACCTGTAAACTGGGCAGCTCGTTCGTGCGACTTGACGCCATTAGATTATTATTTTCTTTGGGGCTATGTTAAGTCGCATGTCTACGCTGATAAACCCGAAACACTTGAGCACTTGGAAGCCAACATACGACGCGTGATTGCCGAAATACAGCCTGCAGTACTGGAAAGAGTGTATGAAAATTGGACCTCTAGAATACGCCACGTACGCGCCAGCCGTGGGGGTCACATGCCCGAAATCATTTTTAAATATTAATGCCAAAAAAAATTATTTAATATAAAAGCAAATTCGTTCATATCAATAAAATATTTTGTGTTTAATTTCAATTTAAAGTTCTTCGCCTCTAAAAAAAACACCCTTTACAAACAAAGTACAAGAGGTACATTAATTAAATAGGTTTACAATATTATTTGACAATGATTTTTTAAACTGGCGAGGAGACATGTTAAAGAAATCGACATCCAGATTCAAATGGACAAACCTAGAGCATGCTCTGAATAAAGGTCTTTATACTGACAGATTAAATAAATATTGAGAATTTGAAGCTTAATATTTTAATAACAACAAACAAAAGTAAAAACGCTACAATAGCATGACCAAACAAAGACTTCTTTGCAAAAATAAGTGTGTGTTGCAGGTCATTCAAACTAAATAGGTCAGCCATATCCTTGAAGTTTTCAATCCATGTCTCTACTGGGTCGGTTCCTTGACTATCGAATTTACGAATGGAATCTTCAGCATCTCTAAAATTTATCGCAAACATAACGTTTGATTTTGTTGTTGCTATAGAGGAAGCATAGTGTTTCGTTTTTCTATATTTTTTTTTTGATTTTTCGTCGTCATTACTTAATTTTAAATTATCGTATTCTTCTTAGTAATTTTTATCTTCGTCTTTTAAGCCTTCTTTCCCCTTTAGTAGCGTCAAGTCTATCAAACAGATACAAATTTCTTTTATTGAGTCATCGGTGGTTTTTCTTTCTTAAAGCGACAATACGTCGGTATATCGGGTGATCGATTTTAGGAAATTTTGGGACGGGATTATATTATTATTTAGTTTCTTTTATTTGTCGTCTTTTAATTAATATTTCACACATTTCTTATAGGCATTCGTATGTAACCTACGTATTCACTTATTTTCTGTCACTTCCATACACACTATATTTCAATAGAAAATTATAGTCTTTAATAATTTTGTTCAAATAGCATAATAATGGGTCATAGCAGAATTTTAGACGTAGATTTTTTCTCAGATGTAACCTTTATTAAAACCCGTTAACAAATAACTTTAGAGAAAAAAAAATGTTTTTATATTTTTTGAAAATGAAAACAAAAAAATATTAACAAAATAATGTCTTTGCCTTGAGAAATTGATGGTTAATAATAATCGAAAATGACTATAAAATAGCCTACCTGTCTCAAAATTATATAAACGTCATCATACACGATCACACCTTTAAATGAATACAATAATTCAAATTTCTGTTTAATAAAAAACACATAGATAAATAGGTTCTTGTGAAATAATTAGAATTATGGAAGAATGGTAAGGTTATTAGAAAAGTGTTCTTTATTAAAGTAAGTATCTAGTATTTATTCGTAAGTATCTATTTATCCCAAAATGCCGTACTTAACAAAAAGTCTAATAAACGAAATTTTAATGATGATTGTCAAAATAAAGTTATGGCGCTATTTCGAGAAACTCATTCTGGTTCGCCCCCTTAATAAAATTAAGTAAGTGCAATTCAAAACTCACAGATATGTAAGATCTATCGCTATAAAAACAACTACCGAAAAGTGTGGATATTTTACTGAGTTATCAGGAATCACCTATCTGTCAGTCGTCAAGTATAGCTCAGGATTACGATGTATGTCACAAAACAGTTTTAAAAATCATAAAGTTAGCAAAACAAAGAGCCTTTAAAATAAAACCAGTCTAGGCGCTTCTAGAGGATGATCCTGATCGTAGATTAGAATTTTGCAAAACTATGATAAATTGTGTTGATAATAGTCAAATACCTAGACTGGGTATTATTTTCAGACGAAGCCACTTACTATTAATGGAGATGTAGATGCTCGTGCCGTTTTACAGTCTAAGTCGGAGTGGTGTAATTTTACCCCTTAACCTAACTAAAAAATTTCCATGGACAATGTGCTCAAATATTACCAAGAACATGTAGACGATTTATAACCAAGGGATAAAAACACCTTATATATTATACTACAAAATATTTCGTTAGCTATACGTTTAAATAACAAAAAAGAGTATTATCTCAGGTATTTTTCGAAATAACTATCATTATTCTCTAAACATTTATAAAATCGTTTTCTGGTGGATATATTCGTTGCTCTTCTGATTTCGCTTTCATCTAGCTCTTCAAAACAAGTAATAGCTCGCTGACGTAGTTCTTCATTACTGTTTACTGGTATTGCATTCACCCTTTCTGTTATATTACCTCGCAAATAAAAATCAAGAGGTTTCAGATCTGGCAATCTTGTCGGCCAATCCCACCAATATCTATCGTCAAACATGTCGTACAGTTCTCTTGTTACACTGTGTCCTCAGTGAGGCAAGTTAACACCAACAAGTACGAAAATCTTGCAATAGCAGATTTTCCAAAAAATTACTTAAAACACTTTTTAAAATTTGGCAGAATTTAGTGGTTTATCATAAATTAATAATTTTATTTGATTATTTTTTAAAAGGCAAAATACATTGAAACTAAATTTTGCTTGAAAATCCATTTCTTTTATCGCATGTGGATTTAAATCAACCCAAAAATTACTATTTCTTCTACGGAAAATTCCCTCCCTAAAAGATTCTTAGAAAGTCACCGTCTTCATCAATGTAAATCAAAATATTTTCACAGAATTCTACCCTTCTGTGATACTCCTGTGATTTCAAAGCCTAAACTTTGGTGATCTTTTATGGATGCATTTTATGATTGGTTAATATTTTTTGAATTGAATAATAAGACAAACCTAAATCATATTTAGCACTTCTTTTGTTCGTGGAGATGCAGTAAAATATGCCAATAGTGTAATGACATTTTACTGTATTTGTTAACATTTGACTCTGATACTTTTTTACACATTAGTGCGGGACGCCATTTGGTATTTGAATTTTTTTTATGTTTTCTTTGATAATAGAAAAATGTTTGTATGTAAAATCCCCTTTTTTATTTATGGAAATTGTCGCGTTCTCCATACATCATTGTACACATTTATCACATAAATAGCTATAATATATAATACTTTTAGAGATGTTAATAATATTTTTTATTCTGTTTCAGGTAAGAAAAGAAGTAAAGTCCAGTTCAGAGATCTATTAGAATCTTTGATGTGTCGCAGATGCCGCACTAACTAGTCCGTGCGCCTATGTCATATTTATTGTTGCATGATATATATGTTTAAATGGCAAAATTTTATATTGTCTATCTATGAAATCATTTTAAATATACGTAAAACCCCATGTTTTATACTATTTTTTATTTTTCTTTCGAAAATGTCAATTTTTAGAAAGAAAATAATATCACAAGAAAATAATATCAAAAAATTGACCGCGGACTAAAATCCAAGCATCTTACAAAATATTTTAAACACTTCCAGCACTCACAGACTTGTCACCTCTTTTTAGCCAGTCTATTAAACAAAGATAAAACACCTGCGTTCTGACAATTCCTACTTTAGGCTGTGCAAGTGATTGTGTATCTCTCTCTATCCCACTGAATTTAAGAATTACGGGGCCGTACCCAAATAAATTTTTGGACCGTTTTTGTATTATTTTCGTCGTGTTTTTAAAGAGATCTTTACGGATGGGTCTATCGCCTTTAAAATAGTTGTTGGATGGGTCTATCAGCTTTAATAGTTGGGAGGGGGGCCATGTGAGGTTATTATTTGATGTGTTTTGCCGGTTATGCTTTTTACACGTTTATGAAAGTAAAGAATTTAGAATTTGGCCTGTATTCCTGTAAATTTTTTGCAGTTTTTACTGTGAGGAACAGTGTTTTTTTATTTATGTTTGTGGATTTGTTTTGGTATTATACCTAAAGACCTTAAAATGTTTCGACCCTGGAAAAATAGGCAGGAAAATTTGGCAAATGAAGAGGAAAGTGTTTGTGCGGGCTTATGGAGACCGTGGGTGTACAAGAAAGACAATAACATTTGTGATAAAAACAATAAGAGTGATCTGGGCAGTGATTTAGACTTACATAGTTCTGATAGTTCATTTTCTAGTATTGAGGAAGCAAAAAGAAGCAAGGGAAGTAGAAGCTACAGAGGAAATCAAGCAGTTTTAAAAGAACAAATTTATCTAAATATCTATAACAATCTAAGGAATGATACTCAGTTCACAAATGATTGTAGTGCTTTGCAAAAAATAGCGTTTTTAACAGGGGTTCCCTATAGTACAATATGCCTGTAAAAAAAAGGATTAAAGACAGAATAAAAAGGAAAGATGCAGGACAATCAAAGGGACTTGACATGGATATTGCCAAATTGCTAAGGAAAGCTGTGTATTCTAAATACAAAAACAATGAGGTTCTGACCATATAGACACCTTATCGGCAAGGGACAAACATTTCTCAGTCTCAACCTTGCGGAGATACCTGATAAAACTTGGATTTAAGCTTAAGATGGTTAACAAAAGAGCTGCTGTATTGGAATTGTCAGGTGGTGTATAGAATATTTGAGGAAAATTAAAAAAATTTGGGAGGAAGAAAGATCCATATATTATTTAGCCGAAACATGATATGATACATTTATGATTGATGTATGATTTCCATTCTCTGGGAAAAAAGTCCCTTTTTTGCCATAGTAAGAAAACCATATTTTTATTAATAAAACAAGTTTAAAATTTTGTTTTTTACAGCTTACTGCCCCTGTTGTCCTTCAGTGATACAATAAAGACTGCTTCTTCCACCATTCTCTGGGAAAAATCCTGTTTTGCTATGGTAAGAAAAACATGGTTTTTAATAAGAAAACAAATCTAAAATTTTGTTTTTTACAGCTTACTACCCCTGTTGTCCTTCAGCAACACAATGAAGACTGCTTCTTCCTCCATTCTCTGGAAAAAAGTCCCTTTTTTGCCATAGTAAGAAAATCCTATTTTTATTAATTAAACAAGTTTAAAGTTTTGTTTTTTTCAGCTTACTGCCCCTGTTTGTCCTTCAGCGACATAATAAAGTATATATAATGTAATGCTTTAGAATCCATATGCTGATGTGCGAGATGAAGTTGGAATCCATGGCGGCAACAGAGAAACTGTTTCCTTCCTTAATGGAAGAAACTGCTAAAGAACAATGGCAAAAAAACAGAATTTACAAAATTTGTATTAACTTTTTGGGCCAGATTCAAAAGAGTGGTTAAATTTATAAAAGTATTTAGTATCCTCACTGTAGTTTTAGGATCCAGTATACTTAAAATGTAGTGTTTTGTATAAGATTTTTAGTTTTTAGTATAAGCATTTATTTTTGTTAATTTTTATCTAAACTCTCCTAATATGCATAATAACTAAATACGAGGCAAACAAATTAATAAATACGTTCAGGATGTAAAGTGTGTTTTTTTTTATAAGTAAAACTTGTGTCTTTTAAAGGCATAAAGTATAGACAGCCAGATGATTTTTAATGTAAAAGTTTATTTAAAAAAATATGCTTCCAATTTTCTGACTACATAATTACTTTTTATGAAAAGAAGTTGGTACTAAATATAGAGATGGGGGGTTTTCATGAGTATATTATTATAATAAAATATCATAATATGTATTAATTGAAAAAAACTATAATAAAGGACATTGAATATGGCAGCCACAATCCCCATTAATAATCACCACCATGTAAAAATAAATCTCAATTCCCAAAAAAAGGAAATATATAAAATTTGAAGACAAACCAAAACATTTTACACTTTTGTGTCAAAAAGTAACTATTTAATGCCTTAATCCACAGAATAAATGGGCCTAAGTAATTTGTCACCTACTATCTCATTAAACTCAAAAATGCTTTATTGTCAATATAAACATAGAAGTTGTAGACAAAGCCAATAGACTGTACATTAAAGGAATAAAAACGAGAAACTAATTTAAAATAAAATAAAATTATATAGTAAAACTTTGAAAAATACTTAAATGCTAATCATTAAAAATTCATCATAGTTTAGGTGCTACATAGTTTAGTACGCTTTACTAGCAAGAAATATTTTCTTCCTTGTACGTAGGCTTTTTTCAGTCTTAAGTTGTCTTATTTCTAGTGGAAGTTTATTAAACAGCTTTCTACCTCCATATATGATAGAGCTACGGACAAGTTCAAAATGAGGAATGGGTAGCCTCAACAAATAGTTTTGTCGCGTATTATAGTGGCGTATTATAGTGGCTTCCTAAGTGGAGTTCCTGTTTATATTTTCTAAAAACTAAGCAAACTGTTTCCAAAATAAAAATATAACACAGGGTTTAAATATTATGACTTACAAAAAGCGGGCGACATGAATCACGAGGCTTGGCCCCACATAGATATCTAATGGCCCCTTTCTGGAGTACAAACACTGAACTAAAAAGTGAATTTGAACATGAACCCCAAAAGCAAATTCCATATCGAAGGTGCGACTCGATAATCGCGAAGTATGCAGATCTGGCGATGGAGAAATTAAGACTGGTGGCAATAACCCTTAGGGCGTAGCAGCCTGATGAGACTTTTCTACATACATTCACAATATGGTCTTCAAATTTAAGGAACTTGTCTATGGAAAGACCCAAAAACTTACTGAACGGTGGCATGTTGATGGCTTCATTATTTAAACATATATCATTTGTATTAAATTTAAGGATATTTGTTTTGGAAACATTAAATGTCAAAAAATTTGCATCACACCAGTCTTTTATTTTTAACAAATCTGCACGTATATTGGCCTCCATTTGAGAAACATCAGAGTCGTGCCAGAGGATGGTGGTATCATCGGCACACCAGTTACCTGCAGTTGTGGCAGATCGTTCACATAAATGAGAAAAATTAAAAGACCAAGTACTGATCCTTGCGGAACACCCACATTTATATTAAGTTCCTTAGACATACCACCATTAAATTTGACAGCCTGGACACGATTTGATAAGTAGGAACGAAACCACTCAAGGGCAGTTCCCCTGAAACCATAGAGCTTCAGTTTCATCAGCAGCACTCTGTGACTCATGCAGTCAAATGCCTTGGACAAGTCACAGAATACCGCTGCTGCAACTTCACCAACATTCAGTCGGTTGTACAGGTGCTCTAGAAAGCTAAAGATAGCATCATTTGTGCTCACAGACTCACGAAAGCCAAACTGCTGAAGACTCAATAGGCCAAATCTATTTGAAAATGAAACCATCCTCACCTTAACGAGCCGTTCCACTATCTTGGCTAAAGTAGGCAATAACGCTATAGGTCTAAAGTTAGAAGGACAGTTGCGATCGCCACCCTTGTAAAGAGGAACAATCATTGCTCTTTTTAAGCACTCTGGGAAAACTCCAGACATAAATGAAAAGTTAATTGACTCGGCCAAGACTTGCAAAGCAACAAGAGGTAAAACAGAAAATATTTTAAGAGAAAGCCCATCCCAACCTGATGAACTCTTATTCTTAATATTAACCATTAACTGTTTAAACTCTTCTACACTTGTGGGGGCAAAAAAGAAAGATTCGGCTACTACCACATTGCTGAGATAGCTCCTGGGATCTATTTTTTGTGAGAGATTGGCTGCAAGGTTACTAGCAATATCACAGTAGAAGGAATTGAGGACATTGGAATCTAAGGTACTTGGAATAACCAAGACATTATTTTTACCCCTAAGCTCATTTAAAATCTTCCAAGACTCTTTTGCTCTGTTGGAGGAATTATTTATCCTCCTTTGAAAGTAGGTCCACTTAGCCATTCTGATTGAGTTTCTGTAAATCTTGCGGTATCTGTTATAATAATTTAAAAATGTTGCATTTTTCATAGCGTATTTCCTAATGTAAAAAAGGAAGCGCATATTTTTCCCAGATACTCGTAAACCCTTAGTATATCAAGGTTTTCTATTTCGTTTCTTAATATTGACAACAGGAAAAGCAGTGTTAAAATTGTTTAATACTATTTGATGAAAGCTATGCAGTGGGTTAACAGTAGTCAATACATTATTCCAACTTGACATATTGCAAAGCAAAGAGACTTGACTTGTTATAAGGGACTGATGGCGCTAAAAACTAAACTTATGAAATTAAAATTTTTGGTTAAACTCATTTAACGTACTTAAATCTTATATTTAAATTAAATATTATCTTGCTATCAACTATCCTGAATTTCTAACTTAATAAAACTAAACCCAAAAATCCCGAATAATAAAGTTTTAAATACAAATAAATTTTAAGGCCGGACCTGTGCAACTTTTCACGCTTGAGTGGCTGTGACTAAGGTCAGGCGTTTAACAAAATAGTACGTGGGCACATGCAGTCACATTTTACGAATCAAATGTATAAATTCTTAAAAAAATGCTTAAAACATTTATTTATTTAATGAAATGATTAAATATCGCTTAGAATAATACTTTATGACTCTTTCCACATAAAATTTTGCGGTTTAAAGATGCATGTCATGTGACAATACAAGCAACACCGGCACACGGACTATTTGCGGTACATCAAAGATTCTAATAGATCTCTGAACTGAACTATATAACAATATAATTGTGTTGACTATCGCGAAGACAATATTCATGTAAGTATTTAAATATAATAACCACAGAAAATTATCATAAACACTCTCATATTTTAATAATTTGTAGTTTTGCCTTTCTGGTCTTTGGTTTAAAAATGTCTCATTTATATAAACTGTTTTCATATATAACAATGCCGTATTAGAAAAAAGCTTATTTATTTACACCACACTTTAAAAAATAATCTAAAATTTTTTTGGCGAATTATTAGATATTTAAACCATTACATTTGCCTCTACCAAAAAGTAAAATTGGATATTACATATTTTTAACAAAATTAATAATTAAATAACTAATTGGATTGTTATGAACTGGTTCATCAAGTGATATAAGTTCTACAGACTTTAATATCCTGTCTTTTACATTTCATTTATATTTGAAATAAACTCCTACACAAGATTTCAAGTTAAATCAAAATTTTTTTTCATGTTTATTGAGTGTTACATCCTGATAATTACTTATCAGCCAGTCTGTTTTAAAATGAATCTATTTCTTACTGCATATACTTTTCCTTAGTGTCAACCATAATATCAATCTTAAATTTCCCCATTGTCATAAAATATACAAAACACCTAACATGACGTCATTGTTTTTACTTAACATCGCATTTAAGGTCGTGTGCAAAACGGCGTGAAGTTCCCTGAAATACGGAGGACATCAGTAAAGCTACCCAAGATTACAATGTCTACTGTCTAGACAACGCGGGTGTTAAGTCCTCGTTGTCTGCTAGGTCGCGTGCTACATAACTTCATTTATCATTACAGTTGTTTCTGTTGTAAAACTATCAAATATTAGGCATTAAATTTATACATTTAGCATTATAACATTTGTACATATTTTAAATTATTTACTACAATACTAGATATTACTGTTTTCAATATAGGGATCCATATTGATTTAAGATTTTTATCTGAGTTTTTGGATCTGATATTCTTTATGCAATAAAATCTGTACAGTTATAGTTAAATAAACATAAGAAGAAGTAAAGAAATTGATCAGTGCAATAGATACATCGTAAACATCAACCAATTGTACTTAATTAACTTAAGTGTTGTGAATATCGCTAAATATAAAATCCCCTTTATTAGTTTTATTTTTGTGATCCTCTTGGGTAATGTCAAACTCCGCTAGTCCTTTATTTCTTCAGTAAGCTAGTACAAGACAATCAAAAATTCTAGGAGAAGTTGACTAGTAGTCCTCTTTACACAGCATAGACGATGAGTTGTTTTATATACCACTAAATATATTATATATTATTATTACGTGCTACAATGAGTATTGGTTTGGCTTGACGTATTTTTATTATGTGCTATAATGGGTCTCGATACTTTCGAATACTTTTTTTCTAATTTCATGCCAATATTGATGTAATTGTTGGGCGTTCCAGAACTTTTATTCCCGTTTATGGATGTAACTGTTATCAAGTTTCCACTTTAGCATAACCCTATTGCATATTTGGGCTTTATATGTTACTGTATTTTATCCTAACGATTGAAATCGTTTAAATCTTTGGTTAAGGCTATATATTCTTGTTTCTATTCACTATAATCATCAGTCGAGTCACCAGTATATCGAACTTCTCATTCTCTGAATCTTAGTGACCACAAACATAAACTAAAATTACTAATTTTTCAACATACGATGAATCATTTCCTTTGAGTTAAAAATAGGTAAAGGTTTTGATACTAGTAATTATTTTAAAGTCGTTACTACAAATTATTATCATTTATTTTAACTTTGAACTTGGAAGGCATTAAAAGCCTTTTTTGATACGGTCTTCTGGCAGGTTGGACCGCCGTTAAAAATTTTATCAGGTATTTTTATAATAAACATATAATACTAATTGCTTCATCATAATGTCCTGACTTCATATATACAGTGTTTATCAGTCAAATCGAATAAATAAATGGGGGTATTCTTGAAAAAACGGTCAGATACGTCAAGGGTTTTTGGTTAAAGTTTATAATAATTCCATTGCACTAAACTTACAAACCAAAAACGCCATTTCTAGCCTGTACTGTTTTATTCTTACATTGTTCCATCTCGTTTATAAGTTGACATGACGGATGACTTAATTTGATTTGTTTGTTTTTCTGTTGATCACGCCAAGAAAGGAAGGTTGTCTGTTAGTTATTTAATTTTAAAATAAATAAGAGGTATGTATTCCCTGATAGGGTTGAATATGTATTACTATGCCCTAAGTATTTCTGTTTGCATAAATCCCTATTTTAGGTAGCTCTTGGCTCTTGGTTCTTTGTTCTTAGTTACAACTTAACATACAAGAAAGCAAATTAAGATAGTTACAGGCTTTATAAGATTGTTCGTTAAACATATGACCAGGAGATGTGTGTGTGTTATTCCTAAATTCAAGCCCTTAGAATTCCACTTTACTTAACCTCAATATTTTTTTTTAAATAAAAAAGTTATACAGGGGTGTCATGTAGTACTGCCCAATATCAGCTTTCTTATTTTAAATGCGGCAATCTATATAATACTCAATCTTTGGATTCTTTGGAATATTCTCGACATATTTCATGTATAATGTCGTATATCAATTTACAAATGTTTCGGAGATATTAAATGTTTTCCGATGTATTGCAAAAATTCGTTACAAGACACTTAATACTTTTAGTTTTGATAATGGAAAAGTAAACATAAACCATTTCACATACCATCTTACTTAATATATGAGATATACAGGGTGTTTCAGAACTATGGGATCAAACTTCTAGGGGTTGTTCAGTGCAACAGTAGAATCCATTTGAGTATAGGAACCCATATCCGGAAATGTGTCACTACGCCACTACGGCCCTAAGACGCGTTTAAATTTAGAAAAAATATTAATTACCTAAATAGGATCTAATGCATTTATTTTTACCTTTTGTATATGATATCATCAGAACAATTGTTCAAAATGTCTTCCTCCAACCTCAATACACCGATTTAAACGCCGCACGTGATTTCGGCGGACTGCACTAAAAATTTGATCCTGGTTTTGAATGATTTCAAATGCTGCTGTTATTCGTTCAATTGAGTCTAGCTCTGATTCTACTGGAGTTTCGTAGACTAAAGACTTTACATGTCCCCACAAGAAAAAATCAAGCGACGTTAAATCGGGTGACCTAGGAGGCCAAGAAACTGCTCCACCTCTGGCAATCCAACGGTGCCCAAACCGCTGAGCCAAATACTCGCGAACTTGTACAGCAAAGTGAGCCGGCGCTTCATCATGCTGAAACCACATTTTCTGTCTAACGTTTAGTGGAATATTTTCAAGGAGTTCTGGGAGAACTTCCTCCAAGAAACGCAGATAAATAGGTCCTGTTAACCGTTCCGGTAGAAGGTATGGCCCAATTAAATAATCATCAACAATGCCTGCTCATACGTTGACAGACCAATTCTGATGTTTTCTTGAAAAAATTGCATAAGGATTTTCTTCGTCCCAAACATGGCTATTCCTACTATTAAAAATACCATCTCTTATGAAAGAGGCTTCATCGATCCACAAAACATATCGTAAAAAATTTGGTTGTGCAATGATGTGATCCAGAAGCCGTCGACAAAATTGAACTCTAGGATGATAATCGGCTGCAGTCATACCTTAAACTTTCTGGAAGTGGTAAGGATGGAGTTGTTGCTCGTGTAGTACCTCCAGACAGAAGCGTTACTCGTATTCATATTCTTAGCGATGTCACGTGTGCTATTTGATGGTTCATCGGCAATTCGCTGAAGCACCTCTTCTTCAAATTCGACCGTTCTTACGGTTCGAGCAACACCAGTATAATGCATCTTGGTCTTAAACATGCAGGTCTCAGCGAGCCACCGATGAACCGCAATAAACTTTTTGTATCCAGGATGCTGTCGTTCGGGATAACGTTCATGATACAACCGCGATACTGCTTGTGCATTGCAGTTTGTTGCTCCGTATGCCAAATGCATATCCGCCAATTCTTGATTGGTAAAGTTTTCCCTTAACTTTTGTTATTAAACGCAATAAATGTTTAAAAATTGTAAGCTATAAAATTTTTAAACATGACATTGAGAATTGACATTGATAAGCGTTGATTTTAAACATTTGTTGTTATGGTATCATGTACAAAAGGTAAAAATAAATGCAGCAGATGCTATTTAGGTAATTAATGTTTTTTATAAATTTTAACGCGTCTTAGGGCCGTAGTGGCGTAGTAACGCATTTCCGGACATGGGTTCCTATACTCAAATGGATTCTTCTGTTGCACTGAACAACCCCCAGAAGTTTGATCCCATAGTTCTGAAACATTCTGTATAAAATTGCGTTTTTTACTTTGGTTTGAGATGCTTGGCCTTGGAAATTATTGTCCGTCAGTAATGGTTAATCAGCATCAGTGTCATATCAAAATAAAAAGAGAACAACACAAAGCCTCCGTCTCAAAAATTCTTTTATTGGTTAGTGTTGGTTTTTATTGGTGATGCGTGTTTCGCTCCTATAAGAGCATCATCAGACCTAAAAAATAGTGCAAACAAAACCAAATAAAATTACAAAAAGACCTTAATGTAAAACGAAAAAGTATACATTAAGAAGGTTAAAAACATGCCCGACTGGGTCAATTATATACACACACACTAAACGGTAAAATATAAGTTTAAAAAACCGACGTCACAAATATATAAAAAACAATAACATAGAACTTGAATACAAGAAAATAATAAAGTAAAAAGGAACTACCGAGATTCGAACCTAAAACCTCACAGCAAAACTGTTAAGGTTTGCTGCGTTGACCGCTAGGCCACACCGTTCATGCGATAGCTTGAAAAAAAAGGAGTGGACTAGATGATGTTATTAAACATGAGTTTCGGCTCAAAATTGAACACGTCGTTAATGCAAGTCAAAACTGAACTCTTCTTTGCTCTTGTAATCTCTGGCTTCTCTAGAAGATCCAGCTTTTTGCTCTTCTGGCAGTCATGAACCACTGCCACATTATTGGGGTATGAAAAATTTGACCTATTGATAATAAATTATTGGAAAACGCTGACTTGGCCTCGACAGTATCGATGTCTTTAAACTTGTTCACCGCAGACCTAGATGTCCTTATTAAAATTTTCCTCCCAGCCCGTCCTACATAAATTGTAGCGCAATCGGCACAATGCAAACTATAAACTCCTGATTTCGAAAGCGGATCTGGCTTATCCAATGGTTTAACCTGATTTCTTTTTAAGGAATTAGAAGTTTTAAAAGCGATTGGGATGTTAAAGGGTTTAAAAAATTTCGCGACTCGTTGGGAAATACCTCCAAAGTAAATTAAACATCTGAAATGTTCTAATTTCATTTACAAAACTCGACCAACAACTCAAGAAAATATGATTGAGGTAATTATAACAGCTATAAACAGATTATCCGTGGCTAAAACTAAAACTTGCTGTTTCTTTAACACACACAAGATATAGCCACTTAAATATGACAATATCCATTTGTTTTCCTCGCCCTTATTATTGATTCAATGAAAATTTTGCTTAAACCGAATTCTAATTTAAGAATCTTAATTTAGTAGTTTTGGCCAAATTTGTATATCCTTATCTGAATACCCTCTATAAACGTAACCCTAAAGAAACTAAGGATTATTTCTTACCAAAAAAAAAATAAAATAAATAAAATACCTAATTAACAACTCTCTGCTATTTCTTTAATAGAATATACCATCTTTTTAAATTTTATTACACCAAAGCTTATACATTTAACGCAAACATAATTTATCTCTATTTTATTTTAGTTACCACAACCCAACTATTTAAATTTGCGAATCTGCTTAAAGAATACTGTCAAAACAACTTAATCCTTGTTCAGATTTAGTTATAATTATACATAAACCTAATACAATATACAAACCACCTGAAGTCCAATCAAATAACTCTTTTCAATTTTAATAATCTTTAAATTCTCTTTCTCTTTTCTAATCTTGTCAGACATTAAATTCAACTATCGAAATCCGACTATTTAGAATTTTTTTTAGTGACTAGTGAGTGTAATTGAACCTTTTAGATTTTGGTTATAACAATTGGAGTCCATAAGATATGAAAATTTGTTTTTGTATAAATTAGGCAAATTTCTAACCTCGAGTATGGAGTCTTGTTGAAAACTTAAAATAAAAAAAGTATTGTGACACCACATTAGAAAGAAAAAATTTCCTTCTATCAAAATAATAAAGCTCTCAGTTTCTCCAATTTACTAAATTTTAATCTTATGGATGAGATTACTTTGAAAAATAATATAGCATCAATTGGTACTAATTCAGTAGCCATGATGGATTATCAACTAGAGATGTAATAACTTGTTTTCCATTCTGTAGCAAACCGCTCCTCAATATTATTAATTCCTGTATCTTGGAAAATCAATCTCCAGGACTTGTGGAAAAAGGCAATCGTTAAACCATTTGCAAAAGTCTCAAACCCCAAAGAAGCTAAAGATCTACGCCCTTTTAGTATTTTACCTGTTTTGTCTAAGATTCTAGAGAAAAACACATGTATAATCAAATTATTGCATTTTCAAATTCCTATAAAATTATACCTGAATGTCAATCCGGGTTTAGGAGACAATTTAGTACAACCACTTGTCTTGTCAATCTTGTGAATGATATCAAGCACTTTGAAGAACAAAAACAATGAACAACCTTATGTTTGCTAGATTTTAGTAAGGCATTTAACACTCTAAATCATGATATGCTGCTAGCCAAATTAAATTTCTTTGGTTTTTCTAATATTTCAATTGCCTTACTAAGATCGTACCTGATCAGCAGGTTTCAATGCGCGGAGATTGATTCTCAGCCGTTATACTCAAAGTCTGAATCTATTTCTGTTAGCACTGGGGTACTTCAGGGATCTCTATTAGGACCCTTATTATTCTCATTGTACGTAGCTGATATGAAAAATATTATATCTTATTCAAAACTACAACATTACGCAGATGATTCTCAGATTTATACATCGTTCTCATTAAATTCCTTACTATACTCACAAACACAATTTAATTTCGACTTAAATAATTTTCATATACAGTGACCGCCTAAAGTTCCGCATAAATTCGATAAAAATTAGAGACATGATCTTTTGAGAAAACGCTCGGACCCGTCGATTTTTATTTTAAGTTGCGCATTATTTCACATAAATTTTTGTATACAGGGTGGAAGAAAGAAAAAGATATGACGTCATCGGTCATTTTTTTAAATGGGATGGATCTTTCATTGCATTTATGAAATATAGGCGAAATTCCAAGCAAGTTTTGTAAAACACACTTTATCTCAAAAGTCAACTGTTTCCGAAATATTTAAATTTAAATAACAAGAAAACAAATAAGTACGTCTATTTACAAATTAAGGTAAAATCCAGGATAAAAATAATGTTATAAACACTGCCAATTGTTTCTATTTCCATGGTTGCACTTGTAAAGAATCTCCATTTTCGAAAATTAATAGTTTTTATCAGAATAAATTATGATAATTTAACGGAAACCCAACGAATTGAAATTTTGATGATGCTAGGGTACGGGGATCGAGTGCGCATGCAAAAAGAAGTAAGTGAACTGTTTAATGCCAAATATCCAAACCATCCTATTTCTCAGTCAACAGTTAGTAGAATAGAGCACAAATTCATAACTTTAGGTCATGTTAGTGATTTGCCAAGATCAGGTCGTCCAAAAATTTCTGAAGAAACAAAATTAAACGTCCTGCTCTCCATCGAAGAAAATTTAAACAATGCAACTTCACAAATTTCAGTTGATAATAATATAGCCGAAATGTCAGTAAGACGCATCTTAAAAGCAAATGAATACCACCCTTATAAAATTAGACTAACTGACGAATTATATGAGGACGATCCTGATCAAGGAAACCAATTTTGCGAGCATATGATGAACATTTGCAATAATAACCGTCAGTTTGTGTTAGGAGTTTTGTTTTCAGATGAAGCAACTTTTCGTTTAAACGGTGTCGTAAATCGGCAAAATTGTCGGTACTGGTCAGTGTCAAATCCACACTGGGTAACTGAAGTTCATACACAGTACCGTAAATCTATTAATGTTTCGGCTGGTGTCGTGGAAAATAAAGAAATAGGGCCCAATACTTTTTCGAAGAAAACTTAACAGGACAATGCTATTTGAATTTTCTTCAAGAAGATTTTATCCCTGCTTTGGCTGCCTTATACCCAGACGAACAAGACCCTGCTGTCCGACAGATAATTTGTGGTTTCAGCAAGACAGCGCACCGCCACATTTCAAGATGGATAGGACGAAGAGGGACACGAAATTAGACGTATATCACCCGAAATAATTGAGGCCTTGAGAATCATAGTGACCTAACCCCAAAATAGACGAAATGGGTAAGTCAAGTGTAAAAATCGGTACCTTTTCGATGGTGGGTTTTGTAAAAATTTAAGTTTATTATTAAAAATGTACAGCCAATCTATTAATATTTTATCTAAAAGAAGATTTTTATGTGGGTTAGGCAACTATGTAATTTTCTGTGCAACTAGATTTTTGGACCTAATATTTTACATATCTAAAGAACTAATAAAAAGAGGCCAATTTTATTATACCTGGGTATTATAACATAAGTATTTTTTAATACATCAGTAGTACACAAATAAAATAATTAACTTTATTTAAGGTTTCCTTTATCAAATCATCGTCATTTTCCCGTTCTCCCAGTTCATCAATGGCTGTAGCAGAGATCTTCAAATGATTGTAAAAAACGATGAAAAATAGATAAAACGTATGAAAAAGTTCAATAAGATCTGCTTTCTTTTTTTTTTCTATTGGGCGTCCGAAAGAATAAAGCAGATCCGAATTTTCAGTTTTGCCACACTTTCTGTGTTAAATGGGTTAATCTTGCGTATGAAAATTGGTGTATAGTACCCGAAAGTTTAATCCATTGCATTTGCATCCATTCCACCTTAAAACCATCTGAAGTAATTTTTATATTAGTAATAGCATCCTCCAGTTTATTGGAAAAAAAATATTTTTTTGTCATTTTAACTACTTGGAATGGCTTTTATTTCCGTTTATCTTTATGAAACTTCTTTTATTTTTCTACAATACCGAATTCCTTGATCACAGGAATGATGAGTGGTCTGACACTAAAAACTTCTAATTAATTGCGTTAAAGCTGTCATGAAATCGCAAATTAGGATCCATCTTAATGTTACGATTTTGGCCGCCACATTGATCACTATACGTGAAGTTTTCTTTCTGACACAAATTTTTTGCAATAGCGGACAATACAAGGCCCAATCTCTTGAGGCCCTCTAGAAGCAACCGATTCATTCCAGACATACATAACCACAGTCTTAGCAGCTAAATCATGGATCCCTTAAAAAAAACACTTTAAATAAATTGTGTTCTATTAATAATTTGGCGATAAGCTAATTTACCTACATAATATGTCTATAGTTGACATTTATAGTATGTTTTTTCTGTGGACAGTACTGGAGTGGACAAAGTCTTCATCAAGTTAAATATAATAGCGATTGTTTCATTTTCTTATATCGACGCTTCTTCTCTATCAATTTTCATTTAATTTCTCGCTAATTCCGCTTTTTGAAACTGTAGCTCTTGTTGTTCCAGCTTCCAGGTTCTTTTTTTCTTTTAGCATAAAATTGAATGTTAAAGTGAGCAATCCGAAATCTACAAAATCTGCTTACAAAACCCTTTGCAAACTTTCACGTAATTTCCATATTTATTTGATAATTTATAAACTCTCGTCAAACTTCGCCTGCTCTGTTCATTTTCCGTGTATACCCTATTTTTTTACATCCACTGGTCCAATGATATATGATGACTGTAAGTCTTTTCAAATTTGCCAAATTATAAAAACGTTCAACTTTAATTTTTTCAGAGCAGTTATTAATGCATTTACAAATAGGATCATGAACCACTTTTGCAGGAATATTTTGCGTCCTTGCATTACTTCAATCAGTTCCTGATGCTGTTTTAAATTTCCGAGTATTCAATTTTCAAATTTTCTCCATTTGTATCCATTTTTTGCCTTTTAGATCAGAAATATCCGATAAAGTATCTAAAATAAACAAATGTACTTAGTATTGTGAATGAATATTAAAAACATACAGGACTCAAGTAAAATACCCTAAACTTTGCCGTCTAAACCTAACCTAAATTGTTACTTTAAGCAGAAGTGGGCATTTAAAAAAATAATAATGTACTTATATGTTCACTACTGTAATTTACGTAATAAAATGAAGCTTACTTTGACTCTGCATAGTTTAAACACTTATTTTTTGACACAAAAATACTAATTTTAATTTCACGATAACAAACACGTTTTAACCTAAACGCACGTAAATAAATGATAATCTTAACATAATACTATAATAGTGGCCTAACCCACGATGTAAAATATTGAAGTAGAACTTGTGGCGACATCCATATATACAAACTGTTATATCGCTTAGGCCATTTTTTTATCGAATCTTTGGGTATTCGGGAATTATTTTCTGAGTTTATCTAAATTTCGATTTTTCGTGGATTAGGCCACTCTAATTCTTAACGCCTCAATTGAAAGTGTTTTACATAAGCTTATAAACCGTCTTGCTTTCTACTAAGAAGTAAATGGGGATCTAGGGAAATAGGGATTAATTTGCTTAAATAGCTATCATTGCTTTCTTGTTGGTTAAATGTAAATATTTCTGAAACAGTTGAGTTTTGAGATAAGGTGTGTTATACAAAACTTGCTTGGAATTTCACCTATATTTCATAAAAGCAATAAAAAATATAGCATTCCATTTAAAAAAATGACCGATGACGTCATTTTTTTTTGCTCCACCCTGTATACAAAAATTTATGTGAAATAATGCGCAACTTAAAATAAAAATCGACGGGTCTGAGCGTTTTCTCAAAAAATCATGTCTCTAATTTTTATCAAATTTATGCGGAACTTTAGGCGGTCACTGTATATGCTAAGGCTCATAACTTGAAACTAAACCCTTCAAAATCGTGTCTCTTATCTCAAGGATTCAGTAGAAATAACATAGAACATGTTTCT
This sequence comes from Anthonomus grandis grandis, assembly GCF_022605725.1. Lineage (NCBI taxonomy): Eukaryota > Metazoa > Arthropoda > Insecta > Coleoptera > Curculionidae > Anthonomus > Anthonomus grandis. Next base: position 30,541,506 of record NC_065553.1, on the reverse strand, counting down.
CAAGACTTTGTGTTTAAGATAGACAATACAATAGTACCTGTGGTTAATGAAGCAAAGAGTTGAGGTATTATTTTTGATAATTCTTTGTCTTTTTTAGCCCAAATAAACAAAAAAATTGCCACTGCTTATTTGCGCTTAAAATATTTCAATAATCTAAAGCGTCACTTACAGAGTGAAACCAAGTATTTTTTGTACAACTCTTTAATACTACCATTGTTTGATTATGGTTATGTAATCTACTATAACGCAATTACATGGTCAGTTCATCTTCTATTAAAAAAGTGCAAAATTCCTGTATGCGTTTTTGCTTTAATATTTACTAGAGAAGACATATTACCCCATATCTTAATAATCATTTTATTCTTTCAATGTCAAATAAACGCAAATATCACATGTACACTTTTATATACCGAATTTTAAAGTCGAGAAACCCACCATATCTAATAAAACTTTTCAATGTGCATGAACACAACCATAATACCAGACGGTATAATTTTTAGGGTTCCTCAACCTACAACAGCAGCTTTTCAAAAATCTTTAGTTACGTTGCAATTCATTTGTGGAACAATTTGCCCTATTTTGTTAAAGATTATTTTTTCTATAAGTTTAAGAAATGCATAAAAAATATACTTATGCATATGATGCCTAATAAATAAATATGTATTGAGATGAATGTGAAGGGGATTTTTTCCAGTCTCTTTTGATTTAGGTTGTGTCATATTCATGTAGCTGTACTGGGTCAAGCCTACACTTACATTTTCGTTTCGCATTTAACAAGATACACTATCGGACAAAAGTAGAGCAACACTTTCAGAAATATTTGCAAATACCGATTTTAAAATTATAAATGCATGATAATGTATACAAATCCACTAAGTTTTAAAACTACAACGTAGGCTATGATTATCATTGTCAACAAAAATTTTCGCAATCAAAACAAATGATTTTATTTTGACGTTTAAGTTTAAATGCTTCATAGTAACCCGTCAAAAGTAAAGCAAAATTCAAATGATTTGTTCAAAAGAAGGGTTTTAACAAAAGTAAAGGGATAAAATAATTATGTAAGGTGATTTTTATGTTTTTTTGAACATTTCTGTGTAAGATTAGTGATGCCGAGAGGAATTCCAATTTCAAACGACTCGAAGCAAAGAGTTGTGAATGGATTCATGGAAGGTAACAAACAAGCCGATATTTCAAGACAGTTTGAGTTACCCCGGTACACTGTGTCCAAAATAATATCATCGTATAATGAGAGGGGACATTTAGAGAAGTTGCCAAAATCGGGAAGGCCAAGGAAAACATCAGTAATGACTGACAGACGCATCAAAAGGATTTCCCAAAATGATCCTTGGAAGTCCGCACCTCAAATTATTGCCGAAATTCCAGAAATAACGGTTGGTATACGAACAGTACAAAGAAGGTTAGTAGACGCAAAGTTATTTAGTAGACGTCCAGCCTTAAAAGCCGTTAGTTCATAATAAGAAAAAGAGCAGCAAGGTTGGCATTTGCACGCCGGCATTTAAACTGGACCGTTAATGACTGGAAAAAAGTTCTATTCAGTGATAAAACGCGCTACAAAATATTCAATTCTGATGGAATGAGGCGTGTGAGGCGACCAATCAATACAAGGTTTAATCCTAAATACGTAACACCTACAATTAAGCATGGTAAAGGTAGTGTATTTTTATGGGGTTGTTTTTCATGGAATGGGCTAGGCCCTATGCACTTTATTAATGATACGATGGACCGATTTGTTTATAAGGATATCATGCAGAATGTTATGCTTCTTTATGCAGAATGTGATATGCCATTGCGTTTTATTTTTCAACAGGACAACGATCCAAAATATTCTTCACAAGTTGTTCAACAGTGGTTTTGGGAAAATAATGTTCGTGTTTTACAGTTGCCAGCACAATCCCCAGATCTTAACCCCATTGAGAATCTCTGGGAAGAAGTAGAACTTTGTATTCGTACCCAAATGTTTCCAAATAAAAAATCCTTAATAAATAAAATTAGTGACGTTTGGACAAGTCTTCCCGAAAATGTCATTCAGAAATTGATTGCTTCAATGCCGCGCCGTTGTCAGCAAGTAATTAATAATAATGGATATTCTATCAATTACTAAGGTATTACTTTCAATTGTTTTTGTTGTTAAATGTGTTAAATATTTTTTGTTGTTCTACTTTTGTCGCCTCCATTCTTATCAATTTTTATAATCATTAATATTTACCGTTCTTGAAATGAATAAAAGTACACCAAAATGTACTGAAATATTACTTTCAGTGTAAGGATAGTGTGACATTAAGCTTAGCGAAAAATCACAACCCAATTTTTTTTATTCAAACATGAATAAAATTGAACTTTGTTGCTCTACTTTTGTCCGATAGTGTATACCTGTATCATATTATATTGATGTGTTTCCTCTACTGCGCTTCTCTGATTCAGTTGTTGCCTACCCCTGCCCTGCGTACATAAATAAAAATAAATTGTATTTTTCAAGCTCTGGAATATCGAAGGAATTATTTTATTCGGTAATTCATTCTAATTGTCCTTCGTATTTGACAAAAAAAATCGATTCCGAACACATGTTCATTCCTTAAATTTAAGGCATAGAGGATTAATCTCTCCGCCGCTGCACACATCTTTTAACGAATGATCTTTTTCATTTAACCTATTTTTCATTTACAGTATCGGACAAAATTAGAGAGACTTCTCTATTTGCCAACTCCAATTTTTTGTACTTGAAATAATATTAATATTTGTTAAGCAGTGTATACCGGAGTTGACAAGAATTCTATTATCAACAATTCATTTTTGTAGCTCATGTTTACATTTATTTAAAGAATGTTTGTAACATTGATAAAAAATTACTGCGACAGAATTAAAGAGACTCATTTTGTATTTAGTTTCGCTGAAGTCGCGATTAGTTTAATTTCTGTTTATTAGTTTGAGAATATCATTAGCAATGCCTCGTGGTAAACATTATTCCATAGACCTAAAAGAAAAAATTATAGAAGCCTATAACTCAGGTCGCTCACAAAAATTAATAAAAGAGCAATTCAACGTCAATAAACAAATGGTTTCCAGAACAATAAAAAATTATCAGCTCCGTGGAAGAGTGACAAACCTTAAAAGAGGTGGCCGCAAGAGAAAAACCTCAGTACTGCTGGACAGGAGAATTAAACGACTAAGTCAGAATAATCCGCGTCTGTCTTCAACACAGATTTTGGCTGAATTAGAGGCGCCTGGGGTTTCATCCAGGACTGTGCAGCGGCGATTAGTGGAGGCGAGGCTTCCTGGAAGGAGACCAGCAAAAAAACCCCATCTATCAAAAAAAAATGTAGCTGCTAGAATGTTATTTGCAACACGTCACCGTTACTGGACAGCTAAGGACTGGAATAAGGTTTTGTTTAGTGACGAGTCTAAATATAATATTTTTGGAAGTGATGGAGCGCAGTTCGTACATCGCCCAGCAAACAAAAGGCTTGATCCAAAATATGTTTCTGGTACTGTGAAGCACGGAGGTGGCAATTTAATGGTTTGGGGTTGTTTTTCGGGTTATGTCCTATCCACAAAATTGAGGGCACTATGGATAGATTTATGTATCGGACTATACTGGAAGATGTAATGTTGCCTTACGCCGAATGGGAAATGCCGCTAAGATTCACGTTCCAACACGATAACGACCCCAAACATACGGCCAAACTTGTGAAGGAATGGTTTTTGGCTAACAAAATTCAAGTTTTAAAATGGCCACCGCAATCGCCGGACTTGAACCCAATTGAAAATCTTTGGGAGATTATAGAGAAAAAGATTCGCACTAAAAACATCGGGAATCGTGCTCAATTATTTGAAGAAATCGAGAATGCCTGGAAATCAATGGATCCGGCTGTAATTTCGAATCTCATTGGATCGATGCCGAATAGATGTGAAAAAGTTATCCAAAATAAAGGGTACTGGACAAAGTATTAGGTTAGTTTCATTAGTATAGGGTACAAATGTACTTTAAGGATAAGTCTCTCTAATTTTGTCGCACAGAATTTTTTGCATTTTTTTATTTTTCCTAATAAATCTTGAGAAATGTTTGTTTTTTTAAATTTATTTTAGTGCCTTTTTAAACTACTTCAAAACATAACATCCTTCAGCACAAAAAGAGGAATTTAATCATTTTTATCTTACATAAAAGACGTAAGTAGTCGAGTCTCTCTAATTTTGTCCGATACTGTATATCGTATATAACCAATTTAAGTATTTTGATAAGAAATTTTTACGAAAATAGAATGATTCCCTGTTAAATTTTTATCCCATTTATTTGGCACTGAGCGTTATTGTGTTGTCATAGTAGCTATCTATTATGCTAGTAATGTCAATATACATACATACAGTGCCGAGCAAAAGTGGAGAAACTTTTTATTTAATAAATATAAAGCCAGAGTAATGGACTATTGCCAATAGACAAATCCTCACATTATTTCTTTAGGTTCAAAGGAATGCAAAAACATATTTGGAATTTATAAATTCTTGCAACAAAAACAATCTATTTGCTTATTTATGAGGAGCAAACGTAGAGAAACATTTTTAAAGTTCTTAGTTTATGTTTGCTTATTGAAAGCAATACACAATAATATTTTGTTAATTAATAAAGAATAACCTGTAAATATGCCTGGAGGTATTACTTTGGCGTTATGTATAAAACAGTTGATAATATCAAAATATCAATCGGGTGTTCAGCAAGCAATCATTAATAAATCCACCTAAAACTGGTAGGCCTAGAAAAACGACGCCTAGAGTTGACGAGAAGATTAAATCCTTAGCTCTTAAAAATCCATTTAACATAGCAGTGGATATCAAATCTCAACTAGACGATGTAAATATTAGTGTCCATACAGTTCGAAGACGTTTAAGGGACAGTGGCTTGCCGGCAAGAAAACCATCCAAGAAAATATACTGACCTTCATTTCGAAGAAGAATCGAACCGCCCGACTTCAATTTGCAATGACCATTTAAACTTGTCAGAAGCAAGATGGAATACAGTATTATTTTCGAATGAAAGTAAGTTTAATTTATTTTCTTCTGATGGTATTTTATGGGTCAGGCGTCCTAAAAATAAAAAAGTTGATCCAAAGTATACTTTGGGCACTATTAAGCATCGACGGGGAAATGTACAAGTGTGGGGTTGTTTCTCTGGTATGGAAATGGGCCTCATTGTCAAAATTGATGGGATTATGGATCGGTTTAAATATTTAGAAATATTAACTGATAATATGTTGCCATATGCAGAGGAAAACATGCCATTGCAATGGAGGTTTCAACACGACAATGATCCGAAGCATACAGCTAAAATTATTTAAATATACTAAATTATATAAAATTATTTAAAGTTGTTATTATATCTGGAGCTTGGTTCTAAAACGGCCAAAGTCATAAATCGCAATTTTTGATAAATTGACTTTAAAGGTAATGAGGTCGCATTAGGTTTGGTTTTTACAACATAGATAGGTTTCTATATTTTTATTAAGCTTGATTTAGGTATAGAGGATATTGGTTTAAAAAAAAAATCTTAAAAATGTATAAAATAAATTTATTTTTCAAAAAAAATTGACATTGGCCTTTTCTTAATAAATAATAAATTAAACTAATAACACTTTGGCCCAACTTAAAAAAATCAAAATGAAACTAAAAACACAAGAAAAAACTTCGTAAAAGTCGTTGCACACACATTTTGATAAAAATATAGGCACCTAAAGCGAATCTTCATCAACTTCACTTTCACCAAGATTATCAATTGCAGTCTCAGAAGAAGTTAGTGCATTAAGAAACTGCAGATAGTATGGCTGACTGTTTTTATCAATAAATGGTAATAAGTCCCTCAAATGTTGTACTTTATTTTTTGGAATGCCTAACGGTTTTTTATTAATAGGGAAAAGTTTATTGCATTTTCGGAATTACGGGTTGATTTTCTTAAAATATTTAAAGTTTGATATGGCTCGTCTTCAGCAAAAGTGGTTTTGTATTTCAGCAGACCAGGATTTTCAGTAGAATAGTGAATGACTCTTATTTTAGCCCAAACAACAGGGTTTCCCAAAGTATTAACTTTTTTGTGCTGAAACTTTCCCGAAAGGAAAGACTTAAAATTCAAGAATTCTTCCTGAGCTATCTCATGCACAAAAATTAGGGGTTTCCTAGGCACTAAACGAATTAAATTGGCCCAGTCTCTAGGAATTTCTATTTTTACTGTGGTATTTTTTCTAGCCTTTTCAATGGCTGCATGAATTTGGTCTGGTCGGCTTTCATATGAGTATGTCCCGAAATAAGAAATTTGTGATATATGCTGACATGCCTTCCTTTTCGTTTAAAATACTCTTCAATAATCGTTAGCAGCATAGCAGAAATTAAATTTTTTTTGTTTTGTCCAGGACAACAATCACTGTACATAATTATTTCATTCACATCAAAGGGAATGTTATGAAGATAAGTAAAGTATACAGACAAGAAGCGATTTCCTACCCGCGTCGCTGAGCTTTTGTTTCATTCCATAAATAACATTTTGCCGAATTTATATTTTTATGTGATTTAAAAACTGTGAGATTGAATGTCCAAAGTTTTTTTTTATAAAGACACACTGCTTTGTAAGTTAGGAGTTGGCAAACACTTTTGCAAGTCAAAGCTCATAACTAATAAATTAGCATTTGTTTTGCACTTAAGCTTGTCGCTTTTTTTTTCTTTATATCCGCATTCAGCCAATATTTTATGTTCTTCATTTTTGGCTGCAATCTGGGCTTTTTCTTCCATATTAGTAACTGATTTAAGCCGAAGCAAAAACTTGTCACATGTTGCACAGGTGTCGTAAGGTTTTTTAAACGAAAAGTTGAACTCTTCATTAAAAATTTTTCTATACAGGGATTCTTTTTTTGGCACTCTCACTATTGTTTTCTTGGCAATACTCAACATACAGTTTGTACATTTTGGATATCGACAGATCTGGGGATAAATATTTTTTCGTTGTTTGTTCTCTTGAATAGTGACTCTCGAATGCAGGAAACATTTTTATATGGCTACGGATTAAATCTTTTTCTTGTTGGCTTACCTTGGGATGAGTTAAATGTTTTTTCCTCTGGCAACATCAGGGCAAATACCATTAAAGCTTCGCTTTTTCTACAATAATGCGCACTTTTTTTAAAGTGAGATCAAGTGTACATAAAAACATTTTTTAGCAAACTTCGATCCTTTCAGAATTAAGCTCGAAAAAATAGTTTCTACTGTAATTTCTTCTGCTTTCTTTGTTATTTTCTCTACGCCACTCTGATCTTTTTGCAAACTTTTGAATATGGTTAGCAATAAATTGGTTTTGTGCTTCTTGTGATAACCTATAAAATCCCTGAAATAACTCTGTTCTTGCGTCATTAGAAAACTTCTCTGAACACTTTTTCTTATAGGTACAGGGATCTTTAATTTTTTTTCAGAAACTCTTTTCCCTGCTTTTGTCAAATACGTTTTTATCTTGAGTTTTTGCCATTTTTCTTTTATTTTTATTCCAACTGTTCCGATCCGTTTTCCTTTTTCTACTTCCTTGGCCCTCTATAACTTTTTTCCTTCCTTTCTTCTTCGTAACATGTATGTTATTTGTAACAACAGTGTCATATAGTTCATATATCAACAGTGCTGATATATGAACTGGAGTACCAAGTTGTTTGGATATGTTTTGGTTTATATCTGAATCAGAACCGCTATTGGTATCATCATTTACAGGATCATATTCATCAATTGAATATGTCTCGAAATCCCCAGATTGATTGCTATCGGTGTTGGATTTATCAGTGTCGTCGATATTTGGCTGGTCTATTTCCAGCTGTATTAGTTCTTCTTCTAGTAAGAAAAAGTAAAAACTCTTAAAAAATCATCTCTTAAAAATAATAAGCAATAACAACTTACGTGATTACGTTGATATTAAATTTTATTATGTACCCTAGGCAATTTTGGAATCAAAATTATGATATATTTAAGTCTTTACGTGAATCATTGTAACCAGTTTTAGAACTTGAACACAAATTCACCAACTTTTGGCCACGGGATAACATTATAAATAAGAGTAAAATTATACTAAAAAACTAGTATTTCTCCTTTCTAATGCATAAAATAACAAATCAATACTTATTTCCCGCCAACACGTTGTTATTCAGAGCAACAGTCAAAACAAACTGAGAAGCAGAAAGAAAAACAAATGCCTAATTCAGAGCCATTGTTGCAACAGATCAAAACCATTTACTTCTAAAAAGGCCAATGTCGATATTGGCCTTATAAGAAGTTATATAATATTTATAATATTGGATTTCTGGGGCCTATGTTCACAATGGCCCTTTTATTGAAAAAAGAGTATAAAATTGAAATGTTGACATTGGCCTTTAGCGGATTTGTAATTTTTTTCCTGTGAAAGATAGACTTTGGCCCTTATTACACATAATAATCTGGTCTGTGCCGATTTCAAAAATGTACTTAAGCCCAAATCTAAAAAAATTACTTTGGCAATTTTAGAATTAAGGCCCAGATATATTTTCTTTAAATATGTGTTTCTCTATTTTTGCTCCCTGTTTTTTTAAAATTAATTTACATATGGCTTTATAATAAGTAGAATTATATTGTTTATGTTTTATTTTTATTATCTAGTTTGGTGTAGTATAGGATAAAAAAATTTTGGTTAACTTTAATAAAATAAATTAAAAAAAAAAAAAGTTTCTTTACTTTTGCTCGGTACTGTATATGTGTATGGCGTGTGTGTGGAATAGTATAGGACTGTGCTATAAGTAATATAGATAATATGGTATTATTTTGTAAATATGTATATTTATAGATAATTTGGACTTATTATTTTATTTTTTCTTTTTGAGTTTTGTAATTTACACAGGGGGTTAAACTTGTATCTTTTTAAAATTGTTTTTTAACCTCCTTTTTGCTATTTTTGTAAATAGATATAAATCAACATGTTAAATAATTCCGTTAAATAGTATCATGTAAAAAGTGGCAAATAAACGACTTATTATTATTATTATTATTATTATTATTATTATTATTATTATTATTATTATTGTTATGATAATCGAGATGCATTCCTATTTGCTAACTTTACTTACATCATAAGTATAATTGTTTTGAAATTTTTGATATTGGCAAATAAACGTTTTGCCTTTGAATTTGAAATTACTGGTAAAGATTTGCAGCGCAGATTAGTCGAAAATGCCTCCTTACGTCATGCCACATAACTCACAGTGGCATTTATTTACCTGATGTTATCCTTCACATATTATAATAGTAGCGATCTTTAAATGGAAAATACTTTTTTTATATAAATATAAATTATATAAAAAAATTTATTAAAATTTTTTTTATAAAAAGTTTTTTGTATTTTTTATTTTACATAAGGTATTTTTCTTATTATCCACCACTAAAGTAATCACATGGTATATCAATTCAAAAATTTGTATGTAAATAAATAGCTGCAGTAAACTTATAAGTTGTTAATAATTTCTTAATTTTTATCATCACTTTATGTCACAACTGTTATCCTGATTTTTCTAATTAGCACTGAAAGCATTACGCCATAAACAAATAAATAAAAATCGTATAAATATACATTGATCAATAACCTCACTAAGTGTCGTGCAATTTTCTACAAACGTTCCGTTAAGTGTAAACTCGGCAGCACAGCACCTGCCTTACAGTTAAATTTCCTAAATAAATCCACGATCTCCCTAATTTGGCCAAGCCAGGTGATTTTTATCTCGGTGCCTTGTAAGTAGATTTTACTGGTGGCTACTGAATATTCTTTTGGCAAGACAAGCACATGCTTTTCTTTAATGCAATTACATGGATATTTCTCTGCGATAATGCACACGCATTAAACTTGCATCGCTTCTCAAAAAAAATTCAGGTAAAACTTTAGCAAGTGCGCGAAAACTTTACCGTAAACTGCACCGCTGAAAATTAAACTTTGCTTTCTTACATATTAATAAAATATTTTACCGCCTGGTATTCGGAATGTGCCTTTTGGAAAATTGTCAGCTTGAAATTAGTTCGGAAAAACCAACAGTAAAAGTTTTAGAGAATATACCAGCAATAAACTTTCAAACCTGCCAATCTTGTTATAGTAGTATTTTATACAATCACAACTTTATTTCTCCTACTTTTTTATAATTTTCGTATATAACGGAGTAAAGAAGTAAGCTATTTAAATAAATAATTATACTTTTTCCCTACTGGTGATGGACATCGTTGGGTCCGAAACATGTCGGGAATTGAAAACCTTGGGGCAACAAGGATATAAGCCACATAATATACCAAATGGCGACTTTCGCATTTCTCTAATGTAGATTACTGTATTATTCATAACAAGTTAAAAGTTTAAGGTAATTCCTAATAGATGACGCCACACTCATATTTAGCCTTGTTCATTCTGTAACAAATGTCAGTTTTTTGGCACCAACAAGGTGACAAGCCGCGGTAAAAACAATATGGTCGACAGCAACAAAATTGTGATGAAGCGGGTTTTTTTACTCTTCTAATGAAGAATCTTTTGAAGATTTCGGTTCCGAAGACAGTGTTAAAGATAAAGATTATGTAGAAAGTCAGGACGAAAGCAGTTCTTCATCTGATGACTTTGAAACGGTAAGTTCAAAATATTTGTGGCTTGTACCCTTCTTAAACAAAAAAATGTGGCATAAAATTTGCAAACTTATAGTCGTATTTATAGGTTTTCTTTTCCTTTTAATGATTTTAAAATAGTTCTCTTTTGTCAAAAATTTGTAATATAATATTTTTAATTGACATGTTCTGCGCCTAGTTTTTTATGTCAAAAAATTTAAGTACTTGTGGCTTGTATCGTTATTGTACAAAAAATATTAGCGTTATTATCTTCTTGTTTTAGGAAACCAATGGAGGCATGGCAAGGGTTACAACTGTTTCTAAAATAACAGAACATCCAATTGAAGCATATGTTGAAAATCCTAGCATTTGAAGAGGACCTTTACCTACTCCGGAGAAGAATACTCCCTCAAGATGGAGACAGAAAAATGTAGATAGAAGACAAAAAAATAAAGAAAAATTAAAAGAAACCTAGGTCACAGCTACAACTCCTCGCGAGGATAAAAAATAAAGGCTCCGGAAATTGGAAAATCATGTACGTGCAAAAATGGTTGTCGCCAACTATTGGAAAGAAAGGAAAATTTTATATTCAATTCGTTTTGGGACCTCGGCGACTATAATAAGCAAAATATTTACCTATTTTCTTTAATGAAATCTGTGCCCAAAAAGAGAACATATAAGAAGAAGTGTAAAAAGGAAGTATTTTCAAGAAAATTTAACATACATTATTTTGTTAAAGTTAACGGGATTGATGGTCTCCAAAATTCTAAAAAAAGGATACAACTTCTCTCTAAACAAATCGCAGACGGTTGTTCAACTCCTACTTCTGACAAAAGAGGCACTTATTCTAATAGGCGAAACAAAGTAAGTTTGGAAACTTATCAATCGGTTAAAAATCACATTGATTCTATCCCTAAATACACATCACATTACAGTAGAAAAAAAAATCCACAAAAAGTTTATTTGGATCATGATCTAAGTATTTCTGCTTTAGATAAAGACTACTATGTTACGTGGTGCCAGCAAATAAATATTAAGCCAGCTTCTGAAGATAAGTGCAGGCGTATTTTTTCAACAGAATACAATATAGTATTTAAGCTTCCAAAAAGCGACACATGTAAAACATGCGATCGGTATATGGTTGAACTTCTGAACGAAACTCTTTCTAAAGAAAAAAAGAAAGAAATTTCTGTTCAAAAAGAATTACACCTAAGAAAAGCTGCTGCTCTTCAAAATAATTTAAAAAAAGAAACTGAAATTGCAAAAGAATCTAAAGATAGTTGTGTAATATCGTTTGATCTTCAACAGACTTTACCAGTAACAAATCTGACTGTAGGGCCAGCATTCTATTTAAGAAAAGCGTGGGTGTACAACTTGGGCATTCATGACTGTAGAACTGGAAAAGGGTATATGTATATGTGGTCAGAAAACTGCTGAACGTGGAAGCGATGAAATTGCAAGCATTGTCTACAAGCACTTTAAAGAAAATAAAAGTGAAGCAAAAAAACTCATAGTATTTTCAGATAATTGCACCGGCTAAAATAAAAATTGGAATATTCGAAAGTATTGAGCATAGGTATCTCATAGTTGGGCATACCCAGTTCCCAAGTGATCGCGACTTTGCTATTATTGAGAAGTACAAAAGGCATTACATGAAGTGTGCTTATTTTCCAGCCGATTAGTATAGTGCTGTTCAAAACTGCAAAAGAACTAACCCTTTTAAAGCGGTTGAAATAAAGCAAAGAGATATTTTATTTTTTAAGGAACTACAAGCTCAGATTACAAAAAAGACTTTAACCGATGAAAAAGAAAAACTTCAACAGCAAAATATGTTGTGCAAAATTTAATAAAAGAAATCACAATGAAATGCTCATAAAACACTGCTTCAATGAAGAGTTTAAAATCTGAAATATTGGAAAAAGGGGTCAAAAAAACGCAGTATTAATAAATCTAAATGATTTAAAACAAAAATATAACGGACCTGTTTAATCCGAAAAAATTACAAAATCTGATCGAGCTTTTACCTTACATTCCCCCAGTATACATAGAATTTTATAATGAAGTCGGTGCCACACCAGAGGCACAACGACAAGAACTACGTACTTTGGAATATGAAGTGGAACAAATTGACGAATTTTCCGATCTTAGTGACGACGATTAAGTTTTTTAATGTATTTAACAAAAACATTTTTAATGTGCTTTTTTTGCGACTACGCTTGTTAGAACTTTTTTTTTTTCAAACATTACTACCAATTTTTATTAAATATAATTTTTATTTTGTAGTCCATTAAATTCCAAATATTCACAACCAAATAACATGTAGTTTAATTTAATATAAATAAATAATTTTGTTACAAAAAAATAATAAAAATAAATTTTACTTAAAAAAATACGATTTTAAACAAGTATTTCGTGATTTTTTTTTTTAGGAAAAAGGGTACAAGCTACCTTTTCTTCATATTTTTATTTTTTTTTGCAAAAATTTAAAGGTCTATGTAAACCTTCTTTATTTCATACGCTAATAAACATAATGTTATTTTTTAAACTAAAGGTCTTTTTTATTTAACATATTTAATCCGATTTCAGGATTTAAAAAATGTTTTAAAAATTGATTTTCTCAAAACTAACGTTTTGTGGCTTAGATCCTTGTTGCCCCAATTATAAATTTGGGGCAACAATAAATTATAAAATTGTCTTCAATTATAAAACAGTATTATTATGTTTAACAAAGAAGTGGAGGGTAGGACCTTCATTTTACCTTAATTTACTACTCCACGCAAGTATGGACTATTTCTTCACCACAAATAAATAAACGTTTATTATGCAAAATAAACTATTACATAAAAGTATTTACATATTCACATAATGTGTTCTTCCATGAAATCTAAAAAATACCGTATAAATGGGTAGTTCCAATACAATACCACTTAATGCTAAATTCTTTACTTAACATTACGAAGTTTGTGAATGAATCTAACTGAAAAGCCTTGTACTTCTTCTTAAAAGTGAAACGTGGTAATTCCCTTATCAAGTTATATACTTCAGAGTTTAACAAAAATACACCTTGATAGGCAAATGAGGTTTAGAACATTCAGTTTAATACAGTGGTATTTGAAATTTTATAACGTTTTGTATTGTTGTTGTGTTTTATATTGTATGTTGGTGTAATGTGGTCAAATGTTCGAATATTAAAAATAAATCTCAAAGGAGCATTACCAGCTAATTGATTCTTGTTTATTATTTCAAGAGTGAGATAATTGTAAAAAACAATGTTGCGGTAATTTAACTGTGACCACACAACAGCCTCCACAAGCATTAATTTGATATTATTGGGCAAAATATATATAGGGTGTCTCCTTTTTCATAGGGACAGTATTGCTATTTCCTATACTATAAAAGATACGAGGGCGGTTAAATTAGAAAAAAATTGCGGCATTTTATTCTGATTAGAAAAGTGTATTTAGATTTTTTATGCGACGTTTCGTTTTTTAGATATCATCATCAACTTTTTTTTTTAAATACGGACCTGGATTTTTTATTTTATATTTAAAGAATTTTTATTTTCCTTTTCAACAATATATAACTTAAATGTCTGTCTCGACGTTTCGGTATAAAAATAGCAGTTGTCAAGCTTTTTTCTTTAATACGGACCTGATTAGTATTTACAAAATTAAAATACGGCAGATTTGGGTAAGCTGCTAATATTATTCGATTTATGCGCGTCTATTCGATTTATAAATAACGGGCAGGTTTTTAATATTTTTCATGCACCTCGGTCGTTCGTGTTTACCAATGACAAGAAGTTTACAGTTTTCACTACCTGGCATATTTGCACAAACACAAACGGTGTATCTTAGCTTTGATTGTTTGCCTCCCACACACTTTTCTCCTCTAAATTTCAGTGTACGGTCTGGAGTCATCTTGTAAAATAATCCGGTCTCATCCCCATTAAAAATATCTTCACAGCTGTAATTTTGTGCAATACCTGACCATTTCTCGGTTAATCAATTCACCACAGCTTCCCTGCTAACATCTCCTGCTTCACCGGACACTTTGCCGACATTGATGTTGTGACGAACTTTAAAACGCTCGAGCCAACCCGTAGAGCACTTAAAATCTCCACCGTGTAATCCCTTAGATAAATCTTCCGCTTTTGCTTTTAAAAGTGGTCCACTTATAGGAATATTTTCGGTTCTTCTCACCTCAAACCATCGAATAAGAGCTTGCTCCACATCTGGTCGTACGGGATTCCTAATTTTCTTAAATCTTTGCGATTTATATTCACTTGCTTGCTTGATTTTTTTACGATTGCTCCAAATTAAAGAAACTGTTGTTTTTGCCATATTTTTCCTTCTCGCCATTTCCGATTTGATAATGTCACTTTCAATACTTTTAATGATGTCTATTTTTTCTTTAAAATTTATAGCTCTGCGCTTATCCGTCATTTTACCAAAAAAACTACTAAAACTCGCACTCGCACAATAACACGCAATGTCCAATCTAAAACTACCGGTCATCTCATTTTATTTATTTCTTATTTATTTAATATATCAACGGGCTTTGGCCCAATATTACAAAAAAATATAAGAATAATAATTGGATGATTAAACTAACCTAACCCAACATACAATTAAAGCTTAGAATATAAAGATTACCTATAACTTGGAACAATCAGTTCAGAGAAAAAAAAAAAAGACAATACTTATAGTTAACACAAACGAACAATTACCATCACAATTCACAACACCTTATAGTTCTAGTTTAAGACAGCATTATCAATTAATAAGATTTAATTTCTTAATGAACCCTGTGCGCCCCTCAAAGCAATCAATTACATCAGAATATTGATTAGCCAGCCTAACAGTCCTTTCCAGAAAAGAATTGTGACCATAATTTGTGCGGTGTGTTTGGCTGTAAAAAGAAGTAACTTGCCTTGTTGACCTAGGTGGAACATAAAGACCTATTTTATTAAGAAGTGCAGGACAAAAGCTTTGAGAGTGAAGGATGTTGTAAAATACTTTCAAATCTTTATTTCTACGACGAGTTTCAAGACTTCTCAAATTCAATGAGGCTTCCTTTTGCTGATAGTCCAACTCATCCTGATAATTTATAGGTACTCCATTTTGCTTAAAGGCAATATATCTTAAGAATTTATGTTGTACACTTTCAATCTTATGAATATGATTATTATAGTATGGAGACCAAACACAGGAACTGAATTCTAGATGAGGACGCACAAGTGCACAATAAAGCAAACAAATAGATGAAATATTATAAAAATCCCTTGAGCACCTCTTGATAAATTCAAGGATCTGCAGAGACTTGGTAACTGCTCCCGAAATGTGCGGAATATAACTTAAAGGACTATCCAGTGTCACACCTAAATCCTTAATATGAGAGACAGATTTCAATATGGTGTTACCAACAAAATAGGAGTGGTTTACGGGGTCTCTATTTCTTTTAAAGGACATTGAGTAACACTTTCCAGCATTTAGATCCATACCATTTGTTGTACACCAATCAACAAGCCTATCCAAATACAATTGGAGTCTGAAACAGTTCTCCAGAGATGAGACTCTAAGGAAGAATTTTAAATCATCTGCAAAAAGAAAAAAGAAGCATGTACTGAAAGCATGTTGATATATCATTAATGTAGAGGTTAAATAACAAAGGCCCTAAGTGGGATCCTTGTGGGACACCAGACAGCACCAAAATCTCCCGAGACTCAAAGCCCAGAACTCTAACGAGCTGCGTTCGACCCACCAGGTAGGACTCAAGCCATTTCAGCAGTGGACCCCCAATCCCTGATCTTTTCAACTTAAAGACCAAAAGCCTGTGATTAACCCTGTCGAAAGCCTTGGAGAAGTCGGAATACAAAGAGTGCACTTGATACCCCCTCTCCAAAGACTCAGACAGAAAATCAGTAAAGGATAGAATATTCAGTTCCGTAGAACGTCCTGCAATAAAACCAAATTGTTCATCTAATAATTGGCCCTGAAGAAAAGATGTAAGGACAACACAAACAAACTTCTCAAACAATTTAGGAATTGTACTAAGAATACTGATTGGTCTATAGTTCTGAACCTGCGAGCTGTCTCCAGCTTTAGGGATAGGTGTGATAAAACTGGTCTTCCAGTAGTCTGGAAAAATACCGGAAGTTAAAGACAAGTTGAAAATAATAAATAGAGGTCTCGCCAATAAAAAACTACACTGCCTTAGAAAAACCGGTGGTAAACCATCAGGTCCAGGACCCTTAGTCACATCCAGTCTGGACAGTTCGGTGTAGATATCTGAAATTGATATTTTAAGACTAGAGAGTTGAAAATGGTTAGAAGTCAAATCTTGAGGAATAATGCACTGTTTGTCAGTGTACATTTCAGAAAAATATTCTGCAAATAATATCACAATGCCCTCACCTGAAGAGCAGGTAGTACCATTGTAAGAAATCACACTGGGAATTGCAGAGCTGCCCTTTCTGGAGCGCACAAACTTCCAAAAGTTTTTCAAGATGCTATTCAGGGAAAGCTCTGTAGCATAAATATAATCATCATAACACTGTCTTTTTAAGGATTTACATCTAGCCCTAATATTACAAAACTTAACATAATCAGAGTTCAATTTTGTGTTCATATATTGCTTATGCAATTTTTTCTTTTCAACAATCATAATTTTAAGTTCTGTTGAAAACCAAATCGGAAATTTTTTAGTTGAATATTTTTTCAAAGGAACATAAAGATCAATGCACAAATAAATTATTTCATAAAAAATATTAATCATTTCATTAACAGATCTGTTTAAGAATAAAACGTCCCAATTAAAGCTTGAAAGAAAGGTTGAAACCAAATCAAAATCCACTGAGCTAAAGTTTCTATAAAAACCCTTCCCAATAATCTCACCACTCCTAACCCCAGTCACTGCAAGAGTAAAAGATAAGGGTGGGTGGTACCTGTTAGGTATTACGATAGCTGCCTCAGCCAAGGAAATGTCTAGGTTCTGGTCCTCACTGAAGATCAGGTCGAGCATACAGTTGGTTACATTTCTAATAGTATTGACCTGGTATAAGTTGTGATAAGAGCACATAACTGAGACGGCTTCAATGGCTTCCACTTCGTTGGGTGATGCGGGTTGCACAGCAGTGCCAACAGAACTGAGTCCTTCGACAGACCAAGCAGCATGAGTCAAGTTAAAATCACCAAGAATGCATAGCCTACAATAAGGAAGATCATCACATAGCTTGTCCAGAGAAGCATTCATCAGGAGAGAGTCCAATTTGGTTCTGAGACCCCTAACATTTTGAAAATAAACCAGAAAATCGTCGGAAGATCCAGCTAATTTTTTGATGTAATTTTGGGTACACCATTAACATATTTAATGGTCAGATTTTGTTCACCATTTTGTTGTCGGGTCTTTAATTCATTTTTTAAATTGTTTAGGTATTGACGCTGTTGAGAGGTTAAATCATTGTCAATAAAAACCTTCAGAGACCTGTCCAAATTTCTTCTGCTTCTCAAAACTCTTCGAACTACCTCAGCACTGTGTAAAGTGACTCTTACTGATTTAAAACCATTTTTGTTTCTCTTGCCTATACGACTGACACTTTTCACCTGGGTCTCAGAACCTAATAAATTTGAAATAAGAGAATTACCAGTATTCTGGTCTTCTTGTATGCCTTTTTCAGGAAAATTAAAAATCATTATATTGCATGATCTTTTCTGTCGTTCTGTCATTTCATTCAGAACATCACTACAAGGCTGAGACTGTTGAGAAATTCCAGGTTGGATAGTTGATTGACCTCCTGTACCATCCTTGAGCAAATTAAGATCTGTTTTGATATGATCAAGGGCCAAATCAAAGTTATGCTTTATCTCCTTTAGGCTATCCTTGAGTTCTCTAAACTCGTTAACAAGTTCAAGTACTACATGGATTTTGGTTTTCACCTCAGCTACCTCACTCTCCAAGGCAGAAACACGGGTAGAAAGATTAAAGACTTCTTTAAGCTTAGGTGTACATTCCTTACACATATATGGCATTACCCTATTTGATAATGTCAATGTTCTAATCTCGGTTGAGGTAACCTCAGAGCATTTTTTGCACATAACATTTTTGCAATAGTCGCATGGAAAGCCAAAGATATCCTGAGAGTTTTTTGGTACCTTAAAGATACAACTTGTTTTGCACTTGAAACATGTGCCAGACATTTTGAGGTTAGAATAAACACACTAATCACACTTCAGGAAACACAAGAAATGCACTCAAAAACTAACTCTACTCAATTAGATAATCTTATTATCAGTCCATTTGAGCAGTATATAGCAATAAATTTGGAAATAATACACAAAAAATCCAATTTAATTGGGAGCAAAATGTCAACAAACAACACAGGTTGGTAGCTTTTTTTTCTCTCCTGCTTTATCATGTTCCATAAAAATTCTCAGAGTCGAGAATTGGAAATCCCCGGCGGCCTCGGTGCCGCCGCGCGACGACAGAGAAACTTCTCAGTATCGATTAATGGGAATCCCCGACAGAGGTGGAAAATGACTCTGCTTATAACGTACCTTTGTACGTTACACTGTAATATCTTCTGATGACCGGATCATATCTTCGGGATGCCACGATATATTTCCCTTATCGGTAAGTTTTTTTTGGCTTTTGCGCACTAATATACTTTTCTGAATGTTCTCTTGTATTTTGCGAATAAATTGACTTATTTTGTGTATAAATCTCTTCTGAAGGCCTCAAGTTCAGAAAAAATAGGTTTTCGTCATGTGCCTCTTTTGCCATAACCCTTTTGTATTATTCTATTCTTAATAATATTTTCACTGAATTCTGCTTGGGAAAAACTTTTATAAGGGTTAATTTTAAAGCATTGAGTACATCTTTGAGAGGGTTGACTTGAGGATTGAGTATTATGTTCTTTATTATTGGATTTGTCCATGGAGTTTAGAGTGAGAAATTCTTTAGGTAGATGATAAACGAATTCATCATTATGATTCATGTGTATCACAGAGTTAATAAGAGTTATATTCTTAAAAGCCATAGGAACATTAAGAAATGTTTTTTATCGCGTGTATATTTTGGATGTTTTTTGTCGTTAGATTTGTGATTGTTTTTGTCATAGATTAATATAATTAATAATTATAATTCTAACAATTTTTTAATCTTGTAATTAATTGTTAATTAACGACAAGAATGCTTCTCATGATCCTTAATATATTTTTCTTGAACGCAATTAAGATATCTCTCTTTAACTTTACACTAAGGGTCGCCATGCCTTGTATCGGCCATGATTGAAGCTTAAAGGCATAAAATAGGCACGAAACTATGGAAAAAACACAGGAAAGGAAGTTTAATAAAAAAAAAGGGAAAAATTATAAGCTGTTCATAAAAGCTTAGCACCACAAGTAGCTCAATTTATCACTTCAATAATTTTGTCATTCCCTTTTTGATATATTTGTATTCATTTCTGCCCATATTAACATGTTGTCAATTGGTAAAAGAAGAAAAATAACATCAGTGTTCTTAAACCCTACCTTACTTTCAGTGTGTTTTAGAGAGTATGCTTTTGTTCATATTTTAGAATCAAAATTTTTTTGTATAGAATTTTCACTCTTGTCATTTCATATTAATTCTACTTAAGCTTCATCGCGCCGACACAATAGACATAAATTGTATATGGTAAAATAATTGAAACTCAAGCTAGACCTCTATAAAAAGCCTTTTATATTTTCAATTTAATACCCAAAACCCGATTATTACATAAAAAATTTAAATAATTTAATCAATGTTCCGCGCTGCGGCACGCGGTGTAACGTAAAATTTAATGACGTAATATGGCCGTGGCCCGGACGTTAAATATTTTATTATTTACCCACATACTAGGAGGCATTTATTTCTCTATAGACCGGTCGAAATATTAAAAAAAAACTATTTATTTTATGTCTAAATTATAATAAAGAGTTTGAAAAGAAGTTTGGTATAGAAAGTTTGCTCGGTTTGTAACGTTTCCAAGGCAGTAAACCGGCCACAGCGATGAAATTTTTATGTATATTTTCATCTATAAAGTCTGTGGTTACTATCGATAAGGCACCCGGTTTTTACATTTCCGGTCATAAAAACGGCCAAAATTCAATTAAAATTTATATAAGCATATTTTATTAGGGTTATTCGCCAGTAGAGTTTATCTACGGAGATTAAGATCCCGACATCTTTGTCATATTTAGCATTTTTGTTTTTTTTTCGCATAAATTGGTCTTGTATTGGTTATTGTGTGGTGCTAAAGCGAAGTTGCTTTAAAAACGTATTGATTATTAAACTAACAGTCTTATTATAAAAAGTATAATACTTTTATTTTAATTTATTATGCAGGTGTAGAAAGCTATAGTGATTAATACAGCTATGGTATATAGGGCGAATAATCTTAAACAATAACACACCCTTTCACCAAGATATACCAAAAATAAGATATGACGTCATCGACGATGTTTTAAATAGTAATCTTAATTTTTTGTTGTGTAATTTTAAAGGGCGTGTCAAATTGTACATAGCTGCAAATTTTCAAGTTTATGTGATTAATCGTTTTCGAGATAATTAAAATAATTTCTTTATTTTATATAAATTATAAAATCTGTTTTACTCAAAAAGCTTTTTAACAAATGTTTAAAATGTAGCTTGTTTACTATTTAATATTATCCCAAACGAACTTGTTTTCTTTGATCTTGAAAATTGTTTTGATAATATTTAATGATTTATGTAGAAATTAATATATAGTGTGTCCCAAAATTGAAATACATATTAGAACGTTATCGAAGATTTTTTAAAAATAATTATTTATTTCTAAAGTTATTTATGACTTATTATTTATTTCTAAAGAGTATATCGACTTGACAAAACTGCAATCGACTTGACAAAAGTTCTACATATTAAAAGAAGGTACTATAAGGAACTATTGTACTTACGTATTTACTTAATAAATTAAGTAAACTTAATAAACTATTACTCAGTAAACCCAACACCCTCGGATTTTATCGATCTATTATTTACTTTGGCAACGTCTCTTCTAGTGTCGCACAGTGTTTTAAGTCCAATGAATTTGTCACTAAACCTAATATTTGTTTTAAAACCAAAAACAACTTGGCAAAACATTAACACTAAAGATAAAATACCGATAACACACCGATCTGGAGTTTACAAGTTAACTTGTTCCCACCCATTATGTGATATCTGTTATGTCGGTCAAAGCGGAAGGAAAATTGAAGTCAGAGTCAACAAACATTTAAGACTTATCACGCGAAATAAAAATACTTTTATTAACAATACCAATTCTCCTTTTGCGAACCACATAGTAGAGTCTGGGCATAATTTTGATCCGGGACCTAACACTAAGGTTCTGCATGTTTGTGAGAAAGGGTTACAATTGGACTTGTTGGAAGCATTTGAAATAAATAGGGCCAAAAACTCCCCAGACTGCACATGCATTAATGAGCAAACTAAGTTTGACAGTTTATGCTTTTTTGATTCAATTAGCCCTAGAAAATAACTTTTACCATTATTGTTTTTAACTCTTTCATCTTATAACATTTGTATTAATCAAAATTTAGAATCTTTTCTTTAACGCAACGCTAATATACAATAGTTCCTTCTAGAAATCTCTAAGAAATCTGTATCGTCCTAAGTATAAATTTTATATTTTTAATCGTAGATGTCCTTATTGTACTATGTTTTTAATTTTAATTCTTGTATTTATTGTTGTTTTTATTCCCGATAACGGGTAATTTTTGTTTTATTTGGTGAACGTATATGTTTTTTGTAATCTTCTGGTAAGTTCTAAATCTGTATTGTTATAGCGAATAAGCTCTTTTTTAAAACTGTCTTGAATTACCTGTATTTTATTTTAGTATCTGATGATGGCTGTTTACACAGACGAAATGCATAATACATTTACCTAAGTAACCTACATGCATTTTTCTTGGAGATAAAGACTTCCCCTATTTGTAATCTTTAGACTGTTTTCTGTCTGACAAAAAATATTACATATATAACCATTCTAGAGCACTCCCCCAAACCCATATCTAGAAAGCTTACCGACTAGTATTCCATGGTTAACACAGTCAAACGCTTTAGAGAAGTCACAAAATACCGCGTCAGCAAACTGACCATCATTCAAGCTCAAGTATAATCTTTCCAGGAATGCAAACATTGCATCACTCGTGCTAGTGCGATCTCGAAAACCAAATAGACATTCACTTAATATGTTATTTTTAGTTAGGAAAGCTACCATTCTTACTTTGATCAGTTTCTTAATAACCTTAGACAGGCAGGGCAAAAGTGAAATTGGTCTGTAATTTATGGGTTTGCCACCTTTAAATAGAGGTGTCACAAGGGAAACCTTAAGATTACTTGGAAATGTTGCAGTATCAAAGGAAACATTTATAGCATGAACCATTGAGTCCAGAGCTTTATCAGGTGAACTCTGATGGACAGCCTATCAATCCAACATGTTTTTTAATTTTTTATTTCGTTTAACAGTTTTGTGATTTTGAAAATGATTATTATATAGGATTGTATGTATAATATTATGAGTATACGATAGGGGATCTATTTGAGGATTTATTTGATTTTTTTAGTCTTGCTGCTATTGACCAGTAGAACTGATTAAGATTATCTGCATTTATAGGAAATTCAACTGACTTTGAGGAATCACCCATTAGTTCATTAATAATACTCCAATTTTCTTTTGCTTTGTTGCGTGCTTTATGGACTCTATTTTTATAACAAAGTGGCTTAGCATTTCGTATTGTTTTCCTATAAATCCTTCTGTGTGTATTAAAAAAGTTTAAAACCAGGTATATTTTCTTAAAGTGTGTCGAAATCTTAAATTAGTTGATGATTTTACATGGTTTCTTATGATTTTACATGGCTTTCTTAGCTTATTTTTATCTTTTTTGCGGGGAAACCCGTATTAAAAATGCTCAAAACAAAGTCATTAAAGTGGTTAAGAGGAACATGAGAACGATACAGCACCGTCCAATTAGTATTATTGCATACATTTCTAAAGCGTCTAAAATTCGCATCGCTGTAGACTCTACCGAATTTAATTTTTTTTTTCCTTATTTATTTTTGGTATGCTAACCCTAGCCAGAATTGACTCGTGATAGGAAAACTCAGAACGAATAACCTGGACAACACAATTTAGCTCAGAGACCAAATTTAAACAGATATAATCAATGAATGTTTGGGAGCATGATGTGATTGTTCTTTGTTGTTCAATAACCATTTTTAGATTAAAAGAAGCCAGCAAATTCATGCAAGTATCTATCAGACTCGATCTTAATCAATATTAAGATCGCCACAAACGATTAACTTTGCTTCCACTGGAAATAGTGATAAAAAAATTTTAAAGAGTGTCAGAAACTACCCAATATTACATTTGGAACGATAAAAACAGAATATAAAATCTAGGAACTTTTACATAAACCACAAAAAATTCAAATTTACCCTCAATAATATATGCATTAAACCTTCTAAAAGTAGTTCAATTTTCAAATTTCTTCAAAATATTGTTATTTGATAGAATTATAGTACGACCATGACCCAACTCTCTGCAGTAAAAAGCTAAACTACCGTATAGTTTGTTATAAAACAGGGCTCATCGGGTCTTGGCCAGTATTCAGTTAAAAGTAATATATCCGGTGAACTCAAAAGTATTTATAAAGATTTTAGATTCATTTGATTTGAGAAATATGGATCCTGATTTACCACCGATATCACAAAGTAATATAGGCAAAATTGACAATCAGTTTCAGAAAATAGGGCCACATTAGAAGAACAACTATTTCTCATAAATCTGCGCTCATTGAAGAATCGAATTTTGGGAGTAATTTATGGAACTACTGCAAAATAAAACTGTTAAAACAGAAAATATTCTCTTTTTTAGTGAGCGTTTATGCTAAACGGAGAAGTAAATCGAAAATCGTAACTGCCGTTATTGGGCACTAGGAAATCCATGTTGGATGAAGCAGGGTCACACTCAACACACAGAGAAAGTAAATGTATGGGCAGGAATTCTAGATCAGCAAGTTATAGGCCTAATTTTATCTGAAGGAAAACTAAATGGAGCAAGATATTTACAGTTTTTATAAAAATAACTAATTTCAAATTTAGCTGCTCTGTTTCCTGATCAAATATAAGCTGATATGCCAAATAGGAACAACTCTTGTTTTCTGTCTCTTTTGTCCTGCTCCTTTTTAAGATTATCTTTTAAATTCAGTACTTCATTTTTGATGCTCTTAATGAGGTCCTAATTTTTTTTCTCTAGCTCATCTTCCATGGTTCTAATCAGGCCTTTATTTTCCTTCTTCAGGCCGAGTTAATTATCCTTAGTAAATTTTAATGTTTCTTGTCTTGTTCTTTTAATGTTTATGGTCTCGTTTCTCATGTTCTACTTTTTGCTCGTCAAACTTCCTTAAAAGCAGATCCATCAATTTCTCGGTCTCCATCTTGGCCTGACTTCTTCTTAAAGGCATGCAATAAATAAAGCTTCCAAATATCTCACTTCTGACACCAATTGTAACCAAATTCAGGAACACACTTTTATTGGCAACGTCAAAAAACTCTAACTTAACTCGCCTTGACTGTCGTTTTATTGTTTTCAAGGTAATGACTGACTAAACAATTAAAACTGAATAAAATGTCATGAAGCGCGTCCTTTTTAAAGCCCGCTTGAACAATTTCGAAATATTTAGAATTTTCTTAACAAAACAATGGTTTTAGGAGAATACTGACAGTCAAAGCAAGCAAGTATACAAATTTTAGAAAATGTAAAATACAGGGATTTAAAATAATGTAACCTAAATTGGGGTTCAAAATGGGTCTTCCAATTAACGAGTCAAGATGAACTACTTAAAAACTAGACACTATAGAAGCAAATATTAATCTAAACGTAAGTAGAACTCTAAGTAAACCCTACTAATAATCTTTTAACTACAAAATATAAATAAAATGGTACCAAAACTAGAAGAATAATTAGAATAAAGTATTTATCTTTTTACCTATCACCTTTAAAATAACAAAGTTCGTATTTAAATACAAATAAAACTTCTTGTACTTACAAAAACCAAATAAAACAAAACTTCCTGAGGAAAGGCTTGGGACTCTTATAAAATGCCCCCTCTGTACATACATACAGGGTATCAATTTAAAAATTTTCAATGCGAATATTTAAGAGATATTAGAGAGTAAAAAAGTTAGAAGAATCAAATTTGGTACAAATATTTTATACGTAGAGGGAAGAAGAACTACTATATTTAAGTAATGGGGTGAGTAATCTCTTGGGCTCTATGCTCCCCAACCCTTAAATCTCAAATGACACTACCCCATTAAGGATACCTCAAATGAAAGGTCTTTTAAAGTAGTATGCATTTGCTCTTTTTTTTATTTAATATAGAATCAAAGAAATAACTTAATTTTTATAAAATCCTGTTTTACTAAAAAAGATGATCAAAATGTATATCATTTTCGACTAAATATCCAATCTATTTTGAAACTTATTTCGTAAATTTTGAAATACTGTTCTTGGCATAAATGCACATTCTGCTTTAATTCATTGCCGAAGATCATCAAGGTAATCTGGTTGTCTTTTGAGCACAACAGTTTTCAAGTGACTCCAGAGCACAAATCGAGGGGTGTTGGACCTGGTCATTTTGGCGGTCATTCTATTGGACCTTTTTTTCGAATTCACTGATCTGGAAATGTATCGCTCAAATAAAAAGTGGAGGTCGCTCCAAAGTGTCTCAAAAGTGAAATTTTCTGTTTTCCCTTTGTATCAGGCTAAACAAATTAGCTTAATTCTGTTTGCAGCATTATTAGTTTCACAAAAAAATGGCAAAGGTTTACGAAAATCTCCAAATTCCAACCAAAAATGGTCGCAGTGCACACATTGGGCAGTATTTTGGTTGTAAAATGTGACTGCGGGTGTCATATGATCGATTGATAAATCATTGAAACACCATTTTTATCATGATTCGTCTCTTCTATATTAACGATGTAAATGTACGTTATTGGTAAACAGGTTTTCGCGAAAACCCTATTGAATTTACGAAAATATCCTTTTTCAAATAGGTTTATATTTCATAGTTACAATTAAGATTTCTGATACTTTGACCTGGTTTTAAAATTACCAAAAAACTTTTTCTTTCTAAGTGCATATATCTACTTTGCTAATCACATGATCAACAGAAACCTCATTCCTTGATCCGAGACGTATGCAGAGAATTTTTTTTTAAGGTGAGGGGGGAGGGGAATTACTAAAAAGTCTTTTGAAAAATTCAAAAAATGATTTTGCTACCATCGAAAATTGATAAAATATAATAAATCTACTGTCTACAGTAATGTCAAATCAATTTAATTTAACATTAAAATACAAATTTAAATCGAATATTTAATCATTCATTGATAAACCGGCCTAAAGAGAGTTTAAGTGAGAGTGGCAAGTTGTCATTCAACTTTTGTCGCTTTTAAGTAACTACTATTTCATTAGACGTAATTTTTAGAATAAAAATATTTCTCGTTGCTTATTTACCTTTAAGGCACTTTGCGGTCTCTAAACTTATTTCACTTTTCAGGTCTCTTATAACTTAACTCGAAAATCAAAAGATTCCCAAGAGCTCTGAGTTGTTTTATTTAATTTTTTTGCCTTTGGCTGTCGGACGAAATGCCATATAAGTTCATAAAGAACATGTTTATTACGCTCGTACTGATTGAATATTTGTTGCGCAGTTGTCAGAACTATTCATATATCGGTAAATCTAAGACAAAATTGTCTTGGTATTAATTTCATTGAAAAATGACAAATTGTATAAAATCCAATATCTAGCGATAGCTGATATTTTAGAACATACTTTATAATGTAACTGATTATACAACTTTTGTTGTTTTTATGTTAATAGAAAAAAAATAACGCGGCCACGTTTCTGTTGATAGCTATCTATGCAATACCGGTATCAAGTGAAAACTAAAATAATTTTAAAACATAACTGCTAACAAGAACATTCTGTTGTCGTGTTAATATTTTTCTTTAATATTTAAAATAAGTTAGACAGATAGTTACTAGAGTTTCTCATTATGTACCTACATTCTTTAAAAAACACACACATTAATTTTCATTGAATATGGAAGAAAAGCAAAATTCGTGTTCTAAAATAACTATTTTTTCCCTTTAAGTAATAATAAGGTATTGAGTTAAAATAAATTTCATAAAAGCTATTCTTTTTCCCCGAATCAAGTTAATTAATTTAAAAGCTCTGATAGACTTCATTAAGAATCTCCGCCTGCAAGCTCAGTTTAACTTTCTTTAAGTATAATTGGCACTTGAAGTTTTTTGATTTAATTCCAGAGGAATTTGAAAATATAATCTTAGTTAAACTTTATTATGTAATAATCAATAAATTACAAAAACGTATAAATTTAACAGGTGTGCTTTAAAACCGGAGAAAACAGCACAACAAAACGCCCCGTTTTGTATTCAAAACTCGTGAGTCCATAAAGTCAATAATAAGCCCACTCAAGAATAGTTCTGAGCTTGCAGACACGGATATATATCCCTTACAATAAATCCAATATGCCATTTTATTCGTCCTACGTTGATCTAAAGAGCCTTGTATTTCGTATTTCCTTATGGGCGAACCGTTCAAAGGACTAAGAATCTTGAGGCCCATTCGGGCTGGTAAAAAAGTTGAGTATGTTTGTGTCGGACATTTTTGGTTGCATCAATAATCTAATGTTATTGAATGAGGCTTCAAAAAAAAAACATTTATTACTTTAGGGAACGGCCTTATCTACTGGACACTAAGAGTTTAATCTTGCTTTTAATTTGAGGTATTAATGTCTCAGGAAATTAATTAATATTTTGTTAATTGCCTATACGTGAGTCGGGAGGAATGCACTAATGACCTAATTGTACATGTAAAAATAATTTAAAAAACCCATATGTTCTCTTTTCAGTAAGTTGCGTAAACCGTAACTCTATTGAGTTTATAGCAGTGTCTATCATGGGATAAAAAACATTTATTTTAAATAATGTTTCAGGGTCGTTTGGCGACTCATCTTTATGTTCATACGAAAACAGGTTTTTTTTCTTCTGGAACGCACTGTTCCAAACACCGTATTTATGTCGGCTTCTTCAGCTATATCTTTAGCTACAATGATAGCCTTTCCTTACCCATCAGTCCGAAATTCTTTTAGGAAACATAAACATTTTTGTATCATGGTTGTGGCTTCTTAAATGTCTATATGCTCTGCTTGCATAGACTTAGACAATATTAACATAAAATTAAATGTCATACCAAATTATTAATGAGAGTAAAAACTCAAATTTCTCTAGATTTTCGGCCAGCAATTTGGCTTCTGAGCTCGCTACTGCATCATTGACACTCGATGAGCTTCTTCCAGGGCATTTTTTATTTCCGTATATTGATATCGCACTTTTAAACTGCTGATTCTGCTTTCCCGTCTCGTTTTACATACCTGTTTTAGAGTTAAGTTCTTTACATGATTTGAAATAATTTCCCACCTCTTTGTTGAATTAGAAAAAAAAACAAACAAGCGTTGAAGGATGCCAAATAAGGATACTGATTTTATTGAAGATTTAGCCGCATCAGCAACCACAAGGTTTAAACTATGGCAGCCACAAGGATTAAAAAACGCCCTGGGAAAATATTTAGATATGCGACTCTGGACTCTTTTGGGTTGTACTACCATATTAGCCCCGTCGTAACCTTGTCCTCTGCAATCGTTCATATCAATGCCGTATTTACCAACAATTTCATCCAAAAATATCTCGGTTAATTCCTCTCCGCTAGAATCTGTCACAGGTTTATAAGCAAAAAAGTATTCACGAACACAAAATTCATCAAGATCAAAGAACCTAAAGTGACACTCATTTGTTCAATGTGACTTATATCAGCTGTGCAATCTAAAATAATTGCGAAATATTTGGCCTTTTTAATTTTTGATACGATGTGCTCTCTAACTTTGGTTCCCAATAAATGTTTTATTTCATTTTGTATATTTTTACTAAAATAATACGGATTGGTCTCCTTTTGCATTACCCGTCTTAAATGCTCTCTCATTATTGGATCAAATCTTCCCAATAATTGAACTAAACCGAGAAAGTCGCCATTTCTTGGAGTATTTAATTTATCACTATTTCCACGAAATGATAAGTTATGTTCAGCTAAAAAAAGTGTAATAGCCACCATTCTTTCCAGAACAGAAGCCCATCTAGATTCTTCACTTTTGAGTAACATTTGAAGGTCTTTATCAATTCCAAAACACATCTTTAATCTTATTGATGTTTCGAGCCACGTGGTCAAAGCTAACTGGTGGTCGTCTGAGTTTTCATGTGCTCTTAGTACTGGGGATATCACGTACAAACATTAACGGGGCAATCTGAGTTTAGCGAAATAAAGTGTTCCACAAGGATAAATTTTGTCACGAATTTTGTTTACAATTTATACATGCAACTTGTCCAAATCTTTAAATAACAGCAAAGCAGATCAGTATGCTAATGAAACGCAGGTTAAGTATTCCTTTTAGCCACGAGACTGGATGTTAGCAAAGGAAGCAATAGAAACGGATTTGGAAAAATTGGTAAACTTTTCTGAAAAGCACAATTTAAAAATTAATCTATTCTAAAGTATTGTCTATTAAATAATTGTAATGGATAGGATTGTTCTTCAAACTCTAAGACATCACTGTGCACTTGGCATTAAGTGGTAGGTTATTATTTTTGCACCAGCGGCTGTTTAATAAGCTAAGATCATTTTGAAGTAAAATACAATCAGATATATTGTTGATTTTAAAATATATTTTGTTATCATCAGCAAATAATAAACTTTTTACTTTAAGGTGTTTAGAGATATTATTTATAAATGAATTAAAGAATAGCGGTCCCAAAATTGAGCCCTGGGGCACATTAGATGTGGGAATTATTTTGACCGAGCTATGACCATAGCACTCAACATGCTGTATGCGATTAGTTATATATGAAGTAAAAAAGTTGTTTAACCAAGGGGAAAAGACATAATATTGATCAAAGTTATCTGTGAGAATGCTATGGTCAAGTCTGTCAAAAGCCTTAGAAAAAAGGCTATACGAAGTTAAGCGTACAAAATTCGAAAATAAATGCATTAAACACTCACAGTTAACACCTGTCATAACAACAAAACAGAACAAAAATCGGTATCTACAGCATTTGTGATAAGAAGCAGTAAACATTATTAAAAACATTCATAATCCTAATACAAAAATAATTACGCAATAATTTAAAAATAAATGAGAATCGGGTAAGAACCTATGAGTTTTTTTAGTTATTTTCACTTGTACAATACTCACCTAGAGTTTGATGTGTTCATACTATTTCATCCTGTATAGATACGGTTGTCGAACTACCAACATTGACTTCCGCCAAAATGAGAAAAATGTGGTCTAGACATAATTTTTTTAAAGCTTCAAATATTGGTTCAAAATGAGTCAAAGCTATTTCTATATTTAAATCTGCGGTATACTTAGGGTTTATTTAACTTACTATTTTTAACACCTTTGGAAATTCCAAGCAAATGATAGCATTTGATAATAAAGGGGAAATAGAAAGCGCTTTGCAAAGTATACATGCTTGTGCGTGATCTCAGCCTATATTTTAAAGATTTGAGTGGTTTTTATCCAGCCTCCTGGATCTGTTTCTCGCGACGGATTCGGACTCGTACAATATTACTCTACATACACCAATAATAATCACAAATTAATAACAGCAATATATGACCTAGAAATAAAAACTCAAGAACTACCCATGTCGCGTAGAATTTGGCATTATCATCAGTTGTCAGCACCATCATCAGTCTCAGTTGGATCAGCCAACTAGAGACATTCAAAATAATTTCTCTTTTTGTTTGCCTGAAATGCGTGCTTGAAAAGCGGGCTTAAGATGAGAGAGTGAACAACAAACTTCTGAATTGCCTAAACAAAACATCTTCTGTAGGGTTTCTATAGGTTACAAATTCCACCATTGTCTAGGAAACATAGTTCCATTGCAATGACCGCAATGAAAAAGGCATACCTGCTGGGTCAGATATTCACATCAAACTCTATCGTAGACCCACAAGGCAAAACACCACCGACTTAAATTTTAGTATAAAAAAAAGTGCGGTCGTACTGACACCATCGATGTGCAAACTGTTTTCTCTTTCATACAGAAGAGGTATTTCCCTTGGCGAATGGAAATTTGGCGCGGATTCAACCGATAACCAAAAAAATCAAAAAAGCAAAAAAGACGATTCCCATTTAGTCCTGGCATTTGTGAAAATAATAGAGAAACTTGTCTTCTAATCGTAACGCATTATTTAACTATAAAATTTACTGAGAAAGTTAATACAATTTTGCACAAGCAAAAAGAAATTCCACTTATCTTTCTGTGTATTATAAGTATTGTCAGCAGTCTGCAGCATTTGCCAGCAGCGTCTACAATTTTTTAAAAAGATTATATATGAACACATTTATTATTAGTTTATGATTAACAAATTATTATAATGTGGATTTAGGGGTCGCCTCAGTACAGATAAAGTAATTAGTGATATTTTTGAAAGCACAGGTCGGAGCAACGTTACAGTTTTTGCGCTGCTTGATTACTCAAAACTTAAACATTTTGGTTTTCTTATCATATTTATTTCAGAGATTTTATAACATTTTTTCAAAATCACTTCAAACTAACAATTTTTTAGAAAATAAAGATACATTTTCTAAAAAACTCGATATTTCGTCCAGTATATTCCAAGGGTTTATACTATAGCCATTGTTTTTATAAATGACACTTCCGGTAACTAACCTTCTTTAAAAAATGCAATCAACTCTATATCTCTTTTAACATTGATTCGCTTGCTGATGCTCTAACTCTTTAAAAGATGAGCCTAAACTCAATTTTTACCTCACAAACATATTTTAAAATTTTGATGACCATTTACTTTTTAAGACATAAGTAAAAAAAATATATTTAAATGATTGTCTTTACAGGGTGGGTAATGTTAGCTTTTCTTTTTCGTACCTAAACATAAACTTAGGTTCAAATATTACATTGCCTAAAAAATTATTAAATTTCATATTAAAAAATTATTAAGATTCACGTTGAAAAGACTAAAAATTAAGAAATCAAAATAAAATAAGTAATACATTTTATTATACAATGTATACCGAGTAAACCCACTCACCCGAAAGGTCGGACCCTCAATGAAGCTCGAATGCAACGGCGTTGCACCAACCGGTTTTTGTATCGGCAAAAAAATCCTGCTGTACTCTCGCTATAATCTTGCGGTTACCATGTTGCCATATCTTAAAGTAAGTGAGACTTGAAAAATAAATTCGAAATATC
Source organism: Anthonomus grandis grandis (assembly GCF_022605725.1). Classification (NCBI taxonomy): domain Eukaryota; kingdom Metazoa; phylum Arthropoda; class Insecta; order Coleoptera; family Curculionidae; genus Anthonomus; species Anthonomus grandis. Next base: position 30,508,457 of record NC_065553.1, on the reverse strand, counting down.
AGAAAGGCCTACTTGTATCGTTTATAATTCTATTTTTTTACTCTTGCCTGTGCAGTAACTTGGCAAGTACTTTATTATTTTTTAAGTAAGCACCATTGCTAATTAACGAGTTACCATGTTCGATTTAATAATAGTAAAAATAGACCGCATTTAGTTACCATTCTCTATAAAACGATTCTGTTTTCTGTTTTTAACTATTATTTGAGTCATCTAGTATTAAAACCGACTAATTCCCTGCAACAAAATTTTACAAGAATTAAAAAAGACTATTTAGATATAATTTGTCTAGCTATCCTTAAAAGATTACCTTTTAAACATTTATCTTTTTTGATTTTTAATTATTTTTCTATTTTGCATAGCCACTTTGAAATAGAAAAGAAGAATACACATTAAAAACAAATGTTTTATTGAGTTTATTTAGTTAAATAAAACTTGATTAAGTTTTATTTAGTTTTGTTTTAACACATTAAACTCTCTAAAATTCCAAAAATCTTGAAGTAACATCAGTATTCATATTGGTGCAAAGTTCATATGTTGTAAATGATGTTGCATCAATATTTTTTTTAATTTGAAGTTTTAGCTGCGTACACGTAAAGTCTAAATAAAAGACTGAGATGTTTGTATAACGTGTATATTTTTAAAAAATCTTATAGCAAAGCGCTTTCAACCTGCTAAGCCATCATCAGTGCTACCTAAAAGGGATGTCATTAAAAACATTTCCTTTTTCTAAAACAAAAATAACTTAAAATAACATAAAACATACATAACATAACATAAAACTGTTTGATTGTATTATCGTATTATAAAATAAAATTAATTAAAACGAGTTGCCTTACATACGTATTTACATTTAATCCCCTTAACTATTTCTATCTTACTGATAACAATGTTATTATATTTTATTAGTAAATTTTTTTCCATATTATAAGATGGTGTTTTAAAGTTTGATTACTTTGCAAAGCGACTATAGCATGGGTGTGTAAACATAACTTTTTTTATTTTATTTATTTATTATATTGACTTCAGTCTATTGAGCCTACGGTGTAAAGGTATGAAATTCTTTCTTAATTCTACTTATGTGTTTAAGCATTTGTCAACAAGCAAACATTAATTTCGATGTCCTCCAAAAAATCCATCCTCGTAAAATTTTTACTAGAAACATTAATTAATAATTTTGAATACTTATCAGGAACAAATTTATGTTTTAATATTTTTAAATGATGCCCAAGGGGTGTTTTTAAATTCTGTTTTTAAATGATGTGTTCAAAAGTCAATCTTTATGCTAATTATTGGTTATTTACAATTGATGAAGACTCTGGAACACCAGGATGTATAAAAGATGTTTTAATTTTTTCATAAATGTATTTCGAATTAGACGGTTCGTATATGTATACAATAAAACAAAATACTGAATCGAAAAGGCTATTTTCATCATGACATTCTATTAATTTCCTTAATAGAATGTCATGATGAAATTATTATTATCTATATTAATAATAATATCCTTATTAATCTATAGAGGCCCAATTGTTTTATAAAAAATATTTATATTTTTCTATTATAAGATTTTTAAACATTATAAAAGCTACTAGATGGCCTAAAGAAACGCGTCCTGAAACATCAGCAGTAGTTTCTTTATGGCTAAATCCTAAGCGATTTTTGCCGAGTCAGTCTGGATCATAAGATGCCGTTTTACGCTCGACATTTTGAGCACAAAATCATGGAGCGAAAAATTTACTTTAGCTTTTCTCGAAATTGCTATATTCTGCATTCAGTGTTTTCTTTTTTGTTCTAAGAACTGGGAACCTAAAACGAGCAAATATAAGAGAAATTTATTTAAAGAAATATTTTTACGTACGTGCAATTCTTATAATATGTTATTATATATACAGGGTGATTTTCAACCTATGCGCATAAACTTGGGAAATGATAGCTGATGATTTTTAGTTTTGTAGATATCCATATTTTTTTAAATAAAAAACGTGTATTTTTTAACGTGTTTAATTTAAACTAATTTAAAGCAACTGTTCGAAGTTGTTTCCATTATTTTCGATACAGACTTGAGCTCGTCGAATCCATGAAGACGTACATGCACGGGCCAAACCAGGCTGTAGGCGAATTGCGTCACTGGCAGCGTTTATGCGATGTCGTAGCTCTTGCTCAGTATCTACTTCGTGTACATACACCATTGTTTTCATATGACCCCACAAATAAAAGTCAAAGTGAAAAATGTAGTGGGGTACCATCATGAAGAAACCACATGTTCTGCCTAACGTTGAGATTCACATTTTCAAGGAGCACTGGTAAATTGTTGCGCAAAAGTTCTAAATACCGAGCACCAGTCAAATGATTTTCCAGAATAAAAGGCCCGATGAGCATCCCGTTCAGAATTCCAGCCCATACATTTACAGAAAAACGTTGTTGAAAGTATGTTCTCCGTGTAATATGCGGATTTTCCAAAGCCCAGTAATGAGTGTTATGAAAGTTGAAAATTCCATTGCGCGTAAAATTTGCCTCATCCGTAACTAAAATGTTCATGGTAAAGTTTGGGATTAACTGCTGGTGATGTAACAACCACTCACAAAAGTGTACTCGAAGCGGCAAATCTCTTGGAAGTAGGGCTTGTACCCTCTGCACATAAAACGGGTACAGCCACTCGTGCCTTAAAATTTGCCAACTTGTAGATTGCGATATTCCAAATCGCGCTGCAATTGTCCTAGTGCTAATTCCAGGTTGTTCTTCGATAACTTCTAAAATATCCTTCTCCAGATTTAGAATGTGCCTAGGTCTAATAGCTCCTTCATCTTGTCCAGGCCGCGGCCACAAATTCCCAGTTTCTCTACCCCGCTGAATAACACGTAAGAAAGCCCCACGTCTTGGGTGATATCTTCGGGGAAATCTTTGGGCATACAGATCAGCTGCTGCCACTGCATTCTGATGCGTTTCTCCGTAAATCAAAACCATGTCGACAAGTTCTTCGTTTGTAAAAATGTGCGCCATTAAATTTGACGCTTTTATTTTGTTCGTGTGAAAATAACGATCGAAAACGATCACAGCCACCAACAAACTAAGTACTGCTAAAGATTCCAAACAACAAATTCCAAACATTATGACTTGTTTAGTATCAGTTATTAATAAACAAGATAAGTTCGTCTGATACACGTTCTGTTGACATTTGTTTAACTTTATTTCGGAAACCAAAAATATTTTACTACATTGCTAACATACCAAAAAAAACCTCGCATTAAAATAATACGTAATATAGAAGGGAAAAGACCAGAGGACATTGGATAGACTAGGAAGATGAATTTAAATTAACTTACATTAAAAAGAATGAAGAAAGAAAATAAAACTATCTTTTTAGAGTGTTATCCAGAAACAATGATAAATAAATAATTCAGGAGCTGTTTGTATTGTATTAAATCGTTGTGCTATTTACGAACATATTTTATTTACAAGATGTTATAAATGCCAAGGATATAAATGTCTGAGATCAGTACTTGTACAATAGAATTAGAAGTCGTTATTTGTGCAGGAAACATGAGAAAAACACATATAAAGCAGAAATGATAAATACATCATTATCCAGCAAATAAAAAATACAATCTGAAATATATTATGGACCATGCAGCTACCAAATGTCCATCAACGAAATATATTCTCATTATGGGCATTACGGTATAATGGGCATTATTAATTTTAATGACATCTTGAACAACATGGAAAATAAGGAAAATACTTTTACAAAGATGGTGGACTATAATATGAGAGACCAACATCTTTAATATGTTACATCTTAACATTAAAGGTATAAAGAAGAACTTTATATAACACATAATTGTGCTTGTGGAACTTAAAATTAATCATGTTCTTATAATAAGTTTATTATTCAGCGTTATGAAACTTTCTATGATGCTAAATACAAAGAAATTAATGAGTATATTAATTAATAAAAAGTATATTAATTCTTGTAAAAGCAAAATTAGATTTAATTTTCTCTAAATTAATAAAAAATACCTAAAAAGATATAAGAATAACTGCAGTATGCAAACTACTTCCTATCTCGACATAAGTTTTTTATTCTGGATTTATAGAATTCTTAGGTAAGATGAGTCAAGATATTGAAATATTTACCAGAGATGTAAACATAAATCTATTAAATTTATCAAATACTAATGTAATTCATTCTACAAGAATATTGTCTCAATTGGGTTATTAGTCTTATATAATTTTAATAAAGGCCTAAATTAAAAAAAAAATACCATACAAATTAAAAAAAGTAAACGTTAATAGCAGGAAAAATATAATTATTAAAAAAAAACAATTAATGTAAAAAAATCATCAAAAATATTTCTGATCCTGACACGGCAATGGAAACTTTTATGAATATCTATAATAGGCATATACAAGTTTTACAAAAAAAAATACATACTATTGCTATTATATTAAACACTTTATACAAAAAAAATATACAAAAATTAAAAGGATTACAAAATAAATAATATCTTTAATTAAATACAGGCACAAATTAAAACAAAAATTAATAAATACCTTTAACTCTGAACTCATTAATTATAAAGATTACAGAAATAGATTAAATCAAATTATAGCACTTCAAAAACAAAGAATATAATAAAGAGGAAATTAATAGAAAGGAAAATGAATTAGAAAATTTATAAAAATGATAAAAGATGCAACTAATGACAAAAATCTCGGGAAAAACATATTAAAATAAAAAACTATAATGGGGAGAGTTTTCAAGATGACTATAAAATAACTGACTTCTGTAATAATTATTTTACTAATGTTAACACTGAATTGGCTATGAGATTGTGCTGGCCAATAATCCTCATTTTAAAATATATCATTAATAAAATATATTCAGAATCTTAAAATTAACAGTTCTCCGGGCATTAACGGAATATCAGCTAAACTAATTAAAGACACCAACTTGGAAATCTTAGAATCACTTCTTTATATATTAAAATTTATGAAACAGACAAGAAGACCCTTAGCTTTAGACTGGCAGTGATTACTCCTCTTTATAAAACAAGCCTTACAAATATGATATGTTATTACCACGCAATACATTTAATAACATGTTTTGCAAGAATTTTTGAAAAAATTCTGACTACTGAACTTTTTTCTTTTTAATAATATCCTAGTAAAAAATTAATATAGGTTAACTTATTTTTGATTATTTTGATAATTACTAATCAACTAAACAGCAGCATTTGACACTGTGTCATATAAAAAACTTTTTGGTGTGTTAGTAGAGTGTATTTGGTGTGTTTAGCATTATGGGGTAAAAAAAACTGCTCTATCACTTATGAACAGTTATTTTCAATTAACACTTACAATGAATAAACTTCAGTATACCTATATTCTCCTATAAAGAATGAAGATTGCACAACTGAATGTAACACAATTTATTATAGGGATCGGTCACGTAGAATTTGTGAAGTTGGTGCTTACGTAAAATATAATCCGAAATACCCAATTTTTGACTTCAGTTATCAAATTTTTGATTAACTAGAAGGCACATTTTTTCAAATAACATTTCCAAACAAAAACATAATAATTGGAGCTTTTTATCCCTAACCTAACATAAATCTTAACATTATGATAAATTATTGTGAAAACATAAGATCCGATACATTTCAAGGGGATATACTTTTGTATTTGGAAGATTTTACTATGGACACTTTTGAGTTTTATGGCCTGTAACAGCTTATAAATGAGCCTACTAAGTGACAGAGATCTCAAGCACCCTTATTGATCCAAGATTTATTAATCATTCTTATATAGTAAAAAAATATGGAACGATATTTTCGGATGAAATTTCTGACTATAATTTAGTATATGTTAATGTCTTTCTACTCTTTTTTCTTTTAGAAAGGAAATATTACTAGGTATTTTACTAGGAGGTTTTCACAGTCGTGGTATTAAACATCCAAATCACAGAAGCCAAGATACTTTGTTGTCGTTTGTTATTAATTTTTAAAGGCACCCCTTTCTTGTCTATACTTTTGTTATAAGAATAAAGGTGTTGGATTGAAGGTTTAATATTTAGAAATAAGCAAAAAATTTACGTTGTTACTGGTCAACACTGTGGAAAGAACGAGTCCTACATGACTTCGACTGACTTTTTCTTAAAAGCTCTTTCTATGCAGGCAGATAGCCAAAAACGTATAAAGAGTACGTTGGCTTATATTTAAATCAGGGTTCAGAAGATATATGAGGCGTCTCATAGCAAAACTCGTCTTATCCATGTTAAGTCGTTCTACGCAAATTCAGAAAAACCTCTACTAAAGTTATTTTTTTGGATACAATAACAAAAAATAAATAATAATATCAAATGAGTTTTTAGAAAACACTCACATCAATTTGTTTAAATGTAGAATATCCTTAATCGGCTAAAATAAATAAACAAAAATGGATAAGACAAGTTTTGATTAGTCATTTTGGATTTGACAAGTTATGCTGCAAAAAAAATAAAACAACGCCGAGTTTGAGAAGGGACATCTATATTTTTAAAAGTACAAAAGTCTTAAAAGTTAAATTCTTAATTCTCCTTCATCTTCTGCTTCTCGTGGTTCGCAAAATTGGTGTTCTGGAACTTCAGAATTAGGTCCTAAAAAATGGCTGCGATATTCCATCTAAAACATCTTTATAAAACTTTAAATCCTCTTAGCTCTTCCATTCATTTCCAAAATGTGTTTCTAGTAAATTATCAACATCCTTTAACTTGGCAGAATTTACTGGAGCTCCCATTGGAACAGTGTCTGGAGGAAAATGATCCAATTTTTTTCCTTTTTTTAAAATCGACTGAGGTACCTCAGTATCCGAGTTATAAAATTGTTCTCCTCTAACCATAATATTATTTTCACCAGAGTTTTTAGTCAATATAAACCTTTTTTATAACTGCCTGCGATAATAAGCAATCTGGTCGGAGACCTTGGGATTGACCAAATTTTTTTGACAATCAAACGAATATGTTATCATATTGCAGTCAACCTTTTTAAGTTTGGCAAAAAAAGCATTGGCTCTTAGCTTGTGTACCCTTTTTTCTATCATCAATTGGTTTTTTTATCGACGTCTTTTTCTAATTTTATTTTTTCAGAAAGCTCAATGCATTTGGAACATGCATCGGTTACAGTACTTCCGAATCCAATGTTGTATTTTTTATACTCTTGAAAAAATGTGATGGAAAAAAGTTTTTTTTACTTTAAAAGTCGCTTTTTGATTGTAGAGCCTCCAAAGCTTGGAAACATTTAAATTACTACTCAAATATTGCCGACTACTTGATTTCGAACGACAATAATGGCTTTCCACTCCTTTCAAACTCTCCAGAAATTTTCTCACGGCCACTCGCTTTCCTTCGTATTTTTTGCTTACGCGATCGCCACCACGATTTGCTACCACTGGGCAAAAGCCCAGTTTCAAGATATCGCCTGGCAATTCTTTAGACGCGATCCTTAGAGATATTAAGAATGTTCAAAAACGTTTTTTGGCAAACTTGTATTTCAAATTTTTGGCAACCGGACTTTTTCACAAAATACTTAACACTTACACCTTTTCGGCTGCTACCTACTTTTATATGTCTATCGCGCTTCGGTTGTGAACATTTACAAAATTTTAATATGTACGCATCTTGCTCCTTCTTGGTTTTCCCCTGATAAAAGTTTTGATGGAAGTCACAAACATCTCGGCTGGTTAATCTTATACATTTGTATGTTTTTCCATTGTGACCGCAGGTAGGATAGACTGGCAAACCTTTGGCGGAACGCCTAAAGTAGCAAAACAATTATCTTTAATACCCTCTCAATCTTGCAAAAAAAACATAAAATACCTTTCGCGTTTTAGTATTTCTCTTTTCCACTGAGATCTGTCACTGATATTTCTTCTGCATTTACCCCGTTCTGCGGGGATAATTTTTTGCTCCATATTAAAAATAACTAGTTAGATTTATAAATTATAATTCCAATAAAAATACCTTAAAAGTTAGTTAAAAACCAAGAATTTGGTAAGAATATCCCACAATAACTCTGTTATAACCTATACTAATCCAAATAATTTACAAAAATATAAAACGGGTGATACCAGCAGGCACGTGTTTCATGTTTTTGACTTCTGATTGGTCGCGCGGATAACGTGCGTTTACGCGTCGTAAACGACACATCAAGTCGATAAGGCAAGTTTTGGTGAATATTATTAAGGTAGAAGGAGCATATAAACCTAAAGAGAATATTGCCATATTTACTACATTTTTCGTAAAATTTGGTTAAGACGAGTTTTGCTATGAGACGCCTCATATATCAAGTGATATATATCATGATGAAGTTACGACCATCAACTTTAATTTTTGAAATGGAAATACCTATTTTTTATTCTGTATTCTTAAAGAACAGAAAATTCTAGACATATTTCATGTACAATGTCCTATACCTATCTTCATTTGTTTTTGAGTTATTGACAGTTAAAGATTGGCATATTTCTGTGGCAAGAAGTTAAAAGGGCATAACTCAAATTTACTCACTTTTCAGGATAGACGAAAGACTAGATTTAAAGGATATTAATTGATTGATACCTTTAAAATAAACGCTCTTAAAAAAAAAAACATGTTTGCATAAGTCAAAATACGTATTTTTTAATTTATCCTAAAAATTTAAAATATTTTTCTAAAAGTATCTGTTTTTAAAAAAAAATGGGTGGACATAATTCAGAGATACATATAATCCTAGCCGACAAAAGGGCATAATTGGACCTTTTAAAAATATAAGATGACCAACAGAATGTCAAACGAATCTAAATCGAGATAGGCCCTTTTATCGACTTTTTTTTTAAATAAATAAAACTCAGTATTTAAAACAACTAGACTTATTAATTATTAACAAAAAAGTTTTTGCTGACAGAACTAGAAAAAACCAATCTTCAATCAAAGAACATTAATCAACAACAAAAATATTTTTCTCCAAAAAAAGAGTCTTTTAACCAAACCCTATCAAGCGCGGTGCATGATTTTTTTCCAGCAGAAAATACAAACGAAACAGTAAATGAAAGAAACTAAGCGATAGACGTATTCTTTTTAAAGCTAAATAAGATTTAAACCAATAAAAAAAACCCAAATCATAGGAGAAGAGAAAAAAATTAAAAAGATGGGAAACTTTAAACTTAGTTTCTAAGAAAATATTTAAAGTTCTATATCACTATATTCCCGATCTACATCTGGATCGACATCATTTTGGACCTGTGCCTGTGATGTGACGTTTAAATTTACATAAAAATCGCGTGCTGTCTCATCAATTAGATCAAGGAGTTCTAATAAGTTTTGTTTTTTCTTTTTATCGATACTCCTGCCACCAGATAATATTTCAGCTATTTTTATGTCAGATAATTTGATACTTGAGGTCTTTCTCTTAAAATTTACAAATTTGAAATCGTCACTCTCTGATAAAGACTGTTTAAATTGAACCATACCAAATTCTTTTTCGTATCTTATGCACTTCTGTGCCCTCCACATTAGTTTTTCTTTGTCGTCTGTTTGTTTTTTTAATATTAAAGGGCCTTTCATAAGTTGGGAAAAGTCCAGAAAATCTTTTGTTGTCATTTCGTTTACAATAAACTTACCAGTTTCATTTTAATTCTTTATTTTATTACTAGACTTTCCTGCTAACCTTACTAAATTTAACCAGTCGCGTGGAACATGTATAGGAAAGGGTGACTTATTTTTATATTTTTCGATTAAGGCATGGTCCGAGTCACACTCCATATGTGTGTGACCTGGTATCAAAAATTTATGATCAACCCTTTGCAAATGCTTGTGGACTGAAACAAGATATGTAAACATACTGGCAACATGAGAGTTTTTGTTCTGCCCACCGCACGTATCACTGTAGCAGATAACGTGATTTATCGATTCATCCAAATTGAATAAATATTTGTATAGGCACAAGGCAATTTCGTTAGCTCCTCGATCTGCAATACTCTCGTGCCACATAAAATGAAAAGATTGATTGGTATTGCATTCGTGAATGGTAAGATTATAAGTGTGTAATTGCCTTTTATAAAAAACAGTTCCTGTACTTAAATAAGGTGTTGGAAGCACTTGCTGTAGGTCAAAAACTATGACTTTTAAGTTTGGATTATCCAAAGCTAATTTTATCGACTTTCTTCGCTTCAAATGCAGCTCCAGCTTCAAAATGATGAACTCGAAAGTTTTCTTCTAATAAAATTTGGGTTTCCTGATCTTTTGCGCATTTAATCTACATATTTAACAAATCACAGTACGAACAAGTGTCGTTACTGGGTTTTTTAAACTTTAAATTTAAACTGTCAACTATCTGAGAATATATTTTAAAAGATACTGAATTTGAAGTGTCCTCGGTGTATAGGTTGAACATTTTTGTTTTATTTAAGTCGCATGGCAAATACATTTTCTCGGTATCTTTTCGAGAATAATGCGATTCGTACGCAGGAAACTTTTGTAGGTGGTTAATGATAGTATCTTTTCTCTCTTTCGAAATTTTGTGGACTGGTTGGTGCTTCCCTCTTTTATCAGAAGCAGGAATCCCGCTTTCTGAAGAAGACTTTTTTTAAAATTACACTACGGATAAATTTAGTTGTTTCTTCAAAAATATTTAAAAAGCATACTTGGCAGACTTGCGTTCACGCATTTTTCGAATCAACGAAGTAGAAAACACTTTTTTCCCTATTTCTTTTGTTTAAGGTGTTTAACAAGGCTTACCATTGTGTAACTCAAAATATACTTTGGGATCTTTTGGGGAATGTAAAACTTGCTGCAAACTGAAAAAAAGCTGATCAGTGCTGATATCTCCATAATTATTTATATATATTGAGGTGCCTGTTTCATTTTCAACAACTTCATGAAATACTAAAAACGAGATAAGTTTGTAAAAAACTTCCTATACTTACAAATGCTTTAAAAATGTTCACCATTTAAATTAAGTTTACCTTGAGTATTTTCTTGGTCGAATAGCCTTTTAAGGCGCACATTGATTCTGCTATGGTTGTCATATTTTGTATTCTGCAAATTTAGGTGATTTTCTTTAAAAGATTCGTCGTTCCTAACATCTATATTAGTCGTCTTGCAAGCATCAATCATCTGCTGAGTTCGACTTCTTCTTATTTTGCAGATAAAATTGTTACGTGTTTCTTCGTTCAGATTCAGTTAAAGACTAAACATTACATAATAAACAAAATCGCCTGCCGCAAGAACACCCGAATATGAATTACTTCCCAGAGGCGCACTGACAAAAAGCCATATCTCGAGCTAAATATATCTTTTACACTGCAATATGTAACTGACAAGAGGGAATTATCTTAACTTATGCCCTTATATCGGGTAGTAATATGAATAAAAATATGTTTATATCAACTTAAGTCTTTTTGTCAGCCGCAAAAACAAATAGTTTTTGCGATATTTCGAGTTATGCCGTTTTTAAGGTTTGGCAAATTAAGACTTTATGCAACAAAAAAAACGAATTATGCCCTTTTGCTACAAAATTTCTCGCTTATTAATAGGAATTAAATTAGAACCTTTTTGTCAGTATGTTAAAGGCAATCTTCTGAATCCAAAAACGCACGGTAAGTTAAAAGGGCCTAAATCGTGTTATGCCCTTGTAACTTCTTGCCACAGATTTGCACTTTTGACATGTTACAAAATCCAAACGGTTAGACATAGACAAATGCGGTTTGCACTTTTAATCGAAGCTTTTTTAAAACCATCTGTTTATACTAGCTAGTTAGTGTCAACAGGTACTGAGAAATTTACGGTTGAATTTCTAAAAAAACATTCAAAATATTAATGTATTTAATCAAAAGTATTGTATAAACGTCGAACAAAAAGAAACTATTCTAATCCAGACTAAAATAGACGAATTAAATGTTCAAATTGAGCCCCATTAACTTCTTGACAGTAAGCGAGTCTTGATTCAAATTCTCTCAGAACGTTGCGTATCATTTCTTGAGGTATTCGTTGAATCTCATTTCTTATATTATTTCTCAATTCTTCTAAATTGTTGGGTTTATTTACATGGTCCTTCTTTATCAGATCAGATTGAAGGGCCAATTCTAGAGCAAGTGTATGATAATATTATAAAGAAATGTAGGAATATTTTAGAGGGACAAACAGTTTGTATGTCGTTGGATAGATGAAGCAATGTGCATAATGAGCCTCTAGTATGTTGTAGTATTATTAACCAAAATGGTGAGTCATTCTTAGTGAGTCTTTCATTACTGAAACAGGAGCAGAGTCACACACTGCGGAGTATTTTAAAAACACTGCTGCTGAAGCAATTAAAAAAACAAAAAGCCAATTTTAAGTTAAAGTAAAGAGTTATACAGGAAATGTTAAAAAATGCTTCTTAAATTAGAAAAACAAATAAGCATACTTTAATATGGAGGTTTAGCTCATATTTTAAATTTATTAGCTAAAGATTTAGAAATTCTTTCAGCAACTTCAAACATTTTAAAAGTTATTAAATATAATAACAAACATATACCATCTGGACCTCTACACTAATGCTGGAGATAAAAAATTGGTTATGTCTCTTGAAATAAGGTGGAGCACAATGAATAATGCACTTAAGTCATTTTTAGACAATAGGGGAGTTATGGTTCAGTTGTGTCATGATCATAAAGAGGTGATTGAAAGTCACATAATAAAAATTGTAAATGATGCTCAGGTTGCATTATATTAACTGCTCGCCTAAATCCCATAGCCATAGCTATTGATAGAGTCCAAAGAGATTATACTGCCATATCTGTATGTGTGAAGGTTTGGCATAAATTAGAAATCGATTTGTCTGGACAGCCATTCTCAATAAAAGAAAAATGTCTTTAAAAGACAAAATATGGCACTTGGACCTAAGCATTATTTGGCAATGTCTTTGAGTATTTAAACAATGTTAACAGTACTTTTGTTCCTTTTGTTATGGCTCTTTTGTTAAAAGAAATTCCATTTCCAAAGTACTTTTTTGAAGATCATTTTAGGCTTACTCCTCCAATAACTTGGTGGAAATCGGTTCCTGCATTGGATTAAGATTAGCCAGACAAAAATGCACATCTTGATTTATGTGAACAGTTGCATACTGCAGTGGCATCTACAGCAGGGATTAAAATAATATTTTCATGTTTTGGTTTGGTCCAATCTGATTTACGAAATCGCCTAGGAAACCAAAAAGCCAGTAAATTGGTCTTCATGTTTAAGTACATGAATCAAAATGTAGCAAAAAAGAAAACTAACCTTGAATAGGCATGTGACCAGTCATATCTAAAGATAATATCACTCCCAACGTTATTGATATTGATATCAATAACTCATCAGATGAGCATATTCCGATATGAGTAATAATAAATTAAAAAAAAACTAATATTTGGATATATTAAGCATTTGTTAAATAATGTTTGTTAAGTACCTAGTTAATATTAAATGTTTTGTTGGTGAAGTGAATGTTTAGATTTTATAGGTTTTTGTAGGTTTTTCTTAGTTAAAATAAAATTAATAAAAATTTTTAATAAAAAAAAATTACTTCGATATATATCAGATATATATCATGTGATATAATATTTATATAAATATCATGATATTTTCGAACCCTGATTTTAATCTGGCTTATCTAAAAAAATATGTTGGCTTGTATGTATGTATTTAAAAGTAAAATGTTGAAATCTTTGCGCTTACGTTATTCTCTAAACCAACTTTGTCCCCCATAATTACCATTAAAAACTAATAGGGTTGATTTTTGTTAGTGGGGCATTTACCCTATGGGTAACGATATAATTCCGTTCCCCCCATTAAACCCAAAAGGGGTTGTTTGCGTGCATACACGAAATCATAGTTAGCATTTTCATTATTTGGGAATGAGACATACATAAAATACCGTTTTGTGCATTTTATTTGAAATTGAGGAATTTATGTTGGCGGTTGTTACTCCTGCGGTGGAGCTTAATTTAGTTTTTTGACGGAATGCAAATGGAGTAGTCTCAAATGCTACAGCTCACAACGAGTTTAATTTCAATTTTATGGCAGTTCATGTTAACATAACTATGATACGTATTAGCCTTACTATCCAGAAATTTTCTTTTTTTCACACTCGTCACATTCATATCAACAACGGCTAATAGTTACATAATAAATAATTACATAGCTCTTGAATGTGAATGTCTGAGATGAGCCTGTTTTCTTTTTTTAGTTTTATTAATGAACGAAATTTTTTTTTTAAATCACAAACCTTGGTAGCAAGAAACAAGGCATTTTTTGCTTGTATTTGTCAAACGGGTGAACTTCTACTGATTTCTTTTTAGAAAGCTTGATTTAAACATTTTAATGGTCCTTATATTGAAGGTAGATGGTAATTTGCTTAGTAAACTATGCATGGATTTTGACTATTGAAATTAGAATTTGACTAATCAAGTGAGTAATAAATCATGATAAATGAGTGGATGATAAAACATCTAAAATCAAAACAGTTAAATTATTTTAACTTTATTATAAGAAATATAACTTAATTATATTGAAGAAATATTTCTATAGGATTTTCTTTTTTTATAGTCAAACTTTAACCATCGAATCCTTGGTCAATTTCCAGAGGAAACATTCATGGGTCCCTTTATTTCAAGCATGATCATTATGACTAAACAAATGCAAGTAATGTACTAAGTACGTCCAGAATAATTTAACGTATTTATTAAACAGTTAATATAACCTATGAATGATATGTCATATTTTACAAGTTGCTGAGGCTCCACATAAAAGTGACTGAAAACAGTAATATCCTGCATTTTTGGAAAAAAAGGACAACAATAGAAATTATAGAATAGTTTTTACAATAAATGATCAAAGTGGCCGCCTTCAACTTTAATACGAGCGTCTACTCTCTTAAACATTGACTGACTGAACTCTCCTGAAAATCGAGCTTATTTCGTATAATCAGACATGACTCAACAATTTTGACTTTTAAGTCCTCCACGCTTTGAACAGCCTAAATAAAAATTAAGAGGATTAATATCGAACGATCCAGGTGGACATAACTGTGGTCCTCCTTCTCCAAATCATCGATTTGGATCATATAGGAATTATGTCTCGCAACGATACTAAAGCGTGGCGGAACACCGTCATCCATGCGACGTCTATTAATCTCGGTAGCTTAAGGGGGAAGAAAATGGAGGCCAATCAAGTCACTAATAATTCCAATCTAAATATTTATCAAAAAGTCGTATTGCAGCTTGAAAAATCTTTTTTTCAGTATCCCTCCCTAAGATTGTTTAAAGTTAGTGAGAACTCTCGTATTAAAAACCTCTCTTAGTCGTATAGTCATCGAGGGTCTTTTAGACTTACTGCATATAGTGATCAACATTTTTCCAATTTGACAATAAAATTTTCAGGCAGGTCTCAGGTTTGGCTATGGGTTCTTATCTTTCCCCTTTGCTAAGCGAGATTTTCATGAGTCATCTAGAAAGAGAAATAGTTGAGGGTAGGTTTAGAGATTGCCTCACGATATATAAGAGGTATGTGGATGACATTTTTATAATTTGGAATGGCCTCCCTGCCTACCAAGATTTACGAAGACTACCAAGTTTTCTTAGTTTCGTAAATTCCTTACACCCTAACATTTCATTCACAATCGAAGAAGAAAAAGATGGTTGTTTGTCTTTTCTTGATCTTCTAGTTAAGATATGCAACAATAAACTTATTTTTGAAATATATCGTAAGCCCACTACTACCGATAATGTAATTCAGTTCTCTTCAAATTCTCCCTACTCATATAAATTTGCCTCCTTTAATTCATTTTTCTATAGATTGCTTAATATCCCCTTGTCAAAAGAAGCTTTCGCTAAAGAATTGAATATTATAAAACATAATGCTCAACAACGGATTTCCCCTTCATTTAATAGGCAAAATTTATTACAAATTTTTAAACAAATATAAATTGACCTACAATATTGTTCATAATAACGACTCAATAAGTTCCTTTAGATCCTTGATCTTTTTTGGTTTTCTCCGTAATCTCCGTAAATTTAGTAAGATTCTTTAAATCCCTAAACGTAAAAATCGCGTTTAAGACAGTCAATAATTTAAAGAACCAATTGGTCAGTAGAGTGGATAAGGCAGGCATCCTTTCTAAATCGGGAGTTTACTCTTTAAAATGTGACGATTGCAACGCAATATACATTGGCCAGTCTGGAAAAAAAATCTCTACACGCATTAAAGAACACGTAGCGCTTTTTGAAAAATTTAAAAATACCAATGTCAGTGATACCAAATCAGCGTTTGCGAATAATTTGCTGGCCTCTACTCATAATTTTTCTCCGGGGGTGGGAGCTGAAATACTTCATGAATCCCCTAAAGGTAAGAAGCTTGACCTTCTGGAGAAAATGGAAATTACAAAAGCTAAAAAGAGTCCTGTTCTCGTGTGTGTGAATGACGTGTTTACTTTTGAACCTAATTTAATTTTTAACAATTTAATTTAGCTAAGTATCGTTTGAAATTTTCCTTGTAGTCACTTTCTTCAATTTACATTGGCTAACGTGTTAAGTTGTTTTAGCATTAGGTCCGTATAGCCGATAGGTTTTACACTTATACTTATAACCTTGTTGCACTGGGTTCGATTCTCGTTGAGTCTATGTTGTTGCGTTCCACTTTTTATTTTTTATGTTTTGCTTTGTACAATTATAAACCTAAGATTATTTATGTGCTGTGAAGTGTGTGGATGGCTTCTTAAGGTTTTTTATTGTTTTATGTAAGTTTTTAGTTTTGTTTAAGTAGTATTTTTATTTTAGGCCTGATGATGCTCTAACTAGAACGAAACACGTGTAGCCTGTTTATTTGTTGATGTTGTGAGACCGTGACTTTGTGTTTTTTTTTGTTTTTCGTCAATTTTGTATGTTGGTCTCTTAGAGAATAATGGATGAGATTTTTGGATGTTAATTAACCATTTATTGTACTTATTCCAAGGATAATTAACAAAAGAGCCAAAATCACTTTTTTATTAAAAATGTCGGTTAAAAAAATATTCAGATTAAAGGCCCTCAAATTAGGAAGCGTGTACGTATGTACCTTTCAAAACTTTTTACCCAAATTAAATAAAACCTTGCTCGGCGTTTATTCAAAAGGGGATGCGCGGTCTTTCACCTCAAATTAGTATATTTTGTATTCACATTTGCGTGCAGACAGGAACTAAAGGAAAATTTGTTTATTCGAAAAATAGACTTATACTAGTGGACATCCCTTAAAATTTATTTTTCAGTTTCTTTTTTTATAGAGATGTTCAGATAGGAAGGGAAAAATGTATTATTTTTGGTTATAATATCATTTAGGCTGCTATAAGATAACAGGCTTATCTAGCAAGTGCCTTAAAATTCTACTTAAATCAAATAAAATCATACTCTGATTTGATTTATAACAATAAATGTTATGTCATCTTAAAAAAAACTGATTTAAATATAAAACAAAAATAATATGTTTAATATGTTAAAACAAAAATAAGATGTTATTTATCCTTCTAAGATATAAATACAAAAATTACACTACATATCTGTATAATATACACGTTCGGCACTTGAAAAATTTCGAATATGATTTTTGCGTAATGTGTAAGAAGGAGACGGAGTAGAGCGAGAACAAACTTGGCTCCACCCTGGGCGGCTATCGCGTCGTCGTTGCCCTTATTAGTCCGGTCAAAATTCGTTTGCAATTCCTCGCATACCTGTATGTACGTGTTAGCCGATCATCTTTACAATTTATTTTAACCACGAACTTACGAAATGTACCTGGACTGCTAATGCATATGGCAACGATACCCAAAAATGACCACTGCCTGGTAGCCGCAATTTTTATAGTGGTTGTGTTCTTTTGATGTTGGTCACTCTGAACATTTTTAGTGTTGCCAACAAAAAATATATTAAATAACAGGAATGAAGTTGACGACGCTGACGTTTGACGTGTGAGAATAGCGGATTGCCTAGTTTTTGGCGATTTATAAATGACGCTTAGGTATATCGTCTGCAACAGGCAATATAGCTTCCTCCTTATTTAATATATGGATAATGTATCACCATCCTTATTTAAACGTATTTGGTTCACTGTTTGAACTCAAAACCGAATTATTGTGAATTGTCTGTCTGTGTTTATGATCGAATAATATAAAGTTGTTTATTTTTACTATATAAATCCTTGCTAATTACAAACCCTCATAAACTCATCTATATTTTGATTTTTATAGGTGGTCGTACCTATTAATGTGGAAACACTGTACATAGAAGGAAAGTAAAAACCGTAACAGTAAAAATAGAAAGAAAATAAAGGTGTTTTTAACTGATTTGTTAAGTAAATACAAGCAAACATTTAAATAAATATCATCATTTTCATGGTATTAGGATTTATAAGATTCTAGTTTCAGATTAAATTTATAAGATTCAAGATTATCAGAATAGTAAAACAAATATTTTAAAATGCATGTATCCATTCCAAGTTGATTGAAACTTTGTCTCATTTTAAGTGAGGATTACTTTCTTTCTTACATTTTAACGAAATTATTAAAGAAGTACAAGAAAAATCACAGATCTAACGCAACTATCTTAAATTCTTACCTATATGTAACTTTCTATTTTGTATTTTTGTAAACATAACCTCTCAAAAACTTTAATTGTTTTGTTTCCCTACTATTGGCACAACTAAAATTTGTCAGAGTGACCAATATCGAAAGGACACAATCACGCAAAAATGGCGGCCCCGCCCCCTAATAGTGGTCATTTACTTTTCATTGAATTGGCAGTCCAGGTATATTTATAAGTTCGTGATTTCAACCTTTGGTACGAAGACGGATACAGTAATAAAATAAAAATGGTTTTCACTGTTGATCAAAAGATTAATATCATTAAATGGTATTGTCATGCGGATAGTGCAGAAGAAGTTGTCGGCCGTTTTATATTTGCATATCCTAATCAGCAAGTCCCTACTGCTAAAACAATTTATAATATCTGGCATAAGGATGTGTAAATCGGTGTGCAAAAAGTTCTAGGTGGCTATCAGGAACCTCGTCGAACACCTGACGCTAGGCCTGAAAAGAAGGTCAATGTGTGTGCTTTTGTGGAAGTAAGTGAACCTTGTTCTAGCTCCCAAATTTCTAAAGAACTTAATATTTGAAGTCGTATAGTGCGTGATATTTTGAAAAGAAATAAGTACAAAGCCTATAAAATTAAAAACACTCAAGATTCTTTACCAACACCGACATGAAAGAGCCGTTAATTTGGACGAATTGCGGCTTAGAATTATTAATATTTCTAGGTCCATTACACCTGAAATGTTAGCCAATGTACTTAGAGAATTTTACGACAGGTTGGGATACTGTGAAGCCCAATAAGGAGGTGTATTTGAACACCTTATTAAATAATCCATTTAATTAGAATTATTATTTTGTTTAAGAGTTATTTTTCATTTTATTTTAGAATATTGTATTTAGTTTTCACCAAAGGTTTTTAAGATTTGAGCATATTAAAGTTGTTTTTTTGACTTGCGATTATGAGCACGTTAAAAAACAACATAAATTTTTATCGTGTGCGCGTGAAATTTTAATACTTGATTCGAGGCTGACCTACCATCTCCAAGCGCTTGCTAAACATTACAGCGAGCAAGCCGAAATTAAATTCACATTGCGAGCGGTACGGAGAATCGGCGTCGCTATCGGTGGGAGGTTACCGATTGAGTCGTTCTCTGTCTACTCTCTATCTATTAGGTCTAATATATTAAAACTCAATCCGTAAGATTGAACTCGCCAAACGTGTATATAGTTGCAATGCAAATATCTGAGGAAAGTTTCTAGACAAAAGTCATTAAGTAACATTGGCAGTTATTAAAACCCAGCAATATTACAAGGGCCAAAAAATGAGGAGTAATGTGGCAGGTTATTGAACAATTTGATGCTCTTGCAGATACGTGATTTATGTATAATAGTCGCCGCCAGGCAGCGTAGCTTATTTTGATTATCTGTCGAAGGACATGCTTGAATCCACCAAAGAACCTGACAAACGATGTATTAAGCAGGTATCAATATAGTTGTGACAGGTAAAAAGAAGTCTTGACAGGTGTCCAAAATGAATTATGTTTGGCGGCCACTAAAGAGGGGAAGTGGCAATGGGAAGTAAATTATTTTGGTAACATGTCCAACGTGTCCACCATATTCTATTTTTATTGCCATTTTTAATTTCGCAAATAGAACTTTTTCTCTAAGGAAAAAATATTTGCTTTAAAAATACAGTTAATTTCTTTAATGCAAAAAATGACTAATTAAAAGTTCCAGTTGCCACCCCAACAGAAAAACAACCAGTTGATATACATATTTTGCTGGCAACATTAACCATATTATGACTGCCAAGCCTTAATTGCTTTTAAATAATTGCTTCAATAAATTTGCTGCTAGGGTATTATGCAACTGGGTCATAAAAAACAATTACTTTTTAAGAAATGACCTGAATTTAATGACAGAGAGTTCAAATCAATCTTTTATAGTCTCAAGGTTCACTAACAAGATCATAAATGTTAAAACTTATGTTAGATTTATGGCAAAAAAACCGTAGAATCATCATCAAATAGAGTAAATTTTTCATGTAAGTCGCGCTTAAGATCAGAAGTTATATGAAGTGATAAGGATTTATCAAATACAGGAAAAAGCTGTTGGGACTTAAAATGAAATTAAAGGAAATGAAATTACCAAAATTTTACATTAATTGCCTCATGATTGGACAGAGCTGCCTTTTTGGTTCTACACCTTATCAAAGTGTAATCATTTCTTACATAACATTTAAAATATCTCAAAAATCATTTAACTTAAGTATAGAATATTATACATAAAGTAACCTGAAGATTTTAACGTAGAATCTTAACATGTAATAATATAAATATAGTGTGTTATTTATGAACCTCGGCTATATTTCATAAATGCAATAAAAAATATAGCATTCCATTTAAAAAAATGACGGATGATGTCATATCTTTTTTTTTGTTCCACCCTGTATAGAAAAATTTGTGTGAAACAATGCGCATTTTATAATAAAAATCGACGGGTCCGAGCGTTTTCTCAAAAAATCATGTCTCTAACTTTTATCGAATTTATGCAAAACTTTAGGCGGTCACTGTATACTTCTGGTATAACTAGAAATGCCCAGACTCAAAATATTGTAGTTGCCCTACCATATCCTACCTATTTATGATTTTTTTTAAATCATTGATGCAATTTCCAGAGGACCTTGTATAAATAGCCAACTTACTCTTGCACTGCAAAACGTTCAGACTGGCTTTAGAACATATGAGGAGTTTATTAAAAAAACCAAAGATATTCGGAAGCTTTCCAAAGCTAATCTCGAACAACAAAACTTATATTAGTAAATTTAGCCGGCGCTTTCAGCAAGAGTTATACTAAATGTAATGCAGATATCCATCTTTATAAATATATAGGATTCGCTTTCCTTATCGCTTTAGATACAAATTAAAAGCAACATTCTTTTTGGTATTTTGTAATTATTAATTATTTTAACTTTATGCTATTTAAGTTAAAAGGTTTAAAATTTGTCTTAGATATACGCCCTAGGGTTTGATTCCATATCACCAACCTATTTATTATTATTGTTTTTCTTTCTTGATATTATTTTTATTTTTTTTTATTTACATTCTGTTGTTGACAACGACCCAACAGTATTTTCTGTTATTGATACTACAACTGTCAATAAATAAAATAAAAAATAATAAAAATAAAAAAAACAATAATAACAAATAGTTTGGTGACATGGAATCAAACCCTAGGGCATATATCCAAAACCAATTTTAAACCTTTTATCCCCTGATAATGGACACCACTGTGTTCGAAATATGTGGGGATTTTTAAATAGCTAAATACTTAATAAATTAGTGAAGGGAGACTGAGAATTTTTCATTTTACCTTAACCTACGACTTCACTGCAAGTATGGACGATTTCTTCACTTTTATGTCATTTTCGTGAAATAACTTTATAATATCTTCTCAACTAAATAAGTATGTAGAATGATTCAGAGTAATTGAGGGGGTCAGAAGCCAAGGGATCCAAGTAACAAATTAAGAGTTTTGAGAATGTTCGATTTAAAGTTTAAGGTCATTAAAAAATATTCGGTGATATTTTATATTTCTGTTTTTATTAAATATTGTAATTTTAATGTTTCAAAATGCATTTCATAAATTCTAGACATCATTTTTTGGTTTATGTAAGTTTTTTTGCAAGTTAAAGCTCATAGGCCAGTCACTTAAACCCCTTTGCCTTAAAATTAAAATACATAACAATTTACCAAAATAAAAAAATGTTTATTCCAATGGAGAAATTAACATGAACTCAATATAAAGAAAAACATAATAATCATCATCGGATTCAAAATTTCTGTAAGTGTCTGTATCCTCTTCTTGGGTGAGATTAATTTGTTATTGCTGAAGCCTTGAGATTTTTCCTTCTTATAACAGATCCTTGTAAAATTTATGATAGACAGGCGGAACAAAAGGTAGTAGCTGCAAGAGATTTTGATACTTGGCCAGTTTGATTTTTGGTGGGGTAACATGCAAATTTGGCAATGCTACAATGGTTGGCTGATTCCTTGGGCGTCCAGTAGTATTTTTTTGTTTTAGGTCCAATATATTAAATGCGATTTCTTGGTTGTAGACTTCTTTATAAAACATCTTGTAAGGTTCGGCTTTTTCAAAATGCAACCATTATATCTTACTAAGGCCTACAATGTTTGGTTTCATGTAACTATCTATTGGAGATATTGACTTAAAGTCTTGAGGCTGCATTTTAACCACAATAAATTTGCGACTAACGCCTCCCACAAAATGGATCCAATCATCAGGAGTAAATATGTTTGTAAGTTTCCTTTTTGATTTTTCTATAAGGGCAAAATCCTGGTCGCACTCCATGAACGAATGGCCCGAGACAAGAAATTGATGATCTACGATTTTGATGTGGGTATGTTGCACAATATAGGTCCAGAATTTCACTATATTTTTATTTTTATTTTGTCCGCCACAGTTGTCACTGAAATCGTCTATATGGGTAATAGTTGGTGGCAGACATTCAATATATTTGATTAGACATGATAAAACCTCCTGAGACGCTTTCGCTGCCATTTCCTCATGCCACATATACATGTTGCCAGTACCAGTAGCTAGATCATGTATTCCAAGGTTGTATGTCCAAAGCTGACGTAAATACTACACTTTGATACAACGTAACATTTGCAATGTAACAAATGGAGTGGGTAGAGTTTTTTGCAGGTCAAAACATATGGCACGACGTGTTTGGGGGGATTCTTTAGCTAAGGTAGTGGCCTAATTCTTTAGGGATTTAACAGAAGATACTTTCGTTAAATGAATCTCGTGGTCGCAGATTAAGGCTCTCTTTTCTTTAGAACCTAGATCTAGGGAATCCATTTTGATTTTTAAAATATCGCAGGTTGAGCAAGTATCGGTGTAAGGCCGGTGAAAACTAAGGTTGAACTGAGTGTTAAAAATATCACATCACGGTATTTGCTGATTTTTACGGGATCTGTTCGTCGTTGTGAACAAAAGTCTTTATACAAACTGTACATTTTTGAAATATTTAATTCCGGAGATAAATATTTACGGTTTGGGTTATCCTTTCTTGTATAATAGCTAATAAACTTAGGAAAGGAATTTATATACTCTTTCACTAAATTGATAGTGTTCTCGCTTAGTTTATTTCCAGGAGTATGACGACCTATTTGATCTGTATGGGCGATTCCTGTTTCTTTATGTCTACTGACAGCGTTATAGAAACTCTTCTGAGAAATATCCCACGTACACAAAAAAAACTGTTTACAAACGCGATAATTTTTCAACGTTATGATTGTGCTGACGTTTTTTTGAGAAACTGCAAGTCAATTGGGTAGTTTAGGAATATGCTTAGAAACACATTAATGAAGTTTGCAAGTCCCAACCATATTGTTTCTTTCCGAGATCCCAGAAATCTGAAAATATAGACATGCACACTTCTTCGGTAAAATGTTCATTACATTTGTATCTACAAATGTGATTGTACGGTTTAACTGATTTTGCTTCGGATCGCTTATACTGTGCTATTTTTCGTGTTCGTTTCTTGAATGTACTTGAATGAGGTTCTCTTTTTGCTATGCTAAACTCTGAATCTGAAGAAGACTGTGAACTATTTTGATTTGGGACGTAATCCATATCAACATCGGAATTATCACTAAACGGATCTAAATTTTTTTTAAAAATAACGCCAAGGAAAAAATATTTCAACAAATTATATAGCACTTTGAGAACATTTTGGTCTTCATCAGAAGTACCCATTTTGATTTAAAAAAAAACTTCAAAACAACTTAAAAACTGTAAAAACTTGCAAAACTTAACCTCTTCCACGTCGCCCGTAATCTACTAAATGACTGATGCTTGAGTCGCAAAGGGGTTCAAGCGCACTTAGTTCCATATGCCAAATAATACTAAGGGCGACTGAATCTGCTGATTTTCTCAACAGTTCATAGAAAGCAGCACTAGTATTGAAACGCACTTAGTTCTCTTTGCCATGATATAAAATAATGTTTCAAATTTCAGTTTTTACACTTAGATCGATTTCTGAAAAAATGTCACTTAAACCCCTTGGCTTCTGACCCCCTCAATTAAAATACACCTTTGTAAAATATTAATAACTTGCAATTTATTTTAAAATTTAAGCAACTTGGACTGGGTTTCATTAAAATGGTGTAAAAATGTGCAACAAGAGTACCTTTTTTGTAAGAAAAAGTACATAATTTTTAACAAATAACCCACGTTGCGAAAAAACTAACCTCAAAAAGTTTATTCACGAAACAACCCTCTACCCTTGCAAGGACTACACTTTCCGATTTTATAAATAATTTTTTAGTATCAACATTTAATTTGGAATCAAAATTTATAGCAGAGAATTTTTTCTCAAAATTTTATCTCGTTTTTTAATCCTACAATTTCAAAAATCGTTTTTTAAATTCACCTTTTCAATGCTACTAACTCCCTTAACATACATTTTCCGCCCTTTACTTAGAGGACCTTTTTTATCTTTAAGAGTACTGTCACCTCTCGAATTCTTTTATAACATTTTAATGACACTGTAGAGGATATAGGTTACAACCTATAAGTTGCATATTATTTATTATCACAAACAATACGGGGTGTTACAAAAGTCCGGGCTTTTACTTATATAATCTCAAGCAAGTTAAAAAATGTCTATAACAAATACTCACAGCCTACTACTAAAACCTCAAAAATAAAAATGTCAATAATTGCGAAACACCAAAATTTTTTCTTTGATTTTAATTTACGATATTGCTATCCTTTTATTCACCGGCGATTTTCTCAAAAACTAATAGTCGTATGAAAAAAATGCAAGAGACCAAAAATTTGAATTTTTTTATGGTCTATTTTTTGGTGTAGCTTAATTTTAAAAAAAATGTATGTACACATAAAATTTTGGCCATCAAAAGTGTGCACCCCCTCAGTTTACGCCTTAAAATTAGTTTTACGCCTTTTCTAAGATAAAGAGTAAATAGACCGCCTAAAATAACGGGGGTATTCCAAATTTCGTTAAATTTGATGCAAAACTGTAGACACAGTTTTAAAATAGAAACGTATCATCCATTTTTCTCTAAGAGACCAAACGAAAACAAAAACAAAGGTAAGGACACAAAGTCACGGTCTCATCCAATCTATATAATTTATTAAAAAAGCTTAAAAGCTACACGTGTTTCGCTCCTGTCGGAGCATCATCAGGCCTAAAAAATACATTAAGATATTTTTCTAAAAGAACGCTTATAAAACTCATTACCTAGACCTACACAGATCACATTACAACTAACAACAAAAGAAAAGCTAGGTTAAGTTAACAATTCCCATCATAGATAATGTATGCTTAAAAAATAAAAAAGTAAAAATTTAAAATGTCACCAGTGGGGAACGATTTTTTACACTTCTTGCGATGGCTGTAGCTTGAGGGGGGTGCATTTTAGGATCCCATGTTTATAGGAAAAAAAAGTCTTATTTTGACCTCAGGAATACGCCCTTAAAATATATCTAGTGAATTTTGAAACACCCTGTATAAACGTTTTCATTTTAAGTGTTTTAAGTTAAAATGTTTTAGCGGTCTGAGCAGCACATGCGCGCTAGCTCGTGTATGTGTTATCGGTTGTTTTTATAATCGCAGTTCAGTCCGTATTACTCTTAGCATTGTGAAAATTCTTGTGATAAAAAAAATATATAATTTTTTATGTGCAATATTTAAGTGGTAATAAAAGTCTTTTGAATTTGAAAAAAAAAATTAAACATGTTCCAATGCAAATGTATTTATTAGTACAATCTTTCATCTATTTTTCTTCGGACGCCATCATTGTTTTTAAACAACTTTTAAAAGATTCCTATCTGTGTAATTTATTATGGTAATAGTCATTTATTACTGGTTGGCACTTAGCACATACATAAAACTAGCTGGTTTTATGGACATCTAAACGGAAACATCTTTAGTTAACAAGTTTTATGGATGGTTTTTAAACTATTTAATCGTAGCTTGTTTTATAATCATCAAGCATATTTCTATATTTTATATCTGATAAAGTCTGTTTGGATTATATACCGGGTGACACAGCAACCATGTAATCGGCTTTATTTTTTTTGGGGTTTCGAATTTTCTTTTTAAATTGTCTATATATATGTTAGGTAGCCATTATTCTGCTTAATTTACATAAGAAAATATCCTTTCAATTTCCGTTTAACTGGCAGTAACCACAACTTTCTTAATTTTTATAGAATCCTGTATATTTTTAACGCTGTTCGCTGCGTTTTAAAATTCTCTTTTTAGCAACTTACCTTAAGTTGACATATCATTGACAAGTGACAGCTAAAACTTATTTTAATGTAAATCATCCAGATGGCTATCGACATCGCGTTAGTAATTGCTTAAGCTAAGAGTGCTGTTTAAAATTGTGCACATTTCATTATCGTTTTTTTCTTATCAATAACTATTAACTGTTTTTACTTGAATGTTACTTTTTCGCAAATGATTTTTTTTATTTCTTAAGATATTTTAAAAACATAATTTTATAGATATATAGGGTGATTCATTAAGAATGGGCAATCTCTGAACTGGAGATCTACACACAAAAATATGGCGATTCAGCTTAATATGTCTTATACAAATGTTGCAGGTTTACGAGATACAGAGTATTTAAAGTTGGAATTTTTATTTGAAATTTCTTAATAATTTTGTGATTTTAAGCAGTATCGTCTTGAAAATTGGCGACTCTATGTGTTTTCACAAGAAAATTATGAATTTTGTGGTGAATTTAGCATTATTTATACAGGGCGTTAGTTACTCTCTGTTACTTAGGTAAATTACAACATATTTTTTTTGCCTAATTAATTATGGCTAAAACGACTAGAAAATCTAAAAGGCAGTTCAATTCTGAATAAAAAAGGTACTCTTGTTTATTACATGAAATACTCTATCAGTTTTTAAGTTATTTGCATTTTAAACATTCAGCGTAAAGAATCCTAAGCCACCGTTATTATATTGGCTTAATAAGAATTTATTCTTTTAAATTACTACTCTGCTGGGTAACAACAGTAAAGACAGCACATAACAATATTAAAAGAAAACTTCAAAGTAAATTATCAAAATGCCCGCCTTCCACCTTAATACACTTTATAAAGATTTTTGAATATTAAATTTCAAATTAAAATTCTAACTTTAAATATCCTGTATCTCGTAAACCTGCAATATTTGTATAAGACATGTTAAGCTCAATCGCCATATTTTGGTATGCAGTATCTCCAGTTTAGAGATTGCCCATTCTCCAGTTTAGACAGTTACCCTATCGGACTGCAAATAGTTCTCTTATAACTAAAGATCGTCGAAGGTAGCGTAAAGACGCTACTAACTGAAGAGTTTGTCCTAGATCAACAAAAGTGGAGAGTTGAGGAATGGAGTAATTTCTTATTTAGCGATGAGTTGATGTTTGTTTTTTTTATTGATAATTGAGTTAGAAAGATTGAGTATACCGGCGTCCTAGCGAGTGTCACTTTTTATGCAACATTGTCAGCAGTAAAAGTAAGCCATGGTGGAGAATCTCTAGACCACATTATACTAATTCCCTAGAGAGAGCATTACTTTGGAGTCCCTAACAACAATGGCTGCGCGAGGAGCAATCACGGAGGTCTACCGTATAACTGATCTATGATTTAATACATATTGTTTGGTAATTATTCACACAAATGGCCTCACTTAAAAAAGGTATTTTTTTTGTAAACGTTAAACCAACCCAACCTCCTTCTTCACACTCCCTATTAAACCCTACAAAAAAAAATATTTTTTGATGTTTTTGGTTATTTTGTATATACGTGCTTTCAGTTCAAAACGAAACATTCTTCAAAGAACTTCTTAAAAAAAAAACACGTCAATCTAGATATACAGGAGGTTATTTAATTATAATATCTCATAACTTTTAATTCATTAAATAAGCATAAACTTAATACACAATTCAGGACGTTATTATGGGTATAACCTATTTTAAAATTTTTATTTTTATTTTTATTGTCAACTTCTGTAGATGCACTTTATTTGAAACAGATTTTAGATTTTTAGTCTATTTGACGCTAATAGTGTATTGTCTGTTATAAAGAAAAATCTATAAACCTTATGATCAGCTGTTCTGACCGTATCGAAAACGACACTTGCGTATTTTCGTTTTTTTGATAATGGAGTGCATAAAAGTTACAACTTTAGAGACTTTTTTTTGCTACAACATAAAATAACTGTATAGTTATAGAGAACATAATGCAAAGAATCTAATTAAAAAGACATTATTAGTTATATTGATCTATTTAATTAATCTAAATGAGATACTGAATAAAAACCACATTAAAAACCGGTTCTAAGCACCGCAGTTTAATCTTTAAAAATTCTAAATCATAATATATACTTTTATTCCAAAATGTTAGAAATTTTTTATTATTTTATTACTTTATATTTCTTACAGTGTAGGTATTGGTTGACTCTAACTTATTTATTTATTTATTTAATAGACGGGATCAACCCCATTACAAAAAAAAACAATATTACAAAGTTCAGTAGTTACACCTAACCATAACTTAAAATAGCTAAAATACAAATATGTTTTTACAGGCAAACCAACATAAAATCAACAGAAGAGTTTACATAATCTCTCTAATTTGATTCCTAAAACTAGACAAGCCAATGCCCACAACTTCAATATCCTCATGGTTGATAATATTAAAGGGTCTTTCGATAGGGGAGTGAGTGGCATAGTTGGTACTGTGAAAAGGCAAAGCAAATAGTCGGTTTCGTCTCAAGAGTCTTGAGGGGACATTGAAGCTAATTCTACCGAGAAGGTCGGGGCATACAATCAGACCATTAAGAAGCTTAAATACAAAGGTTAAATCACCACAAATAAGTCTTTCTCTCAATGTTGTCATAGCCAGCACTTCCCGTGCATCATCATAAACATGATCGTTCGGTATTTCCAAATTTAATTTAAATAGACAAAATCTTAAAAACTTATTCTGAATCCTTTCAAGGGCCAGACAGCTGTTCATGTAATAGGGGGACCATATCATTGAGCCATACTCCAATAAAGAAACCACCAAAAACATGTACACTCTCTTACAGGTCCCGACTGATAGCTCTCTACAAGTACGCAGAACAAAACCCAGAACCCTGGAGGACCTAACCACTATATTATTTATGTGTATATTAAAATTTAAATGATCGTCAAAATAAATGCCAAGATCCTTGATTGTATCAGAATACTGAACAGGGCTTCCCTCTATATTGTATGATGTTACAACTTTTTTACTTCTTTTGTGAAAACTAATATAATTACATTTCTTTATGTTTAAGAATAAGATATTGTTGACACACCAATCATTTAGCCTATTCAGGTCATTCTGTAACAAAATTTAGTCTTTGGGAGTCTGGATTACTCTATAAAATTTCAGGTCATCTGCAAACAGTAAAAAGGCACTATTTTCAAAACATGTAACTATATCATTAATGAAAATGTTAAAGAGCAATGGTGAGCAGTGTCCACCCTGAGGTACACCAGAACATACATTGATATTGCTGGATCTAGCACTACTCAATCTAACCTGCTGAGTCCGACCTAACCAGAAGCTTGTGAACCAGGCCACTATATGATTGGAGAAACCAAACACTCTAAGTTTCTCCTGCAAGATTCTGTGATCGACTCTATCAAAAGCCTTGGAGAAGTCTGTATAAATCACATCCATCTGACATCCCCTCTCCAAGGTATCCAACAGATCCTACTGATAATCAACAAGTTAGTGATCGTAGATCTGCCCGAACTAAACCCATGCTGCTGATTGAGCAACAGCTCCTTGCAATAGAAATAAATTTGGTCGCAGATAAGACTGTCCAACAGTTTTGGAATGGCCGACTGGATGCAAACACCCCTATAGTTGCCTATTTGGTCATTATCATCTGATTTAAATATTGGTACCACAAAACTATGCTTCCATAATGACGGAAAGAGTGCTGAGCCAAGGGATTTCTAAAAAGGAAGAATAGAGGGCGAGAAACAGTACAGACACATTTTTGTGAAAAAATAGTTTGGTATCCCATCAGGACCTGAACTAACTTTGGCCTTTAATTTTAAAATTTTATCAAAAATCAAACCAACAGACAGTTGGGGATTAGGAATTGTCATATTTTCTCCCACCTGCTGACCCATATAATAATTGTTATTTTTATTTATATTAGTATTGTAGACAGTTGAAAAAAACTGAGCAAAACCCTCCGCTATCTGTTCGGAACCAGAAAATTCATTATCACCATAATACATTGAATTTGGAATTTTATTTACTGCCTTCCTACTGTTGAGGTGATACCAAAAGCTTTTAGGGTTAGTACACAGTAATCGGTCTAAATTTGTTTTGAAACTTAATTTACTTTGTATTTTATTTCAGTTATCGCAGTGCTATATTCCGTTGGTTTTGCAACAGTTTATCTCGAGTCATTGTAAATGCGGCTTTACTTTGACATTTCTGTGTGTAAGACATACCAGTGTTTGACATTGACATTTCTTTGACCGCGTGGTAGGACTCACTTTTCTTTTGATTGTCGGTGGTTGAGTGCCTCGGGATTTATTAGGCAAGTATACCAGAGGTAAGGATCCTTTTGTCAGCCTTTTTTTGCATCAAGTGCAGTTTTTTTTATTGTCATTGTCGTCCCTCACAGAAGGTGTCAGGAGTCCCTTGAGAAGGTTTTACTAAAGCCACTGCTGCCAAATACCGGCACACTATTAGAAAAAAATTCTGTAACCAACAGGTAAAGAATCTCGTCTCTTCCAACTGATTTTTTACTTTTTAGATCATGTATTATTGAAATTATTTCATTTGGATATGTTGAGTGAAAAAATAAGGACTTTTGTGAAATTTTTAAATGTTTTTAGGCCTCGTCCCCATTTATTTGAAGGAATGATTATTTATTTCATCTAAAATCCCTAAATTACTTTTACTTTTGCCTCTCTTAATATTTTCAATAACAGACATTTTATTTTTTGCTACCTGCCCTGTGCATTTTTTTACAATATCCCAAATAGCTTTGGAGGGATTTTTTGAATGTCTTATATAGTTCAGAGTAAATTCAGACCTATTTTTCTTTTTAAATAGAGTACACTCTATTTTTAACCCTCGCCTCCGAGGGGGCGGGCCTCAGCTCGGAGACTTGTAGAATCTCTCCCTCGTGATCAGATAGAGCTGTTGATTTTACTTCACCTAAAAATGAACTATTAAAATTTATGTAAATATGGTTCAAAAAAGGCACTGTTGTTTGTTATTCTAGTGGACTGTGATATTTTTTGTGATAACTTTTTATTAAATCATGAAGTTGCCTTTCCTTTGTTGAGCTGGTTAATAGATCAATATTGAAGTCTCCACAGATAGTAATTTTATAATGGCAATATTTATTAATTATTTAATTTAAAATATCGTTGCGATTATTTATAAAAGCATGACATTTTTCTGAATTTGTGCACGGAGGCCTATACAAACAAATTACAATTATTTTTTCTTTACGAAAAGCTGCTGCTGAATACTCAACTGTCCCCTCGACACTTCTGCGAAATATTTCAGTCTCCTGCACTACTTCAATCTGATTGCTGGTCAGCACACAAGAGTCCCCATGTTCCAGGTCTTTCCTCTCAAAGACGGACATCGTAGAAAGAGCACCCACTTGCAGATCCAATTTTTCATCATCGGCTCAATTAAAATTTTCAATAATGATCGGTTAGGCACACTGTTTCTGGGTTTTTCTCTCCAGTAGCACGCATCTCCATATTATGTTGCTTGTTTTTGAGATATTGAACATTTTGGTGAAACAGTAACAATGGGTTTTGAGATGTATCTTTGCTTAAATTTAAGTGTGTTTCGTATGAGGAACTGTCTCCTGTGTGTGCGGCAATTTCCTCTTTTTCATAACAAATTGAGAGTCGAGAGCACCATTAGGCCATATCTCCTTCCATGCATTGCGGAAGTTTTCTCTCTTGATTGTCACTTTCATTGAGGTGTACAAATGTGGGAGCTTCGATCTATGTTGTTCACATGTCACTTCAGGAAAATGCCAGCACTTTCCTTAGGTCCTCTGGTTTTGTGATCTGGCTTAATCTCGTTACATGCAGGTAAAAAACTACCTTTGGGACAGCATGTTTCTCCGTTTCCGCCTCATTGCTTCCCACCATGCACCTCCTTCGCCTTTTTTCGTGTACCGTTTTTCACTTTCCATCACTGCCATTATTTACTTCACTCAATTTCCGGACATTTTTCACTATATTATATGACTTCTCCTCCACTATAGCCGCCCCAACGGCTTTTGAAGATATTAAATTTGGATTAACGACCACATCGTTTTTTTTTTCTGATTGCCGTTTTCCCTCCCTCTCCCAGTGATATTGACAGTTGAAGTTTTTGTAACATTTGACGGGCTTGTCACGAGGGACAGAATTATTGGCAACACTGCTGTACGGCGTATTTCGCCGTTCCGCTGTGTTGCTTGCCATGGGTGCTTGGCTTAAGTTTTTCAACGTCGACGTTGGTGTAGACACTGTTGACGTTCGATTGACGGATTTACGGGGGTGGAATTTGGGGAGAAGGGGGCATTTAAATTTTCTTATCGACTTCGTCGAATTTCCTTCATACGGCGATATTACAGTTCTGTAGGTCAACCGTATATGCCAAGGTTTGTATTAATTTCTTGAAAATATCGAGCTCGCGTTTGAGGTATTCGTTTTCCAATGACGTCATCTCATTTTTCCCGCCATTCTGTAGATGTTTTTGGGACTCTTTCGCTCTTTTTGTTCTTTGCAAGCTTCTTCTTGCGATTTTAATAAATTAATGCTTTGGCGACTTCGATACCTTGGCAGACACTGCACAGTTTACCAATTACCACTAACCAAAACTCTTTATGTTATTCTTGACACGTGTTTTGCTAACAAAGTTGGTATCTTTGGCAGAAGACTAAGACTCTAAAGCGTTTTGGTTAGTGGTAAAACTGTTTTTTAATTAAAAAGATTATTCCTCAAATATATCTAATTGACTTTAAAAATTATTAATTAAATATATGATTATTTTAAATAAATATAAATCATGAATTTCTTGTTATTTTATACTATTTTATAATTAATTGGATTATTAGCCGAAACGGAATAAACTGACTGCTACCATGCACAATAATTTTCAAAAAATAAATCGCACAAAGGGAACAGAAACCGCGAGATGTGCTCATTTAAAACAGCAATTTGCCCAGGCCCAACATTCCAAATATACGCATGTAACATTCGTTAAAACTAATTTTGCCGACTCATTAATTCCATGGAATTTTCATTTTCGGATACCCTCTGTGTGTGGATAATTTCTGTTTGACGGGGTTAAAACTTGATTTTTTTAACTAAATGGCTTTAATTGGAATAAAATTTGAATTTAGTACATCATAACATAAAAATTGTGAGAAAATTGTTTATTATGAGAAAACTCCTTTATTAATTAAATTTAAGCAAAAGGTATATCTGATTTTATCATCTAGCGAATGAAGTAATAACCTTTTCTTGCAAGATGATAATTGGAAACGCTATGCATCCATCCGTTCTCGGACATGGACATTGTTACGTAGATTAAATCATTACTTTCACATTTTTTCCTGATTTTCTGCATAAGCACCCAATTATGGAGAGCGCTATATCATTTTCATTTAATTTGAAAGTATTATTTTGTTACCAAGTTTGGTATCAAGATATAATTGAATTTCTTAACATTATATAGGATTTTCATAACTGTACCTAGTTGTTGCCGATTTATAGAAGATATTCGATATAATTAATTAGGTTTTCATAAAATCTATGGTTATGCAAGTAATGATCCTCGAAGAGTGAAATTTTTAGTATAAAATTAAAGCAAAACATGTTTTTCTCTGTTCATTATACAGTGCGAGTCTGTTACTTGGAAGAAATTCGATAATAAATAAATGGGAGCCTATTTGCAAAAACGCTCGGACACGTCAATTGAGATTGTAAGTTGCGCATTTTTTGCAATAAAAAGATTTTATACAGGGTGTGCCATGTAGGCGGGGCTAATACCAACGTTCCTATTTTAATGAGACATTCTATATGTTATTATATTTTTAGATTTTCCACAAAATTCCAAACATTTTGATGTCACATGCCATACCTTTATTTCATTGTTTTTAAGATACAGGGCGTTAAAGAAAACGTATTTCATAAACTTAAAGAGGGTTTGTTTTAATCTTTTTCTTTAGTAAGTGTTCAAAATGTAAACCATTTACTATTTGGCATTGCCCTAAACATACTATAAATTCATTTTGAACGTTTCTTATGCAATCTGGAGAAATGTTTTAACACTCTTGCCTTGTACTAGTTTTCAACTCCTCAATATTTGCCGGCTTGGTCACATAAACTTTTGATTTCAAATATCCCCATAGGTCCATCCATCCATATGCCTAGAAAAATAGTATCCAGATAGTTTCAAAACAGGTCTTAAAATATGGAGGGTCACCATCTTGCTAAAATCATATTCATACATACATGTACATACCATATTCGGCATATCAGCTTTTATTGGATCAGGGAATAGAACAGCTAGATTTGGAATTAGTTCTTCTTGTAAAAACTGTAAGTACCTTTCTCCATTTAAATTTTCTTCGAACAAAATTGGGCCTATAACTCGCGGCCCTAGAATTCTTGCCGAAACAATTAGTTTTTCTGGGTGTTGAGTGTAACCTTGTCTCATCAAACATGGATTTTCTTGTGTCCAATAATGGCAATTTTGATGATTTACTTCTTCGTTCAGCATAAATGTCGACTCATCGGAAAAGATAATGTTTTCTGTAATAAGATTATTATTCTGCTTAATTCCATAAATTGTCTACAAAATTCAATTCTTCAATCTGCATCCTCCTCATTGAGTTCCTGGAGAATTGTTAGCAATTAGAGATGAAATCAAAAGCTTAAGTATCTTTATTGTTAATATACAATCCCTAAGAAACAAGATGGATGAGCTTCATCTTTTGCTGGACACATGTAATTTTCCTGATATTGTACTTCTGACTGAGCACTGGTTGAGGCCTAGTGAATGTTTTTTAATATCTGATTATGTTCCTATATCAAATTTTTGTAGTCAACAATCTATACATGGAGGAACTATGATCTTGGCTAGGCAAACAATTGAAACGTTTTTTTGTAATATTGATAAGTATGATAATCTTTTGTTAGAGAATGTTTTGAATTCTCTCTTTCTTTTTGTAAGCGTTTTAATTTACATATTGTTTGTGTTTATAGGCCACCTACAGGAGATATTGCTATGTTTCTGGACAAACTTGATTCTCTTTTATACCAGTTGTCCCTACACTCTAAGGTTATATTGGCTGGTGACCTTAATATCAACTACACTGATGAAACCTTGCCACGTACCTCTCTTTTAAGTATTTTAAATTCTTACGACTTGAAAATGCACGTTCTTTCTCCCACACGAATAACTTCTTCATCTGCAACTACAATTGACTATTTCTCTACAAATTTTGATGACGTTTTATGCACAGTACTCCCATCTGGTATTTCCGACCATGAAGCTATTCTTGCTAAAATGCCATATAATACTGTATTATCTTCATCTCATTATATGGGAAGAATTTTCAGTAGGAGAAATTTCAATGCTCTTTCTGCTCCTACAGCTTCGGTAAATTGGAATGCACTTGAAACGGCTTCTGACCTACTTACTTTATTTTTTCAAGTTCTGTGTGATAAGATCAATCAGTGCTTTCTTAAAATGAGGCTTAAAACTAAGAAACGAATACCATGGGTTACAAGAGGCCTTAGAATTTCAGCTAAAAACCTCCGTTTTTTGACTTAATTGTGCAAATATACCACAAATGAAAATATCCTTGTATATCATCAGAAATACCGTAGTCTGTACAGAAAGACAATTAAAGCAGCAAAATTATTATAGGGATCGCTTAAATATGTCATCAAATAGGCAAAGAGAGTGTTGGTCGATTATTAATTATTTTAGACATTGCCATAGAAAAGTATCTGAACCGGAGTTAAGACCTGACAATTTAAACGACTATTATTGTGATATACCTAATATCTTGCTCAAGGGCATTCGTAGTAACATTAATCCCTTACACTATCTTCAATAAGTGTCGGTTGAGCATTCATTTTTCTTTCATCCTGTCGATCTTACCGAAGTAAAAAATGAAATCAAACGCCTAAAAACCATAAATCATCTGGAGCTGATGGGATATCTTCGAGGTTGTTACTCTTTTTGCCTGATTTAGCCTTAAATGCTTTAGTTTCTGCCATAAACAATTCTTTACATATTGCCATTTTTCCTTCATGTTCAAAAGAGGCAGTGGTTATCCCTCTTCATAAGGGTGGAGATTTGGATCAGCCTTATAATTTCCGTCCCATTTCTATTTTGTCTACCCTCTCTAAGATAGTTGAAAAACTTGCAAAATGCAGAATTTTGTCCTTTTTACATCATAATGGCATTTTGTCTGCAAATCAGTTTGGATTTCAAGCCGGTAAAGGGACTCATGATGCTGTTTTTAGCTTTTTGGAGAGCGTCTATGTGTCTTTGAATTCTGGAGAGTCACCGGCGGCAGTGTTTTGTGATCTATCCAAAGCATTTGACTGTGTGGATTATAAAATACTGTTATCTAAACCCGATAAATGTGATTTTAGGGGCGTAGCGTTGCGATGGCTTGAGTCCTATCTATCAAATCGTACTCAGAAGGTTACAGTGTCTGGGCATTTGTCTGCTTCTAGATCCCTAAAATGCGGCGTTCCCCAGGGTTCAGTGTTGGGACTACTGTTATTTTTACTGTATGTGGATGACTTGAGTTCATTCAAATTGCAGGGCAAGGTGGTTCAGTTTGCTGATGATACCACCATTCTATGGAGCCATTAAAATTCTGATTATATTAAGACTTGTATCCTTGAAGACCTTCAGATTTTATCAGGGTGGTGTGCTTCCAACAGCCTCGTGTTTAATGTAAGAAAGACGCCTATTATGGGGTTTATGTGCGATGTTCAGGGTCTGATATTTGACGAAAATTCCCTCTTGCAGAATAAAGAGTGCTGCAAGTTCCTAGGAATTACCATTGATGGTAATTCCTAGGTCTTCGGTTTGAAGATCATATTTTACATTTAGCTGGGAAATTATCTTCTGGATGTTTTGCTGTAAGAATTTGCAAAACAAGAGCTGGGAGGGGCTCTTTTTTCACTCTTTATCTTAGAAACAGCTGCTCTTATTCACAAAATTCCCAAACTACCCTCTGATACTGGCCATTTGACTCGACGTGTAAATGAAGTTCCCCTACCTATTTCTACGTCTTCCCTTACCAAAAACTCATTAATTTACATAAGTAAAGAAATTTACCATCATGTTCCTCTATGTGTTAGACATATATCGGATGTTAAGAAATTTAAAAGAGAATTGAAAACGCTTTTATTGGCTAAGGCATATTATAACCTGGATGACTTTTTTAATGATAGGTTTTAATTTTGGACATGTTGGAAAGTTTTTTGTTCCTTTTTTCTTCTCTAGTTTTGTCAACAAGTTTACCTTTATTTAGTAATTGATTGTTTTATTTAGTTATTTTTAATTCAAGTATGTTCAAAAAGTTTTGTCTTCTTGTGTTTAATTTTGTTCATTGTTTTGTCCATTTTTGAAATTGTATTTTTGTTTTGTTTTTTTTTAGCTTGTAGGATACTTGTACACAAGATTATTCTTACGTAATGTAGCACATTTTCTTTCTTTCTTTCTTTCAAATTTTTTTGCTTCAAAAACCCTTACTACTGAAGACACATTAATTTTGATGTCTTCATTAAGCGCAGATTAACAAGAACTAGTTATTCTTCTTACGTGACCATTTTCCCGAAACTGCTTTTTAACCTTGCTAATAGTACTTTGAGAGATGGGTGATAAATCAGGATACTTCTGTCTAAATAAATGCAAAAATTTATTTTGGGTTTTTGTTCTATCTTCGTACTCCATCATTGAGATTTCAATTTTGTGCTTTTCACTTAAATAGCCCATTTCGCAAAAAAATTAAAAGAAACTTAAATCTGATTATCCGACAGTAAAGGCACGTCTTGTAGCAAAATTCAAATGTCAAAATTCAAATGTGAAAATTATAAAAACACATTTTATAGGACATTCATAAAATACCTTACGAAAAAAAAACTGTTTACTAAAAAGCATATTTTTTAAATTTAAAACATTTTTAAAATAAAAAATTAAAACTTAAAAAGAAGTGAATAAAGGTATGGCATGGGATACATCAAAATGTTTGGAATTTTGTGCAGAATCTAAAAATATAATAACATATAGGGTGTGCCATTTAAAATAAGAAAGTTGGTATTAGCCCCGCCTACATAGCACATCCTGTATAAAAACGTTTTATTGTAAAAAATGCTCAACTTACAATTTCAATTGACGTGTCCGAGCGTTTTTCCGAACACGCTTCCATTTATTTATTATCCAATTTATTCCGAGTTAAAGACTCGCACTGTATACTTTATTTACACCTTTCATAAATGTTTAACAATTTGTAATATACTCGAATCTATGCACTTCACCTATCGCCAGCTCTTCGTCTGGTAGGCTTAACTATGGGTTCGTGGTGAAATTTAATTTAAGTTGAGTTTTCTTTTAAATTTGAACTGCAAAATTATCTCCGAATTCAACCGTTCAACAGGGTGTCACATAGTTTTTTCAAGAAGAACTATGAAACCTGTTACATTAAACTTCTAACATTTTGTTGCTCCCGAAGGCCAACAAAAGAATAAGAGCCCTAATAATATAAAGGCGGTATTATGAGTTTTTTTAATAAGGAAAATTGATAATTTGAATTATGTAGTTTTCTTAAAGAGAAAAAAAATGGAGATAATAATAGACAGATATATAAATATAAATAATTAGCATCAAAAACTACTTAAATGGTTAAAAGGTAAATGTCATATTTCAGTTAAAAAAAAGATAAATAAAAGAAAAAGAATATAAATATGAAAATAAATTAAGTATATAGGGTGTCTCCGATTAAGTCGACACTATTGGTATCGCTATTGGTATCTTAAGGACAGGGTTGGTTTAATTCGCAAACTAGAAGGATTTCTATTATTTCAAAAATTTTCATTTATATTTCGCTCACCTATTTTGTACCTATCATAAAAATTAACAATAAATTTAAGTTTCCAATATGGTTCAGCGCAGAATTGAAACCAAATGTCTTGCAAAAAATATTGGCACATGCAAAGTATAAACAGTCTAAGGCCGTTGAAGACTATGAAATGTTCAGTAATCTTAGAGCAATCTGTAAAAATCAGGCCGATCAGTGCTACTCAAACTATATTGAGCAAACCCAATCTTCTATTTCCGGTGACCCTAAATATTTCTGGAAATATATAAGAGATAAGACACAAAATAATAGTATTCCATCTACTGTAAAATATTTAGATGCAGTGGGTGAAAATGGCCATGAAATAGCATCTTTATTTGCACAATATTTTTCTTCAGTCTACTCTCCTAATGAATTTGATGTTCAGGAATTTACGCAGCCTGATATTGCATGTTCTTTTGATATTAATGAAATCCATGTACAAATATCTGAAGTCTTTGAAACTTTAACCAGTGTCAATTGTAATAAGGGCCCTGGGCCTGACTGTATTCCAGCTGTCTTCATAAAACACTGTGCTTTTGCTTTGGCACGTCCACTATGGCTGATTTACAATTTGTCTTTCAAGACGGGTAGATTTCCAACCTCATGGAGGTTAAATTATTTGACTCCTATATTTAAGAATACAGGTTAGAGGGATGATGTGAAAAACTATCGTCCTGTTTCTCTGGCTTGTCACTTTGCAAAGGTTCTTGAAAGTTTTGTCACAGATTTTTTATCAGAGAAATTTCAAAACATAATCTCAACTAAGCAGCATGAGTTTGTCAGGGGTAGGTCCATTACAACTAATTTGTTGCTTTACCAAACAGTTTTGTCGGGGGCCTTGGAGAGCGGTATGTCGGTTTATTCCATATATACTGACTTTTCCAAGGCCTTTGACAGGGTTAATCATTCTCTCCTGGTTGCAAAGTTGTCACTCTATGGCATTGGTGGTTGTCTTTTGGCCTGGTTGAAGTCGTATCTGTCTGGAAGAACTCAGATTGTAAAGATAAATAAATTTTATTCTAGTCCTTTTCCAGTGACTTCTGGGGTTCCTCAGGGTACCCATCCTGCCCCTTTTTTATTTAATCTTTTTATTAATGATATTGTTCATTGTTTTGATTATTGTAATGTGTTGCTTTTTGCTGATGATGTTAAGATTTTTAGAATTATAGACAGTAACTTGGCACATCATGAACTTTGTTCTGATCTTCACAAATTTGAATTATGGTGCAAGAACAATAGAATGGTCCTGCAAAGTGCTAAAAAATGCAAATATATTCAATTTACCAGGAGTTTTAGTCCACCATTTCATGAGCACCATCTAATGAGTTCAGTTATTGAGAAGGTATCAGAGATACGTCATCTTAGGGTGCTTTTTGATTGCAGACTAACTTTTTCAAAAAATATTGAAAACCTGTGTAATAAGGCTTACAAAATGTTGGGTTTTATTAAGAGGAACACTCATGATTTCAGCAGTATTGATTCCATCAAACTTCTGTATTTTTCATTGGTTCGCAGTCAACTTGAGTCGAATTCATGTATATGGTCACTTTTTTATGCTAAATATATATTGTGTCTAGAAAAAGTTCAACGTAAATTCATAAGCTACATTGCTTACAAGCTTAATATTCCTTGTATTGATATTAATTACAGGGAAATGTATAGATTGCTGAACATTGAAAAGTTGGAGACTCGACGTAAAAACTGCGATATTGTCACAACATACAAGATTCTTAACAATGTAATACAGTCTCCTGAGTTGTGTCAGCTTAATTTAAATGTTCCTCCTACTACAGTGCTCAGACAGACTAGATTATTCTACCTTGAACAACATCGTACACTGTATGGTGAAAACTGTACAATAGGTAGAATGATGATTAACTCAAATAGTGTCAGTATAGATTTGTTTCATTCATTTCGAGTTTTAAAATCTGCTTAAGTGCAATATAATTTTATATCTTGACTTTGCTTAAAGTGTGTCTTCTTTTCTATTGCAGTTACTCTGTTTTAAACCATTGTTGTCCTTATATTTTATTTAATTTTATTGATGTTACCTGCTATCTGTTATTTATGCTAGATATTTAATGATAGTAATAGTACTTCAAGTGCTTTATTGCGATATAAAATCTTATTTTTCACATTTGCGGCAAATGTACTTTTGGTAAATAGAATTTATTGTATATTTTTACATAAATTAAAAGACAATAATTTTGTTAATAAAAAATTTATTTACACTAATACCCTAAATCTGAAAATTTCAAAATTAGGCAAGTTGGCTTTAAAATATAAAAATAACATCATCATGTAAACCTACTTAATCTAAAATAAATGAGCAGAAACATCGCCATTTTGTTCAATAGATTTCTGAGCACTCTTAAGTACGCCTCTAGTAATCTTTAAAATTGATCTTGCATCTATTTATCCAATTATTTGCCTAACGTGTGTTTGAAGCTCATCAACGGTACTGTATTTTTTTTATTTACTTAATTTTTATGTAACCCTAAAAATAAAAGTCGAGAAGGGTTAGGTCTGGTGACCTAGGTGTGCAACTAAGGGCCACGTTTATCGTTTATCGTTTATCGTTTAAACAGTCTATTAAGTGATATTCTTGTATCATTTAAGGTAAAATGAAAATCCTGCAGTCTCCCTTCACTTATTTTATTATTTTTAATTTCATTTGTTTACATTTTGTTGTGGATAAGTACCGAACAGTATGCTAAACAGTATGCTTAAACAGTGTGACACAGAATATCCTATTCACAATGAAATAAAATAAGTGTATGTCATTTAGCTTTCAACAGCTAATCCAAACTATTTTCATTTTTGTTCACGTATTGTTCTTTCAATTTAATGGTGAAATAATGTATGCACAAATGTTTATAAGGTAAATAAATTTATTTTTTTTGCATAACAATGTTTTTAATTTTTTTTTCGCGGTAATCGCATGTCGGACGAAAAAAAGTCAAGAAATTAAATTTGCCCTAAAAAGACTGGCAATTATAAAAATAGTTTTTACTTTACGAAAAACTAGTGGATGGCGTACCTAAATTTTTCAAAAATATGTATGTACTCTAGGTCTCTGTACGGACGCCAGTGGTTAAACTTTAGAAAAATCTCCTACATTAACCTCTTCAGTCCCAAGGAATTGTTTTACTTTTTTTTTGCGAAACTTTTAATAAAATAGGTTTATAAGGATTTAAAAAAAAAACAAAAAAAAAAATTTTACAAAAAAAAAATTACTACAGAAAAAAATATGACATGTCCAGTATTTTGGACAATTGGACTTAAGTCTCTAATTATGAAACTCAAGAAAAACATTGCCTCTCTGGAGAAATGCATAAATAAAGGTTACATTTCACACAAAAAAAATCTTGTTTTCTTTGTACAGCCTTGATTACAGCAGCGCATATAGGAATTTTTGTTATTAACACTGCATATTGGTAGATGTTCATTACCAGTGGTCCTGACATCTCTTGGTGGCATCTCCGACTTCTTGCATTTTTTAGCAGGTTGAGTTGTTTCTTCATCTAATGAAGAAGTTGGATCTTGAAAACCTTTTGCTTGTGCCCCAAGGGCAAGAGATTTCCCGATATACAGTTTAAATTCAAGTAAATCCATGATAGAGTTTTTTCTATCTCCACGAGCGAAGCAGTCTTGGCGGTATTCAACCCACGAATTTGTAATTGCCAAGTCCACAAAATGCCAGAAAACTCTTACCGGCCATTTTTTTGTTCGCATACAAATGCGATAGTAAGATATTAGTCTATCACACATGTCCACTCCTCCCATAGAATGGTTGTAACTAGTGACAGAGTTTGGACATGAAACAAGAAGGTACTTATTATTTTTCTTGTCCCATCGGCGTACTTCTGTTACTGGCGCAGAGCCTGGAGATGTTGATGCCATTGTTACTGATCTATTGTCCATCCATTTCAGAATGGTAATTTTTTTGTCTTCTCGCAAAAACTCATCAAAGGAACCACGACCATTCGAGAGGAGCTCTTTATTATTTTTTATTTTGCTCTTAAGATCTCGCGGAATTCTGTTGTTCATAATTGTCCCTGTTCCCAAAATTCCTTTTGTTAGTAAATGATCCAGAAGCCTTGACTGAAGTAAAGTAACGATCAAAATAAATTATGTATCCTGGCGACAAATCTTCTGAAAGCTTCTTTACAACTGATCCACCTATTCCCAAATTTTGGTCGGGAGAACCATTTGGCCAAGTTTTTGCACCTTGATAAATCATAAAATCTAAAACCAGTCTGGAAGGTGTAGCTAAAACAAAATGTTTGAGTCCTACTGGATTTGGCTTGTTTTTAACGTACTGTCGGAGTAGTGCCTGTGAGGGGGATCATCTGCTCGTCGATGCTCAATTCTTTACTCCTTGGTAAAGTAATACACTTTTTACGAATCGCATCGATGATAGGTTGAACTTTCCATAGCCGATTTGACTGCTTTAGCTCATTTGAAACACTAAGATTGTTAACAACATGTAGAAAATTTCTCAATTTAAAAATACGGTCTCTAGGTAGCTGAGTAATGCAAGATATTTCAATTCCCTTCATAAAATATAGCCGCAGCCGTGGAAGTCCAAAAATGCCCATTAAAATATGTATTCCAGTCAATATTCGATATTCTTTGGCTGTTGACTTTAGTGTTTTTTTCATTTGCTTGCAATAAATTTTCCCAAAAATAATCTAGAAAGTATTGATAAAAATAGTTCAGAGGTGTCCAATACTCATGATCATCTTGTAATTGCCATTCCGGATTAAGGTAGACATCTTCTCGACTTTCAAAAACATTTTTTTCCATTTTACTTCTG
The DNA here is from genome assembly GCF_022605725.1 of Anthonomus grandis grandis. NCBI lineage: Eukaryota > Metazoa > Arthropoda > Insecta > Coleoptera > Curculionidae > Anthonomus > Anthonomus grandis. The sequence continues at coordinate 30,463,831 of NC_065553.1, read as the reverse complement.
CGGTTTTATTTTTTGTTTGCTCCTGGAGACCCTGCTCTCTTATTCTGGATAAGGGAACATTATCGTCATCAGACTCCTCTTCAATGGTATCAGAAACCGAATCTGCGTCTGCCGGCGCCGGCTCGTCTTCATTATCATTTGCCTCAATTGATTCACTGTTTTCGGCGGTGATTTCCTCATCATCATCGCTCAAGTAGAAGTCACTGTCATCTAGAATCTCTTTAAGATCTTTATTTGTCAGTGTTTGCATACCACCTTAAAAAAAAAGACGAAATAATAACAACAATAAAATTTAAAATTTTTGGGTAAAAAGTAAAAACTTGAACCAAATACAGTCCCGACATCCAAAATACTGCACAAAATCAAAAGCCGAACACTCTGTAGAGCGACGTTACATTTTCTGTACGTATATTTGTTGATTTACTAAATAGCAGTCAATTTATTTGATTTTAATCAGTATTTTATCAAAACAATCGAAAATAATGCAAATATTACCTAGTTTCTGATACGACGCCATGGTTTACAACACAACACCTGTTCGGTCAAAACAAAACTGAAAAAAATCCAACGTTGCCAAATATTTTTAACCAAATGTATGCACGTCCAGTCCGCTGCACGGCGGGCTCCAAATCACGTTAAGTCGTCGTGAGCCCGTACTAATATATTTTGAAAAATGTACAGCGGGATGGACGTGTGGACTGAAGAGGTTAAAAAATGGCTGTTAATACTCAGAGGGTGTGTGTTAAATTTGATAAACATATCTAGGAATTTATTACATAAGTTATGATGAAGAAACGACTTCATTTAAACGACATCATTTATCTGTCCAAAGAAGTTGTAGAAGGTAAAGGTAATAATCAAATAGTAGCCTCAAAAATGTTCAGTTTCTAGAAATTCTGACTTTTTCAAGAAAGTTAAGAATCGACTTACCGCATCAGAATATGCTTAACTAAGGGTTAGCTATTTACAATTGTTAATTTAATTTTTTTTCTTAGTTTCTTATGTTTCATAAATATTACATTTTTGCTTGGTTACTATTTTTACTGAAAGAATGTTTTTGTTTCGCAATTTTGTAAGAAGTGAATGTTAGTAATAAAATTATTATATTACCTCACTTAAAGTTTTAAAATAAATCCTATTTAGGAACAATATAGAAACAGCGTTGGTAATCTATCATTATTTTTACTGCGACAAATAAAGTAACATTTAAAAATTCAGAGATTGGAGGGACACAAAGTCAATGGTCTCAAATTATGTTTATTTTTTAAAACACGGTTACACGTGTTTCGCCCTAAGGCATTATCAGATCTTAAAGAAAATAGAAAGCAACCCTAGTATGAAAAACAACGATGCATAGACACAAATTACAATGTTGAGATATGACTTATCGGTAAAGCTATTCGTTTAACACCACAAACATTTAAGTTAACCTCATTCTGCTTGTTTTCTTAACTTTTATTTTATTTATTTAGTTTTGAAACTGGCTTTAATGTGAACGTCAGCATTATTTTTTATGTATTTATTTTTTGTTTTTACTTAAATGTTTGTGGTGTTAAACGAATAGCTTTTAGAATTAATAGAATTTTCATTATTAAGAGGTCTCTTTGAGAAAAATGCACTACTTTTTTGAATAAAAGTAACATTTGCCTATTGCCCAGTGGCGCAGGTTATTTTCTTACTTTCATAAACTAAAACTGCAACTTAAAATACTTCGGACACCACTGATGCAACGACAAATATCTAATAATAATCCAATATTAATTTTGGCATTTTACCAAGGAAATGTTCTCTTACGTCCGTCCGCATCGTATTTTTTTATCGTAGTTTTACTATTGGGAATTTGTAACCTTAACCTACGTAAATTATGATGGTATGTTACGTCTATACATGTTCTAAAAATAAAGTGGCAGTGAAACTTATTTTTGGGAAAGTTTGTATAGAGGACAAGGTTTTTGTTTCAAATAATCATTTAAACAAAAAATAATTTTAAATATTTTAAAATTACTAAATACAGTGAGTCATAAGTCGTTAAAGGGTAAGGAAACATTTAAATTTGAGAATTAAATGTTTCCTTACTAGATTAGACCTTACTTAGAACTCTGGTATTCGGTTCTGATAGGTTTAAAGTTATAAAAGAAATATATATCTATTCTTGTATTATTTTAAATATGAAATATCTACGAAAAAAGTTCTAAATCAAGATCTAAATAATTTAAGGAACTAATAACTTAATATTATTTAACAGTTTTGCAACTTTCTGCTTAAGATAAGACTCGTAAGTAAAAGTCAGTGACAATTACATTAGGGCTTCCAGATTGCCAATTTGTCAATTCTACTTATAAAATAAAATACAAGATAGAGATAAATAGTAAAGTGAATATAAAATTGGATTTTTTTTAAGTACAAGTACTTTGACTCTGATACAAATCATAAAATGATTGATTATTTTCTTTTGACTAAATAATTCGAAAACTATTCTGTCTATTGCATAGAAATAAATACGAACTTTACATAAATATTAAAAATATACAGATCATGTTATCGTGAGCTACGTATTACCCAAAATAATGGCAACACCGCTTGGTTGCGGCTTGCAGGCGGCGGAATTTTTCGTTTTTATTTTTTGAACCGGGAGTCAGCAGACCTCACTTTTGTGTTACTGCACGTTGCATTAATAATTGAGGGGTTTCTGGGAAAAACAACATTTGTCAAAAAAGAAAAAATGTGGCAAATTAACAAAAACTGATTTTGTTGCTTATTCGGCTGTGAAACCCAGTTTTTTAGTTTTAAGTCTATGTAAGAAGGCATCTTATATATTTTAAGGTGTATCTCAAGAAAAAAATCGGATTTGTGAATAAAATAAAATACAAAAAAGTCGTGACAAATGTTGTTTTTCAGGAATTTTTTAGAAAGAAGCTTGTAAAACAAGAAGTATTTTCAGGTTTTTTAAAATACTTTGATAAATTTAGTAGATGCTTAATTTTGGATTGTTTTAGTGTTACTGATTCCTTGTAATTTTGCGTCAAACGAAGTTCTCTTGGCAAGGATTTGTTAATTCGTATGTAACTACGTTCCGACTCTCCAGAATAACTTTGTCTTGCTAGTACATATCCCGGTTCATTTCTGTCATACTTAAGCATTTTTGCTGTTTTAATTTTTACCGGTGGTTTTGGGTTTTTTTAGAAAGTATGGACAAATATTGCTTGATACATCAAATATCATGTTTGAGTCTACGTTAACAAGTTCATATGGAGATGGTTTTTCTCGTGCTTCCTTTATAATCTTGTCCCATTCTGAAGGAAGTTCAAAGGTTGCAATTTTCTTGTATTTTTCAATGAGAGAAAAATCTCTATCATTTGATAAAAAAGAATGTCCTCTAACTGGAAATATGTGGATAATACTTTCGAACATCTGCAAACAGTGAACTAATACATACAAAAAACGCATGAGAACATAATTTTTATTTTGCCCAGCACACCCATCGCTGAGCAATATTAATTTATTTGTGGTAACTTCATGGCTTTTTAAAAAGTGAAAAAGTAGAGAAGCGACATCATTTTGTCCTTTTTTCGCAACAGTTTCGTCACAGCAGTACATTGTTGCATTATCATTTCGCTCATCATGTATTCCAAAAACATAGTACCACATCTGAATGGCGTAAAAAACTTCATTTGTGCGAATATGGGGAACTGGTAAGTTCTGAATAAAATCGAAAGATATGCAACAATAATCGTCAAATCGGGAAACTTAAACATCAGAGAGCAGCATTGAAACATGTGGAACGCAACAGCGTTGCCAACTCAATTTCAATAAAAAGTGACTAATGTTGTTTTTCCCAGAAACCCGTCAATTGTTGAGCGTTATTTTCGTGTTTTTTTCACTATGGCTGTTTATAACCCTTCCGAAAGAGTTCAACTAATTAAATAGTTTTATGGAGGCAGTACAATGTAGAGATTTGTTTTCAGTGACATTTGAGAATATACTGATTCCTTGTGCAAAAATGGTCTTAAATGTGGTTACAAATTTTGAGACATCTTTTTGTCCTTAAGATTATAAAAAATGCCATACAAAACGTCAAGGACCACGTGTTGAAATGGTCCAGGATATAGAACGGCGGGAAGAAATGGTTTGCAGTACCCTAGAACTTGATTCGACACGGTCCACTAGAAGTGTTGAAGAGGAACTGGGAATGAGCAATAAAACTGTTGCTCGTATCTGGAAAAAATATGGGTACAAATGTTTCAAGTATTCAAAAACTCAGGAAATATTTCCTGAAGACCAGTGGCGAAGAATGGAATTTTGAAAAACCATGATGGAAAAGGCAAATGAAAACGAATATTTTTTTAAAAATATTTTGTTTTCTGATTTCTGAAATTTCTGAGGATACTGGGTACGAAACTGAAAACTTCTATGCTCGTTTTTCTGAGATCAATAACGAACAATGGAAGGATTGTGTTTGCCATGTAATGGAAAAGAAGATTCCTCAGAAATTGAATGTTTGGGCAGGTATTTTGGGCGACAATGTTATACGGCCATTTTTTATTGATGGCACTTTAAATGCCCAAAAGTACCTTGAGTTGCTGCAAAACCAAGTTCTTCCTGCCATTCAAATCCTACCTGATGTAGACCTGGGATCGGTTTATTTTCAGCAAGATGGCTGTCCTGCTCATAACGCGGCTAGGGTAAAAGAATTTTTAACAAATACTTTTCCTAACCGCCTTATTAGTGGGTCTGGCGATATCAAATGGCCTCCTAGATCTCCAGATTTGTCTCCAAATGACTTTTATCTGTGGGGTTACCTTAAGCAGACCATTTACAAGCATGAATTTAGTAGGCCAACAAATTTAGAGGAGTTGCGAAATAAAATTGTCGAAGGTGCCAATTCCATTTTACCTGAAACTCTTTTGGAGGTGCAAAATAGCTTTTATGATAGGTTAAGTTTTTGTTTAGCGAAAGAAGGCGGTTTATTTAAGCCTTTTATTTAAAAAATAATATGTTGTTAAGTTTGTTTATTAGAGTTTTATTTCTGATTTTTTACTATATTTTTATCAGAGTTGATACTTCATTTTTTATTAGAATATCGTTTTAATTTTCATTATGCAAAACACAGCATATTAAACATTTTAAGATTACAATTCTATGCGGGTTTTACACATTGTCATGTCTGTAAAACCCGTATTAGAATAAATATTTTAAAAATGCCTGGATTTTCGAGTAATATTTTGGGACATTTTGTCGCCAAACGACACAGCTTCCACGAAAGTCAGATGTTTACTAATCCCCTCGGGCCGGCCGGGGCGGTGCTCTGTCGCAGGCACTCGTACACGCGCGACGTTGCAAAATTTCGCCCGCACGCACAATAGATATAAACAGGTTGATTAAAAGCAGGGGCTTATAAAAACAAATTATAATTTGAGTTATTAGTCAAAAGAAAAAAATCGCCAAAATAGTCCTAAGTGACTGACTAGATAAATTACAAGACATAATAAAAATACAAAGTCAAAGTTAAAGTTTCGCTCTGTATCAGGATATTATAAAGTCTAAAGGTAAGAAAAAAATCAGAAACGTAAGCCTAATCAAATATATACTTCTAGAACCTACCTTCTAATAAAAATACACTACTTTGAGGTTCAAACTCTTTAAAAAGCTAATTATTAAAATAAATCAAATTATTAAAAATACTGCCAAAACAAACAGTACATCTTAAAAAATAAATACACAATAAAATAAGATTAGGGTACCACAATGAGTTGCAAAAATTAAGTTAAAAAACTAAATAAAACTCAAAAAAAAATTGTGGAAGCATTTGAAAATTGAATTAATGTGGGAGGGTCAAACCCAGTATCTTTAGATCCAATGTCGCATCGTTAGACTACTAGGCTACATTGCCCATGGCCTGAAATATCAACTAAGGTAATAAATTCAGGTTCTTAAAAATCAAATGTGGATCAGAGTTAAAAACGTCATTAACACAAGATACAATCGGACTTTTCTTGGCTTTAATAATTTCGATCTTTTTCAATAAATTAAAATTTCAAAAAGCCTATTACCTTAGGGCACTCAAGTGACACCACAGTATTTTCCGGTATATTGGTGAAATGTTGGCAGGATAGCAAACGGTTTGTAAAAGCAGACTTTGTATCTACTATTTACTATAACAATCCACTATTTATTATGACAAGTCATGCATTCCTGAATTCTTATACAGATTTTTCTGCCCTGTTGTAAATAGAGTTGCAATCATCTCAACCTGTTGAGTAAACCTCTGATTTTAAAAAAAGGTCTATGTTACCTTACCTGTATAAAGTATTCAAAGTTTTGAGTTTATAGTTATGTTTATTTATTTATCTATCTTTAAGAGAATTAAGAAGCGAAATAACTCTAGATCTAATAATATACTCTTATTTGTCCCATTAGTACGTTGGATAATACTTTCAGCTTGTATGGCTATAATTTCCTTACACTCGTTAGTTTAGTTAGTTTTAAAATTTTATGACTAATGGAATTCGGGAGAAATAGATTTGTTTGTAAAATTAAAATCTGTTAGGAAAAATAAAATTGTAAATTGAAAGCATTATCCTAATTACTAATACAGGAAATAAGAATACAATTAGATCTAGAATTATTTGGCTTCTTAATTCTTAACACAAATACAGGGTCCAGCAAAATGTACTCCCACATTTTGCGCCGCCACTGAGCCCGAATCACTAAAGAGGGAGCCAGCTTAGCGTAGTCGGTTGGCTGCGCGCGCCTTGCCATTCCTGTTGTCGCCATGAACTGGACGGGCGAGCATCGTGCCTTCGTTATCGAAACATTTTTCAAAAGTAACGAATCTGTGATTGCGACACAAAGAAATTTTCGTACTCACTTCATGCTTGGTAGACATGATCCAGTTCCAGATCGCAAAATAATACTGTTGTGGGCTTCAAATTTAGAGCTACAGGTTCAGCCTTAAAAAGAAAATCAACTGGTAGACCCAGAAGTGTTCGGACACCTGAAAACATTGCAGCTGTAAGAGAAGCAGTTGAACGATCTCTTAGACGTTCAGCTGTTAAACATGCCTCTGCTTTGCATTTGTCAGATCGTTCTGTGAAAAGAATTTTGCACACCGATCTGAAGTTCCACCCATACAAAATGATGATCGTGCAAGAACTTAGTGAACGGGACTGGGAAAATCGTCGAGAATGTTTCAATGTATATTCTTCAAAACGTCCCCCAAAATGCGCTTTTAATAACGAGTGACGAGGCTCATTTCCATTTGTCTGGCTGTGTGAACAAGCAGAATTTTCACTACTGGGCACCAGAAAATCCGCGGCAACTCCATGAAAGGCCACTTCACAGCCAACGTGTTACCGTTTGGTGTGCTGTTGGTTATTTTGGTGTTTGGGGTCCCTATTTTTTTGAAGAAGGAGGGCTAACGGTTACCGTAACTGCTGATCGATATGTCGACATGCTACGTCATTTTTTGAAACTAAAACTTAGGGAACTTGAACATCCGGATGTGTGGTCTCAACAGGATGGGGCTACAGCTCATACAGCAAGAAGGACAATGGACCTGTTAAGGGAAATGTTTCCACGGCGCATAATCTCGTTACGTGGAGACGTTGGGTGGCCTGCGCGTTCACCCGATCTTGCCCCATGCGACTTTTTCCTTTGGGGCTACCTGAAAGAGAAGGTTTTTCAACATCATCCCCGAACCATTGACGAATTGAAAGCAGCAATACGCCAAGAAATTACAGGAATATCGTCTCAAATTACTGCTCGAGTAATGGAAACTTTCAGAAATCAGCTTCGAATGTGTGTCGAAAGAAATGGTCGCCACTTGGACTCTGTAATTTTCAAAATTTAATTAAAAACAAAATGGCATAACATATATTTTCAGTTAATAAAAATAAAATATAAATAGCATTTACATTGGCGTTTTTATTAAAAATCAAAATGTGGGAGGTCATTTTGCCGGACCCTGTATATAAATAAACATAACTATCGCTGCTCACTTAAATATTTGAAACGAATAATTATAGATAAGGATTTATTATTATCTAGAGCCGACTAAAGCTCTTGTTTGGTGGTTTTGCGAAGGACACATTATATCAATAAAGTTTCTTAATTCGGTTCAATTTAAATCCATAAATAGAGACCCTACCAATAATTTTCTTTCTAAACTTAAGAAACCCCTTGATCATTCTTTAATCATTTTACAATTTTTTAATACTACTATATCCCAAGAATCCCGAAGCTCCTATTCTTTATGGTTTTTCAAAAGTATACAAGACTAGATATCCTCTTAAACCCATTGTTTCTTTTACCAATTGCCCTTGCTATAGACCTTCGTGATGGCTCATCTATATCTTAAAACAGAATACTCATCTCATTAGCTATTATTCTTAAAGTTATGCTGATCCCAGGTACATTTATACATTTTTTTTTCTTATATGTCAAAATCTTTTTTTCAAGGATCCCATCAAGTGAATGCATTTTGGTAATAGAAAATTGTTTAAATAAATCTGACTTAGCGTTAATTGTAACACAAAACTTAGTCTTGCTTGCTCTCTTGAAAAAAAACTTTTTCCCGTTAATTGGTAATTTCTTTACAGAGATCTGGCCATGGGTTCTAGTTTGTCGTCATTTTTAGTGGCGATTCTCGAAATGGCTTAGAGAGTTGCTCTATTGAGTTTTCTTGAGTTCTTAAATTAATTTTAAACGTTTAATAAGTTTTGTGGTTTCCAAAGTAACCCCCTGTAACCATTAAACTGCCATACTCTATAGTTGTAAGAACCACTACTAGAGGTAAAAACTGCATGTTTATTATTTTGCCGCCAGACTGCTTTATCCATAAACGGTGCGAACGAACAGTACCGAAAACCATTAGAGTTGCCGCTCATTAGATAATTTGAATGAATGTCGTAAGCTGCTGCATTTTGTCATTTAGTTATTTTGTGAAACGCTGAAAGTTTGTATCATGGAGACCGTTTTAAAAAATATCAAGTTCTCAGTAATACTTCCAATAAATATTGAATATGTATTGTTTTTAAAAAAAGAATTCTATAATAAAGAACTAATTTAATTTAATTGTATATATTATGTATATTTAAATAAATGTATATAATAACTAATTTAATTATTGGCCAAGACCTATGTTTCGAATATCGAAAAAATCAAAAATCGAGCACGCAATCTCAGAATTTAAAGGCTCGCATTATTCACAGCTTAAAACTGGTTATTGAGAATTAGATATACACTCCGGATCAAGTTCAAAGTGCAATAGGCAATATTTGATCATCTATTGATTGAAAAGGTGTGCGAGTTTTCTATTGTATTTAGCAGTAAGTTAAATTTGTATATTTTAGGATTGTATCGATCTCCATCTGGTAATTTAGATTTGTTTTTAGAAAAGTTGGAGATCCTCTTAAGTGAAATTTCGGTTAATACGATGTTGATTCTGACTGGCGATCTTAATGTAAATTTTTTAGACAAATCTAATGGATCAAATCGAATGCTTTTTAATCTTTAAACTCATTTAATTTTAAGATGCACGTGGATCAGCCAACCCGGATTTCAGCATTTTCTTCCTCACTGATAGATTACTTCTGTACGAATTTTAACCAACACGAAAATCAGTGTACAACAATCAATGCCGCTTTGTCTGACCATGAGACAATAGTGGGATTAGTAAAGCTTAATAGTGCAGCTAATGAGAATAAGTTTGGACGCGATAGACCTTATACTAGAGCTAATTTACGCAAATTCTTTTTGCTTTGCAATATGTCAAGTTGGAATAATGTATTCACTACTGTTAACCCACTGCATAGCTTTTATCAAATAGTATTAAACAATTTTAACACTGCTTTTCCTGTTGTCAATATTAAGAAACGAAATAGAAAACCTTGGTATACTAAGGGTTTACGAGTATCTGGGAAAAATATGCGCTCCCTTTATATGAACAATGCAACATTTTTAAATTATTATAACAGATACCGCAAGATTTACAGAAACTCAATCAAAATGGCTAAGTGGACCTACTTTCAAAAAAGGATAAATAATTCCTCCAACAGAGCAAAAGAGTCTTGGAAGATTTTAAATGAGCTAAAGGGCAAAAATAATGTCTTGGGTATTCCAAGTACCTTAGATTCCAATGTCCTCAATTCCTTCTATTGTGATATTGCTAGTAACCTTGCAGCCAATCTCTCACAAAAAATAGATCCCAGGAGCTATTTCAGCAATGTGGTAGTAGCCGAATCTTTCTTTTTTGCCCCCACAAGTGTAGAAGAGCTTAAACAGTTAATGGTTAATATTAAGAATAAGAGTTCATCAGGTTGGGATGGGCTTTCTCTTAAAATATTTTCTGCTTTACCTCTTGTTGCTTTGCAAGTCTTGGCCGAGTCAATTAACTTTTCATTTATGTCTGAAGTTTTCCCAGAGTGCTTATGATTTTTTGACATTTAATGTTTCCAAAACAAATATCCTTAATTTTAAATGTAATACAAATGATATATATTTAAATAATGAAGCCATCACCATGCCACCGTTCAGTAAGTTTTTGGGTCATTCCATTGACAAGTTCCTTAAATTTGAAGACCATATTGTGAATGTATGTAGAAAAGTCACATCAGGTTGCTACGCCCTAAGGGTTATTGCCACCAGTCTTAATTTCTCCATCGCCAGATCTGCATACTTCGCGATTATCGGGTCGCACCTTCGATATGGAATTTGCTTTTGGGGTTCATGTTCAAATTCAATTTTTAGTTCAGTGTTTGCATTCCAGAAAAGGGCCATTAGATATCTGTGTGGGGCCAAGCCTCGTGACTCATGTCGCCCGCTTTTTGTAAGTCATAATATTTTAACCCTGTGTTGTATTTTTATTTTGGAAACAGTTTGCTTAGTTTTTAGAAAATATAAACAGGAACTCCACTTAGGAAGCCACTATAATACGCGACAAAATTGTTTGTTGAGGCTACCCATTCCTCATTTTGAACTTGTCCGTAACTCTATCATATATGGAGGTAGAAAGTTGTTTAATAAACTTCCACTAGAAATAAGACAACTTAAGACTGAAAAAAGCCTACGTACAAGGACGAAAATATTTCTTACTAGTAAAGCCTACTATAGTTTAGTTGAATTTTTTAATGATTAGCATTTAAGTATTTTTCAAAGTTTTATATAATTTTATTTTATTTTAAATTAGTTTCTCGTTTTTATTCCTTCAATGTACAGTCTATTGGCTTTGTGTACAACTTTTATGTTTATATTGACAATAAAGCATTTTTGAGTTTGAGTTTGAATAACAACAGTTCTATTGAAATCCAATCTAAAAGTAATCCATCAACATTGGGTAAGCTCAGGTCTAATACAACTGATCGCGATGACTTAAACGTTGAACTTATAAGATTTTGTTATCCTTTTATTCTACCTCATATTACCCATAACTGGGGAATTTTGTGCGCTCTGGAAATAAGCGCTAATATTCTGCTATTAGCTAATGTAACAAATCCCAAGGATTATAGTGACCTTCGGTCAATATCTATTTTGCCAGTTTAGTCTAAGATTCTTGAAAAGTGTATGGAGTCGCGGCTAAATTTATTTTTGACAAATAATTCTATAATTTCTATAAAACAATCTGGTTTTCATTCCAACTAAAGCACTTTGTGAAGTACCCTACGAAATTTTGAATTTTTTGATGTAAACATGTTGACAGTGGTAAATATGTTGGATTTCAGTAATCATGAGATCTTACGGTCAATTCTTTGTTTTGTAGTATTTTCTAATAAAATAGTGGATCACATGAAAAGTTTTGTCACTGATAGGAAATAAAGTCTTTATTTGGATGATAAATATTTAGAGGATGATAGTCTTTCAAGCAGTGTACCACAAAGAAGTATTTTAACTCTCCTTCTTTATTCCACTTATACGTGACAACTTGTTACTTAAAGAATTCAAAAAATCATATTAAAGCTGATGACATTTAGTTTTTCCTTAGATCCCTCTGATACTAAGTATGCTAATGATTGTTTAAATAAAGGCCTAAAACTGCTGTATGGCCAATCCTTAAGACATTGCTTGCAGCTAAATCCGAAAAAATCTGTCGCTATGTTATTGACCAAATACAGTTTAGGACGAAACCTTCTTAATCATTTGCATATCAGTACCGAATCAATTTTACTTTAAAACATAAGGTGAAATTGGTTCATTAGGCATCTTGGTGTATACATGGATATTTTCATATTTGGAATACGACTACCATGGGGTGTCACACAAATTAGGACTTATATTCGGCTAAATATGTCTGAAAGAAGAGGGTTAGTTTACTCTGTATTCTGCTATAGAATTATAAAGAGTCAATTAGAGGGTTATTACTCACGGAGTCAATATAAAAACGTCGAATATAAGAACATCAAACTTCTTTGACATCCCACGACATTGCAAAGAAATTTTTAAACTCAGTTTTTCTTATAATATTGCAACATTTAGGAATAAACGTATATCGGACCTTTCGAATTAATAGAAGTAAAAAGCTTATAACAGCTTTTCTTTAATATTTTTATGAGATTTTGATAGGATAATTGAATAAATTTAAATAAGAGTTTCTTTATTTAGGTTTAAGCTTGGCCATTTAGGTAGAACAAAACTTGCACTTTCTGCAAGTCTGATACATGATACATACATGGTTTTTATTTACCATAATATTTAAAGCCATATGCATTATTATTATCACTAATATTATTATTATTATTATTATCAGATTTCATGCCAAAAACGGCTCCTGGAGAAGGGGGGAACGTTCACTGTTCCCAGATATCTCAGATATTAGACGGATGAAGCTTCGGTGGAGTCCTTTCCATGTTATCGGACTCTGTTTTTCAACTTTATTTACAAAAATAAACTTATTTATCGTGTTTTTTAAACTAGTTGATGTTATCTGCGTTTCCAATGAAGTTTCTGACGATTCGAGATGTGGATAATAGCGTCGACTTCTGCATCAACTTATAGATGCTTTTCTTAAGGTTGAGCAGTTTCATGTTTTCGATCAGGCTCTTTGGTATTATTCCTGTTGTTGACACAATAATTGGAATTGTCCGCACTTCTCTCATTTTCCATTGTCTTCGTATCTGGTGTTCTAGATCCCTGTACTTAACAATCTTTTTATTATTTTTGCTCTTAGGTTGTTATTATTGGGAATAGCTACATCAATAAGGGTTGTCTTCCTAGAAATTTTATCGATTAGGATTAGGTCAGACCTATTGTTACTTACTCGTTACTACTTGAAATATACTCCTACGAATAGGAATCATATTAGTTCCAATGCAGTTACCATTAGGCACCTGAAGTTTTATTGATGTTCGCCAAGATGCCATAGCGAATTCTAAAAAGGGAATTATGTGGTTATATATTTTGTACAATTTAAGTACATTATTAAGCCATTTATGTGGAACTGCCTCAAAAGCTTTTTGATAGTCAATGTATGCTGCGAAAAGGTTTCTCTTGTTGTTAAATGCCTGATTGCAAGCTACGGGGTCGATAATTAGCTGTTCTTTACACCCCATGGCATCTCTGGTACATCCTGTTTGTTGAGTCGCTATGATAATATTTTAGTCACAATCTCTGTAAAAACGTTCTGTAATGCAAGATGTAATTAGTTTATAGAGCGTAGGTAAGCATGTTATTGGCCGATATTTAGCCGGATATTGAATATTTTGGCAGTCCTTGGACAAGAGGTAAGTGGTACCTTCTGTTAAAAAAATTTACAAATTCGGAGGATTCATAAGTACGTCGTTTAGAAGGTCGGTCAGTTGATGATGTGCTGACCACAATTTCTTAATCCAGTAATTTTGGACGTGATCTGGGCCTGGAGCTTTCCAGTTATGTAGCTTTTTTATCACATTAGTCACTTCGTCAACTGAAAATGGTAAAAATGCCATTGGATTATATGCTTGGCTCTTTGCTCGTTGTTCAATTAGCCATTTAGTGTCCAGGTTGCTTATTGGAAAAGTGTCAAGCTTTCCATAGAATTGCTTCTCTGAGCTTTCAAAAAGTAAATTATCTTGTTTTCTTTTTTTACTGGATTTATACCTTCTTAAGCGACCTGAAAAAATAGATAGCTTTTGTTTAAGGGTGTCTAGCCATTGGTTCGGAGTACAGTTTTCTAGGTCCTGCTGTGTATGTTGTTGTGTCTGACGCATTATTTCCTCTACTCTTTTTTGTACTTTTCTGGTTCTTGTACCTCCGATATATTCCTTTAGCCGGCCAATGTCTTTCCTAATATCTTCAATTCTTATTATTATTATTATTATTATTATTATTATTATTATTATTATTATTATTATTATTATTCTTATTAAAGATTTTTGCCTTGCGGCAATCACACTCACTTATCCCAGATATCTAAGATATCAAAAGGATTAAGCTCTGAGGGGACCTTTCCAGGTTGTCGGGCCCTAGATGGTGTTCGGTCTTCTGTACCCATGAACTTTCTGACGACCCGTGCTGTCCCCGGTAGCACCGCTTTTTGCATGTTTTGTAGTTGTGCTCACTTAGTCCCAGTTGTCTGAGGTTCTCTACAAGGGTTTTTGGTATAAGTCCAGTTGACGAGATTATTATCGGAATTGTTTGAACATGCTCCATCTCCCATTGCCGTCTGATTTGCCCTTCAAGATCTCGATATTTGATGATCTTTTCGTTGTATTTTCCTTGGAGGTTATTGTTATTAGGTATAGCAACGTCAATCAGCGTGGTTCTCTTTAGTCGCTTATCCACCAGGATAAGATCTGGTCTATTGTTGACAGTTCTTTGGTCGGTGAGAACAGTTCGGTCCCAGTACAATTTATACTCGCCATTTTCAAGAACTGGCTCTGGAGTATAACTGTAATATAAAACTTTGTCCGTCCTCAAGAGATTTAGTTTAACTGCAAGTTCTTGGTGCAGTATTTTTCCCACGCAGTCATGACGTGCCTTATACTCAGTTTGGGCAAACGTTTGACATCCTCCCGTTATGTGTTGGATGGATTCTGTCACTTGGCATCCATATCGACATTTGTCACTCTGTACTGAAGGATCCGAGATAATGCACTTCAAGTAGTTTCTAGTTGGAATAACTTGGTCTTGTATGGCCAAGAGGAAACCTTCCGTTTCGGGAAACAGTTGTCCTGAAGTTAACCATTAGTTCGACGCGTTGGTGTCGACATGTCCCTGGCTAACCTCGTTGACGTGTCTCCCGTGCAGTGGTTTTTGTGCCCATGATCGATGTTTTTCTTCATCAGTGACGTGGTGACTTTCGATTTCGCGATTCTTCAGTTTCAGAGGTGTAGAGTCATCGACCTCGCATATAGCACGGTGCAGAGCGGACGATCTAGCCTTTTCATGAAAGAAATTTCTCAGAACTGAAATTTGTCGGTCTAACTGTTTGCCAATGTCTGCCAATCCTCTACCTCCCTGATGTCTTGGTAGCGTAGTTCTTTCTGTGGCACTTCGAGGGTGGTGTTTTTGAGCCTTAGTCAATAATGTTTGTGCCTTCCGTTGCAAGTTCTGGATGTTCATCTTGCTCCATCCCATAATTCCAACGGAATATATTAGTGCTGTACAGGCATACGTATTCAACGCCTTAAATAGTTAGTAGATCCAGTTGATCACTAGTGGCACCCATTAGCTTTAGATCGTCCATATAGAGCAAATGATTAACTCTTGAGATTTCCCTACTATTCATCTTAATAGCAAAGCCGTAAGAGGTGGAATTGAGTCGAGATGATAGAGGATTCATGGCTAGACAGAACCAAAGTGGACTCAGAGAGTCGCCCTGGAATATACCCTTACGGATCGGTATTGTGTTCGTCTCAATACGCTCTCCAGTAGGAAGTTGTAGATGCATAGTTGTTCTCCATATCGCTCTCCAGTAGTCACAATGCGATATCGGTGTTGTCAATTTCATCGGTCTGAAGGCAAGATATATTTTGCTATGGTAGATTTAGGAATATAGGTTATCGGACGCTTTTCATTCTGCAGAAGTTAAAATTTTAGAGCGAGGTCTTGATGTATAATTTTTGTACCGCATCCTGTCTCTCTTTGTATTTCGTGGACGGAAATATTTGGCGACCTCCTGTTACGTGCTAGTTGTCTCAGGTATTTAGCATCCATATCTACATCGGTCATCTTCAATAGGTGGATCTCTTGCTATGAACTTTAGATAATTACGCGTTGGAACAACTTGATCTTGGATAGCTAAGAGTAAACCCTCTGGAAACATTTGTCCTGAGATCAGCTAATAGTTTGACGCACATTTGTCAACATGCTCTTGCATGAGCTCGTTAATATGTCTTCCGTGCCGAGGTTTCTGTTTTCAGTTTTGTATTTTGTCATTTGTTGTTTGATGGTTTATTACATTTTCTTCATTTTTCTGTTTAAGTGGGGTAAACTCGTCTATTTGGCAAATAGCTGCATGGAGAGATGAATACACATATTTTCTAAAAATATAATTTCTTAAATTATTAATTTGTTGGTCTAATTGCTTTTCTAGATCGATAAATCCTCTTTCTCCCTCGCATCGTGGTAGCGTGGCTCTCTCAACCGCACTTCTGGGATGATGGTTTGTACTTAGTAAGGAGGGTTCTTATTTTCCTTTGTAAGTTCGCAATATCCGTTCTACTCTATGTAATTACGCCAAATAAGTAACCCAGCACTCAACAGGCGTATGTGTTAATTGCCTTAGAAAGATTTTTGCTATTAAGTCCAGTACTTAGCACCCGTCTCATCCTTTTTTAATATTCTGTTATAAGTTTTTTTTTCATGGTCCGATAGTTGATTCTTTGTGCTTGTTTAACCCCTTAGTACTTATAAGTCTCCCGTACTTGCAATTGACTAGATCCAGTTTCCATTCTCGATCTGAAAATTACCTTGATTAACCGTACCTTTTTGGATATTAAGGGTCCGACACTTATTATTATTTTTAATATTATTATTATAATTTAGGTGAAATATTAACAAAACCGTAAGTTTCTTACTTTAAAAGTACTTAGGCTTTAAGTTAAAAGACACTTAAGTTACTAGCAGCCTTTCAGAAAAATGTTGGTCATTTATTATATTAGCCCATAAATCAATACCGAACGGGTGCGGAAGTCGATCATATAGTGATGTAAAGGGTAATATTACCGAGGCAACATTACCAGTAATTTTGGTAATATTACGTAATATTACTGCAAGACCGGTAACATTGGTAATATTGGTTTTTTTTTTTCACTCTATATACTCTCATTTTTTCGCTATTCGCCCAGCTCTACTTGGCTTTACTGGCGCGAGACGCAAAGACGATCGTGCCGTACGCAACAACTTAACTGAAGCTGAAAATTTAGTTGCGACGGAGTTCATCTGTGAAACTGCAAGGCGTCATCCAAAATATTCTTCAGAAGTAGGTCTTATTATGGAAGCACTTGCACAGTACAAAATTAGAGGTGGTAATCTTTTTGCTAAGGAATTCGTTATTTCCAGCGAAAAATCTGTGTCTGGGCATGTTTGGTGGGCAGGAATTTGCTCCAGTTCTAAAATAAGTGTAGACATTTTAAATTTACCATCGTCAACAATCGCAACCGAAAGAACGTTTAGTACTTATGGATTTATTCATCGGCAAAGAAGAAACAGGTTTCCGTGGAAAGAGCCGGAAAACTATCCTATATTGCCCATAATTATAATTTACTAAACGAAGATCATTCAAGAAGAGAAAAAGCTACTGAGAATTCTGAGGAAGAAATTGAAAAAGAAGATCTCGGTTTCGAAATTATAAACTTGACTGAATTAACCAAGGAGAAAGAAGAATCAGATGAAGAGCTTGGGGCTGATGAGGATGATTTACCATTATCCACTCTATTACGTAGTTCATTCTGACTCGTTTTTTTGTGTTTCCTAATGTTTTTACAGTTTTGACTTAAAAAAACTAGTATTAGTTAAAAAGCTGTTTTTTTAATAAATTAGCAATATTACCGTAATATTACCGTTATAATATTACCGATTTTTAAATTACCGGTAATTTTACATCTATAATCATACCTTACTATTCTGTCTGAGATTGTCTACTATTCCATAGTATAAATCATGTATATTAAATATTTTTGTTTGTTCAAAGTAAGTATACAAAACTAAATTAAAAAATTATTTTTGTTGGCAATTAAATTGTATACAAAAATAAAATGTAGATGTGTGTCTGTTTTTCTAAGTGTGTTACTGGCTTTTTTATTACCAAAATTTTACTGAATGCGTTAATTTCCTAAAATCACATATTTGTGAAGCTAGCTTTGTTACCCATAAAATAAAACACAATAAACTTTTATAAATATTTTATTATATCTACATATAAATTAACACGCTTCTTATCCTTACAATACGATTTACTGGCTGTTTATATATAACACCATGTTATAATTACACTAATATAACAAAACTATTTTTTTACACAGAAACTTATTAAAACCCACTCCTTAAAACTACATGCATGTAGATTTTGTAAGAAACTTATTATTATATATAAGAAAAAAAATAGCACACAAGTTCCAAGCGTATGGAGAGATCACTAAAATAGCAAATACACAACAATTAAATATAATCTTACTAAATGTAATGATAATAAGTAAAGTAACTAAAGTAACTAAAGTAACTAAAGTAAACTTGCCTAAAAATATTTCAGATAAGTATCTATGCTTACCAATAATCTACTTATGCCAAAAAATTGCAAACCAAATAAAATAAGACTGTAATACAATTTACGAGTTGGGACATAAAGAATAATCATTTTAACATAAGGCTTTAGGATTCAAAACCATCAAGGATTTAAATTTTTTTTTTGAAGTTAACTTAAAATTCGCATCGTATTATTTACTTTGTTTTTTTTTTTTTGAATTGTTTTTCAGTTTTTTACTTATTCACCGTCGGTTGCACTAACGTATTTTCAACTTTATCTTTTACCTTTTATTCAAGATCCCTTATCGATTATTTGGAATGTGGAAACATCGAAATAATTTGTTTAATTATCCTTAGCAAAAAACTATGAATCAAGTATTTGTTATTTTCCTAAAAATAGGTATTAAAAATTTAAAAAAACAATAATTTCCAACCTATAGTATTGCCCATATATAGAGCAACTTGTTAAAAGTATTAAATAGAAGAATTAAAAAAGTATTAAATAGAAGAATGTGGTAACATTCTTTTCTGATATTTTTTTTGTTCTTAAGAAGTTCATATGTAGAGCAACTATATTTTATATTTATTTCTTGTTCAGTTTTGTTTGTACTCTTGAGTTTGAAAGTATAAAGATTCAACATGCATGCACAATGAGGTGTACATTTTTCTATGCCAATAAAAGAAAAATAATTATAAAAAGCAATATAAAATAGCAAATACCTAATTTTAAATAACTTATTAACTATAACCCAGAAGCACTTTGAATTTTTATTGAAGGAGTACCTTGAAAAAAAATTCAAAAAGTGGCAAAAAACAGAAAAAACTGATAGTGTGGTGGATAGAACTATCAAGAGTTTGGTAGTGAAAGATCTATTCATTAGTCCTTCTCGAGTTAAACAATAAATGGGACATGTTTCAATACTGGTAAGCACTATAAAACAAAGACTTAATTAAGCTTGTTGGATTTTGTTGGAGGCTTTTTTTTTGGGTTAGAGGCTTTTCATTGATTTTAATCAATGGACCGATTGATGAAAATCAAAAGTATTATGAGTCATTTTGTATATTAAAATATATTAGAAAACGAAATGCTATCTTGAAGAACACAAGACAACACGTGCCTAAAATAGGGTTTTTAGCAAAACAACAACCCAAAGCACCCATCATTTTTTATCCCATATCTCAACAGAATCGAGAATTCGTAGGATGAAATTGATAGCAAAATCCATCAAAAAAAGCTCGTTAATGTGAATGAATTGTATGAAGAAATTCAAAACGTATGGAAATCAATAGACTGTATTGAAAAACTTTTGAAATCAATGAAAAAAAGATTTTATGTAGTCATTAAAAGAAAAGGATATGCTGCCAGTATTTAAATAAAATTTATATTTATTTTAGAAAAATATATTTAGTTTAAAGTGCTTTAGTTTTAAGCCATACATTTTGTAAAATATTTTACTTTTAGTATTTATAGAGTATTTAAAATTTGAAATAAGTTTTTAATAAAGTTGTTTTATTATTACATATTAAATTAGCAGTTAATAAATAATCTTTTTTAAGAAGGCATTAAAGAGAAAGAAAAAATGAGGTTTTTCAAAAGTTGCTCTTTATATAGGCAATAGTGTGTACCACCAACCAATAGTGTGTGTAAGACGCTATTACCTACCACTTTAATTAAGTACAACTTCTTTTAATAGTGGTATATGCTCTTGGGTATATACAGGGTGTTCCGTTGATCATGTTACAAACTTCTAGGTCAGATAGAAAACGTCCAGAAAAAAAAAATAGTTCATATAAACCTGGGTCCGGAAAAGCTTCCTCAGGGAGCTAGAGCTCTTTGAAAATAACTTTTAAAAACTAGTTTTTTTTTAATAGCTCCGGAACTACTTTTGCTACCGCAACCAATTTTGGGAGGTAAATTATTGTTAGTACGTTTATTCTTTTGAACCTACTAAATAAAAAAAATATTTACCAGGGGCTTCAGAATCAGGGGGGTATTTGGTAAATTTAGGCCCATTTCTTTAAGACTTCCCGTTTGGGTATTAGATTATGATGTTCCTATGCTTTTTACATAAAAAAGATGCTCTTACTAAAAGTCGGTAAATATCACCGTTTTTGTGGAAATTGACTAAAACCAAACTAAGATACAGCACCTGAATTAATTATTTTAATAATAATAATAATGCTAATTCATTGCCACTGTCAGTATTTTTTACATGATATTAATTCCCTTTTTATTACGGTTAAGTAATGGAAAATTACACTTTTGCTGAATACGCCGATATGCTTTTAATTTATGGGGAAGTTCGATGTAATGTGTAATGGTAGAGCTGCTTCTCGATTATATGAAGAGCGGTTTCCCGAAAGGCGAATCCCAGCTCACACACTTTTTGAAAGGGTCAATCAACGGCTCAGGGAGACTGGCTCCGTTAAAATAAAACGCCAAGATAATGGCGCGTAAAGGAACATCCGAATCCCGGATTTTGAGGAAGAAGTGCTTCAGCGATTTGAAGATAACCCATCAGTAAGTAAGTACTCGAGCAGTAGCTGATGTGATGCATGTAAATCATGTTAGGGTATGGAACGTTGTTAATGAACAGCTTCTTCGGCCCTGCTGCAAAAGGTGCAATCATTAGGACCCAATGATTTTATGCCCCGCGTGAATTTTTGCCAGTGGTTTCTTGACCGGTGTACAGAAGAACCTCAATTTTCAAAATATGTCCTTTTTACTGACGAGGCTTTATTTACAAAAGAAGGCATTTTTGATTCTAAGAATAATCATGTGTGGAGTGAGGAAAACCCTTATGGTATTCATTTTAGGAGCTATCAACATAAGTTTTCGGTCAATATGTGGGCCGGCATTGTTGGAGAACGCTTAATTGGTCCAATTATGTACAATTATATCCACCCTCAGATTTTTTTCTTTGGGAGCATATGAAAATCTCTTATATGAAACTCCAATCGAGTCAGAAGAAGACCTGGTGGCCAGAATTTCCGCAGCTGCTGAAGTAATCCAAACCACGCCTGATATTTTTAACCACGTCAACCTTAATATGGTGCGTAGATACAATAAATGTATCGATCGTGGCGGCCGGCATTTTGAGCAATTAATATTTTAAGTTTATTTTTGTAATACCAATCTTTAATAAAATTTGTTTACGTTTCTAAAATTGTTTTTATTACACTTAAAATCATTTAAACATTTTATGCCTCAAGGTAATTAAAGTGACAGTTAATTAATTTGAGTACCAATTTAATAAAGTGGCTACCTTAACTTTCTTTAAACATTTATTTTTTATTTACGCCAGATTTTTTTAAATTGTTTATTAATAATAATAGGTAAATCGTTTTTGTATCTCATAACTTGCTTTTCGTCAATTTTCACAAAAACGGTGATATTTGCCATTTAACAACTTTTACTAAGAGCACCTTTTTTATGTAAAAAGCATAGGAACATCATAATCTAATGCCCACACGGGCAGAAATTAAAGTGTTAAAGAAATGGGCCTAAATTTACCAAATACCCCCCTGATTCTGAAACCCTGGTAAATTTTTTTTTATTTAGTAGGTACTAACAATAATTTACCTCCCAAAATTGGTTGCGGTAGCTAAAGTAGTTCCGGAGCTATTAAAAAAAACTAGTTTTTAAAGGTTATTTTCAAAGAGCTCTGGCTCCCTGAGGAAGCTTTTCCGGACCCATGTTTATATGAACTTTTGTTTTTCTTTTGACGTTTTCTATCTGCCCTAGAAGTTTGTAACATGATTAACGGAACACCCTGTATATTAAATACATTCAAATGAGTAAACTTGTCCACTTAATTAAATAATGTAAATGGTAATAAAACCCCTCTAATGTTGTTGCAATCGGCGGTTAACAATTTTTTTATGAAAGTCAAGTGTCAAATGTCACCTACTAGAGAGATGTTGAGAATTTATGATTGGGTCACACTATAGATACAGATGATCGATAGTTTAACCCAAATGCAGTGAAAGGAAACCAACACATTTTAAATAAAATAATGACTTGACTTAAAATCCGTAAAAAAGTAGCAATAAAAACAAAGCGATTGTTGCATTGGTTTCGTTACACTACAAACTTTTACTTCGTGATCTTAATTTAGTAACCTTATGACATAAACGCGACTATGTTTTAATTATAAACGATGATCCTAATGGTTTATAGAGATTAGGGCATCAAGGCGCAAATATTTTCACCAATGTTATACCTAAAGAACTTATTTAAAATGATAATTTTCAGCATAAACGTGCTTCCGATACTTTTTTATACAAAAAGTAGGAACAGTTTATGATATACGTATTCTTTATAATAATTATTTTGTAACATCTGCATAAAGCCTAGACAATAATTCTTACGTAACGCTAATTCATATCTACAGGTCATTACTACACGATTCATATACGAGCTTATGATCAGACAGAAATAACCTTTCAAAAAGCCTTGAGGTTGTAAATGATCTAAAAAATGACCTCATACTTTAAATGTTGTTCTTTTGTATCTAGGCTAAATTAGATGGTATACAATATTAATTAAATACCTACTTTGATATAAAATAAAACTTAAATACTTTCTCTCTCGCTCTACCACATCATCCTCTGGGGATAAGGTCTCCTCTTCAGTCTGTTAATTCTGAATTCAAAATTCAAACTGTTGGAATCATCTCTGAAATGGTGCACGATCGCTCTAGATATTTTTATGCAGTTCATACCTTTTGTACAGAGTGAGGTGTAAACCATTTTGACTTTTTTTTCTGTAGGGTGGTGCAGTATTACTTCTTGTTGGTATCTAAAAAAGATATCAGTAATTTTTTAATTTGGTGGAACATATAGATAATTTTTTTATATTAAGAGAATTAAATTTATTTAAAAGATTTAATTTTAATTATAATATCTCTAAACAGCTTTATAGAATATATATCTAAAATTAGTTATGATATAAGAGGATTGATGATACATAATAGACTAATAGTTGTACTATTTTCTCAAAATTCTTTTTGAGAGGGAAAAAGTTTGTTTTTGTACAAACTTAGACTTATTGTCCCCAACAATACACGTAAGTCCAAGTTCATACTAAAAAAATTAACTTGATAATGAGAAGACTAGGTATGAAATATTGAATTAAGGCAATACAATGCCTTCAAAAATTCAATTTTTCATCACTGGACAGGCTGATTTTTCAAACAGTAATAGCCCTGACGATGGCCTAAACATCGGCAATTTTTCTGAAATAAAATCAGTTTTATTTGAAGTCTTAAACCTGCGACACTTTCTTTCTATTCCACATTAAGGACTGACATCTTTAACTGTAGTTTAGAAAGTAACAACGAGTGGGCCATCTAGCATTTGGAATTTGAACCAGCTATAATTTCAACTATGGCCACTCAAATGCAGAGTGTTTATGTCAAACGGTTGTCCATTTACGAAATGGGATGCTAAACTCTTGAACAAAAGTGGAAATTATTAAAAACTTTTTTCCAAAGTGGAGAGTCTAACTCAAATCGCAAGAACTTTGAAACAAAAAATGGACAGAAGTGATTGGCCTTCAAGTCAGTTTGTTGATCTATTTGTGAAACGAGTTCGTGAAACTGGTTCATTAGTGGATAAAACAACACGTGCTTGCTCTCGTTCCGTGCGTACAACCGAAAACGTTGCTGCTCTTGCTCAAAATATGCATTAACGTCCATCCACCTCAACTCATTATCTCTTAAGATGAGCATTTTTACCTCAGCTTTTCGCACGAAGCTAATTTTTACCTAGAATTACGAAGTTTGCCTAATTTTCTCATATATAGCTGAAAAAAACTACTTTAGACGATCAATTGAACATGAACACCCCATACAATCTCTAAAAACCTCCCAGTGTATACAGTGAATCCCAAAAGTTATGTCTAAATTCATTTAAAATTCAGGGGTGTGTTCGAAAAAAAAACGCTCGGACCTGTCGATTTTTGTTTCAAGTTGCGCATTTTTGTACGTGAAGTTTGTATGTACAGGGTTGCTCAAAAATAAATTAAGACCATTAACTTCATTTTTTCAAATGAAAGCACCTTTTTTTTATTTCATCTTTGAAAATTGCGTGGAATTCTACGTATGTTTCATGCATCACGTCCTATACCTAAAGTCAACAGTTATCGAAAAAAAGACGATTCATGTAACAAATAAAAAAAGAACAAAAATTAAGTTAAATGTTCAAAATGGTTGCCATTCACGGCTTGACAATATCCAAGGCGATCAATAAAGTCTCGTTGCACATTTTCAATCATTTCCAGAGTTTTGGCGCGCACTTCTCTGCCAATTCTCTCTTTCAAGTCGTCTAGATTATTTGGCCTATTAACAAATATCTTCGACTTGAGGTATCCCCACAAAAAAATGGTGTTAGGTCAGGCGACCTAGCAGGCCATTCGATGGGTCCTCTCCTTCCTATCCATCGATTGGGGAAGGTTTCATCCAAAAATGTACGCACAGTGGCAGCATAGTGCGGAGGAGCGCCAAAAATTAGTTCTTCGTCAGGATAGTCTGAGTCCAATGGATTTGGAAATAAAGCTAGTAATGCTGGAACTAATTCAAATTGGAGAAAATCGAGATACACTTGTCCCGTTAAAGTCTGTTCAAAGAAAAGGGGACCTATTACTCTTCCGCGCACTATTCCACACCACACATTTAGTTTTTGAGGGTACTGGGTGTTTACCTCCATCATCCAATGCAAATTTTCTGTTGCCCAATATCGACGATTTTGTCTGTTCACACTACCATTCAAAGAATTCCAGAACGTGGCTTCATCGGAAAAAATATAATTTTGGTACTAAATTATTATTTAGATTACACATGTTTTGTAAGCGTTTACAAAACTCATTTCGCCTGTCGAAATCGTCATCAAATAACTCTTGAACAGGAATAACTTTTATTTATTTATTTATTTAATAGACGGAATCAACCGCATTATAAAAAAAAATATTACAAAGTTCAATAGTAACACCTAACCATAACTTAAAATAGTTAAAATACAAATATGTTTTTACAGGCAAACCAACATAAAACCAACAGAAGAGTTTACACAATCTCTCTAATTTGATTCCTAAAACTAGAAAAGCCAATGCCCACAACTTCAATATCCTCATGGTTGATAATATTTAAGGTTCTTTCGATAGGGGAGTGAGTGGCATAGTTGGTACTGTGAAAAGGCAAAGCAAATAGTCGGTTTCGTCTCAAGAGTCTTGAGGGGACATTGAAGCTAATTCTACCGAGAAGGTCGGGGCATACAATCAGACCATTAAGAAGCTTAAATACAAAGGCTAAATCACCATGAATACGTCTTTCTCTCAATGTTGTCATAGCCAGCACTTCCCGTGCATCATCATAAACATGATCGTTCGGTATTTCCAATTTTAATTTAAATAGACAAAATCTTAAAAACTTATTTTGAATCCTTTCAAGGGCCAGACAGCTTCACAGTTCATGTAATAGGGGGACCATATCATTGAGCCATACTCCAATAAAAAAAACACCAAAGACATGTACACTCTCTTACAGGTGTCGACTGATAGCTCTCTATAGTTACGTAGAACAAAACCCAGAACCCTGGAGGACCTAACCACTATATTATTTATGTGTATATTAAAATTTAAATGATCGTCAAAATAAATGCCAAGATCCTTGATTGTATCAGAATACTGAACAGGGCTTCCCTCTATATTGTATGATGTTACAACTTTTTTACTTCTTTTGTGAAAACTAATATAATTACATTTCTTCATGTTTAAGAATAAGATATTGTTGACACACCAATCATTTGGCCTATTCAGGTCATTCTGTAACAAAATTTGGTCTTTGGGAGTCTGGATTACTCTATAAAATTTCAGGTCATCTGCAAACAATAAAAAGGCACTATTTTCAAAACATGTAGCTATATCATTAATGAAAATGTTAAAGAGCAATGGTGAGCAGTGTCCACCCTGAGGTACACCAAACATACATTGATATTGCTGGATCTAGCACTACCCAATCTAACCTCCTGTCCGGCCTGACAAGAAGCTTGTGAACCAGGCAACTATATGATTGGAGAAACCAAATACTCTAAGTTTCTCCTGCAAGATTCTGTGATCGACTCTATCAAAAGCCTTGGAGAAGTCTGTATAAATCACATCCATCTGACATCCCCTCTCCAAGGCATCCAACAGATCCTGCTGATAGATCAACAAGTTAGTGATCGTAAATCTGCCCGAACTAAACCTATGCTGCTGATTGAGCAACAGCTCCTTGCAATAGAAATAAATTTGGTCGTAAATAAAACTGTCCAACAGTTTTGGAATGGCCGACTGGATGCAAACGCCCCTATAGTTGCCTATTTGGCCATTATCATCTGATGTAAATATTGATACCACAAAACTATGCTTCCATAATGACGGAAAGAGTGCTGAGCCAAGGGATTTCTGAAAAAGGAAGAATAGAGGGCGAGAAACAGTACAGACACATTTTTGTAAAAAATAGTTTGGTATCCCATCAGGACCTGAACTAACTTTGGCCTTTAATTTTAAAATTTTATCAAAAATCAAACCAACAGACAGTTGGGGATTAGGAATTGTCATATTTTCTCCCACCTGTTGACCCATATAATAATTGTTATTTTTATTTATATTAGTATTGTAGACAGTTGAAAAAAACTGGGCAAAACTGGACAACATCCTCCGCTATCTGTTCGCAACCAGAAAATTCATTATCACCATAATACATTGAATTTGGAATTTTATTTACTGCCTTCCTACTGTTGAGGTGATACCAAAAGCTTTTAGGGTCAGTACACAGTAATCGGTCTAAATTTGAAATATAATCACGGTAGCAAATATTCGTTAAAGTTTTGCACCTCGCCCTGAGATTAGAAAAAGTGATATAATCAGATTGATCACGAGTACTGATGTAATTTTTGTGAGCAATCTTCTTCTGTGTAACTAGATATTTACGTTCATCCGAGAACCACTTGGGAAAATCAGATGTCTTATATCTTTTAAGAGGAACAAAAGGGCTATTGTCATGTTTAAAATGTGATAGAATTGAGAGACAGCTATGTTAATATCAGTCGTGTTCAGTATTGTAGTCCAGTCAATTCCAGACAAGTAATTATTAATGCCATCATAATCTGCAAACTTTAAATCATAATAAAATTCTACATACTCTACATTTGGCTTGAATTCACCACACAAATCTAATTGAAAGTTGTAGGCCTTGTGGTTTTGAGATTTATCAAAAAGGTAGTTGATTGCTTCTGTTACCACAAGATTGCTTTTATTAGTGAAGATCAGATCCAAATAAACCAATAAACCAATCTATCATTAGGTATTGTTATTTTTTTGAAAAAAAAATCAAATAAGCATAAAACTGACCTAGAGTTAAACCTGGATAGTTAGGACTGCACTCAACCACAGCGCCAAGATTGTCACTCCCCCAGCGAGCATCTGGTACAATAAAATCACCGAAGACATAAAAATCGTAATCAGAATACTCCTACCGGAGAATATCTATCGAGTGGCAATGGCTTTCATACAAACTGATTTCAGAATTAGGGGGAATATAAACCCCTCCAATAATAAGATTATTGTTACCCACTTTACATGATATAAATAATTGTTCCACAGAATCATATTGGTGAAATCAACTTTGTAGGAATGATATTTGTGCTTTTTAATTATTCGGTGAACTATAGATTGTCATGCGTAATTTTGCATTCTCATGTGTAAATTTGCCCCAATCTGCGACAGATGAGTGCATAGATTTTCTTCCAAAGAAAGCAAAACGTCAAGTTGTTCATTTTCATTTCGAGCAGGACGACCAGATTTCGGCAGATCTCTAACATAACCGAATTATCTAAATTTAGCCTCTGTTCTACTCACCACCTTTTGATATATCGGAGGACGATCAGGATGGATTTCATTGAATAATAATTCATTTAATAATTGAGCAGCTTCTCTTTGAGTACGTGTTGTATCACCAAACCCAACCATGCAGAGAATTTTTATTTTTTCTCGTTCCGTTAACTTTACCATTGTGAAAACCGCAACTTTGCTCGTACACTTCACACTTGATAATATCTGTTTGGCGTACAACTGTCATACAGTTTCTATGAAAATACACGGTCACCAGCCAATAATAAATGGAATTTTGCTCTGTATAAAAGTTCTCAAAAATAAGGTGACTCGTAAGGTGAACTTCAATAATAATGTTTGGTCGTCTTTTTTTCGATAACTGTTAACTTTAGGTATAGGACATGATGCATGAAACATACGTAGAATTCCACGCGAAATTCAAAAATGAAATAGAAAAAAGGTGCTTTCATTTGAAAAAAATTAAGTTGATGGTCGTAATTTATTTTTGAGCAACCCTGTATATACAAACTTCACGTACAAAAATGCGCAACTTGAAATAAAAATCGACGGGTCCGAGTGTTTTTTTTCGAACACACCTCTGAATTTTAAATGAATTTAGACATAACTTTTGGGATGCACTACTACATTTCCAAAATAATTAATTTTATTTAATGTGATTTTAATTGTAAAAAATGGTTCAATGCTTTTTAACTTATTTGACTTGATTTTATTTGCTTTTTATGTATCTTTTAGTCCTGAGGATGATCTCATAGAGATCGAAACGTCGACAAAATATACAATTGATCGTCTGATCGTAGTTTCATTAACCAACAAAAATAAAAATTAAGCAAACTTATAAACTGAGGTCACGATAAACAATTTATATCTAATACGGCTTTGGAAATATGCTGACAACAAGAAATATAGGACCCTTAGGAACCATCAAAGATATATATGGAAATGATACTTACCAGGATATGAAAACATGGGCAAGCGCTACAAAGCAACTGGCGAATTTTAAGAACTAGAAGTTGTTTTGACTACAATGTAAACAAGGACAGGTATCACCCTTGCATATAAGTAGATCAATAAAATTTTTTCATAATTTACTTTTAACCGATAATCTTAAAATTTAGGCAATTTCAATCTAAAATTTTAAATGTAGAAAGTTTCATGCATTGGAAAAATACTCAACTAGAAAATACCATAAATGACTGTAAGATTAAGGGGGCTAGTACATTACCAAAGAACATTTATGGCTCTTTTCGTGATTCACAGAGGAAAGCATTCAGCAAGATTTTTAAATCTGTGAAATTAAAACAAATGTCTAAATTAAATAGGCTTATATCACAATAAATTGGTCAACAAAACAATGATTCTAATTCAAAAACAAAATGGTTTATCCATGTTACCAACACCATTTTTGCCAGTAAGTGCGGTTTTCACGAATAAGTTTAACCTTCCTTGTGAAGGGAATAAACTTCCCATAGATAATATTATTATAGATGCAGAATATGTTATAGATGAAGTGCAGGATGAAAATACTAAGATAGAGAAGCGCAATAGGTTGGTTAAAAAAATAACAAATTTTGTTAAATGTAATACTATTATGATTCTCAGAAACATTTAATCAAAGTTGGTTAAGTAACAAATAGTTTTTTGAAACAAAACCCCGGCATTTTAATTTTAAAAGCAAATAAAGGCAATGCTACTGTGGCAATGGAAAGAAAGGAATACCTCGAAAAAAGTAGCACATTTTTATTAGATCAGAATACTTACCTAAAACTAAATAAAGACCCTACGGTCAATATTCAAAACAAAATTAACAAAATCTTAGATAGACTTATCTTTCATTAGGTCTTAAAAAAAAAGAGGGAAAAAAACTTAAATGTAATTTAAATGTAATTTTTCGTATTGCAAAACAATTATTTCAATTTTAATGGACAATTTTACTAACAAGTTTTTATATTAGGTATGGGTAATTGTTTATCACCTATTTGCTCCGACATCATTTTGTGTAAACTTAAAAAAACATGCATTGATCAATTACCTTTTAAATTATAATTTTTCCAACGATATGTCGATGACATTATGCCTGCCGATCAAATTATTGTTTTTCTTGACACATTTAATAGCTTTCATTCAAAACTGCAATTTACGATCGAAATAGAGTTTAACAACTTAATCCCTTTCTTTGGCATTTTATTTATTAGAGCTAACCAAAATATAACAAAACCAGATTGGCACCAAAAACCAACATTCTCAGAAAGATTTTTAAAGTATAACTCTAATCACTCTTAACTAAAAAAATAATATAAAAAATTTGAAGAGTAGGGCACTACAACTATCTCATATCGACTATCACAGAAAAAATCTTCTTAAAATAAAAAACTTTCTTCTAAATAAGGAATATCCACATAAATTAATTGATCTAAAATAAGCAGAATATCTATAAATATATTTACAAATCTGTTATTATTTGGTAGAGATATAGAAAATTATTATGCAAAAAGATTTGAAAGGTAGAGGTTAGAAATAATAGGATAAGTCTATAGGTTGTCCCATTTAAATAACCAAAAATAAAGATATCAACCAAAAAGATATTTATAAATTTGTGAAGTTTCATCAATAATAAAGAGAAGTGGTAATGAAATAAACTCTAAGTCACAGGTCTTAAGTTTATTAAATTAAAGTGAAAGGAGTACACGTGTTTCGCCTATACTAGGCATCATCAGATCCACTTGTGTATTCACTAATAAAAAGAACCAAAAAAGAAGCAGAGAACAAAACTACATATCAAGGGTAGCATTTTATTTTGACTTAATTTCTACCCTTGACATGTATTGTTGTTCTCTGCTTCTTTTTTCGTTTTTTTTTTATTAGTAAATACATAAGTGGATCTGATGATGCCTAGTATGGGCGAAATACGTGTAATCCCTTAACTTTAATTTAATAAATATTTGAGACCTGTGACTTAGAGTTTATTTCATCACTATTTAATGTAAGCCGGTCTCTTTGAGAAGAGATGGATTATTTCTTGGAATAAAGAGAAGTTTACGATAATACTTCCAGGTTCAGAGATTTAATAGTAGGAGAATATAATTGTCTTAAAAAAAACCATATCGTTGTAGTACTACAATCGTAAAATTCATATTAGGGTAAGCCTTATTTTTGATTTAACTTACCTTTTGGCTTCCTCAGGTTTTCCAAAATACTGTGTAACTATCCAAGCAGATCCATCGTTATTATTCCCCTGGACGCTCCAGAAAATTTCACCATTAATTTTGGTCCTCCAGAATGTATAAGAAAATATCTTTCCTTTCCTTTGTACTTTATTACCAAACTTCACCTCGTAGGTGTCATTTCTTGCCATCTCTTCATCGAACTCCGACAGGAAATCCATTATATTATTGTTTTGTAGTTTACTTTAGGGAATATAAGTCTTTCCCCTAGTTGTGGGTTAGTATCCTTTTTAGTCACTAGCAAATATCACAGAATTTTCTTTATTTAGGGTAATTTCGTCAGTCTTTTGGTTGATTTTGAATGATTTTCTTCAGTGATGCGACCTGCAAATGTAAATTAAGTAAATATTATATTTTGGATATTAGACATCATAGCATTTTATTTATCTGTCGCTTATCTTAGATAAGAGTCCTATTTGTATTATGAATAATATGTGTGTGTGTTTTTGGGAAAAAACCTGTTTTATTTATTCTCTTTTAAATTAAGACAAAACAGCAATATTAAGCCACTCGATAATTCTAACAGTTTTTAAGTAGCGAAAATAGTATAACAAGAAGCAAAAGACAGTGTAATTATATAATTATATATGTTAATTTTAATGAGAAATGCAACAAAAATTAGATTCGGCTCGGATTGCTCACAATCTTCCCAAGCGGTAATGCTCATTTTTAGGTACCTCTTATGCAAACCAGTAATGGCAATAATCTAATAAATCTATAAAAATCACTTAAAAGTCATATTTAATAAATAGCATATTATTTAAAATTAACTGATAATCCTTTAGAATTACTTTTAATTGAGTACATGGTTGTAAGATTTTAATAGTATACATAGGAAAAAGTATTCTTTCTTTGTTATGCTGAAATTATTTTATATTCATGTCTATAAATAGTAAATTACGAGTATGTTCGTAATTAGCGTTTAAGCAATGATGATGCATAACTTAATTCAGTTCATTAAACTTTATAAGAAAATTTAAATTATTATATGTAATAAAAAATAAAAAATAAAGGTTTAGCACCCCGTTTCGTGTTTAAAAAAAAAAAAATCAACCAATGGTGTATTAAATATGATTTTAGACCAACTCGTCGGTTTAATACTTTGGTTTATCTCTTCTTCAGAGAAGGCAAATAACCATTAAATTTTCACAAAAAAATTACTCTATTAGCTATTTAAAACCACGTAAAGGCAGTTATGTTTATATATATTATATATAGATTATGTACACAACGGATTACGAACAGAAGATTTCTTAACTCGACTAACCTGTCATAATATAATTTAACTTCTTAAATGTTTTTTATGTTTTTTCTCTAATATTTATTAAGTAGGCTTATTATTACACAATGTCCAAGGATTTTATGAGAAAACGAAAAATTTTATTTTTTAGAAAGTAGTCGTAGGTCGAAAAAAGAAAAAAAAAAGAAAAACTGCTTTTAATAGATATTTGTCCGTATAATTTATGAATTAATTCCGTATAATTCCTCATTCAAGTATAGTGTTTAAAAAAAATCAACCTGATATTTTTTAAAATTAAAACATTAAAATTAAAATTTTAACATTATACTTTAATTTTTTATGTAGATCCATTTCCCTCTTTTTTCTCTTTAAAATAGGGTATAACACTAAGCGTTTTAATTTCTAATAAATGTTTTAAATAGCATAAAACGTGACGTATTTAGAGCTAACTTAATAATTGGCCTTGAAAATTATAAATAAAACAAAGTTTAAGAGAAAAGTAAAGCATTTTATTAAATTAAAATAGATATTAAAAAAACTAAATAAATTGTTCAAAATGACGACTTTTAACCGTTTTTTCTTCTGGTGCCGTCATTGCATTGAAGATTGGCGTCCTCTCTTGTACTACGAAACCAGGATTTTTTCATTCTTCCTATTTCCTACTTCCCTTCTATTCTTCCCTGCATTATGTCTTGTAGCAATATATATTTGTTGTTGCGTAAAATATGGCCTATGTATGCTGTTTCAGCGAGCTTAATAATATTTAATAATTTTTTTAAATTTCTTTAGTACACATTCATTCATTATTCTGTGTCCAGGATATCCTTAACATGCACCTATATATCTATATCTCGAACGATTCTAGCTTTTTGACGTGGCTTTTAAGGTCCAGATGTCCATCCCATACAATAATACCGATCACCCATCTCCATCAATCTTAGTCTAATTCGTAGGCATAAACATCTATATGTAAATATTGAAGATTAAAATCTTGAGTTTAGTTGTGGGATGGGATCGAAGGAATAAAAACAAACGCCACTTTATGTACTGGCCAACGTTTCGCAATAATTTTATTGCTTCATCAGGGCCCTAAGGTAACAAAAAAGACACAATAAAAAAGGATTATTATATATAAACAAAATTTAACTTTTTGGGGTTATGTTGATACCACCAAAAAAAGAGAAAAAAACAGAAAAACAAAAAAAAAAAAACAACAAAATCTTAGATTTGAATTAAAAAAAATACACAACAAAAAAAAAATTATAAAATTGCTTACATAACAGTGTGATTTGGCTTGTCATAAAAAGTCATGTTTACAGGACACACAGGTAACATAGAATATATAAAATATTTTTTTCCTTTTTTTTTTTTTCTTTTTTAACAAAAACGGTTTAAAATGATGGGTTGTATCACAGACAGTTGCTTTAAAATTGATTCTACGGTGTACAATAATAATTTAGCAAAAAATGAATACAGGACACAATTAGCTGAGCACAAAATGAATACAGGACACAATTTTAATTTTGGCAAGACTACAATTATGGGCCAACAGCAGCTTTTTAAAAAGAGACTTCTAGCCGAAATGATAAACATAAAAAAACATAATAATGCGGTAAATAAAAGAACGGATATAGACAATCTAAGTTCTTCTTATTTTAATCTAATAGATCAAATCAAAATGTAAACTTTTGGGACTGTTTTGGTTCTTATCACTAAAAAGAATGCGTCTATTGTGTTCTCGCATACCCGGTTTTTCTGGCTAGATGCTAAATTATTTTTGTACACCGTAGAATCAATTTTAAAGCAACTGTCTGTGATACAACCCATCATTTTAAGCCGTTTTTGTTAAAAAAGGAAAAAAATATTTTATATATTCTATGTTACAGGACACACACTGTAAACATGATTTTTTATGACAAGCAAAATCACACTGTTATGTAAGCAATTTTATAATTTTTTTTTTTTTTTTTGTTTTTTTCTCTTTTTTTGGTGGTATCAACATAACCCCAAAAAGTTAAATTTTGTTTATATATAATAATCCTTTTTTATTGTGTCTTTTTTGTTACCTTAGGGCCCTGATGAAGCAATAAAATTATTGCGAAACGTTGGCCAGTACATAAAGTGACGTTTGTTTTTATTCCTTCGATCCCATCCCACAACTAAACTCAAGATTTCAAACCTATAGGATCGCAACTAGAATTTATTGAAGATTAAGCAATGAATATCTTCCAAGCTATTTTTATCCTCATCTTGCTTTCTTCATTTGAATCTGCTAGGTCATTAATGACTGTTCTTAGATATTTATATTTTTGAACCCGTAATTCTCTACTTGTTTTTCCTTTAGTATGATAAGATGTGCTTCTAGCAGTAAGCAACACCCTAAAATCTAAAGATGAATATGGCTTAAGCCCAAATAATGTTATATCCGATAAAGAAAATCTTTTATGTGACACATTTACTTTTCTAGGTTTAATGCAGCTTAATGCAGTGGTTAATGATCATGGAATAATCCTTGACCTTTGTTTTACAATCTTTTATTCCAACTTAACAACTAAATGTAATGGTCTAGTCGGGCCAGATCCTTATTATCCTGCTCTTGAGCTACAACTACCAAATAGTAAAGCCAATTACTTGGATCTACCAGTAACCTATTTTTATGACTTTAATCAAGCTGATTTCATATCTTTAAATAATTACTTTTTTACATTTAACTGGCTCTCTATTATTGTTAACGATAACATAAATACCACTGTTGCACACTTCTATTCTATTGTTCATGATTGTTTAAATTAGTATGTGCCTATAAGAAAAAACACTCCTAAAAAACACTACACACGATGATTTTCGAGAAAATTAAAAAGTCTCGTTATCAGAAAAAATAGCACATAGAACATACAGACAATCGGAATGAAATACTGATTACTCAAATTTTAGTGCTCTACGCTGTGAGTGTCGTACATTATCTAGTGAATGCTACAGACTAAGCTGTTTCCTAATCTGTTTGAGCACTATGTAGAGGTGATTCTGTATGACACATTTCAGGAAATAGTAGGGAATCAACAACATGGATAAGGCAGAGGTTGCTCTGTGGATACAAACTTGTTTGTTTTTAGCAACTACATCTATAAATCCCTTGCCGACGATAATGAAATACATGCGATATACACGGACTTTTGTAAAGTCTTCGATAAGGTCAATATATTTCATAATCGGTCATAATATTCTTATTTCCCATATTTCAAATCTTGGCATCAGCGGGTCGCTTTTACTTTATATTAAGTCTTATCTGATGTATAGAGAACAGCGGGTTAAGATTGGTGGTTTACTGTCAAACCCATTTTCGACAAATTCAGGGGTCCCACAGGGCTCTCACTTAGGACCATTGTTGTTCAGCCTCTTATCAATCGTCTTGGCTCCCTATTAGAATCTGAGTTCTTGCTGTTTGCTGATGATTTGAAGATTTTTTGACGGATTTCTTCCTCTCAAGATCAGTTAGTGCTCCAGAGAGATATAAACAAAGTGTTTTCCTGGTGTAAGTTGAATAGAATGTCATTAAATATGGAGAAATGTGGATTCATGAGGTTTAATCGTTTAAGGGTCTACCCTCTTTGTCAATATGTTATTGACGGTATCCCCTTAAAGCGGCTTGACTCAGTCAATGATTTAGGTGTCTTTTTGGACCCGAGACTTACTTTTTCCCAACACTTCGAGTATACCATAAACTGCTTGGATTTATCAAGAGATCTTGCAAAGACTTCACCAATGTGCCAGCATTGAAGTCACAATTTAATTTGCTCACCTCATTGTCTCATTTGCGTTGAGAGGATTGAAAATATTCAGCGCAAGTTTATCAGGTTTGGCAGATATGCTCTTTTGAATTCGGGCCTGAATCTTACCTGTTCTGAGACCATGTCATACTTGAGTATTAACTCTTTATCAACCAGAACTGAATGGTATTATTAGAAGTCCAGAGTGTCTGTACCTTTTTTCTATACATGTATCCTCTTACACAACACGAGGTCAGAAGCTTCTCCATATTCCCTTTTGCAGAACATCCTATTTACTAAATAGTCTTATTAACAGAATAGCTTCTACAGTGAATAGATTTGCAAAATATTTTGCCTTTTTTGGTACTTCTTTAAATAAATTTAAGTCTTCGGCTAGGGAACTTATTAAGCGTCTTTCTATATTTGATTTCCTCCGTCTGCATATCTTCAACCCGCACTACTGTTTAGTTAAAGTACAACTTCTTCATTATGCATATGCCGCTTTAATCCAGATTATTACTCTTTAGGTTCTCGATAAGTTTGTTGTGTTGTACTTTATCAAAAGTTCGTTTTACTACATTCTATTTACGTATTGTGTAAGGCTGATCAAGTTTCTGTCGTCCAATACATTCCACATTTCTATTGGAATGTTGTCAGGTCCTACAGCTTTATTGT
This sequence comes from Anthonomus grandis grandis, assembly GCF_022605725.1. Classification (NCBI taxonomy): domain Eukaryota; kingdom Metazoa; phylum Arthropoda; class Insecta; order Coleoptera; family Curculionidae; genus Anthonomus; species Anthonomus grandis. The sequence goes on along the minus strand of NC_065553.1, from coordinate 30,426,382 downwards.
TTTTTGCTGTCCTATTCGTATATTGCACTTCTAATTTAAGAATACCTAAATGATCCGCCCATTCATCTTCCGCCTTTGAATCCTGTCGTTCCGCTGCAAACAAGTTTTTCACTTATTCTTTTCAGATTCACTTATTATCTTCTTGTGTTCAGCTGACAAGCTGTAGGTGTCCCTGTATTTTCTTGTGACCGATGATATGTTTCGTCTCGTACACCCTGTAAATACTTTTAATTTTTTATGTATCTTGATTTAGTTTCTCCGTTTCATGACAGTTTTCTTCCATCTATTTTTTTGGCTCTCTTTATACCATGTGTTTTTATTGGCTTATTTTTCTTTGTTAGTGTTTTTGTGCTTACGCTTTTTTTCTTACGTTTTTGTGCTTACGAAGTTTTATGATGTCCTGGGTCATCTATAGTTTTTTTGCAATTTGTTCCTTTCTTTGTTTCTGCCCTCGTCTTGTACCCCCATTAATGCTTAATGTTGCTTTAACCTTGTTCCAGGCAATATCAGTATTTCTTGTTGATGCCTCAGAAAATCCCTCGCAATTAGTCCCTTGAACTGCATTCAGTATGGTTCTTGTTTGAGGTTTTCCAAGTTCGCTTTCTTTGGTGTTATCGATCGTTAGAGTTTCCTTAATCTCATTTTTACATTGTCTTGGCAACAGACAGCAAGTTTTGGTTACTATCACCGCCCGCAGCTAGATAGGTTTCTATGCACTTTATGCTATTTCTTAACCGCTTGTTGACATATATTAAATTTTATTTTATTCCTAATAGGTTGTTTTTATTGGTACCAGGTAATGTCCAGGTATAAAATCGTCAAGGGGGTAGTTCATAGAATATGTCTATAAAGACCAAGTTTTTTTCGTGCAGCACTGTATAAGTCTGTCACCTCTTTCGTTTCTATCTCCTAGATCAAAATCCCCTACAACATTGCCAACTCCGCTTTTACCAGCTTTGGCGTTAAAATCCCTTATAATTATGTTGAGCTCGTGCTTCTTCAGATTTTTAGTTAGTTTATCCAAATCCGAGTAAAACTTTTCTACCTTACGACATTGAGAGGCTAGAATTAGTAAACAACAACTGTTTGAGTTCAACATATGCACGGGGGCAAGAGGGGTGTTTTGTTTATAAACATATTTATCGATTCTCTGTTGTCAAGTTTACACACATTTTCGAAAGAGAAAATCTTCAGCTATATATCAACACATATAATAATGTTAATTTAACTTATTAATGTTAAATTTTAAATAAAAAAAAGAAATATATATATGTTATTTTAAACGCAAAAATAACATCTTCAAAGGAAAAAAAATTATTAACATTCTTATTCCTAAAGCTGCTTCTAAAAAATTTGAAATGGCAACGCCGCAGGCAAAAACTGATATCATATCAAAAGACAACCGTCGGTATGAACGTAGAATAATAAAAACTTATTAAGAAATCTTTAATAATTATAAAATATTTAATTTCCATAAAAATGCTTTTTGTTAGATAAGTACCTTTACTCTAATAAAGTATGTTAAAAAAACGCATAAAGAGTTCATTACCGTTTATGAACTCTGAGGGCTATGTCAAGTTCCTAGTCCTAGTTCCTAGAGTCCACCTAGATGCAAAACTCAAATGGAATATTCATGTTGAGTTGATTTGCAAAAGGCTAAGAAGCAAAGCATTTTTGCTCAGGAACTTGGCTGACTGTGTTTCACTGAAGACCCTCTTGACTTCAGGACAATAAGAATTATAGGGGGATTAGGTTATAGGGAAGACTATAAACAAGCTTTTTATGCTTCAAATTCAATTCGATTTTTTCGTCCGTTCCTATCTACAAGTGCCTCACCTAGGTCAGCGAAAATTTAGACCGCTTTGAAAGCCACCATGATATACATAACTACCCGATATGACATGGAATTGATTTGAGGGTGGCCTTCGGTCACCCTTTGAAAATCTTATTCTAGGTCAGAATTGCTAAATTTTTTCAATAGGCTATACTAGAAAGCTTCCGTCAAATTCTTTTAAAAACCAAGTAAAAAAATTATATTAAGCAATGTATTCTATTCTGAGCAAGAGTTTTTTCAGAGCAACATTATTTGCTTTTTAAATGTTTATGTTTATTTTATTGTCTTATTAACACTTGTCTCATTTTTTTTTAAAAGGTTGTGCGCATTGTTGTAGTAAAATGCCATTATTTTTAATTAGTTTAATATGTGTGATAACAGATTGTAATTTTTGCACATTAATAAATTTTCTAAATACCTTGGCCATTGACATTGAGGTCCTGCAGGGTTTAGTGCCTGTCATGTCCTATATCAATGATTTGTCAAGTTGTTAATGCAGAGGCAAGCTCATTCTTTTTGCTGTTGACATGACCAAGTTTGTTTGATTGATTTGTTGCCAATCAACTTAGCCTAAACAGTTCCAAGATGCAGAACTTAAATTTCACTCTCTGATAAAATTACTCTGATCTATCCTGTGTCCCACATGTTACATTTCTTCGAGTTATTCTTGATCCTGGATGTCCTTGCATCAAAAATTTGGTCTGCAGAGGAGATGTGCGCAGATCCTGGCCAGGCTTGGGTATTGAGAATGCTGCTGTCAGCACTGTGTCACTATTCATATTCTCACTTTTCCATCCTTATACAGGGTGTTAAAAATTCGGTGCAAATATTTTAAGAGCGTATTGTTGGAGATAAATAAGATTTTTTTTCTATAAATATGTGTCCTAAAATACACCCCCTCAGAGCTACAGCAGGTGCAAATTGCTTAAAGAATATTGTTTTTAATTTAAAGCATAATCTATTAATAATAAATATTAATCATGTAAATATTTTTTGACGACGTTACTGGTGAAGATTACTTGTGTCGGTGGAATCAACAAAGCGATCGAGCGGCGTTGCAATGTTGTTGCCTTTTTCTCTAATATACGTGATCTACATTCATTTAACTTTGAATGTTGACTTCCTTATAGAGTATCTTATCATATTTTATGAAAAAAAAAATGCTTCATATTTAATTAAAGAGGAATCGTATTTTTTACATCTGTCAAAATAAGTGACAATTTTTTATATTATAAAGTATGTTTTTTGCCATTTCTACATTAGCATTTGGCATCATTGCATCAGAGATGTTGCAAGCAAACAAACTTCCAATAGTTTCACAGTAATGCTATTTCTAGCCTTTAATGTTATAAGTTTTCTACAGCTTATTTATCGCTGTCGGCTGTAGGATCGTATATTTGTATAAGGTTTGTATTTATTGGGCTGGTGCATATTTACATCATCATCATTCTCTCATTGAGAGATATGAAGTTGTTATGTTGATGCTCTTTTTTATCATAATGTCCACATCACGCTTGCGTTCTCCTCTGTTATATATTTTTATTCTTAGTCGTTTTACTATTCCTATTCCACTCGTTGATTTCTTTGCATCCGTGTCTGATTAAAGGGACGCCCGGGACTCGGAGCCGTTTCTTTTTCACTACTTATCATTGTAGATATTCTTGAGAATTTATAGTGTAGTAGTTTCTTATGCTTTCTATACCGCAGTGTCCGCAGATTTTAGCCTGTGACTGCCTGTGTCAAGCCTTTAGGCACAATATTTGTCAATAGTCTTGGTTTAGTTATAGTCCAGGACGATTAGACTTTCTCTGCTGAAAAAATCCCATCTGGCTGAATTTTTTACCAGAGCTTCTTTTTGACATTACAAATCATCCCTCAAAAGTCTCCATGAATCCAAGTGAAGCTTTTTTTTATGGCAGCAAAAATTTATGTTTAAACAGGATTGTCCATGGCAGTAGCCGCAAATCGGATAGCAGTGTAGTCCAAGTTTCCTACATCCGCAATTAGCTCCACAACCTTTCGTACAATTACAAAATGTTGTGTTTAATAAAACATCAGGAGCATAAGTGTATAAGGAGCACAGTGGCAATAATGTTTGTATTGGCTGTAAAGAATTATCAACCATGGTCCATCCCCAATCCAATGGATTCAAATTCTTACCAAGCCATTTCTAGACTTGATAATAAACACGACATAAATTTGATTGAGCTGCACTCCATGTCGGTGGTAGCATTGAAAGTTTAACAGCTTTATCGTATCTTATTATGTGAATGGTATTATGACCATCGATTGTATAAACATTAATATCAGCATTATCAGCAGCGAATTGTATAAATGTTCCAGTTTCAGGTGGTAATATGAACGGTTGAGGATGGTGAATAGCAGCAACTTCATAGACAAGTGTATCTTTATATGATGATGATAATCCTAAGCTTGATAATATGTCAATACGCCTAGACCCGAATCTTCTATGTAGAAAAACTGATAAGCCAATTTGTAAACGCGATATGAAGGATCGTGGTCGCACTGCTGACATAATGCAATGACTCAAAGCAGTACACTTCAATTTCAGTGGCTCCAGCTTTCCTTTTTTATTTTTAATGATAATTTGTTCCAATAAATATTGCAAAATTTTAGGAATATCTTCATTAATATTGTCGAACATTTGATTTGTAGGAGGATAGTAATCGCTATTAATAGGTGTGGATTGAATATCTTCGCGAATGATTGCTGCAGCGGCCTTTAAAATTCTGAAACGTTCTTCTTTTTCATCGTATTTTCGATTTTCATACCAGGTTTGGTTCAAGGTATCATGACGGACATCAAGGAAGCAAATCATAGTCGAACTTTGACTCTTCGTGGTAATGGCGATTTTTTTACTGTACTTTTCAACGAGCTTTGATTTCACGGCAACATCGTCAGGAACAAAATCTGTACATACCTTTTTCAATTCAGATAACGTGAATTGACAGTCATTATTATTTTCGATGCAATGAAAAATTTCTTCCATTGCTGAAGAGATCCTCATATCTTGGGGTCTCCCATGCTTTTGGAATGATAAAGGTCGCGCGAAAGAGACGTAGCACTCACTATGATATTTCGCATTTACTGCTACTAAATCTTTTTCATAAATAATACGATTCTCAACTAGCCTACCAAGAGAATCATTACGCTTTTGAGTTGTAGCAAGCACTGTGGATTTAAATGTCGATGTGGAGACCTGCTTGAGTTTTCGCCGACGACTCATAGGAACTCGTCTTTCATGTTCTTCAGAAGACTTCAAACTGCTCGCTCTCGGCAGAACGCATTCTTCGCCGAGGAGGGCTAGCAGTCGAGGTACTGGGGACAGCATCTCGCTCCCTTTTAGCCGCAGTAATACCACTTGCACAAGTATATTCCTTGCGACGCACCACGTGTACTTTTATCGAATCGACACTCCGCAAAATTGCAATTTTTCCATGATTTCGCTCGATACTGGGGTCACGTAGGGTTTTAATACCGCGCTCGACACAAACAGTCGCTCCGTCTGACAACAACAAATTTTCGGCGATTTTTCGATAACTAGGTGAATAATATCACGAAAAAACTGTGAGAAATTATTCTATACGTTTGTTTACAACTGAGAATAACAGAATACTGGCCTGAAGACTGGTCAAATGACGTCAATGTCCCACAGCCAAGTATACAGTGACGCACATACGACCATAGAAAAAAAGGGCCAGCTGTGCTCTAGGCCATAAGGGGGAATACATATAGAGCCCCTACCATAAATATTCAACCAGAAAACGATTTCAAAACACGTTTTGACTTCGAATTTTATGATTTTTGACAGTTACGACATTTTGACCGCAATTTTCTGCAAATCGAAGGTCTCTACGAAAAAAATGCATAAGACCTTTTTTGTGGAGAATTTTATACTGAACAAAAAAGGTAATAGCTCATTTTATCGTAGGATTGATAGTTTCGACGATATTTGTAAAAAAGTGTTTTTTGTGACCTTTGACCCCCCCATAAAAAAAAGCTCCACTTGGATTCATGGGGACTTTTGAGGGATGCTTTATAATGTCGAAAAGAAGCTCTGGTAAAAAATTCAGCCATATGGGATTTTTTCAGCAGATTGATCTTCTTTTCGTCTAATAGTCCTGGACTATAATGTTATAGGTGCTGGCCTATGGCATGGAACATGGATCTTTCGCCCTATTTGCCGTCGGACATCCATGTCTCTTATGTCTTTCGGGTCGATGTTCACTTACGCGTTGCAATTAGAGTTGATTATACCGCCTCAACTCCGTCCGACTCCGTTTATGTAAACTGTTTAGGTAACATTAACTGTCAGATATATATCAGCAAACAAGTTTTTAATTTATTAAATAAAATGACTTACTTTCTTTCTAAGCTTTTTCTATTTTTGATTTTTTATGGCCAATTAATAAATTTGAACTAACCATTAGGCTTTTAACGTTTTAAAGCATCTTATAAAAATCAAAAAACCTTATTGTTGCTATTATCTAGTGTTATAACATGTTATGTTACTTCCGCAAAAAACTCACTTTTCGGAAAAATTTACATGAAGCAAATCTAAGATCTATAAATAAGTGGTCAATTCCTAGATATCAAACATCCTTCTTTCGTTGTAGTTTTCTGTGGCAATTTACAATGATCTTATTCCGAATCCTATAAAAGAAATGTCAGTAGCAGATTTCAAGAAAAAACTAAAGCTGCATTTTTTAACAACACAGAATAGCTAAATTGTCAGTAGGTATTTCATATTTTATAATTCTTGAATTTTATGGACCAATGGATGTATATCTGTTTATTTTTATATTACTATTAGTGTTACCATTATAAATGTTAATTATTTGCTTTCTGTTGTGCTATCTAAAAATTTTGCTTACATTTTTAAAATAGGTTAAGTAAATTAGCCTTTGGCTAGACTTCGCTTATGTACACAAGTACACAAGTACAAATAAGGCCATTATTTATTTATTTATTTTATGCATCATTTAAAAAAGAATAGGCAAATTAATTATTTAAAAAAATGCAAAGTGGTCCTCTTAAAAAGAACCAAGTTAAAGTTGTAATTCTTAAACCTCCGTTTTCTCTGATTTTAGCACAATGACAAGAAACTCTATGCGAAAATTATCTTTTCATTTATTTATTTATTTTTTTTTTATTTTATTTATTTATTTACGGAATCCATTTACAAAAGTGTTACATAGCATACCCATACAAACATATATATTCAGATACAAAACCATCTATAAATCAAGGAAAGGTGTAGATGAGTTAATTAATTAAAGCCCCTATGAATAATATTCTTTAACTGCCCCTTAAAAGATGTAATCCTAGAGTCAAAAAAGCTTATTTGTCCTGACAGACCATTAGCACTTCGAGCCATTCGTGTATTTGGCTCATTAATACCATAATTGGTACTGTGAAATGGGACTGAAAATATTTCTGATTGTCTATTCAATCTGGAAGGCACCCTAATTTTAAAAAGAGACAATAACTCGGAACAATCTATAGTAGCATTTAAAACCTTATGCATAAAACATAAGTCGAGTAATGTTCTTCGTGACTCGTCGGTAAGTTCAGGTTATCCCTGACCCACTGATAGTAATACTCCTGTCTCCTGTAACTACATCTAAAAGCAGCCACCCTTAAAAATTTGTTTTGAGTTTTTTGAATCTGCTCAATGTAGCAGTTATATGACGGGGACCACACAATTGAGCCATACTCTAAGATGGGCCTAACTAGAGAGCAATAAAGTAATCTAAAAGTAAACAAAGATAAATCAGTTGTAGACCGTTGGATAAAACCCAGCATTTTCATTGCCCTACCAGTCACCTGATTGATGTGACTTTTAAAAGACAACCTGGAGTCAATAAATATTCCTAAGTCAGAAACCTCTGTTTTGACACCAATTGCTACATTATTTATTTTATAAAGAAAAGCAATAGGGTTTCTTTGCTTAGAAAAAGTAATTTTATGGCACTTATTGATATTAAGGGCCATTCTATTCAAGTGGCACCAATCAAATAACAAATTAAGGTCTTTTTGCAGGAGCACGGCATCGGAAAGGGATGTGATAGGCCTAAATAGCTTCACATCATCAGCAAACATTAGCACACGACAATTTTCAAGTTTCCAAACTAAATCAATCAAAAAGAGGCAAAACAAAACAGGGCCTGAGTGAGAGCCCTGTGGCACCCCAGATGGCACCAAAATTTCAGAGGAACATGTACCTCCAAGATTAACAATCTGGGTTCTACCTCTGATGAATCCCGAGATCCACTAAAGAAGAGGCCCCACAATACCTATAGCCCTAAGCTTCTGCAAGAGTACCCCATCAAGGTTAACCCTATCAAAAGCTTTGGAAAAATCTGTATATATTGAGTCAACCTGAAGTCCCTTCTCCAAGCTGCGGTAGAGGGTAGTTGACATACAGCACCAAAACAGCATCAGTAGATCTCCCTTTTATAAATCCAAATTGCTCAGGATTAAATAAAGATTTAAAACTCCAGGCAATCCTATGACTGACCAGGCAGTCAAGCAGCTTTGGCAACTCAGATTGGTTACACACAGCTTGATAATTGGAAATTTCATTTCTACTACCAGATTTAAAAATAGGTTTTAGAAAACTTCTCTTCCAGAGAGTGGGATAAGAACGAGTACCTAGAGATTGGTTAAAAATGAACAGTATTGGTTTTGTAAGAACACAAATACATTTCTTTAGGAAGAATGCCGGAATCCCATCTGGTCCAGAGCAGAGCCTATTCTTAGAGGAAGTAATAACCTCATAAACATCCTGCGTTGACAGAGTTAAATTGCTCAGACAAATTGATTTATCAAAATCAAAAGATGGTAAATACCATTATTATTGACTTGCTCATCCGAATAGACCGATAAAAAGTATTCTGCAAACATATCTGCAGTATCCGAGATATTCATACTAATCCTGTTATTGTATGTCATTCTGGAGGGAAGGCTAAAACCAGTTCTTTTATTTCGAATATATGACCAGAAGTACCTCGGATTGCTAGCGAGATTCATTTCCACCTTATTAATATATTGTTGATAGCACAACTCTCTTAAGTACTCACATTGATGTCTCAAAAATACAAATTCATCATATTCTTGCTGTTGACCACTAATTTTAAACTTTTTATGAATTTGTTTCTTTCTTGTGATCAAACTGCGAAGCTCTGAAGAAAACCAGTCTATTGATTCCAGTCTATCCCAGCAAGACAATCGTTAATTGCTATATAATCTCCCCTACCAAAATCATAAAAATATTCCTTATATATCATATCATCAGAATTTTCTGCACAACAAAGGTCAAAACTAATTGCTGTATGGTATTCAAAGCAGTTTTTACCTTTTTTTTCTATCTAAAGAAGAAAAAAAGTACCCAAAGTTTGCAAAAACAGCAAAGTTATAATTTAAGAAAAAAAAACGAGATATCCTGCAATAACAACCAAATTGGGACACAGTATATAGTGCTTTTTCCATATAGATGCCAGCAGTAGAATAAAGTAGAAGGGAAATGAAAAATCCTATTTTCTTCCCCCTGCACCCTTAGGTATATAAACCAAATTACTAAAACTTTAGTTTTTCTTTAACTCAACGTAATGCAAAAAATTACAATTCTATGACAAAAGGATCAATTTCAAATACTACCAAATTTCTATGCCAATAATGGCCAAACTAACAACTTATCATATTCCCGATTGAATCACATAGTTTTAAAATGACAATGATATAAGTCTGATACTAAAATTAAAACGCGTGATTAAGAGTTTTCAAATACTCTGAGACTGCCAAAATCTAAAATTAGGTTAGTGAATGGGCAATACAAACAAATTTTTTCCATTGAAAATAATGTAGCAAAAAATCGAGTTAACGAAACGGGTATTATACACTGCTAGTTCGTATCCGGTTTATTTTGAATATTTTTTAAGTATGTAAAGTGATGTCAGTTTGTAATACAGAAGACAGGAAAGTGGCTTGTACTCATGCAGATTTTAATTGCCGTTATGTATAACTTTCCATTTTTCGATGACCGAGAGCGAATTGGGTGAGGTGGTCGTTAAGTGGATATTATAAGTGGATTTATGAGAAATTAATAATTATTATATTAATGTGAAATGTTAATAACTTTAGTTGCTTTACCAAAGGTCTTGCAAATAAAATGAAAATAAATAAAAATTGTTGCAGACAAAAATTTGCATCTACGTACGAGATTATTTTATTTAAAATTTAATACTCAATTGTTTTTAAAATTATTTAGGTAATGTTATTCTTGGTACTTCTAGACTTTTTCATCTAATCATTCTAAACATAAATAATAATATAAGCAGAGATTGAGAGAGACCCAGAAAAGTAAAAGAGGCAGTGAGAAGCACTTCGGCTTATAAAGAGCCATGTATATAGAGTGGTCATAGTTGACCAGGTGGTAGTGGTGTTTATCCACTAGGTGGATATTAGAATGGTTGTGATTGTTTTGTGCACAGGTTAATCATGTCGACATGTGAGTAATATTTTATATTGTTGTTGTATAAGTCCATGGCTAGACTTGTATGGTATACCAGAGTTTGTCGCTGTTTAGCGAGGTATTACCAGGTTGTGGTCGATTGTGTAGCAATCGACAGGAATACCCTCTGAGCGCGCAGTTCCTTCGAGTTGGTCTTGTGAGTTATAGAGGGCCCTCACTTGTCTTCTCGATTGACACATTTGGATTCTAAGATCTCGGTATATGTTATCTTAGTTTCCTAGTGTTTAGATGCTTACTGCTTAGCGGCAGTGGAGCATCTGGGGTAGCCTTAACTATTTTAGGGGACACTAGCTAGTCGTCGAAGAAAGAAGATATACAGGGTGTTTCAAAAGTCATGGTCCAAACTGAAAGGGGGTGTAGGGGAGCCTATTTGGAATCAAAATAACCCCCTATGTTGTTATCTGATTTTTGATGGTTTAAAAGTTATAGCTGTTTTTCACTTCTTTGCTATAATTTACTTCTGGCTTAAAAAATTATTTTTTTTAATGTCTGGGAATCTATTTTTTAAATATATTTTTTTAGTATTTTATTTAAAAAAAATATCAAGTCTTTTTAATAAAAGTATATCATAAACAAATTTGTATTATCGCTGCAGAAAATCATGTTTAATTTTTTTGTGGTTTCTTTAAAAACAAATTTTACCGTTTTAATGAGGCACCACAGTACAGAAAGGCGCTGCAAGAATTTAAACCAGTGTTTTAAAAATTCTTACAACTTACAAGTAAATACTTAGTAATTACAAGTAAATTTTTAGAAAAATGGAACGTAAAAGAAATAAAAGCTAAAATAAAACTTCGAATATTTCATTGGCATTTATTTAAAAAAGATGTTCAAAATGGCCGCCGCCGGCTCTTATACACAAACGACATTGTCTTATAAAATTTCTTTTGAAGTTTCTAAATGCTCGAGCATTGTTTCGTAAACTTATTGCTGCATCTCGCAGTTTTTGACGAAGCTGATTTTCAGTATTATTTTCCGTTTGGTATACAAGTTCTTTAAAGTATTCCCATAAAAAAAGTCAAGAGGATTAAGGTCAGGTGAGCGCGGCGGCCACGATACCACTCCTCCTCTGCCTATCCAACGATCTGGGTAAGCACCATTTAGATAGTCTCCGACTATTCGTGCACTATGCGTTGGCGCTCCGCCGTGTTGCAGCCACATTCTTGCCCGTAATTCCAGAGGCACATCTTCCAAAAGGTAATAAAGTTGGTGTTCTAAAAAATCTAGGTAGCTGTCTCCATTTAATCTGACCGGGAACTCAAAAGAGCCAATCAGCCTACCACCGAGAATTCCTGCCCACAATTTTACACCAAATTGGTACTGGAAGTGATCTTGCCTTATTATTCTCGATTTTCTACAGCTCAATAGTGAAGATTGTGAATATTAAATATACCAAGTCTTTGAAATGACGACTCATCGGACTACAAAATGCAGTCAAAAAATTCCGGGTCTTGCAGACAGCGTCGAAGCATTTCTCTGCAAAATGCTACTCTAGGTGCGTAGTCGCGGGGTAAGAGGGCTTGAACACGTTGCACGTGGTATGGATGCTGGTTGTTCCTCCGCAACATGCGATGTATCGTAGCTTTAGCTAATCCAGTAGCTCTAGAAATTCTACGAATACTTGTAGAAGGCTCCGCCTCTATCAAAGCAAGCACCTCTTCATCATCCAACCGCGGTCTGCCTATTTGTTGTACATCACTAGGTATTTCTCCCCGCAAATATGAGTTATGTACTCGTATGAACACTCGGTGATCGGGAAAGCGTTCACGATCCCGATAACGATCACGATACTCTCTTGCAGCAAGGCGAGCGTTCCCACCGCACAATCCATAAATGTAATGCATTTCAGCTCAGCATATTCCCGTGGGGTATACCGATCCGGCATCTTGATGCAGATTAAATTATACTTTAATGGTATAATAGGTCAGAAAACAGAAAAAAAATCAATTAACACGTTAGCTAAAGACAAACAGAAAACAATACAGAAAATACCAACTATAGTCGGTTTGGCTATATTTTAAAATGGTCCATGTGAGAATACCATTTTTGTTTGTGGCTCTTGATAGCATTCTGAATTCAAATTTGAATGTCAAGCGCACTTAAATAGTATCAAATTTGTAGTATGCAAGCAAAAAATGTGGTATGATTTTATTTCTTTTACGTTTCATTTTTCTAAAAATTTTTTTAACATACATTGATCAAATAGGTAAATGTTTTTATTAAAAGACTAGAAATAGTAGGAAGTTTTTAAACATTGGTTTAAATTCCTGTAGGTCTTTGTGTACTGTGTAGTGCTTCATTAAATTTTTGAAGAATCCAAAAACAAATTAAACAAGATTTTCTGCAGCAAAACAAAAAAAATGTACACTACACTTTTATTAAAAAGACTCGACATTTGTTGGAATAAAAACAAAAAAATATATTTAAAAAATAAAGCCCCAGACATAGAAAAAAATAATTTTTTAAACCAGAAGTAAATTATAGAAAAAAACTGAAAAACAGCTATAACTTCTAAACCATCAAAAATCGGATCACAACATAGGGGGTTATTGTGATTCCAAATAGCCTTCCCTACCCCCCCTTTCAGTTTGGACCATGACTTTTGAAACACCCTATATATATGTACATTATTAGCAAACATAAAGTAAATATATTGATGGTTGTTGGCATGACTGAATCAAGGGGACCGAGGTTCCCCGGTGAGTAAACTTAATCTTTATTAGATGGGTCAGTACAGTAAATCGTAAACATTTTTGTTTCATGGTACTCTCAATCTCTTGCTGTATACATGGTGGAGCTCGCTGAATGATTTGCATTGTCAATACTCACGTAAGTTTAATTTTAAAATACCCAAATTTTACACATTTATATTGCGCTAGTGGGTGACATAGTGACACAATGCGTAATAATATGCCAAATATAATAAATAGCTGTTAAATAATAATTTAGCTAGTTCCAAATGTTTAAATCTTTTAATAATCAAAATATCTAAATACTAAATAAAATAACATAATTAGGAAATTGGTTGCTCAACATATTTATTTTTTCCAGGTACGTACGTTATGTCATCTTACACTTGCTACATGTATCAACATAAACAACAAGTAATTTGTAAGTATCGTGGTTTTTAAATATATAATGTATATTTTAATATATCAGTAATTATCATTAAGATTAGTATTTCATTTATTTGATTAATATTGTTTTATAATAAAGATTGGGTAGTATTTAATCGAACATCAGTTTTTATACTTTTTAGCACGATTAAAAACTGGGTGGAGCAACAAAAATACTTATTGAGCATCTAATCTTTAGCATCTAATAAAGTTAATATTGTCAACTGTTTTATACTAATCTGGATAGCTATTTAAATATTAAAGCTTCTAAAAACTGTTTGAACTTCATACTTTATAATATGACAAACGCTAGTGAGCATAAAATAAAACAAAAATAGGCATCACAAATATACTTTATTGTCTTCTATTTATAAAACAAAAAGATCAAAAAATGCCATTTTTAAAACAGTATTTGAACCACAAAATAAAAAAGTGTGAACATTCAACAAATTATTAATAAAACTTCAATAAATTAAAAACATCACTGAATTACCAAAGCAAGTTTGGATTTTGATGGACGTCCACGCTTTCTTTTATGTCCAATATGGATATTTTTTGCCTCTACAGGCGGAACTGTATATTTTAATCTAATAGTTAATTGCAGCTACCATTCATCCAGTCATCTTTTTCTTTAGGAATTGTTACTCTCCAAGTGGAAAAAAAATTATTTAAATTCATCAAAAGTTTCCCCAGGTTTTTTAGCCTGAACATCCAATACTTGACCTCCTGGTACTATATAGACATTGTTCTTCATGTCAGCATCTAACACCTTTATTTTTTTGTCTAATTTTGCCCATTGATATGCTTTTGTCCAATCAGGAACTTTAATAAGCGGAGAAATTGAAAAGGACTTCTCTGGAGTTTACCATACTATAGTTTACCATACGTTATAGTTTAATTCGGTAACCATCTCCGATGCGATAACCAGAAAACGAGACAAAGGAAATCTTTCGCGTAATGTATTGCTATCTTTTATGGTTCTATTAATCGATACCAGTGCGTTGTTTGTGGCTGGTGATCCTGGGGCAGCACCTAGGTACCAATTGCGATTTTGAGTTAACCACTCTTCTTTGAAGTATTTAATAAAATTAGTTTGGGTTTTCCATTTCCTCATAAAAAGCTGTGATGCACTAGTAAAATGTTCAGAAGAAGTAACGGACTGTAAAGCATCAATATCTTGTAATATATTCTTTCGGGCGTTTTTGTCTGAGCAAGTTTGTTCAACCCTGGTTTGCATTTTTGTTTTTGCATGTGCCCAACACATTCTCACAATGGGTTCAGGACCAAAGATCAAAGCATTTTGGATGCTCTTTGCGGCATCACAAACTAATACCGACGGTTGTAGAGAATGTCCGTATACAAACAAAACCTGTTCTTTTAAACTATTAAATAACATGGTAAAATCTTCCTGACGCTCGTTTGTCGAAACTCCTAGACATATCGGATGAAATTGTCTATGTTTATCTGTAGTTTCTACAACTAATACCGGGAACCCTTGCCAAATCAACTTGTATGTCGCATCAGCATGGATAATATTTGCATGGCGTTCTGCTAACCCCAGTAAATGTTTTGTAGACAATGCAAAGCGAAAGGACATTGGTTCATCCTCGAATATATAATAAGAAAATACAAACACTTGGTGTATGTCCTCGGGAACTGCTGTATGATTTAATATCCATCGCTACAGTTCTCCTAGACTTATAGTTGAGGAACCGTATTTAACACGTCTATGACTTGATAGATAATTGTTCAATTGTTTCATTGATGGTAATTTTACTTCCTCCATCTCACTAAGACTTTTTAAAATAGCTTTAGGCTTCAAATGTAAATCAAATAGTTTGTTTATTTCTGTCTTAACTTCCTGACTTATTCCGTAATAAGAACGAATTCCAATCGACTCGTGGTTATGGGCCGCCTCTACACGATAGAACAAAACAGCATTTGATGTAGCTTCAAGCAGTAAATAAATTTGTGCCGCACACTGAGGGCCACGACGTTTTACTTTGTTACAGCGATAAAACCTTTTCTTTCCTTCTTCTAATATGTGTTATTAAAATAGACCTAGTATTTTCTGCACGAACAACTTCCTCCGCTTCTTTAACACATGCAAATTTTCTTACAAAGAGCCACTGCTTACTCTCGCCACGCTTTTTTTTGTTTCTAATTCTTCATCTCCGAAGTGATCTCCGAATCACTGTCCGAACGATATGAAGGAATTTCTATTTCATTCTCCATTCGAATATTGTCATCAGAACTATTCCCGGGTAAAACAGTATCAAGTTCCATGATTATTTAGTGTTTAAAACGAATAAAACGGTGCATAAAACAACTGTTTATACTACTGAAATATTATATACACCATAACCAATAAACGTATATGGGAATCCCAAACGCAGTTAACGCATCCAGTATAAACGCACGTTGCCGAATTTTTTTGTAATTCATTAACGAAAGCTGTTGCCGAATGCAAAATAAAAACTTTTAAGAAAAAAAATTGATGTTTATATAAGATTTTAGTTGAAATGAATTTGAAAATTAGAAGCTCATTTAGATTTTTTGTAAGCTTTGTGTATTTTTTGGTGCCTGCTTTTGTTGGCAGATTAAAAATATAATGATGCCTTAAGTTTGTTTACCGATAAATTTATTTGATATACAGAAATATAAAAGTTGCCATGTTAGTTAAAATAGTTACCGCATTTTGTTGTACATCCATAATATTTGATGCTCATTTAAAAATTTTCCATAAAAATTGGTAAACGCCCCATATATTAAAATTTAAATATTTATTTACCGCCACCGGATTTGAATTTAACATTTTTGGCCTGACAAATATGACATGAATTTTGGAATTTGGTGAGAGAATCCTCAAAAATTATTATTTAAACTATTCAAGCTCTTTCAATGAAAACTCTAATGTGTCATTTTGTATCTAACTCACATTCTAAAAAGATTTTTTTAACATTTAACAGTTTTTTAATTTTACGGCGCTTGTTATATGCAAAATAGGAAAAGAAGAAATCGTAAAAAAAATTTAAAATTTATAAAGCTAATCAAATTTAATATCTACTTTTATCTTTGTTCAGTCATAAAGAAATAAAATCACCCTTACCTATTTTATTCTTGGTTTAACTAAATAATCTCATCACTTAAATTAAAATTAGATTCATTTACTTCAAATTAGACTTAAACCGAAAAACTAGGATAACGTCGCCTTAGTAACTATTATTTATTTTTTTCTTGATTTTTTCTTCTTTTTTTCCTTACACTAGTCTTGTTTAGTAATTTGGCATTCAAGAATGTCTGTAAGATATTGGCCTATGAGAAAAGCTTCAAAAGCGAAAATATGTTTTCCACTTACCGTTTTTTTAAATCTACAATTCTGACTAAATGATACGTCGTATAAAATAGTTATGAAACAAAAGATAAAGATAATTAAATTCTCCATAGTTTACTTTTGCAAAGAGGTATACAGGGTAAACCACCCAAATGTTGGCACCAGACCATCGATTGGCACTCTAAAATTAAAGTTATAATAATAAGAAATCGATGCAAAATATCTAAATTCTCGTTTTTCTTTATACATTTGGCAACGTTTCTCTTACTACTAGACAACTGCGCGTGCATCTTAAAACTAGTATGGCGGATGTTTTGTGTGTTAGAAGTGACGCTGTTACCAATCAAGGTAGGTTTTCAGCTTTTTCGTAAGGAAATTACTTTTTTTAAATCCTCTGTAAGCTATTTTGGCTCTTCATATATATTGTACAAATTGTAATACACTTTTATAGACCCTGTACGTTTGTTGTGACCATGTTTTCAGCTATAAAAACTATTATTTTACACCGGTTTATAGGATGCCAACATTTGGAAACCAGTAGTATAAACTTGACAAAATCTAATTATCAATCAATGCTTTATTGTCAAGAAATTGTTACAATTTGTAGACAAAGCTGTAAAACAAAACAAAAAAGACACAAAAATACAAACAAAACACAATTAAAAAAAAGAAAAACAAAACAAAATTTAAAAAAATAAATAAATAAATAAATAGAATAGATTATCTACAATATATACAGATTAATACAATTTAAAAATTGTAAGTAGTCAAAAATATTATTATAAAATATACAATTTATTGTATACAATGTCAACAAAAAAGATCATAAAAAAAAAGTAAAAAATTATAAAAAATCCTAAAATAGCTACAAAAAGCAGTATACCTAAACATGTACAGATAGTAAAAATACATAATCAGCTAGTGCGAAATTTCAAATCAATGATTAAAAAAAAAAAATCGTTAACTGTGTAAAAAGCTCTCTCCAGTAAGAATGCTTTTAATGCTTTACGAAATGCAAAAAAAGATGTGATGGATTTAATTTCCAATGGCAGATGATTGTGCATTTTTTTTGCATTATATAATATGGAACTTATATAATATGGGGTAGGCAGGTATAGATCATATTCCGTGTTTCTAAGTAGATAACTATGGGAAGATCTATCAGATGCTGAACCGTGTTTGCGTATTAGACAAAGGGACTCAAATATGAATAAAGATGAAAAAGTTAATATTTGAAATTTTTTGAAGAAATGCTGGCATGACTTCTGTATTTAAGTCTTAGTGTATAACGTAAAGCTCTCTTTTGTAGTCTAAAAATACGGTCAAATTGAGTTGCACTACATGTACCCCAAAATGGAAGGGCGTATCGAAGGTGCGATTCAAAAAGGGCAAAATAAACTGTTCTAGAAGTAGACAGGCTAAGCTCCTTAGAAATTGATCTTAACGCAAAACAAGCGGAACTTAATTTTCTTGATAAAAAGTCAATATGTGTATCCCATTTTAACGAGTTGTCAACAGTTAGCCCTAAAAACTTTACAGAATCAACTTCGTCAATTGTTGCATTACCAAGTACAAAAGATTGCAAGGTATTTTTATAGGACAACATTTTAGTTTTGGAAATGTTAAGACAAAGGAGATTAGAGTCGCACTATGATTTGATAGTAGTTAAATCACTTGATACGGTTCTATGAAGTGTAGAAATATCCGGATTACTCCAGGTAAAAATAGTATCATCAGCAAATAGACAGACTTTACCGTTAATATTTAGATTAGCAATGTCATTGATGAAGATAAGAAACAAAATAGGGCCAAGTACGGAACCTTGAGGCACTCCACTTTGTATTGGCTTGCAAGAAGACATAGTCGAATCAATTCTCACAGCTTGACTTCTGTAACTGAGATACGACTTAAACCATTCAAAAGGCGCTTCTCTGAACCCGTAATATTGCAACTTTTTTAATAAGATGTCATGATTAATACAATCAAAGGCTTTAGAAAAATCACAGAAAATTGTTGCTGTAGGGTGTTGGTTGTTTAAGCTAGAGTATACATTATTAAAAAGAGAAAACATAGCATCATTTGTGCATTTGTTCATTTAATATTTGAATTTAAATCAATATGATCCTTTTGCACTAACGGATAATTAAATATTCACATATTTAAAATTAATTATCAGAAAAACACACAAAATATTCAAAACATTCACCGAAGAACTGCTTCAGAAGGCATCGGCTGAAGTAAGGGATGGTGTAGCAAAAAAAAACCGTTGCTGTAAAATACGGCATACCAAGGCAAACGCTACAATACCGTTTAGGCCCCAAATTTTCAAAACCAGAACTTGGACGAAATACATATCTAACAAAAGACGAAGAAAATAAACTGGTTCAATGGATTCTAGATAGCCATAGAAAAGGTTTTCCACGAAGAAAAGTAGGCATCTGTAAAGAACTTCTCGGATGCAGATAACAGAACCACCCCATTTAAAAATAATATTCTTGGTGACCATTGGTATAATCTATTTTTAAAGAGGCATCCAATTCTGACAGAGTGAACACCAGAAGGAGTAACTGCGGCTTCAGCAAATGTGTCTGAGCAAAACATACGAGGCTGGTTTTCTGAAATAGAAACTTACCTTAAAGAAAAAAACCTTTTTTCCGTTTTAAGTGACCCAAGCACGATCTATAACGGGGATTAAACTTGTTTTCAGTTCTGTCCCAAAATGGGTAAAGTACTAGCACCAAAAGGTTCCCGTAATGTGTACGAGGTTGATCAAGGGGAGGCCAAGAAGAATCTAACAGTTATGTTTACCTTTTCGGGACGAGGCGATACCACTCCACCCTTAATAATCTACCCCAATAAGCGGTTATCAAAAGCAGTCGTTAATAGTGTTCCAGACTCATGAAGAATTGGATTAAGCGATAACGGCTGGATGAAGGTCGAACTTTTTATAGATTATATCAAAAATATACTCCATCCATATTTAAAAACCAAAAACATAGAATTCCCAGTTATTTTATTCTTAGATGGCATGCAACTCACCTTAGCTATCAGCTTAGTACGCTTTGTACCGAACTTGGCATTGTTCTAATAGCCCTTTACCCAAACTCGACAAGAATATTACAGCCAGCAGATGTCTCCAACTTTAGACCACTTAAGGCAATGTGGAAGAAGTCGCTTTTGGATTGGCGTCGAAAAAATCCTTTTTGTAAGTTTAGCAAGGATCACTTTGCGAAAATCCTGAAAGAAGCTGTACTTTTTTTAAAACCTGAAGTTGCCCGTAGCGGATTTAAAGCTTGTGGCTTATATCCCTGGAATCCAGATTCAATCGACTATAGCAAATGTTTAGGTAAGCAGTATCACAAAATTACAAGTTCCAATAATGAAAAGACTGACATAAATAAGACTGATGATAATAGTAAGTTCGTAACATATCAAAAGTTTATTGAGCTTATTGGGGCCACTAAATCATTAAAACTTGATGATTCTGGTGCTTCATTTACTGGATGTGAAGAGAGCTGTGAAAATTTTTTATTACTACAAAAACTGAAAGCGTATTTTAAATCTGAACCTAAAATTAATGAAGATAATCATGTAATAGATATACAGATAGAAGACCCAAATGACAGCCTTGTCCAAAACAATGACGAAATATTTTTGGACAAAAATAATATAGAAAATATACCTATTGTGTTTTGTGACGAACCCTTATATAATGACAACGTTGGTAGTAACAAAATTGTCATATTAGAAAATAAAGTTCTTACACAAGCACAAGCTTCTTTTACACCCGACAAGCCTAAACTACCCGACAAACCTGAAACATTTTTAAATTTTCATCAGGAAATAAAATATCAAAACAGTGTATTAGACAGTGAGGATCTAGTTGTCAGCGATCCAAACAGTGCAGAGTATATTATCCAGAGCGACGCTAAGAAAATAGAGGAAAAGGTTGGCAATACACAAATTATTACAATTAATAACAGTTGCAAAAAAGACTCATCCATTAAAGATTTTTTAATTTTCCGAAAAACTCCCGAAAGGACAGGTAAAAGACAAACTGAGAGATCATCATTTGTGCTTACATCAACTAATTATAAAAAGCAAATGGAAGAAAAGGAAAAAGTTAAAGAAGAAAAAGAAAAAACGAGAGAGGAGAATAAACAAAAAAGATTAGAACAGCAAAAACAAAAACAGAATTTAAAAGAAAAGACTCAAAAGAAGCAACCTATAAAAAACGCGAAGAACAAACAAAAAGGCAAAAAATCTGACAATTTTTTTAACAAATCTGACACAGCTCAAGCAAAGTCTAATTTTAAATCCAATTTTGGGTCGACTCCTAGTAGAAGCTTTGATATCATAATTAATAATAATGGTTATGACTTGCCATACTCAACCGGACAGTATTTTCATAAATCTCCAGAACCAGAAACTTTTGCTATAAGTTTAAAAACCAATCTCTCTCACATAAAAAATCTTTTCCCTAAAAGTCCCGATAGTTCGTCAATTCCATTTTTACCAGAAAACAACATTGTTGGTCCCCGCGGAATATGTTTTATTTGCACAAATAATATACAGGGTGATTCAAAAGTAAGCGGCATCCTTTCAGGGGCGTAATCCTTGTATGAAAATAAGGCAAAAAGTTCATATTAATATGGATCTGAAATTGCTTCCTAAGGGAGCTACGACCCTTTGAATAGGACCCCTTGAAGACAATTTTTCTCTATAACTTTAAAACCCTTTAGAATTAAATTTTGAAAATTGGTGTACTGCATAAACATTTCGTTGTGAATAACATAAGGTACTCTTAGTTCAATTCAATAGAGCGTACCATTTACGAGAAAAGCGACTTTGAAAATGTTCTGATTGCGTATGTTTATTGATGAAAATTAATTTTAATTAATAAGACAAAAAAGACACTTTTTACTCACATTTTATTTAACAATTTATAGAAAGTGTTCAAAATTATTACCATTCGCGTCACGGCAAGCTCTTAATCTTTTTATTAGATTATGGTGCACACGTGGTAGAATTCTTGGATTGTTTTTAATTGTCTGAAATCCTTCCTCTATTCTTTGCTTAAGAACATCAATATTGGGTATAGGGCGGGAATAAACTAGTTGTTTTAGGTGTCCCCATAAATAAAAATCAAGGGGGTTTAGGTCAGGAGATCGTGATGGCCATGGCACTGGACCCCCACGACCTATCCAGCGGTTTTGATAGGCATTATTTAAATGTTCTCTAGCGAGAATGCTAAAATGTGGGGGAGCACCATCGTGCATAAACCACATTTGTGCTCGTAATTGAAGTGGTGGATTTTCTAATATTTGTGGTAATTCATTCTGTAAAAAAATTGTGTAAATTTGTTCATTAAGTCATTGCGGCATAAATACAGGTCCTTTTAAATGCCCATCGATTATTCCCGCCCACACATTTAAACTAAACTGCTGCTGATGTGCCTTCTATACCGTAGCATGAGGATTCTCATCCGTCCATAGGTGGTTGTTGTGGAAATTGAAAATTCCGTTTCTTGTGAAGCCGGCCTCGTCAGTAAATAAAATTTTCTTTTCAACATTTTCAAAAGCAACGCGGTTTTCTTCTAGCCAATTACAGAAGTGTACACGAAGAAGGAAATCTCGCTCTTCCAAAGCCTGAACCCGTTGAATATGATAAGGGTAGAGTAACATATCGTGCAAAATTCTCCATACGGTTGACTGAGAGGACCCTTCTTGATTTGCGATGATGCGAGTGCTCAAAGATGGATCTTCTTCAATACGATCTAGCACGCGTTCTTCTAATGCTAGGGTTCTGGCATTTCTTGGTCGCCCAACAACTTCCTGTCTTTGAAATGTTCCTTAAGCAAAATTTAAGTAGATATTATGCGATATTACTCACATTTTTGAATTTACCTGTTTCCCTTAAATTACGATCTACTCTTGTGAAAACCGTACGGTGTGGCACTCGTCGATTAGGAAATGCCTCATGATACAATCGTCTTGCTTCAACACAATTACCAAATGCTCTTCCAAACATAATGTGAATATCAGCTTGTTCTTGATACGTAAAATCCATGTTTGCTTTTTAAACTTAGAAACACAAAGTACCAAACTCAACAAAGGCAATGCCCTTCTTATTAATAATAAATAGTAATTTGTAAAACACTCTATGAAACTAATTTTACTTTGACAAAGTAAATTGTATTTTACAATGACATTTATCAGTCATTTAAATGCCAAAAAACAACCGCCAACTTCGTTTTAAATGCGTATCCAGTAGTTTTATTATGTATTAAACATACGCAATCAGAAAATTTTCAAAGTCGATTTTCTCGTAAATGGTACGCTCTATCGAATTGAACTAAGAGTACCTTTTTTACGTATAAGACTCTAAAATTTTATAATTTTCAAACAAAATCACAATAACCTAAAGAGTAAAAGAAAAAGGGATGTTTTACCCCTACCAACCCCCGCATGTGACGCACCTGAATAAAATTAAAAATTTGAATTTAGAATCTTATTCACAACGAAATGTTTATGCAGTACACCAATTTTCAAAATTTAATTCTAAAGGGTTTTAAAGTTATAGAGAAAAAATTGTCTTCAAGGGGTCCTATTCAAAGGGGCGTAGCTCCCTTAGAAAGCAATTTCGAACCCATATTAATATAAATTTTTTGCCTTATTTTCATACAAGGATTACGCCCCTGAAAGGATGCCGCTTACTGTTGAATCACCCTGTATATAGGACTAACATAGGAATAAGATGCAAGAACTGCACCAGAACTTATCATGTTAGTTGCTTAACTAAAAATAAAATTTATACAGAAGGTTTTATTTGTAAAACCTGCATAGGTAAGCAAACAAAATTCCAATGATGACTAGAATTTTTTTTTATGTATTGGAAGTTTCAACATTTTTGTTGTATTTTCATAATTTTTGTTTTACTTTAAAATATCATCAAAAGAACTTCTGTTTTATTTTATTAAAAAGTGTTGGATTTTTTGTTTTAAATAAAATAAATGGACTAAAAAAAATCATCATTCACACAAACATTTTTACTTTATTGAATCAAAACAAAAGAAATATAATTGTTACTATACCTAAAATGATCTTTTTGTTGGGAATATCCATTGAGTAATACTTAGGTACCTTGCTATTTTGCTAAAAATATTTGGTGCCAATGATTGGAAGATATGGGATGCCAATAAATGGCGTTTGGGTGCCAATAATTGGAAATTTTCTTAATTGAAGCGGATTAAATAAAATTTGGGTCAAAGAATATAAAACGAATAACAAAATGAATAAATTACAGGTATTAAATTATTAGATATTTAATAAAAATTACTATTATTGGCTTAAAATTAAATTTATAATTTTATGAAAGCATTTATTAATAACACTACCTTAAAGTGCCAATCATTGGGTAGTTTACCCCACGTCCTCATTTTTAAGCTTCGTTTATACGTTCATAGACCACTAGTAACTAATAAAAAACATTGGCTTCTTGGATATTTTTAAATTTCAAATACCATATTGATTGTATTATATTATTACACTTTCAATTCACCTTTAATGGGCCTTAGGGGCCCTATTTAATTGTTGTTTATACAGGGTGGTCCAGTTTAAAAGTCATTAATCTTAATACGTGATAGAGAATTGAAAAAGAAATAGAATTTTATTATAAACTTTTTCTCAGAAATGTTTAGTAACAAAGATACAGGGTATTAAAGTTAAGAATAATTATTTGTTTATCTATCATAACATTTAAACTACCAGCTCAATTTAATTAAATTTCACAAAAAGGTTATTGTAGTAAATTGTCAATTACTCAATTTTCAACAAAATTGCCAGTAGCGTAACGTACGGAGGGACTTGGTCCTTTATTATCTCAAATCTGCAAGGTGATAAAATATTTTTAAATCTTAATTCAGTTTTTAATCAAGTTTTTGCAGCATTTTAACTGTTTCTGTACAATTAAACTAAGATATTTTAAAAACAGTGCCTTAAATCATAATTTTGCAAGAGTAACTTTTTTCTTCAAATTAAATGGAGAATTTAACAGTTGACTTCTTATAAAAAAAATGTTTTTTCACCTCGCAGATTTGAGACAAAAAACGACCAAGTCCCTCTGTATGTTACGCCACTGGCAAGTTTCTTAAAAATTGGATTTATCAGTAATTGATAATTTACTACAATCAACTGCATGCAAAATTTAATTAAAATTGAGCTGGTAGGTAGTTTAAAAGTTATAATAAATAAACAATTAATTATTCTTAACTTTAACACCCTGTATCTTTGTTATTAAACATT
Organism: Anthonomus grandis grandis; assembly: GCF_022605725.1. Taxonomy (NCBI): domain Eukaryota; kingdom Metazoa; phylum Arthropoda; class Insecta; order Coleoptera; family Curculionidae; genus Anthonomus; species Anthonomus grandis. Next base: position 30,401,241 of record NC_065553.1, on the reverse strand, counting down.
TCTGTGAAAAATTTTATAACGAAGGTCTATTTCTTTTTAAATTCTCTATCATATATTAAAATTAATGACGTTTAAACTGAACCACCCTGTATATGTATTTCACAGATTTTTATTAAGGGTTGTTTTGTTCTTTAAATAAACGTTGTAACGTTTTAACCTATGTCTTTATCAAAAAACAATTTTGTCAAATGTTTCGAGATTTCTTGAGTAACAGGCACTGTTTTAGTAAGATCCAAGCCTTATAAAAACTAATAATTTTTTATTGAAATTTAGACATTTAGGGAAAATCAAAATATGTTGGCAGTCACTTAAGACACTTGTAAGTATTTACAACACCCCATAACATTTTTAATTAAAGCAGTAATGCATACCGATAAAAATCTAGACCGAAACATTTTGCAACAGTATAAGCTGCAATCTGCAAAAAGCAAGGCCATTTTAGCTAGGAAAAGTAGGCTATAAAGTTTGCCAATCGACCTTTGATCTTCGAGATTCATAAACTATGCCCTAACTAGGTTTTACCTGATGTTAAAAGAAGTTAAAAACGGCTTTAAAATGCCATTATATCCATCGCCCACATCTTCGTTGACCTACTTGGATGTTATCACAAAGTAATAATAGCCATCATGGTAACAAAACCGCGAAAACACGCGCGCATTTATAATTAAAATAAAAGGTACTGCTTTCGTGAACCACGCTTTGTAAACGACTACTATATGAAAAATCGCGGTACCCGTGCACTCTTGAATGTTGATAGAATAAAAGTTGAGTTGGATCTGTGAAAACTGTAGGACGGAGGCCAATAAGCGCGAAGGAGAAAGCTTCGCGGCACCGGGAGATCGCCGGAGTTAAAAATAAAAAATTACGTTTTGTCTACTGCATGTTACATTTTGTTGAGTTGGGATGTATTGGATTTCTCTGGGACAATGTCAGCGGTGCCGGCCGGGAGAGAGTAATGTCCGTGTGGAAATTTCCAGTCTGGATCAAAATCCTCATAAATATCTCTAAGAATAGCACATTATTTGTAACTAGAGTATGTACGATTTCCGCTTTTTTAATGTTTGATAAAAATATTATAACATAAAGGAAATATTTAATGTAAATAGCCTGTGCTGTATTGTTGCTGTTACGTAACCTATAGTCATTCTCCGAATCTACATTTGTTCAAATTCAGTTAAATAACTTAAATTTTTTTTTTAAAGACTGACCAAGATTCCATGTCTGAAAGATTTTCTGACCGGGTATAATTAAATTAAAAAGGCAGCATATTGGATTTTGGTATTCCCAATTATTAGTATATAACTTTTGACGTTGCTGAAATATTGTTACATAAATACAGTGCATTGACCATAAATAAATTATTGATAAAAAAAAATTATTTAAAAATCAGATGTTTTTTCCTTCTTTTATTTTTTGAACACGTTGATTAAGTCAAAGCCAAAATGTGCTTTATTTGTTTAAAACACTAAAATTATTGTTTACAAAGCCAATAAAAATACTTAATTTACCTATAAATAATAAAAGAGACAGCACTCTACAAATAAGTATACAAAATAAGAAAACATACAAACAATTTTAATATAATTTTTGTCCGTAAATTCAACGTTACATATTAAAATGCAGAAAAGAATAAAAATTAAAACATAATATACACACAATAACATATAATTAAAATGAATCTGCATAAAATTCCAATAAAGAATAATATGCCTTCCCCACTAAGAGTGTACGCAGTCGCTGTCTAAATATATTAATTGACGTTGCATCTTTAATGTTACGTCGTAGATGATTAAATACCTTTATGCCTTTATAGATGATAGACTTCTGCGTCAAAGTAGATGTAGGGGTAGGCAGATGCTAGTTGCGTCAAGTTGTTTACTTGCGTGTCATGTACCTGGGATTTTCTGCCATGAATTTATGACGGTGTTTGTATGAGATGCTAGCCACTTCCAGGTTATAGATACTCGGGATGGTAAGAAGACTCTTTTTGATGAACAGAGGTCTACAAGACTCTCTGGGGTTTACCGGAGAGCTCGTTTCTGCAGAGTTAGGATTGACTGGATAAGATAATGACTAGCATTTCCTCAGAAATACTATACCCAATACGCGACTTGATCAAAGCAAAATAAACAAATCTACCAAGCGATGCACCGGGTTCTTCAGTTGTTAACCTTACCGCAAAACAGCCTGTAGATATCGTCTTAGCAAGACCAACAATATGTCACTATATATATTTGGTCTTTTTTTCAGTTTCGTGTTTGTGACCCAATATCTTGAATATTGCGGAGGGTTATTGGGTGGGGAAAACATCTTGTCGAACTTGCATTGTCTTATTTATTTAATGTAACACGACGTTTCGGTTGGTAAGTATCTCCAACCGTTATCAAGTGTACAAAGTCTCAAAAAAAAAGCTAAACTCAACAAGAAATTGTCTAATAAAGAAGCACTGAATAGCTTGAATACAAACGACCTAGAAAACAGAATAAGTACTGACATTAGAACGACAGCCAAAAAGATATGTGCCACTACCAAGAAAAATAATTCAAAAATAAAAAAGGAAACTAGAGAACTCATGGCGAAGAGAAGAAACTTGGAGAAAGGGACTCATGAATACAACGAAATTAACAGATTGATAAAAAAGAAAACAAGGGAAGATTTAAGGCAATACAACATAGAAATGATAACAACGACCATCGAAAACAACAAAAACATGAAAGTACTTAAAGCACGTAACAATGATGGACGCTTTCAAATACATTAACTAAGGGACGCAAACGGAAACATCAAAGAGGACAGTAAAGATTTAATGGATATCGTGGAAAATTTCTACAACCCAGTAGGAGACAACCCAGAACAAGCAATCGGAGTTGATGAAACGATTCTCAATGTAGGCTCCGAAGATCTTCCTGACATCACCAGAGAAGAAGTAGAACTAGCATTGTCTCAAATGAAGAACGGTAAAGCACCAGGGGAAGATGGAATTACAGCTGAAATGATAAAACTTGGGGGAGGAACTACTGTAGAAGCAATGACAATTCTTCTTAATAAATGTATGACAGAAGGCGTGACACCCCAAGCATGGCAGAAGGCCCAGATGATTTTACAGTACAAAAAAGGAGATAGGTTGAGAATCGACAACTATCGACCTATTAGCTTACTCCCCCACCCGTACAAACTTCTGACAAAGATAGTAACAAATAGGCTTACAGCTAAACTAGATGCCTATCAGCCCCCGGAACAAGCTGGCTTCCGAAAAGGTCATAGCATAATAGAACACATACAATCCGTTCGCACTATAATAGAAAAATGCAACGAGTACAATGAACCACTACACCTCGCATTTCTTGACTATAACAAAGCTTTTGACTCCGTAGAGTTGTGGGCTATTTTTAAGGCCATGAATAATGCAAGAATCGACTCTCGATACAAGCAGCTTCTCAAACACATATACGAAAACGCGACAATCACCGTTAAAATCTTGGAAGAGATAGAAACAAACAAAACTCAAATAAAAAGAGGAGTAAGACAAGGGGACACCATTTCCTCAAAGCTGTTTATACTGGCACTGGAAGACGTTTTTAAAACTCTTTCATTGCATCAAATTGGGCAAAGAAAATCAAACTGCCGAAATAAACAGACGTGTTCGTTTGGCATGGGCAGCCACGGGTAAACTGTCACACGTCTTAAGAAATGAAACAATTCCAATTAATTTAAAAAGAAAGTTCTTCAATGCCTGCTTACTGCCCGTGATGACTTACGGAATGGAAACCATGACACTCACTGTTAAATCAGCCAACAAGCTTAGGATCACCCAAAGAGCCATATAGCGGATGATGCTAGGAATAAGCCTGAGAGACCATATCACAAATGAGAGTATTAGACAAATAACTAAAGTTGAAGACGTCATAACACGCATAGCCCACCTGAAATGGAGCTGGGTAGGACACGTCGCCCGACAGGACGACTTGAGGTGGTCAAGATACATCGTTCAATGGAGACCTCGCATACATAAACGCAGCGTTGGCAGACCACAGTTACGTTGGCTCGATGATGTCAAAAACAAAGTGGGAACCAACTGGCACAGAACAAAGAAACATGGAATAATATAGGGGAGACCTATGTCCAGGAGTGGACTGTGAAGGGTTGCTGAAAGAAGAAGAAGATTATATATATATAAATACAGTGTGGTGATTTTAACTGGAATAAATTCAGTTAAAACTAATCAAATTTTGTCTCGCAACATTCCTGAGACCCGTCAAGTTTTGTTTTTTTTTTCACATTTCAAGATAGTTTTTGTATTTTTTCACCTACAGGGGGGGTCCAAATTAACCCAAACTTTTTTTTTCAAATGGAAAGCCACTTTTCTTAAACTCTCATTGAAAAGAGCCCTTTTTTTGATTAAATTACCCTATTTACTTTTGTGATTATCTCAAGAAGAAATACGAAAAAAAAAAATAAAAAACATTAAATTATTAAAAGTTGCGTTTAATGTATAAGATGCTCAAAATGAGCACCATTTACTTGTTGGCAAAGCCCAAGACGATAATAAAATTCGTTTCTGACATTTTCTAACATTTCTGGAGATATTTGTCGGATTTCTTGCCTAATACGTTCTTTGAGTTCGTCTAGGTTTTATTAGTATATATATATAATATATATATATATACTAATATATATATATATATATATATATATATATATATATATATATATATATATATATATATATATATATATATATATATATATATATATATATATATATATATATATATATATAATATATAATAATTCTGACATAGTAAAACAATGTGAAAAAAATATATATATATTAATATAAAAATAGAATTTAAGATATATAGGATCAATAAAGGTGCTTAAGGTCTCTGTCACTTTAGTATAGAAATAGAATCATTATTAGAACGAAGTTCTAATGAAGGGGCCCTCCCGCAGGAGAGTTTTCGCACAAAATTCGCCTCACCGACACCTCGGACAAAAGTACTTACAACTTTGTTGGTATTTGGGTTGGAGAAATGAAGTTTACGTTTTCATAATCCAAAGTATAATCTTAAAATATGAGGCTTCAAGCCGATTATTTACAAATGTTCATTTATTTTTTAGTGAGACAAAGATACCTTCAAAGTAAAAAAAAAAAACTGTTCAATTTTTCCAGTCTTGATTCGATACAGATCGCAACGGATCTTTGAATATTATGAAACCCTACAGATCGATTACAGTTCACGTGAGACAGTTCGGTATAGCTTTTGGTTATTCTCAGCATACGGGAAGTATTTTTAACGTCCAAAGTTTTAGACATGTATGATACTCGCTTCACTCGTTACTCATACTCGATGTATGATTCTAACTTCTCTTGGTTTAAGGTATCTTTTCAGAAATAATGACTCACAGAAGATATGTGCGCCTCATCAAGAACTACAAATTTTATATAGGGACTTTTTTTTTTGGGAGAAAAATTAAATAAACTTTCTTTACTTTTTTCTGTGTAAAATTTTTCTGGTACAAACTTTAAAAAAATTTCATTTGGATTAATGAAACCTGCAATTAAGTTTAACGCCATCATTTATATAGGGTGAGCAGTGCTCAGTCGAAAATACCGTTTTTTAAACTCTTTTTTTCCAGTTTTAGTAACTTTTTAGTGGCGCCACCTAGAGCCAAATGGCTTATAGACGGTTTGTAGCGTGTGACAAGGAGAATGTTTTGCAATGTCTTTTTAGATTTTTTTTTTGAATAAAAACTATTGCCCTTCTAATGGCCCTTTAACTTCATAATTTCATCTGTTTCATAGTTTCATATAATTTCTCTCTAAGACAATATGAGAGAATTTAACTCCATACACTACTCGTATGTGCATGGAACATTACTTATTAATTATATTAAATTTATGTTCTGGAAGAATGATTTCTAAAAGAAGAGAATCGAATTTTCTTTTATTTTTAAGGTCATCGTTATATCGTGGTCCACGCCGGAACCAAAGAAGGCTTCATCAAGGGTGCAAATTTAATATTCAAGAGTGGATTAAAGACGGAAGATTATCATGACAGTATGAACAGGAAAAACTTAAAAAACTGGTTTAAAACTCAGCTGGTTCCAAATCTTCCCCCAAAGTCATTTATAATCATGGACAATGCAAGTTACCATTCCGATTTATTAGAAGAAATCCCGAAAAAATCTTGGACAAAGCAGAGACTGACCGAATGGTTGAAGAAAAAGAATATTGGCTTTTCAGAAAAATCCATGAAAGATAAAATATGGAGTATTGCACGCAGAAACTGCCCTAGTGAAAAAAAGTACTTCCTTGATGAATATGTTAAACCTTTAGGACACAAAATGTTGCGACTGCCACCACATCATTGCCAGTTTAATGCAATTGAAATGGTATGGTCGGAATGTAAACGAAAATATGATCAATATATTTCCAATTTTAAGGGATCACCTTCAGAAGTTCTGACCATATGGGAAAGGGTAATAAACGAAATTTCTATAGATCATTGGCAAAAATATGTTTTTCATACAGAAAAGGTCATTGAAAAGGCTTGGGAGGCAATACAAGTGTGTGATGCCTATGACATTCTGCCACTTGTGATTACGACTGACGAAGGCGACGATGACAAAGACAATATTTCTGATTTCAGTTCTAACTCTGACAATACTGACGAGATTGATTAAGCTTTTCTTGTTCTAGCAAATTTTATTTTATGATCGTCGTTTAAGTATTCAATGATATCGTTGCAATTTCGAAAATACCGTTTTTTAAACTCTTTTTTTCTAGTTTTAGTAACTTTTTAGTGGCGCCACCTAGAGTCTTGGATTTTTTTTTCTTTTTTGGCATTTGCTCGATTTGAATGAAATTTCATATTTGTTTATAAGCTTATGTTAAAATCTCACAGGTACAAAATTATATCCGCTTGAAGAAATGCCTCAAATATTATATTTTCCATTTATCATATTTTTTTATTAATTTGATAAATGGAATTGAAAATTTCTCATTTATTATATTTTTATTTGAAAGTCTGATTTTTAAAAATCTCTATTCCAGTTGATCAGAACTTTGAAACTTTAAATTAAAAGTTAGATTAAATTTTAGATTATCTTTTACATAAGCGCCAACTCTCCTCATTTCTACCTAATTGGTCTTTATAATAAAAATTGTAAACAGGGAAGCTCAGTGCATTAATAAATAAATTCTTGCTAAGCCACGTCTTGCTAATATAAAAATATCGAAACCATGCTCAACAACCAATGAGGAAACCTCATTGAAACTAGTGAAAAGTGATATTACATGAATGTTATACTGTTGTGAAAGGTCGTCTAGGAACGTGGTTATTATAAGATGCCTTAGAATCTGCTCTTGTATTAACTATCTAATTTAAAGGTTTCTGACGCGTAGAATATAGTTTCTTTGTATGAAGAGTCTTGCAGTGGTCACAGTGCTTCGGTGGTGCTAATTTACTAGCCGATTTCAAGACTTTCGAGTGAAAAAATCGTATAAAATCTTTGAGTGCGCCATATTTGTTTACATTATATCTCGTAAACATTTTAGGACTGCGTTCCAATATCTAGTTGTGTTACACTTCATTGATATTCATCACCATGGATCCTGCAGTTTATTAATGGGTGAGTAACGAGCTTATATGCTTATTTTTCTCATAATCTCATTAAAATAACGTTTACGGCCAACTTCAACTACAATGGCTTTATGTGATTTTTGTAATACTCCTGCTAGTTCCGGCCGTAGCAAGCCCTATATAAACTGTTATGGCGTACTGCATGCGTATCCCTACAGAGGCAATCAATCTTATACCCGCTGTCCTAGGACTTATTTGGAGATGTCCAACCTGCCGTAACCTTCCTCTTGATAAAGTTAATAAGACGATCAAAGAATCTGTCCAAAGTCATTTTGCTTCCTTTCAACACTCTTTACTGCAGACTTTAGAAGCCAAGATCGACGAAAAGTGGGCATGGCGCAGCAGTATACCACACCAATGCCCACCGATGCCTCCCTAAAACCGAGTTTTGCAGATGTGTTAGGCAAGTCGACTCAAACAGTCATCAAACCAAAAAATCAACAGCAGGACAATAGTCCTACCAAGTCTGACATTTTAACTTACATTAAACCAGCTGACCAAAATATTCAAATAAATAAAATAAAGCATGTAGCTGGTGGGGGAATTCTCGTTACTACCGATCCAGAGAGTGCACATCGGATGAAAAATCTCGCTGCGGAAAAAGTTTACACAGACTACGATGTACAAGAACTGAAGTCAGCCATGCCAATTTTACGTATTGTCGGATTAGCTCAGCATTATTCTAATAGTGATTTAGAATTTATTTTGAAATCAGAAAACAAATATTTTTTTAATAATACCTCTGACCTAACTGTTACGAAAGTATGGCCTATAAAAAATAATAACAATATTTATCAGGCTGATCTGCGGCTAGATAGTGTCACATTTATGCGATTGAAAGAGCATGGTAAAATCGTTGTTGGCTTGCATAATTGCGGTGTATATGATTCCACGCATATCACACGATGTTTTAAGTGTAATAATTTCGGTCACTTGCTAAAATTTTGCAAAAATAATATAATTTGTCCTCTTTGTGCAGGGTCTCATGATGATAAGTCTTGTAAAGCTAAGTCAGATCAATTTAAAAGCAGTAATTGTTCTTTTTTGAAGAATACATATAAATTAGATATAGATATAAATCACGCTGTTTGGAATTTTTCTGTCTGCCACTCATTTCAGAAGGCTAATAAGAAATACGTAGCCAATATCCTCGGTTCCACTCTGTAGCAATTAATGTCACACCAGCTTCCCTCTACTTATTATGGTTCTCCGTCAGTGTTGTCTCATTCACACGATTTAAATAGTACCGACTTAGCTGATTCTCAACACCAACATTCTTACAATAACCTTTCGATTTATTACCAAAATATCAAGGGTCTTCGATCGAAAACTAAAGATTTCTTTAACGCCGTACTTACTAGTGAGTTTGATATTATCGCTATTAGCGAAACTTGGCTGAATAATAGTATTTTGGACTCGGAATTATTTTCAGATAAATATTTTGTTTATCGGTGTGATAGAAACTATGATGAGAGAAATCAGAATCGGGGCGGTGGGGTTCTGTTAGCAATTAAACAAGAATATGCCGTTTCGACAATTAGAATGCATCTCCCAGATGATCTTAAAAATAAACTTGAAATTGTAGGGATAAAAATACTATTAAAAAGTCCTTCAATTTATATAATTTTAATGTATATACCACCTGGGCTTGGTGCTGATATATATCAATCAATTTTCGAATATTTCTCTTCATTAGTCTACCTGTACAATTCACGAATTATTCTTTTAGGGGATTTTAATTTGCCAGAATATAGTCTCTATATGAAGGGTTCTCTTCCAAGTACTAAACTAAGACAGATATTAAATATGATGGATTTTTTTAGTTGAAATCAACTTAACTTAGTACAAAATTACCAAGGGCGACTGCTGGATTTGGTTATGGCGTCTTCATCTGAAGTTTGTACAGCTAAAAGATGTAATGATTTTTTTATTAAAGAAGACCCTTTTCATCCCTCTTTACTAATAAAATATAAAAATGTTAAAGATAAAATTCAAAATAATTTCAGAATTAAGAATGTTTTTTACAATTTTAAAAGAGCCGACCTACGTATTGTATACCAGGATTTATTTAACGTAAACTGGGACTTCTTAAGTAATATTTTAGATATTAATGCAGCAGTTACACAATTTTACCAAAAAGTGTATAGTATAGATAAAAATGTTCCTAAAACTGCCCGTAGGAAACGAACCTATCCTCCTTGGTTCACGACGCAGATTATTTCAGATATAAAAGTTAAGTTTAATCATTGAAAGCGTTATAAGCGGTATGGCATTGAGCAAGATTTAAATAACTTTAAACAATTACGTTGTCAGGTAAAAAATAATATTAAACTTTCATACACAAATTACTATGCACAACTAGAAAATAATTTGATTACTGATCCCAATAGTTTTAGGACATTAATTCAAAGTTCACAACGCAATAATACTATACCCCAGAATATGTCTGATACAAATGAAAATCTTTTATCTAAGCCCCAAAATATAGTTCATGTATTTGCTAAATTCTTTCAAAGCTCATATACCAATTCCACACATACTCTTAATATGGAAAATAATACCAATAGTAATGCCGACACAATTAACATAACAGTATTTACAGAAAAAGAAGTATTATGTGCCTTAAAAACAATCAAACCTAAAAGTATTGTGGGACCAGATAAGATTTCAGCGTTTTTTATTTCTGATTGTGCACACGTACTTGCCAAGCCCCTAACAGTCCTTTTTAATTTGTCTTTAAAATCAGAAACATTTCCAGATTTATGGAAAGCTTCAAAAATTATTTCTATACATAAAAAGAATGATAAAAATAAAATTGAAAACTATCGGCCTATAACTATTATCAATAATTTTTCAAAGTGTTTTGAACGAACTCTGCATTCTATATTTTATCCACGCATGAAAAATATAATTGATATTCGCCAACATGGATTCATGAAGGGTAGATCAACTACCACGAATTTAGTTACTATAACCGAATTTATTGCCGACTCAATTAACTCAAATTCTCAAGTAGACGTGATATACACCGATTTTTCTAAGGCTTTTGACCGACTTGACCATAGCATTCTCATAAATAATCTTGATCAATATTATGGCTTTTCCACACGGTTAAATAATTTTGTTATTTCCAATTTAACAAAACGCATACAGCAAGTTGAGTGCTATGGTTATACCTCGGTTAAAATAATTCCCACATCTGGTGTACCTCAGGGCTCAATTTTGGGGCCACAATTTTTTGATTCATTTATTAATAATATGTCCAAGCATCTTAAAGTGGAAAGTCTATTGTTTGCTGATGGTAGTAAAATATATTTTAAAATCAACAATATATCTGATTACCTCGTACTCCAAAATGATTTTAGCCTCATAAACACCTGGTGTAAAAACAACAATCTTTCTCTTAATGTTGCCAAGTGCACTGTGATCTCATATACTTTGAAGAAAAATCCCATACACTACGAATACTCTATAGACAATGTACCTATTCCTAGATCAGAGGTGTTTAAGGACTTGGGAATTACATTCGATACCAGTCTATCTTTTGTTCCACATATTGCAGATATAGTGAGCCGAAGCTATAAAATCTTGGGATTTATTATTCGAAATACACAGCATTTTAACAATACATTTACGTTAAAATCATTATATTTTTCGCTCGTTAGAACCATTCTTGTATATGCTTCGTAAGTTTGATCTCCTTTTTATCAATGTCATATTCAAAATATTAAAAATGTCCAACGAACATTTTTGAAATATCTCTGGTTTAAATGTGACAAAGTGTATCCGGAGATCGGTTTTCCCCATCAAACTTTACTTGATAGATTTTCCATCCGACCGCTTAATGTTCGACGTAAACCAGCTGATTTGCAGTTTTTATATAAATTGGTAAACCACTTGATCGACTCACTAGACTTGTTGGGAATGTTAAACTTTCACCTTTCAATGGTCTTAACAAGAAATCCTCCTACCTTTTACTCAACAAGAGCCAGAACTAATATTTCTAAATTTTCTCCCTTGCGCAGAGCTGGGGATATTTTATAATGCTATGCAGAGCCAGTGTGACATATTTAGCTGCAGCATTAGAAATATTAAAAATGTAAACTTTGAAGTTTAAGTTCAGTAAATTGTTATCTTTATTCATACGTTAGTTTTGTATTTGGATAGTTAATTTTAAGTTGTAATTATGATATTTTTCCCACTAAATAATTGGATTTTGTAATCTGTTTATGTGGTGTAAATAAATAAAATAAAATTAAAATAAAATAAGTTGTGCAACCTTCTTTTTTAAGAGAATTCAGGAATACACAGGCATAATAGTGACATTTTGATGTCACTATTGAAATAAAAACGGTCTTTATTTAACGTATGTTGGTTCTAGCTGCGTGTTTCTTCTAGCTGTTACATAGTTTAACAATCCCTGTGTTTTTACTCGGTGTTTTTTCTTAATTTTGCTGTGATTTCGTATGTTTATCTTCTGGGTCACTTAATAATCTTTTATACATTTTATTTTTGGTATTTATTGTTTGTTCGGCAAGATTCTTGTTATCTTAATAAGATAAAGGTCATTTAAAAAGAGATGTAACTTCAAAGGGATATAATGTAAATCCTACTTCCAAAATAATGGATATTTTAGATTAGCTAGGCAGTAGTTTTATCTACATTTTATAGTTAGTATCTGTGTTGCAAGTTATTAATAAAATCATCCAATTTATTTGGTTTCTAATAATTAAAACATTTTGGATTGAGGACATTACTAAACTAAACCACAACCCAAAAATATACAAAATACGTTGATAAGCATAAGGGTTATTTTTACAATTCTAACTGCGGCAATATTCATTTTATCTACTGGCTACTTACCAGCAGCCTATTCAGAACACCCTACTTTAGCGCTAATTACGCCCCCGGTCAATTCAGGTAATAAAGGGCCAACTGGGAAAAAGGTTTATTAAAATGAGGAAATTAATGTGCATTGGGGATTTTCACCCTCATTGCCCTTAAGCGCGCCATAAAATTCGGACGTTTCGAACATGCCGGGGCCATTTTGGAAACACTAATGCAGGAAGGAGAAAATCATTTATTTACTTTGGGTTCTGTATTCGTTTTTTGAAAGTGACTGGATTGTCAAAAATTAAAGTTAATTTTTTTAGCATGAATTTCCTTTTCTGTATATTATTTTCCAATTAAGCTATTCATTATTTATATTAATGATATGGCTAATCTTGCAATCTCGGAAAAACTTATTCAGTTTGCGGATGATGCAACAATTTTGTGGCATGACACAAATGCAAAAAATCTAAATACCATAGTTAACAGAGATATTGTTGAAATCAAGAAAGTTTGACTCTTGAATATAAAAAATTAGTGTTGTAAACCTTAAATGCAATTTAGATGATGCTTTACGACGTTTGTCTACTGTGAGTATCACAGAGTCTTACAGATAGCTGCTTATCACTCACGAAATCCTAATCTTTTGTTCTTTATTTATTTATATTGGAGTCTGTTTCTCTAGTTCATAAGAAATTTAGAAATATGAGCACAAGAAATAGTCATGACAAAAGGACACTTATATTTGATAGTAAAAAACTTTTTAATCATCTTTCAACAGATTTGAAAGAGATATAGGTAATTGGAAACTTTAGAAAACGTGTATCTTCTGAAAGACCTTTAGTTGCAAAAGGCTACTAATAAAACTTAATTTTTCTCAGATCTGTCAAGATTTATGCCTTTTTACTTTGCATTATATCACTTTACCTAATTTGTTCGTGTTATTTTGTTTCAATTACATTGAATAAAATTGTATGTTTCGGGAGTTAATAATATCTGTTTGTGTTGTACATATTGATACTCTTGACATTGCGTTGGCTTGGGGTCTTGAAAGAGTATTTCTGAAGAACAGGCATGCTGTTGATTTAATTTGCTGGTACAGGTAAAACAGGTTTATATTCACGGATTATGCATTTGTGTTTGCGTATTTCATTTCAAAACGATTAAAAGGCCACGCTTGCCTAGCGGGTTGGCCAGGTTTGGTTTCAGCCGCCCACTTTGGGTCAGACGCTGTTTTGGGTCGCTCCTCTGGAGTCAGACACCCACACCTGTTTGGTCCGCAGGAGGTATTTGATTTCCCTCCTACCACCCATATCTGGAAAGGATTCCCCTATCTGCCATCTGGGGATGCGCCCTCTAGGGGTTACAGGTTCCCCCGAGGAGGTAATTTACATTAGTAGTGAACCTAAATTACCAATTAAAAGCGAAAGTGTACAAAAATTATTAGGCTTAAAAATATTAATTTTTGGGTATTAATATTTATAAAATAAAGACGCCGCCACTATTTATTCCAAATAAAAGATAAAGGAAATTGCATCAATGTTATTTATTTTTTGTTAATACCTTTTATGAAAAATTTCGAATTAATTTTGTTACAAAATATCTTAGTTTTCTCGTTGTTATTATTATTATTAATGTAGGAATAACATCAAGAAACAATGCATTAATACTGGAGCATCAGTATAGTTATCAGTGCATTAAAATCAATCGTTTCCACGTACAACAACTCGGGTATTAGGTTTCAAATACATGATGATTATTTACATAAGCAGGAAACGCAGTAATAACCATCCTGTCAGTCGGTCGGTAAATTGTTTGCTAACTTTATAACGTGGCACGTAACACGTATCAAATTGAACTTCGAAAACCCATCTATCCGTGACACATAGATCGATGGTTGATTGGATGATTTGTTATTAAAATTACTCAGCACATTGATCGGGACTGTACTGCATATTTCATATTTGATCGATAAAGGGATCTGCAAAGGAAACAAACATAAACATCCTTATATTCGTCACCTTCGTTTCCATCATTTCGCGTAATTCCCGGTCTCACCATTGTTATAGGTACATATAAGCGCAGATTGGAGTGCATGTATGAACGCACCGCACTTTACTGCCTTAACCTCCCGATTTTCCCGGTATTTTGGTCCCCTGGGTTTTATGTGTAATACCGATAACAGGATTGCTTGTCTGTTTGATGATATGTGTTCTCAGCTATAAGGGTTTATTATTTATTAAAAGGTTAAAATATTTAAACAGCGGTGGTTAGGATTCACTTATTTTACTTTTTAATAAAATAGTAAAATGAACAGTTTTAAATATGCTTATTTCATTTTAAGAAACTAGATTTCATAGGTCCTTTGACTAATTCGTGCTCAATTATGGATGATTTTTTTTATTATTGGTGAATTGAGATGATTACGAAAATAAGAAACTTCTAAATATCTTCTGCCTTGTCGCCTAGTTCATAGTAAAATTTTACACATCAAGTATAAAAAATAATGAATATTTTAAATTCCTTTAATATGTTGGATATGTGCCTGCTCTCCTAATGCAGATGGGAGTGTGATGTTATGATAAAAACACTCTAAAAAGATCAAAAGTAAGCACTTAATCACAAATAAATAAAAAATAAAAATGGTTCTTGCAAAATATAGTCTAGATCTACCTTAAAGAGATTAATGATTATACTGTACGTACACTATATGAGTTAATAAAAAAAAACTGAAAAATACTTTACATATATCCAGAAACCAAAAACCCTATCAAGTAAAGTACGAAAAAAAACTTACAGTATTACCATACTGTATTAGAAATCTAACCCTTTTCCTGAGAGATTTTTAATTTTCCAAAAAATTTCAATAAATAAGATCGAAACTTAATATAATCTATAAACCCTTTCAAGGCATATTTTTAAATTTTGAAGATGTTTCATTTAAAGCTGAAAGAAATGAAGTGATAAGATCTCAAAAACATTAAAAATAACCAAATAAAATTTTTCCATTTGGAGAAAAAGGAATTAGCAAGTGGTATCACCATGATACCACCAAGCACTAAAATTATACAATGCAGATATGTCTGAAACATGTATTTAATTAACATAATGTTATAAAAAGGAGTTTAAACTAAAAACATATGGTCGAACTATTCTGCGAGAGAATTAAAGGAACATACGGCACCACCGCGACGGCGAGAGGTGACATTACGCACGGCAAGACGAGAGTACACGGCTGTAAACAAGTCCAGTCCACATTTAATTCATTTAAGCCACAAAAAAGTGTAATTTAATTAAAATAAAAATTACAAAAATTCAATATAGTCCACTCTATTGAAGTTGTAACCATTTTTGGACCCTCTAGCCGCATCCTTTGACTACAATAAGTGATAATTTGTGTGGAATTTTGCCGGCAAGAACATAACCTAATTTGAGTGAGTCCTTTCCAATTTACGTTCCGTATTTGTGGTTATTGCCATGGTTTGCGTGAAATGTGTTTGATATTTTTTCGCGCTATAGACGTATGATTTTTTGAGATGGCGGAATTAGTCCTACTCAGATTTTGTCCTACGGTCGATCGGAACGGTTCGGCTTTTCCCCAAAAATTCTGGGCTTGTATTTCGCTATAGAAGCAAGGATAGGAGGCATTTATATTTGACAACGTCGTATTTACGAATTTCGGCGGCTAAATAGCGACCGATGCGATGGATTGTCTGTATCGCAACTGTTAATAGCTAGATGGCGCACGCGGGCGGCAACTGTATTATTAAGTTATATGGAAATATGGGGTATTCTGTATAGTGTATATGTTACGGTCAATGATAAAAATTCGTACATTAACGATAATGGCAGTGGCGAAGCGTGAACTTTTTTTTCGGGTAGACAAACAATAAAAATCGTTAATTGGAAAAAATGTGTATTCAATATTATTCACTTTAATGAAATACAGAATGAAAGCGCATGAAATATTAACTGAAAGAGAAAAATTATGTAGTGATATAAAAAAGAAATAAATAAATACTACTTACAAAAAAACACAACTAAAATACAATTGCCAATATCGAACAGTCGTTCATAAATAACCACTAAAAAAACCTTTTCTATACACCCAAAAATAAAAATACTAATTATTAAATTACTATAGCACGCGCCCCCACCAAATGCAGACAAAACTGAAGATGTATTGCGGCTGACCAGAACAAGCGTGTCCATTAACAATAACCCTCAACAGCATAATAAAATAGCTGGTCGACTTCGATAGACAAAAGCTCGAATGTCTTCCCCGCGAGTAAATTTTGCATACGTAATAGGCTGAATGCGGCCGGACCTCTGTAGCCTGCTTGATGCGTATTTGGTTCGATATGCTCCAAATTTCGAAAGACAAATATCAATGTGTCTTCCTGGGGCTCGGATACATTAATTGGGTGTCAGCCCTGTATTTTTATCTTAATCGGTGCGACAGGCGGGGCGCGCCTTCGGATTAATCATGTTTAGATACTATAATAATAATAGTAAGGATAGCGATTACGTTCTGTGTTAATTTTTTTTTAATTTTTAATTCAACAATTACATGAAATAATTACGTGATAAATTAATGACAAATAACTGGATAATTTTGGGTAGACAGTGTCTACCTTGTCTACTCGTACGCTTCGCCACTGGATAATGGCCGGGCAATAACGTAACGATCCAAGTAAAATAGGCAATATATGAGGTAAATTGAAGTTTTATGACCAATATTCTCGGTTTTCTTAAAATATTCAAAACCTGACCCAACCTTGGGCCAACCCAAGTCACCAGGACGTTGTGTAGCCAATTAATTTTGATAATGCTTAAATTGATGTCCAGTCGTTATCATTTGATAACACAAAGTTAGGGCGAGTTAGGTTGGGCCAAGGTTGGATCAGGTTTCGTATATTTAAAAAAAAAATAGAGCATATTGGTCATAAAACTTTGATTTTCCTCATATATTGTCTATTTTATTTGGGGCTATACGTTTTTGCCCGGCCATTATCGTTAATGTCCGAGTTTTCATCATTGACCGTAACATATATACACATAAATAAAGGGTGATTGACCTTTTGAACCTTTTTTCAAATTCCAAATTCCAAATTCTAAATAAAACGCATACAAATGGAATGGAATGGAATGGATGGCAAAATCCATTAAGATGACCTTGACATTTACTTTTCATTTAAATGCTGGCCGTGACTACCTACTTTATACGCCGGTGTCCATTCGGAACATCCATTTTTTGATCTTTCATTTTAGCATTATCTATCACATCATGATAACGAAAATTGGACCTTCCGAATGTACCCCGTACAGCGTAGTCGCGGCCAGCATTAAAATGAAATTATGTTCCAAAAATAAATGTCAAGCATTGTTCTTTCGGGTCATAATAAAAGATTGCGCCATCCACTTTATTTTTATGTGTGTATATTATAGTATACCTATATATTATTTAAAAATTATTTGATTCAGAGCAAACATTTTTTACATTTTAATAAACGGTCACTAGACTTCCTCTACTACCTGCAATATACAGGGTGTTACTTAAAGGTATGTCATAATTTAAAAGGGACATTCCTGGACCGATTTTAAGTCGAAAAGTTCATATAAACATGGGTCCTAAAATGCTTAGTTTTTAAGATACAGGGTGTTAGAGTTTTTTTTTTCATTTTTAATAATTTTTTTAAATATGGTTTAAAATATTGAACTGAATTTTGGCACAGGATATTATGGCATAAAAACACATTTTTTAGATGTTCACCTACTTTTTTTTTTAGCAACCAGTGGCGTAGCTATGATGAATTTTTAATACAATTTTACAAAAAAAATACTACGCCATTGACTTACGAAAAAAAATATGATTTTATCTTAATTATCAATCAATTATAAATAAAAAATTCCTACATGACTTTTGCCGTAAATCTTACCGTTTGGGTGTAATCATTAATTAAAAAAATGCATCTTTAAAAATTATGGAAATAAATCAAGTTAGCTTTGCTCTGTGCCAAAATTCAGTTCAAAATTTTAAACCGTATTTGAAAAATTTATTAAAAACGAAAAAAAAAACTTTAACACCCTGTATCTTAAAAACTAATCATTTTAGGACCCATGTTGATATGAACTTTTTGACTTAAAATCAACTGACCAAATCCTTCCATCTTTGCAACACACACACACACACACAACAATAAGTTCTAGGTTGAACAGGCCTTATTCGTTATTTCGTTGTAGTTGTTGTATGGTTGGTATCACATTCAATTTCACACAGTATCCCCCTCCCTGAACTGAATACTGAATTTCGGTCACATTGCTAAGAATATTTTAGAGTTCTGACAACACTGTTTTTAACCGTTCGGCTGGATTCGTAAACGTAGGACAAATTCCGAGTAGGACCAATTCCGATCCCCCGATTTTTTTATGATTGTTAATGTGATTGTGTGAGTCGTAGATTTATTATTCCCAATGTCTTAAGTTTTGGGTTTAATGGCTTAGTTAAGATAAACGACTCACAAATTGAAGTGCCTCACTGTATTTACTGAATTTAACCAATAACCATTGCATTGATGTTTTTTTGGGTTTAAACTTCTCTTGTGGGTGAAACAAGGTAATTTTTGATAACTAATTATTATTAATTTTTGGGTTTTTTAGAAACATAATTTTGTTGTTGTTTTATAATAATGTCGGACACTGAACAGATTAAGGTTTTAAAACGTAAACGTGGTTCAGTTAAGCATAAATTGACCTGTTTTATTAATTATTTTGACCCGATTAATAAAAGTTTTGAGCGGGATTCCTCTTCGATTACAGAGAAAGTTTTGAATGAGTTAAAAATTAGACTTAGTAACTTTGAGATAATTTTAGAGCAATTGGGTTATCAAGTTGACATTGAGAGTTTATGTGAAGAGGAGGCCTTAGATGAGAATTATAAAGAACGCGAGGATTTTATGAATTTATTTTCTAAATATTTATCGGATTCAAAGTTTATGTTGTCAACATTTTCGAGTGAAGAACGTAGTAATAGTTCTAGCTCTAAAGCACATAGTGCAGTTAACCAACGAACTGTTAATCACTTATCTAAGAGTAGGGAGCCTGAGTTAAAATATTCAGAAATATCATTATTTACGATCAAGTGTGCAAGGTGATGCACTTAAAATTATAAGTAGTGTTGAGTTTTCTGCGCAGTCTTATAATATTGCTTGGGAAAATCTATTTGCTAGGTTTGATAATTCTCGCATGTTAAAGGATGATCATATTAAAGCCCTATTTAATATTGAGACAGTAGCCAGGGAATCTGCCGAAGCTTTGCGTGATTTATTAGATGATGTGAACAAGCATATGAGAGCAATGACAGCCTTATCTCTCCCAACTGGGCATTGGGAGCATAGACTGTTAAGCTTGACACCAGTTTTAGATGTTGATGGTTTACTTAGAGTGGGAGTTAAAACATTCCTTTATTAGATTCGAGACAAAACATCCATTACTACTCGACAGTAAACATATTTTAAGCAAACTGATTTTTCAAAGTGAGCATGTAAGACTTTTTCACGCAGGACCTCAATTACTTTTAGCAACTGTCCGGCAAAGGTTTTGGGTTACATCCGGGATGGTTCTGGCTAAATCTATTGTAAAAAACTGTATAAAGTGTTTTCGTTATAAACCTAAACCTGCAAACACAATCATGGCGGATTTACCTTATTACAGAGTAAATGCTTCAAGTCCTTTTACCATTAAAAGATAGAAAGGGTCGGGGTTGCAAAACCTACAGAGCTTATTTGTGTTTATTTATCTGCTTTGCCACTAAAGCTGTGCATTTGGAATTAGTAACTAGCTTAGATTCGGAATCTTTTATAGCAACTTTAAGACGGTTTTGTTCACGTAGAGGAATTCCATCTCATATGTATTCGGATAACGGATCCAATTTTGTTGGAGCCCAGAAACGATTAAAACTGTAATTTGAATTTTTGTTGAACTCAAAGGAAGAGTTGTTTAACTATTGTAGCAGTAAAAATATTGTGTGGCATTTCATTCCACCCAACTCACCAAATTTTGGGGGACTTTGGGAATCTTATATAAAGGGGGTAAAATATCATTTATATCGTGTTATCGGTGAAACAATTCTCACTTATGAGGATATTTAACACATTTCTTGTTCAAGTTGAGGCTACACTAAATTCCCGTCCATTATACCCTATGTCATGTGATCCCAATGATATTGAACCTCTCACTCCGTCTCACTTTTTGGTTGGCAAACCACTGGTCAGTTTACCAGAGCCACGGTTTCCTGAAGAGACACGAATTAACCGACTGTCTCGTTTCAAATTGATTCAGCAAATGCATCAAGGATTTTGGCGCCAATGGTCAAAGCTGTATTTCTCACAATTACAGGAGCGGACGAAATGGAAAAAGCATGGTTCCAGTCTGAAATTAAACGCACTTGTTCTCACTAGAAATGAGAATTTACCCCCAGCAAGATGGCTTTTGGGACGTGTTATCCAGCTACACCCTGGAGATGATGGAGTAGTTAGGGTGGTCACAATCAAAACTGCCAATGGTACTTTGAAGAGAGGAATTTCTAAGGTCTGCACGTTGCCATTACCTGATGAACAATCTGAGAAGAATCAAGACGTCAACTTGAACACTGGAAGTGTCCAAGGGGGAGAGTATGGTCGAACTATTCTGCGAGAGAATTAAAGCAACATATGGCACCACCGCGACGGCGAGAGGTGACATTACGCACGGCAAGACGAGAGTACACGGCTGTAAGCAAGTCCACATTTAATTCATTTAAGCCACAAAAAAGTGTAATTTAATTAAAATAAATATTACAAAAATCCAATACAGTCCACTCTATCGAAATTGTAACCAACATACAACTTATTTGCTATGATATTTTTCAAAGCAATTTTTTTTGTCAGTGAGACACAAACCGATATTGCAGTACTGCACGACCATCGTGTATGGTGTTGTTCCGCTTTTATGCTGCAAAATGCACATCTTCTCGAAGACGAAGGTTTTGGCATATGAGCAGCTTGGTCTGTGCGCTTTTCCAGAGGAATGCTTACTTTGAATTTGTTAGAGGGCATCTCAGTACTTGGTCTACCTCTTCGGAGATTTTCAGAAGCTGCACCAACCAACCCACTTGCTACACACAAACGAAAACTTTTCAAATCTAAGGATTTTTCCTTACACCTTTCAGTGTATAGAATATATGCATGCCACCATTTTCGACTTTTTCTATATAGTTCATCAGTTGATTTTAGCATACCAGCTTTATTAACATATCTCATATTTGCATTGTAGTCCTTTATAATGACAGGGCATGCAATCGTTTCTCTCTCTCCATCCTTTTTCTTTCTGTCAACAGTCTCTATTATTCCCGGCATGTGAAAATTACTTGCCATTGCAACTACTCTTTTATCCTTCCATTTCCAAAATGTGATCCCATCATCTGTGACTCGAAAGTCACTCTCGCCTCGTTTCAATGCTTTGTCTTCTTTCACATCAGTGGGTATTCCTACACGATTTTGTCTAATTGTTCCACAGGCATATATTTTATCTAATTTTAGTTGCCGCAAAAGTACTAAAGAGGTAAAATAGTTATCAAAATAGACAAAATGATGACCATTCACTAATGATCTTGTAAGGTCAGTTAACACCCTGGCACCCAAATGTTTTTCTGCATTTTCTCCAATTTTTCCAGTATAAGTTTGAAAATGATCTACATATCCACTTTCCGATGCTCTAACCCACACTTTATACCCACGCTTGATCTGTTTATTCAGCATATACTGGCGCAGGGAAGATCGTCCTTTAAATCTAATCATTGATTCGTCGATGGAAACGTTTTTCGTTGGTTTATAATATTTCGCATAATTGTTTTGATAAAATCTTTAGAATAGGCTGCACTTTGTATAACTTATCGTATTGGGGATCTCCGCGTTTGGGCTGCATTAGGTTATCATTCAAATGAATGTTTCCTAACAACCAATCAAATCTTGTTCTGGGTATAAGACTTGAAATGTCATATGCCTGGGTATAGTTATCCCGAAGCTCAATCTGCGTCGACCAAAAGTCCCGATAAGAGGGTAGACGCTTTATTCCCATGAGTATATTTATTGCACAAAATATCTTCATTTCCATAGTATTCGTGGGTGTGAAAAGTTTTCCGAAACGGGCGCTTGCTTGTGTTGCGTACAGGTTAGTTTGGAAGACAATGTGGTCAAACAAACTGTCCGGAAACAGACATAAAAATACCTCAACAGGGAGCTCAATGTCATCTGATATATTTATGATGATATATATCTGCAAGGTCCAGAATCCTTGGTAAATTCTTGGGGTGCTGTGTAGTTTGTTGCAACTTTTTGCCAAACAAATTTATCTAAACTGAGTTTTTTCTGCAAATCTGAAAGCGGTATGAGTTCATCGTCGCTATAAGAACTATCACTATCAGAGATATACATCATAGATATCTTCATCTGACCTATTTTGATCATCCCCGATTTATTTCCTGAAGTATATTCATGTACTCTTCATATCTCATATTTTCAAATTCTTTGTAAGACCTTTTTTCTCTGAAACAAAATCCCCAATCAATTAGTCACTATCCACCTAAGCACCTAACTTATAATTGCATCAAAAACAAAAGTATATGCCCACCAATAAACAAACATACCAACAACATACTAGCCCACCAACAAATATTCTAAATAGTTTTTTCATCGACTTCCATCCCGCCGCAAACTTCACAATTACCGAACTAACGGCAGAGCAACTAATACAGCAAAACAACCAAGTTATTCAAAAACAAAAAACGACACTCACAAATTACACAAACACACCGCCAAACATACAAAGAAAAAATCCAAAATCATCGAAAATATTTGTGGTATCAATTGACACCACGTTAATTTTATTCAAAGCAACCAATAAAAATATATAAAATCACTTGAGTTATCCATTTCCAAAACTAGTTCTGTCACTTTTTACCGAATTTGAGTTTTTGGTATATAATTAAACTACATACTAAAATAAACTTAAATATAATAAGAAACATTACCAAAACTCGTCTTATCCCCTTTAAAATTAGCTCTTAAAATAAGGTACAGTTCCAAAACTAAACTTATTTATTTGCTTTGCAGTTCCAAAACTTGCCTTATTGCTATGAAATATTCTGCACCATAAAATTACAGGTGCGTAACTGACCTAATACACAGATTAAACTATGGCGATGCGACTGGCGGTCAAAAAATGTCTAAAGAAATGACGTGGTCTTATTATTTTATTTAGTATTCTGTTTCTGTTTGCATTCGACAGTGTTGTAATTAACACGTGTGTTGTTTATTTTACTTAAATACTTAAGTGTGCTTACATAAGACAATATTATTTGTATTTATACATAAAAATGAATTTGGAAGATAGTTTAAAGGCAGATGGTGTCCCTGTTAAAGAAGTAGTGTACGGTAAAGGAAGAAAAAAGTTACGAAATGAGTAATCCTGGAAGAAAAACATCAAAAAAGCAGCTAGGTAAGTTTTGCTTTAATTTTTACTTATTAACAACATTTTTTTTGGTAATTTTAGGCACACGCCTAAATCATTACCCAAAAGACCCGATTGTAAGCATCTTGTTAATTCTTGTTACCAATGTGCAAGTCTAAACATATATAAGAAAATTTCATGAGCTCTTTTATAAATCGATCGAAGTTAATCAAGATATGTTTTTACTGAAAAATTGTTCAGCTAAATTACCAAAGAAAAATCGAAAGCCTGTAGTCCATGAAACAAAATTTTAAAAATCCGTTGCAATTAAATATTTTATACAACCAAAAGAGATGGAAGATACTTAAAAATGCAAGTTTGTCAAAAAACTATTATTCGTTGTTTATCTATATCTAAATTCCGTTTGCAAAATATCTGCAGAAAATATTTGTACAGTGGAGACTTGCCAAGTGAGTTACGAGGTGGCGATACTAGAAGCTGAAAATATCTTGTCAAAAAACAAGCCGTGGTTGCATTTCTTAAAGGATTAAATCCATTACAGTCTCACTACTGCCGAAACGCAAATGTGACAAAACAGTACATGCCAAGTAGTTTAAATATAAAAAAACTTTGGAAGTTATATAGATCAAAAAACCCGGAAAATTTAGTAAACTACGAGTTTTTCAGCCAAATTTTTGTACAAAAATTTAATATTAGTTTTGCCAGCCCTGCGACAGATGTATGCTCTCGTTTTCTAAATTTTGGGGTTCAAATTCGACAAGCCAAAACACAAAAAGAAAAAATAGACGCAATGGCAGCTAGTCGCATCCATAAATTAAAAGCAAATGCATTTTTTGAATTGCTTCGGCGAAATAGGGAATATGAGATTATCTTGACTTTTGACTGTCAAAAAAATATGGTTTTGCCTAAAATTCCAGACCAGCAAACCTATTTTAGTAGACAGCTTTATCAGTACAACTTTACTATTTGCCAGGGATCTTCCAAATCAAAACAGACACTAGAAAACACTTTTATTTACACTTGGAATGAAATAGAACGTCCAAAGGGGTCTAATGAGATTGTTTCGTGAGTTTATCATCGACTTCAACTCCTAAATTTAGCAGGTATGACCTAAAATTGTTTTTAATCTTTTAAACATTTTAATTAATATTTTTTCCAGGTATACAATCTGTACGCCTTTTCTGCGACGGTTGCGGGGGGTAAAACAAGAATCGATCCATGTTACGCATGTTGATTAAGTTTTTTAGTGAGGCTCCGATGTCATTAAAAAATATTATTATAACATTTCCAGTACCAGGACACTCTTATATACCTCCGGATAGAGTCTTTGAAAATATTGAACGTATTATAAATAAGGAAGAATCCATATTAGACCCAGAGGAGTATTTAAATATTTTTGCAAGATTTGGTACTGTACTACAACCTTTAAAGGATTTTACTGTCTTTGATTGGAAAGAAACGTCTGAAAAGGCCTTTAAATCTCTTCAAAGCTGGCACTTCTCATTTGCCCCGACCAAACGTTTCATTTTATTTCGTAATAATATAGGAACTGTTGTATTAAGACGTGAACAATTTTATAAAAATGACCTAGGAACAAATTCCAGCATTTTTAAAAAAGGAAAGTCTGTTCTTTCTATAAGACCAAAAGAAATAGGTGTAAAGAAAAATGTTAAGCAGATAAAATTACAAAACGTTAACAAATTGTTAACACTTTACTTTGGAGTAAAGTGCCAAGAAAATCCAATGCTTCAGTATTATGTTACAGCTATACAGGGTGAAAATGCCTTTGATGAACCAGGTGAAGATTTATCGCCAAACGAAGTGGATGAAGATGAATTAGCCACTGAAGTCCCTGAAGAGGATGAATTACGGGTATAATTTGATGTTTTTGATGTTTTATAAGTCAAAAAAATTACTTTTATCATTTTGTTAATATTAGCATATTTCTATGTAATATACATAGACTAACTTTAAAAGCCGATTATGATTTATTTTGCAACGACTTATTTTTAAAATATCAGTTCCAAAACTCGCCTTGTTGATTTTTCAATCTAATTTTTTTCAAACTATTCTTTAAAATTTTACTAACCATATTACCCAAAAAAAATTAAATAATGTATTTATTACCCTTTAGTAAAAAAAATAAGCACTTAGGTAAACATAAACAAAAGTTTTTTTCGATTGTCTGTAATTTCAATAAAAGTGACAAAACGAGTTTTCGAAATGGATAACTCACTTGTGCCTATGATATAACATAAAACAATATCTAATACAATAAAATATGGTACTTACCCGCCATTCTGTCCTTGTTTTTTTTTTTTTAAATAAACACTCAATTTATGACCTCGAACGGTATTGACCTTCAAACTGCAAACACAAATCTATAAATGTCAAATAACAAGCTGTTAGCAACGGAGTCCCATTTAAATTATTTTTTTCCTACTAGATGGAAATATAGTGCTACTTCTTATACGGTGGTATCGGCAGATAACCGCTTTGCAGCGCCGTGATAAATTATTAAAAAGGTGGTTTAATGGTGACACCACTAAGCTTGAAAGGGTTAAATGGCTAAAATCATCAATTAGTATAGCTGGCTGAAAATAGTTAGGTAATTCTAATACACCTATAATATTTTTTCTCTTATCCAAAAATCTCATCCATTATTCTCTAAGAGACCAACATACAAAATTGACGAAAAACAAATAAAAACACAAAGTCACGGTCTCACAATACTTTGTGTTTTTTGACGAAGAAAGTATACTAAACCTTAACCTTAAGTTTAATCTTTATAATAAGGTGAACTCACAAACACGAGAGACTTTAGCTGTGGAGGCTGAGAGTGTTTTGCAGACGACTGATACAAGAAATAAGAACATCTTACGCGCTAAAATAATAAACTTTTTAAATTCTAGATGTGGCTCAAACAGCTTAAACAATAACATCAATAAAAAGCACCTAATTTCGCTAAAAAATAAAATAAAGAGTAACGATTTGATATTGTCAAAAGCAGACAAGGGTAATTGCTTAGTCATTCTAAACAAGACTGACTATATTCAAAAGATATTGGATTTTCAGGACTCGGAGAATTTCATTACAGTTAATAGAGACCCCACCAATTCGTATTTTACGAAAGTTAAGCAAACATTGGACAGATGTAGCTTAACTCTCGATTTCTTTAACACTAAAAAAGAATAACTGTATCCTATGAATCCTAGAACTCCGATCCTTTATGGTCTCCCCAAAATCCATAAGACCAATTTTCCCATAAGACCAGTGGTTTCCTTTGTTAACTCCCCATGCTATAATCTTTCCTCTTGGTTGAATAATGTTCTCAGGGAGGTGACCAACTTTAAAAGTGTTTATTCGACTAAGAATTCTGTTGATCTAACCAACAGTTTGAAAAATCTTATTATCCCTCATGGTTCTAAACTTATTTCCTTAGATGTAAAAAATCTTTTTCCCAGCATCCCTCCCAAAGATTGTTTAAAGTTAGTGAGAACTCTCCTATTAAAAACATCTCTTAGTCGTATAGTCATCGAGGGCTTTTAGACTTACTCGATATAGTGATCAACCAAAATTTTTTCCAGTTTGACAATAGCATTTTCAGGCAGGTCTCAGGTTTGGCTATGGGTTCTTGTCTTTCCCCTCTGCTAAGCGAGATTTTCATGAGTCATCTAGAAAGAGAAATAGTTGAGGGTAGGTTTAGAGATTGCCTCACGATATATAAGAGGTATGTGGATGACATTTTTATAATCTGGAATGGCAGGGAGGAAGACCTACCAAATTTTCTTAGTTTCGTAAATTCCTTACACCCGAACATTTCATTCACAATCGATGAAGAAAAGGATGGTTGTTTGTCTTTTCTTGACCGTCTAGTTAAGAAAGCAACAATAAACTTATTTTTGAAATATATCGTAAGCCCACTACTACCGATAATGTAATTCAGTACTCTTCAAATTCTCCCTACTCATATAAATTTGCCTCTTTTAATTAATTTTTCTATAGATTGTTTAATATCCCCTTGTCAAAAGAAGCTTCCGCTAAAGAATTGAATATTATAAAACATATTGCTCTCAACAACGGATTTCCCCTTCATTTAATAGACAAAATTTATTACAAATTTTTAAATAAATATAAATTGACCTACAATATTGTTCATAATACCGATTCAATAAGTTCCTTTAAATCCTTGACCTTTTTTGGTTCTATCTCCGTAAATTTAGTAAGATTCTTTAAATCCCTAAATGTAAAAATCGCGTTTAAGACAGTCAATAATTTAAAGAACCAATTAGTCAGTAGAGTGGACAAGGCAAGCATCCTTTCTAAATCAGGAGTTTACTCTTTAAAATGTGACGATTGCAACGCAGTATACATTGGCCAGTCTGGAAAAAAAATCTCTACACGCATTAAAGAACACGTAGCGCTTTTTGAAAAATGTAAAAATACCAATGTCAGTGATACCAAATCAGCGTTTGCGAATCATTTGCTGGCCTCTACTTATAATTTTTCTCCGGGGGTGGAAGCTGAAATGCTTCATGAATGCCGCAAAGGTAAGAAACTTGACCTTCTGGAGAAAATGGAAATTACAAAAGCTAAAAAGGGTCATGTTCTCGTGTGTGTGAATGACGTGTTTACTTTTGAACCTAATTTAGTTTTTAACAATTTAATTTAGCTAAGTATCGTTTAACATTTTCCTTGTAGTCACTTTCTTCAATTTACATTGGCTAACGTGTTAAGTTGTTTTAGCATTAGGTCCGTATAGCCGATAGGTTTTACGTTTATACTTATAACCTTGTTGTACCGGGTTCGGTTCTCGTTGAGTCTATGTTGTTGCGTTCCACTTTTTATTTTTATTTTCCACTTTGTATAATTTATAATCTTAAAATTATTGTTTATTTATGTACTGTGAAGTGTGTGGATAGCTTCTAAAGGTTTTTATTGTTTTAAGTAAGTAGTTTTGTTTAAGTAGTATTTTTATTTTAGGCCTGATGATGCTCTAACTAGAGCAAAACACATGTAGCTCGTTTAATTACATATTGTGAGACCGTGACTTTGTGTTTTTATTTGTTTTTCGTCAATTTTTTTCTCTTATTTTGCAGCATAACTTCTAGTGAAACAAAATCATTTTTAACATATAACATATTAATATATATGGCTTCTATCATTTGTATTCTTCTATCATGGATACCTTTCTTTAAATGAATCTAAAATTTATAAATATATGCTTAAAGTGAACTGTTAGGATTTTTGGTCTATGTAGACCTGACGATAGTCAGAAGTGTTCAAAGTAGTTTTAGATATAACTTAAATCCTAAAAATTCAGTATCATCGATCACAAAAGTTACAACCTTTAAAGCTCATGCATTTCGAATAACAGCTTTCAGATAATAGCAGGAAACGACAATATCCCTTTTTTCTACAATCCATTGACAGCAAATTCCGCCTTCAAAAATAAGCAGGGAGTAGGGACGTAGGAAACATTACAGACCTTTCAAATTAAATATAAGCGGTTAGAATAGAGCTATTTCTGTACCAGGATTTGTTAAAAAAGGCCGATTTCTTTGACCATTTAACTAGAACTGAACTGGGGTTAAGACTGATTTTATTGCAGGTTTCTATCAACAACTTTCTGCTTCCTAATGCTTATATGAATTAGTGATTCTACTATAGAAGTTTCAACTCCAACAATAATTTTAAAGCATTATTAAAAGCTACTTTACAGAGTATGTATTTTATGACATTTCATTTGTCGGCACCCTCCTGACTATACCGATTAGTGAAATCGATCATTACGCATAAAGAGTTTCTTAAACGCAAAATATGGCAACACTATGCAAAATCAAGCCAGTACTTCCAAAACAGTTTCTGGTGAAACGAAAGCACGTTCATTAATTTTCTTTCACAATTTCAAGTTTGTTGACCACCTATTAAATTCGTGTTAGTAAATGGTCTCCTTATAATAACCCCGAAAAAATTATAGTCATTTGGGGATAAATCTGGAGATCTAGAAGGTCATTTAATGATGCCAGTCCCACTAAGAAGACAGTTGGGATTATTATTTATTAAAAATTCTTTTACCACATCCGCTTTATGAGCAGGACAGCCGACTTAAGAAAATAGACCGATCCCAGGTCTAAATCAAGAAGGATTTGAATGGCAGGAAAAACTTGATTTTGCAGCAACTCTAGGTATTTTTGGGCGTTAAAATATAAAAAAGACAAGGAAACCTAACTCTACGTTTGATATAATAATGACTAAAATGTATAGGCTTAAAATATTATAGTAAAAGAGCATATATTTGACAGTTGGTACCTATCTCTAAAATTGCAGTTTATCACCTTTAAAAATTACATCATAAAACATAGAATACTATTAAAGGTTGACAGAGTATCACAACAAGGAAGCACCAATATATTTTTTCTCAAAATAATATGCTCATACCAAAAGAAGTTCTTTGATTTTTATTTTAAATAACGGAATGGGTAATTACTTGGAACAATTTTTTAAAGAAATGTATGTCAGGGTGGGTCGGTTCTCTAGGTTTCTTATGTCTGTAGTAAAAAAAGTTGCCAAATGGTCCATAATGAATACCAATTTTTTACTTTTTTTTAATTCTATTATTTTACTCCCCCGTCCGACCCCAAAAAAAAATTAAAAAAAAAATTATATTATTAAAGACTGCTGCTTCAAACAACTAAAAATAGCTTATAAACAAACTCCCCGCCAGGTAAATTAGTACGGAACGGCCCCTCCCTTCAAAAATTTCGTGACGAGGCTAATACTAAACTCTTTGATATTTCAAAGTGCAAATGTACCGATTTTAACTTGTGTATTTGTGAGAAGTCATACAAAGTTCCAAAAATGGAACAAGATTTCCTAAACGACCAGAGAACTACACGATTAATGTCTATAGGGCAAGTATATGCCAAAACAAGTAAAATTTTGCAGCAAAAACAAAAAAAAAGCAGAGACCTCTTGCGTAATATTCCGGAGGACAAAAGTCAACAAAACATTTAGCGTAATGTATCAGAAAAAAAAATTGAACAAGGCAATCTATCAGATATATCAGTGCAAAGCAAACCAGACTGTGATCCAGACTTCGAACCAGAGCCGTCAACTTCTACGGGCGTAGCCCTCGACTTTCCTGCATTAGCAAAAGCAATAGACCGAGCTGGATTATCAAGTAGAAAAGGAGCAATGATCGCCAGTGCAGTTCTGTATGATGTTTGATTGATATCCAAAACTGATCAATCTTATGTAATAGACAAGTCCAAATTAGATCGACAAAGAAAAAGGCAATGACTTGATTTACAAAAAAATATAATAAAAGATGGTACTAGTCTTCAAGCTCTGTATTTTGATGGACGCAAAGATAGAACTCTTCACATTAAAAAACAGGGTGAATCGTCATCTAGGAAAATCATTGTCGAAGAACATATAGTGTTATTAAAGGAACCAGGTAGCGACTACGACACGTAACACCTGAAAACGGTACTGCAAAGACCATAGCTTCAACGATTCTAAAATATTTAACCGAAAATGAAGTATTAGTTAGCGAGTTAGTTGCGGTTGGCTGTGATGGTACTGACCTTTGCAATGGCTAATATGTCAACTACATGCAAACGAGTTGCCATTGCGACATTTGGTTCGACATCTGGACGGAAATACCACAGGACCATCATTATCATTCTCGGGTTCTATCGGCAAACTTATTAAAACATGTGAGCGATTACCTGTCGTGTGCTACGAAACAATCAAAGTTAATTTGCCTGAGGTAAATTTACAAGAATTAAGTAGCGATCAAAAATATTTATACGAGATTTGCTTTGCCATATCTGCTGGAAACTGTCCATCTAATTTAGCGAATAAATCTCCTGGCCAGTTATCACACGCAAGATGGCTAACAACAGCAAATCGTATCTTGCGGACTTACATTGCGGTAAGAAATCCCCCGCCTAAATTAAAAGTGTTGACAGAATATATTCTGCGAGTATATGTGAAGATTTGGTTTCGAGTAAAAACTGTATCATTGTGCACATTTGGAGCTCTTCACCTTTGGCAGCTAATTCAATGTTCGAGATATTTAAGTGAAGAACTTAAAGCTGTAGTTGATCCTGTAATTCAACGAAATGGCTTTTATGGCCATCCTGAAAATATTATACTAATGATGATCTTTGACTCATGTCGTCATATAAGAGAATTAGGGTACAGAAAAATATTAAGTTACAGGTCGAATGAGAAAAAAATTCCTGTAAATTTGAATAGCACGATAAGAAAATTTGAAATTCCCAAGTTCAATTTTGAAGCGGATTCATATATTGATTTAATAAATTGGCAAGAGTGCAAAGTAACAGAGCCACCAATGACGAAGCATCTGTCTGATGAAGAAATTGAAGAATTTATTAAAACTAGCAGCTATCCAGAGGGAGATTTATGGAAGTTACCTTGCCATACACAGCCTGTTGAAAGATGTGTCAAATTAGTGACAGAGGCATCGTCTACCGAATGTGGGTTTACTAACAGAGATGGTTGGATACGTACAACCATAGCATCTAGAAGCCAGATGCCAAAGTTTAATACCAAATCAGACTATGAAGTAGGAAATTAGAAATTGCTCATATGGTTGGGTGGATGGGTGGGCAGGAATGGAACTCGATGGGAGCCACCTACTCGTGGTGAGTTCTGGGTTATTTTGTATCTGTTTATATACAAAATAGGCGAAGAGCTGCTCGTAAGTGGAAAAGTTGAAAAATGCTTGATTTTTTTAGGTTTAAGAGTTGGCGGGGGGCCTAAATATGTCTACAATTTAATAATTTTTTTTGCGTTATTAGAGAACTATATTACATTATTCTATAGCACAGGCAAATTATTTTCTTTTTATTTTTTTTTTGTATTTTTGGGAGGGTAGCGGGGGTGCAAACGCTGATGATTTTTTTTTTTTTAATTTGCACGAGATTATTTTACCCAATAGCAAGTTTTTAAACCACAGGTCTGTCAAAATTAAAGAAAAAGTATAAAAATGATCCACCTAATTTATAGCCAGATATGATGGGCCATCTCTGCATCTAATGGATTGTATTTAGTACCTTTCAGAAGCCAAATTGAGATTCCGCAAAAAGCCCACTAGACTCAAAGAAGCGTGCAATACTTCTAGCCAGACATTTTTCAAATATCTTCAAACATATATGTAACAGAAAGATAGGTCTACAATTAGACACTGAATCTGGCTCACCATTCTTAAAAACTGGATTGGCGACCAGAAGAGTTCCGTTTGCTACACACAGGCTTTGTCTAATTAAATTTTGTATTCCCTTCAGATCAAATGGATTCTCTGGTCTGCATAGGGTAGTACATATCTAGTTAAGTGGCTTATTGTGGGATGCAGGAGTACGGCTATGTAACTCGGAAGCAATATTTTAAAAATAATGATTAAATTCATTGGGTGTTATATAGGGAGTAGTTTTAGTTTTTGTGTTCTATCTGCCCCTATACGCATTAATAATATTTTACATTGTTTTTCTTCGATTATGAGAGAGAGATATGAGTTGGTCATTTAGCTTTCTTTGCAGCTTTAATTGCTGTTCAATAAAATTTAATATGATCCCGCATTGCTCATTAAACTAACTCACCACACACGCTTAAACTTTGCTATTAGAATGGATCTTTTCCGGAAAACAAGGTGAACAAAATGGGAAAACTTATCACTTATCAAGTCCCAATAAATGTCCTCTGTTATACAGAAGAACAAGTTTCCTTCTCTTTCAATGGTAGGTCTGAACGGTCACTTTTTCAGGCCCATAAAACTGTTTCTCTTCCACCAAGATGCATTCTAGATTTATACCCTTGTGGTCAGATGTACCAGGGTCAACAATTTGCCATTCAAAACCCTGTGGATCAATACTGGAAAATACATTATCGAGTCGCTTTTCCAGTCTGGTGGCTTCTAAGATATATTAATGAAAATCAGAACTATGGATTTGGTTATATAATTTTGAGGAAAATCACACTGAGGAGAATTTGTACTAAGATGGATGTTAAAATCTCCAATAACCAAGATTTTATTAGTAGTATTAGTTAAGTGATTGCAATACTTTAATAAAAATCTTACTTTTATTCACTATACTTTTTATTGACAGAATATTAATAAATAAATGCTTAAAAATTACCTTAGAGCATTAAATGCCTAGAATAAGCTGCAAACCATAGGCGAGGTTGTTTGAGTTCACCATCCCTCAGACAATGATGTCAAATCGACTTTCCAATTTTTCATTCAAAATATATTTTTCTTAATCCACTGCATATTTTTTTAATGTGTTCTATTTTGTAAGAGTAAACAGGTATTAACAGGTTTCGTTTATTTGCTGACTAATAATATATACTTTGAGAGCAATCAGCAAATTTTTTAGAACAAAAAAGATTCCTAACAAAAAAGTT
Organism: Anthonomus grandis grandis; assembly: GCF_022605725.1. Lineage (NCBI taxonomy): Eukaryota > Metazoa > Arthropoda > Insecta > Coleoptera > Curculionidae > Anthonomus > Anthonomus grandis. The sequence goes on along the minus strand of NC_065553.1, from coordinate 30,366,823 downwards.
GATGACAAAACAAGCAACTTGGCAACGTAGAATACCTCTATGTTTACAATGCAAGTATCCAATGTTGCCACTTTGTGTTCTTTTCTAGATATTTTTTCATATTTATGTGTGAAACTAGCGTCCGATGCAACCAAAAATCTAGAACGCAGCATATGTCGTTTGTCAGGAATCTATTTATACTCCGCGCCCGCTGTTATTTAATCGATATAATGCCCGTATGTCCTGAAATTCTTAAGGAATTTTAACAATTTTTTGTCCAGATATTAACAATCAAAAACCAAATCGATTTATAGTGTGTAATTATAAACCTCTACAAACTAAAGTTTTTTTGTGAAAATTACTTAAAAAGTCGAATGTTGGGAAATAAAAAAGGCTCCCATAGGATTTGAACTAATTCTTTTTGTATAATATATAATAAATATCGAAACGTATTTGAGATAGTTGTAAAAAATCTACAAACAAAAGCTTTTCGGTAAAAAATTATTGAATTGTTAAATTTTAAAAAGGACTATAACTCTTAGAGGCTATAAGGAAAGGTTTAATCCATATCCTTTGGCAGTTATGGCCGCTTATAACATCTAACTCGATAAGTTTTAATCAAAAAACTTTCGTTTGTAGAGGTTTGCAATCATTTCAAATCCGTTTAGATACTTATTATATATTACACAAAAAAGTTTAATTTAAATCCTTTGGAAGCTAACCTTTTAATTAGTTTTTACAAAAAACTAGTTTAGTTTATCAAGGTTTATACCCACTATAAACTGATTTAGTTATCCATTGTTAATATCTAGAAGAAAAATTATTAAAACTCCTTTGGAGATACGGGCATTATATTGATTAAATAACAGTGGGCGCGGACCTTAAATATGTTGCTGAGAAACGATATATGCTGCGTCCTCGATTTAATTGGTGGATATCGACCAGACACTACCTTCATTTTTGCACACATTATTTTTGCAGCATTTCGGGTTTTAATAAGCAATAAATTTGGTAGAATTTAATAATATATTTAATTACACATTTTTATTAATATTTTCCTAAAGAAAATGAAGGAAAAAAAGGTTAATTTTACACACCTTATAACTAATTATATATAATTAGTGTTTATTGTAAATATAGTATAAAATAGTTTTGGTTATTAAACGAGTTTTACTCTTTCTTTTGTTTTAGAATTAAGAATGCAACTTACTGTCTGCTAAATATAATAATTTAATATATCACTTTTCTTTCTTCCGTTAAAATTGAGTAGTCACTGGCAACATGGAATACTAAGCATGTTTATCAATAAAATATCCCCTCTGCCCCTTGTATAGATGTTACGCGCAATCCAAAGCAGCCAATGTTTATTCTAGTATATGTTCTAAGCAAATTACATTTTGAATAAAATTCATTGTTATAATTTATGTTATTTTATCTTGGGCAGAACTTACACTTTCCCAATGGTAAGTCTCCATAAACCCCATTCAAAGCTGCGTTAGTAGATTTGGGTGCTGCAGGTTTATAAAATGGTTATTTAGGGCACCATTTATTTACACCACTAATGCAAAATTTAGCATCCATGAAAGTTACTTCCTGATTTGCAGAAACTCCTTTAAAGAATTACAGTAGTTGTTTTTCTTGGTTCAAACCTTATATCATTAAATTTTATTAGTAATTGCTCTAAATATTAATAATTGCTCTAAGTAAGTATTTCCTGATAGTCTTGACTTGCGTCTTTAGATTAAGACCAGATGTAAAACTGGACATGAAATTGCGGCTTTTAGAGTGCAGTCATTTTTTATTTTGCTCAATTTTGGGTTGGGCCTAGTATCCTATTGGTTGTTATTCCATCATCGTTTGTTAAGGTAAATATTTCATCTGACTCTTCGTTTTCTGCTAGCGCGTTTATTTCGCTCGCCTACTTTTGTCATTTTGCCGTTGTTAAGAAGTAACGTTGTTATTGGAATTTTCATACCCTGATAGTTTTTCTAGAAGCAAAGAACAGTTTTTTTCCAATAGCTTGCTTTTCTAATAATTTTTTTTTCTTTAAAGCTCTTGATTCAGCTTTTTAGATACAAGTTTTAGATGTCGTTTAAAGGTACCTGCTGGTCGTTCTATTTTTTTCCGGAAGTACGGAATTAAAAACTCTTATGCTCATTTTCTCGAGACCAATATTGAACAACAGACGGATTTTGTTTAAAAAATTTTGTAAAATTGTTTGAAAAAATGTAGTTTCCTGTTTCTCTCATGGTTTCAGAAAATTCTATTCTTTGCCACTGGTCTTTCGGAAATATTGCCTGATTTTTGGAGTATTTGAAGAATTTGGATTCTTTTCCAATATTTCCCATATTTTTTTTAAATTCTGATAATAGTTTCATGGTCATATCTTGTTCCTCTCCAACACTTCTACTTGGGCACTACATATCATTTCATTCAGACTCTCTTGCTCCTGGACCCTTTTGATAAAAAGACATTTATGACAATCTTGAAGACAAAATGATGCCTCAAAATTCGAATTAATAATCAATTAATAAAAATGAGAAAAGATACAAAATATAAAACTCATATTATGTCTTTGTCTTTTCTAAATCCATATATAAAATATTTTGATATATAATATTCCCACATTGTTTTTATTCATCTTCGGGACAATCATTTTGGACATTTTGCGCTACCTAATTTTGCTAAATCAAAGTAACATTAACAATTAAAGTCAAAAACCTAAGCAGTATATATAAAAATATCAAAATTATTACACGTAATAATTTGTAACTTTCAAAACAATCCCACATGTAAAATTTCACTTTCGCATTTTAATAACGGCGTACGATTAGGCGTACATTACGATTTCTGCTATTTTAAGATCCTCGCTCTGCCGCATGCGGATTACCTTTCGTCTTACATAATGAACAATAATAAATAATACAATAATTATTACCATTAGTTGCATTGTCCGGTGCTCTCGATTAAGTGCTGTATTACATGCCATTTCTGGTACAATTTATTTAATAAAAAGCAGTTTTATGCTAATTTAATAATTATTTAAACATTTAATTATGCAAGTAATTAATTAAAAAAGTAAATAAGGTCTTTTATCAAAATGTCAGTAATAAATTAAAACTCGAGCGATATATTATAGCTCGATGGGTTCAAGGCAGAACGACACAAACGCCGTTTTACAAGAAGCACAAAAAAACATTAAAAAAATGTTTTGTTTACTTTTAAACTATTACGGTTATTACTTAGGAAGACTATATTTTGTAAAACTTTTTGTATGAATTTCTTTATCTTGACTAATAAAATATTGCTGTAATAAAGAGAATAAACAATGTTTATGACAAAACAAGCCTTTTAGTGGATGTGTCGATTGGCGTTTATTTAGAGAAGTGCTAAATCGTTTTGTTTTATATACAATTGTTTTCAGAACTTGTGTCCAAGAATATACAGAATTTGTCGCATTTCTCTTAAAGAATCTCTTTCATAATCAAATCATTTTCATAACCCTAATCTTAGCTGTGTTAACTGAAAAAGTTAATACATAAAACGTTAAGAGGAAATAATCATAAATGCTGTTCAATTATTTTTAAACATCTAAAAAACATATAAAAAAAGACAAATTAATCAAACTAATCAAACCAGATTTATTCAGAGCAAGATATAAAAAAAGAACATATAAAAAAACATTAAAAAATGGCGGACGAAGTAGAGGTGAGTTTGCGCTGCTCAGGCAATTTCATTCTTAACTCCAAGAATATATGTTGTGAGTTGTGTAAAAACAAGTTTTACGCGATATGTGTTTCCACCAAAGATTCATGGATAAAAATTATTGCCGAAAGTTCAAATATTGACTAGCTTTGCGTGGGTTGTAAATCGTTACCATCAATGGCTGCACTTCCAGTATTATGTTGCTAGGAACTGAAAAAGTAAAAAATCCGCTGCCCATAACCTATTCGGAGTCTACAAAAAAAAAATCGCGCGCAACATCAAGTTATGACGTCAATGCGCAATCAAGTAGAGGTCGGCAACCACCGCTACAGCGAACGACCAGTGCACCCAACAGCAGAAACCTAAATACTCCTAGTCACATGACCTTACCAGCTGATTCTGACAGTGTCAACGAACTGCGCGGGAAGGTAGATGTAAACAAGAAAAATGAATAGAAAAATTTTGAAAAGTCCAAGCCAGGTAACGACAATCCCAAAAGTTCTGCTATAACTGCATAAACGATAATTAATACTCAAGTAGATGCTGCAGAATTTCCAGAAGTTCAATGTAAAATGTATCTATCAAAACAACCAAACATACAGGGTGTTTCAGAACTATGGGATCAAACTTCTAGGGGTTGTTCAGTGCAACAGTAGAATCCATTTGAGTGTAGGAACCCATGTCCGGAAATGTGTCACTACGCCACTACGGCCCTAAGACGCGTTTAAATTTAGAAAAAATTATAATTACCTAAATAGGATCTGATGCATTTATTTTTACCTTTTGTATATGATACCATCACAACAATTATTCAAAATGTCTTCCTCCAACCTCAATACACCGATATAAACGCCGCACATGTTTTCGGCGGACTACACTAAAAATTTGATCCTCGTTTTGAATGATTTCAAATGCTGCTGTTATTCGTCCAATTAAGTCTAGCTCTGATTCTACTGGAGTTTCGTAGACTAAAGACTTTACATGTCCCCACAAGAAAAAATCGAGCGACGTTAAATCGGGTGACCTAGGAGCCAAGAAACTGCTCCACCTCTGGCAATCCAACGGTGCCCAAACCGCTGAGCCAAATACTCGCGTACTTGTACAGCAAAGTGAGCCGGCGCTCAATCATGCTGAAACCACATTTGCTGTCTAACGTTTAGTGGAATATTTTCAAGGAGTTCTAGGAGAACTTCCTCCAAGAAACACAGATAAATAGGTCCTGTTAACCGTTCCGGTAGAAGGTATGGCCCAATTAAGTAATCATCAACAACGCCTGTCCATACGTTGACAGACCAACGATTCTGATGTTTTTCTTCGTCCCAAATATGGCTATTCCTACTATTATAAATACCGTCTCTTGTGAAAGAGGCTTTATCGGTCCACAAAACATATCGTAAAAATTTGGTTGTGCAATGATGTGATCCAGAAGCCATCGACAAAATTGAACTCTAGGCTGCTAATCGGCTGCAGTCATACCTTGGACTTTCTGGAAGTGGTAAGGATGGAGTTGTTGCTCATGTAGTACGCGCCAGACAGAAGCGTAACTCGTATTCATATTCTTAGCGACGTGACGTGTGCTATTTGATGGTTCATCGGCAACTCGCTGAAGCACCTCTTCTTCAAATTCGACCGTTCTTACGGTTCGAGCAACACCAGTATCATGCATCTTGGTCTTAAACATGCCTGTCGTTCGGGATAACGGTCATGATACAACCGCGATACTGCTCGGGCATTGCAGTTTGTTGCTCCGTATGCCAAATGCATATCCACCAATTCTTGATTGGTAAAGTTTTCCATTAGCAATAAATGTTTAAACATTGTAAGCTATATAATTTTTAAACATGACTTTGAGAATTGACATTGATAAGCGTTGATTTTAATCAATTGTTGTTATGGTATCATGTACAAAAGGTAAAAATAAATGCAGCAGATCCTATTTAGGTATATAATGTTTTTTATAAATTTTAACGCGTCTTAGGGCCGTAGTGTCATAGTGACGCATTTCCGGACATGGGTTCCTATACTCAAATAGATTCTTCTGTTGCACTGAACAATCTCCAGAAGTTTGATCCTGAAACACCCTGTATATGCATCCATGAAGGTGACCATAAGCCAGAAAAATTTCAGGGAGGGTTGGAAGAGGGATATTTATCCCCAGGGGGCCCTCGTATATCAGTTTTTTGTGAGAAGGGGGATACCAGAACAAACTCATCTGAATCCTCAATAAAAAGCTTATTAAATTTGCATAAAAAATGTTGAATTTACTGTTAATTATCAAAATGTTAGAGGGTTGAGAACAAATACTAACATTTTGTACTCAAACATGCTGGGGGAAGACTTTGATGATGTCGCCTTGTCGGAGATCTAGCTGTGTGGAGGAATACAAGACTGAGCTGTTTGATGACCGCTATAATTTAATTAGAAGAGATCGTGATGCTTAAAGAGCCAAAGGAGATGGAGTGTTACTATCAATAAATAATAAAATAAACCTTAGGGAAATTGGCTTGCATTGTGATATAGAGGCTGTACTAGTCAAAGTTAAAGTCAACAAAATAAGTATGTATATATCCGTAGTTTGTTTTCCTCCTAATTCAAGTGTTAAAAACTATGAAACATTTTGATTCTCTTGGTAATGATTTGAGTAATAATTTTCCAAAATTTAATAATTGCAGGTGATTTTAATTTACCACACTTTAAAACTAAAAATTGTGATAAAACAGATACCCTTAAAAACTTTTTAAGTATTTTAATCTGCAACAATACAATAACATAGCTAATCATATGAATACACATCTAGATCTTGTATTGTCGAATGTGTCTGAGGTCTGCATTCGCAGAGCAGCAGAGAGGTTACTTTTATCAGAAGATTTGTATCATCCAGCACTAAGCATTGATATTCCTATAAAATTTAGCCACAAAAAGGTAGAAACATATACTAAAAAATATGAATATAACTACTCTAAGGGTGATTTCCTGTTATTATACAATTTGATTAAGAGTTGTGACTGGTCAGTATTGCTGTAATGTGGGAATGTGGATTCTGCCTGTGATATTGTTTATGGCATTTTTTATTATTGTTTAGATAGGTCCATACCTAAGCATTCCATACAAACTTCTGCCCAATCATCTGGTTACCCCCGGTTACTACCGCTTCAGTCAATGGTACCATTAGTTCCATAGATCTCATTAAAAAAATTAGAAAAAAAGCACCTTCATAACTTACTAATTAGAGGTACAGCAAATAATGAGAAGAAAGAAGAATTTATACAAACTAGAAAGACAGTAAAATATTAAATTAAAAATTAATATAATACTCACTAAATACATGTAGAACAACAAATTAACTCTGATCCTTAGTGTTTCTGGACATGTGGCAGATGCATTTGCAACCTTTTTTGCAAGCATCTGTTTATCGGTGAGTTGAATTGTGGTAAGTTTGAATTTTCTAAAGTGACTGATGATGATGTTAAAGAGAGTATTAAAAAGTTAAAGCCAAAAAAGTCAGTGGGTCCTAATGGAATTCCTTCTTACATTCTTAAAGGTTTAGTTGATTTTTTGACTAAACCAATGGCTTATTTATTTAATTTTGTACTTAAACAAAAGAACTTTCCTGGTATACTTAAAAAATCTGTTGTGTCCCCCATATATAAAAATGGAAAAATGTAGTGTGCTGAGAATTATAGACCTATCAGTATTCTTAATGCATTAGTTAAATTAATTGAAATAATAATATATAAAGATATCTTCAATTTCACAAAAAATCAACTTAGTGCTTACCAACATGGGTTTTACCTGGTATGTCTACGATTTCAAACCTATTATCCTTTTCTCGGGATGCATTTCAGGCAATCGCTGGTCAGAATCAACTTGATGTCATATACAGATCGGGTTTTCGTTCGTTACTTATAGAAAAGCGCATAGAGGCGAAATTTTGAACTTCGCGCGTGTACGAGTACCTGCGACAGAGGACTGCCCCGGCCGGCCCGAGGACGGGATTAGTAAACATCTAACTTTCGTGGGAGTTGCGTCGTTTGGCGACAAATTGTCCCAAAATATTAAGCGAAAATCCAGGCATTTTTAAAATATTTATTCCAATGCGGGTTTTACAGACATGACAATGAGTAAAACCCGCATAGAATTGTAATCTTAAAATGTTTAATATGCTGTGTTTTGCATAATGAAAATTAAAGTATTATTCTAATAAAAAATCAAATATCAACTCTGTAATATAATAATAAAAAATCAGAAATAAAACTCTATTAAACAAACTTAACAACATATCATTTTTTAAATAAAAGGCTCAAATAAACCGCCTTCTTTCGCCAAATAAAAACTTAACCTGTCGTAAAAGCTATTTCGCACCTCCAAAAGAGTTTCAGGTAAAATGGAATTCAGAGGAGTTGTGAAATAAAATTTTTGAAGGTGCCAACTTGAACAATTTTATTTCGCAACTCCTCTAAATTTGTTGGCCTACTAAATTCATGCTTGTAAATGGTCTGCTTAAGGTAACCCCACAGATAAAAGTCATTTGGAGACAAATCTGGAGATCTAGGAGGCCATTTAATATCGCCAGTCCCACTAATAGAGCGGTTAGGAAAAGTATTTGTTTAAAATTCTTTTACCCACCATCTTGCTGAAAATAAACCAATCCCAGGTCTACATCAGGTACGATTTGAATGGCAGGAAGAACTTGGTTTTGCAGCACCTCGAGGTACTTTTGGGCGTTTAAAGTGCCATCAATAAAAAATTGCCCTATAACATTGTCGCCCAAAATACCTGCCCAAACATTCAATTTGAGGATACTGGGTACGAAACTGAAAACTTCTGTGCTCGTTTTCCTGAGACCAATAATGAACAATGGAAGGATTGTGTTTGCCATGTAATGGAAAAGAAGATTCATCAGTTAAACAAAATATATTTTAAAAAATATTCGTTTTCATTTGCCTTTTCCATTATGGTTTCACAAAATTCCATTCTTCGCCACTGGTCTTCAGGAAATATTTCCTGAGTTTTTGAATATTTGAAACATTTGTACCCATATTTTTTCCAGATACGAGCAACAGTTTTATTGCTCATTCCCAGTTCCTCTCCAATACTTCTAGTGGACCGTATCGAATCAAGTTCTAGGGTACTGCAAAGCATTTCTTCCTGCCGTTCTATATCCTGGACCACTTCAACAGGTGGTTCTTGACTTTTTGTGTGGCATTTTTTACAATCTTGAAGACAAAAAGATGTCTCAAAATTTGTAACCACATTTAAAACCGTTTTTGCACAAGGAATCGGTCTATTCTCAAATGTCACTGAAAACAAATCTCTACATTGTAAAGTCCAGTGCAACGATATATTAGAATGGTCACCCGTCAAAACACCAGCATTTTACTTCTGAAACAATGTAAATAGAAGGTGGATGACATTGTTTGGCAGGTGGAATGCTGGTGTTTTGACGGGTGACCATTCTAATATATCGTTGCACTGGACTTTACTGCCGAATTGTCTCCATAAAACCATTTAATTAGTTGAACTCTTTCGGAAGGGGTATAAACAGCCATAGTGAAAAAAAAACACGAAAATAACGCTCAAAATTATTAATGCAACGTGTAGTAACACAGCAAAGTGAGGTCTGCTGACTGCCGGTGCAAAAAATAAACGAAAAATTCCGCCGCCTGCCAGCCGCAACCAAGCGGTGTTGCCATTATTTTGGGTAATACGTAGCTCACGATAACACGATCTGTATACTAATGGGGCTAAGGCTTTTGGTAAGGTAGATCATGGGATTTTAATAAAGAAAACTAATTGGTCTTAGTTTCTCACAAGCTGCTTGTTGTTTCGTACAATCATATTTGTTACATCGTAAGCAAGTAGTAAAAGTAGAGAGGGCACTCTCTAAAGAATTCACCACTACATCTGGTGTCTCACAAGGCAGCAATTTAGGCCCTTTACTCTTTTTTCATTTTATAAATGATTTGCCAGAATGTGTTAATAATAATTCTAAATGCCTGTTATACGTAGATGATTTTAAAATAGATAAGACTTTTACTAATGTAAATGATTGTATGGAACTCCAGGCCGACTTGAACTTGGTGGCAACATGGTTCGAAAAAAATAGAATTAAATACATTCTATTTTTTTCGAACCAATATCGAAAAGTGTTGCACAATAACATATAAATTAAATGCTAAAAGCAAATTAAAGCACTTAGGGGTAATTTTTCAATCGAACATAAGATTTAATTAGCATTTTGTGCATTGCACTAACAAAGCATATAAAGCTCTAGGGCTTGTGATCAAAAATAGCAAAGGTTTTTTTGATCTGATCTTATCTGATGTTATAATATTTCAACCATCGTAAAACTGTATATAGTACACGGAAATTGGCAAAAATAGAAGAAAAAAATTATAATAAGCTGATATTTTCTGAATCAACAGTTTATAATGGTAGCAATACAGGATCGAAAAGTTCCCAACCCTAACTGGTGAGCTTCATCCCCTTTTTCAACCTTATAATGACACCGCGCTGGTTTTCCAATAATATATTCGAAACGCAATGTTCTACGACAAAAACAGAGGGATTAAAAAATATTCAGAATTAAATTTTCTTTAAATTGTTCCTATCGGTCGTCTGCAAATTATGATGGGTTTTCACGTTAATCGACGGCAAACTTGGGGGTAGGTAACAAAAACGTTTTTGGATGATGAACAGAAAAATATTTATCCGTGTAAAAGCACTTGTGTATTATGACAACTTTCTATAAAATTTAATAAGAGCCAAAAATTTCAATTAGGGAGTTCTAGACCAAACTCGTTTCCGCACCACCCAGGAGGTAGAGTTTGTCGGCGCGTTTTTTTTTTAAGTGTTGTCCCCAGTAGGCCTAGTTCACTTTTGAAGGCATTTATTCTTGCTCCAATTCACTTCCGTCGGTCCTATCCGCATTATAGCATCCTTGTCCGTGACAGTTCATACACATAAGCGAACATCTTAAAACAACCTTGAAACATCCGCATCGCTTTCCGCAGCCCTTTTTGCAGGCACACGATATTAGCTTTAAAATGGATAAGGGAGCCGGTGCTTCAGTAGTAAAAAGAGGTATTAAAATATCACCGGATTTCTTCCATCCCCATTCTTCTGGTTCTAAAACATTGCCATGCCAAGCCTGAATTTGGTGATAAAACTCGGAACGAATGTTGTTGCAAAGCTGCAAATGTCGAGGGTAGCTTTGCCAGAGTAACCGCTTGACTAGAGTGGCCCACCGAGGTGTTAAACAAAACATACCTTTGATGATTTACTGACGTTTCGTTTTTTCTGCTTTATATAGTGCAAGAGTAAATATTTGCCCAGCTCCAGTAATATCCTCTTTAGTAGCATTTGGTTTGTTGAAGGTTTTAACTACTTCCTGCAAATTTGCTTCAGAATTTAATAAATGTATAGTTTGGAGTTTGCCTTTTCCAAAAAAAAGCAGACATTGTGTCACTTCCACTAAATGCATGAGCAAAAAGAACTGCTTCTTTTGCATTCTTAAGGACATTTGACAACTGTAAATCTTTAGAGCTATAAATTCTTGCTTTTATATTACCTTGGGCCTCCCTTATTAGTCTAATATCCTTTTCAATTGGCGTTAAGGTAATAATTAAGGTAAGCAGATCGACATCTCTACAATTCCGACCGTTTCAGACCTAGAAGTTTTTTGAATAGCAGTTTGAACTATAATTGTATCAGCATCATCATTCGCAGTCACAGTTTGTATCTCTTTATTTTGCAAGGTGTAAACTAGTTGGGAAATAAATCGTTCTTTGTTGGCAAGGTTGCTTAATAATTTTTCTTTAGGGTCTGTAATGGTCGTATTTTCATCAAAAATAACAGCCGGAGATGTTCTGGTTAAAATTCTCTGTTGGCGTTCGATACTTTTTGTGCTGGTAGGATTATTACCGTAACCATCTGAAATAATTGTAACATTTTTCCCATAATGCCGCCTAACAAATTGAACGTATGTGCTGTAAATATCCTTAAATGTACCCTGACTCGGCCATACAACACGATGAATTAGATTTTCTCCACCAATCACATACTTACAGTTGGAGACATCAATCGGACGTTCTGGTACGGATCTGAAAACTTGAAATAATGATGACTTTTTAGTTTTTCTCATCAGTCCTTTTTCATCAAATATAGATAAAGGCACCGCTGCAAGTTCAAAGGTAAAACATTGTTTCAATTCATGTGCTGTGCGCACAGTGCATACTATTCTTTGAAATAATTGAGTAGAATCAACCTGTATTATGTCTTTATCTTTGGTTTTCGATAAGGTATCTATGAATGCTAATGGTTTAACCATGTTATTACGCTTTAACTTGAATGTACCAAACGTGCATCCTTTATTTATGACTTTTTCAATAGATTATTTCCCGATTTCTCTTGCTTTGTAACAATTGATATTATCAGCTTCAACAATACCGCTTGACAAGGATATCAAATGATTGGATGTAACGAAAGGTGAGTGTTGCTTGAACCAATTTACTAATATTTGTCGATCTTTTTCATCATTATTAACTCGCGAATCTCGCAGCTCGACATGTTGACTACTAGTTTTTGTGTGCATGTCACAAAAGCTTTCCATGCTTTCGCTCACATAATGAGCAGTCGGCAAACCTAAAATCCATTTGTTGAGAACGCTATCAGTAAAGCCACGACCATGTGTTATACCACCAACACTTTTTATGTTTTTCATGAGGATCTGTTCGATGGTCATATCTGCAATCCAAATGGTGATCCCAGTTTCCCATGCGTTCTGCCTGGATGAAGTGCATAGCAATTCAAATAAACTCAAAATACTGCAACCAAAGTTTGGCAGTTTTGCAAGTTGGTTTAAGTGTCCGATAAACTGAAGTTTGAGCTTAGTAGTTATGCCATCGCTATACATAACATCGAATGCGGGTGTTTTCTCCAAGAGATCAAATAAATGTGATTTGTCTGAATTGTCAAGTCGCATCTATTGAAGAATGATTGTTGATAGTGCCGAATAAGTTAAAATACAGAACCGATGCAGATGCGTAAACTGTTGCCCATAATTCCGAAAGTCCACCATTTCCCATTATGAAACCAACTGAACCTAAATAAGACATTAGGAGGTGAAAACCGCCCAACCTTACTATAACATTTTTTAGGTTCTCTGATGGATCATTTTTCGCAGATTCTACTATATCCCTTGCTTTCAAATATAAAGATTGGTCGAATGTAACAAAGCTAGTTCGTTGGTTGAGCGATCTCGTTTTTTCGGCTGCGTACTTGAGAACAGTATATATAGTATCATACTTGGTTGGAGGGTTATTAACAAAAGGTAGGGCAAGAACCTGTGACTTTTCGTAGGATAAATTAAGAGTTGCCGTGACGGCAAAGTTAAGTGTTCATGAAAAGTTCTAAATAACTAAAGAAAATCGTTATTTGAGGGTTTGGAAACTCGAGTAGATGCTTCTTCACAATATACATTTCTAACTGTGATTCCCTCTACGCCAGTCCCAGTTCCCGAACTCCCTAACCTAACAATATAGGTGACGTAAAGGAACGAGGTCTTGTTGCAGATATTATGCTGTGAGCAATTACAGTACATTTTCTTTGTAGTCCCTCTCTTTTGCCCTTTTTATTTTTTACAATTATAGATTTAAGAAATAAATCTAATGTTTCTGGGATTAGATTTTCAGAGTCCTTTGTAAAATTTGTCAAATCTGGGTATTCTGTTGTATTATAAAACATTGTTCTAATATCTTCACAAATGATGGTTGCCGCTGCTTGTACAATTCTCGCTCGTTCGTCCTTTTCACTAGTAACTCGTTCGTTATACCAACTGTTAATAAGTTTTAATCCTGACCCTCGGAAACAGGCATCTGTAGGTTTCTTTCTAGATGTTGCAAATACGACACCATGTCCATATTCGTCAACTAATTTATTTTGTAATGTCCTTATTGACATCGTAGAGGTACCCGTCATATTTTCTTCTACCTTGCGCAATAATTCAGGAAGACTAAACTGACACTTATAAGAATTTCCAATATATTCACATAATTTCTTGAACGCCGTAGACATGTCTTCATCTTGCGGACGACCACGTTTTCGCGTAGAAGGCAAATTTGATAAAAACTTAGCATAGCATGTTTGATGATACCGTGCTTCAGCTGCGACCAAACAAAGTATGCCGCTTACCCGTCTAGCAACAATGGTACTTAATTCATCGTTTCTTTGTGCGCACTGTTTTAAGAGTCTGTTTCTAAACGTAAGTGTTCGCACTTCATTTATCACTTCTCGTTTTTCAAGTGCTTTCTTACGCTCAATGTTAAAGTTGCATTATTGTCCATAAAACAGACAACTTTGGCGGAAGTCAAACCTTTCATTTATTCTACCCGATTTCTCCTGCTGTAAGCAGCTTGCGTGCCCGCTAATAAAACTATCAATATTTCTTTTTTTGATATATTCTCTTCTACAACATTTATGCACTGTTACTTTATCTATTGACTCTAGATGCACATGCTTATCGTCCTTTCGAATTTTACTTACATTAATTAAGTTTATCAATCCTCTAGTTACACACACGGTTTCACCTAACAAAGCGTCTTTTCGCAAATAAAACAATTTTCACTAGAGTTCTCCATTTCACAAAAATTCGTCCTCGATATTTCAAAAAAGTACTAATAAATGGTACACCGCTCGACTTGCTTCCATTACGACCAAAGCGGAACTGAATAAGGTTTGATTTGTATGTGCGAGATTGAACGCAGCCAGTGGATATCCCCACCAATGTCATATCAAGGTCATTACAACTTCTTTCTTACGAGCGTATGAAAGCGCTGTGTTGGATCATTTGAAATATTATCGGGCTGCGTTATATTCGATTAAATACCGTATTTAACATAATTAAGATTTAATTTTTTTCAACCCTACATTTTAAAATTAATTAACATAAAAACTCATAAAAATATCGACGCACATCATAGAATCTTTTTTGTAAAGAATTTTGTGGCAGAACTTTTTATATACCTATGTTTTTTCTCTAAGATCAAGCGTTTAAAAGATATTCAAAAAATAACAGTGCAATGTCCCTAAAGGGGGTGAGATGGGGATGAAGCTTACTTCTTAGGGGTAGGAACTTTTTTGATATATATTCTTACACATATAAACTAACTATCCTGAAAATTTCAGCTTATTATAAATTTTTTCTTCTATTCCACATAAATCTGACTAATTTCCGTGTATTAATAATGCTTTAGTATGGCTTCATTTAGAATATACCTTAATATTATGGCTACCTACAATGTATAGAATATAGATACGAACAATGTTGGACAGTTATGGTTTTGTGTCTCTTTGTGATAGGAAAAAGGCCCATACTATTCTCCTTATTTCAGCTATTATTAATTGTGGCAGGTATAATATATATATAATAGGTATAATAACAGGTATAATATATATAATATATTATACGCGAATTGTTTTTTTATAAATCTCATAAATTTTAGAGTACCAAAAATCAATTTAAGAATTTAAAATTCCTTGAAATTTGTTGATGTTAGCCCTGTGAATGCATAACCTTTAGACAACCTGTTGAAAATATCTAATGATCTTACTTTGTCCCATAGACTGGATATTTTTAATCCCAAATCCATTAACAAAGTTGGGTCATTGTCGATAGGTCAATACGCAGGTTAGAAAATTCCTTGGAAAATTAATATTTATCTATTTGTATGTATAGTTATATTTTCAAAATTAACTATGTGTAATCTATAAGACGATAATCGATAGTTGTAATTAAATATCTGTTAGGAGTATTTAATTTTTTCTATATTAATTTTATTGCTTATTGTTTTATTGTTTTTCTTATTATTTTTATATTAATCAATATTAGTTAAAAAGGCCGCCGTAAGTTTTTTCACTACTGTTCATACATCCTTAGATATCCTTTTTTGATTCTCTGGTTTACCTAGTTTTAAATATGATAATTGTCTAAATGAGGTGTTGCAAAATACCATCCATGCTTCTTTCTGCTTTTTTCATTAATAGTGGTAAGCAATAATATGCTTGTGAATAAAAATTGTAATGCAAATCTCATAGGGAAAATCGTATAGCTTAGTAGTTTTTCATAAATTTTAAGTTTTAAAATGAATTATCTTTTTAATTTATTTATGTTTTTGTATAATTTACTTTAAAACTCTTAGGTCTTAACCACTGTTTCTCGTATAATTTAGTAAACACAAGAATTTGTATATTATTAGAACATTGTATTGATTTGTAATAATAAAAAGTTGAAAAAAATTAGTTGATTATAGTGTAAATTAGATCAACATAAGATACATATTTTTAAATATTGATTGCCTCTTCAATTTATACTCTATTTACCAAGACGGAACATCAGCAGCAGAAATAAGAACAGAAACAGACAGACGTTTCTTTTATAGTATTATTTGATCCATCAGAATACAAATTCCAATCCCTCTATCTTTCTCTCTTTAGTGGGGAGTGTTTGTGTAATATGCTCAGGGCAGATTTGTTATAATCTGTGGACATTCGGGCGGATTATGGCTTTGTTGTGTTTTGTGTGGACATTCGGTTTGTTTTCGGATTTTGTTTTGATTATCTGCTTAAGTCTGCTTTAACGAATATTGGAAGTTAGATAAGAGTGGCATCGGGTTGGTAATTTTACTGATGGTAGGGAGCAATAGTGGAATGTGGAAAGTTGAAACTTGTTATAAAAATAAACTAACTGTGTAATAAAAGAAATTGTGTGATAAGTTACCTAATATAGAACAACCCTAGATACCAAATTTACATACACTATCGGCAAAAAGTGGAGAAACAAACACATTTTTTTGTTTTTGTAATATTTTGTTCTTATTTAGGAAATAACTTTAATGGGGCACAATGAAACTTTACTTTAGATGTTTTCCACTTTAACGGGATCCAAGTGGAAAATTTATAATTATATATTTTAATAAAAAGGAAAAAGTGGAGAAACAATTTATTTATTTAATTTTTCCATAGAGTACAATTAATATTGAGTTCCAAACCCCTTAGTCTTAATAACTTCTATACACCTAGAATTTATTGACAGCATTAGTTTGTTGATATATTCTGGACTTACGGTCAACCATATTTTATTTAATTCTTGAAATAATTCATCCTGGTTTCTGAATTTAGCCTTGTTCTTTGGTCGTAGACGTCGATCCAATTCTTCCAAAAGATTTTCTATAGGGTTAATATTCGGGCTCTGAGCAGGCCACCTCATGACATTAACTTTATTACTAGCTAACCACTCTTTAGGGCCGTATTTTTTGAAACCATGCGAGAATCTTCTAATGCGAATCAAGTCGAGCAGCAAAATTCGCACACAAATTAAAAAGTGCATTTTTAAACAGCATTTGAAATTTCATTCGTATACAAACATGAAATGTAGTGGCAACGTAGCAAAGTCGAGTGCTATTAGAGGCCATGTCAAACGGGATGAAGTCTATAAAGATTTTTTAACCCAACCTAAAATTTAAGTTTAAAAACATCATGGAATTTTGAGGTTTTTTTCATGGCGTTTCTTGGGTTTTTCGAATTGACTTTTTTTTAAGTTGGATTTAAAAAATATTCCGATTTTGTGTCGAGTGAGCAAAAGAAAGAACTAATTTCATTTATAGCAGAGTACCCGGAATTAAAGTCAGGCAAATTCATCGAAGATTTTTCAGCTAAAACTGCACAAGCCTTGTGGATAAAAGTAACAAACAGATTACACAGTCTCCCTGGAACACATAAAGAGCACATCAATTCCATCGTTATAGGCTTGCTTAATCTATATAATTTAATAAATTGAGCATCTGAATACATTTCAAATAGGCCAAGAAATGAAGAGTACATCTTATTCTTTCTATTTGCCAGAGTTTCTATCTCTTTCAATGCATCGACGACGTTTCTTTGCACAAGATTGTTTAATCTTAAAAAAAAAAACAAAGCTAGTTTAAAATCAAAATAAGACAAGTGGCAGAATCAAATTGAAAATCGCACACAAACTTTGAAATTCGAATGGTATATACCCCTTCGAGACACCGCATGCGAAAAAGTTCGCATATGATGCAGAATATCGATTTTTCATGCGCAATCATTTAATTTCGTATGCGAATCAAATTCGAATGGTTTCAAAAATTCGGCCCCTGAGGTATGCTTTGGATCGTTATCGTGTTGAAACGTCCACACTAATGCCATGTTGTATTCAGCATGTGGAAGCATTTGCTGCTCAAGAATGCACAGATATTCAAAACGATCCAGTTTACCTTCTACACGCACTAATGGATCAACACCTCTTCCTGAAAAACACGCCCACATCATAACATTTCCACCGCCATGTTTTATAGTGAGCAAAGTGTATTTAGGATTAAGTCTACAACTTTTCGGACGTCTTACCCACTTTACACCATCCGATCCAAACAATTGCTCTCATCCGAAAATAAAATATTTTTCTATTTTTCCACGGTCCATGAAAGATGATCCCTTGTAAACTGTAGTCTGGTGGCCCTGTTCTTAGGGGAAATAAAAGGTTTCTTTGCTGGATGCCGCACATACAGTCCCATTTCACTAAGGCGATACCGAATGCTTCGAATTGAGAGTGAAACTTCTGGAAATTCTTGTTTAATACTACTAGCTGAAGCAGATGGGTTACTGGTTACAAACCTCTTAATTTTTCTATCTTCAGCACAATTAGTTTTTCTGGGTTTTCCGGTCTTGGGGGGGCTTTTAATAGTTTTTCTGATCTTCCAAAAGGCAATAAGCTTGCTTATAATTGACCTATTAAGATTTAATTCTTTAGCAGCTTGACGCTACTTTTGCCCACTATTAAATTTGTCGACAATTATTTTTTTTACATCGTCCGATAATCTAAAATTCTCATTCATTATTCTCTAAAAGACCAACATACAAAATTGACGAAAACAAAGAAAAACAGAAAATCATGTTCTCACAACATGTAATAAACACGTGTTTTGCTCTAGTTAGAGCATCATCAGGCCTAAAATAAACATATTACTTAAACAAAACTAAAAACTTACATAAAGCAATAAAAAACCTTTAGAAGCCATCCACACACTTCACAGTACATAAATAAACAATAATTTTTAGGTTATAATTGTACCGGGTGGCCAACTAAGAATGGACGTCGGCGATATCTCAGGCCCTAATAGTCGTAGCGCCTTGAAAAAAAAATTTTGTAATAAAAGTGACCAAAAAAAAATGCTGGAAATTATTTTGAAGTTCATTGGACAACCGCTAGAGGGCGCCACAGCTTCTTTA
Source organism: Anthonomus grandis grandis (assembly GCF_022605725.1). Taxonomy (NCBI): domain Eukaryota; kingdom Metazoa; phylum Arthropoda; class Insecta; order Coleoptera; family Curculionidae; genus Anthonomus; species Anthonomus grandis. Next base: position 30,347,836 of record NC_065553.1, on the reverse strand, counting down.
AATCTTAAAATTGCATTTTTGCCAAAAAACCTCCAATAACGTACACCTCAAAATATTATATTAATATTTTAGGAAGATTTCCTTACAAAAAAGTTTCTACAAAAATTTCTGTCAATTGTCAAATAAAGTGGTGGGAGGCGTTTTTAGCTTGAATAAAGAAAACAGCTGAAAATCAGCTATGACTGGACCGGTTTTTTTTAAACATATTTTTTTTATAAGTTGCCTTATTTTTTCCACCAAAAAAAAAATTCAAATTACTTTTCCTAAAATCTGCTAGAGGGCGTTGACTTATGACTAACCCTTTCTGACGGATTATTAAAAAAAACTCAAATGCTACTATATACAGATATAATAATGCAAACCTCGCCTATAGGAAATAGTCTATGAGCATAAGCGAAAGGGGACATATGGAGTCCGCATGAGACAGACAGAGGGCACAATACATACATGCTGTTTCCAATACGCTACAAATTAATACGTTTGGCAACATTGATATTTTTGCCGCACGGCTCTCCGCTCGTTCATCAAAAAACGAGACAAATCTTATCCCCATCACACTGCACCGCCAATATGAGATTGCATTTTAAACGTTTAACGATAACGTTATTTTTATTCCTAGCTTTCTGCTTAATCAGCAAAGATTAAATTTAAAACCTCTCGCTATTTTCTTGTTAAAATGTGTTCTCTTGAGGAAAAAAAGCAAATTATTAAATGGTATTATGCCGGCAGTTCGGTCGATGAAATATCAGGCAGAATTGCATTCACGTTCAAAAATCGCCCCATTCCCGTACGCAGCACAATTTTTGCAATTATCCATAGGTTTGAGACCTTTGGGTGCTTGCAAAATTGCAGGAAATGCTACGCAAATGAGCAACCACCTGTTGTTAGACCGCTAGGCGAAGAAAGGGAGCTTCGAGAGGTTAATGTTTGTGCTGTTGCTGAAATGAACTTTCCTTGCAATAGTACAACCATTGCCAAAGAAACGGATATTGAGCCTTTAAGGGTTAGAAGAATTAAAAAAAAAAAAAATAAGTACAAGTGCTATAAGTTGCAAAAAACGCAAGAAATTTTCCCACAGGACCATGAGAGACGGATGGAATTTTGCCATGAAGTATTGGAAAGAGCAAATCGGGACGAAATGTTTATTAGCAGTTATTTTGTTTTCAGATGAGTCCTCTTTCTCTATTTGTGGTAAACATAATCCGTCCATTACAGTGGGTTATTCGAAAGAAAATAAGCATATAAGCATACCAACACATACACAATACCCTCAAAAGGTTAATGTATGGGCTGGCATTTTAGGTGATTCAGTTATGGGCCCTTTTTTATCGATGGAAACCTTAATGCCAACAAATACCTTAATCTTTTGAGGGATGAAGTTCTTCCTGCTATTCGAGGACTCAATATCAATTTAGAACAAGTTTGGTTTCAAACAGGATGGTTGTCCCGCTTATAACGCATTAGTGGTAGGTCAATTTCTCGAAACGTCTTTCCCTGATCGAACAAACAGTGGAAACGGTACTATTAAATGGTCCGCCAGAAGCCCCGATTTAGCCCCCAATGATTTTTTTCTTTGGGGATACCTAAAAGAACAAATTTATAGGCACGAAAATGAACGGGTTACTAATTTAGAAGAGCTTTGTGTTAAAATTAGGCAAGCATTTAATAGTATCTCCATTGAAATGTTGTCGAACACGAGAAGGTCGTTTTAAGATGGATTGACATACTGCACTGTTAAACAGGGTGGCCTTTTTGACCCTGACATAAGATAATTTTAATTTTTATTTAATATTATCAAATTAACTTAATTTCTTGCTTTATTTTGAATTAATTTTTTAATTTCCTGTCCAATATTTAGTTAATTTATGTTTACAACATTATTGCAGTCGGTTTTTAGTTTATTTTTTGCTATTAGGACAGGCAGCAGCAAAGACTCAAACGAAACAAAAATTTTTTTTTTAATTTTCCACAGAGCAGCGCATCCCCACTCGAACGCCTTAAGAATACTGAAAGGTTTCGGTTTCGGGCTTCGGCGGGGTCCTCTGCTTCGAGTATGTTGTCACAACGTTGCCAGACCTACCGCGATATATAATTCCTATAGGCGAAGTTAGAATGATCATATATGTATATTTTTTTACGTCATTAAAAGCGGGGAAGTAAACCAAAGAAACTTGTGAAAACGGCACTTCGATATCACTTAAACTAAACTTATTAATAAAATAGTTTCCATTCGAAAATAAAAGTGATAAAAATGGCCATAAATTACTTAGTTGCTTAGACAAGCTGAATAAACTCGTATTAACTAAGTATTTTTAAAAAGAAACAAACTCAGTAGTGTTTTAGAAAATCCGAGATATAGAATTGATCGTTATACGTTTATTTATACAGGGTATTAACTAAATATAGTTGACCAAATTGGCCTATTTTGGGAAAACTGTGCATACAGTTTATAGTTGTTCTATAGGAAAGTTTTAAAAATTTGGCACCATACCAAACCATAGAAAAGTTAATTAAAGATACAACAATAAAATAATTTGACACTTGTAACAATTTTGATGATACCGGATGTTTTTTTATTTAGTGTCTCCCCAAATGTTCAAAATGCATTCCATCATTTTCTATGCACTGAAACATCTTTTGTTCGGTAGACAAAACTGCAGTCTCTACCTCAGCAAATGAGAGAGTCTGCATGCAATCCCTAATCCGGCCAATCATATTTTGTCGCGTCGTAGGTCTTGTTGCAAAAACAATTTCTTTAACTCGACCCCATAAATAAAAATCCAGGCACGTTAGGTCTGATGATCTAGCCGGCCATGGACAGGTACCGCCCCGTCCTATCCATCTACCAGGGTAGTAGCATCTAAAAACTCCCGAACACTTCGGGCGAAATGTGCTGGACAGCCATCGTGCTGGAACATCATCCGTTGGCGAATTTCAAGTGGCACATCCTCTAATAAAATTGGCAATTCCTCCCTTAAAAACTGCAAATAATTTGCACCATTTAGTGCGTTGTTAAAAAAAATGGGCCGATAATTCGACCTCCTAATATTCCTGCCCAACAATTTAAAGACCAACGGCCTTGATGCTGGACCTCGCATCCAGTGCGGATTCGTTGGTGACCAGTAATGAATATTGTGGAGATTTACGCCTCCATTGCTGTGAAATGTAGCCTCATCTGTCCACAATATGTTTGAAAGCACCTGAGGATCCTCTGCAATCATACCCAAAAGCCAGTGACAATGGTCTAGCCTTCGGTCAAAATCTTGTGCACTTAATTCTTGATGCAGGACTAAATGATATGGATGAAACCTGGAACAAGATGATGACTGCTGATTCAACAGAATAGACCAATCTGGTGCTTTTCGTGTAAAAATTAATTAATTTTACATTTAAAGCATCATTATTAAAAAATGAACTCTCCTTAGGAAAATTAAGTCTCATCGCGTATAGTGAAGATTAATATCCAAAAGACCGCTTACCTGTACTCCTTAAGAATATTCTGAACAGTAGTTCGATTTACTCCCAGGTCGTGCGCTATTGTTCTAGTACTTAAGTGAGGATTAAACTCGACGTAGGCTAAAACATTAATTATGTTCATGTAAACATTAATCTTCGGTGCGTCCCCTGCGTTGTCTCCGAAACACGAGCAGCCGAACGTTTCCAGTCGTTCGCAAACTATGTATGAGTCGAAGAAAAACTTTTGCAGTAGGATGGCGTCTATCAGGATACTGATGCGCATACACCCTTGCAGCAACTGTGGCATTTCTCATACATTCAAAATAAGTACTGGAACAAAACAGGAAAAACTAGAACAATACGAACAACTAGCACAACACGAAAAACTGGAACAACACGGAAAACTGGAAAAACAAAGTTCACAATACGGAGAACTAACAAGAAAACTATTGGATGTTATTAGCGAGACTTAAAAACGCTTTAACAATCGCAAAAAGAGACGCTAAAATGACATTTAACTGAAATATTTACATATTTTGCTTCCATGGTTACCTGCCAGTTTTGTTTCCATAGCCTACTAACTCAACTTTCCTATGCACAGTTTTCCCAAAATAGGCCCATTCGGTCAACTTGGTTTAGTTAACACCCTGTATAAATAAACGTATAACGATTAATCCTGTATGTCGGATTTTCTAAAAGAGTACTATGAGTTTGTTTGTTTAAAAAAATACTTATATAAAAGGATTTTATTCAGTTTGTCTAAGCAAATAGGAGTTTATCGCCGTTTTCGTCATTTTTATTTTCGAATGGACACTTTTTTTTATAACTTTTGTTTAAGAAATGATATCGAAGTGCCGTTTTCACCAGTTTCTTTGGTTTTCTTTCCCGCTTTTAATGACGTAAAAAAAAATATATAGTTGCATTTGAGTTTTTTGAAATAATCCGTCAGAAAGGGTTAGTCACAAGTCAACGCCCTCTAGCGGATTTTAGGAAGAGTAATGTGAATATTTTTTTTGGTTGAAAAAATAAGGCAACAATAGACATAAAAAAAATATGTTTAAAAAAAATCGGTCCAGTCATAGCTGATTTTCAGCTGTTTTCTTAATTCAAGCTAAAAACGCCCCCTACCATCTTATTTGACAACTGACAGAAATTTTTGTAGAAACTTTTTTGTGAGGAAATCTTCTTCCTAGAATATTAATATAATATTTTGAGGTGTACGTTATTGGAGGTTTTTTGGCAAAAATGCAATTTTAAGATTTAAAGAAGCTGTGGCGCCCTCTAGCGGTTGACTAATGAACTTCAAAATAATTTCCAAATAATTTTTTTTTCAAGGCGCTACGACTATTAGGGCCTGAAATATCGCCGACGTCCATTCTTAGTTGGCCACCCGGTACAAAGCAAAAAATAAAAAATTTAAAAGTGGAACGCAACAACATAGACTCATCGAGAATCGAACCCGGTACCACAAGTTTAGAAGTATAAGTGTAAAACCTATCGACTATACGGACCTAATGCTAAAACAACTCAACACGTTAGCCAATGTAAGTTGAAGAAAGTGACTAAAAGGAAAATGTTAAAAGATACTTAGCTAAATTAAATTGTTAAAAACTAAATTAGGTTCAAAAGTAAACAAGTTATTCACACACACGAGAACATGACTTTTTTTAGCTTTTGTAATTTCCATTTTCTCTAAAAGGTCAAGCTTCTTACGTTCAGGGCATTCATGAAGCATTTCAGCTCCTACCCCCGGAGAAAAATTATGAGTTGAGGCCAGCAAATGGTTAGCTGATTTGGTATCACTGACATTAGTATTTTTAAATATTTCAAAAAGTGCTACGTGTTCTTTAATGCGCGTAGAGATTTTTCTTCCAAATTGGCCAATGTATACTGCGTTGCAATCGTCACATTTTAAAGAGTAAACTCCCGATTTAGAAAGGATGTTTGCTTTGTCCACTGTACTGACCAATTGGTTCTTTAAATTATTGACTGTTTTAAATGCCTTTTACATGTAGAGATTTAAAGAATAAAAATTGCTAAATTTACGGAGATAGAACCAAAAAATGACAAGGATCTAAAGGAACTTTTTGAGTCGTTATTATGAACAATATTGTAGGTCAATTGATATTTATTTAAAAATTTGTAATAATGAAGGGGAAATCCGTTGTTAAGAGCAATATGTTTTATAATATTCAATTCTTTAGCGAAAGCTTCTTTTGACAAGGGGATATTAAACAATCTTTAGAAAAATTAATTAAAGGAGGCAAATTTATATAAGTAGGGAGAATTTGAAGAGTACTGAATTACATTATCGGAAGCGGTGGGCTTACGATATATTTCAAAAATTAGTTTATTGTTGCATTTCTTGTATGACACATAATCAACTTTCTCGTTTATTTACACATAAATCCTTCCCAAATTACACCCACATAACTTTATACTTAATGTTATTCTTTAATTACGGCTCGGGGGAAATTCAATATTTTCCCTTATTCTTTGATAATATTTTCATTTTTCTCATGTTTTTGTAATATTTCGTTGGAAAGGCACCACAATAGGAATATTCAGGAAAGTTATTATCAAATTTCGGCGTGCCAGAGTCGTAAAAACGTCTGCTTTTGTAGCAGCTGTAACCCAGCTCGACTTCCCTTCTATCCCTTTGTACACCCTCGGGCTTCCAATTCTCTTTTTCAAATCGATATGGAATATTATTCGTTGCTAAATATTTTTTTAGTAAGAATTTTTTTTCACGTATTCAAAATTAATTTTAGAAAAAGAGAGACGCCAGCTTATCACGGTCCTTAATTACTTCAAAAAAGGCATAAGATATATACATATATACAAGGTTTGACTGAGGGACAGCAATTTTGTTTCTATTACTTCAACTCAATAACGGGGGCGGCATTCCGTTTTAATATTTAAAATGGGAAGAGGTATGGTGTGATATCTCTTTTGAAAGGATATTCAATTTTCTTTAAAATATCTCTTCGCTTTTTAAATTTGAGCTTTTTGAGATTTTAACATTTATTTCGGGATTCATATTCTATGACAGGTTACCAATAAATTGATTTTTTTTGTATGTTATTTTAGTGACCCAGTCCATTTTTTTTAATTTTTAAGGGTTTAGTTGGATAAATGGTCAAAAAAAATATCCAAGCTCTTAAAATTTTTTCTTTAAGTGCCAACGCTTCGGCTTATATTAGGCCTTCTTAAGTGCACTATAAAATATAAAAGAAAACATAGTAAAAACATTTATAGACAGTCAAAACGGTATGTTATACAGTGGTTAACAAAAATATCAACAATTAAAATACATTAAAAATAAATTAAATAAGTATATTAAAACTAAGAGGAGGTATGGTTAAAATTAAAAAATTAAAAATTAAATAGGAACATTTAAATATACTTACAACAAAAACATCAAAGCTCTTCGTTTAATTGTGATAAATAGAACATAGTGATTTCATATGATTGTATTTGGTTTTTTGTTGTTGAGAAATATGTACTTGTTGGCGCATAAGTAACAATGTACTTAACAATAATGAATAATATTTTAGTTCTGGGCTTTAATTTTTAAGGTGTTTATATAATGTAAACAAAACAAAGGTTTTTTTCCACTTCTTTTAAGTTATCGTTATAAATATTTTAAGATAAGTAATATATTTTAAGTATATTGTTAAATGTTGTTGAGTGGTTATACAAGGGTTATTTAAAGAGTATTCAAATTTGAATTTTGGGTTTTATTAGATTAATTAAATTTGCGTAAGATGTGCTTAAGTTATCAGTATCTTGTTTTTTGTATACATTGTTTTGATGTTTTTTTTATGTTTATCATTTCTGAGATTAATATTTTCTTATAATTATTGTGGATGTCGATGATCTTTATCTCTTCAAAATTAAATTGGTGTATGTATGGGTCAGCATGTTCTACCAGAGCTGTTTTATTTTTTGACCTTAATAGTATTTCAGGTTGAATGCTTCTTTTGTGTTCCGTTATCCTAGTTTTTAAATACCGACCTTTTTGACCTATATATACACCTTGAGAGTCATGGAATTTTGTAAACAACACCACTTTGTAGTTCTTTGGGTGTTGGCGTTTTTTGTCTACAATACAGGATGTGTCAATAAGGTGTACGGCTAAGATAGCGCCTTTCAACCTTGGGGCACCGGGGGGACCCCATTGTATATACCCCTTATCCCAGCATGCGGGGCTCTGCTGGGACGGACCTACATTCCCTTGCTACTCGTCGGAACATTATGGACATAAGCAAGAAAACAAAAAAAACAAAAGAACGGAGACAATCCTCCGAACATAACAGTAAGGCAGGAGAAACATCCTCCTCCTCAAAGCAAGTGGCATGAGCAACAACCTCCTCCTCTCAGATGGCAGGGACAACACCCTCCACCACAAAGCAAGTGGGAAAAGAAACTGCTTCAAAATCTCAAAGGAGATTTTCCTTTTCTCTTCCAGAACTGGGAAAGCCTGGGGGAAGGGACGATCCACTAAGGCGTGGACTTAGTGGTGCAGGCGTCAGGAAATACCTACGCTTTCTTCACGAGGGCATGTCACCCGAAGAAGCGAGGAAAAAAGTCCTAGACGACAAGAAAAAAAGAAAGGAAGAACAACCTCCTCAAACTTCAAAGGCATCGCCTAAGAAAAACCCCCAAGGTAAGAGGGGAAGTGACTTCATCTCACCCCAACAAAAAAAGGGGGAAAAGAAGCAAAGAACCGGTGACGATCCCCGGGTAATGAAGACGAGCAAGTCTGCAAACATAGCAGGGCAAGCCACCAGCTATGCAAAAGCGGCAAAGCTCATCAGAATCGGAGTATTGCCGGAGGACTACCCTGAGGCAACTCTAACCTCCGAACAACTCACAGATGTGGAGGAAGCAATCGTATCAGAAATGATCAACAGCACAACAAAGGGCCTGCAGTTCTCAGGTATTCATTTTCGCTCGGGAATGATACTTGTAGACTGCGAGTCGGAGCAGACAGCAGAATGGCTGGCTCAGATGGCACCTAGGTTGAAGGAATGGAAAGGGCCAGCGCTGGTAGCGAAAAGAGGAGAGGACATCCCAAAAGCGCATACCATCAGCCTTTTTCTTCCACGGAGCAAAGGGAGAGACACCACAGCTCTCTTGAATTTCATTGGAGTACAGAATCCAGAGATCTCCACCGAGACCTGGAAAGTAATAAGCGCCAAAGGAAATGGCCACGGTCAAGTGCTTTCTGTTGGGATCGACACCAAATCTGCGGATAGCATCAAGGCAAAGGGATACACTATCCACTACAGCTTTGGGCAAATCCCCGTATCTGGCCTCAGAAAGCAGGAGAAGGCAAAGGACAAAAAGATGGAGCTTGATCCATCCACTTCAGCCTCTACCTCCTCCGAGCCAGTCGCCAATGAGAACACCTCTACGGCGACTGAAACACAAGAGACCGAGGGCATGGACCTCGATCTCAATGTCAACCCGACCACTTCCGCTGAGGAGAATGTCATCAGCAGAGAAGAAGAAATTAGGCTTCTGGGACCTAATGTAGACCATCAGGGGGACGGACCGGATGGCCCTGACAAATCATAAGAGGACTTCACTCTGCCAAACCAGAAGCCTTTAAATTCAGCAAATTAGCACAAATAAACCTGCAACACAAACGAGCATCCTCCGATGTGATTGCACGGATGTTTGTCAAGCAAGATCTGGGACTAGTCTTGATCCAAGAACCCTGGATCAATCGGGGGCAGATCAAGGGTCTGTCAAGCAAAACGTCAAAAGTAATATATGATACCAGGCAGGAATCACCCAGAGCCTGCATTCTTATAAGAAATAACATCAATTACATATGTATTTCAGAACTCATGACACGGGACCTAACACCTATTGTCGTAAATCTCGACATTGGGGACACCAACAGGACCATAGTAATTGCGTCAGCATATTTTGCTGGAGATGGGCCTATGACACCACCAGCAGAAGTGCAAGAGCTGATTCAATACTGTAGCAGATTGCGTCTACCACTCCTAGGCTGCGACGCAAATGCTCACCATATCACATGGAGAAGCACAGATATTAACTTTAGAGGTGAGTGTCTGCTTGAATATCTAACGACAACCGATCTCGAGGTTCTAAATGTGGGAACTACACCAATATTCGTAACTAAATCAAGATCGGAAGTATTAGATATTACTTTAGTCAGCTCCAGTCTCAGAGACCACATCAAGGACTGGAGAGTATCAGCTGAACCATCACTGTCCGACCACAGGATTATCGAATTCAAGCTGGACAGCATTAAATACAATCGACCCGAAAGGAGGGTTCCAGGAAAAACAGACTGGGAATTATACAACACCAATCTGGAAAACAACTTAAATTATCTAAGCTTAAATGGGAAACTGCACCATCTAGACTTAGAGCAGGACTCACAAGCTGTCACACGTGCAATAAATGAGGCGTTCGACTCAAGTTGCCCAGTGACCAGTGAGAGACCCGTTAAAGACGCCCCGTGGTGGAATACACACCTGTCAAAACTAAGGTCAAAAGTGCGTCATCTTTTCAATACAGCGAAAAGAGACGGTAACTGGCAGGTATATGCCGAAGTGCTTACTCTTTATAACAAAGAGATAAGAAAAACCAAAAGACAGCACTTCAGAACTTTCTGTGCGGAAATCGCTAACACTCCGACTGCGGCTAGACTGCACAAAGCAATGGCTAAGGGAGGCACATACCCAATAATGGCCCTCAAAAAGCCAGATGGCACCTACACGAAGGGAGAAGAGGAGCAAGCCATCCTATTACTTCAAACACACTTTCCAGGGTGCGAACCTATAGAAACGGTCCCAATAGAGTACACCAATCCTAAAAAAGAGGACTGGGAAGTTGCAAGGACCGTCTTTACGACAGAAAGGTTGAAATGGGCAATAAACACCTTTCAACCGTACAAGTCACCGGGAGTGGATGGAATTTTTCCTGCTCTCCTACAAAACGGACAAGAGAAAATCCTTCCTCACCTGAGTAGAATAGCAAGGACGAGCTTAGCGTCGGGATACATTCCCAGTAGCTGGCGAAGGGCAAAAGTCACCTTCATACCGAAAATAGGAAAAAAAGATGGGACTGACCCCAAATCTTTTAGACCTATCAGCCTTACGTCTTTCATTCTGAAAACAATAGAAAAAATTGTAGACAACCATATCAGGAATGACATTCTGGAGAGAGCACCTCTACATCAGTGTCAACATGCTTATAGAGCGGGCAGATCCACAGAAACCGCACTATATCAACTGACACAAATCATCCAGAAAAGCCTGAATGAGAAAGAAACATCCATCTGCGCCTTTCTAGATATATCTGGGGCATTTGATAACACGTCACATGTAGCGGTAAAAAATGCCCTGGAAAAAAGAAACTTGAACAAAACCATAATCAGATGGATTTGTCAAATGCTTGCCACGCGTACGGCTGAGACTACTGTGGGCGAACAGACCACAGGCATCAAAACTACTCGTGGCACGCCTCAAGGAGGGGTAACTTCAGCCTTACTATGGAGTCTAGTAGTCGATGAACTACTTGAGATATTGACAAATCTCAGTTTCACCTGCATAGGATATGCTGATGATATCGTTATTATAGTCAAAGGCAGGTATAAGGGCACTTTATACGACCTCATACAAAGAAGCCTAAGCATCACGGAAGAATGGTGCACATCAGTGGGGCTGAGCATAAATTCAGCGAAAACTACTATCGTACCATTCACTCGTAAAAGGAAAATGCAACCCACCAGGGACATCCACCTGGGCGGACAAGTTGTACATACATCGGATGAAGTAAAATATCTAGGAGTGATACTGGATAGTAAGCTTAGTTGGAACAAGCATCTAGAATTCACAGTAAACAAGGCCACTAAAGCCATTATGATCTGTAGGAACCTAGCGGGTAAAAACTGGGGATGCTCCCCAAAAATACTGCGATGGATGTACACCATGATGGTTAAACCCATAATCACATATGGGGCAGTGGTGTGGCATGACACTACAAAGTTAAGTACAGTAAGGCGTAAACTTGACAAGGTTCAAAGACTTGCATGCGTATGCATTACAGGAGCTATGAAAACATGCCCCACAGCAGCACTGGAGTTCATAGTTGACCTGGCACCTCTTCACCTGGCAGTAGAGGGAGCTGCTAAAAGGGCCATGTTCAGATTAGCAAGGGATAGAACGAACAGTAGGGACATTGATCAGAGAGCCTGGGTATCTCAAACAAGATCCATTCCCCTGTTCGATCTTCCCAAGGACGATATAACTCGGGAATATCACTTTGTTAGGAATTTCAGTTTAAAAATTGACAGCAAAAGTGACTGGGAAAATGGATCTGTCGCCCGCTCACTTAAACAGAATACGATCAAATGGTACACAGATGGTTCTAAAACCGAAAAAGGAACAGGAGCTGGAGTATTTGGGCCTGGCACCAAATACTCAGAGCCACTGGGAAAATACACCAGTGTCTTTCAAGCGGAAATACACGCTATAGAAAGATGCGCTCAATTAATCCTGAACAAAGACTACCTCAAGCAGGACATCGCAATCTTCACCGACAGTCAAGCAGCCATAGCAGCACTGAGTTCACATGTCATCAGTTCTAAAATGGTAAGAGACTGTTTGGACAAACTTAATGAGGTAGGAAAGAGAAATAAAGTCACAATATTTGTGGGTACCTGGACATACAGGCGTGCAAGGTAACGAAGAAGCCAATATTCTGGCAAAAAAGGGATCTGGTTCTCAATTTGTAGGACCGGAACCTTTCTGCGGCATAGGAAAGAATACTTACCTATATGAGCTTACAAAAATGGAGGATCAACTCAGAGAAAGCCTCTGGGATGATCATCCAGGGTTGAGACACTCCAAGATGTTCCTTGGAACCCTCGACCCAAAAAAATCTAAAGCTCTAGTAAGTTTAACTAAAACTAAACTACGGATTGTAACAGGATTCCTAACAGGGCACTGTCACCTTCGAGAACACCGCAGGAAACTAAAACTAGAACAGACAGGTGAATGCAGATTCTGTGGGGAAGAGGAAGAGACCCCAGAACACCTAGTAACTGCATGCGAAACAGTTGCCGAAAGTCGTGCCATGCACCTCGGCAATTATGTAATTCCAGAAGGAAATATCTCATTACTGGAACCGTCACAACTACTAGCCTTTATTAAAGCCATAGGATTGTACGAAGTAATTTGACTTGAGAATAACATCAAGCAGTAATTAGAAAGGGGCACACAATAGATCTTTTAGGTCGCAGTGAAACTTCACCCTTATTTTAATCTAATCTAATCTAATCTAAGATAGCGCCTTAACTATACGAGGTAGAGCAAAAAAATCTACAGCAAAGTTGTAGGGTTGACAAAAACCTACGAACTAAAAATATTGTTATGTATACTGGGTGTGTCATAAAAAAGTTTTTTTAAATGGTACGCCCTGTATATTATGATACTAAAATGTGAGGCAAAAAGAGTACTTTATTCTGGTATAACGTTTTTAAAACTTCCGTGCGGCGTTGCAACGTAATTAATTTTTTTATGTTATTTTTTGCCTTTTAGAGGGTTCGTTTAAAAAATCATAATTAACTTAAAATTTATTCTGCGCCTATGAACTTGTACCACAGTTAGTCTAGGGTACTTCCTCTAGGCTGACTATGATAATTTGTAATTTTTTAATACAGGGCGTTTTTAAAGAACTTTCAAACTTGCTGAAATTAAATACGCAATATCTCAAATTTTTTAAATGGAACATCCTATGATGATGAATATCCTATGATGCCAGTGAGTTTGGGGTATTTTTGAATAATTGATAAAAATTTCAGTTTTCTTTGGTTAAAAAGGGACGATGTTGTGTCACAGCCACTAAACGCATGAAGGAAGAGAATGTTCTCAGCTGCCTCTTTTTGTTGTAAGCCCTTTGCAGAGTACACTCTTTCAGGATTTTTACCTCTCCCAGGTTTGCAAAAGTAAATGTTGTCTAGATGTGGCGACATCAACGCTGTTAGAAGAACTAAGAGATCCACGTCTTCTCCGATGATGAAAACTGCATCAAATGTTGATCCTAAGGAAATCGCTGTATTCACAATCATAACATCGGCATCTTTTTCAGCCTGCTTAACTGTAATAGTAGTTTCTTTAAATTTTTTTGTCAACATCGAAATCAGGCGAAGTTTGTTGCTTTCATTGTCTAAAAATCGTTCTTGCCAAACTTGAACCAACATTGATTCGTCAAAAGTAACATCGACAGTTGTTTGCCTCTTTGATCGGCGGCGGCGTAGTCGTTCTGCTGTCTTTGTACTTTTTTGGCGACCTTCCGGATATCCATCAAAAACAACGACTGCATTAGAACCATAGTGATTTTTTACATACTGAATATATTTTTCGCATATTGACTTGAAAGAATCATTACGATGCCACAGAACTTTGTGTAACAGATATCCTCCATCCACAATATTGATTTTGTTATGTCCGAAATAGACACTTTCGGTACATTGCGTAAATGCAGAATATAACGATGATTTCGTACCTTTACGCATTCCGTCTTCTGAGAAAAGTGACAGAGGAAATGGAGAAAGCTCAAATTTAAGGTTATTCTTCAACTCGTCGTCAGATTTCTTCGTAATACACATTCTCTGGAATAATATTAGTGGATTTATAGGAACTGTTTCCTCGACGACTTTTATGCTACTATTAACCGCTATTCATGGAGTAATTTTATCCTTGCGTTTGAATTTAGTTGCCTCGAAATTTTCACACGTTTTAATCATGTTGAACATTCGATCAGTACCTATTTCTCTAGATAAATGGCAGTTTATGTTTTCATCTCCAATAAGGCCAGTACTTATGGAAACAAGCATATTTATTTCGGGAAAGGGGTAGTGCTGAGAAAACCAATTCAATCGTTTTTTTAAGTCTTCATTGTCCCTAGTAACACGTGAAGTCCTAGCATCGACGTGTTGCTCTGATGTCTCTAGATGAATGTCACAATATTCTTCAATTCTGTCACAAACATTGTCCAAAAAAATCATTCCTAAAGTCCACAAAGCTAGTACGCTGTCACTAACACCATGACCACGTTTATAAATACGAAAAATCTCGAGTTCTGAGTACTTTTTTAAGAATACCATCTTTGTGTTCGTCTAACTCTTTATATATTAAACGTACAAAAAAACTGTTAATACATAAAATATAAGAAATTTTATTGTCGTTAACTTTGCTTAGAACATGTTTTGTTGTAAGGTGAACAATTACGGAGATAATGTTAAAAAACTGTTTCTTTGTACCAATAATCCAAGATGGCGGCGCGCGCGGTCCCCCCTTAGGCAAGGCGCAAATTGAGACGCGTATAGCGCGTGTGCCGCGACGCAGCACAGCACGTATTTCTGTAGCTTGGTGAATATTATGAAACAGCGCAAATTGGTGACGCGACGAGACATTTCGCGTCTACGTGCAGTCGCGTGGCGCAGTGATTGAAACGCAGTTTCTCGTGCAAGAGCGTGCCTGGCTGTGTTGACAGGAGTTCATTTGTAATTTGTCTTTATATTTACAATGGGTTCGGAAGAGCAGCTAATAGAGGTAGTCAGAAAACACAGAGAACTTATACACATGATATACTTATGATACAAAACTTACCGAACTACATGAAAACCAAATTAAAGACTAGGATTTGGGGTGAAGTTGCAAACAAGTTAAAGTTTAAAGACGGTAAGTAGCAATATTTATATAAATAAAAGAGTAACTAACATAGTACATAGTTTTACTAATTTCCACTCATAACCGTTTGGTATTGCCATGGAACACTTCCTCAATTATTGAAATATTCTGTGAATTTTGCTCTCACTGTAAAAGCATGTGCCGAATACCTCGTGTGATTACCATGTAGTGGAATTAACTGATTCGCTGGTAATTTTTCAATGTCCTCTAAACCCCATTAAGTGTTGATCCGGTTGGCCTTAATTAATTATGCAGCACGCAAGCTGCCTGATGTAATATCTCTCACCGTATCAATTTTATTTTCGAAAGGTCTCCTAAATACACGCCATCGCCAAGCTAATATACCAAAAGAGCATTCCACGGTTTTTCGAGCTCTAGACAGTTACGTGTCTTCTTGGATACGGCCTCATAAGGTTTTCAGACAAAGGGAAAGCTTCATCTCCCACAAAAACGTATGGCATCGGATCAGCAATGTTTGGCAGCATTGTAGGTGTAGGAAGTGATAAAGAATGTTTCATGATTTTTTTACCCAACGCACTGCTGGAAAATAAACTTTCATCACTAAATCTTCTCATAGCTCTAACGTCAATAGTGGTAAATCTATAATCTGCATCAACTGTTGCCAACAACACCACAGAGAATGTATGTTTATAATTGAAGTATGAAGATCCGCTTTTGCCGGGTTTCTTAATTACAATATGCTTACCATCCACTGCTCCAACACAGTGTGGAAATTGCTATCTTTGCTCAAATCGTAAAGCAGCTGATTCCCATGTTTCAGTTGTAGGTTCTGGTAAATATATTGGTTGCATATGCGTCCAAATTGCAATAGCTACTTCTTTTACAATATTAGATACCGTTCTGTCGCCCATTCTGAAGTTGTAAGCGATACTTTTATAACTATCTCCAGATGCTAAATATCTGAAACAAACAAAGTTATATAATAAGATATTTTAAGTGTTCTTAAACATATAGTAATAGATCATACTAAATTAATTATACTTTACTAAGAAAATGTATTCTAAAAATGCTTAAAGTGCTATCTAATTGTTAAAGTTGTAATTTTGTTTCAGGGGAGGAGGCAAAAAATGTATGGTTGAAATTAAGAGGTAGCTATAGAGATGCACATCGACGGCAACAAAAATGCCTGAGAAGTGGAGCCGCTCCAGAGAACGTCAAGCTCTGGAGGTTTTAAAAGCAAATGTCATTTCACGATCCCTTTATGTCAACTGGACCGAGAAGGAAATATTGTTGACGATAGCGATGATGACTCAAGATTTTTTCCAGAAACGGCAGAAACTGAAAACTTGGAAAATGACGGAATTGCACGTAAAGAGGAAGAATCCTTACAATTCGGTCCTGCTGAAGATGCTTCTTAAATTTTTGAAGAAAGTAATGATGTTGAACTCCCGCCCAGCGTTGCTAAAAATGCGACCAATACTCAAAGCACGAAACGTCCAGCAGCTTTAAGCGCTAATTCCCTGCAAGTTACGCACAAGAAAAAGCGAAGCGATAAAGATGATTTATGCGACACCCTAAGACAATCTATACAACAGCGAAATGAGAGGGCACGACAACGAGCGGACGATAGAAAAACGTTATTACAACAAAACAGTAACTTCGATGACCCTCATTATAACTTTTTTATATCGATGTATCAGCTTACAAAAAAGATGCCACCCAAATATCAACACAAGGTCAGAGGTCAAGTTTACAATTCAGTAGCCGAAGCAGAAGCAGATATTATGAACCTCCCATCTGATCGACCATATTCTGCAATCTCTTTTCACGATTTCTCTTCACGTAGCAATATATCAAACCCTTCCTATGCAATTTCACCCCATTATAAGCCTCTGGAACCAGTTCATACCAGTTTTCCTAGTGATCAAGAAGGACATCTAGAAAATGAGCAAACAAGCCATCAACCTACATCCAGAAGTTCGCTGGTTAATTTCATAGAGCCATTTCAATAAACTTTCACACTTCTTTTCTATGCAATTTACCTATTTATGATTGTTCAATAAAGATATGTCTATAGGTACCTATACACTTTTAATATTTACTTACCTCAAGAACACTGCAAGTTTTTCTTCAGTACCAATCGGCTTTTGGGCATTACATCCCTCTGAATCAATTCATTAAACTGTTTTCGATTCATACGAAAGTAATTGGTACAAACACCATCAGGAAATTCGGATGTCATTTTAAATTGTCTATGGCTACTTCTTTTTGATAAATAAAAATTATTTGGAGATTTCAATTTTTTGGCCATCAATAAATGGAACAATACCACTTCTTTTTCAGCATGACTATCTGACTCTGACTCTGAACTAAGGGAATCTAAATAAATATAATTATTTCTTATAAAATCACTCATCTTTTAAAAGTCACGTCGACTGTCGCATTGAGGGATTAAAAAACTGTGTCTCAATATGGGAATGCCCACGCAGGACGTGTGGCACGTGCGCGTCGCGTCTCTCGTGTCACGTCACCTCCCACGCGCTATACGCGTCTCAATTTGCGCCTTGCCTTAAGGTCGAAAATTTGGTCGAAGAGGGTCTACTCATAAATAATATATTTCTAAATAATTCCTACCCCACCTTATGCACGCCAAAGACCTTTTTTTGTACCCACTTACTGGTCTACATACCGGGTGGTGCGTCGCCGAGCGGAACATAGGAAAACCCATGTAAATTTTAAGGGGGTCAATTATTGGCTTCCCTGTACATTTTACAGAAAAAATTTAAGATAACTTTTTGAAGAGACCAATCTGGCAAACTCTTGTGCAAAGTTTCAAAAAAATTTAATAAGCGTATTTTGAATTATTCATTTGAATTATATAATTATTCAATGTAATTGCAAAATTAGCAAATTTTCGGTTCAGGTAAAACAGTTGTCACTGACGTGAGGAAAAGTGTCAATAAATTAGTGACAGTCGATATTTGAAAACAAGTATGAATTATTCAATCGATGAAAAAATAGCCATAATTAAGTGGCATTATGCGGGAAACAGTTTTAGAGCAGTATCTGAAATGTTTTCAGTTTATAATAATTAACCCTTTAATAATTATTATTACTATACGTCAGATTTGACAAAGCCTTAAAACAAATTGTTTGCTGGTAGCTGATGTCTGGTTTTACCTGAATCGAAAATTTGGTAATTTTGCAATTACATTTAATTGAATAATTCAAAATTAGCTTATTAAAATTTTTTGAAACTTTGCACGAAGGTTTGCCAGATTGGTCTGTTCAAAAAGTTAAACTTACATTTTTTCTGTAAAATGTACAGGGAAGCCAATAATTGACCCCCTTAAAATTTACATGGGATTTCCTATGTTCCGCTCGGCGACGCACCACCCGGTATATGTTCGATATAGCTTATACATTCTTGTGAAATTATTTCAAATTTAAAAATGCAAAATGCATAAGAACATCATAATCTGATGGCCAAAGGGGCAGAAATTAAATACTAAATAAGAGAAATGAATGTATATTTATCCAATGTGGCGTACCCCTGGGTTCGTACGCCCTTAGTTAAAATAATGGTTGCTTAATAGGTTAAAAAGGATAAACGTAATAACGATATTGCGGTAGTTAAAGTAGACCCAAGCTATAAAACGAAAACTATAGTTTTAAAAGGTTATCTTTAAAAAGCTCTAGCTGCTTGAGGAAGCATTTCCGAACCCATGTTCATATGCACTTTTTTTTTTTGACGTTTTCTATCAAAAAATGAAAAATTATTTAAATAATTGACAGATCTTAAAGATAGTTATTTTACATTGCTTACTGTTTATTAAAAAAACAGCGTTAAAGAATAAAAAAGTTACATCATATTCTTTATTTATTATTAAACTTTTTAGTTTAATAACACTAAAACATAATCATCAAAGTAACTTTTATACGCGAAAATTAAATTACTTTTGTAAAATTAACTTTATAAGGCTTAGTTAATATCGTTTAACAAATGAACCCAACTTTACATAAAACATGTTTTTCGAATATACTTCCCTATTTTTTTATATTCAGCTAATTATCGACTGAACAATGTAGCTGCGAAGCTGATAAGGGAAAAACAAGGATGAGAGCTACAGCGGCTAAAATAGCGTCGCTGCATTTCGTTAGCCGATAAGCCTGGATATTGGTCCTTGGGGTGCTATCAATAACGGCTTGATTGCTGCTCCTACTCCCGTTCTATGTCACGCTTGTAATGCTTTGCGAAAAACGAAAATTTGAAGGGGCAGGGTGTTCAAGAAGCAGGGCACATAAGATTGTTATATTTATTTATTTTCTACAAATTAACTTATTGCAGATTCTAGATAATTAAAAAAAAGTTTTTAAATTATCTAGTGTTAAAAAAATAAGCCTTAATAAAAACG
This sequence comes from Anthonomus grandis grandis, assembly GCF_022605725.1. Taxonomy (NCBI): domain Eukaryota; kingdom Metazoa; phylum Arthropoda; class Insecta; order Coleoptera; family Curculionidae; genus Anthonomus; species Anthonomus grandis. The sequence goes on along the minus strand of NC_065553.1, from coordinate 30,328,263 downwards.
TCCCTTAATATACATCAAAGTAACAATTACTTTCGACTGAAATCTCAAATTTAATCTGGCAATTCCAAAATAAAAGGAAAAAAAAATGTTTTTCCAATGGGTAGGATCAGACGGAGTGAGAAGCTTAAGCTTGAATGTTCATTCATTAGAAGCCGCACGTGACAGTTATACTACCCATCCTGGCAATCCAATTAAATTTTCAAAGTCCCTTCATTCACGCCTAAATGAGAAATGTCTGGTAATCTGAGAATATTCTAGTGCTTCATTGAATATAAATTCTTTTATATTTTTTTTGTTATTTGCTGAGAAATATTAGCTACGTTACGCTAAATAATCGAATTATGTAAATACGAAAAAATACGCAAATCTAGTTTTGATTAAGAAACATTTCCCAAACCCAAAAAACTAATTTTATATGACAATTTAGCCTTACAAAGTAAACAAAACTAGTTTTGCGCAACTTTTAATGTAGAAAACTAGTTTTGAATATGTCTAAATGACCAGCACTAATTCTTGTTTTTTCATTTATTCAGCATCAGCGTCGGAATAAATTAAATATAAAGTTGGAAATGTTATTTAAATATATTTTAGTTAAATATAGAATATACTAACAAATACAAAATGAAATAAAAAATTATTCTTTGGTAAATATCCAGTTAACTTAAGAAAAAATAATGTATTTGAACAAGAGCTTGAATTATGATATTTACATTTAGAGAATACTTTTTCTTTCGACAAGAGCTTGACCTATTGATACCCTTTTTTTGCATGAAATAAATCCTTGTGTATGGCTGTTTTAAGTCATATTTCTCTGTTGTTCTTGTCGCCAACGTTGTTGTTATCTATGAAAATATTATCATCAGCCAACTGAAACTTTGTTGCATTATTGCATATTTATAAAAGCCATCATCAATTGCTTGATCAACTGCCAACACGTTTCGTAGAACTAATATACCACGATCCATGTCTGGTATTCCTCTAAGGGAATTGTCGCCAACTGCGGGTGGTTTAAATTTTTTGCTTGATTGTGCGAGCATTAAATTGGCTTTTAATTCCAAACCTCTTTTAGCGTTTTTACGATTCCTAATTATATATATTGAAGCTCTAATTTAAATTCGTTGCTAACTTTTAAAATGCTGCAGGCCGCATGAATTTTTTCTTTGCAGTTTGAGCACTTTTTCGCGGTGGTGATAGGTTTTTGACACATAGTACATATCGAACGTTCAGCTTGATTTGACTTGATTATTTCTACTTTCAATGACTATATTCACTTTAGAAGTTTGTTCTTTTTCTTTCTCTCTATATTGAATAATATCTTGTACTTCACGATCTGTCATATTTTCATCGAAATCGTCAACAGTTCTTCAGTTTCCAATGAACGATGACGGTCAAGATGAACAGCAGAATCGCTTTTGTTAAGAAACGGAAAATAACTCATTATCTAGTAAGTAACATATATTATAAATAAGTAAATAAATAACTAGTTTCAAAAAATCATAAAAACGTAGCGCGTTGTGGCAAATGTTTTACTGCGTTTGTATTCTACATTTTTTTTGCTATTCTTTTAACTTCAAATATTTAATCAGAGCAGCATGAATCTTCTGAAGAAATTATGGATGAGGAATTATATGAGGAAAGTAGTAGTACGGAAGAAAATAATGGTACTTCTATCTTCAAAATGGTTTATTAGTAGTTTTGATTGTTTTTTTTCTAGATTCTACAGCAAGACGTAGTCCACGGCCTAAAGCTGACTCGACTTTTTTTCGATGACGACACCATCGAATTTGTTTCGCAATATACGAACCAGAAACTCGCCCTTGTAAAAGAAGGCATTCCACAATCTTCTTTCATACAAAAATCTAGGAGTTTTGAAAGAGAAGAAATATTATGCTACATCGGCTTCTTGATAACAGCAGATGCTTACAAGCAAATCAAAGATCCGCTTATCGACTTATTCAATGAAGAGAATTTGCCAATTTATAGGGCTACGTTCTCACACTACCGTTTCCAACTACTCCAAAAATGTATAAGGTTTGATGATAAAACTACTCGAGATGTTCGTAAAGAATACGACAACTTTGCTGCAGCAAGAGATAAATGGGAGCGTGTCACAGGCAAATTTTCAGACTTTTTGGCTCCTCCAGAGTCAGTTGTAATAGACGAGAAGCTTATAACATTCCATGGCAGATGCAAATTCCGTTTATATATTCCTATAAAACCTGGAAATATGGGATTGAAGCTAATGTGCTCTGTGACTCAGAAAACTACTATTGTTTTGCTGCGGAACCATATGCTGGAAAAGTAATCAATCAGCCCAAAGATTACAATAGTGGTCCAGAAGTCGTAAAACGTCTTAGAACATTGAAAGGCTAGAAGTAGCATGCCGTGGAACTATGGACAGGTTTGTTTGCTTGCAACATCTCTGATGCAATGATGCCAAATGCTTATAGAGAAATGGCAAAAATCACTTTTAATATCATAAAAATTTTCAGTTGTTTCCGAAGGCTCAAAACAATACTACTGCTCCGCTTTAATAAAATATCAAGCATTTTTTTAAAATAAATTTAATAAAATACGCTATATCGAAGTCAATATTAACTTTAAATAAATGAAAATAAAGTACGAAAAAACGAGAAAACGGTAATGGCATCGCAACGCCGCTCGATCGCATTGTTGATGCCACTGATACAAGCACTCTCTACCAGTGACGTCGTTAACAAATATTTACATGATAAATATTTATTAATTATTATAGAGTTTGAGTATAAGTAATATTACCATTTATGAGCTATTTATGTGTTTTTTTAACGGACTTCGTTAGAGGAAGGTCCTAATAAAAGGCACCATTTTTGTTAAAGCATTTTTATGGAAATTAAATATTTTGTTAATATAATATTATAGATTTCTTAATAAATCATGTTTTAAGACACAAATTATTAACATTTTGCAAAATTTTATTGTTATTATTATATTGGACAAAACTCAGTTTTACATCACTACCTTTATATCGCAGAAAGAGTTAAAACTACAAGGATGTTCAAATTGTGAAGGAGTTGCAGGTTTTTTATAGTTATAAGATTTTTATTATGAGTATTATTTAACCTGTACAATGGTTTCGAGACATTTAACAGTGACCTATATAATACCTAATACCAAATATTATATCATATTAATTTATACTAAAAAACAAACCTACCTAAGAATAAAGACTATGTACAATAGAATAGATTATAATAGATTATAGATAGTTTATTAGTAGTAATATACAAACAAGTACTTTTACGAGTCAAATAAAATATGTAGTATGTTGGGCTTTTTCGAAAATCATGTTATTATTTCTTAAGTATTTTAATAATGACTTGAGATATCTAATTCAATTTCTTTGGGGCAAATTTGTTTATTGCAATCTTCCAATTTTAATTTTTTGTTCTTTATTTTTTTTTCCATAATTTGGTAACAAGTGATTTAGCTTTTGAAACGGTGGAATCATCAGTGCTTAGGTCCTCAGGATATCATTTTGATTTTACCCTAGAATAATATACATAAAAATATAGTATTACCAAAATTAAAAAGAAAAAATTAAAAAAATGTATTATGATAGTCCAATTGATCAATAAAATGTATGTTATTATAAAGAATCTTTGTAATATCATACATTTGATTAATTGCATTTAATTAAACAAATATGATACAATAAAATACTATATCACTTATAAATAAGATCATAGAATAACCAGACAAATTCTCTCGTTAGCCTATGATAAGATATATAGAATAGGATGATACATGGCTTAAAACTAGTAGTCTATTTTGAGTGTATTTTTACCTTTTCCTTGGCAGAGTCAGGGAATGTGTAGCAGTTAAACAAAAACGGCTTGGATGAGAAATAGTGATTGTTGACCTAGACTCCACGGTTACTGTAGAACTATTAATCTCAGATGCAGTTATTGTTGATGATAAATGATCAGATCTGTAATTATACAAAATTTGGTGTATCAAGAATATTAATCTATTTTAATTATCCATACTTGTCTATATTAGCTTCACTGTTTGTACTTTATACCATTTTGGAAGCTAAAGAAGTTTTTGCACTCTTCAGGAAAGCTACCCCTGCAGCTTTGAAGGGTAAATCACTTGGTAAATTAACTGAATTATCAGCTGCTGTGTTTTTAACCAGTGCATCAGAAATCCTAGTAAGAAAATAGTTTTACACACATACCTAATTTAATAAGTATTAGGTATAAATAAAGCTTATATGAGTAACAGTAATCCTTTTTGTGACGATTTTTTTATACTAAAAAATATATTTAAAAAAAAATTACCTCTGAGGTAGAGCTGATTTTTTTAATAAAGTTTGGCTACTGATAATATTATCTTCCTTATATAAGAAATCACTTCTAAGGATGTGATCTGAACAAACAAATATGTTCTGTTTAATTGTGTTGATTTCCATTAATGAAATCCATTGTTCCCTTTGAGCATATATTAGGCAATCTATAATAAGTATTTGATATTTAATCAAAAAGCAAAAAAAATAAATGAATATAAAATAATGAATAAATATGTGGTGCCAATTACTATATATATTATTGTAAGTTGCAATATGGTAAAACAAAAAAAATTATCGACCAAATTTTAGGGAAAGACAAAATTAACTTATACATAGATATCAATATCTAAATAAATCTTAAAATTCTTTAAAGGCAATAAAAAATTAGTAATTTCATCTATCTACCTAATGTCTATATTAAAAAAACATAACTATACATAGATAGGTACATGGGTATTAGGTATGCCTTCTTTCTGCCAAAACAACAAAAAAAAACATAAAATCCTGTAATAAAACCAGGGACAAACTTCTAGTTTTATAGTTTTTATAGCCTATTGATAGATGAATATGTTCAAAAAAATATTTAGATTTAAAAATATAAATATTTTGGTATTTTACGCACACTTTCACATTCAAGTTTTTATTAGGTTTATCTATAAGATCCCCTATTCTACGTTTATGATGATGGTTACCCCATGATGTGATGTTATGAAACTATCGGTACTTACTTGTGAAAAGATCGGCTTGAATCACCTTTTTATCATGATGCGGCACAAACGACACAAGTTTTTGCCATCCTAGCAATTTAAAAAAACACTAAAATGTGGCCTTTTTCCTTTTGAAACCAAAAATTAAAGAAAATACAGGAATCCCGGAAATAAACAAAAAGCCGTTTGACAGATGACACTACGCGTATGGCTCAGGCGCTTATGCTCCGGTATTGTCGCTTCAAATTTTTTAGAAGCAGTTTTAGGGCTAAGAATGTTACTAATTTTGTTTTTTTTTTGCTTAAGGATATTATATTTATTCTTAAAATAGGTTAATTGTAGTATTTATACTTTTTATTTTAAATTTTCCTATAAAATACAACACAAATAAGTTAAATTAACGTTATAATAGTTGTTAAAATATAGCTAAAAATTTCCTCCGTTGGAAATTTGCGTCGACTTGACAACAGAGAATCGGCAAATATGTTTGTATACAAAACACCCCTCTTGCCCCTGTGCACATGTTGGACTCAAACAAAGTTGTTGTTTACTAATTCTAGCCTTTCAATGTTCTAAGTAAAACGTCTTGTAGAATTAGCAAAATTGCAGAATAGTGGTCGCAATATCACAATGGACAAAAAATTTACGTCAGTGCCAACAGCAAATGCTTTGTTGGAACAAAATCTGACAGTCGTGGGAACAATAATGAGTAACAGAAAAGATGTTCCACCAGAACTAAGACCACAATCGTTGAAGCATGCAACTCCCGGCACTATTCGCTTTGCTTTTCGGGACCATGAAACACTTGTAAGTTATGTACCCAAAAAGAAGAAGGTCGTTACTGTTCTTTCTACACAACATCATAATATGCAAGTGAAAAATGACAAGCCAGAAATTATTCTGTACTATAATTCCACAAAAGCTGGCGTCGATAAATGTGTAAAGGTATATAGTTGTCGGCGAGGTACAAGAACATGGCCGATGGCTGTTTTCAATCTGATCAATTTAGTTGCCTACAACTCCTATATTCTTTTCATAAAAGCTAACGAGAACTGGGCAAGAGAGAATCCAAAACACAAATCTGGGAGAAAAATATTTCTAAAATGCTTAGGCAAGGAGTTGTGTCAAATCAACATGAGAAATCGTTAAAGTATAAGGGACTTCAAAATAAATATATAGCTTCTTTGAAAATTTTTGGTTTGGAATGTCGACAGGACCAGCACACAACAAGAGGTTTGGTTCGTTGAGAGGCAAATGGACCAGCTACTCGGTCCGCTGTGCAGAAGATTCCCAAAAAAGGAAGATGTTTTATTTGCCCAAGATTGGCTGATAGTAAATATATGAAGGCATGTTCTAATTGCGAAAAGTACATATATAGGCATACGGCCAGCGAACAAATTAAAACAACTAGACATTGCACAATCTGTAATAATAGTTTTTTACACACTTATTAAAGTCTTTAAAAAAATAAAATGTTTTTTTTTAATAAGATCATTGATTTTATTACTTAAAAAAAAGCACCTACACACACAAAAATCTGGGGTCAGTCGCTAATCCCTCTGTTCCGGTTTCAAGGAAACTTGGGGATAGTTCCTAACCCTCTCCTTCCATATTCTCCGGGTACACTGTTAGGGTCCCAGTGCGACTGTTAATTTAATTTAAGAAAATATTAATATTAAGATTTCAGAATTGAATACTTACAAGACTTATTTCCCGATTAAGATCTCCAGATCTCCTTGGATGGTCCTCCTCCAGTCCTTTTTTTCTAATTTTAGTGCACTTGCCTTTGATTTGTTTTTTGATTTCCACCTTCCAATAGCCTAAAATAATTATTAAAGTATGGCTCAAATTTTTAAAATAAAACTAAAAGTTTTAATTGAATTTTATATCTTTGAGAACATGTATAGAATTTTCTATTCATATATGTACTTACTGCCTTCCACTTTTCCACTGATCGGAAGCCCATACCCATAGAATTCAGTTGGGTCACCATACTTTCCCACAAGGCCTATACATCCATATTGTGAAATTTGACCTTTAGAAGGACCGGATTCTCCTCCATCCACTGAACAATAATTTTCCATTATTCAGTGGTCGTTTTGAAGTCCCTTTCTAAAATATAGAATAGATATAAGAATAAAAATATAGAATAGAATAGATTAAATATATTTTCAGTTGTTAGTAATATAAAAATAAATGGTGAAAAGCTTGAATTCTGCGAAGAAGCACGTAATTTAGGGGTAGTAATAGATACTGAATTAAATTTTGAAAGCCATATTAAGAACCTTATTCAAAAAGCATATATGTCATTAAAACAATTATATAATAGTCGTCAAATTTTAAGCGTCGAATTAAAAAGAAAGCTATGTGAAACCCTTGTTTTGCCTCACTTTAATTATGCAGACATAGTTTATGGCCCGTGCCTCAGACAGTGTGACAAGTTTCGAATACAAAAAATCCAAAATATGTGTTGCCGTTTAATATTCAATATTGGAAAATATGATAGCATATCTTATAAAATTAATGAAACTAAATAGTTAAATATGACAAATCGAAGGCTATTACATCTTGGAATCTTTTTTCATGAACTTATAAATAAACGCAAATATATTTCAACGTGCTTCATAGAAAAAATCAAGACCAATGACAGTGTACACTCTAAAAATACTAGAAATAAAACAAAGTTCGTGATTCCTAAACATAAAACAGCATTTTTTTTAAAAAGTTCTTTGTATACCTCTGTTCATCTTTATAGTTCTTTGCCCGATTGTATGAAAGTATTTACAACAAAAAAATTCAAATCTGTGTTAAAGTCTATAATAATGAGTAATCAAGTACAGGACTATAATTTGACCCACCGCTAGTCTGTCGCCTGCTGCCCGAAGCGTAAAATTTTCTCAGTAAAGTGACCATTTCTTTCTGATGTTTTTGTTTATTTATTTATTTTTTGTTGGGTGTATTACGGAAACATTTTCAGGTTCCTTAATATTTGCTTTTTTGTGCATTTATAAGTTAAGACTACATTATTTAAAGTGCGTTTCAAGTGCATAATTATTTGGCACATGTGTGTTATTTAGCATTTATTGAAATCTGTTAGAGGGTTGAGTTTGAATAACCCTAGGCTAGACTTCGCCAACTGATAGGTTAAGAAACATATTATAATACAAATATTATGTAATTAATTTTTGCAAATAAAAGTCGTTTATTATTATTATCATTATTATTATTATTATTATTGTTATTATTATATATAATAACACTAATAATATAACATTTATTATTTACCATACAAAACAAAATAATCTACGTACAAAATTTACATGCTAAGTTAACTACACTTGCGTGCATAGAAATCGACCCACTGTAAACTTTTGACTTTAAATATATATTTTTTTAATTATACATGAGATCAAAAAAAGAAATATGCTGTTTGAAAGACAATTTAATATCCTTTAATATGAGTATAAATTTATGAAAACTTATTTGAACATCCTATCTTTAACATAGTGAAATTAATGCATTAAGAAAATTAGGCTTTTTATTATTAACATAAATAGGGTTATTGACAATTTAAAACTTAACACTTAATTTTTTAATAATGGGTATGATTTCCTCTTGCCCTAATAACATCTCTCATACGATTAGGCATAGATCTAATCAAGTTTGCTATTGTTTCTTGTTAGATGTTTAGTCACTCTGCTTCTACTGCAACAACAAGCTCTGGGATCAAGTTTGGGATACGAAGTCTAGCTCGAATTCTTCGTTTTAGCTCATCCCAAAAATGTTCGACCGGATTTAGGTCAGGCCTGTATGCTGGCCACTCCATAACCCGAAAACCGACTTCTGCAATATAATCTTGCACGATTCTTGCGGTGTGCGGCCTTGCGTTGTCATGCATAAAGGTAAATTCATCTCCAATGTAGTCGACGTAAGGTATCACATAAATTGCTAAAATCTCCTCGATATACCTAGCAGCCGTTAAACCTCTTCTTCTGTGAACACGGTCGCCCCTACGAATGAACTGAAGGTCGGTTCGTGCTTCTATAGAAATTGCACCCTAGATCATGCAGGAACCACCTCCATAAGCACTTCGCTCTTCAAACCAGCAATCTGCAAATCGCTCTCTTGGTCTTCGGTACACTTTCCTTCAGTCGCTACCATGGAGGCATATTCTGGACTCATCTGAGAACAGAACAGATCCCCATTGTTCCAACGTCCAATTCAGATGATCCCTTGAAAAACTCAGGCGTGCTTGCCGATGAGCTGGAGTAAGTTTTGGACCAATCGCAGGTGTTTTAGGGGTCAGGTTATTTTCCTGCAGTCTTCGTCTCACGGTCCACTGACTAATAGGCACTCCTCGCACCTCACGGAGCTGTCGTTGCACTTGAACGGCATTAAGGGGACGATTTCTTAATATTGTTGACACAATAAAGCGGTCATCACGAGCGGTTGTAAATCGCTTCCTACCTGTTCCAGGTCGCCTATGAAAGGATCCGGTCTCCTCATAACGTTGGCACACTCTTCGAACCGCTGCGCGAGTCATATCCAATTGTCTAGCAACAGCTCGCTGACTAAGTCCATTTTCGATTAAAGCAATAAGTTGGGCGGCTTTTTGTGGTGTAGTATGTATTAAATTACCACACTTGAACACTATTGAGATTATGAAAAACGAATAATATGCAAATTTCAGTTGCAAACGCAATAATTTTATTATTTGAAAAATTTGTTATATTCGCTACAACCTTAGAACATTGAAAGGCTAGAAGTAGCATGCCGTGGAACTATGGGCAGGTTTGTTTGCTTGCAACATCTCTGATACAATGATGCCAAATGCTTATAGAGAAATGGCAAAAATCACTTTATAATATCATAAAAATTTTCAGTTTTTTCCGAAAACTTAAAACAATACTACTGCTCCCCTTTAATAAAAAATCAAGCATTTTTTAAAAATAAATTTGATAAGATACTCTATATCGAAGACAATATACGTGAAATATGAAAATAAAGTACGAAGAAACGAGAAAACGTTAATGGCATCGCAACGCCGCTCGAACGCATTGTTGATGCCACCGATACAAGTACTCTCTACCAGTGACGTCGTCAACAAATATTTACCTGATAAATTTTTATTAATTATTATTTAAAGTTTAAGTATAAGTAATATTATTATGAGCTATTTATGTGTTTTTTAACGGACTTCGTTAGAGGAAGGTCCTAATAAAAGGCAGCATTTTTGTCAAAGCATTTTTATGGAGATAAAATATTTTATTAATATAATATTATAGATTTCTTAATAAATCATGTTTTAAGACACAAATTTTTAACATTTTGCAAAATTTTATTATTGTTATATTGGACAAAACTCAGTTTTACATCACTTACTTTAAATCACATAATATATACTTCTATGGTGCTGACTTTTTCAAAGGGACAGTATTGCTTCAGCGGAAAGAATTAAAACTACAAGGATGTTCAAATTGTGAAGGAGTTGCAGGTTTTTTATAGGTTATATGATTTTTATTATGAGTATTATTTAGCCTGTACAATGGTTTTGAGACATTTAACAGTGACCTATATAATACCTAATACCTATTATTATATCAGATTAATTTATACTAAAAAACAAAGCTTACCTAAGAATAAAGACTATGTACAATAGATTAGATTAGATAGTTTATTAGTAGTAATATACAAACAAGTACTTTTACAAGTCAAATAAAATATGTAATATGTTGGGCTTTTTCGAAAATCATGTTATTATTTCTTAAGTATTTTAATAATAACTTGAGACATCTAATTCAATTTCTTTGGCGCAAATTTGTTTGTTGCAATCTTCGAATTTTAATTTTTTGTTCTTTTTTTTCCATAATTTGGTGACAAGTGATTTAGCTTTTAAAAAGTCCTCAGGATATCATTTTTATTTTACCCTAGAGTAATATACATAAAAATATAGTATTACCAATATTAAAAAGAAAAAATTAAAAAAATGTATTATGATAATCCAATTGATCAATAAAATGTATGTTATTATAAAGAATCTTTGAAATATCATACATTTGATTAATTGCATTTAATTACAAATATAACACAATAAAATACTATATCACTTTTAAATAAGATATATAGAATAAGATGATACATGGCATAAACGTCTTATTTGTACTTAGAGAAAGAATTGAGCAATAATTTTTAAATGTGCTATAATGATGTCTATTTTGAGTGTATTTTTACCTTTTCCTTGGCAGAGTCAGGGAATGTGTAGCAGTTAAACAAAAACGGATTGGATGGGAAATAGTAATTGTTGACCTAGACCCCACAGTAACTATTAATCTCAGATGCAGTTATTGTTGATGATGAATGATCGGATCTGTAATTATACAAAATTTGGTGTATCAAGAATATTAATTTATTTTAATTATCCATACTTGTCTATATTAGCTTCACTGTTTGTACTATATACCATTTTGGAAGCTAAAGAAGTTTTTGCACTCTTCAGGAAAACTACCCTTGCAGCTTTGAAGGGTAAATCACTTGGTAAATTAACTGAATTATCGGCTGCTGTGTTTTTAACCAGTGCATCAGAAATCCTAGTAAAAAAATAGTTTTACACACATACCTAATTTAATAAGTATTAGGTATAAATAAAGCTTATATGAGTAAAACTAATACTTTTTGTGGCGACTTTTTTATACTAGAAAAATATATTTAAAAAAAAATTACCTTTAAGGTAGATCTGATTTTTTTAATAAAGTCTGCCTACTGATAATATTATCTTCCTTATATAATAAATCACTTCTAAGGATGTGATCTGAACAAATATATTCTTTTTAATTGTGTTGATTTCGATTAATGAAATCCATTGTCCCCTTTGGGCATATATTAGGCAATTTATAATAAGTATTTGATATTTAATCAAAAAGCAAAAAAAATTACAGTACAAAATTAATATGTGGTGCCAATTACTATATATATATTATTATAAGTTGCAATATGGTAAAACAAAAAAAAATTATCGACCAAATTTTAGGGAAAGACAAAATTAACTATACATAGATATCAATATCTAAATAAAATTCAAAATTCTTTAAAGGCAATAAAAAATTAGTAAGTTCATCTATCTACCTAATGTCTATATTAAAAAACATAACTATATATAGATAGGTATATTTCTGCCAAAACAACAAAACAAACATAAAATCCTGCAATAAAACCACAAAGACAAAATTCTAGTTTTATATTTTTTATAGCCTATTGATAGATGAATATGTTCAAAAATATATTTAGATTTAAAAATATAAATATTTTGGTATTTGACACACACTTTCACATTCAAGTTTTTATTAGGTTTATATCTATAAGATCCCCTATTCTACGTTTATGATGATGGTTACCCCATGATGTGATGTTATGAAAGTATCGGTACTTACTTGTGAAAAGATCGGCTTGAATCACCTTTTTATCATGATGCGGCACAAACGACATAAGTTTTTGCCATCCTAGCAATTTAAAAAAACACTAAAATGTGGCCTTTTTCGTTTTGAAACCAAAAAATTAAAGAAAATACACGAATCCCGAACATAAACAAAAAGCCGTTTGACAAATGACACTATGCATATGGCTCAGGCATGCTAAAATAGGTTAATTGTAGTATTTATATTTTTTAATTCAAATTTTCCTAGAAAATACAACACAAGTAAGTTAAATTAACGTTATAATGGTTGTTAAAATATAGCAAATAATTTCCTCCGTTGGAAATTCGCGTCGACTTGACAACAGAGAATCGGCAAATATGTTTGTAAACAACACACCCCTCTTGCCCCTGTGCACATGTTGGACTCAAACAAAGTTGTTGTTTACTAATTCTAGCCTTTCAATGTTCTAAGATCACCACATAAACACGGTTCTATTCACATTAAAGGATATTAAATTGTCTTTCAAACAGCATATTTCTTTTTTTGATCTGATGGATAATTTAAAAAAAAATATATTTAAAGTCAAAAGTTTACAGTGGGCCGATTTCTATGCACGCAAGTTTATTATGGTAAATAAAAGCCAATGTATCAGCCTCTTGCACAAAGTGCAAGTTGTTTTACTTACATGACAATATAGTATAACTATGACAATATAGCAGGAAATTATTTTGTTTTTTATTTGGAAGTAAAAAACAAAATATATCTTATATATAAAAAGACTTGTCCTAACTGATAATCAACGTGCAGCCCAAACGCGGTAAAACTTATCAATATGAAATTTGGGGACAACATTCCTATGGTTATGCAAAAGGGATTTTTTGAAATTCCATCGGGAAGGGGTTGAAACCACCCCTTATGTATCATACCTTCAAAACTAAGTACTTTTTTAAAATCGATACTGATGGGGGCTATCATTGAAATAAAATGCCTTTTAAGTTACCATCAAGCTTTCGAAAATGTTTATTTTCTTCTTCAGGGCTACAAATTTATAAAAGAAATAATATATAATTATTTTTTGTAGGTTTGCTTGTACAATGGAAACGCGTTATAAGTATACTTACTACTTACTATACATTAAATTATGAAAGTCTACTATGAGGCTACATCTTTGTTGGTTTATTTAGAAAAAAAGACTACATTTTATTTGATTTTTATAGTTTTTAAAAAAGTTTAATTTAAACCGATTTGAAAAGAGGTGAAAAACGTTTTTCGGCTTTTACGGCGTAAATACTTGTCGTATCAAAACAAGTTGTGGATAATTAGAAAATACACAATTTTTACTTGAAACATTTTTTGACATAATCTAAAAATTTCGAATAAAAGTAGAAAATACTAATTTTTTCGTTTTTTATTTTCAAAAATTAAAAATTTTTTATTCTTAGTTATTTAGTTTTTAAGAAATTAACGATAAATACTTACTTAATGATTTAATTTGTATACATATAATATCTTATAAAAGTAATATTTTTATTTTTGTTTCAGGTAAATTCGCTTAGCCTTCCACCATCTTGAATACCTAGTTCTCCATTAGACAGTAAGTAGAATGAAAATAGTGAATTGAATAAAACAAGGCGTATGTCGAGCAAAAAGCCAAAAGCGAGGTCTCTTATGAAAAGAAAATTGAATAAAATTATGGCATAAGAAAGGTTACTTTCGCATCAGTTTTATAAAATATTATTGTAGGAGTGCTAAAATATATTTAAACATTTTTTGCTCAATATCTACTTTAATGGATATCTTTGAACATTTCATCGAGCAACACGGCCACTCCCCTATTATTAAACTTAAAATGTTTGTTGAAAAAAAAAAAAAATAATGTATTTATAAAGAATAATAACACTATGACATTATTAAATCTTACTTTACTTAAAGGGCGAATTCTAGCTTGTTTAGTCACTAAACCGCTACTCTTAAATTAACTAAAACTTATTAATAAAATAAGAAAAATAAATAAATACTGATACGTCCTCCTATAGATATATTTATTACTACAATCTATTAAAAAATGAACAATGTATTTTATAATATGCAATGTAAAACTGTAATCTTAGTCCAACTGGAAAAAAAAGCTAACTATACATTTTGATATTTTTTCGAAAAATTGAGATAGAATTAGAAATATAAAAAAAAATATAAAAATTATTATATATTAACACAGCTTTGAACGAAAAACTATTTTGAAATAATGTAGTAGTATGTTGTGGCATAATTAACTTGTTTCTAACTCTCAAAGAGCGCTGATGGATCTCATCCCTAAATATTTATTTAGATCGTAAATATAAATGCAAGTTTGTATCCAGAATTTTATAAATAAACATTAAAAGAAGGTACTTAAACAAATTCTCGACATTCAGCCAATTCAATTGTTGTATATTTGATGAAATGTGGTAAAATTTCTTGAGTCCATAAATAAATCGACAGCAGTTATTTTGCATCCTTTGAAGCCTCATTTTTTTAACCTGAGTAAGACATGGGTAAAAGAGTGTTAAACCGTGCGTCAATTTTGATAAAACATGTTTCACATAATTTTTTACGCACTTTAAAGTTCAAAATATGTTTGTTTGCATATAAAACTTTTAAACTTATATATGTCCCTTTTTCAGTGTTAAAATATGATCCTCAAACCTAAGCCTTGTGTCATATACAATTCTCACCTATATACGTAAAACCTGCTGCCTACCACATACTTGGCAGTAGTAAAAGCTATTAAACATTTCCATAAATATTTGTATGTTCAACGATTTATCCTTAGAACTGACCATGCTTCGTTGAAATGGCTGTTTCAGTTTAAAAACCCCAAAGGACAAATAGCAAGGTGGCTTCAACGATTACGAGAGTATGACTTTACAATAGAACATAGGAAAGGCGAATATCACCAAAATGCCGATGCTTTATCGAGAAGACCCTGTATTAAACATGTCAACATTGTTTTAAAAAGAAATCAAAACAGCATCCAGAGATATTTACTTGTAATCGTATTGGCCTTTACAGTTCTAAAGAGTGGGATGTAGCTAATTTAATCCAAGATCAGTGTGATGACCCAGTATTTGGTCTTATTTACGAACTGAAATCTCGAGAAACTTCACAACCAGAATGGAAAGATATTTCTGACAAATCTCCAGAACTAAAAGCTTATTGGTCTCAATGGAATTCATTGGTTATAAAAAATGTGTTGTTAAAAAGAGTCTGGGAGAGCGTAGATGGAAAAGAAAAGACATATCTGACAGTCCTTCCTCGAAAACGGATTCCAGAAGTTCTTGAAGCTGTTCATGGCGGTGTCGGCGGAGGACATTTTGGAGTTAGTAAGACCTTGGCAAAAGTTAGAGAACAGTCTGAACAGTCATCAAGATGTTGAACGCTGGTGCCGACAGTGTGAGCAGTGTTCGTCAAACAAAGGCCCAAGAACCCGGACAAGAGGAAGGATGATGCAGTATCTTGTTGGTGCACCCTTTGAACGAATTGCCATAGACGTAGCAGGACCCTTTCTTACTAGTAGCTCCGGAAACCAATATGCTATTGTTGCTATGGATTAGTTTAGTAAGTGGCCCGAGGTTTATCCGATTCCAAACTAAGAAGCAACGACAGTAGCTGAAGGGCTGTTCCAGAACTGGATTTGTCGATTTGGTGTACCCAGAGAGATACATTCAGACCAAGGAAGGAACTTTAAGTCATAAATATTCTAACAAGTATGCCAGTTGCTGGGAATCAATAAGACCCGTACAACCCTACTACACCCTCAGTCTGATGGAATGGTTGAAAGATTTAACCGCACATTAATCCTGGGGATGAATGCTGGTTATACAATCCACGGAGGCCGAACGACAAGTCACTTAAGCTCCAGAAGGATTGGGAAGGTCCATTCAATGTGGTCACTAGAATCAACGACGTGGTGTACCGTATCCAGCTACATCCGACAACGAAGATGAAAATTGTAAACATCGTCCGGCTAGCGCCCTATCATGACTCAGGTGGTCCCATGTTTGATCGGGATGATCAAACTTGAGAGGAGAGCAGTATTATGAAAATGTAAATACGTTAATTATTCTCCTAGTTTTTGTACAATTTTATTAGTATTCTGTAGTTAAAGTTGATTCGTAGGGTTTCTTTAGGGTTCTACTTACGTTTGGTTTATTATTTTTATCTATAGTGTTTAGTTTTTAATTAGTTTATCTTGTTCGAGAGCCCCATTTTGGCCCCAATTTAGGTTATTTAGGTTATATTATTGTAAATCCCTGTATTTCTAATTTTCTAGAATTTGTATACTTGCTTGCTTTGACTGTCAGTATTCTCCTAAAATTATTGGTCTCTTTGGGCAAAAACAATAAAGAAAATTCTAAATATTTCGAAACTGTTATATCGGGTTTTAAAAAGGACGTGCTTCGTGACAATTCATTCAGTTTTAATTATTTAGTCAGTTTTTACCTTGGAAACAATTAAACGACAGTCAAGGCGAGTTAGGTTATTGTTTTTGACGTTGACAATAAAAGTGTGAGTTCCCGAATTTCGTTACAATATGATTTAAAAAAGCAAACCACTCTATGCGAAGATCCAAAATACTTTAATTTAGCACACATAAGATTATGATCAACACAATCGAACGCTTTTGAATAATCGAGTAAGACTAGTATAGTAGCCAGCTTTTCATTTAAATTCATTAAAGTACTTGACGTACTAAAACCGGGACGAAAACCTGACTGATTGGAAGGCAGCAAACTGGCACTATCAACAAAAGAAAACATCTGTCTGTACACCACTTTCTGAAGAATCTTACTCAAAACATCTATCGGTATCTCTACCTGAGCAGGTAACGAAAACTCAAAAGCAGAGGAATCACGTCTATTTGACTCAAAAAAATCTATGAGACCCGGATCAGCTCCATTTTGTTTAAATATTGATAAAAATTGTCATTTATTTTGTCAGGATCTTGCAGCTCTATAGGCAATTCCGGCTTTGACCCTGTCATGACTCCAGCTATCTTTAAACTTTTCGATATAGTTATGGTATCCCGATTAGAGACGTATTTCAGGTAAGCAGGTTTTTCTCGCCTTACGGATGCTAGGGCAAAGTTCCGGAGCTCTTTATAGCTATTTCAATTAGTTGTGGTTTTGTTTCATTTGAATTTATTAAAAGCAATATCACGCTGTTTTAAAATAAGTTTCAAAGTATCCGTAAGCCAAAGAGCTGGCGGTCTGCTGAGTCTTACGGTTCGTACAGGCCCGTGAAAATTACAAATATTGATTAAGTTTTCAGTTAAAAAGGTAAAGGTATAGGTTTTATCATTAATGTTCTGAATCTGATATACAGTAGTGGCCAAAAGTAGACAGACAAAGTATTATTTTCATATAATTGTTTAAAGATGTACCCACAAGACCCCTAGATTTTAAATTATTGTTATTTGTAAGGCGGTCTATAAAAAGATACCAATAAATTTCAGTTAAATATTTTTGCTTTATCTGATAGCAGATAAAGCAATAATATAAATAGAGCTGATCAAAAGTAGATAGACAAAAACAATTTTGAAATTATTTTTTTGTCTATATATTTATAAAACAAAATTGGTATAGTATTGCTTCTCTTTAACTCAAGGTGCAACATGCCACGCGGAATTAGATTCTCTCTTGATTTAAGACAACGCATTATTAATGCACATCGCGCGGGTGATCGTCAAATTGATATTGCTCGTGGATTTGTTGTTAAAAGAAAAGCTGTTTGGGTAATTATCAATAGGTATGAAAGGACAGGATCATTAGAGCCAAAAAATAAATATGGTCGACCATGGACTAAATGGACATTAGAGCTGTATGCAAGTTAAATTAGCCAGAATAACTCCTCGTGAATTCTCGTCAAATTCAGATAGAATTACAGGCTCTAATGATTTGTAGTGTGTCTATTTGGACTGTAAGACGAAGGTTGGTAGAAGAGAATCTATTTGCACGTAGGCCAGCAAAAAAACCATTGCTTTCAAAAAAGGATCGCTTAGCCCGATTGGAATTTGCCCGTCAGCATATACACTGGACAAAGCATGAATGGAAACGTGTTTGCTGGACCGACGAATCGAAGTTTAATTTGTTTAATTCCGATGGAATTCAATATATTAGACGTCCTTCTGGCCAGCGTTTGAATCCCAAGTATACAAAACCCACAGTTAGGCATGGAGGTCAGTGATAGTTTGGGTTTGCTTTTCAGGTTATGGAATGTTACATCGCATAGAGGGCATAATGGACAGGTTTATGTACAGGGATATTCTCAGAGATGTTATGTTGCCCTATGTCGAAGACAATTTGCCATTGAGATTCCAATTCCAGTAAAATAATGACCTGAAGCACTCCTTCAAAATTATGAAGCAATTTTTCGAAGAAAAAAAAATACCAGTTTTAAAATGGCCATCTCAGTCACCCGATCTTAATCCCATCAAAAATTTATGGGAAATTGTAGATCGTGATATTAGGGATACAAACTATTCAAATAAAGGTGAATTATTCGAACGGTTGCAATAGAAATGGAAAAATATTGGTTTTATACTCATAGACAATCTTATTGAATCAATGCCACGTAGATGTCAGGCTGTAATAGATAATAATGGGTATTTTACAAAATACTAATATGTATAATGTAGATATTAATTTATTTCTTATTATTTACATAAATATCTTTATTATAGAATTTTTATTTTCTTTGAGATGAATCTCTAACACCAGTATTGAAGCAGTATAGTAGCTGTTGTTTCAGTAATCCTTGTTAGTTCAATAATTACTTCGTTTAAATTATAGGAGTTAAAACAGTCGCTTAAAGGGTTACCAAGATTTTAAGAGATTGACATTCACATTACTACAACATGACCAAAAACCGAAGTAACCTCTGATAAAATAGAGTGGAATTGCGCAAGTGATTCTGTTACACATGTTTTGGGAGGGCGATAAACCACTGCCATGAGAATGTGGCATTTTTTAGCTTATATAAACGTTAACAAGTATTTCATAGGATCCTGATCCGTATTTATAAGGTTATAAAAAATAACTTAAGAACTTTCTAATAATTTTCCATACTGAAAAATAATGAACGCGACTGCCGTACAATACCCTAAATCAATTATTGTTTGCTTAGCCTTTCCGTGTTTGTCAGTCAAACCTAAAACACGCAATTTGGCTTCTAGACTGGTACAGTGATTTATGATTTTTATAGCGAATCATGTCTTATTATGGTTGTGTCGTTAGGGTTACTTTAAAACAAAGGAAGTAAGAACACTTATAAATAAAATTTGTCTTTGGATTAGGAGCATCTGAACTCATTAGTTGCTGAAAACACAGCCTAAGTTAAATTAAAGTAAAAAATTGCGTTCTGTAGGCCATGTTTGCGTGCCTTCCAGAAGCTTTTAAATTATTTATATATTTTTCTGATTTGATTTATTTATTTTTATTTCCTTTATTGCACCTGTTCAGGCGTAGTAAAGCCCAAAATTTGACAGGGGACTTTTACTCAGACATGTTGGAAAATGCAATAGAACCACTGATCCTATGATTATTGAAGCCAATCCTCATGAATTTGAGTTGGAAACAGTTTTTCAATAAGATAGGGCACCGCCTCACTTTAGCAGAAATCTCAGAGAATACTTAGCTAATACCTAATCGGTGGAATGGTCGTCGAGAGCCTATCGAGTGACTAGTCAGGTTGCCCGATCTTAGGGCCGTTTCACATGTAGCGGACGGTCAGCGCTGACCGTCAGTGATGATGAATATATGTATTAACGCAAATTAATCATTTCACATGCCTTGCATATGATCCGCTCGGCATGGATCGTCCGTCGGGCGTCAGCCGAGCCCGAGCCCGAGCTGATGCGTACGATCAGCGCGAGATAGAGCCAATGTAGATTTGGTGTATTTCACATGCATGCTGATGGTCGGCAAGCAGTGTTGCAGTGTTTTCGTGATTTGGTTTGCTTATTATTGTGTTGGCATTTGCCGAAAGAGTGTATAAAATGAGTGATAAGAAAAATAATAATATTTATATTGATACCGAACTATTAATAGCTATAATACAAGAAGAAAAATGTATTTGGGATTCCTCTTGCGAGGATTATAAAAACCGTGATAAGAAATATGCTGTTTTTGAATGTGTGGCTGAAATATTGTTTGCAGATTTTAGTAATAAGTCTGAGCTAGAAAAGAAGGATTCAGGTAAGCAAAACAAATTAGTATCAGATTGCTTACCTTTTATTGTACAAGTAATATTTAACAAATTTAAATTTTCGAAACTTGCCACGAGACGCGTCCGCCTAAACTAGTAAAATAATTTGCAAAAGAATTTCTAACAGAAGTGGCAGATCTTGTTAAAGAAGTAGATGTGTCGATATCTAGAGGATTTCTTATTGACAACGTATGTGAAAATGAGTAACCGTTTCTTATTCGTACAAAATTTTGTAAGAGACAAGATGCTTTTACAATTTTTTTTGAAAGCCTGAAAGAGGTCTATGGAAAATACGCCATTCATTTGTCAATGTACCAAAAGTACATTCAATAAATCGTCTAGCTCGTGTCAGTCGGTAATTGTAAATTTTCTTCTTATAATTTAAATTCTTTCTTGCATATGAACGTAGGACGTGTCTGGTCAATGCAAACGCTTCATCAGCGACAATAACATACGGTAAAGCTATTTCATCACCGTTAGGTAGTGCAGAATCCTCTGGAAGGTCTAGACGTTCGCTTTCGAATCGCTTCCAAAAAGTGGTGTTGGTGAATACATTTGAATCACAAAATTTCCCGCACGCACCTACGTCAACATATGTAAAACAATAATTGGCATCGCACAATCCTAAAAGCACTAGCCAGAAGAAATGTTTGTAATTAAAACACAGAGAGCCACTTTTTATTGGTTTGATTATTCTTATGTGTTTTCCGTCCAACGCCCCTATGCAGCTGGGAAAATTCGCGTATTTATAAAATTGTGAAGATATTTCAATCCAGTTATCACGTAGTAATATTGGCATACATTCAGATTTGACAATATCCCAAGCACAATTACAAAATAGCTCTAGTATGCCACTTATTGTAGATATTCCTAGGCGGTATGTGAAATGTAGGTCCGTGAACGTATTGCCACTTGCCAAATACCTGAAAAAAAAAATAGAATAAACAAAAAATAATATGTAAGCGTTCTAGATTTGTGTACCTAATCTAATCAAAAAATAAACAAAAAAAGAATAGTTAACTGGCAGCTTTAATACCTACGTTTTTCAAATATTTACAAGAACTCGTTCAGTATACAAATGCGAAAAACTTAAATGGGTGATTCGTTGTGAAGGGGTTGAAATAGACTACCCCTACCATCTTAGAAAAACTTAGAAAACGACTTGGAAAAAAATGGATAGCCTGGTTTATTTAGGAACTTTTTTATCTTTTGTATTTTTTTTATGAAACTTACCGATTCGAAATAAAAAAAGAAAAATTTGTATTTTGTGTATATTTTTTTAGTTGCTCTAGTGCATAGAAGATGGAAAACTGCAAAAGGCGCTTATATGATAGATAAAGCCAAACTTAAAAATGTTAAGAGTGGAAGCGCTGCCAAGAAATATAAGAAGTATATATTTTTTGAAAATCTTAAATTCCTCGATCGGACAGTAAAAGTAAATGAGTAAGTTATAACACTAGATTAATTAATAGTCTACTTTCCTAAGTCTTCTCTATATTATCGTAGGACTGATACAAATGATGAAGATGACATTTCAACTTTTACGAACAAGAGTGATGCAGAGGAAAGTGGAGCAAATTCCGACACGGAAGCCACAGAATCGGTAGAAGTTACATTAGAGCGGCTCTCACATAAAGAACAAACATTTGAAAGAAAGAAACGTGAGAGGGATACGGATACTGATCAGGACCTCATAAACTTACTTAAGGGTACTGAAGAAGCGGAGGAAGATGATGATAGGGCATTTTTTACTTCACTTTTGCCTACCGCATCATTTGATGAGGCAAAGAAACTACAGTTTCGTGCAAAAGTTATGCGTCTTATGCTTGACATTAAAAACATTTCCGTATATCAACCACTAAATGCTCTCTCAGGAAATAGTAATACTTATTCTAGGGGTAACCCTTCACCTGGAGTAGTGCTTACTCGTACGAGGTGTCTAGGCCCAACTTAAGATCTACCATTAACTTACAAGAGGGACACAATTATGTGCATTCAATACAGAATCCGATCGCAGCATCACATTATTCTAACTACACTGCCACTCCTGCACCATCACCAACTGAATCCATATCACAAGCAACAATGCACCCTACCTTAACTGAACTTACTAATACCTGCTTAGATAATGATTACTGATATTATCATAATGATACACATTTTTATTATTCTTTCTGTTTCTTGTTGATAGAGTTTTCAGGTACTTTATTTAGTTTCTTGAAATAAATATTAAATTTTGTGCACTACCTACAAGTTTGTTACTTACCTTAATGCTACATACATTCGCTCCACCGATGAAATAGAAACTCGAATTTTATCAGTAAATTTCAGGTTACTTTCTAATTTGGAATGCAGTTCGTCATAGGATTTTATTGACATTCGAAAATATTTATAACATTTTCTTTCATCTTCGCTGAGGCTGGAGTATAATGTTACGAATGCACCTGCTACGTTTCGCTGTAATACAAGGGGATGTACCCACAACCTCTTTTTCTTCGGTTTTTGTTCTACGGTCTTGTTCTACGTAAAATAATATAAACGGCAACGGCACGTACGATGTTGTTTCGCAGATACATACTGAACAACTGATCATCGGCAACATGTGAAAACGCGAGAGTAAAGGTGCTGATGGTCAGCACTGATCGTTAGCGCTGAGCGTCGGCTACATGTGAAACGGCCCTTAGGCATTCTGCATATGGATCTTATCATCGTAGATGCGTATTAGATGCAACATGCAAAGCGTATACACTCTTGTGCTGCTCACTTGCGTTTTAATAGAAATCTGTACATGAGCCGTCCGCGGCGCGGATTCGTTAAAGCGGAGAAGCTGTAAATTTCTCGCCGTACAGCGAGTCGCTTGCGATACGTTTTATTAAGTTTCATCTATATTTAAGTTGTCCATATCTGGTATTGTTCTAGCACTTTGTTGGTTATTTTCTGTTGCAAGTGCTGAAGTAATTGTATACATTCAGCATTCCGTTTTTCTCATAAAGTTGTGTAACACGCAACCACACTGCATTATTAAGACAGTAGTTTCGTATTTTCTACATCTTGTTATGACAAAAATAATGGTCCGGGAAGACTAACCGGTTTACAGGGACTTTTCTGCGCTCCGGAGACCGGAGAGTTGACCAGTCTGATCTTATTCTATTGTCTGTATTATACTATCGACTATCAGTTTTTCCATTGCCTTGGACGGTCCGCGGGTTGCCCCGTCCCCTGTACAGAAGATCCAGCAATATCTGGTGTTTTTGCTTACTCCAGTCCATGAGAGATCCCACGAGTAGGGAGGAAAAGAGGTCCGCGTCCGCAGTGCTCCCTTACGGACGTAAGGTTACATACTACAGGGTTTCGCCTGGTTCGCTGGAGGCTCCGTAAGAGACACCTATTAGGTCCGGTGCCATATGTCCCGGTTATGTTTGATAAGGCGTAAGTATCAAGAGTCGATACTTACGTTATCAAATAAACCCAGAATTGTTTCGATAGAGTCAAAAGCTTTCTGTAGTCGATAAAGGCGCCCTCACGACCAAAACTTTCCGGAGGTAAACTCGCCTCCCATTCGGATCTCCGGGCGGAGGCTGGTCGGGGGGACTCCATCAGGCGGATCAAAGATCCTAAAAATCAATTTCTGCAACATGAGAGACCTAAGCACCAATATTAATGCAGTACACCAACACCTGCAATCAAATAAGCCTCACATTCTGGCATTGGCAGAAACAAAGGTGAAACCTTCAACAACAAATGTTCACCTCATTTATCCTGGATACGATCTACACACCCGATTTCGAATAAACTTTGGATTGGCAGTATTTGTCAAGAACGATTTGAGTTGCCAGCGGGAGGAAACGCTTGAACCTGAAGTTTTTGATGTCATCTGGTTCAAAATAATAGCCAGTGGTGCCACGAAATTTATCTGCTGTATCTACAGACCACCAAGCGACACCCAATATAGACGGCTCTTTTTGAACCTGGTTGATTGCATTAACCATCTGCAAATTGACTACCCAAGCGCAGAAATCATCGTCATGGATGATTTTAACGTTCACAATATCAACTGGCTGCGCTTCTGCAACAAGAACGACGATGAAGGACGAGAAGCTCAGCTATTTGCCACCATATGCGGGCTTACGCAGCTTGTGGAGGAACCTACCAGAATCCCCGATCGAGACGGCAAGTTCGCGAGTCTCCTAGATCTGGTCTTGGCTTCAGACCCTGACTCGTACACAGTATCAGTACATACCCCCCTAGGAACATCGGACTACAAATTGATAACAGTCTCTTGCGAGTTGAAGGTTAAAACGCAGGATCCTCCGATGCCGCGGAAGGTATGGCACTATAAATCAGCAGAGTGGAACCATCTTCGGGAATTTTATCGCTCATTCCCTTGGAAAGAAGTCTGCTTTAGAACCAATAACATCTCAGAATGTGCAAACCAAATTACAGAGACGATCTTGGCAGGAATGGAAGCTTATATCCCTTTTTCTAAAAACGCAGCGTATCGCAAATGGCGTCAACATCCTTCCATCGAAAATCGGACTTTTTAGCCTCCAGAAATAGCTGCAAGCGAATTATTGATGAATGCAAAGAGAGTCACAACAACAGGATCAAAAACAAACTGCTAAACTGCCCAAATGAAACAAGATCTTTCTGGTCGGTATCGAAAGCCGTTAGTCAAGGATTTGCTAAGTCGGCCTTGCCACCCCTAACAGCAGATGATGGTTCTATCGCGGTAACAGCAAGGGAAAAAGCTAACTTACTGGGTAAACTTTTCGCGTCCAATTCTACTCTGCACTCGCAAGACAAAACACCGCCATATTTGCCAAGGGTGAATTCATCGATGGGAGAAATTTCGTTTCCCCAACGAATTATAAATAAAATTCTTAAAAGCGTAGACACCAACAAAGCTTCTGGACCTGATGGAATTCCAGCCCTAATACTAAAATGTTGTGCAGACGAATTGACTCCTCCCTTATGTAGACTGTTCACGGCATCGTATAAGCAGGGCCAATTTCCAACAAGCTGGAAAACTGCTCGAGTGCAAGCTGTATCCAAAAACGGTAAGAAGACGATGCTTTCCAATTACCGCCCGATTGCACTAGTTCCAGTAATATCGAAGATTATGGAGAAAGCAGTCAACCAACAACTGTTAAGATATCTGGAATCATCTGGACTAATCAGCGATCATCAATACGGCTTCCGAAAGCTTAGATCCACCGGCGATCTTCTGGTCTACGTCACACACTTGTGGACGGAGGCCATGGAGAAGCACGGCGAGTCCCGCTCAGTCGCTCTTGACATTTCCAAGGCATTTGACAGAGTGTGGCATGAGGGACTACTAACCAAGCTCTCCTCAATCGGCATACAAAACTCATTATTGAATTGGATCAAAAGTTTTCTTGAACAACGAACAATCCAAGTAGCCGTCGATGGATACCTCTCCGACGAATTTAACATTAACGCTGGAGTCCCTCAAGGATGCATTCTATCCCCCACCCTTTTCTTGGTATATATCAAAGATTTGCTAGGAACTACTGTCAATCCAATCTACAGCTTTGCGGACGATAGCACACTTATTTCCACATTTAAGTCCGCCAAACCAACGACAGCCGCAAGTTCTCAGAATCTTAGGCAACAACAAGTAGCTTCAACCAACAACGATATTAGAGCAATCTTGGAGTGGGGCGATAACAATTTGGTCAATTTTAACGCTAAAAAAACGCAGGCTGCAGTATTTACGATGAAGACTAACCTTGGTGGCCCGGAGCTGGTTATGGCAGGGAAAACATTGCCAATGAAATCATCTTTACATCTTCTAGGAGTCGAGGTCACCAACAGTGTGTCCTGGCATGACCACGTTGCCGAGGTCGCCAGGGCGGCTTCCAAAAAACTCGGAGTTCTTTTCAAAACGAAAAAACTGTATACACCAGAACAGCTGCTGACTCTTTATAAGGCTCAAATACGCCCTTCCCTCGAGTATTGCAGGTCTGGAGCTCTGCACCCAAGCATAGTTTAAGCCTGCTGGATTCTATACAGAAGAGAGCTATTCGTCTTATCGACAAACCAGAACGGACAAAGAGTCTGGATAGTCTGGAGCACAGGAGAAAGGTGGCTGATCTCTGTTTATTCTATCGTTATTATCACGGTAAGTGGTCCTCTGAGCTGGCAGGCCTAATTCCACCCAGGGCTGTTCCGGCAAGAAGGACGCGTCTAGCAGTTGCGGCTCATCAACATCGAGTCCACCTGCCTACCCCAAGGACGTCGCTGTATCGGGACTCATTCATCTGGAGAACATCTTCTTTGTGGAACGGGCTTCCACCTCACATATTTCCCGACGCATATAACCTACAGCGATTCAAGATAAATGCCCATAAATATCTTTGCGCAAGCACCACTCTAAGAGTGACATAGGACTTTCCTGTGGTGCTTGTGTTTACCATAAAAAAAAAAAAAGGCTTAATAGAGCACTATATTGTGCTCTGTGACTTTTTCAATAAGAATACCCATGAAGCGTCTATAGGTGGTCTATAGTGCTGAACTCCTTATGGAATCCTACTTGTTCTACTGGTTGGTATGAGTTCATCTTCTTCGTCAACCGGTTGATGATTATTTTTACAAAAGATTTATACAAGTGTGTTAATAAGCTGACAGAATGACTTGGGCATTTTGCCATTTAGTTGAAATTTTTTATTTTTCTGCTTTTGTCTGCAAAAAGTGCGTAGTTGCTTTATGATGAGATTGGTCTCGAACGTCAAAATCGGTAGAGCTGGGTACTCAATAATTATATTATTTGTGTATGTACATGTAAGAAATTACTGCCTTTTTGAAGAAATCAAACACTCAATAACTTATAAAACGTTTAACCTTTATCGTATTTCATACAAGACTGCCTATCACTAAAAACATCACCCGATACCTACCATTAATAATATCGCTATTTCGAGCGTTTTTGCTTACAATTCCAAAAAGAATTAAATGAAATATTTTACCTGACTCACCATGCTCTGGCGGTCCGGACTTGATAATTAAATAAAAAGCTCACAAGGCCAATCCTGACTAAATTCGTTCCAGAATTTTACATTTTAGCCCGTACAACAAAATACCATTTTAATCACATGATAATACAAAGAGCACGTCATTTCAACGTTTAGATACTCATGATCTAAACGCAAAGAGCAGGTCTTTGGCCTTTTGACAAGACATCACTCATTATTGCAAAGAGCACATCATTTCAACGATCAAGTCTTAATGACCTTGTCGCAAAGAGCACGTCTTTCAACAAATACCTAGCAAGAAATACTAATACCAATAAAATACCAATCATTCACCAAGGCACGCAAGTACGTCGTTTCAACACTCAAGGTCCCATCACCTTGATGCAAAGAGCAAGTCTTTGAACCAAACTATTAGCACAATTATCAATATTGTGTAGTTTTTTTTTCTTTTCCTTCGTTTTTTTTTTTTTTAGCTTTACTATAACTAACTAACATTAAAGCTCCCACGGTTATCGTTTAGCAAATTACCAAATACTGAATAATAACTACAACGTAATTAACAACGATTCATATCTCTAGATATAACACACAAAATTTTTATTATTATTTCGAATGGACCTTCGTACCTAGGATACAGTTTGGATAGGTGCGAATTTCCAGACGGATGGGAAACTATATCTTCTACTTACTCGAAGAGAGCGTTCGTAAGCGGTTTTACGATCATTAATTAAATTTCGATCAGTAGTTGTCACTGGTTTTAAACTTTCTGTTAAATTTTGAATATCCCTGGTATCCATAAGTTGCCCCGTTAACAAATAGAATGGGGAAAATCCCGTGGTCTTTTGGACAGTGGTATTAAGGGTTAGTTGCAACTTAGGGAGAACGCTTGCCCATTCTGACTTATTGTTATTTACTTCTACGCGGAGCAGATCTAGAACCGTTGAGACGTATCGTTCTACCTGCCCATTTCCGCGGGGGGCGCTTTTAGCAATTAAATGTTGGGTAATCTTTAATTTTGAGAGTAACTCTTTTACTTGTTGGTCGGTAAAATGAGTTCCCCTATCGCTTATCAACCGTTTAGTATTCCCGAATATGTTTAAATAAATTTCTAGGTTTTTACTAGTCTCAGGACCAGAAAGAGTTTTTAACGGGATTAAAAATAAATATATTGTGAATACATCTATTAAAAGAAGAACTTGTTTATAACCCTCTAGTGTTAAAGGGAATGGTCCCACACAATCCCAATGCACTGTGTGAAAAGGAATTGGATTTTTTTCAATAGGGTGTAATAGTCCCTATTAGTTTTTACCCAGTAGTTTTTACCCTAAGTAGCTTTTACCCAGTGTGTTTTTTACTTGCTATTTAAGACATTTAAGACAGTGGTCACAATATTTTTTGATGAATCGTGCCATTCGCGGAAACCAAAAATAGTGGTTTAGTTTTGCAGAAGTTTTATCCGGTCCAACGTGTGACTGTTCGTCGTTAAAAATTTTTAAGAACCCGACTCTATTTCCCTTGGGAACAAAAGCCCTGTACATTGGTGGGTTTTGGCCCGGGTTAATTTTTCGAAAAAGAGCCTCGTTTTGGCAAAAATAGTCATGAGTTAGCTTACCTTCAAGTAATTTAATATCGTTAGTTTCGGGATCACGCTTTTGGTTAATTTTAAGCCAGTTATCAGTTGTAAGAACATTCACGGGCGTGACACAATCGATCTTTTCGGATGGTTGCGATGGGTTTCGGTTAAAATAATCTACGTATGGAATGTATTTGCCTTTTCGATACTCGATATTAAAGTCAAACGATTGCAAGTAGAGCCACCACCTCGCGACTCTGGGCAACAAATCTTTCTTTTTTTGAGTTAATTTTAGCGAGTTACAGTCGGTGATAAGTTTAAATGTGATTCCGTATAAATAAACGCGGTAATGTTTTACTGCATAATAGACAGCAAAAGTCTCGAGCTCGTACGAGTGATAGTTACTTTCTTCTTTTGTAGCTCGTTTTGAAAAATAAGATATTACTTTTAGTTTATTATCTATTTTTTGAAAGAGTATTGCCCCAAATCCCAGAGAACTCGCGTCTGTATGAAGT
Source organism: Anthonomus grandis grandis (assembly GCF_022605725.1). NCBI lineage: Eukaryota > Metazoa > Arthropoda > Insecta > Coleoptera > Curculionidae > Anthonomus > Anthonomus grandis. The sequence goes on along the minus strand of NC_065553.1, from coordinate 30,298,490 downwards.
TCCGTGTCTAAAGTAGGGTCAAAAATCGCCAAAAGAGGTCGTTGAGACAGAAAAGCACAAACGTAATTTTTTGCAATTTCTTGATCCGTTCCCCACACAAAATCGACTATTTTTTTTTGTAAGGTTTGTGATACATGCTGTGCGCGTTGAAAATTCAGGAATGTACTTCCGGAAGTACCCGGCAAGATCCACAAATTGGCGAACCTGTTTTACATTTTTTTGGGTCGGACGCATTAAATAATGCTTTTAATTTTCCTTCATCAGGCCTTACACCATCTTCGGAAATTTGACGACCAAGATAGAGAATTTGTTTTTCGAAAAATTTACATTTAACAATATTTAAGTTAAGCCCATTTCATTCAGAGCACGATAGTCTACGCATAAACGCCTGCTGCCATCTTTTTTGTGCCCCAAAATAACTGGGCTGGCAAAAGGTGATGTGCTTTCGCGTATGATTTGCAAGTTTTGCCAGAGATCGTCAATAATATCTTTTACTTTTTCTCGTTCGGACAATGACATTCGGTAAGGATTATAATGAATTATTTTATCGCTTTTTAATTTGATTTCCATTTCACCGGTTGTTACTGCCCTCACGGAATTACCAACAGTAATGAAATCATTATATTTTAATAAAAGTTCTAACAATGTGTTGAAATCATGTCCATTTAGCGATGTCTGAATTTTCTCGGGAGAAATTGTTACTTTCTGAATCATTTTAGACTCTGTTTTATTTGAGTAATCCAGATAAATTCTAGACCCACATGAATCAGTGCAAATTTTTATTCCCTTGTGATTAAATAAATCCCTACCCAAAATTGCGTCTAATTTCATAACCGAACTTTCAACAACATAAAAATTTATTTCAAATGCTGTCCCTTCCCTTTCAACTAGTAAACTACACCTTTGACAAATTGGAATTGAATTGCCTCCTATACCTGTTAACATCATAAAAGTTGGTTCCAAATGACAGTGCAATTTATGAGCAATTTTATCCGAAAGCAAACTACATTCTGCACCCGTATCGATTAAACAATTTACGGTAAAATTTTGTATTTTAAACTTAACAAAAATTATTATTTAAGTCTACACAGAAGTAGTTTATTTTGGAGAATTTAGACGAAGTCCCCGCCTTATTTTGATTTTTAAAGAAACATTTTCCAGAACCTGCCCAAATTTCTTACATATCTCACAAGGTTTTACAATACCGGGCAGATTATTTGAGCCACTCGCCTTATAAGCATTATCATAGTTAAATTGCTTACGCGATTTAAAACAATTTCGGCTGATATGACCAGGTTTTTTGCAGGAATAGCATATTTTTTCCTCATTATTATTTTTAAACGGATTCGGGCGTTTTAACCCCCCTGCTTGAAGCTGAGTGCTTGGTTTACAAATTTAATAATTACTAAGTAAGTTAAGTAAGGTGGAAATAGAATCAATTCTGCTATTAAAAGCAGCTGTTTTGATATGTGTGTCTGTTATATCACCAATAACTATTTCAATTATTTGACTATCACTTAAATTAAATTTAAAGAATTTAACAAATATATTTTTTTTCTAGCGTACTCACAATATCCTGTTGCTTGGTGGCTTCTGTACATACTAGCCTTACGTAACCGCTCGCTGAGATTCCTCTTCATAGGATAGAGCTGACAAAGCTCGGCTCGGAAACTAGCCCGAGTTTTATTTGGTGGATGCCAGTTGTCATACCAATCCTTTGCGTCACTTTTAAGAGCTTTCGCGGCTCTGCAAAGCTGTTCAAAATCACTCCACTTAAACGTGGCCGCCAAAGTCTCTATATCATCACACCAACTAATCGCTCCCGCATCACTTTTTGACGGGTCAAAAGCTGGAATATTAATTGGCGCTGATGCTGTCACCACCGGCGCAGCTTGTTGAGGTTGTTGCTGAATTCCGCGAAGAACAGCAGTTAAAACACTGGTTAATTCCTCCATTTTGATACAATTTAGCTCAGATAGCTTTAATTTAGGTCAGATTGCACTATATTTCTTCTGTGGTTCTTTTAGTGAGTGAATCCCACCTCTGATATAAGAAATTACTGCTTTTTGAAGAAATCAAACACTCAATAACTTATAATACGTTTAATCTTCATCGCGTTTCATACAAGACTGCCTATCACTAAAAACATCACTCGATACCTACCATTAATAATATCGCTATTTTGAGCATTTTTGCTTACAATCCCAAAAGGATTAATTAAAATATTTTACCTGACTCACCGTGCTCTGGCGGTCCGGACTTGATATTTTAATAAAAAGCTCACATACATATGTTAAACTTTTTTCTTGTGATAGCTATTAGTAGCGAAAAGGGCGCATGCGCCTATAGGTTAATGAGTAAAAAATATTTGTTTTGGCGAGATCTACCTACCCTTATATTTGGCATTACAATAAATAAATTAAAATTAAAAAAAAATGCTTTGCAGCTAAAGATTAAGTTATGTTATAGACATAATAATTTAATATTTTAATGCATTCATTTAAGAAGTGTGATGGACACTTTAGTACTATGTTATATTAGGCAAAACAACCTCACTTTTATAGACGTAGGTAACACTCAATCATTTATCTCTTCCTTTTCTATCTAACATTGACGATGTACAACCAAATTAGTGTAGCCCAAATATAAGAAACGCTTTTGAATTTAAACTAGGTCTAATTATCGATTCTTATCGATATTTTTAAATATCTCTTATTTTTTGGTTCAAGATATGAAAAATTATATATGGGGTATAAGAAAATAAGATGCTGACTCTTAAGGGTATTAATCCTTAGGTCATTTTAAGAAGTTGTGATAAAGCTATGTCCTAAAACCCTTATTTTTTGAGCTACAAGATGTTAAAATCCGAAAAAAAATCGTTTATGAAATTTAGCACACATCCTCTAAGTATCATCAGCCATTTTTTGATAAATATGATTTTTTTAATTTCACTAGTGGCGTCCGTGCAAGAGCGTAGACTAAACATTTTTAAAAAATATTATGTGCACCACTGCTTTTCCATAAAATAAATACTATTTTTATAATCTCAATTTTCTTTAAGGTAAATTTGATTGTAAAGTAATTACTAAAAATGTTCACCTAGCTATTGTTGTTCTAACTTTACCAGATCTGATAATGCCTCTTCAAATACCTGGTGTTCTTTTGCTTTCTCATAAATGGTTGAGTGCAGACAAAGTTCAAAATTGCCACAATCAAACCACCTAAAATATGCGATGCTATCATAGTGGTCTCCCAGGAGTACCTCTTAATTACAAAATTATAAAAAGAAAACACTTTAATTAAATATACTTTAAATTTCAGTCTGTTTCATCCCTCAGTAGTGAAGTATAATCATACGTGCATTTAATAAAGTAAAGTTCTACAAGGTAAAAGGAGCTATAAATATAGTCAAAAATATTAAATAAGCAATGTGAAATTTTCATTTTACCTTAATCTACGACTACACTGCCATACTGCAACTATGGACTATTTCTTCTCTATTAAATTAGCATTCTAAGAGAAACTAGTTCCTAAGAACGTGTAATCTAACATCTAACTTTGAACCTCATATGAGACCTTAACGTTGAATTTTCTGTATTATAATAATTATTAAAAATATATATGCCAAAAAAGCATTATCTTGCCACCTGATATTTTTCTTTTTATTGAAATTGTAAAGTAAAAAATCGCTTACGAACGTAGCTGGAAGCTATGTCGTAAAGACATTTTAATAGCTCGTCTACCTCATATCGCCTGTTTCCGTTTTCTATTTTGTTAGATCGATATATACGCCTTCTCCCTATCTTGTCTATTCCATTTACGTTTCGTGAATTGATTTTGCTTCTTGTAGCTGTTCAAATGTTGCTATATATAGTTTACACACGGTGTTGATTACATTTCCCTTTATAGACTAGCGAACCTAAGTTTTAAGAATTAATTAAAATCTTAAGTAACTAAAAATGGAAGAGAAAACCTTTTTATTTAATTTATTATTTTGCCATTGTTTGATCGACAGATTTTGTCCGCGCTACTGCGAATTCAATTATTTTTTAATTTACAATTGAAAAATTCGTTATTTTACCCCGTTTTCCAATTATCCATGTCTGACAGTGTCAATATATTTGAAAGGGCAACGTCTGTTTTGGAATTATGGGAAAAACAGATTGTCTAAATAATGTTAATGAGTAGCCTTAGAACTATGTTGTAATTCATAGAGTTCGGTAAACGTTGAGGCTGAAAGAGGGAGGTCTATAAAGTAACATCACCATGTTTATTTATAATATGCCAGCAATAAATCATAACAAAATATTTATAGAGAAGTATGGACATTAAGCTGTATCGTCCTTTGATTTATTAATTTACATCATAAAAACTGTTAATTACGCCAATATTTAATGTAAAGTAGTAAATAAATTAAAAAAAAATTGAGATTCTGAGTCAGAATTAAGTCAGTAAAATTACAAAAATAAGTAAGTTTATCGGGATAATCCGTCATTCAGGAAGCAATAAGCGGGCAACGGAAAACCTTACTTGTTTTATTTTGACATTTTATCGTTTTATGTAAATAAAACATTTTCAGTAAATTTTCTTAAGCGTTTAGCCTTTTCCACTTTTCATAAAAGTGAAAAAAACTGTTTTTGTTAATGGTTGATATTTAATACAAAATGATAATATTTTTAACCAAATCAATGACTTCGAAAGGATCGTTTTTGTAAAATTGTATTTATAATTAATCATATCTACGCTACGGGCTATGCAAAAGCTCTAATCTGGGTAATCTTTGTGATTTGGTGAACTAAAACAACCACTGGATTAAAAGGAAAAGAGAAAGTTTAAGAGAATGCTGTTTCAGTTTTGAAAGTTTAGAAGCCGAAGGAAGTCTGTCATTTAAACTCAGATATTTGGATCCTTTGGCTGAGGTATTAAAAATGACTCGAAATATTATGGTAGACTTTTCTGACTTGATAACGCATTTATAAAGGCTGATGTTGACTCATTTGGTGATATTAAAGTGACATGACCCAAGACCGTAGCCAGAATTGATTTTTAAGTGGGGGCTTTAACATGCCTCAGGAGAGCATATAACATAAATAAATGCAGGCTTATTTGATAATATTTATTTTGTTAATATGTAAATACATATATCGTCACCTAAGAACAGAACTAGCCTAAGTCACATTTTAGAGATTTTTCAGGAGGAGGTTTTTTTTGAATACATTGAAATGTTTTAATTTAATTTTTGTTGAAATATGGGAAACGAAATTAATAAGCAAACTTGATCAAAATACATTATAAATAGTTATAAATAAAGAAATATGTAAAGGGGATTTTATATATTTAATTTCAGTTTATTAATTTATTATTGAAACAAAATATTTATTAACGAAACAAAATTTATACATTTTGGCTTAAATTAACCTTAAAGAAAATGTTTTTACTCTTTGGTACAAAAATAAACGTTTAAAAATTAAAAAATAAATCTAAACACTATTCACTGTCAGAGTACTTATTTAAATCAGAGTCTGCTTGATTGGAATGTGGCAAATTACGAAAGAAGTCGTGATATGGTTTAGCAATAACGCTTTTCTGGCACAGATACTGAAGATGATCGTATTTTTTTTTCGTCAGCGGAATTGCCTTACTATACAAGATTTTTAGCTGGTATTCTCTGGTGATGCTAATCATTTTTTTTCTACCCTTCTCTAGAAGATTTAATATTTTAAATGACTCTTGTTTGTAGTTATATTTGATTAAAATGCAATCAGGGTGAATCGGAGTAGTTCTTATGATTTTAATATTATTCCAGTTGACCCTTTCATTATCTGTGTCTTTCTCACAATTTAAAGTTGTTTTTGACTGTAAGTCCTTTAAATCATAGACTAAATCCTGAGATATTTCATGGACAATATAAGGCTGCTTTCTTTTGGCAGTCCTCACTAGGGTATACCATTGATCAGGGGTTGCTATAGGGAGACTTCGGGCTGCTTTTTCAATTACGCTATGAACGCAATCTCCTTCTGATTGGGTATGGCCACGTTCAAGGTAAGTATGATTTATTGTTATCTTATATTTTTGTGAAAGGTAGTTATAAAGGGCATACAAATTTTTGTTTCTATTCTGCCCTGTACAATTATCCGAATAGAAACAGAATTCATTGACACCCTTTTTAATATGATCTGTTATAAACATTAGAACACAGCTTCCTATTTCCGAGGACCCTCTTTTTGCAATAGATTCATACCACATAAAGCAGTTGCAGTCCTTCGTAGCCAAATCAAATATAGTAAAATTAAATGTCGATAACTTAAGCTTATAATAAGCAAGGCCTGCCTCTGATTTTGGAACGGGCAATATCTGTTGCAGATCGAAAACAGCCACACACATTTGAGAATTAACTTTTGCATTTTCTTTATCAGAATTCTTTAAATCCCTTGCAATATTTTTGTTCTCTATATGATTCTGATACTGCACCTCCAACTCTATATTTTCCTCGGATGTAGAATTTTGATATTTGTAGCAAATATCACACAGGTCTTTCTTTGGGCGATGAAACGACATGTTGAATTCCGTATTAAATATGTGTCTATACATGCTTTCTGTAGCAGGCGGAGAGATATTGTTTTCTTCACAATACTCAACATAAAGGCTATACATTTTTAGCACATTAAGTGACGCTGGTAAATACAATCTTGAAGAGTTTTTACGACAATAGTGACTTTCAATGGTCTCGAAGGAATTGATATGTTGCTTAATAGTTTGCTTCACTGCCTCATCCACGATGTTATTTTTGGATGCCCGGCCTCTTTTGTCATCTTGAACTACACCTGCACTTCCTAGTTTCTTAAAAACTGTTTTGACTACCTGAGGACTTATGTTTAATGTGTTGATGAAAAAGGTTTTGCAAACTTGAATGTTGCTGTTTTCAAATAGTAAAAAATAACGGAACGTAAATGATCGTCTGCTATCGGCAGCCTCATCAGCAGCGGTACCTCTTTTTCGTTGTCTTACTTTGCTTTTACGCTCAACGTACTTTGCTAGAAAATCTCTTTGTCTATTGATATCCCCCATAGACCAGTATTCCTCAAATACAACGACTCTTTGGTCCTCTGTAATTTTTTCGGTACATTTCATTCGACAATTTTGGCAAGCAACTTTTATACTTCGATTGGGTTGAGCATTTCCTTTCCAATTTCTATATGACTTTCCGGAGTTTCGACATTTTTTTATTATTGATCTTTTCCAGCTTTCTGTATTGCGCTTTCTTTTTCGTGACGATTTTGCTTGCTCACTGACATTTTCTTTTTCATTTTCTTCACTTTCTGCCACTTCGGAAGAGTTTTCCTTGTAGTCGGGATCATTTAATTCGTTATCACTCTTAAAAGGATCAGACTCTGAGGAAGATAAGTCTAAATCCATTTCAAGCTGTGTGTTCTGTTGAAGCGGTCGAAGATTACTTGTGGAAGGCAAAACCGAGGGCAAAACTATCATTTCCTTCTCTTTAGGAGATTGTGCCAAATTTGCAGGGCTCCTAATAGCAGGATGATGAGAAGTATCATCAGGCAACATCTGTCTTCTTATTTCTTCAATTGTCTTTATATCTGGAGCAAAAATCGAATTGAAATAAGTGAAAGTTTCGATTATGTCAACTTCGGGAGGTGGTACCAAATCCGCACTTTTGGCCATTATAGATTCCATTGTCAAGGAGCTATTGCATTTAGTAGCTAAACATTCCATAGTCTCCAAACGTGTACCGAGGTCTGTTAATACATCTTTACATTTTGAATCTGAAAGCAAAATGAAGACTTATTAAGAGACTATTCAATATTCGTATAGGATAACACTAAAATTGTTTGCCTTTTTAATATACAGGGTGTTTGGCAGATGGTTGAACAAAAAAAAACAGCAAAAAGGTGTGGCAATAATATGCTACTTACTTAGCCTATAAATGTGCCTTAGGCTCAAAGGTTTAGAACTTTTATAAAAATGAATAAAAAAATCCGAAACGCATCACCTAAAGCCAAATAACTCTTAAAAATGCGGAAGTACACACAGTTGTGATCACATAAATAGCACACCCTAAAATTTGTAAAAAAAAATCTGTACCAATTATTATAAAAAACCAATACCGCATTTTAAAACTTCAATCCGTTCCTCAGTTGACGTGTTTCGGCGATTTTTTTATAAAGTTTTTATAGTGCCTTTTTGTCACCATTAAAAAAAAAGTATAAAAATAAAACTTTTTTTTGTGAAATTTTAGGTAAAATACTACTGTAAAATAACTTTAAGATTTTCAAGAGCTCTACCTATTTAATCCGAAATAATAAGTATAGTTATTATTTTTAAAAAAAATTAGTTTTTTTGCATGCGCACTCAAAAATTCTATAGGTTGTACTTACCTGTTTGTCTTGTAGATTCGAGGTTTTGCACTGCACCGACCATTCTTTGCGTCCGTTTCTTGTACATTATAGCTCAAATTTATTAAACACTTTTTAAAAAATAAGGAAAACCTTTCCCTTTCCCTTTTTTTCGGAGTAGTTGGCAGGGTAGAAGAAAGACGACGGCGATCATCAGTAGCGCGATACGCGAATATTTATATTTTTTACGGGCAAGTTAAGACGGGAGAAGTGCTACTCTATTTCAGAAGTGTGTAGAGCAATAAAACCTCATTAGGTATGCAAAAGTGGTACCTGGTGATCCACCAATATTTTATGCCACTGCCTTAGTTGGGTATTAGTTTCAATGTAAAATTCTTTCTTTTCGTTGATTGCAGGTAGTGCCACCCGGTTTTGGGTCAATTTATGAGTTTTGCCCATTGTTACCCACTGATAAACATTGAAAACGGTTCGCCAAAGGCGTGCAACTGGGACTTGTTTTTTACCTTATAATTAATGTAATTAAATGCTATTTTATTTTAGAAAGTTACTTTTGTTTAAATGGAATAATATATTTTTTTCACAAATTTATTGAACATAATATGTAGAGTAAAACAGTTGAAAATGTCACTTTTGGATCTGGCACTTTTTGAACAGTGTATAACAATTTTAAATTATAATAGATTGTAGTCTTCTTCGTCATCTGACGAACTGTCATCACCTCTTGACATTATAATTAAAGGATCGACTGTCTGATCGATAAGGTTGTCAAGATCCCACATTTTGTCCTCTTGCTTAATTACATGCTGGACTGCTTTTCGCCAATTCTCTGGTGTCGCTTCCGTAATGGCTTGATCAAACAGTAGCTTAACATCTTTCATTTTAAAAGTCGTGTTTTGTCTTGCTACAAATTCTTTTACCTGCGCCCATATCAGTTCTATAGGATTTAGTTCGCAATGATATGGCGGTAAGCGCAGTACAGTTATATTATATTTTTCGGCTATATCTTCCACGGCGTATTTCATGAAACGAGTTTTGTGTAAGTTTGCTATTGCCAGCAGTTCTTTTTTTATCAAATTTGCTTCAAACGCTATACCTTTTGCAGTCAGCCAATCGATAATTTCTTGCTTTCTCCAACTTGAAGTTGGCGTCTTCTCTATTCGCCGTGAATGATAGCTTGCGCTATCCATAACAACCACCGAATTAGCCGGAAGAAATTTTATCATTTCACCAAAATAGTCCTCGAAAACGTCTGAGTTCATGTCTTCATGGTAATCTCCTGTGCGAGTCGACTCAAAGGTTAGCAGACCTTCTTTTAAAAATCCCTCTTCGCTTCCAATATGTGTGATTATAAGTCTTTTTCCTTTTCCCGAAGGTACTTTAATACCCGTAGACAGGCCTTCTATGAAAGCTTGGCGAGCACTGGTTATATTCTTGTCTTGCCACATTTTTTGGACTATATAACCTTCGTTAATCCACGTCTCATCAAGATAAAAAACTTTCTTTTGCTCCCTGCGGTACTGCTTGATACTTCTCAAGTATTGTCGTCTCCAACAAACAATTTCGTCGCTCTCCAGTAAAAGTGCTTTGCGGTTATGCTTTTCCCAGGCAAAATCCATATTTTTTAAAGTTTTCCATAAAAGTTTTCTACTTATCAACGGAATACTGTCATTTCGGCCAAGCTCCATTAAAATTTTGTCTAGGGTGGGTATTTCCTTTTTAAAATAAAAAGAGTGAACTTTTCTTCGAATTATACATTTAGCATTTTCATCAAGGACTTTTGTAGGTCGTCCTGGCTTTTGCTTGCGTCCTGGGAGATTCCACTTGACCTGCTACTTTTCTTTCCCGCAACAATTTGAAAATGATGGACTTTCTAATTCCACTCATTCGAGAACATTTTTCAACAATTTCTTGCACAGTAAAACTAGGGTAATCGTGTTTTATGCAATCATGTATATTTAAAATAATAACTTTTTCACTCAGCGATAGTGGAGAATTTTTAGTACATCTTTTCGTTGGACTGAATACCTCCATTTTTTAAATATTGGGATAATAATATTGTGATTACACTACAGCGTAGCAGTGACTACTAACGTTTAAAATATGATTTAAAAGTATTTTTAGTCTGTATATATTACCTGACCCCATTTTTGCATGTTACAAAGCGTTAAAAGATAGGTACCTATACAAAAGGATTAAAAGTATTTATTTAGTATTTAATCTCTTTCAAAATAAAGGCATTTAATCCGTGAAAATTAAATTCATAAATATTATAAGTACCTGCGCCTATGAACTACCACGAAATGTAGCCAAACAGAACGGAATTCCCCAGTTTATTGCTCTATACACTTCTGAAATAAAGTATATAGCTCAAATTTATTAAACACTTTTTAAAAAATAAGGAAAACCTTTCCCTTTCCCTTTTTTTCGGAGTAGTTGGCAGGGTAGAAGAAAGACGACGGCGATCATCAGTAGCGCGATACGCGAATATTTATATTTTTTACGGGCAAGTTAAGACGGGAGAAGTGCCTAAGATGGGGTTACTTTCTCTATTAAATTAAAAGACGGGAATAAAAGATAAGAGCTTTTGTTACAAAAGACGCAAAACGTTTGCGCAATGTTTTTTTTTATTAAAAGACGTAATTTTTTCCATATGTTATTTAAATAAGTTAAAACGTTTAATTAAAGAAGTTTATACCTTAGTGTGATATTTACCGGAAATGGGCTTGGAAAATTAAAATATATATATATATATATATGTATATATTTTCCTAAAAATAAATACAACATAAGTTTATAAGAACAATGACGTTTATTTCAAGTTGTTAGGGTAAGTATTTGCAAAGTTATAAGGCTGCTAGTCTGGGATTTTTTATACCTCCCGAGATTCCGTCCCAATTACGCGCTACGTCATAGACGCCGACGCGACGCGACGGTGTATTATAGAGCGCTCGCCAGCCAGCCAGCCACAGCCTAGTGCCCAGGCGTTATTTTGACAGGGTGGTTTTGTTTGTTGACATTTTGACTTTTAACTTTTATTATTGACGTATTTTGCTTCTTGACTAATAACAATGGAGCAGGGATTTGTTCGTGGTCTGTCAGACAACTTACCCATTATATAAACGTAAATATTTTAAAACTATAAATTCTATTCAAAAATAATTAAAAATAAACTTTTACTTTGACACCCTGTTTTTGAAAAAGTCAGCATTTTTCTTAGACAAGGGAAATGAGTGGACCTGTAATCACGCACCTGAAACGAGCTGCTTGCCACCAAAGCCATATTTTAGCGAGTAAGCGGTTTTAAGCGGCTTTAAGCGTCTTTAAGACATCTCATTCGAGCGATCAAGTCATGACGTCACCGTATAAGGCGCTTTAAGCGTTTGTTAGCGGTCTCCCGAGACCGCTAATAAACTCGATATGTCAAAATCAAATGGAAGCTATACAAACAATAATAAACAATAAATATTTATATTAATTTTTTGATATTTTTTTAGAGTAGAAGCATTATATTTCTTAGTATTAGTTTCATTTATTTTATATTAATGTCTCATACATATTAACAGTTAAGACATCCAAACCAAATAAAAATGCAGAAAATAATAAATAATCAAAAGAGCGAATAGATTTGCAAAAAAATACAGTGAAGAACGCAAAGGTGAGGTTGCGGGTATTTTTTTTAAATTGATTTTTGACTAGTTTGGGTTTATTTCTGTGTGAAAAAAAATATGAGTGAGGTTATGTATAAGCCAGTAACTTTTTTGTTTATTGTATTTCCTCTTGATCTGATCCTTAAAATGTATGAGATCGGACTTAGTTAGTTTAGTATTTAGACTAAAAACGTTTTGAAAACTTAGACAAATGGGTGTTTTCATGGTTTAGGTCAGTCTCCAAAGCGAATGCAATACCGATGAAAGGTATAGCTAATATTTACTAATATTTAGACTCTGACAGCTGTTAGACATGACGTCATTCCAGCGCAACCAGATAATGACGTAACGCTTAAGACATTGTAACGCAACCAAGTAAGACGCTTACTCGCTACAATATGGCTCAAATCTGCAAAAATGTCATCTGGCAATTATTTTTCCTACGAAATTTAAATCAAAACACAACATCCCACATTGATGTAATATCCAAAAAGTATAGATTTAACCAAAAATTTTCCTTAAAAAAAACCAAGAATCTCCTAGTTTAATCTCCTATTAAAATACAGCCAAAAACAAGTATGCGTGTCACCATAATGCGAGAAAAATTCGGCTCACTTCGTTAACATTGTAAATATAGGCTAATACCGGTCCAACCATTTTCCTTGTCTAAGGCGTTTTTCTACATAGAACATAATGTGCATATGAACTTATTAAAATACAATACAATATTTATAGCAGGTATGTGGAGCAGACATTTTGAAAAACACAAACAACAGCAAAAACATGCATAATAATATTATCAAAGTAGCGTGCGCGGTCGACATGCTAGCGTCGGTCGTCGCGTCCACTTGGGCGCCTGTGACGTATCATCCCGGCCGCGCTGGTACAAGGAAAAAATTAAACATGGCGTATTTATTCGAACTTTGGAAATTAATTGTGAAGTAACTATAAATGCTAGAGAACTGAAATAAATTGTTAAATTTAAGTTGGAGCCTGGTCTTTTTAGCTAAAAAATAATCGAATTGTCGTTTCCAAGCTCATTCTTACCTGTGAACTAGTGTTTTTGTTTTTTAACTATTACATTGACAATAAACTTAGTTGTAAGTAAAGGATTTAGTGCTTTTTTTTTAATTGAAACCCCTAGACAACAAGAAAAAGCCTACATATATGTATACTTATATAAATGATATGCAGCAATAGGTAATAAAGTGAAATCAGAAAAGTTGAATCCTTCGACCTCTTTCGTTAAGCTTACGAATAAGATCAGCCAAATTCACTAATTTTAATATATTTTTATTCTTAAAAGCCAACGATAATGAGTTTCGAACACGTCTAGTATGTTAGTTACGACAATGGGCGAGAAATTTAAGAATAAACAATTTTATTTACAAAAGATTTATGATTTTTATTAATTTATTCACACTGTTTCTAATTAGTTGGCCACCACTGTATGTAAACTGATAACTTTTGTTTTTCACAACACCCATATACGACTAATTCTAAATTAATCCCTTAACTGGGTTCATATCATAGACACAATCTTCTTGATCATATAATTCTATGTAAAGGTCTTGCTACCTGATATCACAGTATAAAGAACAAGACAATAGGTTCACTCTCTTGCGGCCGTTTGAAGTAGGGACTTCTAAACAGTGCCGACTTTTTTTACGCGGTCGTAAATCATTATTTAGTTTCGGCGGCAATCCTTTACGATACGAGGGTTAAACATGGGCGCTTCACTATGAGGATAGAAATGTGGCTGGAATAAATCGATACGGGGGGTGTTTAAAACATTTTTAATAAGGAATATTTTCGTACATCGCGGCGGGCGGCGTGTAATATATGGAATTTTTTGAAATTAAAGGCACTTTGTATTATTGTTAAAATGAAATTTATTAAGTATCTCTAAAAGAATATTATTAAGTATCTCTTTTAAATAAATAACTGTAAGAAAAACACTTGGTAGATAGCTTTAAAATTAAGTTTATTAGAATATATACAACCGAATCTTAGCTTTACGTTCCTTTCACGCTCTTTTCTCAACTGGCCAAAAAACTACCTACCTAATATTACATACACTTAATTAATAATAACTTCGTTAATATACCCATTTTTTAAATATTTAATAAAATTTACATAATAATGTGATAACAACACTCAGCATATGCAACTCGGTAACAGTGAAATATAAAAAGGCAATTAAATAAAAAAAAACTTATTATATGCCTAATTATTTCCTTTTAAAATAGGGGATGAAAGAACAAACCACTAAAATTAAAATAAAACGAAAATAGGTGTTTTACAACCTAGAATTCATATAAATATGCAAAATAAATATAGTATTACATTGGGAATTATAGTACACATCAATATTTTGATGTGTACCACTAATAACAGAATATTACCAACAATTTTGCATTTTTTTAGATTAAAATCACGATTTTAAAAAAATATGTACTCTAAATCGCTGATACTTTTTGAACATATTATTGGTACCTATATATAGTCCATTGTAGAAGGCTACGCTTTAATTTTTGAAATAAATACATAATTTTTTATGATAAATTTTTTTAAAACTGCAATTATTTTTGTTTTATTCCTAACTTTTTTAATTTTTATGCTAATGACTTACAATCAAGTTTATTTTTAAAGTTTTTGATAGTACATACTTGAAAAAATGTGCTAGATATTTGTCTAAAAACGTGATTTTTAAAAATTATTTCACGTTATTATTTTACGTCATTATATTTTGTTATCTAAAAAAAGGGGTTATGTTCACACAGTTGTATCTCAGCGCCTATAGCACCTAGATAAATCAAACAAAAGCCAATCTTTTATTTTTAAACCAACTTTTGTTTATTAGATTTTTTTGTAAGATCTCAATTTTCCGAGATATTTAAGAAATACTGAAGAAAAGCGTGTATTTTTTCTGTGAACTCATCCATTTTTATTTAAAAAAAATGTATATCCCCTTTTACTCCTGCAGCCATCTACGCAACATATCGCCGGCATTTTTAAAGTCCAAAATTTCCGCACAACGCTATTATAAATCCTTTATTAAATCCATAAAACATGTAGTTACAACAATACACATTTTTTATTACCTATGTGAGGTGTGGATTTTATCAGTAAAAAAATTCTAACTTAATTAAGTATACAATTAAAATATTTATAAAATTTAAAGCATTCAGTCACTTATCCATTCATACATCCATTCATGTCATGATTTATCAAAATATTAAATTTAAATATAAATAAAAAAGCAAAACGTGAGTACGCAAAAATTAAATTACAAGAAAATATAACATTCATTCACAAATTAACTCATGCACTAATACATAATACTAGATGACAGTTTCATTTACATTTTCAGCCATATACTCATAAAGAGAATAAAAGGCAGCAGCTTTTCTTGCAGATATATTTTTAGATCTTTCTTTATCTCTTTATCTGATTTTTCTCTGAAGTTTCTTGGGAGTTTATTCCAGACATCTAAAATACTATGTACCACATTTTTCTTAACAAATGTAAAATTTGGTTTACAAGTCTTGAAATTGTTTTTGAACCTAGTATTATGCGGATGTTGCCCTTTCAGATTCTCAAAAAAGATTTTATTGTCAGGGATAAACGAAACACATTCATAGATATAAATACAATAAAATGTTAGGATGTTATGATTAATAAAATATGGTTTACAGAATTCCTGATAGGGTAAATTGAATATAGTTCTCAAGCACCTTTTTTGCAAGATAAGAACTCTTTCAGAGTCCCCCGAATTCCCCCAAAGAATTATACCATATCTGACTCTGGACTGTATATAGACATGATATGCTGAAAGGGAAGTCACTGTACCCACCTCCTGTGTTATTAGTCTCAAAGCGAAGCAATATCTGGACATATTTGCTGCCACCAACATGGGCACCCCAATCCAATCTTTCATCAATCATTACCCCAAGGAAGTTAGCTGACTGCTGTGTTCTTATGTCTGTCCTTCCAATTTGCACTAGAGAGAGATCTTTCACTAGGCCGTTGTTTAAAGTTTAATATTTGCGTTTTGTTGATATTCAGCAGAAGATTATTCATGCTAAACCAGTCTTCTAGCAATCCAACAGTTTGGGCCACTTGATTTGCACACTCCTGATCTGTATTTTTGCTGCATATAAGACTTGTGTCATCAGCAAACATAACCATATCATCATAGACATTGGTGACATCATTGGTGCAGATTATATACAGCAATGGTCCCAGAAAATCACTCATTCTGCCAACTACACACTGCCTACGGTTTGACAAATAGGACTCTAGAAGTTTGAGGGCAACTCCTCTGATTCCATAGGCTAGTTTTTTAAGCAGTATTGAATGGTCAACACTGTCAAAAGCCTTGGATAGGTCAAGAAAAATTGCCATTGTAGCTTTTCGATCGTTCATTGATTTAATAATTTTCTGCAGTGCTTGATATATAGCCCTAACTGTTGATCTGCCTTTTCTAAACCCGTTCTGTAATTCTGTCAGTTCCGTCTTATTTGATGTTTCTCAAGAGAAGTTTCAAGCCTGGTGTATATAATTTTTTCAAAAACTTGTTTATATTAGGGAGTAGTGATATTGGACGGTAGTTTTTAGGTTCATAGGGATTGTCTTTTTTGAAGACCGGTTTAACTAGAGCAATTTTGAGAAGTGTTGGATAAGTACCCTGTTGAATTGATAAGTTTATGACATGAGCTAGTGGCCTTGCCAATTGCCCTGAAATCTGCTTTAAAAATGAAATAGGAATGTCATCATGACCTGTTGATCTCTTATTTTTTAGTTGTTTTATTGTGTTCTCTACTTCAGTTTGATTGGTAGGAGCCAAAAAAATGCTGTTTGGATGTCTCTTTATTTTGCTTAGATCAATATTATTGTTAAAGTTAATGTCAGGACAGATATTTAAGAAGTAGTCATTAACAGTGTCAAGAAAATCAGATTTACTATCAGATTTAGTATTTGAACATTCCAATAATGATTTTTTTTCAGATTTTTTGTTTGTAAATTTTTTAATTACAGACCATGTATTATAGTTCTAATATTGAAGACGCCCCTGTATAACTAACCACCAAAAGTTTTATGCGATAAGTAAGCCTGTACGCGGACACGAATAAACATCGACGGGCCGAATGAGACCTAAATTCGCCACAGGGCAGCAAAAAAGAGTAGCATCAGAAAGCGAGTGAGAAAGGCAACATTTTGGGCGGCGCTTAGAGTGATCCTTCTATTCTAGCTTATGTTCGGTGCTGATATTGGCAAAATATCGCCAAAAATAGACTTAATTTACTGGCAATATTTACGTTTAATACTGGAGTAAAAATTTTACGTGCACTCTCGTTGATAAGACACTGAAAAATGAAATAGATAATGTAAAACTATTCTATATAAATGTAGCAGTTGTTCGTTTTAATGTAATTTTTAAGCTTGCTAGAAAAATATATTAAAATATCTTTTGGTTTGTATTTTTTGTATCTTTTTTAATTGATTTTAGTAGACTGAGTTTTTTTTTCATTTGGTTCGTAAAAAAAACCTATAGGCAGTTATTAACTAAGTCCGTTTTCGTACAGGTAGGTAGAGTCCATAAAATGAGAGAACATGCCGGTGACGTCAGACTTCGCGCATCTAAGCTGGCTATCGTTAAGCGTAGATTCTAGTTTATGACTAAACAATCAGTGCCGGGGGTGTATTGTGTTAAAATATTAAATAAATGGGGTTTAAAATACTGTTAAATAAATTTAAACTTTTCTTTGCTTTATTTATGCGTATGTGGATATAAGTGTTAGCTTTACATACATATATTACTTTAGATACTCAAAATAACGTTTACGATACGTGTTAAAGAAATACATATGTTTTTTTTTTTATACTCATTATGATACGAACATTATTTGATATTCATTAATGTAATCATCATTTAAGATTATGTCCTTTGAAATACTTTTGTTTAAAAATCAGTTGAAATCTTAAAATATAAAAAAAAAATATTTAAAACAAAAATTAATTTTTAAAATATCTTTTAAAACATCTATTTCTTTACTTTCTTCAGCTATTAAAGATATTAAAAATAAAAGTCCACATAAGGGTATATAAATTTTACTGCTCATAAAAACACTACATAATATTATTACGGTATATAATACATATTCATATTATTAAATTAGTCACTATCTGACAAAATGTCCACATTGCTGATAATTGATTCGTCGGAACTCGTTTCCAAATCTTCATCTGATAAGCCAGTGTTTACCGTAAATTTTAGGGAATCTAAAGTTTCATCAAAAAGATTATGATCTTTTATATATTTGTCTTCAATTTTGTCGACATGGTCACAAATGCTTCTCCAATCATCGACAGATACTTCTGCAAATTTTTGCCTCGTCAAAGCTTCTACATCTGCTAACTTAAAAGTTGTGTTCCTGCTTGCTACCCAGTTTTTAACAGTGGCCCAGATTTTTTCAATGGGGTTCAATTCTGGGTGGTATGGAGGCAAACGCAAAGTTGAGTGTCCGTGACTTTCCATTAGTTCGTCAAGTTTGCACTTTATCGGATAAAATCTTTTATTTTGAAGAACTATTTCATAAAGTTCCGTTTTTGTCATTTTCTCGTCATGTTCTAAATTATGCTCCTTAAGCCAATCAATTATGAGTTGTTTCTTACTTCCTGAGGTAACATTCTTTTTTACTTGTACATTATGGTATGATGCATTGTCCAAAACTAAGACCGAATTTGGTGGCAAATTCGTAAAAGTAATTGGGTTTCCACCCATTTCATGAAATTTTCATGATTCATGTCGTCATGGTAATCGCCTTTAATAAATAAATTTTTAAATAATATATGTAATAAATTTTTTTTGACCCGTTCAAAAAATAAATGGGGGGGGGACTTCAAAGAAAAGCACTGTATATTAATTTTACCAAAGAAATAAAAACTATATCATAAAAAACAGTAATGTAGCTGTTTTGTATACCTAATTTTGTTTTATATTTCATATTTTAAACAGCCACAAAAATATCTATATTGTTATATTAATAATTTATTATGTTAATTATAAGTAAATAATATTTTATTTAAATGTTACATTATTTTAATAATAATTAATTATCTGTGATTTTTTAACCGTTGGATAACTTACCTAAAGCGTTTTAAAGGAATAGTTAATCCTTCTTCTGCCTCTTTATGCATAAACTCTGCTACATTGGCAATAATTTCTCTTCCCTGGCTATGTATTATTTGCCCTTTCGTACCTAATTTCTTTGGCGACATCTACAAAACAGTTAAATATTTTACATAGATCTATAAGCTAACTAAATGATTTGAATAACCATTCGTTCTTATTTTTACATGTTTTGAAAAAAAAAACAGACAATATGAATAAAATCAAAAAACTTCAAAAATAAAGTTAATGTAAATTCTTTGTTTCTTTGGAGTTGCACTTTTGGTTTATTAATTTGCACTGTAAGATACCTTTTAAAAAAACTACTACATTTTCTTACCTTTAATACGTTAGTAGTAACAAATACACACAAAATAATAGTCTTTAAATTAAAACACACCAAAATTGGAAGAAAAAAGTAGGTAAACACAAATTAAACTGAATTTACACGCACACTCTACACTCTTAACGCGTTCCCGAGTGCGACGACACTGACTTATTGTGAAACACCATCGAACTTCCAAGGGTACTGTGATGAATAAAGCGGAGAGGTATAAATATTATAACGACTTTATCTTTTTCCTTGTGAAAGAGAGAGATGCATGTATTCACGGTCAAGTAAACCTAATCAGGGAAATATGGGGCCTCCCCTTTATTGATTTTTTGGTTTAAAGTGGGTTTGTGCGCATTTTACGTCACCGGCATGTTCTCTCATTTTATGGACTCTAATAAAGACTAATGTAAATAGCACTTCGGACACAGAATCCGTCAGTAATGCGAACATTTTCAAAAAATTGACGTAGATTTTATTTTTTTATGGCTAAGCTTAGTTAGATATAATTAAAAAAAAAAAGATTTAAGATAAGTCGTTTGATGAATATTAAACTACTACGGACAATAAAAATCAAAGCCTATTTCCCTAAACAAGTATTATTATTAATTTTTTAAGTAATTTGCAGTATGCTGTAAAAGGTACGTAAACTGCTATTAACTTATACTTCTTATTAGGTACAATACTACAAAAAATCCATGTAAAATGTAAAAAAGTGTAAAACCGCCAAACTCCAGCCTTTTTACTCAAACAACATTTGTTTAATAAAACATACCTATTCTCCCCCAATACCAATTATAACGTCATACCTTTTAAAGTACATCTCTGTCATTACGACGTGTATTTGCCCCCTTAACAATCCATTATACTCTTTGTCTACAGTCGTGGTTCGAGAGCCATTCAGGTACTCAACCATCGCCTCTGAGTACGATAGATATACGGGGACGCAGTGCTCGTTAAGGGCCGTTTTCCTTTTATTTTTACTCATTATTGTCTGATTCTCGTCTCAGGGAACGTATGCGTTCCCACATTAAAAAAGTTTTGTTAAAAAATTTAAGGGATTATTAAACTGAATGATATGAATAAACCAAACATGCAAGCAATTTTCAATAATAAAAATTCCAACCTTAACGTTTCGTCGCATCGCTTTGCGTGTCTTTGTTCTTCATAATATTGTTTGCGAGGAATATAGAGAGACGTGCTGCAATTTCATATTGCATGAATACGAAGATAGTATATTAAAGTTTGTTTTAAGGAATTGTTTGTTTTAATATTCTCGGATAGTAAAATAATAAAAACATAATATAATAAATATTAAACTATGTAATTTTAAAGTTTAATCCTTATTTAATTAAGGTTCTTTTTTATTTCATGTTAAATATGAAATAATTTGTATATTATTCTATTTAAAAATATAAAATATAAACTATTTTGAAAAGAAATAAATTAAGTCTCAAGTACTTTTTCCCTATATCTAACATAATATCTTTAGAAACTAGGGTCACAAGAAATAACTCACATGTAATACGGCTTTGGAAATAAGCTGACAAGAGATATAGAATTTTAAGGACCTATCAAAGACTGATATGGAAATGATACTTACCAGGATATGAAAACATGAGCAAACGTTACAAATGGCATAAAACAATTGACAAATTTTAAGCGCTACAAGTTGTTTTTATTGAAATGTAAACAAAAATAAGTATTGCCCTTACATATAAATAGATCAATAATATCTTTTCAAAATTTGCTTTTAAACGATAATCCTTTCAAAGAAAAACTTTCTAATACATTAGATTTTAAATATAGATATAAATTTTATGCATTGGAAAGTTACCCAAGTAGGAAAAAACTATAAATAATTGTAAAATTAAAATGGCTAATATATTACCATTTAAAGCTCTTTTCTTGAATTAGAGAGAAAAATATTTGGTAAAATTTTCGAATCTATTAAATAAAAACAAAAATTAAAATTAAATAGTTCGCAAATGTATTGCAATGTAATGTATTGCTTGTATCGCAACAAATCGGTCAACAAAATAATAATTCTAATTTTAAAACAAAGTGATTTAGCAATCTTACCAATACCCAGTAATGTACAATAGTTGTTGGTTCTCGGTGATAAGTTTAATTTTCCTTATGAAGAGAACAGACTTAATATAAATATTCTTATTATAAATGCAGAATGAAAATAAGTGCACAATAAGTTGGTTAATATAAAAACAAATTTTATTACATATAATAAAAATGATGATTCTCAGACATTTGATTAAAGTTGGTAAACTAAAACTAGCTGAACCTTAAGGATGTAATCAGTCAGAAAAGTTTAAATTATGCTATGTCCTTAACTTTTGAGCTACAGCCTTTCTTCTAACCTTTCTCTCTAAAAAAAGCCTTTCTTCATGATACCTTTAATATTTTTTAAGTTTAACCAGTGGCGTCCGTACGGGGACATAGACTGAATATTTTCGACAAATATTATGTACGACACTGCTTTTCCGTAAAAGAAAAACTATTTCTATAATTCACATTTAATTTGGGGCAAATTTGATATCTGCTTTTTTCATCCGACATCAGATTACTGTAGGTAAAAAAAAATAAAAACTTGAATGAATTTTTAAAAAAATTTAAATTTATTTATTTTATAAACATAGGTACATACCTTATTTTACCATTCAATTAAAAGAACAATACGGGAAAAGCAATGAAAATAGTTTAGATTAGCTGTTAAAGTGGCCACCGCCTGCCATTATGCATGCTTCAGCTCTTCTCCTTATGGAGTTTCGTACCTGTTTTTTAATTTTCAATTTTAATTAAATAAAACTTCAGCTACCAATTAAAAAAGATACATAGGTATTAGAAGATACAAATACAGGGTGTCCATTTATAAACTGACACATTTTAACTGCTTATAAGTCGAGAAAGAAAAATGACAATGTGCGGTTTTCACAGAACTTTATCAATATTTTTAAAGTTTTTTCTGACAGTGTTGCCAAGTTTTAAAATTTACCTGAAATAAGAGGAAAAAAATTGATGATTTTCAAAGGCCGATTTCTCAAGAATTTTAAATATAACACCCTGTACTTTTTAATTTCCCATGAAAGCCTGTTAAATCCCCTTTCCGAAAATTTATAAATTGTCTTAAATTAATTTTTTTTTACAGAGCCAATTTTAGTAAATGACACCTTTTTGAAAATTTTCCTTGAATACATATTCGGTGATTGATGAACATTTTTTGATAATTGCCTATGTATCGCTTTAGCATGATCATAATTAAATAATTTGCGCTATTGCCATGTCTATAAAAAGTATTTATTCTATTATTAAATGACAACTATTTACAACAATTTTAACAACAAACAATTAAAGAAATTATTTTTAATTTATAACTAATAAATTAGCTGTTGAATATGACCCCCATTTTGCTTGGAACACAAATGTAGACGAAGAAATAAGTTGTCGAAGGCGTTTTGTAGCACTTGTAGCGGTGTAATTTGTTTGAAAACGTTTATTATGTTGTTGCGCAGTTCATCCAAATTTCTTGGGGCAACGTCTATGACATATCCCTATATACAAAAATCTGGAATGGTTAGATCGGGAGAATAAGGTGCCCACTCGATTGAATCTGCTCGCGCTATCCATCTGTTTCCAAAAGTTATATCTAAGGAATCCCTTGCGACCCTGGAGAAGTGTGGTCTTGCTGGAAGTAGACCGTGTCTAAAATTCCATCTTGCTGAAGTTGAGGATAAAAAAATGTTTCCAACATATCGGTGTAATTGTTTCCATTCACTGTTGCTTCTTGAAAAAAAAAATGGTCCATAAATTTTAGATTTCGATACTGCACACCAAACGTTCAGCTTAGGAGAATCTCTTTCAAATTCGTTATACACTCGAGGATTTTCATCTCCCCAAATTCGGCAGTTATGCTTATTTACTCGACCACTGATGTGAAATGTTGCCTCATCAGACATTATTAAGTTGGTATCCGGCACATTTCTAAAAAGATCTAGTAGTGTTATTACACATTAAATATATTTTTTCAAGGGCGCGATTTTCTATTTTTTGGAAAGTTTGAATTCTGTAGGGTTTTAACTTAATAATTTTTAGAATTTTATGTACTTTACTTTTTGGTTATTGTTTAAGGACAACACTTCTTTTACCAGTAAAATATCATCCAACAGACTATCTTGTGCATTTAGGTTTGTTCTAACTTTTCTTTTAACTGTTCCCTCCTGGGAAAATTGGCGTACCCAATGAAGTATAGAATTGCGTGAAGGTGGAGCCCTTTCAAAAATCAGCCTAAATCTTCTTCTCGTCTGCGTAACTGATTTGCATTCAATAAATAATAACACGCAACGTGCTTTTTCCCGGGTGGTAAACATATTAAAACCTTTCAATCTTAAAAAAATGCAAAAATACATATAGAAATCAAATTATTGTGACTGCCTAACGAATGACGTTAAAAAGATTTGACAGTAGTTGAAACCTACAAAACAAATTGTGCAACTCACAGCCTCCTTAACAAGCTATAATTGTTATTGTGGTAACTTGATACCGAGAATATTATTTAATAGGTATTTATTGTAGGAAAATTTTCAAAAAAGTGTCATTTACTAAAATTGGCTCTGTAAAAAAAATAATGAATTTAAGACAATTTATACATTTTCGAAAAGGGGATTTAACAGGCTTTCATATGAAATTAAAAAGTATAGGGTGATACATTTAAAACTTTTGAGAAATCGGCCTTTGAAAATCATTAATTTTTTTCCTCCTATTTCAGGTAAATTTTAAAACTTGGCAACACTATCAAAAAAAACTTTAAAAATATTGATGAAGTTCTGTGAAAACCGCACATTGTTGTCATTTTCCGTTTTCGACTTATAAGCAGTTAAAATGTGTCAGTTTATAAATGGACACCCTGTATTTTAAAACCAATATATGTAAATCACAAACACAACTATACATATACTTATATACAGGGTGTTCATTTGAAAACTTCCCACCACGGATTTATCAAAAACCACTGTTAAAAAAAAACGCCGAAATACGTCAAAAGGTTTGTCAAGGGGGACAACTTTCTAATCTAAAATTACTTCACCCTCTGCTCCCCAGGATCACCACCTTAAAAATTTTAAATGGCAAGGGGTATCGAGTAATAGCTTGTTTAAAAGGTCTTTCGAAGTCTTTTATTTTGACGTTTGATTTTTTTAAATCGGTCGATTCGTTTTCGAGAAAATTAGCAAAATCTTTGTTTATCTTAATTTGTTCAGATAAAAAACAAAAACATGAAAATATCAGTTTTTATTTCAATAAGTGTTCAAAATGTTGCCTGTTTTTGGCCAAACAATGATATAGTCGATGTTCAAATTCCTGACGGACATTTTCAAAAATATTGTGGGATATCATGGCAGCTGTCAATGATGCGTTGACGAAGTTCATCCAAACTTTCAGGTTAGGGAGTAAACACAATAGATTTCAAATGACCCGATAAAAAAAATTCTAACGGCGTTATATCAGGAGATCTAGCAGGCCATTCTATTCCCCTTTTATATAGGCCCCTTTCGCCCTATCCATTTATCTGGAAACTCATCGTCTAGGCATTGCCGAACGGAAAGAACATAGTGAGGAGGAGCGCCGTCTTGCTGGAAATATATTTCAGCTTCATCAAGTATAGGGTTCCCATAATCATCGATTTGGTTTTCAATGGATTCAGTGATAAGCGGATTGATGGTATTTTCCAACATATCCAAATAAATGTCCCCATTTAAATTTCCGTTAATAAATAATGGCTCAATCACTTATTTTCCATCAATCAATTATTTCCTAAAATGCCTGCCCATACATTAAATTTTTGAGGGTACTGGGTATGCCCTTCTACAAATGAATGAGGATTTGTATTATATTTTTATCATAAAATAAATGGGGATTATAAAAATAGTTTTTACTTTGCTCAAAAGCAGTGGCGTACATAATATTTTTCAAAAATATTGAGTTAAGGTTCCTGTACGAAGGCCACAAGTTAAACTTTTAAAAATTGCCGTTGATGCTCAGGGTGTGTGCTGAATTTTATAAACATATCTAAGAAGTTACTAAGGTTATAAAAGTTATTTAAAAAAAAATATTTTTTTTAAATTTTAGAATTTAAATTAAAGAATTTCAACATAGCTTTATCTAAACTTTTCTTCCTAAAATTACTTAATGATGATTAACAATCTTCCCCCAATCTTATTCTGTAACACCTTGTATAGAGTGAAATAAGTCACTTTACAGAATAAAATTAACAAAATCTTAGATAAACTTATTCTGTAATGAGGTCCAAAAAAACGTGAGGGAAAAAAACTAAAATTTCCAAATTTATATTGCTTGCCAACAGTTACAAGGAAGATATTCCATTGAGACTCATAGCAAAGTTTATATCGTTTTTTATCGCTTCCCCAATTTATCAATTAATAAAGTTTTTCGACAATTTAATTGGTATTGCCGTTAAGAGAGATCATCACTCAATTACACAAAAAATGTCTTTGTCGTCAACTTATTGCAAGATTTTTTATTACCACCAAATTATGTCTTAGTATCATGGGATGCTATTAATTTATTTATAAGTATTATAACAGGTATATAATTGCAGTTTTAGCATGAGAGTGAAACCTAATAAAAGACCGATTTACGTTTTCATGCAAAAATTAATAAAGCTTTAAAATTTCGCTTTTCAAAATAATTATTTCAATTTTACTGGAAAACTTTCTAACCAGGATTATGTATGTAATTCTTAGGTAATTCTTTATTAATTATCTGATCCGACATCATTATGAGTGAACTTCAAAACACAGGCAATGAACAATTGCCTTTTTTCAATCGATACGTCGGTGGCATTATGAATAGTATGCCTAATGATCAAATAGATGTTCTTTTCAACATATTTAATAGTTTTCATTCAAAACTGCAATTTACGTTTAAAATAAAGTCTAATAACTTAATCCGTTTCCTTGATATTTTATTTATTAGAACTAAGCAATATATAATAAAATCAAATTGGTACTAAAACCCAACGTTTTCAGTAAGATTTTTAAACTATAACTAATTATTCTTTTAAAGAAAAAATTAATATTTAAAAAAATTGTAACAAAAAGTAGTACAATACAATAGTCTAAAAATTCACTATTTCACATTTTTTAACATTTTGCTATCAATCTTTTCTAATCTAGCAATATTTGCAGCAATTAGTGCAATATTTGCTTTAAAAACCCTACAAATACATGCACTCACCGGCGGCCTTAACCGGCATTGAACATTGTGTTTGTTTTTTAAATCCGATATTTCCAGGATTTGTCGGGTTTCTGAAACAACTAGCAGCTGTAAACTTATTGCTATTTCGTAATAAATGAGGCAAATTTTACAATAGACTAAAATTGAGATAAGCGTAAAAAATGCATAAACTGTATAATGACAGTGTAGAAGAATTTAAAAGGCGAGGAATCTATCTTTTTGTGATACGGATGGAGTAATAAAGAGATACCCTAAAACACATGATATACTTAAGCAATACATCGCACACTTTGTATTGACAAGTCAAAAATACAAATTATTGCCTTATAGAAAATCAGAAGAGTATTATTATAAATTTTATGTCTTGATGGTCCAAATAATATAAAAAAAGTACAAATCTTGTAAAAAGTTAGAGTTCCATTTAACGTATCCCAGTAAATGCAGTTTTCTTTTAAATGACCGATGACTACATAGATGGATAACTGTCATGCAATTAGCAACCTAGACTTGATGGACTTCGTACAGAACCAGCCTACCCTAATATCAAAATGTCAATTAAAAAATCGCTTATATTAGAAAATTTTAAAACTACTTTCCTAATAAACACGAAATTGAAAGTTTTTGTAAAGAACTTTTTTTTCTAGCTGACTGAAAATTGTGGCCAGAAGAAAGTTGATATGTCCATTTTCTAAATTTAGCTTTTTGTTAACTCACCACTAAATATTCTCGCAATTTTGCAAAAAGCTGTTTAATTACCTTATCTTAACAAACATTAAAAAAAAAATTAAAGAAAATAGTTGAGCAGTTCTTTTGGTTCTTTTGCAAGTTGCTTAAAACCTATGTTTGCAACATTTATCTGGTTTTTCAAATAAAACTAGAGTTAATTTTATGAATTATATATTATATTATAACTTTTAAGTTGTGTCTATAAATTTAATTGTGTATTTGTAAAAATTTCCGTAATATATTGTATTAGCTTTTCATATGCAATTATTATCAAATTGATATTTATGATGTTATAATTGCACATTTAAATAGAATTTTGGATTTTTCATACTCTTTGTTCTATTTAGAAGTTTAGACAAGTTTACGATTTTAAAACTTTATTATTATTGATAAAACTTCTTATTTGTTTGTGCAGTCTTTGGGGTACAAACAGAACATCTCCAAGACTGTTATTATAATATTACAATTTATATTGTATTATATATATATTTTTTTATGGTAAACACAAGCACAAGTGGAAAGTCCTATGTCACTCTTGGAGTGGTGCTTGCGCGAAGATATTTGTGGGCATTTATCTTGAATCGCTGTAGGTTGTATGCGTCGGGAAATATGTGAGGTGGTAGCCCGTTCCACAAAGAAGATGTTTTCCAGATGAATCAGTCCCGATAGAGCGACGTCCTTGGGGTAGGCAGGTAGACTCGATGTTGATGAGCCGCAACTGCTAGACGCGTCCTTCTTGCCGGAACAGCCCTGGGTGGAATCAGGCCTGCCAGCTCAGAGGAGCACTTACCGTGATAATAACGGTAGAATAAACAGAAATCAGCCACCTTTCTCCTGTGCTCCAGACTATTCAGACTCTTTGTCAGTTCTGGTTTGTCGATAAGACAAATAGCTCTCTTCTGTATAGAATCCAGCAGGTTTAAACTATGCTTGGGTGCAGAGCTCCAGACATGCGAGCAATACTCGAGGGAAGGGCGTATTTAAGCCTTATAAAGAGTCAGCAGCTGTTCTGGTGTATACAGTTTTTTCGTTTTGAAAAGCACTCCGAGTTTTTTGGAAGCCGTCCTGGCGACCTCGGCAACGTGGTCATGCCAGGACACACTGTTGGTGACCTCGATTCCTAGAAGATGTAAAGATGATTTCATTGGCAATATTTTCCCTGCCATAACCAGCTCCGGGCCACCAAGGTTAGTTTTCATCGTAAATACTGCAGCCTGCGTTTTTTTAGCGTTAAAATTGACCAAATTGTTATCGCTCCACTCCAAGATTGTTCTAATATCGTTGTTGGTTGAAGCTACTTGTTGCTGCCTAAGATTCTGAGAACTTGCGGCTGTCGTTGGTTTGGCGGACTTAAATGTGGAAATAAGTGTGCTATCGTCCGCAAAGCTGTAGATTGGATTGACAGTGGTTCCTAGCAAATCGTTGATATATATCAAGAAAAGGGTGGGGGATAGAATGCATCCTTGAGGGACTCCAGCGTTAATGTTAAATTTGTCGGAGAGGTATCCATCGACGGCTACTTGGATTGTTCGTTGTTCAAGAAAACTTTTGATCCAATTCAATAATGAGTTTTGTATGCCGATTGGGGAGAGCTTGGTTAGTAGTCCCTTATGCCACACTCTGTCAAATGCCTTGGAAATGTCAAGAGCGACTGAGCGGGACTCGCCGTGCTTCTCCATGGCCTCCGTCCACAAGTGTGTGACGTAGGCCAGAAGATCGCCGTTGGATCTAAGCTTTCGGAAGCCGTACTGATGATCGCTGATTAGTCCAGATGATTCCAGATATCTTAACAGTTGTTGGTTGACTGCTTTCTCCATAATCTTCGATATTACTGGAACCAGTGCAATCGGGCGATAATTGGAGGGCATCGTCTTCTTACCCTTTTTGGGTACAGCTTGCACTCGAGCAGTTTTTCAGCTTGTTGGAAATTGGCCCTGCTTATACGATGCCGTGAACAGTCTACATAAGGGAGAAGTCAATTCGTCTGCACAACGTTTTAGTATTAGGGCTGGAATTCCATCGGGTCCAGAAGCTTTGTTGGTGTCTACGCTTTTAAGAATTTTATTTATAATTCGTTGAGGAAACGAAATTTCTCCCATCGATGATTTCACCCTTGGCAAATATGGCGGTGTTTTGCCTTTTGCGAGTGCAGAGTAGAATTGGACGCGAAGAGTTTACCCAGTAAGTTGGCTTTTTCCCTTGCTATTACCGCGATAGAACCATCATCTGCTGTTAGGGGTGGCAAGGCCGACTTAGCAAATCCTTGACTAACGGCTTTCGATACCGACCAGAAAGATCTTGTTCCATTTGAGCAGTTTAGCAGTTTGTTTTTGATCCTGTTGTTGTGACTCTCTTTGCATTCATCAATAATTCGCTTGCAGCTATTTCTGGAGGCTAAAAAGTTCCTCCGATTTTCGATGGAAGGATGTTGACGCCATTTGCGATATGTTGCGTTTTTAGAATTTACTGCTTTTTTGCAATTCAGGTTATACCATTGCTTGTTGTTTCATCCGCATTTAGTAGAAAAAGGGATATAAGCTTCCATGCCTGCCAAGATCGTCTTTGTAATTTGGTTTGCACATTCTGAGATGTTATTGGTTCTAAAGCAGACTTCTTTCCAAGGGAATGAGCGATAAAATTCCCGAAGATGGTTCCACTCTGCTGATTTATAGTGCCATACCTTCCGCGGCCATCGGAGGATCCTGCGTTCTAACCTCCAACTGGCAAGAGACTGTTATCAATTTGTGGTCCGATGTTCCTAGGGGGGCATGTACTGATACAGTGTACGAGTCAGGGTCTGAAGCCAAGACCAGATCTAGGAGACTCGCGAACTCGCCGTCTCGATCGGGGATTCTGGTAGGTTCCTCCACATGCTGCGTAAGCCCGCATATGGTGGCAAATAGCTCAGCTTCTCGTTCTTCATCGTCGTTCTTGTTGCAGAAGCGCAGCCAGTTGATATTGTGAACGTTAAAATCACCCATGACGATGATTTCTGCGCTTGGGTAGTCAATTTGCAGATGGTTAATGCAATCAACCAGGTTCAAAACGAGCCGTCTATATTGGGTGTCGCTTGGTGGTCTGTAGATACAGCAAATAAATTTCGTGGCACCACTGGCTATTTTTTTGAACCACATGACGTCGAAGTCCGCAGGTTCAAGCGTTTCCTCCTGCTGGCAACTCAAATCGTTCTTGACAAATACTGCCAATCCAAAGTTTAGTCGAAATCGGGTGTGTAGATCATATCCAGGTGTTGGTGTACTGCATTAATATTGGTGTTTAGGCCTCTGATGTTGTAGAAATTGATTTTTAGGCTTTTTGATCCGCCTGATGGACCCCCCGACCAGCCTCCGCCCGGAGATCTGAATGGGAGGCGAGTTTACCTCCGGAAAGTTTTGGTCGTGAGGGCGCCATCATGCATTTACTTTTTTTCTCCATTTCCCCTTTGGAAACCGGACACATCGACATGGCGGCGAAACGTGAGTTCCATGGAACCACTTTACGCCGCCTAAGTCCTATGTGGTGGTATTGAACCGGGCGATGCAAGTGGACAACATCTACCACCAAAGGGGTTGCTCTTTTAGTCGCCTTTTACGACAGGCAGAGCGTACCGGAGAGGTATTCTACCCCGGCCCTCCCCGGGGTAGTTAAATTATTAAAATATTAATTATAAATTGCATTAGAATGCTTGAAATCTTGTATTTTTTACCTTCCAGATGATTAAATAATATATTCTTGTTTACATAAAATCATACAGTTGTGTTTGTCTTACGACTCTCCTGCCACTATCCCAAGAAAATCATAAAATTTTTTTTTAGTTCATTCTTGCAGTGGAGTTAATAGATCAATAGGTAACTAATAGCATTTCGGTCATCCTCCACTAAATTTATTTAAAAACTTTTAATCTTACACGTTTCGGACATATAACATGTTTATCATCAGTGATACTATAAAAGAATTAAGGAAACTTATAAGATATAGATTAAAACTAATTTTTCAGCTATTAAATTACAAAAGGCATTAAAATTACTTACACAAATTAAGGGGTTCTGTCAATTCATCTTACTTCTAGTGCCTCGGACAAGGTTAAAAGGTTAAAACGACTAAAAATTAATAAAAATGGCATCTACAATAAAGATAAAAAGATAAAATGCTAAATTAGTTAACAAATAAATGGAGGTTGAAGATGTAAAACTTACATTAAGATACATGAGAATGGGACAATACTTGGATTTACAAAATTTTAAACTATACAGGGTGTAAATAAATAGATGCGAAAAAATTCAGGGGCTGATTTTTGGGTAAATTTTAAGAAGAAAACTTTATATGAACGTATGTCCTAAACATCCTAACTGTTGAGATACCGGGTGGTAAATATTGAAGAAAAATATATGTTTTTTTTACAATACCTGTGAAACCCCTGTAGATATTTTAGTAATATTTTTTACTTACCTTTAAAATAATGTATTAACCTATTAATCTGTATTAACCTGTTAAATGTCTGCTGATGATTGTCAATTCTTTCCATTTTGTTTATAATTTTGCTAACGGAGATTCATTGCAAGCATCTTCAATGTATGCTGAAATGTACCCTCAACGAATGGCACCTCATCATACATTATTGGCACGCCTTCCTCAAAGACTACGAGAAACTGGAACTTTTCAACCAAGAAAGCATGATTGTGATCGCCAACATGATATTAGAACACCGGAATTAGAAAAAGCAGTACTTAATTTAATTGATAAACAACCTAACACCAGTACTAGAAAAATTGGTCTGCAGCTACATGTCAATCATCTGACGATATGGACTATTTTAAAGGATTAGTTATTATATCCATATCATGTATAATGAGTAAAGACTCTATTACCACGAAATTTTCCTAGGCGTCTTAAAATTTCTCGTTGGATGTTAGAAGTCATTGAGCAAAACCCTCAGTTTTTAAGGCAGATTCTGTTTACCGACGAAGCTAATTTTTCGAGAGAGGCAATCATTAACTACCATAATAGCCACATTTGGGCAGATGAAAATCCCCATGCCATAATTGAAGCTCATCACTAACATGCTCATTTTCTTTAAATGTATGGGTTGGAATCATTGGAGACCCCCTTTTCTACCACAGAGATTAAATGGGGAAACATACACTCGTTTTCTCCAAGACATACTTCCAGGACTTCTTGAGGCGGTACCCCTAGATGTTAGAAGAAGAATGTGGTTTATGCACTATGGGGCTCCTGTCCATTTTAGTTTATTAGCACGTCGTTATTTAGACGAAACACATCCAAATCGTTGGATAGGTCGAGGCGGTCCTCAGTTTTGGCCACCTCGGTCACCAGATATGAATCCACTAGATTTTACTACATGGGGTCGTTTAAAAACTGTTGTGTACAGGATTCCGGTACTGGATAATGATTACTTGAGAAATCGAATCATTAATTCATGTGCCGTAATTTAAAATTCTCTCGGAATTTTTTATCGGATTCGTCGACAAATGCGGCGACGTATAGACTCTTGCATAATGGCAGAGGGTGGTCATTTTCAACATTTTTTATAATTATTTAATCAAAAAAAAAGTGGCGTACCATATTTTTCATCAAAAATCTTTAGTTTAAACCTTACATGAACGTCACTGGTATAAATTTTAAAAAATAGAAACCCTTAAAAAATGCCTTTTGATGCATAGAAAATGCATACCAAAATTTATTAAAATAATTATAGGGGATTTGCAGGTATTATAAAAAAAACATATATTTTTCTTCAATCTTTACTACCCGGTATCTCAAAAGTTACGCCTTTTAGGACATACGTTCATATAATGTTTTTTTCTTAAAATTTATCTGAGAATCAACCTCTAAATTTTTTCGCATCTGTTTATTTACACCCTGTAAAATTAAGACAATACGTCAATAATAATACAATTTTTGTTTTGTAATCAAAACCAGAGAATAAAAGAACAGTATAAATTTTCAAACGATAGCGTGCGCCTTACTTAACGTATGATACCTGTAATTTGCAAAATTAGATTTTTATATGTTGGCTACAGGTGGCGATACTGGAAATGATAAATAAATTATAAATGTTG
Source organism: Anthonomus grandis grandis (assembly GCF_022605725.1). NCBI lineage: Eukaryota > Metazoa > Arthropoda > Insecta > Coleoptera > Curculionidae > Anthonomus > Anthonomus grandis. The sequence goes on along the minus strand of NC_065553.1, from coordinate 30,264,891 downwards.
TGGCGTTAACTTTACAGTGTTACTATTTTGCCAAGAGTTTGCAGACGGTAGCTCAGAATTATTGGAGGCTTGGGATTGTTCGAAGGTTCACTTATGACTGGCTATTAAAAAATATAATCTTGATTATAACTATTAAATAAGAGGGCGATAATTATTGAAATTAATGAAATATCAATGGAGCATTAATGAACATAAGAAATAGAAAAATAAAACGCTACAATGTTTAAAAAATTTTTAATATGAAAGAATGAAAAGGAATTAAATTAGCACTAAAGTTCAATAAATTAGAAAAGTATGTGGATAAATGATTTATTTGATCATTGACACATGTAATACCATTATTCTGTATCGCTCTAAAATTTCTAGTAAATTCACTTTATTACTTTTATGGCAGAAATGTAAATAATTGCTATCTCAAAGAGGATCGATGTTATGGTTATTAAGATATATGTGTCTAGCAAAATTGGATTTTATATTTGAAGAGCAAAGATTGCGTTTTCTAGCCTTTTCAACCTCTTCACAATGTTTCGTAGCACAAGTGGAGAATTTTTTACCTGTTTAGCCGATATGAAAAACACCACAGTTATCACTTGAACAGTTTAGTTGATAAACACCCGATTTTTGGCCAGGAGGTACTTTGTCTTTTGGGTTCACTATAAAGGATTTCAAAGTATGTACGGTTTTCAAACTCATATTAGTAAGATGAGAGCTAAAAATGTTTTTTAATTTATGCGATATCGGACCCAAAAGGGCAGTGAACAATATTTCGTTTCTTTAGGTTCTTTACACACAACATTTTTGTTAAGTGATTTATTTAAATGTTTGTAGTAAATTTTATTTATAAGTTTCGGTGGAAAATAATTGTTATATACAATTTTCTTAATGATTTTTAACTTGAAGATAAAATCTGTCTTTTCTAGGGGGACTAAGACTGGCTATGGTGGTGATTGGAATTATAGGGGATGGTGCTGTCAGTACTTGTAAGATCATTCATCTGTCACAATAATTTTCTTTAGGAAGTCGGCATCTTCATTAGCTTTATCTTGCAATCAGTAACAAAATTCTAAGCATCTCTCAGCATCGCTAGGTTTTAGTGTTTGACTTATTTAAAATTATTTATTTTACTGTCTATTCTGCAATGGTTTTAAAACTTACAGTGTCTAAGATAATTTGTTCCTCTTCGGAATCGACTCGTCTTCTATATTTAATCCTTGGTTTAACAAAACTTCCGTATTAAGCGAAATTATTATCAATATAGCAAAATAGGTGTAATGCGGCTGTCGTTTTTCTGGATATTTCAACAAATAGCGCTAACAAGCCAAAGCCAAGCTCAAATGTATTTTATCTTAATCACACTGATTATAAAAACTGTTCAAAATGACCACCTTCACTAAGTAGGCATACTTCCGCTCATCTACGCATGGAATTACGCACCCGTTTAAATATTCTCGGCGTATTTCGTATAGTTTTACACGAGGCAACTATTCGATGTCTTAAATATTCTAGAGTATTTACGGGAGTTTTATAAGCTAGAGTTTTAAGGTGCCTCCTTAAAAAGAAATTCAAGCTATTGAGATCGGGGGATCTTGCTGGCTATTGTTGTGGTCCTCCGCGACCGATACATCGATTCCGATAAACGGTATTTAAATGGTTTCGGACAATTAAACTATAATGAACAGGGGCACCATCGTGCATGTATTATATTTTTCTTAACAGAAGTGGCACATCTTCAAGAAGCCCAGGCAGTTCATCTTCGAGAAAATGTAAATATGACCGACCCTCAAGGCGCCCTGGTAGAAAAAATAGGCCTATTAGGTGATCACCAATAATTCCTGCCCAAATATTAACCGAAAATTGGTGTTGAAAATGGGTTTCCGTTATCGCATGAGGGTTTTCTTCTGCGCACAAATGATTGTTTTAATATTTTAAATAGCGTTCCGAGAAAAATTTGCTTCGTCTGTGACTCAAACTGCGGATTTAGTATAATATTCTGGAGATACCACTGATAGAAGTTCACTCGCTGCCGAAAATTTCCGGCGAGTAATGCCTGTACTCTAAATATGGTATGGGTATAATAAAAAATCAACAAAAATGCGCCAAACAATTTCATGACAGATATGCAGAGTTCTAGCGATTTTCCTCGTACTCGTCTCAGGGTGTTCTACGATTGCTTGTAGCACCGCGTTCTCAATTTCAGGGGTTCTGACAGTTCGAGGTCTACCTTTCGGAGTACCTTTCTTGAAATAACCAGTTTCCCTAAGTCGAGGATGAATATTTGAAAACATCCGGCTGTAGGACACGACTGATCTGGTAGGAGACGATTCGGATACCTTTCCTGATAAATACGTCTGGCTTCTGTTGCGTTACCATCGGCGAGGCCATATACGAAATGCATTGCTGCCATTTCTTCATTGATATAGTTTGCTATTACTGAAATTTAGAAAAATAGCGTGGAAAAAAAATAACTTCAATTAATAGTTACCAAACCAAATAAATGACGCGCTGTGACGGTTTTTAACAATTTGCAATAAGAAACATGCATAGGCCACTCCGCGACTTTATTTGCGTTAAATAAAGACGCGTTACGGCACTTTTTTACTCCCATGTACTTTTTAAACGCGTTAAAAACATGAATATTTATTAAATTATTTAAATTTTTAACTCATCATTTCATTTCTTGCAATAAATCTGATCCCTTAATTTGCTAGCAATTGACGAACAAACATTTTTACACCTTATCAGATTTTTAGGGAAGCAAAATTGTTTCAATTTTTTTAAGCAAAAACCATGCGCCGCGCCAGACAAAAAAAACTAAGATTTGAAATTTGCTAAAAAGTGATTGAGAATTTTAAAAGTAATTTTTATTTTAAGAAAACGCAATGGCGTAGTATTTTTTAAATAAAATATTCAATAGAAGACCTGTAGGGACGCCACTGGCAGAGAAAAAATTTTTTTTTGTGCATCCAAAAATGCGTCTTGATGCATATAATACATATATCAAATTTGACGAAAATGTCCACAATATTGTTTAAGTTTGATTTTGATATTTTTTGAAAACTTTAACACCCTGTATCTCAAAAGTTAAGACGTTTAGAACAAATGTTCATAGAAACTTTTCTTCTTAAAATGGGTCCAGGAATCACCTTCTTAAATATTAGCACGTCTTTAAGGAACACCCTGTATCTATTCAAATAGAGTCGTAAAAAAATAAAAATTAAATCGCAAATAGTTGGGTTTTTCAAAACATCTTCGGAATTTCAAAAGGGCGTTTTAATGAGCACCAAATTGCGCAACTTTGCCCCAATTTAACCGACCGCGTATCTCTTCTAGTTTACAAGATCCCAATGATAAGCCTCGAATTTGGGACACCCTGTATATATACGGTTTTTTCATTTTCATGGAATATTTTTCATATTAAAATTAAAAAGTTCAGGAATTGTGTTAAATGTTAGTTTTTTACTTTTACTGTGTGAGAAAATTTAACTTTCAGAATCTATGATTTTATTTATGTTTTTGTATATCTTTTATAGTCCTGAGGATGATTTCATAGAGATCAAAACGTTGACCAAAATATATAAATTGATCGTCTAAAGTAGTTTTTTTCTCGACCTATACCTAATAAAAAAGATTAAGCAAGAAATAATTTATTTCAGCTTGTAAACATAATTTTTCGCTCTAGACCATTTAAAATGTAACAATCTAAGCTATTTTTTCACCAATAAATTCCAAATATAAATTATGCAAATTTGTCTTACATCAGATTTCCTATCTAGCCCAAATTTCAGGAAGCTTATCAATTTGTCTGTTACAAATAAACAATATGAGAAACTAGTTTAAAAAATTCGCTTTCGCGATCTATGTCTTTAACACAAGTTTATGGAAAATGCGTATCAATCTAAAATATTTTAGTACTGCAACGCTACCGCTTACTATAAAAAGTAGCAATAGCTTGTTATTTTTTTTTATGAAAATGCAGGTAGATTAAATGCTTATTGCTGAGCAACTGAGCCTTAAGCCGCATTTACAAGGGCAATTTTTTGAGCAATTATTGCTTGGCCACTCAATTGATCAATCTGGAGCAATTAATGGAGCAACATCTAGCAAGTTTATTAAAATACGGCAATTATTTCGGCAATATTGCTCCATATATTCTGTATTGCTTAATGACGCCGAGACGAATTGCCGAATATCCGTTGGACATGGAAATTTAAGTCAATTTTATTTTGTATCTCGCTTTCACATATTTATTTTTTGGCTTTCTCGCTTTCACGAGAGCGAGGTGCCAGGCGTGCATGCAGGTTTTTTTTTGGTATAATCATTTATTTTTAACAAGAATTTTTATTGTTTGTGTATATGTGATTGAACGTGGTTCATGCTTGGAGTAATGAAAAGATTATTAACTTTATTGATGCAGTTAATTTGCGTAATTGCTTGTGGGACAACAAGTAAGTTGTGACTTCAAAGATCGCTTGCTTAAAAAAGATGAATGGACGTCTATTGGCCTGCAGTTTGAAATTTCCCACGACGAGGCAACAAAAAAGCGTTCGGACATAAGATAATGCATAAATTCGTCTCTATTTAGTTTTGCTAATGTAGATGCATTTCTTGGACGTCTTTCTAAATTGATTAAATCGTCAGGATTATAATTTTGTCTCCACTGCCCAGGTATAATGGTGTCAGAATCGGTATCTTCCATATCAAACATTGGTTTCCATATCAGCAGTTGGTGTGTATAATTGCCGCGCCCGCTTGTTTCGTCGTAAAAAATTACGCAAATAACAAGTAGCCGAAGTTGCACATTTAACTGTCTCAACTTCAAGATCAATACTTGTGTGGAAAATTCGAAATACTGAACTTAATAGTCCAAAAACGTTCTCTACTACTTTTGGAGTTCCTTTTTTGGAGATCCTTTGTTTAAATCGCACGGATATGGTTATAATGGTTATGGATTATGGATATAATGTTTTCGGAAAGCGGAAATGCATCATCCGCCACCAAAACATAAGGATTATTCCTTTCTCGGCCTGGTAGTGGCTCCGCTGGTGGAATAGGTTTTATTTATCGAAAATAGCTTTTCCAAATGTTGTGTTGGCAAAAACTCCTCCATCAGATATTCTGCCTTGGCATCCGACATTTACATACAAAAATTTATAATGAGCGTCTACGACACCAAACAAAACAATGCTATGAAATTTTTTGTAGTAAAAAAATGACTGCCACTTTTATTAGGGCACTTTATTCGGATATGCTTTTCGTCTATAGAACCTAAACAATGTGGGAAGTTCCAAATATCTTCATAATCTCTTGATATACTTTTCCATTCTTGAGCGCTTGTAGGCAACTGTAAAAAAAGAAACAGTTGCAGATAGTATGAATACGGATGAAATTAATAGCCCCCATTTGCCACCACCCTCGCAGTCAACTGGTGCAAATAAGAAAAAACGCACTGAAGATAATCGAAGCTTGTGAAGTTATGGACCTTGTTAAACAGAAAATTTCTACTAAATCACTAGCCTTTGGAAAGCATGTAAACCAGAAACTTCTAACATACAGCCCGCACGTGCGCAACCAGGTAGAATTTAAAATTTCTCAAATTTTATATGAGGCTGATATGGGCTATTTTGACGAAAAAAATATTAGAATGCAAAAATCATCCTCTATGTCATCACAAGTTTCTGCAAAGCGCCAGCAAATAGATTCTCCAGCTTCTTCGCCTCTGTCCAACATAAATATTCCTTCTCCTAGTCCTACATCGGCATCGGTTTACCAGCATAGTGACTCAAACCTTTCTTCTGGTCAAAAGTTTCACCAACCCCAGAACTACTCCTTCAACAGGTGGAAATTTATTTGGGTCTCAGCAGCAAAATAATATCTTAATGGTTAGAACAATCACAAATATGGAAGACAATAGTACTGCCATGGAGTACATAACCGATTAAATTAAAAAAAAAACAATTCTGGTCCAATTAATTCCCTCTCCCTTTACCCCTAATTCAGGCAGCAATATTATATTTATTTAAACAACAATACAATATGATATATCATTTAACCTTTAAGTAGTATTAACATAATTATTGTATTTTCAAGTGTATTTTTTATTAAAATTTTTTATATCATATTGTTTTAATTATTTAGTAATTACTGGTAATATAGTAATATAAAAAATTTAAAAAAGCCTAAAAAAAAGATTTTATATTGATTTTCGATTTTTTATCTAGTCGCATGATAGATTTGATTAGAGTAACTTCGCGCACACGACTACTTAAAAGTTAACAACAATGAAAAAAATACCAACTTACCTTTATATATCCACGAAGAACATCTGCAATAGCTCTGCATACCGTAGGTACAAACAGTGCAATGCAAGAATCAGAAATTTGAAACAGATACATTAAACTTTTGTAGGAATCTCCAGTAGCCAAAAATCGGAGGGTTAAGGCAAGTTTCGTCGATGCAGAAATTGAGTCTCTCATATTGGTCGTCTGCTTCGTAATTGAGTGGGCTGACTTTATTTAAAAGAATTTCAAAATCACTTCCTGACATTCGAGTAAAGTTTTTAAATAAAAGATCGTCCATTCATAACACAATGAAGAATGTTTTCGTCTTGCTAAAAAGGATCGCATCCAAATACGTCTGTTTCTTTTCTTTTGTTTTTGGCTTGAGATAACAGAAGCGCTACAAGCCGCCGCTGCTAGAGAATCAACGTCCATTGCGAGCGATAGTTTTCAACTAAACTGGTCGTGTATAAATTTATTGCTAGTTTCTTAGAGTTGCGCCATATCGCTCAATATTGTTGCTGCAGAGCATTTTTAAAAATTGAAACTTGTTGCCATTGCCGGAATTGCTTTCTATTTCCGAAAGTAAAATTGACCAATATTGCCTAAAATTGAGCAATTTTAATTGCTTGTGTAAGGGCGCCTTTATAACAACTTAATATTTCAAGTATCGATTTCACAAGTCCTGCATCTCTAAGTAGATTTATTTAATAATATGCAGAGTCTTAACAATATGATATAAAAAATTTTAATAGAAAATACACTTGAAAATATAATTATGAAAAAAAAAAATATGTTAATACTACTTAAAGGTTAACTGATATATCATATTGTATTGTTGTTTAAATAAATATAATATTGCTGCCTGAATTAGGGGTAAAGGGAGAGGGAATTAATTGGACCAGAATTGTTTTTTTTTTTTTTAATTTAATCGGTTATGTACTCCATGGCAGTACTATTGTCTTCCATATTTGTGATTGTTCTAACCATTAAGACATTATTTTGCTGCTGAGACCCAAATAAATTTCCACCTGTTGAAGGAGTAGTTCTGGGGTTAGTGAAACTTTTGACCAGAAGAAAGGTTCGAGTCACTATGCTGGTAAACCGATGCCGATGTAGGACTAGGAGAAGGAATATTTATGTAGGACAGAGGCGAAGAAGCTGGAGAATCTATTTGCTGGCGCTTTGCAGAAACTTGTGATGACATAGAGGATGATTTTTGCATTCTAATATTTTTTTCGTCAAAATAGCCCATATCAGCCTCATATAAAATTTGAGAAATTTTAAATTCTACCTGGTTGCGCACGTGCGGGCTGTATGTTAGAAGTTTCTGGTTTACATGCTTTCCAAAGGCTAGTGATTTAGTAGAAATTTTCTGTTTAACAAGGTCCATAACTTCACAAGCTTCGATTATCTTCAGTGAGTTTTTCCTTATTTGCACCAGTTGACTGCGAGGGTGGTGGCAAATGGGGGCTATTAATTTCATCCGTATTCATACTATCTGCAACTGTTTCTTTTTTTACAGTTGCCTACAAGCGCTCAAGAATGGAAAAGTATATCAAGAGATTATGAAGATATTTGGAACTTCCCACATTGTTTAGGTTCTATAGACGGAAAGCATATCCGAATAAAGTGCCCTAATAAAAGTGGCAGTCATTTTTTGACTACAAAACATTTCATAGCATTGTTTTGTTTGGTGTCGTAGACGCTCATTATAAATTTTTGTATGTAAATGTCGGATGCCAAGGCAGAATATCTGATGGAGGAGTTTTTGCCAACACAACATTTGGGAAAGCTATTTTCGATTAAACATTACCCATTCCACCAGCGGAGCCACTACCAGGCCGAGAAAGGAACACTCCTTATGTTTTGGTGGCGGATGATGCATTTCCGCTTTCCGAAAACATTATAAAACCATATCCGTACGATTTAAACAAAGGGTCTCCAAAAAGAGTGTGTAATTATAGAATATCGAGAGCACGCAGAGTAGTAGAGAATGTTTTTGGACTATTAAGTTCAGTATTTCGAATTTTCCACACAAGTATTGATCTTGAAGTTGAGACAGTTAAATGTGCAACTTTCGCTACTTGTTATTTGCATAATTTTTTACGACGAAACAAACGGGCGCGGCAATTATACACACCAACTGCAATGTTTGATATGGAAGATACCGATTCTGTCACCATTATACCTGGGCAGTGGAGACAAAATTATAATCCTGACGATTTAACCAATTTAGACGTCCAAGAAATGCATCTACATTAGCAAAACTAAATAGAGACAAATTTATGCATTATTTTATGTCCGAACGTGGAAGTGTTCCTTGGTAATCTGCTTATTTGTAATTTTTTTAATAGATTTTTATTATACAAGGTGTCCAGAAACTCGACCGACAAACTTTACGAGGTTTAATTCTCCAACAAAAAATAATATTTTTTTTTTTATGAATGTATGTCCTAAACGTCTTACTTTCGAATCTACATGGTGTTAAAAATTAAAAAAAAAACAGTTTAGAACATACATTTTGTAAAAAATAATCTTATTTTTTTGCTGCAGAATCTCCTTGTGAAGTTTGTTGGTAGAGTTCCTGAGCATCACCCTGTATACCTATTTAGATTCACACATTTAAAATTCCATACATTTTTTTATACGTGATCTTTAATTAGCAATAGGGTTATTTAAATTAAAATTGAATAAATTTACTTACCTCTGATAGTGTTTCCGTTTCTAGTCCTAAATCAGCTTTATCTGTACCTTTTAAAAAACTTAAGCTTTTAAAAGCAAACCAATTGCTTTCTTGATAAGCGCCACTGCCGCTTTTTTGCTTCTTCTCTAATTTTTTTAACTCATTATTAAAGTATGTGCTCAAGTTTTTAAATTTTTTTGCTGCCTCGTCGTGGGAAATTTCAAACTGCAGGCCAATAGACGTTCATTCATCTTTTTTAAGCAAGCGATCTTTGAAGTCAGAACTTATGTTGTCCCACAAACAATTACGCAAATGGACTGCATCAATAAAGTTAATAATCTTTTCATTACTCCATGCCATTTTACTATGAACCACGTGCAATCACATATACACAAATAATAAAAATTCTTGTTAAAAATAAATGATTGTACCAAAAAAAAAAAAAAACCCGCATGCACGCCTGGCACCTCGCTCTCGCAGTGGAAGCGAGACGTTAAGCCAAAAAATAAATATGTGAAAGCGAGATACAAAATAAAATTGACTTAAATTTCCATGTCCAGCGGATATTCGGCAATTCGTCTCGGCGACATTAAGCAATACAGAATATATGGAGCAATATTGCCGAAATAATTGCCGTATTTTAATACACTTGCTAGACGTTGCTCCATTAATTGCTCCAGATTAATTGCCCAAAAAATTGCCCAGGTAAATGCGGCTTTAAAGACTCTAAAATAGCAAAAAGTGAGTTTTTGGCACTGCATTCTATATAATTATTATTAAATTTTTGTATCGAAGAATAAAATTTCGTTAATTTATTGTACTATGTAACTAAATTCTGGCATTTCCGAAATAGAAGTAATTCAATAAAATATACAGCTATAAAATAATATATACAGTCATAATGTAAAATAACACTGACAGCTTTTACATTATAAACATTCTTTTTTTTATGAACATTACTGTGTATAGTAATCAGTAAAGCGACGCGTTCTGAAGATCGAAAAAATAATTACTCGCATTTTTAGTGAAAATATTTCTCCTTTCTATTCTTAATAAAAAAAGAAAATATTATCAATTTATAGTAAGAATATATCGAAAGATTAATAAATTATTTCTGACGTTATAAATACTATAAAGAAGAAAGTTTATTAGTTAAAAAAGTTTTAGATTACAAAATTATTTATAAGTCTGTTATTTACGTGTGTTTTCATTTTTATTGAGACAAAAGCTTAATTAATAAAATAAAATAAAATGGAAAAGTATCCAAAATTAAACAAATACAATTACAGTAAATATTTAAAATGTTTATTAATTTTCTTTTCATTTGAATAATTATTTTCTACCATTTTCGGTATTACTCTGATCACTACACATAGAAATACGTATAACGCAAAGGGTATCAATATCTTTTAACAATCATTATAGCTTTACACACAGACATACATTTCATACATAGCAGTGTTTTATCAATTTTTATATTTAAAAAAAAACTAATGGCAAATTGGTTCTAGTTTGAAAACGCAACTACAAGTTATAATTACATTTTTCTATTCAAATATTTAATAATATAAAATTCGTTTTAACAATCAGTTTACAAATTAAATACTTTTTCGAAATACACTAAGAAATTCTTATTCACAAATATTCAGATCGTAATAAGGGAACAAGAACCAAAGAACTAGAGCTGTCATGGCTTCTTGAAATTTTTCTTTATTATTTAATATCCTAGCTTTTATTTTTTTATTATTACCTATATAAATTCCTTTCTTTTATTATTTGTATTTTTAAAATTATGTTTTCTGCACCGTGATAGTAATATAATATTTAACTAAAGAAACGAATAAGAAAAGCCTGTTTGCCAGTAATAGACTTTATTATTTCCGAACTACTGACCAAGAACTAACCCTATTGTAAATCCGGATTCCTATAGCCGAACAAGGGAGTGAGAGAGTGCTCAGTTTATCAAATCAGCTAACTGGCCCATAAACTGGATTTGAGCGTTTCATAACCCCCATCATCTACTAAGTATAAGCTAAAATTTATCTTTCTCTCTTTATCTCTCTCTCTCTCTCTGTCTCTTTACTTAACATTAATGGAGAGGCTCAACGCCTGCACCTACTGTTACTGTCAGATAAGTTGGAGACAACGCCCTCTTAAGGCCATTAAGACCCTTTAATCTCTTTAGGATTCCGTTACACGAGATAACGATGTATGTATTTTCGATGTATTTTTACTAAAATCACAGGCAACAAAGTAGGTGGATATAAAATAGAACACGTATATATCACCGAATTTCATATCCCATTTAGTAGTAAAATTTTTACGATGATTCAGCAAATTTGCATCGAAATAAGTAAAACTGCATCCAGTGCGTTTTACGATTGTTTTCAATGGAGTCTGTAACTTCATGATAATTTGAATATGGTGATCACGTGGAGTATTTTATAGTTTAACGAAAAGAATAATAAATATCTATGGATTTCTTTAAACTATGTTTTTATAATTTTTAATATATAAAAAAGTAACAAATCAATTAAAACAAATACACATTCAGGCTAGCGACATAATCTCGATTAATAGGCCTATTTCGTTAAAAAAATATTTTTTTATGTACCTATCATTTGATTTTTTATTATGTAATATTAATTGAAATATTTATATATAAAGTGCGCTAAAAAAATTACATAAAATATTACATCTTGCAACACTTGAAACAACAGTTTTTTTGATATGTAATAAACTATACTGTTATAAGCAGGAATAGGAGCCTAAGTTTGATGTGCGTAACATCATCGGCTGTTCCATTGCCGCCGGTATGAATAATAATAAACAATATTGTGCTGATCCATAGTAAAGAATAAGTGTTATTTAGGCAGATTTAGGTTTATGTGTGAGATCGCTTACGTGTTAGATATTATTATTAATTCGACCGTTCTCGTTCAGAGAGTTAAGTTGACTTTTGTATCCCTACATTATAAAATAAAAACTTTTAAATAAAATATAATATATCACTATAAACTATATAAAAGCCGTGTTTTTATAATATCAGAAGTGGGATACCGCGTTTCGTGCGCCTTAAAGACCGCGTTTTAGTAGCTTTGTTGTGTTATTTTGTTGTTCTTTGTTCGTGGTAGTGTGACGTATTAACAATTATGTCTTTGGAACAAGAACATGAAGAGCCGCCGGAAATGCTGTATCAGCGTCTTTTGGAAGAGCAGATTTCACGGCGAATTAATGAGGCAATTCGACGCTCAACGGAAACTTCATCCGTTGGTGGTCAAGGTTTTGAGGCTGCCGCATCTACATCTAGGTCAGCTCCAACGCTTGTGACAGGCGACATTTTACCTCGTTTTGACCCAGACCAGAATACAAAAAATTGAACAGCTGGGAACTGGGAACGAAAAGTCTTGCTACTTACAAAATAAATTAGCTGGTTCTGCCAGAGATTGGTACAATCGCCTGGAAGATTACTACAAAACTTGGAGTGAATGGAAAACAGCACTTACACAAGCTTTTCCACGGCACACAGATTATGCCATACTTCTGGAAGAACTTGTAGCTCGTCGAAAACTGTCCGATGAGTCGATGACGCACTATTATCACGCAAAATTTTCCTTAGCTCAACAGTGTCGTTTGGAAAATGATGGCATTATTTCTTGTGTTATTAGGGGGCTACCTATAGAATTGCAAGCTAATGCACGGGCTTTTCAATGTACAACCCCAGATGAATTGTATGCAGGCTTCATAGCACCCATGGATAACTATCAAACTCCTGCCTCTAGCCATGCCAAAGTGCCCCGACTTTCTCTCGAGCTGCAGAATCCACACAAGCTAAAAAGTCAGTTCACACCATATAACAGCATTCGTTGCTATAATTGCGGGAAAAGTGGGCATTATTCACGTGATTGTCGACGACCGAGTGCGCGTTGTTTCACTTGTAACCGCAAAGGACATTTAAGTTCAGAGTGCCGATTTCGCAAAGATCAAGGTAACCAAAAAGAGCCCCCTAAACATGTGAAAACTGTATTAAAATGTCCAAAAATTTCCGATGTCTACAAAAAACAATGTAAAATCGGCACAATTAACGTAATTGGTTTCATCGATACGGGAAGTGAAGTTAATGTCATAACTGCTGAAATTGCCTCTAAACTTAATCTTTCTATTACCAAGGAAAATAATGTTCTAAAGGGTTTCGGAGGCACATATGTGTATTGCGATACCGTTGCAAATTTTTCGGTGGTTATCGATGGACTCACAATTGAGACATGTGCCGTAATTTCGGAAATCTTTCTTAATGGCATTGACTTTCTTATCGGGCAACCAGTGATTAATAAAAAAGGAATATCGTTAGTGATTAAGAACGGTACTCCTCAATTCGTTGACGACTTGTGTACCTTTTTGGAAAACATTACTTTGGACGAAACGAAACAACGGCCAAAATTGTTACTGAGTGAAGATGTAACAATAAACGCGGGTTGCACAAAAGTGGTGTCTATTGTGGTGTCGGGCATTCCGGATGGAAAAAGTGTTTACCAGGAAGCACAATGTTATCCCTTGGGCGTGTTAGGTGAATCGATTATTCAAACTCCTGCTGGCATTCATTCAACACCAATATCAAAGTTACTTATTTCCAACATGGGTCGCCAGGCGGTAGCCTTTAGAAAGGGTCAGCTGTTGGCACGTGCAGAGGAGTGTTTAGAAGTGGACGGCCAATAAAAAATTCCTTTTTCGGTGAGTCACTCAAAAACTAATTTTTCTTTGAATTTGAATGAAATTGATATTGATCAGTCGCTAGAGTTAGAAACAGTAAATAAGTTACAAGAAATTTTATTGAGGAGACAACATTGTTTTGCAAACACTACCAAGCAATTGGGAGTGGTAAAAGATGTTGAAATGTTTATAATTTTAAAAGACCCAAAGCCCGTATGTTATAAGCCATATAGATTGCCTTTTAAAGAAAGAGAAGTTTTGCGAGACAAAATTAAAGATTTATTAGAAGCCGGAATAATTCGTGAATCAAGTTCAGAATTTGCAAGCCCTGTAGTTTTAATTCGTAAAAAAGACGGCGATTACCGCTTGTGTGTTGATTATCGTGCATAAAATAAACAAACATTAAAAGATGTTTATCCTATGCCGAATATCGAAGAACAGTTAAATTGTTTATCTAATAAAAAATATTTTACGAGCTTGGACTGCAATCAAGGTTTTCATCAAATTCCTATTGCACCCGAGTCGATACCCAAAACCGCATTTATAACTACCGAGGGTCATTATGAGTATTTACGAACTCCTTTCGGTCTAACAAACTCGCCTTCTGTCTTTCAACGTATAATTTTATTCAGTAATTCGCAACTAAGCTTTTTAAAAAACTTTATTTTACAAAATTACTAAATATGTGATCCACGGCGAAGCAACTTATGGACTGACTCATAAATGACTGGAGTCGTATTTATAATTATATGAAAATAGCTGAGACAAGCATTATTCTTATGACTAATTATGACTAATACAATGATTAATTATTATTAGATCATCGGAAATGGCCATATAATTCCTCCCTCCTTAAGTCTGAGAAAATCGGGGTTGATTTTCGAAGGATTGTTTTTCAAGGGGATTCAATTTTATGTCCACTTTTACATTTTCTTTTGTTTTACATTTATACTTATAATATACAAAGATTATTATCCCTATTATTATTACAATAATAATTATAATTAATGTTACAGATACACCTGAGCTGATAATATTTAGTTTTTCTAAGGGGTGTGTTGTTAATTTATTGACATTTTTTAATTCTTCGTGTATATTATTTAAATTAATTTCTTCGAGTTCTAAGGGTTCTAATTTTTTAATTAGTTCTTCATTAATTGTTATTGGTGGTAGTTTTAATCTTAAGTTAATAGAATCTGATTTTTGAGAATCGAAATAATCATTCTTTATTTTGACAATACAACTTTTGGGTAGAATTAATGTTGGTTGATTGATTGTTTCGATGGTGTGTTGATTAGGGCATTGAAAATTTATTTTTTCTTGATCTTTGGGAATTATTATAATTGAATTATCCTCTAATTGGGTGACAGATGTTTTTAAATAATTAACAGGAGTCATTGGGCAATGATTTGTCAGGTTAATTGTCTCAGAGATGCAAGGTTCATTTTGATTTAATATTTTTGCATGGCAAAGAAAGATGTCCTCGATTTTTTGGCAACTTTCTTTTAAATTATAGAAATCTTTGTCTGATTTCAATAAATAGGGATTACTCAACATTGTTAAATGATTATTTATTGGGATAGGGAAAACATGATAGAAAGCATAAGTTTTCTCAGATATTAGGGGTATTGCTATATAGAAAATTATTAGGTCTTCCTTTATTGTTACGTCAGCATGTGCAACTTCATAATATTTAATTATGTTATCAAAAGGAATTCGTGTTTTCTGATTAAACTTAGATAGGATGACTAATAGTTCTTGATATTTGAGAATACTATGATGCATAATGTTTATTTCTGCGAAATTAATTGCAGTTTGCACATTCATACGTATCTCATTGATGACGCGAAGATTGTTTTCTAGCGTATCAAGTAGTAAGATAAAATATAGTGTAGTAGACGTTGACTGACTCATCTGTCTTAGGTCATTAATTTCCTTATATAATTTTTGCTGATTATTTCCTATGTTAGTCAGCTGAGTGTCAATATCATGGGTTAGTTTCTTTAAGACAGTTTGTGTTTGTAATATGTCTTTTTGTAAAGTGTCTTGATTATTTTGGAGAGTTCTAATATAATTGTCATAGCGTTCTCCATCGTCTGCGTCTAATGTACCGTATAGATATTTTTGCGCTTTTCCTAAGAAGTTAAATAATCCTCTTTTATTTCTTTTTGAAATTGGCTTGGTTGTATAATGATCTAAAAATGATTCTATTGATCTTGATTGATTGAGAAGATCATTTGTTTTTACAGCTAAAAGATGATATAAGGGTAGATTTGATTCTCCCAAAGTCTTATTTGCATACATAAGCGTTTTCTTTGTTAGTTTTAAGCAATTCCTTATATTAGTAAGATTTACGTGATAATAAATATGATGATAACTAGTTACTACATAACCTTTTCCTTGATAGATTGGTAATATTGGGTTGTTAAGAGTTTCAATCTGGTATTGTGCGTTCACGAGCAGTGGAAGTATTACAAGAAGGGTCTTCATTTCCTAAAATTTAGAATGCCTTTTAATATCTTTAGGATGTCTTTGCTTTTTGAACGTCTTTATTTTATAGATAGGTTCTAATTTCTGTGATAATTTTTTAGGTGTTTTTAACAATTGATCAGTATTTTCCGGTATTTCAGGGTCGTTTTCTCTATTTTGATTAAGTTTGCTAAGGACATTTGCCTTTTTTTGCATTCATTTTGGAATAAATGTTTTTATTTAATTCCTTGAATGTTTCTGTCAATTCATTTATATAATCTGTTTGTAATTGGTCTAGGTTTTTCTCAAAATTTAACTGATAATTAAGGTTTCCTTTAATTATTTGGAATGGGGTATAATCATGTGACGAATGTATGCTATTGTTATAATTTAATACAGCTAAATCAATTAGATTTTGAAGTGGTTTTTGAGAATAATCGTTTTTTAAAGCAACTAGGCTTTCTTTTAGAGTTGAATGAAATCTTTCAATAGGTGAGTTTGAATTCGGGTTATATGGTGTTGTAAAATGCAACTCAATTTTATATGCTTTACAAAGATCTTGAATTAGGTTGCTTTTAAAATTTCGAGCGTTATCTGTTGTGATTCGACATGGGGTTCCATGGTGTGAGAAGAATTTAATTAAACTCTGACATATCTCAATTGATGTCTCATTTATTGGATATGCTGCAGCAAATTTTGAAAAATTATCTATTATTGTTAAATACTTTTGAGCTGCTATTGAATATATATCCATGTAGATATGCTCAAAGGGTTTAGATCCTGTTGGGGTTGGTTTAAATATTACTTTGTGTGGATGTCGATCATATTTCGTTTTTTGACATACTTCACAGGTGTTAATAAAATCTATTACGTCTCTTTCTAAGCTTGGCCAATAGTAGGATTGTTTAATATTTTTAATATTTTCGTTTATTCCTCTATGTGATGTCTTTGTTGTATGATATCTATTAATTATTTCTTTTTGTTCATCTTGATTTGTCACATCTTCAAGTAGCGTATTAGAAATGACTAATTTAAACATATTACTTGAGAACGTTTCTTGGAATATTCTAAGAATTACTGGTTCTAGTTCCTTGTTAGGGAAATGTAAACAGTAACTGTCTGGTGGTAAATGGTCTCTTAGAAATATTTGTATTTCTTCTGTTATTGGGTTTTCATTTATAAACATTATTATTCTTTTCTTGGTTTCGAATAATTTCTTCATTATTGAATAGGGTTTTTCATTTCTTGTCCATTTAAAAATGATTTGATTTTTATAAGTATTTACACTTTTGTTAACATAGGGTGCACCTAGTATTGGGTTTTCTATTGATGTATGAATTGTCTCTGTTTCTGAATCTTCTTTTCCATTTTCATTTTCTTGTTTAGAAGTTGATGGTAGTGTTTCATTATTATTTTTATTCGGAGGTCTTAATTGAATATCTGATATTATTCGAATTTTTGGTTCTGGTTTGGCTTTTTCAATTTCTTTTTGTGGTTCAAACAGGTTTTCCTGCGATTCAATTCCTTGCGATTCGAAAAATCGTTTAATTTTATCATGCCAAGCATATTGGTCTTCAGTTTTTTTATTTCTTTCGCATACAGCAGACATATGTGTTAATGGTGGATCTATTATATTTAAAGGGTGTATATCCAACGGTGGTCTTGAAAGTGCATCGGCATTTAAGTTTCGAGTACCTTTCTTATAGTGGATAGTATATTCGAATTCTTGAAGTTTTAGTCTCCATCTGACTAATTTTGAGTTCGGTTCTTTAATGGAGAATAACCATTGAAGTGGTTTATGATCTGTTACCACTGTAAATTTTCTACCAAATAAATAAGGTCGGAAATATTTGGTGGCCCAGACAATTGCTAATAGTTCCTTTTCTATTGTAGAATAGTTACATTCAGCTTGGTTAAGAGTTCTGCTTGCATATGCTATAGGCAAATCTGATCCAACGGGACCTTGAGAAAGTATAGCGCCGATTGCGTAATTGGATGCGTCTGTAGTCAGGACGAATGGCTTTTCAAAGTTAGGATGTTGAAGTATAGGATCATTCATTAAAATGGTTTTACAAAGATTAAATGCTTCTACAAAAGGTTTATCATGAATTATTTTAACATTTTTCTTTAGACAATGAGTTAGGGGTTTTGTAATTTTAGCAAAATTCTTAATGAATTTCCTGTAGTATCCGATAAGTCCTAAAAAAGATTTTATTTCTTTTGTGGTATTTGGAATCTTGAAATTTTTTATTGCTTCGACTTTCTTTGGGTTTGGCTTGATGCCGTCTGGTGTTACGACGTGTCCTAAGAATTCTACAGTTTTACGTAGGAATTCACATTTATCTAATTGAATTTTCATATTAAATGATATTAGACGTTCGAATACTCGTCGCAGGGCATCGATATGTTCTTGAAGTGAGGTCGAATAGACAATAATATCGTCCATATATACTAAGCATTGTTTTCCTAGTAATCCTCTTAAAACATTTTCTATAGCTCTTTGAAATGTCGAAGGAGCATTTTTGAGGCCAAAGGGCATTCTTAGGAATTCATAATGTCCATGTTCTACGTTGAATGCCGTTTTAGGAATACTATTTTTTTCCATTTCAATTTGGTGAAATCCACTTGTTAAGTCAATGGTCGTAAAATATTGACATCTTCCTAGTTTATCTAGAATATCCGTTACGTTTGGCAATGGATAGCGATCATCGATTGTTTTCTCATTTAATTTTCTATAATCGATCACAAGTCTCCATTTTCTTTTGCCAGATGCGTCCATCTTTTTTGGTACAATCCATACAGGTGAACTCCAGGGTGAGCTAGAGGGTTGTATTATTTTATCTTTTAACATTTGTTCTATTTGATTATTTACTTCTTCCTTATGGATGTATGGATATCTATAATTTTTTGAATGAACTGGGATTTCATCTGTCGTATTTATAACATGTTTGACTTGATTTGATGATGTTAAAGAATCTCCAGGTTTAGTTAAAATTTGGCTAAAGTTCTTTAGAAGTTTAAAGAGCTGAAATCGTTCTTCCGGGTTTAAATGTTGATGTCTTATTAAGGATTCTAATTCTCTGCATTCAAGAGTTTTTCTTTCTTGATTTAATTTTTGTGGTTGCGTTTCTTCAAAATTTATTACTTCGTAATTATTGATTTCAATTGGTTCTAATGGTAAATTTTCATTTATATTGCATTCAAAAGCGAAAGTTCTATCCGAATGATTAAGGATATCAACTGTATATTTATGGTCATTAACTGTTATCAATGTTGGTTGAATTTCAATATTTTCGTCAGAAAAATAAGGCATTATCCAAGTTGAATCATTAGGTAGGTTTGTTTTAAATACTACTTTTTGAATTGTTTTAGGCAATATTTCGATTGTATATTGATCGAAGTTTTGTCTATATTGAAAAGGAATTTCTAAGTAATTATTCTTCAATTTCTGATTTTTTAAGTCGATGTTCAAGTTAAGTTTACAAAGATCTTTTACTCCTAAAATTCCATCGAAATATTCGTGAAATGGGTATAGGACAAAGTCTATGTGTTCGCTTATGCCAAAGGGTAAAAGTAATGGAATTTTAGCTTTAGCTGTGGCTTTCCTTGATCCAGCACACGTTTGAAGGGTAGAAATATAGGGTACGATTGATTCAGGGAATAAGTTTTCAACTATTGATGGTCTGAGAAGAGATGCATGAGATCCTGTATCGATTAATAATCGAATGTTATAATTGGGTATTTCGATATAGGGTAATTGATTGACTTGAAAACTGTTTAAATTCAAGCATGATTTGTTCCCGAGGCTTGTAACTGAAAATTTTCTAATTTTTCTGTTAAAGTCTCTTCAGCAATGTAATCATTATAAGGGTTTTCTTGATAGAAATCATTATTTGAAGGTTGATCTTCAGATGATTCAAATTGTGGGTCAACGAAGTATTCTTCATTGTCTTCATAATTAACATCAGTTTTATTTTCATCTTCTAAATGCGTTATTTCTTGAATTAGATAGTTGGGTTTTGAGTTTTGAAAATGGTTTTGAAAATGGTTTTGAAAGGGTCTTTGAAAGGGTTGAGGTGATCTTATTTGAGAAGGGTTTCTCTTAGGTTGGATACTTACTCCTGACATGGGTTGTGGATATTGTTGTTTACTGGGCGGAATTGGGACATTCCTTTGATTAGAATTCAAAAATTGATGTTGATATTGTGGTTTGAAGGGAATTCTTGGGGGTAATGGAGGAGGTTGACTTTGTTGTCTATTAAATATTGACATTCTTGGGTGATTAGAGATTTGGTTGGGTGTCATCATTCGTGGAATATTGATTGGAGAAGTATTTTGATTTGCATTGTGTCTATTTTGAGAATGATTATGTACGAAATTATTTTTAAAATTAGCTTGACTTGTCAAAATTTCATAGTTTGTTATTATATCAATAGCACTGTCCAAGTTTTGAGGATTTTGAACTATTAATAAAGTTCTTAGTTCATTAGAAATATTGGCTAATAGATTTTGTGTTGCGGTCAATTCATTTTGAGAAATTAAGATAGTTCTTGCTTCAATATTATTAACTTCGGTGCATATTTTTGTATTTATTTTAGTAACTAAGGCTTTGAGCTTTTGTATGTAATCTTGAGTGGATTCATTCTTTTTACTCAAAAATATTAATTGTTGTTGCAAGTTACTTCTAGTAATTGGGTCACTAAATTTTTGTCTTAGAGCTAGTTTAATTTCTTCCCAATTTACTAAATCAGGTCGAGTCAAAAGAAAATCTTCAGCTGGTCCTAAAATTTTAGATTTTATTGCCAAGTTGACATACTCTTGTTGAGACGAATCATTATTAAAATATCTTAAATGAAATGTATCAATTTGATTAATAAAGGCTTCCAAATGTGATGGAGTTCCGTCAAATGTTTTTAAAAGAGTAACTGTTGATCTCAAAGCGTCAGCCATTTTGAAATTAGAATTATTGGTACAAATAGCAATATCAGAATATAATGTTTCTATATCTAAATTAGAAAAATCAGTATTTGTTACTGAGCTATTTCTTCTTAAATTACTACTAATTCTCGGATATGTAATATCTTCAGAGAATGTTCTATTTCTACTCATCAAAGTTATTAAAAGTTTATTAATCAATCAATTTATAAAAAATAATAAAATAAAATAAAATAAAATAAAAATCAATTTTTCTTAACTAACAGGACTTTCCAACAATAAGAAACAATTTTAGTAAGTCACTTACAATTATTGTTCTTGTCTTCTTCCTGTATCAGGCAGTAGCTTTGCCAAGAAGATGAACTGCTTGGGTAGGTTGCTGCTTGTAGTAGACGCTAGCATAGGCCAATACGTCTCACTGGTTGTGTCGTTGTGGCGTACCAAAAAGCGATTTTCAACCAGGAGCCAAAGCTCTAGGCCGGGATCTGTTTCTGATTCCTTTCTTAATCTGTTGACACAGAAGGGTGCACAGTCTTGATCATGTGGGCACTTTCACATTAGAGTTTACACTCTAAAGGTTATTGGTAAAAGCACTACTAAGAGAGCACTGATAATCCAGAAAGCACTGATAATCCAAAAACCAGAAAGCACACCGAAAGGTATCCTACCGACTGCGCCAATTTTATTCAGTAATTCGCAACTAAGCTTTTTAAAAAACTTTATTTTACAAAATTACTAAATATGTGATCCACGGCGAAGCAACTTATGGACTGACTCATAAATGACTGGAGTCGTATTTATAATTATATGAAAATAGCTGAGACAAGCATTATTCTTATGACTAATTATGACTAATACAATGATTAATTATTATTAGATCATCGGAAATGGCCATATAATTGTATCATAAATAAAATTATTACCAGTTTAGAAATTAATAACATTCTTGTTTACATGGACGACATTTTAATTACTTCTGCCACAACATCTGAGGGTTTAGCTTTGTTAGAATTAGTATTAAAGCGTTTGGATGAGTCTGGACTTAAACTTAATATAAGAAAATGTTCATTTTTAAAATCACAGGTAGAATATCTTGGCCATACCATAAATTCTGCTGGGATAGCACCGGGAAGTCGAAAAACGGATGCGGTTAAAAATTTTAAAGAACCTAAAAATGTCCATGAAATTCGCCAGTTTTTAGGATTAGCAGGATATTTTCGAAAATTTATTCAAAATTTTGCAATAATTGCCGGTCCATTAACACAATTAACAAAGAAAAATGTAAAATGGGAATGGGGTTCATCACAGCAAAACGCTTTTGATTTATTAAAACATAAACTTTCAAGTAAACCTATTTTGGCACCTTTTAATGAAAAATTAGAAACGGAAGTTCACACCGATGCGAGTAGTAAAGGTTTGGGCGGTATTTTATTACAAAAACAAACAAATGGAAATAAACAACCTGTCGCTTATTTTAGTAGGGTTACGAGTACCGCCGAAAAAGTTTATCATAGTTATGAATTGGAAACACTGGCTGTTATTGAGTCATTAAAACGGTTTCGTGTTTATTTGTTGGGTGTGCATTTTAAAATAATAACTGATTGTAGTGCGGTTCGGTATACTTTTAATAAACGCGACCTTGTCCCTCGAATCGCTCGATGGTGGCTGCAGATTCAAGATTTTGATTTTGAAATATGTCATCAACCGGGAAAGAATATGAGTCATGTGGACGCGCTTAGTCGGAACGCAATAACTGCAGACGTAAGCATTGATATTTCCCAAATTTCTAATATTGATGATTGGTTTTTGACCTTGCAACTTCAGGATAATTCGTTACAAATCATTATTAATCAATTAAATAGTGGCGAAAAAAACGATTTGCAAAAGGAGTATGTTATAAAAAATAATCGTTTATATCGTAAGACTTCTGCAGGTGAACGATTAGTAGTTCCTAAGTCAGGTCGTTGGCAAATTATGATTAAGTATCATGACGAAATTGGTCATCCTGGTCTTAAAAAATGCGAAACGTTAATAAAAAATAAATTTTGGTTTGCAGGAATGACTAGATTTATTAAAAAATATGTTTGTGCTTGCATAAAATGTGCATATAATAAGGGAAATTTTTGAAAACCTGAAGGTGAATTACATCCTTTAAATAAGTCAAATGTTCCTATGGAGACAGTTCACATAGATCATGTTGGTCCTTTTCCAAAAAGTTCATCCGGTTTTATGTATATACTTACAATTATTGATTCATTTACAAAATATTTTATAGTTATGCCATGTAAAACGTTGGGGTCTAGGGAAACTGTAAGACATTTAAAGCAAGTTTTTGGGATGTTTCTTGGGTACCCAAAACGTATAATTTCCGATAGAGGCGTTACCTTTACGAGTCATCATTTTGCTGAATTTGTCAATGATAAGCAGATTGAACATATTTTAAATGCAGTTAGTACACCTCGTGCCAATGGACAAATAGAGCGATATCATAGGACATTTTTAAATGCCTTAAAATCTTCTGTTGATAATGACAAATACTGGGATGAGAAAATTGTTGAAGTTGTTTGGGGTATAAATAATACGATAAATTCCAGCACGAATTGTACTGCATTTGAGTTAATGTTTAATCACAAGGGGAAAATATTGCAGAATTTAGAAAGTGACATGTCAGAAAATACTGATGTTAGAATAAGAAGGCAGGCAGCTGCTGTGGCAATGGAAAAGATCGCTCGTCAGATGAAGGATGTTTATGATAAAAAGCATAAGCCTCCTCGAAAATATGCGAAAGGTAACCTTGTGTTATGGAAAGATGCAAATTGTTGTAGTCAAACCGGTATAAGCAAGAAACTTGATTCACGATATTCTGGTCCGTATGTTATTGTCAAAGTTTTGGAAAATGATAGATACAAAATTCGAAGTATAAAAGGGCTTAAGGGTTATAAAAAGTTCGAAACGGTTGTAGCAGGTGATAGCTTACGCCAATATTATAGTATGCCGGGTGCATCTAATAATGACTCTAGTTCTGATGACGAAATAAGTATAAACGACGAATAGAATAATAGTAAAGTTATGTTTAAGTATGTATTTGTGTAATGTGTAAAAAAAAAAATAATAAATTGGATTTTAAACTGGAAAATGTGATGACTTAGACAGTATCAAGCATGGAGGAATATACGAGTATATATGTATAAAGTATAAATAGGCAGGTTTCTGCTGATGGTCGGTCAAAATACTTAAAGAGAGGTTTTAGAAATTATGAGCAGCATTCTGCCGAAAGTTATGTCATCATATTTATTATGTTGAGAAAATACGATGATATGGTCACTTAAGCTTGCATGTTTGTTTACGTTGGCGGTGCGTATTCTGGCCAAATACGAGGCGGTCAGCGTCTGCAATCATGTATGCGGGTGTGATGGAATTTTGACCTGTTTATTGAAATTTATGGTGGTAATATGCGTAGTCCTAAAGATAAATGCAAAGTGTTGCATTGTTCCATGTTTGATGAAGTCTGAGAAATCCTGAATATTAGTTGTGATACCTCAAAGAATTATTGGTTTCCAGGGTAATGTTCCCGAGGACGTGAACTAAACAGGATGGCCGATTGTTATAAGCAGGAATAGGAGCCTAAGTTTGATGTGCGTGACATCATCGGCTGTTCCATTGCCGCCGGTATGAATAATAATAAACAATATTGTGCTGATCCATAGTAAAGAATAAGTGTTATTTAGGCAGATTTAGGTTTATGTGTGAGATCGCTTACGTGTTAGATATTATTATTAATTCGACCGTTCTCGTTCAGAGAGTTAAGTTGACTTTTGTATCCCTACATTATAAAATAAAAACTTTTAAATAAAATATAATATATCACTATAAACTATATAAAAACCGTGTTTTTATAATAATACAGTGTGTCCAAGATAAGGATGTCTATCATGGGGATCTTAGCAGCTATAGGAGATACGAGGTTGAATTAATTAGAGAAAAGTTGCGCATTTTAGAGCCTAACAATACGCCGTTAAGAAAGTTTTAAAATTTTGAGTAGTTCGAGATATATTCAATAAATCAATAGATCAATATATTCGAGAAAAACCGAAATTTGCCGATTTCGTTTTTTTTTTCTGGCGTTATTTAAAAAGATATGGAAAAACAAAAGACACTTTTTCATGGCCACTTTTTAAGCTCTAAAAAATAACATTGCGAGATTTTTCCATCCAGAGAAACCATCATCAACTTTTAATCACTATTCACTTCAACAGATCACTATTAATTCCTCTTACTTAGTAATATATATAATACTAAATAATATATAGTAAATAATACAGCTAATAGAATACATCATACAGAGAATATCACAATACATCTAATAAAAGGCAACAACCCTTTTGAATAATTTATGACATTTAAACGAACAAAATTACAATATAGCAACTATATTGTATAAAGAAATAAGTAAATAAAACCATAAAATATAAAATTTTAATTGTGGCAGACACCGTCGCAAATCCGATTTATGATTGGGTAAATAAAGCAGACGCCATTTCCGATTTTGACTGGCAGAGTCAAAGCAGGAAAATGCAATTAAACTGATTTAAAAGCGTTTGAAAGTTTCCGAATGCCATTTTAATAGCTGTTTATGGTTTAGAATGAAATTAAAACAAAAAAAAAGCAATTTTAAATTGGCTTAAAGAATATTTTAATTTTTTTGATAGAAGTCTCATTATTTATATTGTATTACAAATATTCTTTTAGCATAAGCAGTAGTCTAGCTCAGGCAGTTGAGTTAAAAAGTTAAGTCAATTTATCTTCACAACAAGTCTTGGTCTCAAAAATTATGTAATCAAGTAAATTAAACGTCACATGTTTCGTTTAAAGTATTAAGCATTATCAGACCTAAAATAGAAAATACACCTCACTACAAAATAAAGATTATAAAAATATTAAAAATACTCACACACATACTATTTATTAACTCTACGATAACACTGTGAATAAAATTGCCCAATCAGAACAACATATTTTTTTATAAAAAACTATATACATACCGGGTGGCGCATCGAAAACGAAACAGAGCCAATTACGGGCAGTCCATTAACTTTTTAAAAAAACGCTCGGACCCGTCGATTTTATTTTCGAGGGGGACACTTAATAATCACAAAATCACTTTCCCACCTACAACCCCTTAAGCGGGGGTGGCACTACCCCTAAAATCTTAAATGGGAAGGGGGGTCGAGTGATACCTCATTGGAAAGGTCTTTTAATTCTCTTTACAAGGGTACTTGGTCTGGCGCAATTTAAGTACTTTTTAAAATTTTCGCATTTAAACCTTAAAAGGTATTTTTCAATATTTTTACTTTATCATAGACTACTAAAGGTACTTAATTAGACTCCTTAATTAGACACCTGAGTCCCCGGGACTCATACTAAAATTTTAATCGCTCGTGACCCCCACTCTTTTGCGCCAAATCCGCCGTGCGTTACAGAACCTTCCTGCAGTCAGATCCCGAATCGACCGCCGGACGGATGCTCCTTCGAAAAATTATTTACGGTACGTACCATCCGGAGGTGAGGTCCGTGGGACTCATGGTGTATTGTTACGGTACGATTATATTTACATAAATATTTTGTTTTTAGGCAAAATATGGCAAATTTATCTGGCCCAAGTAGGGTTAATCCATTAGATGATTACGAAACTGTCGTAAGTACCTGGCTAAGGGAGTTGGAAGCTTTGGACGAAAATGAGGATGATGCTGGTACTCAGCTACAAGAACATGTACAAGAAGAGCTGCTATCAGATGTTAATGATGGTGATTATATTGAAAGTGAACATCAAAAAGAATCAGAAATGTCCAATGATTCAGATCCAGAATTAGAGGAGCCCAATACTTCAGTCATCGAAACAACATCGAATACTTATTATTTGGTAAGAACAGGTTCAAGTGGTCTTCCAAACCTCCAACACGAAATATTAGAACTTTAGCGCATAATATAATTCGTCTTCCTTGTAATAAACCAGCCGTTGCTCAAGAAAATCCATTTAGCCCATTGGAGTCTTTTCAAAACATTTTTGATCTACGTATGATGGATATTGTTCTAAAATGCACTAACAAAAAACTTGAAAAAATAAGATTAAAACATGTTGGGGATTACAATTTTAGAGAATGCAATATTATTGAGCTGAAGGCCCTTTTTTTCCTTCTTTTCTATAGTGCAGTGTTCAAGTCTAATCGCGAAAGTATACTTTCACTATTTGCTATAGATGGAACTGGGCGTGAAATCTTTAGAGCCTCTATGTCAATGAAAAGATTCTGTGCATTACTGGTCGCATTACGATTTGATGATTTTGAGAACCGAGAAGCACGCAAAATTGTAGTTCCAGGATGCGCTATTTCTGAAGTCTTGGATTTATTCAATGAAAATTCTCAAGAGTGCTATAGTATTGGCGCCAATGCGACAGTTGATGAAATGCCTATTGCATTTAGAGGTAGATGCAAATTTAAAATGTATATGCCTAGCAAACCCGCCAAATATGGCCTCAAAATGCAATGCTTAGCAGATTCTAGGACTCATTACATTTGTAATACCTATTTGTATACTGGAAAAGGTTCTGATGCAAGCAAGTCACTTCCAGAAGACATAAGAAAGTCTATTCCCACCCAAGCGGTTTTGCGGCTTTGTAGGCCTATCTTCAACTCAAACCGCAATGTAACAATAGACAATTGGTACTCTTCAATGGAGCTACTTACTTCCCTACGAGAACGGAAACTAACTACAATTGGGACTCTAAAAAAGAATAAAGCCATAATTCCTAAAGAGTTACTTCCCAATAAAAATAGAGATGTTGGCACTGCATTATTTGGATTTACAAATCATTGTACCTTAGTAAGTTACGTCCCAAAGAAAAATAAAGCGGTGGTTCTTTATTATTCTATGCACCATAGTAATGAAATTGGCCCCAATACTGGTAAACCCATCATTATAGAAGATTACAACAATACAGAAGGAGGTGTAGATTCTGTTGACCAGAAGTGTTCGATTTACAGCTTTAGCCGTAGAACTACACGTTGGCCCATGGCTATATTTTTTAGAATTTTAGATATGGCTGGTCTAAATGCCTATATACTGCACCAAAGCCATAAAAGGGCTAATAAGGTATCCAGACTTAATTTTTTAAAAGCATTGGCTGCTAATCTTAATGAAAATAATCTTAGAAGTCGCCTATACAACACAAAGATTCCTCGCCAGCTACGAACCTCAATATCAAATATCATAGGCATAGAAGTACCAGAAGAAGTTGACCCAAGAATTGAGAAACTTCCAAGAGACCAAAGACAATATTGTACCTTATGCCATTATAAAAAAAGAACAAAAACAGCATACCTTTGCTGTTAATGTTTTAAACCCATTTGTTTATCATGCGCAAAAAAAATTTGCAATAATTGCGTACAAAGAGAATAATTTTTTTTACATGTTTAGCATATGCACGTTTTTTCTTGTGATATATGTTACCAAAACTAATATTTTTTTTAAGTTTTTTAGTATATTATATGTTTATTTTTTATAGAATTTTATAAGGTTTTTGTTTTCTTACATTTTTTTATTTGATATAACAATAAGCATGCACTTTATATTCCTATTTTAGTAAATGCAGTGTTTCGATTATTAGAATAAAGTTTTTTTTTATATAATTGTCGTTTTATTTAACGAAAATACTTATATTATAACAAAAAAAATAGTAGTTTATGATATCATCAAGAATAATATTTTTTTAGCCAATTTTAAATGTGAGTCCCCGGGACTCATAGTTACGTTTTAAAGTTAAATTTTCGATTTATTTAATTAAGGGACCTAAAGGGGAAAAACATTGCCATGCAGTAGGACAAAACCATCAAGTATTATGAAATTATGAGACAAAAAATGAGATAGCCCCATCATATTACAGAATATTTTGACCTTAAGTTTAGACATTTAAAAAATTATCGCAAAAATACATTTAAAAAGAATTTGGTTTAGTTCACTATCTCAATCACAGACCACGTTGGTATTAATATTAATTTATTTACGACAGGTAATAAATATCATTAGAATAATACGGATGAACTAGAGAACGGGTCAGCCAAAAAATCTTACAAATATTTGTAAAATTTTCTTGTTGACCAAAACTAAAAATTGAATTATTCTCAATTTATTCTAAATATAGTACGCTGTTAAAAAGGTGATTTATAGTGTGGGGCTTTGTTTTTTTTAGGTAATACCTATTTTTTAAAATAAAAATGGTGCATACAACGGCAGAAAGAGTTGAAATAATTGAATTATTTTTTGGAAATAATCAATGTGCTAATAGAACGGCGGAATTATTTAATGAGCGACATGAAAACAGCAAGGTGCAGCGAAAGTATGTATTGGAGCTTGTTTCCAAATTTCGAAAAACTGGATCAGTGGCGAATCGCAATCGCAATATTGAAAATCTCGTAAGGAATGAAGGTATGGAAGTGGCTGTACTAGGGCATATTAATCTAGATCCTACATTAAGTACCCGTCAATTGGAAACTGTCACAGGTATTAGTCGACGTAGTATCCAAAGAACTCTAAAAGCTCATGAGTTTCATCCGTACAAAATACATCTTGTGCAAGAGCTGAATGAAGATGATTTCGATCGGTGATCACAATTTAGTGAAATTATGAGTGAACGAATTATTAATGACCCAAATTGTTTGTTTAATACGTGTTTCTCTGATGAAAGCTCTTTTTTCCTGAATGGCTTGGTCAATCGTCATAACTGCCGATATTGGTCCGACAATAATCCTAGTATACCCAATACCCACAAAAGTTAAATGTCTGAGCTGGTATCTTTGGTGATAATTTAGTTGGTCCATTTTTTTTACCTGGAAATCTGACAGGTGAAATGTACTTAGAGCTATTACAACAGGCCATTGATCCAGCATTGACAGCTATAATTGAAACTCAAAATGACAGATACGATGAGGATAGATTGATGTTTCAGCAGGATGCTGCCCCACCACATTATACGTTATTCGTGCGAGAATATTTGGATCGAACGTTTCCAGGACGATGGATTGGAAGAAGAGGTGCTTTTGAATGGCCTTCACGACCGCCGGATTTATCACCTCTAGACTTTTTTCTTTGGTCACTTAAAAAGCAAAGTTTATCAGACTGAACCCACTTCGTTAAAAGATTTACAAGGCAGAATTATAAATAAGTGTCTTCAAATCACGCCTGAAGTATTGCAGACCGTGCGACAACGCTTTGAACAAAATCTTTTTTATTGTATGGAGAATGGAGGTGACCATTTTGAACATTTATTATAAGCTAACACTTAAGCAAATTCTTTTTAAATCTATTTTTGCGATAATTTTTTGAATGACTAGACTTAAAGTCAAAATATTCTGTAATATGATAGAGCTATTTAATTTTTTGTCTCATAATTTAATAATACTTAATGGTTTTGTCCTACTACCTGTCATTGTTTTTCTTAAAAGTACCTTTAGTAGTCTATGATAAAGCAAAAATATTGAAAATTACCTTTTAAGGTTGAAATGCGAAAATTTTAAAAAGTACTTACTTAAATTGCGTCAAACTAAGTACCCTTGTAAAGAGAATTTAAAGACCTTTCCAATGAGGTATCACTCGACCCCCCTTCCCATTTACGATCTTAGGGGTAGTGCCACCCCCGCTTAGGGGGTTGTAGGTGGGAAAGTGATTTATTGATTATTAAGTGTCCCCCTCGAAAATAAAATCGACGGGTCCGAGCGTTTTTTTTAAAAGTTAATGGACTGCCCGTAATTGGCTCTGTTTCGTTTTCGATGCGCCACCCGGTATATATATACAGGGTGTCAATTTAAAAACTTCCCACCCCTATTATCTCGAAACGGGTTAGGTTTTTATAAAATCGCTAGGACACGTCGATTTTATTATCGAGGGGGAACAATTTTTATGCAGAAATCACTTCGCCTCTTTCAACCCCCTACCCCCCAGAACCTCCCTCTCAAAAATCTTAAATGGCAATAGGGGTTGAGTGATACCTCATTTGAAAGAACTTTTTATTCTCTACATTTTGGCACCTTATTTTTTAAATTTGAGTGCTGCGTTGCCAAGTTAGGGTTATTTAAACATTGTTAAATTACTTATTATTAAACATTATTCCTGTAAGTGTTTTAATTACGTTAAAGCTATGATTTGCATTGAAACATGTTATTTAGGTTAATATTACATTGAAACATGTTATTTAGGTTAATATTATTTTTACTAAACATTTGCATAGCCGTTACAATTATGGTCTTTACAAAAGCACGCCTAAAATTTATTTTATTAACACATCTACTTTAAGAGGTGTTCAAAGTGTTCTCCATTGTTCTCCAAACAAAAATAAAGTCTATTCTCAAATTCTTCCCGAATATTCTGAAATACCTCTTCTGGAATAGCCCTACTTGCCTCTGTAATTCTTCTTTTTAAATCTTCGATATCATCAGGCTGAGTTTTGTAAACAACCGATTTTATGTGCCCCCATAAAAAAAAATCTAACGGCGTTAAGTCTGGTGACCTAGCAGGCCATTCTATCGGTCCCCTTCTACCAATCCATTGGTTAGGGAATCTGTTATTCAACCACTCCCGCACTGGCCGAAAATAATGCGGCGTAGCTCCATCTTGCTGAAAGTGTAGTTCGTTTTCTTGCAAAATGTTACCAACTTGATTTTCCAGTTCAGTTGTTATCAAAGGATCAATTACATCTTCAAGTAGGTGTAAGTAGAGCTCTCCAGTTAAGTTTTGTTCAATAAACAACGGTCCTATAACAGCATTTCCAAGAATACCGGCCCAAACATTAATTTTTTGTGGCCGCTGTGTAGCACCAACAATTACTAACTAACACAATTTGTCGGATTGATAAACACTTTCAGTGAGAAATGCACCGGTTCGCTTTATGGTCAAACACGTTCCAATAGAAATCATAGCTTCAACGTATTTAAAACACTTACAGGAATAATGTTTAATAATAAGTAATTTAACAATGTTTAAATAACCCTAACTTGGCAACGCAGCACTCAAATTTAAAAAATAAGGTGCCAAAATGTAGAGAATAAAAAGTTCTTTCAAATGAGGTGTCACTCAACCCCTATTGCCATTTAAGATTTTTGAGAGGGAGGTTCTGGGGGGTAGGGGGTTAAAAGAAAATTGTTCCCCCTCGATAATAAAATCGACGTGTCCTAGCGATTTTATAAAAACCTAACCCGTTTCGAGATAATAGGGGTGGGAAGTTTTCAAATTGACACCCTGTATATATATTTATATATATAAATATATATATATATATATATATATATATATATATATATATATATATATATATATATATATATATATGTTTAATAAAAATAAAGTTCCGTGTCTAGTTAGTTTTTGGTGTAAATGGATGGTGGATTCTTCAATAAAACTATACTTTGCTTGAAGATTTAAAATTGATTTATTCGGTTCACGTTAATGATCAGAGAGAAAACCAAAGAACAGCATATTGAAAAGAATAAGACCCACACGACATATCTTGAGAGGCAGACTTGACATGACGTAGGGTTATACAAAAAAAAACGTTATACTTAGGGTTGTGATAAAACAAAATTGTACATTCTCCACATCTATTTATTAAAGTCAAGCAAGTAAGGTAAGTCTAAGTAAGGTAATTAAAGATGACTGCCGCCTCGAAGGTAAAACGATCATTAATAAAGAATTTCCATCCTTTTAAGAAGG
Organism: Anthonomus grandis grandis; assembly: GCF_022605725.1. Classification (NCBI taxonomy): domain Eukaryota; kingdom Metazoa; phylum Arthropoda; class Insecta; order Coleoptera; family Curculionidae; genus Anthonomus; species Anthonomus grandis. The sequence goes on along the minus strand of NC_065553.1, from coordinate 30,232,059 downwards.
TTCAGTTTTCTGCTCTTGTGATACTGGTAAATAACCGACACCTGTTCAGGAACTGTAGAACTTCAGAAGATGAAAATGTCTGCAAAAGCAAACTTGGATTCTGTAACAGTTGCGTCTTTGAATTTGCTAAGACTAAGGTATTCTTGTACCCTAGTGGACACTTTTCGTCCTGACTGCCTTACATAGACAGCAGAACAATATACACCAAACTTAGAGAGAGAGTCTGGTCTTTACTCTAGTCTTAACTCCTTTTTTTTAATAGTAACTTTGTTAATGTAAGGAATGGTAATAAAAGGGTTAAAAAATGTTGCTAGTTGTTGGGAAATGCCACCACTTTTTACAGTATTATTCTTCTTGGCAAACCATACGAAGGTGATGTTCTAGGGTTCACGGCGTAGAAGCTAGACTTGAAAGTTTCAAAATACTCCAAAGTTAAATAACAGTGGTCCAAGCCACTTTTCACTTTGCTGTGGATTTATTAACAGGAGCAAAGTTATCAAACAAAATAAATTCGGTCACCCTAGCAACGTAATCTGGTTTATTTATGATCACCATATAAGAACCTTTATCTGCTTTGGTCAATAATAAATTATCTTACTAGGATTTAATTTTGTTCATAAGAGAAAGTAAATGGGTTGTATTGATACTATTTGATGGGAAAAATTTAGAGTTCAAATTAAGTTGTTTTTATTAGGAATGTTAGATGATGATCTCAGTCTCCATTACAAGAACTTTCCTAATTCTCTTATCAACCTAAAAATTAAATTTTAAATCTAAATTAAGTATACTTCTTCTTCAGATATAAAAGACTTTTAACAAATTTAAACGCCTTTTAATAAATTTATACCTGTTTTTACTTAACTCACGCCCATATATCACATCATCATATTTCTTTGATTTCTGTGAAATTGTTAAACTGAGGAGCATCTTACGTAACCTATTAAATTTTTTTTTCTGCAAAAAATTGTACATTATCTCAAAAATTATGAATAGTGGAAAATTCTACCAAAGATAACGAAAAAAAAAAGGTAAAATACAGATACTTTATTAGGAGTCGTTTTGGTTTGACTTATTGTAATGGTGCTTAACTTCATTTCTAATCTATCTTCTTTTGGCAACATTCAAAGCTGTGGACGAGGATTTCGTCCGTAAAGTATCTCAGATTAAGAAACATTGGTGTTATTCCTAGTCTAAGGCACATAAACACTGACAATATAAGTAAACATAAAATAAAACCATTGGTGTGGCAATTTTACTACAGTCTTATCGTGTAGTTAGCAGATACTATGGGTATGATAGTATAATCTTTAACCATTAAGGTAATATGGTTAATTTTTAATATTCTTATAAACTTTCAAATTACGAGACAGTTTTACCACTAACCAAAACTCTTTTAAATTTCTTCAAGATTTCTAAAAACCCTTTATCAAAAATGATCTTGTAGGTTAAGACAGCATAAAATGACTATACCAGAAATTTTGGAATATCTGATTAAACTTCTGGAAAGTAATGGTTTTGATAATATTCAAGAAATAATTAAATTTACAAAACTTTGCCCGACACAAATGTTCATTATATCATCTGTGAACAACTAGAAGGGACAGCTATGGCTAATTGCCTCTTTCCCTTCCTAGCAGAGCTCTTCATGAACCATTTTAAGTTAAATGCAAAAAAAACATTCCAATGCTTTCCATGTTTAGTTAAGATATGTTGATCATGTGTTTCCGTGTTTGACAAAGGCAAATGCAATATTGAAAATTTTGTAAAACAACTCAATAACTGTTTTCCATCTATTAAATTTACCTTCGAACAAGAAACACATAACCGACTTCAATTCTAAGATACTCTTGTCATCAAAAATAATAATAAGTTAGAATTTGATATTTATAGAAAAGAAACAAATACTTTTAGATACATAACTAGTGACTCTAACCGTATTTTCAACATAAAGTGGGTAGCATGCATTTCTTGGTACATCGTTTGGTCTCTTCTTCTTCTTCTTCTCTAGCCTGTATCTATCCACTCCTGAATGTAGGTCTCTTCCAGTGCTTTCGATGTTTGTCTATCTAGGGCAGTTTGGAGCCAGTTTCTCCCTGCTATTCGTTGGATGTCGTCCCGCCACCGCGTTGGTGGTCTTCCCGCATTTCTTTTGTGGCTCTTGGGCGCCATTGCATGATTTTGTTAGTCCATCTAGATGGGTCTTGCCTTGCAACGTGACCTGCCCATCTCCATTTTAGTTCGACTACTCTTCTCATAACATCCGTTACCTTTGTCCTTCGTCGAATCTCATCGTTTCTAATGTGGTCTCTTAAGCTAGTTCCCAGCACGGCGCGCTCCATGGCTCTCTGGGTTGTTCTGAGTCTTTCTGCGCTCCTCTTTGTCAGTGTCATCGTCTCGAGTCCATACGTTGTAACCGGTAATATGCAAGCCTCGTAGACTTTCCGCTTAAGATTAATTGGGATGCTTTGGGATTTTAAAATGTATCCTAGTCTTCCGAATGCTGCCCAGCTAAGTCTTGTTCTCCGGGATATTTCGGCTGTTTGGTTTTGTTTTCCCAGTCTGACAGCGTGACCCAGGTATATGTATATTCCTCGACGTTTTCGAGAGCGTGGCCTTCTATAGTTATTACTGTTTGTTCGCTGGTCATTATTTTGGTTTTGTTTAGATTCATCTTGAGTCCGATTTGTTTTGATGTTTCTTGCAGTTCTTCCAACATATCTTTTAGCTCGTTGATGTCATCACTAATGACAACAATATCATCAGCAAATCGAAGGTGACTTAGTCGAGGTCCATCTACGTTGATACCTTTATTTCCCCATGGCAACTTTTTAAACGAGCTTTCCAGTGCCATCGTGAAGAGCTTAGGGGATATGGTATCTCCTTGGCGGACCCCCTTTTCTATCTTGATCTTATTTGTTGATGCTTCTTCGTTGATGGTCACTTGTAGTGTTGCGTTGTCGTAAATGTGTTTTATAAGTTTGGAGTATCTTGTGTCAATTTTTGCCTCGTCCATTGCGTTCAGGATAGCCCAGGTCTCGACAGAATCGAACGCCTTCTCGTAATCGACGAACGCCATGTGCAGAGTTATGTTATACTCGGAGCATTTCTCTATTAGAATACGGACGGTTTGTAGATGGTCATTTGTACTAAATTCCTTCCTGAATCCTGCTTGCTCGACTGGTTGATAGAAGTCAAGTTTATTTGTCAGCCGGTTGGTCAAAACTTTTGTAAAAAGCTTGTACAAGTGTGAAAGAAGACTGATCGGTCGATAGTTTGCAATATTGGTGTTGTCCCCTTTTTTGAAGATTAAAACAACCTCGGCATTTTGCCAAGATTCCGGTATTTTCTCTTCGCTAATACATTTGTTTAAAAGGAGACAAAGGGCATGCTCAAGCGCTGCTCCTCCCATTTTTAGCATCTCAGCGGTAACGCGGTCTTCTCCAGGTGCTTTCTTATTTTTCATTTGTTTCAGGGCCCTTCTTAGTTCGCTTCTGTTTACTTCTGGTATATCTTCGGATCCAACGTTCCTAATTTCTTGCCAGGCGATGTTTGGTTTAGGCAGGGTTGATGTATACAAGTCCTTGTAGAAGTCTTGAATGACATTTATTACACCTTATCTATCTGTAAACGTTTCCCCATTTTTATTTTTTATTTTAAAAAGTGTTTTCCTTCCTCCAGACAGATTCTGAGTACTTTTATGTTTGAGTTTTTTTCAATAGCTCTTTTTATTAGCTGATTATTATGAGATCTTAGGTCTTTTCGACATTCTTTGTTTATTGTTTTACATGTATTTTTACATTTATTATCCCTGTATTCATTTGAGTCTCTGGCAGTCCTTTTCCTTTGGTCTATTAGCTTCAGTGTGTTTGGACTTAGTTTGGATGGTTTTTTACTTTGTACTTACAGCAAATTTTCTTTGTTGCTACCTGGATACTGCTCGTTATGGTTGTTAATAGCTCGTTCAGTTGTGCAGTTTGGCTTCTAGAATAGTTTGGTATTCGTCTACCTTTGACATCAATGTTTCAGTGGTTGGATAGTTTCCTTTTTGAACCATCTTTTTCCATTCAGCATTAGTGTTGATTAGCAATCTTGTTCGGACCTGTATTCAATCTTGTTCGCTGCCTGTATCGAAAGAGTTTAAGACAGACACATCTTGGCATATGTCTCTAAATGATAACAAATTTAATAAGGAAAAAAGCAACAGTTAAAGCAATTGCTACTGTCATTGGTTGTGTCATGACAATAAGATTATTGGTAAGCTAATTAAAAGACATAGGTTTAAAGTTAATCTTACAAACTCTACTACATTTCAAAAAGATGAAAATAAGCGAACTTTCGTTGCAATACCACATGATTTTATCTTGATGAGAGGCTTTGATAGGTTTTTCAAAGATTTAGGTCTAAGAATAGTCTAACAAAGTTCGGCCAAGTTACGAAATTTTTAAGGAAACCCAAAAGACAAAATAAAGATCAACAAAAATTCTGAGATCTATGAGTTTAATTGCAATGATTGTGATAAAAGTACATAGGACAAACTAGGGGATCAATTAATATCAGATTTAAAGAACATGTAGCTCATGTGATATATGGAAGAGTTGAAAGGTCAAGTTTGGCTAAACATGTTTTAAATAGTGGTCACTTTGTAGGGATAGACAACTCAAAAGTATTTAAACCAGTTAATAACAGTAGAAAATTAGATGCATATCGTTGGTGATGTGACAATACCTTCTATCTCTCTTAGACATAATTTTACAGGAAACAAAAAAAATATTTTAATCGTCATGACAATTTTATATTAATATTTTTTTTGGCAAATATAGTATTGAAAAAGGAAATAAAAGCTAAAAAATAATATTTTTGTTTATTTTTTTTTTGTTTTTTTTATAATTAAGATAGGAGATATTGGGTTTAAATGGATGGAAGTTAGGAGGTATTAAAATAGACATATTATTTCAAGACTACGACAATAAAACTAAATTTGTAGAAGAAAATAATATAGGGTTTTTTCTGATAGGCAGCGACTTCCATTCCTTTCCAAAATCTAATTTGATCTGTAAATCATCATCAGAGTATTTTATCCCTACGATGTCTGTAACTGTAGGGTCTGATGTTTTTTTTCCGGGTCTTATAGGAGTATATTGAAAGTTTGCTACATCAGAGTAATCCTTAAAAAAATCATACTCCAATTTCATAGCTTTATACGGCTCCGGATGGTTTCGTGCCTCTTCTGTTGCCGTTAAGTAGTCACTCGGTAAATGGATTTTGCGATTTTTTAATTTTCGCTCTATGCAGCTATGTACTGAATCCACTTCCATTTATGAATGACCTTTTTCTAGAAACTTTTGTATTATGGTTACGTTATGAACAGTTGAGAAGTTAAGAAGGGCGTTAGATATGACCACATTCCGGTTTTGAAATGTACAGCCGTCGCTGTAGAATTTAATAGGAAGATTCAAATTCAAACAGTTTGCTCTGATATAATCTAACAAACAAGATACATAAGTAGAAGCATTTAGTACAAAATTTAGAGATTAGAGGGACACAAAGTCAATGGTCTCAAAAGACAGATGTTAATTTTTAAAAAAATGAAGAAGCATTTAGGTTTGTGTCAATTTCTGTAAACCAGTAACAAGACACTTTATGATTTTCAACATTATATACAGTGAAATTATGACAGGATAACTTGGTTGTGAAATAAATGGAGGTGGCATTTAGATAAGGAGCTACTTTTACGGCCTGTAAATCCATTGTTAATAGAATGCATTTCTTTTCTTTAGCTTTTTTAATGTCGTTTTCTTTCTCTTTACGAACTTTCTCTTTTTTGTCGATGTGAAATTTCCATTTATCTTCTGGCACATTTTTATGCTCATACTGTATGCAAATATCACATCGATCCTTCTTCGGGGTAAACAAACACAGATTTTTTTCCTTTTCGAAAACGTACCTTCCCAACGGTGTAACATTTTCTTCTTGACATTTCCCTGAGTATTTATCAAATAGCTGCTTTATTGATGTAAAATGTTCTTCAAGATACAGCTTGTTAGTATTTTATCTTACGTAATGGGATGGTTGTTTGGGTAATTCTTCAAAAAAAATACTTAAGTACTTATTCTGTTCTTTAAACTGCTTAACACGATAATTTCTATTTTTTCTTTTCTCATTCTATTGTTGCTTCTTTTCTCGCATACTATTTATACTTTGTTTTACCCAAGTTTGCACTGTAAAAGGTCGAAGGCCCAAAGTGCTTAAGAAGAACTGCCTGCATACGGGTAGTTTTTTTTTGTCCAGTGCTCAGAGTGTAACTGAAACTTCCTTCTCTATGAGATATTTCATTTAGAGTAGCAGTTTTTTTTTAAGTTTCCACCCTTGATACATGCGAACAAACGTAGATTTTTTTTTGATCCCAACTTAATGAAGACCAGAAATGTTTAAAAAGTTCATTCCTTTTTTCTTCGGAAAATGCGTCATATTGTCATTTGGAAGATCTTCTACAGAAAAGTGAATTACAGGCTCCTCCCATGTTCCTTTCAGGTCTGATGCTATCTTGTTTAACAGTCCCATCTCTGCTCCTGCTGTATCCTAAATATTCCTTTCCCTTTTCACGCAATTTTTCATTTCTGTTCTTCTTCCACTCTGCTTGGACAGCTTTCTTCTTTCTTTTACGACCTTCTTCCATATTTCCATACATAGGCAGCAACTGAACTTCATTCCGCTCACCGATTCCCTGTCGTTCCTCAGAAGCACTGGAACTGGTTTCTTCTTCAGCTATTTTCGGCTCATAAGTCGATCCACTAGAAGAGCTCCTTGCAGACTCACTGTTTTCATCTACATTTCTCTTAAAATCACAAGATATACCCGAAGTGGAAGGAATCGCAATTGCTACACTTTCAGATCTCAAATCCATTGATATTATATTCTCACTTATGTGGGGAAGCCTTTCGTAGGTATCATCCGGATCATCTGAGGTCTGGTTATTTTCAAGCATACATTGATCAGAATTTTGATTATCGGCTTGAATATTTCCACAAAAATGTCCTGATAACTGATCTTCGAAAACAATCGGAATTTGATCTATATTGATTGCGAGGTTATTTTCTTCTTCTAAAAGCTCTTGTACATGAACTTTTTGTACAGAAGGCGCTTGCATGGTAGTGTCTTGTACGGGAAGCTCTTGCACAGGAAGATCTTCTATCGGAAGTTGTTGCATGAGAAGCTTATTATGATCCGAAAACTCTGGTACGGGTATCATATTATTTTGCGTAGTTTTGGAAACTAGGTTTAAAATTTTTAGCGTACGTGAACTCATGTTGTAGATAGTCTGAAAAAAAAAACCTCCTATTTACCGCTTATATTAATTAATAGTTTTTTTAATACCTCCTATCTTCCTAACTAACCATTAAAAAAACAATAGAAAGTAAGAAAATTTTATAAAAAAATAAATAAAATAAATTAGAAAATATCTTAAAACAATGATTTTAAAAAATGGGCACTTGTATTTTATAAGAGTAATGGAATAATCTTAAAAAAAATAAATAAAAACTGATTACTTACTGGCTTTTTTCCTCGAAAACAGGGCAATCTTAAGAATGAGATAGTTAAAACAACTTAACAGAAATATTATCTTACTATTTTTCTCTATTATCTTATAAATTAACATTATTTATTGTAAAAAACTGCGAACTCAGCAAACGATCTGCTCGAGCCTATACACGCAACAAGAGAGGCGGTATTTGTTGTATAATAAAAAGCGCTAACAGATAGGAGGTATTGTTTTTATGCAGGGACTTGAAAGCAGTGCAGTTTTTGCAAGTTAGGAGGTTTTTGAATCATGCGCAGAATTGTCAGGAATAATTTTAAAGTAGTAACTGAACATATGTATTTTGGAAGATAGGAGGTATTGTCACATCACTGATGATATGCAAGTTTTAAATATTCAAAAAAATATTCTTAAAAGGGATAAAGGTCCAATGAATTCTTTCAACAATTTATTTTTGCTCGTAGCACTATGGCCAAAAACATAAAACTTGTACCTTCCTAATGTGGTTTCCATCATATTTAAACAACTTTTCACCGTAAACCTTATAACTAAATTCTTAGACTAATTATAGTATTATGAAAATGTAAATACGTTAATTATTCTCCTAGTTTTTGTATTTTCTAATCGTATATTCTAGTTAAAGTTAGTTTTGTAGTTAAATTAGTAGAGTTTATTTAGGATTCTATTTACGTTGAGTTTAATATTTGTATCTATAGTATCTAATTTTTAAGTAGTTTATCTTTTTTAAGGCCCCTATTTTGACCCCACTTTAAATTATATTATTGTAAATCTCTGCATGTTAAATTTTTCAGAATTTGTTAATTTACTTGTTTTGCCATTATTTTCTTGAAATTATTGGTCTGTTTCAGAAAATACAATGAAAAAAATTCTAAACATTTCTAAATTGTTTTATGGGTCTATAAAAGGGACGCGTTTCGTGATCTTTTATTTACTTTTTATTGTTTAGTCAGTTTTTACCTTGGAAACAATTAAACAACAGTCAAACCGAAGCAGGTTAGAGTTTTTGACGTTGTCAACAAAAGTGTGTTCCTAAATTTCGTTACAATATTTACCTTGCGAAAAACTAAAAAAATAAATAGATTAGATATACCCTTTTGCATTTAAATAATACCCTTTTCGCCGTTTCCGTAAATCAAAATCATGGTAATTTTACTCGTGTTTGACCGTTCAGACAATTTAATTATATACATAAAAAGTTACTCCCTCTCTAGCAGCATTCGTTTAAATTCTATTTCAACCACATGAAAACTTGTCAAAACTTACGAATACATTTTAATGGACGCTAACATGGCTACCCAGTTATGTATTTACGAGTAAATCCATCTCTACGAAACTATCCCTAATTGACTTATCCCATAGAAAGTAAAATAGATTCCAGGGACTCATAGTTACCGACTGAAATTCTATTAGGCATTAGACTATGTAAACAAAAACTGGCAAGAGAATTTTGCAAACGGTTTATTAATCAGCAAGTTTTTTAATTCATTTATCATGAATTATTCATGTAGTGATGAAGTAACACTAAAAAAATTAAAAATAATCATTTTCATATTTTTAAGCCGTTGGTACATGTAATTTAACCCGTTTATTAACTTAATAATATAATAGGATTTGCGGACATGCTTTTATATAGTGAACTGTCATTATTTTTTTATGTAGAATTTCCTTGATTTAATCGTACTTATCTGCTAACACGCTGTAATATTTGAAAATATAATCCTTATTCATTATGTTCGGTGTAAATTATTTTAGACGTTTTTAAATCTTCTTTACGATTTTATCTTTGCTAATTATAATTCATTTCTAGTAACTTTTATTTATGTTTAAAATATTGAGCTCTTTTATTCCGCTAGGAAGATCAAAAAGCCATTTAATTAAAATCGAGATGTTCTTTTAATACCGCCGCCAATTAAAAATCTTCTTTTACTGCTGAATGCAGGCTTAAAGCGGTTCTTTAGTATTACGAGTATAATTAAAAACTGGACTTGCAATACTTATTTATATCTTTTTGCTAATTAGCATTTTTAAAATATCAAGCAAAACGGTGAGTTAAAAAACATTTAGATTCAGGCGTGTGGGGGTGAGAGCAATAAATTTATGAGAGAGAAAGGATAATAAAAATGAACATATTAGCAGCTGTTGATTCCTTTCGTCTATATACTTGAGCTGCCCGTCGCTCCCGTTACCGGCCAGTATTTTCGATAATTGGCAAGGTTTTACGGGATTAGTTACTTAATTTGAGTACTAGTGAAGTATATACCAAAATGCCTCGAATACACGAAAATGGTTCCCTTTTAAGTGCTTGTCCACTCCTCTCACGTCTGGTTCCTCATTCATTTTTAGGAGGGGAATAAGGAATTTTACATATTTTTAGATATAGGGGTCATTCAAAATTTACTTAGAGAAGTGAGATTAATATGAGTATTTGAATAACTAGTGCAAGTCATGCTAATGCCATTACTGAACAAGGCGGATTTTGCGTACGTTCTACTACTCTGGTTGAAAGCCGAAATTTATGAAGAGGGCGAGAATAGAATTCGATACTCAAGGTCGAAGTTTAAAATATTAAAAAAGGTTTTGAGAGCCTTCGGACAAGAGGAAAAAAGGACAGATAAAATATTGAGTTTATGAGAGTTAATGGGTTAAAAAATATAAAATTACCTAAGAGCTTAAAGTTTCTTTTAAATCAAAACATTTTCTTTACCTTTTACAGAGCTAAACTCGCAAGTACTTATCGTTGCCTCTAGAAATAACTAAACTTTTACTTAGCAACGTTGTATAATTAGGAGCTTTTTAGCTTCATTTCCTTTTTTCGCTGTTCGCTCTCTGGGGCTTTAGGGCTATTAAGATTGAAGAGGATAAATTACTAATTAAAAATATTGTTTTTTAACAAAGCTTCTTAGAACCTGTATTTTGCAGCTCTCTTAAAAGTATATATATTCTAGTAGCTATCTTATTTAAAATATTAATGTTAAACATTGTGTTCAGGATACATATGAAAATAAAAATATGCAGAGTGAACAATAAAGATTGTGGTCAATCTTACAATTTTCCTTTTAGTTCCTAGTTAAATTAATATAAATATTAGTATATATGTTGTGGACCATATGATTAATTGATAATTTTTCATAAAAGGCCCGGGCTATATAAAAAATGCTCAATAGACAATTTAATAAATACTAATAAATTCATCACATTTTTCGGGTAGTGCAGTCGTGCTGTCATTAGAAATGGTCGAATAGATGCAAAGATTAGATAGAGGATGAAATTTTGACAGTAAGTTGTATGGGTTGAGAGAGTGCAAAAACCAAAAATGCGAACAAAAATTTCAAGAGGTTTTTTTTAGGGGATGATTGGGGATGGTCTTGGATTGGCGCTACCCCTTTGCACTTACAACTTTGACTCCATAAGATATATTGTTCATAAAAATCAGAGCTACCTTTTCTTCCACAGAGCTGAATTCATCCGAGCTGATTTAGAGGGTGTAAAAAGGGGGTGAAGTTTTGAAAAATTGGTTTTAAATTAATAACTTTCTTGGAAAAAATCCCAAGAATTTTGCTCAAATAGCTCTCAATTTTATAACTTTCAAAAAAATCTTACCTGAAGAGAACTCGAAAAAACTGGTTTCTAATATGCGCCCCTTAATTTTACAGCCCTTAAAATGCAATTTATTACATCTTTACTGTGGAAGAAATGATAGCTTAGACTTTTTGCTTCCATTTGTCGCGTAGAAGCAACATCGTACAGTCGATAGTTTCTCCAAAAAAGGTTTTCAAAATTTCTACCCCCCTTAAGGGTGGTTTACGTACGGAGTTGAGGGTTGCATTTACTATCAAATTGAAGGTAAAATTGTTCTCCACCTTCTGTACCGGGTGTTTCAAATTCGAGCCACATCATTAAGATTTCGGAAACGGTAAGAGATACAGGGTCGGTTAAATTGGGGCAAAGTTGCGTATTCTTATGCTTAACAAAATGCCGTTTTAAAATTCAAAAAATTCCGACTACGTACGAAGTTATACGGAAAATACCGAGATTTTGGAAAATCGTTTTTATTTTTTTGTGAGGTTATTTGAAAAAATATTTTAAAATGATTGACACTTTATTATTGTCACTTTTTCTCCTCTACCAGATGGCGTCGTCAAATTTAAAATCCGACGTTTCATCTTTTGGCAACCATCATCAACTTTATTTTTTTAAATACGGCCCTGGAATTTTTTTTACTCATTTTAATTCCCCTTTTTATTCTTAGAGAAATGACATATCACATAGTTTAATTTTCCAATATTTTGATGTCAAAAATTTACTTTTATTAAAAAAAAGTTAATACTGTCCTGTTGTTTGAAATAAAAAGTAATAATTTATCTTAACACTATCATTTATTGAATAAATCAATGTTTTTGACGAAATTTTTTAATTATTAACATAGTATACATTTGATATATTATACTAAATTTTAACAATAACACTAGTAACAACTATAATTTATTACTAATTTGTATGTTGAACAACACAAACTAAAAATAATAGAACTTAGTGCGAAAAAATGCAATATTTTAAGTTTAAAGTAAATATTCAAATAGTTGACCCTGCACCTCAATACATTTCTGTATCCTTCTACGTAAATTTCCAGACACTGCCCGCTGGATAGTCCTGGCTCGTATACCCCTTAATTCTGTCAATAAATTTGCACGTAAAATGTTTATATCATTTGGGGTGTTCTTAAATAGTCTGTTCTTTAAATAGCCCCAAAGAAAATAATCCAACGGGGAAAGATCGGGACTTCTAGCTGGCCAGCGCACCACCCCTTGATTTCCAATCCACTGATTAGGAAAATTATGATTTAAAAATCGTGTGACATTCCTTCCATTATGGGGTGGTGCACCATCCTGCTGCCACCACAAATCGCGGATAATATCAAGAGGTTCATTTTCAAGAACATCGAATATATTTGGCAGAATTAAATCTAAATAGCGCTCAGCAGTTAAATTACCGTCGTATATAATAGGTCTCAAAATTCGATTCCTGTAAAGACCCACCCAAACATTGAAAGAATTATGCCCCTGTCTTCTTACTTCGCGGTTTTGTCTCGGATTTTCGACTGAATAAAAATGTTCATTATTCCGATTAAATAGCCCGTTGGTCGAAAAGTTACATTCATCATCTTGCAGTTTTTCGTTCAACCAATTGCAAAACTGAAGCCTTCTATCGGTATCTCCATGCCTAAGTTCTTGACTGACATGAAGTTTATAGGGGCGATAGCGATTTTTTCCCAATACTCTGTGGATACGGGTACTTGGCATATTCAATTCACGGGAAAATTGTCTGGTTGAACCTTGCGGATTTTGGGTAACCTTTAACGAAAGCTATCTGATAAAAAGTTATTGTGAAAGTATATCGTTGTAAAACTTACAGCATTAATAATCGCCTGCTCGGTTTCAGGATGCACTCGAGTCCCATACATATTTCGAGGTTTAGTGAAACTTCCATAGAGGCTAAGGTTCCTATCCAAAGCTCCGAAATACGTATAATTAGGTTGGGGGCGCTCTGGATATTGCTCCAGATATTGTTGGCAGGAGCGTTGCGAATTTCTATTCAAAGAATAGTAAATTTGGACCATATCACGTTGTTCGCTACTGGAGAATACCATTTTTGATTTCACAAATTATCGAAAAAGCCAAATGTCAAACAGATATAAACAATTAATGACAGATGGTCGTCCATTTTTTTCTAATTCAAAGCCATCTTTGCTAATAAGAATTTTCAAGTTATTCAGCCGGAGACTTAGACATCAGGCCTGCAGAAAAGTTTGTGAAAATATAACATAATATAACATATTAGCAATATTTTTACCATGTTATTGATTGAAAAACAACATCAAGACAATTTTTATTTCAAACAACAGGACAGTATTAACTTTTTTTTAATAAAAGAAAATTTTTGACATCAAAATATTGGAAAATTAAACTATGTGATATGTCATTTCTCTAAGAATAAAAAGGGGAATTAAAATGAGAAAAAAAAATTCCAGGGCCGTATTTAAAAAAATAAAGTTGATGATGGTTCCCAAAAGACGAAACGTCGGATTTTAAATTTGACGACGCTATCTGGTAGAGGAGAAAAAGTGACAACAATAAAGTGTCAATTATTTTAAAATATGTTTTTAAATAACCTCACAAAAAAATAAAAACGATTTTCTAAAATTTCGGTATTTTCCGAATAACTTCGTACGTAGTCGGAATTTTTTAATTTTTAAAACGGCATTTTGTTAAGCATAAGAATACGCAACTTTGCCCCAATTTAACCGACCCTGTATCTCTTACGATTTCCGAAATCCCAATGATGTGGCTCGAATTTGAAACACCCTGTACATCCAACACTTTTTTCTTTGAAGTATAGTTTTTCAAATTATTTCAAAATAAAAATTTTTTGGATTTTTTGATACTTTTTTTGGGGGTGTCAAAAATTTTTCCCATAGTCGATATATACAATGACCGCCTAAAGTTCCGCATAAATTCGATAAAAATTAGAGATGTGATTTTTTGAGAAAAGACCCGTCGATTTTTATTTTAGGTTGCGCATTATTTCACATAAATTTGTGTATACAGGGTGAAACAAAAAAAAAGATATGACGTCATCGGTCATTTTTTTAAATGGAATGCTATATTTTTTTATTGCATTTATGAAAGATAGGCGAAATTCTAAGCAAGTTTCGTATAACACATCTTATCTCAAACTGTTTCCGAAATATTTACATTTAAATAACAAGAAAACAAATATGTACGTCTATTTACAAATTAAGATAAAATGGAAGAGAAAATGTTATAAACTGTAAAAACTCTTATTAATGTATCAAGTGTTCCCCGGTTAATCCGGGGTTCTAATTAATTTGATCCCCATTTACTTCTTGGCAGAAAGCAAGCCGGTTTACAAACTCATGTAAAACACTCAATTATTTCGGGTGATATACGTCTAATTTCATATCTAATTCTATTTTTCAAATCTTCTACGCTGTTTGACTTCTCAATATAACCTTTACTTTTCAGGTACCCCATAGAAAATAGTCGCAGGGATTTAGGTCTGGTAACCTGGCCGGCCACTCTATTGGCCCTCTTCATCCTATCCATCTTCCTAGGAACACTCTATCCAAGTAATTACGGACATCTCGAAAGAAATGTGGCGGTGCGCCGTTTTGCTGAAACCACAAATTATCTGTCGGGACAGCAGGGTCTTGTTCATCTGGGTATAGGGCAGCCAAAGCAGGGATAAGATCTTCTTGAAAAAAATTCAAATAGCGTTGTCCTGTTAAGTTTTCTTCGAAAAAGTTGAAACATTAATAGATTTACGGTACTGTGTATGAGCCTCAGTTGCCCAGTGTGGATTTGACACTGACCAGTACCGATAATTTTGCCAATTTACGACACCGTCTAAAGAAAAAGTTGCTTCATCCGAAAACAAAACTCGTAACATAAACTGACAGTTATTATTGCAAATGTTTATCATTTCCTCGAAAAATTGGTTTCTTCCATCAGGATCGTCCTCATTTAATTCGTGTATTAGTCTAATTTTATAAGGGTGGTATTGATTTGCTTTTAAGATGCGTCTTACTGACGTTCCGGCTATATTATTATCAACTGAAATTTATAAAGTTGCATTGTTTGGATTTTCTTCGACGGAGAGCAGAACGTTTAATTTTGTTTCTTCAGAAATTTTTGGACGACCTGATCTTGACGATTCCCTAACATAACCTGAAGTTATGAATTTGTGCTCTATTCCACTAACTGTTGACTGAGAAATAGGATGGTTTGGGTATTTGGCATTAAACAGTTCACTTACTTCTTTTTGCGTGCGCACTCGATCCCCGTACCCTAGCATCATCAAAATTTCAATTCGTTGGGTTTCCGTTAAATTAGCCATAATTTATTCTGATAAAAACTATTAATTTTCAAACTGACAGTGACATTCGAAAATGAAGATTCTTTACAAGTGCAACCATGGAAAGAGAAACAATCTATCAAATTGAAAGCAATCTATCAATTCCTATCAATCTAAAATATATTTCGAGCAAGACGGCGCTCCTCCTCACTATGTTCTTCCCGTTCGGCAATGGCTAGACGACGAATTTCCAGATAAATGGATAGGGCGAAGGGGGCCTATAGAATGGCCTGCTAGTTCTCCTGATATAACGCCGTTAGACTTTTTTCTATGGGGTCATTTGAAATCTATTATGTTTACTCCCCAACCTGAAAGTTTGGATGAACTTCGTCAACGCATCATCAACAGCTGCCATTATATTCCACAACATGTTTTTGAAAATGTCCATCAGGAATTTGAACATCGTCTATATCATTGTTTGGCCAAAAACGGGCAACATTTTGAACACTTATTGAATAAAAAACTGATATTTTCATGTTTTTGTTTTCTATCTGAACAAATTAAGATAAACAAAGATTTTTCTAATTTTCTCGAAAACGAATCGACCGATTTAAAAAAATTAAACGTCAAAATAAAAGACTTTGAAAGACCTTTTAAACAAGCTATTAATCGATACCCCTTGCCATTTAAAATTTTTAAGGGGATGACCCTGGGGGGCAGAGGGTGAAAGGAGGTGAAGTAATTTTAGGTTAGGAAGTTGTCCCCCTTGACAAACCTTTTAACGTATTTCGGCGTTTTTTTTTTAAACAGTGGTTTTCGATAAATCCGTGGTGGGAAGTTTTCAAATGAACCATAACATACAGGGTTATGGACAAAGTGATTATTTCAGACGTTATGTATAATGCCCGGTCATTATTAATAATGGCTAACTACGATAGGCAATTTAATAATTATTTCCAATTTATCACGTTGTCTGGTCATTATGAAAAATGCTTTACTATGGTCGGGCGATGTGATAAATCGGCGTTCTTAAAAAATGCAGTGATACTAAGTTAAATGCTAGTGCACTAAATACTTATTATTGTACTATAGCTAAAAATTTATTAAATGATATACAGTGTGACATAGACTTTGAAGTCTTTTCAGCATTCGTGCATGAAAGGTTTTTCTTCTAACCAATTAATGTTATTGAAATTAAGGAAATAATTTTAGAATTAAAAAATAACAAAGGTTTAGGGTGGGACGGAATTTCGTCTTAAATATTTAAACAGCGCTCTGATAATGCTCTTAAAGCGCTGACAGAGGCTATGAATATTTCTTTGGCCACAGGTGTTTTTCCCCATTGTTTAAAAGTTGCTAATATAATCTCTTTATTTAGGGGTAGGGAATAATGCAAGCCCCTCGAACTACAGACCAGTAGCCTACTCTTTCAAAGATAATAGAAAAGGTAGTTAAGAAACAAATTTTAAATTTTGCACTAAAAAATAATATATTGAGCTCTGCTTAGTTTGGATTTTTAGAAAAATAATCTACAAATAACGCAATTTTTAATTTTTTAGAAAGGCTTTATCTAAAGTTAAGGCTCCGCTACCTATCCTTTCGAGTAGCTGTTGCGGGACAGCGGTAAGAGGCGAGGAAAAAATTATTTTACGACGGGCCGGTTTAGCAGAGACATTCTTAAATTGGCAAACGTTATATTTTAGGGCTGGTTTATTATAAAATTACGGTTTTTGGCTTTCCGACAGCGCGGCGGCAGTGTATGAGATAGTTAGGGATTCAAAAATCGGCATGCTTTCTATTCACGCTAATATTTATTGATCTAAGTTGTTTTAAAGAGATGTTAAATATGGGTGATTATTATAGAAATGGAACAAAAAGAGGACTTGAATAAAAACACGAGGTTGATTGCAAAAAGGAAACGTCCAAAATAGAGAATATAGCTTACGTTATAGTATACGATTTTTTTTTTATTTTAACAATGCCATTAATAAGCGATCGGTACACGGATCCAATGGCAGCTTGATTTTATAGTGACGCCCTTACACGCGCTTATATACAGGGTGAATAATGACCAATACGTTATATGTAAATGGACATTGAATTTTTCTGAAAATTAGGTTTTTATGGTCGTTTAATACATAGCTTTATCATCTAAAATGTTTTTAGTTAAAATTAGTTAACACACTAAAATTGCGACGTTTCCTTAAAGTCTTGTATATTACCTTTTTTATAAGTTGGTTTTTTTAAATACTTAAAAGTTTATAGCGGAAAAGAAATTATAGCACTTGACTCAAGCTGTGGCGATCAATGTCAAAACCCTGATTTGTCATTGGATGAGTTTAAAAGAGAAAGTGAAAACTTTTTAGAGGGAAAATTTTTAGACTAAAAAATAGAGAAAAAATTAAAACAATAGAAAAATATAAATAATATAAAATATACAGGGTGTTTCAGAACTATGGGATCAAACTTCTGGAGGTTGTTCAGTGCAACAGAAGAGTCCATTTGAGTATAGGAACCCATGTCCGGAAATGCGTCACTACGCCACTACGGCCCTAAGACGCGTTAAAATTAATAAAAAACATTAATTACCTAAATCGGATCTGCTGCATTTATTTTAACCTTTTATACATGATACCATAACAACAATTGTTTAAAATCAACGCTTATCAATGTCAATTCTCAATGCCATGTTTAAACATTTTATAGCTTACCTTTTCTAAACATTTATTGCTAATGGAAAACTTTACCAATCAAGAATTGGGGGATATGCATTTGGCATACGGAGCAACAAACTGCAATGCACGAGCAGCATCGCGGTTGTACTCGTATGAACGTTATCCCGAACGACAGCGTCCTGGATACAAAAAGTTTATTGCGGTTCATCGGCGGCTCGCTGAGACAGACATGTTTAAGACCAAGATGCATGATACTGGTGTTGCTCGAACCGTAAGAACGGTCGAATTTGAAGAAGAGGTGCTTCAGCGAGTTGCCGATAAACCATCAAATAGCACACGTGACGTCGCTTTGAATATGAATACGAGTAACGCTTCTGTCTGGCGGGTACTACACGAGCAACAACTCCATCCTTACCACTTCCAGAAAGTTCAAGGTATGACTGCAGCCGAATATCATCCTAGAGTTCAATTTTGTCGATGGCTTCTGGATCACATCATTGCACAACCAAATTTTTTACGATATGTTTTGTGGACCAATGAAGCCTCTTTCACAAGAGACGGTATTTCTAATAGTAGGAATAGCCATGCTTGGGACGAAGAAAATCCTTATGCAATTTTTCCAAGAAAACATCAGAATCGTTGATCTGTCTACGTATGGGCAGGCATTGTTGATGATTATTTAATTGGACCATACCTTCTACCGGAACGGTTAACAGGACCTATTTATTTGCGTTTCTTGGAGGAAGTTCTCCCAGAACTCCTTGAAAATGTTCCACTAAACGTTAGACAGCAAATGTGGTTTTAGCATGATAGAGCGCCAGCTCACTTTGCTGTACAAGTACGCGAGTATTTGGCTCAGCGGTTTGGGCACCGTTGGATTGCCAGAGGTGGAGCAGTTTTTTAACCTCCTAGGTCATCCGATTTAATGTAGCTCGATTTTTTTTGTGGGGACATGTAAAGCCTTTAGTCTACGAAACTCCAGTAGAATCAGAGCTAGACTTAATTTAACGAATAATAGCAGCATTTGAAATCATTCAAAACGAGGATCAAATTTTTAGTGTAGTCCGCCGAAATCATGTGCGGGGTTTAAATCGGTGTATTGAGGTTGGAGGAAGACATTTTCAACAATTTTTGTGATGGTATCATATACAAAAGGTAAAAATAAATGCATCAGATCCTATTTAGGTTATTAATATTTTTTCTAAATTTAAACGCGTCCTAGGGCTGTAGTGGCGTAGTGACACATTTCCAGACATGGGTTCCTATACTCAAATGGATTCTACTGTTGCACTGAACAACCCCTAGAAGTTTGATCCCATAGTTCTGAAACACCCTGCATACCAGGCAATAATATAACTCTTTATGGTTCTTAGAACGCCGAAAGCAATTTACTGCATCTAATATTAAAGTAAATTGCACAAAACTTAGCACTAGGAGTAATGGAGATACCAAGCTTGTCAAGCAACTACTCTATTTGAACATATTGAATTCAACTAGCGTTAATCGGGGTAGGCAGAATAAGAAATACGCAATTGATAAAATTTAAAAAAATTATGAGTAAAAACGTATCACCTTGTAGCCTATATAATGGAAAGCTTTACCATACTACTTGACAGCAGATGCCTTATTAAGGAAAAAGTAGGAATAAAATGTGCAGTGCCGGAAACCTCAATTCTTAGGAAAAGAAGAAAACGAAGAAATTAATCAAAACCACGAAAGATTGTTATTAAGTACAAGTCAGTTATAATACGTAACTGGAAGAGCATATTGCTGTTTTGTGTTTGGACACCGTTCGATATTAAAAAAAAAAATTTAGAAAAGTTTAATATTTTGCGACAAAATAAAAGATTAATTGACCGATTTTTTTATGAAGTATTTACTCTGGTTATTAGTCGTGGATTCTAGAAAATCTATAATTATGAATATTAGAACCTTCACATTAAAATAAATGTATAGTATGAAGAATTTTTATATATTTATTGGGATAAACTTAAGAGTTTAAGTCTTTTTTCATCATACTTCCCTATTCTATATCTAGCGGTTTTCGAGAAATAAAATAATTTTGCGTTAGTGTTTTTTGTTAAAAACCAAGACATAACAAATATCTTTGATTTACTAAAATAGCGAAAAGTAATTTTTTTAATGGAATACCTTATATTTTATTTTATATTCTAATAAACAGTTAAAATACCTTTAATTTAATATATTATATCACTTTGCCTTAGTACACTTGTAAACTATTTAGTCTGACAGGGCATCCATAAAATAATTTTTGAAGGAAATTTTTGTTACTTAAATCAGTTGGTCTGTAAACGTCTCAGCGCAAAGCGTTTGTGTCTTGTGACCATATTGGAGTCATGCCAGGCAATTAGAAAGCAATTCAAGAGGATTTGATTTATTAAGTACATGATTTCATCATATTCAATATACGCATCCTTTCGTAGTGTAGGAAGTCAATGCCTTGGCACGACGAACAATGCTATGGGGATATCACAATAGAACGGTGGTTTATGCAATAGTACCACCAGTGCGCCGGTTTGTTTGTGACTGACCCACAGCAATAAGTTTTTCTTGTTAAAACAGAAAATTATTTGTTTGTTAATGATTTTGCATTTTGAAATACATGATTAACCCATTAGTGCGTAGAGTCCCTTAAAAAGAACGCCACTGGTTTCAAGCACATGTGCACTTCTAATGTTTTCATAACCTCGTGCATTAATTTGTCTAGACGTTCGCTATTTGTTGTAAAATCAATTCATGTGCAAAAATCGGAGATAGTGTTTTGATTTTGTATTTTTATGTGACCATGGATCCGGAACTTTAATCTACTCGAAATGGAGGGTAAGTTTTAATTTTTTATATCGATAGGTTTTGAAACCAGGGTAAAGAAATTCAGTAAATATGTTGTGTTTGAGGTTAGAATCATCATACAATTTTGTCTGCAAAACAAAAATGTGTTATTGTTTTCTTAGACATAAATATTTGTTCTGTCCCTTATAGACAATTCTCAGTATAATTCGTATTTTGCAGATTATCTCTTCAAATAATGTCTGCATGAATTGCAGACATTATTTGAAGAAAATGACGGTGAAGTTCAACTAAATCTTGTTGTTTACATTGGAATTCCTGATGACCTAGACGAAGACACAGAAGAAGACAGCGATCGCTCTGATGATGAGCATATCGGAGATATAAATCGCTTATGCCGTGAAATACTGCAGCAGAATTGTGAAGTAAGAGCCAGAGAACAAAATGATTTTGACGAAGAAGATCTAATTCCTCAAGCCTAACTATTTCCAAAGTCTATAAGGGTTTATCTCGTCAAACCTATGAAGCCCCACCTAATGAACCAGATGATTTTGATGAAGATCTAATACCTTTAGCAGATCTGCTTTCTAAACCTGGGTCAAGTATAAGTCAAGGCAATTTTTCAACCCCTAAACGTAGAAACCTATATGAATGGAACGCAGATCTCCCCATTTTTTCTACGAATACAAACTGTGTGCCACGAGAGCCATCTCAAGAAGCAAAAGAAGCCCAAAATCCATTGAATTTTTTAAAAGTGTTTTTCGATGAAGATTTCACATCGAAAATTGTTGAGAAAACCAATAAATACGGCCAACAAAAAAATAAGGAGCTAAATTGTGCAGTTAGTTCAGTGCAGTTACTAGTGCGGTTTGCATCTGAAGCAGCCCGGGCATCAGTTCTCAAACAGCGAAAATTGTTGAAATCTTGATTGTTAATACATATTTCTTATTTATTAAACTTAAGAGCATAGAAAGACTCGGATTTAAGAGAAATAGGTATATTACTTCTATTTATATGCTATTTTTTGTTTTGATTTTGCATTAGAAGATTTACATTTTTGTTATTTTTAGAGAATTAGTACTTGTGTAAAATGAAAATTGGACACCTGAATATTAGATCAGTGTTTACTAACTTTAATGATTTTAAAATTTTATTTGAGGCTCAAAACTTTGATATTTTTTTTCTCACCCAAACACGGTTATCTGAAAACGATAAATCTGATGCTTTTCAAATTCAGGGTTACAAGTTTTTACGGTGCGACCGAGTTGGTAGGGGTGGAGGTATAGCGGTTTGTGTCAGGAATTTAAACTTCAAACTTTTTCTTTTGATTTAAGTAGTAATGAACGTAGAGTAATGAACTTGAATATTTGTTTTTAAAGGTTACCTTAAAGTCACTTAGTTTAGCAGTTGGGGCTATGTATAGACCTCATGATCGAAATATGAATAGTTTTATATCAGATTGTGATAATCTTTTTTCCTACTTATGTCCCATTTTTCATCAGGTCATATGTTTGGGAGATTTTAACTCAGATTTTCTCGACCTTGGAAATCCCATTGCTTCCTGTTTGCAGTCTTATAACTTGAGTCAAGTAATTAGTGAGCCAACTAGGACTACGCAATATACTAAATAAATAAATAAATAAATAAATATGCCTTTTATTTTTAAAATTACATAAACATAGCTGAGAAAAAAAAACATTATTAAAAAGCTGAAAAAAACATTATTAAAAAAAAAAGTAGCATAAACCACTGGCGCAGTCTAGCTTTAAAGAGCTACTCTACTGAACCAGAAGCTATACTTTACCATCAGTAAATAAATTAGGTAGTTAAAAAAAAAATTATCTTAGGCAAATTAATTAGTAAATTACAATAAATTATTAATTAAATATTACAATTAGAAGAAACTAGAAGAAACTTGCATAACAAACATTAAATTTGCCAGAAAAATTGCACAAATAACAAAAGCCACTAAAAAAAATATCCATTGGTTTGCAAATTAAATAGATGTTCCTTGAATTTTATTTTAAAAGATTGAATTGATAAATTAATTAGGTTTGTTGGTACTTTATTAAAAATATTTGCTGCATTATAAGAATATGACCTCTGAAACATGGCACTATGATGAAGTGGAACCGTAATTCTTTTAGAAAACCTTATATTTAAACCATGAACAGTGTCCTGAAAAATTAGTCTTTCTTTAAGGGAGACAGGGGAAGATGTGTCATTAATTATTTTCAATAAAAACACTGCAAAATGTAATATCCTGCGCATATCCATTTTAAGCCATCTAATATCTCTATATAAATAAGATACATGGTCAAATTTTCGGAGTCCATAAACAAATCGAACGCAAGCATTTTGGACCCTTTGAATTCTTACCCGACTTTCCAAATCTAGACAAAACCCATAAACTACGTCAGCATAATTAAAATGAGACAGTACAAGGGATTCACATAATCGTTTTCTTAACTTTACATTTAACATATGGCGGTTATTATACAATGTTTTCAGGGACATAAAAGTTCTTTGAAAAATTTTTTTAAGGTGTTCCTTAAATCTTAATTGTTCATCCAAAATAACCCCCAAGTTTTTACCGTTGTTTACAAATTCCAATCTTGTATTATCGAAATTAATATTTATATTAGATTTTAAAAACTCTCTTTGATTTTTGTTACCAAATATCATAAGCTGGGACTTATTAGGATTTAATTTTAAATTGTGATTTTAAGCCTAGTGCTTGCAGGTCTTCATTTATGAGTGATTCGGCCTCTTTATAGTCGCTGTAATCAAAACAATAATAAATTTGCGTATCATCAGCAAATGCCTGAAGCTTACAATATTTAAGCGATTTTAAAACATCTGAGGTATACATTATAAAAAGCAAAGGATCCAAAAAAGAACCCTGCGGTACTCCACAACTAATACTTACTTGTTCAGACTTTCTGTTATCGGAAAAAATCGTTTGATATCTATTAGACAAATAGGATTTTAAAAGCAAATAGGAGTTATTATTAAAACCGTAATACTTAAGCTTAGCGCACAACAAATTATGGTTAATGGTGTCAAACGCCTTAGAATAATCCAACAGCACTAAAACGGTATGCATGTTTTTATCACAAGCTCTAAATAAGTCATCAGTTACATTACAAAGTGCTACCGAAGTGTTAAAATGTTTCCTAAACCCACATTGTGAATTTGGTATTATTTCATTAGATAAGCAATAGTTATATATCTGATTATAAAGAATTCTTTCAAAAATTTTCGAAACGGCAGGCAAAATACTTATAATGCGAATGTCATTAAGAGTTGTAGGAGTAGACATTTTAGGCAAAGGTTTTCCCATTGAAGTTTTCCATTGATCAGGAAAGTAACTTATCTCTATGCAACAATTTATAATGTGGGTTAAGTACAAGTCAACAAAGGGGCTACAATACTTAAGCATTAATGAAGAAATTTCATCGGTACCTATCGCAATTGTTTTTATATTATTTAAAATTTTGTTAACCTCATCCGGACTCGTTAAATGGAAACTAAACATATTCGCATCTCTATAAAAGTTATTATTATAATAAGACGTTTTTTTCTCACAGCCTGGATTGACTTGCGCAGTTAAGTCAAAAAAATTACTTATCTCATTGGGATCAGAGAGAAACGACGGAATTAGACCATCCTTATTCTTACAAATATTAAAACTTTTTAGTGCATTCCACAGCTGACTCGGTTCTCTTTTATTTAAAATTTCTTAAACCTTTGTAAGTATTCCAATCTTCCAATAGTTTTGACTGTTTGAATATACGCAAGACATCGTCCCTTTGTCTCATAAAGATTTTTAGGTTTTCTGTGAGCCATGGTGCTTTAGGCTTAGTAATGCGAGATTCTCGGACCGGCGCATACCTATCGAAAAGGGTTAAAATAAAATTATTAAACATAGATATCTTCATATTAATGTCATTTTCGTAAAAAATATTATCCCACGGCAAATTGTGCATGTCTGCATTGAAATTGTATACATTAAAATTTTTAAAACAACGGTACCTAACAATTTTTTGACTGCAATTTATTTTTGCTAAATTTAATTCACAATATATAATTTTATGGTCGGATACGGCATCAGCCGATAACACACCCTTATTAGAAACCAACAGCACATTAGAAACAAATATGACATCTAAAAGAGTACTTACATTTGCCGTTACTCGTGTGGGCTCTTCATTTACTTGATGTAGGTTGTAGTTTTCAAAAAGTGTAGTAAGTGGATTTTGAAGACTCAATAAATTAATATTAAAGTCCCCTAAACAAAAAGTTTCTTCTACAGCAGGATAAAGACATGAAAATATATTATGAAAGTCAGCGGTTAATGCACCAAAATTTAGCGTTGGTGGCTTGTAAAAAACACAAAAGCCATAATACTTATTTCCCAACCTAATCTTAAAAACAAGGTATTCAAGTTTAGGATTAATATTAAAATCAAAAGTCAATATATCAACTTGATATGTACATTTAACAAAAGCAGCCACACCTCCCCCCCTGCCGACCCTATCTTTTCTAAACATTTGGTAACCCGGAATCTTAAATGCGTCAGAATCATCCCCCTCAGACAGCCAAGTTTCAGACAACAAAAATATCTCAAAATTATTTGCTTCTATCAAATCACGTAATTCAGCAAAACCCGTAAAGATAGATCTTAGGTTTAAGTGGCCAACTTTGAATTTACTAGTAGTCATCATCCAGTAACCAATTTGATTCTTATTAACAATAATATATGTATGTATAATTATAGGAAAAATGCGGAAAAATTTAATGTTATGCAAGCTGGAAAATATATCAGTGTTTCCCTATACAGGTATAAATAGATAATAAATAGCTTAGCCTAAAAACAAAACAATAGAAAACAAAATAGAAAAAACAGCGCTTCCACACAACGCCCCGGGATTATTTTGTAAAAAATAATAATTTTTCATATAGAACCAAAACCAAGCAAAAAAAATTAAGCAAAAATCGTAATAACTTCATGCAATTAAATAAATTAAACAACAAAAAAGAAAAAAAAAGAGAAAAACTGTTTCTTATCCCAAACAACACAAAATAAAATTGTAATTATGATTAAGTTATTGGTTAAAAAGTATTTTCTTACCGAAAATCGAAATTGCATGAGTATTGATAACAATAACAAAACGTATTAAATTACTGTCCATTATTAAGCTAAGCAGACTTTATTTTAATTAAGTCACTTTCACTAGGTATACGATGCACTTTATTGTTAAACTTAGTATAAATAACTCCATTCAGGACCCATGCGTTTTTGACACCAAACAAGTCAATGGCCTTATTAAGTAGAAAAAGGCGATTTTTAGTTAAATCTTCCTTTATAAATATATTACTGTTTTTCAAATTTTTGCGACCTTTTAGTACCGAAACACGAGCCATATCACTACCGAAGTTCACGAGAACTGCAGGAGGACTATCATTGCGTGCCTTGGCCAAAACACGGTAGCACTTTTTTATATCCGATCTATTAATATTTACTTTTAGCTGTCGGGAAACAATTCGGTTACTTTTGAATGCAGGTTCTCGTTTACATCCATGGGCAGCCCAAAAATGCGTATATTCATGTTTCGTTGGGATTGTTCAACGCAATCTGTTGTGGTGCGCAGTTTTATGTTTTCCCGTTCCAGCTCAAGGACTCTATCCTCCAGAATAGTACACCTATTCACCAGGACAGAGCAATCATTATTTAATAAGTTTAGCTTCTCTTCATACTGTTTTTCAATGCGGGAGACTATTTTATCGACAATTTCTTGCAGAAATTTGTCGTTAAAAATGCTTATTACTTGCGATTTAATCTCGCGCAGGTCTGTAGATGAGAATCCCATTATGGCGGACAGGAACAACAACTTGAAATCAGTTAAACACCAATATTTCACTGCACTGGAACTATTTTAACCCAACTACTTGGAATTAATATTAACTGTGCTGCACTTATGACAAAACTTTGAAAATTATTTAATAAACTTAGGTAATGACTCCATAAACAACAAAAATCAAGGAGCGTGTGTGAATACTAGCAGACTTTTAGATCCTATATTTTTAACCTGTCCTGATCGGGTAATTTCATCTGGTATCTTAGATACAAACCATATTTTGGATCATAGCCTGACGTTCTGTATTTTGAATATATCTATAACAAAAGTAAAAGCCAGAATAATAAATATAAGAGACTATAAAAATCTTAACTTTGATAATTTTGAACAGGATTTAGAAGGGATCGATTGGCATAGCTTTTTATAGGAAAATGATATTGATAGAAAGCTTAATATTTTGAACCAGCATATTCTCTCTACTTTTGATCAGCATGCGCCTATTATAACCATAAAAGTCTTCAAATGCAAAGCACTCTGGCTTACTCCTTAAATTAAAACTTAAAACTCATTATGAAATAAAGAGATAATGCTTCCGTATAAATAAATTCGACCCTAAGGACTTTTCCGACCTTAGAATAGTCAGTATTTTGCCAACGTTTTCAAAAGTTTTTGAAAAATTTGTTTATAAACAAATATACCAATATGTATGTAAAAAAAATATAATTCCAAACTATCAGTGTGGGTTTAGAAAAAACTATTCAACGGCGACTGCCTTAGCTACAGTAATCAGTGATATAATTGAGGCCTATGATAAAGGTGATAACGTTATTTTAGCTCTTTTCGACTTTTCAAAATCGTTTGACACCATTGATCATAAATTATTAATAGCTGCATTAAAATATTACGGCTTTCATTATTCGCTGATTAATTTAATATGTTCCTACCTAAAAGACAGGTTTCAGTGTGTCTCGTGTAATGATAGGGTGTCTGATTCTATCTCCATTTTATCTGGTGTTCCTCAGGGTAACGTGTTGGGTCCTTTACTGTTTTTGGTATATACTTCTAGTATTTTGCAGTCAATAAAACATTGTAAACGCCAAGCCTATGCTGACGATACACAACTTTATTTTAATTTTAATTTTGCTGATGTTTTATTGGCTAATACATTAATTAATGAAGATCTAAAAATTGTAATTGAACTATCAGCACAACATAATTTAAAATTGAATGCCTCACAATCTTTATTACTAATATTTGGCCCTAAAACGAGAATTGATTTTATAAGAGAGAATTTAGATGTAAATATTAATGGTGTAGTAATTACTGTTATTAAAACTGCAAGGAATTTGGGTATGTGGGTGGACACTGATATAAGATTTAAAATGCATGTTTCTAAGATTACACAAAAGTCCTACCTTTCGTTAAAACTTTTTTATTCCAGCAGACATATCTTAAGCCAACAACTTTGAAAGAATATATGTGAATCACTAGTGTTGTCAAATTTTAATTACTACGATTTTATCTATGGACCATGCTTGGATATCAACACAAAGTATAGAATCCAGAAAGTTCAAAATACTTGCGCTAGACTTATATTTGGCTTAGGAAAGTATGATCGTATTAGTGCTAAAATTGAGGAGTTGGGATGGTTAAGGATGGAAGATCGTAGAGCTCTTCATGTTGGTAACTTTCTTCACAAATTAATGACATGCCCCAATGCTTTTTATTCATTAAAAGATAAATTTGTTTTAAGAACTTTCGTACATTCACAAGTCCTACGTATTTCAAGTTCATTTACTATTCCTCGTCATCGGACGGCCTTATTTAAACGAAGCTTTGTATATACAGTATTAAATTTTATAATAGGATTCCTGACAGGTTAAGATCTTTAACATATACCAAGTTTAAAAAAGCGTTTAAAGTTTTTATTATAAACCAGGAATTATGAAAGGTGAGTGCATCAGTTATTATATTATTATTCTGTTAAACTTTTTATGTGTTATAATGATTATTATTATTGTTTAAAAATGATAATATTAATAATAATAATATTAATAATAAATATAATATTAATATATAATATAATAAATATAATATTAATAATATTATTATTATTATTATTATTATTATTATTAATTTCACCAAAGAAGAGTTATATGTACTACTTGGAGGAATGCTTCTTTCAGGTATCATGCAAAATATCCGAACAAGAGGATGTTTTGGAATCCAACAGAAGATATACCAACATTTAAAAAAAATAGCATGCGACTAAATAGATTTGAAGTGTTACTTTGCCACATCCATTTCAACGATAATGCTAATATTGATCGCAGTGACCGGCTTTACAAAATTCGCCCTCTACTGAACTCACTGAATAAGAATTTCAAAAAACACGGAGGTTTGGATGAACATCTTTCAATTGATGAAAGCATGAACTATGCCAAACAGTACATCTAGGGCAAGCCGATAAGATTCGGCTTCAAAAACTGGGCTCGATGCAGTAGTAATGGGTACATGATTTCTTTTGAGATTTACACTGGCAAATTAGATGCAGAAAAAGTTTTTGGTCTTGGTGGAGACGTGGTTATGTCCTTACTACATAAATGGGAAGTGCCTTCTAACTAAGGTCCCAAGTATGCAAGAAGAAAAGTAACTTTATATGTGTAAAATGTGACTGTGGACTTCCATATCCAAAAAATTGTTTCGAAAATTAC
This sequence comes from Anthonomus grandis grandis, assembly GCF_022605725.1. NCBI lineage: Eukaryota > Metazoa > Arthropoda > Insecta > Coleoptera > Curculionidae > Anthonomus > Anthonomus grandis. The sequence continues at coordinate 30,202,571 of NC_065553.1, read as the reverse complement.
CATATAAACTAAATAATATTAATTTTATGTATTTTATGCATGGAGTCCCTTTTGAGAGACGGATCATAACACACTAATAAAAACAAATATTTGATTTTTGTATTTTTTTTTATATCTTATTTAAGTCATTGAACTAATTCATAAAGAAAAATACATAAAAAACAATTTTTATAAGTTCATGCACTAATGGGTTAAGGTCGGATGATGTCATTAAACTGAAGGATGTTAGTCTTAATGTAGGAATGATCTATATACTGCAGTATTCTGATAAATCTCATTAATAAACACATATTATCAAAAACATTACATATTTACATTCATAAAGGTAAAATAGTTGCTCACCCATACTTTATTCTTTTCAGGTATGTAATCTCGGATCATCCCTGATGTTCATTCCCAATTTTGCTATGTATCATTTAGTTATCATAGCTTATTATCTCAGTTTCGGTAAGTACCTTGTTTTTAGTAAATTTATGATTTTGTTTAATGTTTAATTCATATCCTGACAGAATTACAAGATGTTTGCTTAGGAGATCAACAGTAAACAATACGCCCCGTGAAAATGTATACCCTACCTAACTAAATATATAAAAATTAGTTTATTCTATTTTATTAAGATCATTCTAAAATTGCGACAAAAAACGCTTACAAAGAGCAAAAAATTAAAAACTGAAAACTCCTCTAATAAATATAAGCAAATTAGAAATATGGTAACAACCCCAGTTCGAAATGAAAAAAAATCATTTGTAAATTATAAATTTAAAGAGGATCCGGCCTCATTTTCGAAAACTTTAAAGTGTTTTAATATACACCTAAAAATTTTAAGTTACTAGCTTACTTCAATACTGTTATCGATGCTGAACAATTTAATTCTTTTTTTATTAATAGTATTCCGAAAACTAATTCATTACCTCTTAATAATGTAAGTACACCCTTATGTTGAGAACAAGTTTAAGTTTAGGGAGATAGGTGAGAGTGATATTGAGGACATAATATCTAATATAAAGTCTGTCTCCATTAGGTCTGATGCTATTCGCATTAAGATGATTTTTTTTAGTCCCTTACCTTACTCCTTATATCACACACATCATCAATAAGACTCTTTCGTTATCCAGTTTTTCCGGCGAATGGAAAAAGGCGCACTTAATACCCATTCCCAAAGTAAATAGCCCTGCTGAGCTCTCACATTGCCGCCCTGTAAGCATCCTACCTACCCTTAATGTATATAATTATATAATAATCCAAAATACTGGAAAAAGCCATGCACCAGCAATAAAAACGGTTTTTATAAATAATAAAATTTAGGCGCCCAATTTCAAAACTCTTTAGATCCGTGCTAACCAATTTTACAGGAGAAGAAAAAAACTTCGGATTTCTTGTAAGAACAAATTTTTGTGGTTTAAAATGAAAATACACATTTATGACAACTGTTTATTTAAATATTTGTTACTAAGTAGTAAATTTTTATTTAAAAGAAGTAGTTATGGATAAAAATAATAGGGATATAACAAGTTTTGCTACCGCACCATGGAACTAAAAAGTTTTGTTTCAGTATCTGTAGGATTTAGGGAGTTTTAAATAAGTAAAAGTTTATAATTTAAAAACAAATATTTTTTTTTAAATGAAACCTAAAAATTAAATTCATAGTCCATCGTTTTCTTCCATGGGTTCCATTCCTTCTTCTTCTTCTTCTTCAACTTCTGTATCATGAAGTGATTCAATGCCGTTGTCAATTACTTTTTTATAAAATGTTAAACCGACCTCTTCAATGTTTCTTCACACTAAACCAAAATGTTTTTTTAATAAAGCATCCACATCCTTAAGCTTGGCTGGTTTTACTGCACATTCCTTAGGAAGAGGCTCCAAATTTAAGGTAGCCAAGGTTTTTCTTTTTTTTAAAACGGACTTGTATATCTCGAAATCGCTTTTGTAATTTACTTCCCCCTTTACGAACACTACTTGAGTTCCTTTTGAGTTCCATTTCTTTAAAATTGAAATTCTTTTACATGGAGCAAACTTAAAATGCCACTGCCCAGGTGGCTTTATAACCGATTCTATACTTTTTTTTCCAGTTATTATTAAGCTTTTAAGTCTTATACATTCCGAGCACGCATCGGTGGCAGGACTCTTGAAGCTAATATTAAAATCCCTTGTAAATACTTCCCGGAAATAGTCATATTCTACAGCCATCTGCTGTTTTCATCACAGTATATTTTCCACAACTGCCTTATGGATAGATCACTTGGCATATACTGTCGTTGAGATTTATTCCTAGTGTAGTGAGACTGAACACATTTTAACTTTAAAATAAATACTTTTACATTTTCTCTTCTTTCGGCATATTTTGTACTTATCCTATCCCCTCCTCTATTTTCTTTGGGTGGTATAGTGTCAATCAAATAATTTTTAGCTATATTTTGCACCCGAAACCTTGAAATGTCCAAGATAGATAAAAAGGCTTTACTGCAAATCTGGAAAGTGCCATCTTTGGTTTTAAAAATTAAAATATTTTAACGAAGCGGAATTATTTTGAGTTCCTTTTATTGGACGACGCCTTTTTTGGAACATTTGGTTCTGTATGTTTAAGAATAAAGTTATCTTGCGCAATTTTCGTAGTATTTTCATAGAATTTTTCATGAAATCTTCGAATATAGACAAGTTTTCACAGGCAAAAGTACTTTTTTTATGATGACATTTGGGGTGTCTAGGTAGAGTTTTAGGCTTATACCTGCAATAAAAAAAATATTTTAAGTACCTACCTAGCTAACTATTAAAAATTTATTTAAAATATTACCTTTGAACTTTATCTTTTGCTTTCTTCCAGTTTGATGGATTTCGCAATTTCTTTCGGCCTTTACCAGGTGTAGCAAGATAAAATGAGTCTTCCATATCACAATGTGTGTAAGATTCTTTATAGTAACAAATTTTTAACAAAAACAGCACAAATTAACTTTCAAGCACTGCACAAACAAAATCAACGTACCTATTTATATCGCAGTCAAAACAAAACTAAACCATAAAAATATTACTTGTGGAACACATGCCTGTAAGATCTCGCGGAACAAAACAGTTTTGATTCCGCGTATTATTACTGTGGCATAAGTGTAAATGGAAGAAAAGAGTTTTGAAAACGTTGCAGATTAATGGATTAAAACACTTTTGAAACATTATTTACATAGGATTAAAAAAGTTGTGCTACTGTTACTACTTTTTCGAAGGCAATTTCTTTGGGATTTATCAAGTTTTGTGGCCAAATAAATTTGACATCTTATGTCAAACGTCTTAAAGAAGACAGCGCCACACTTATGTCATTTTTGAATAAAAATGGATTTAAGCAGTTTTGCAACTGAACGCCTCAATTATTCCTGATACCCAGTCTGGGTTCAGATCCCGGCATGGTACGAAAACAGCACTATTGCATGTATTCGATGATATTCTTCGCGCTCTGAATAATATAAAAGCTACTGCAATGGTGCTGTTAGACTATAGTAAAGCATTTGATACTCTTGATCATTCTATTTTGCTTGCCAAATTAAATTATTTTGGCCTACACGACTCAGCTTTGTATCTTCGTTGTGATTATTTGGTTAATAGAGAGCAAAGAGTACGTCTCGGCTCAGCATTTTCGCAATATGTAGTTGTAAATTGGTCAGGGAGTGCCGCAAAGTAGTATTCTGGGACCATTTGGAGACCACAGGGGGAAAAAGAGGGAATGTCACAAAATAAAAATACTGAGATATATCGATTTTAAAGTTTGGAACTTCTAAGATTCTTTGACTTAAAAATGAAATGGTTGAGATATATCAAATATTATTTATTTAACTGTCTGCTATACGTATTCAAAAGCATTGTATTTCAAAACACATTTCAATACAAAAAATATACAAAAAACTAAAAAACTTGCAATTCTCCATAGCAAAAATGAGGAAAGTCCAAAAAAAAATCAATTTCCAAAGTAAAAACGGGTAATGTCCAATATTTCAAGGTTTCATCTATCATAGTTATAGTATTTGTTCCATATTGATTTAAGACCTAAAAGTAGATAATATTCTATGAGTAATAGCAATAAACTAATCAAAGGAAATATCGTACCTCCGTAGTTTTATTGCTACTTTTTCTTTTTGTTTTTAGCGGCATGAAGTAACTTATCATAATAGTTTTGAGCTTCTTGAGAACAAAACACTTTCAGAGCTTGCAAATCTTTAAATTTTTCCTTACTTATTGGGATTAGACCCGATAATCGTATTCTATGAGTAAAAGTTTTATATTTAAAAAAAAAACTTACCTTCATACTTTCAGTCAGGATATAAAAATTCGTCATTTCGCAATACAGGATAAATTCTTGTCTGTATAAGTGGTAGTACTGAGCTTTGTTCCCAACACTCATTATAGGAACATCTATGTGAAACAAGTCGGGGGTGCCTAATTGTGACTTCCAATTCCCTCACAGGGCGTATTGCGAACGGACAATTTTTCTTATAATTCAGCTTCACAAAAAAAAAATCCCAGTTTCTTTTTATATCGTGGCCCTCATCCAGGTTTTCGACATGAAATGGTGCTGGCTTAATTCTGGACCTTTCTATTTCTTCGACACAGTGGCTCGGTAGCTCAGCAGGGTGTTTTTGGTTCAGAAGGGCCATGTTTCGGTCGCACTTTAAATAAGGGTGCCCCCTAATTGGAAAAGTTATTTTGAAAGACTCCAGTCTTTTTTTGACATGATTTGAATATAATGCATGTGTTTGATCATGTTATAGTTTTTATTTTGATCCCCACACGAGTCGCAAAATACTTCAAGGTGTTTTATCTGGGGGTCAAGGTAATTTACAACAAAATGATTTAGCATTGAAAGAACTTCGTTACTTCCCTTTGCAGCCACTGTTTTTGGATATACGTAAAAGACGGACTCACCACTTGCTAAGATGTGAATGTTGAACAGGTACACAGATAACTGTCTCTTGTAGTAAACATCATTCGTTGTGATGTTTGGAACGGGTACATTCTTTTGGAAATCGAGACAGATAGCTTCCCGATCTTTAATCTTTCTGGCACCTGATTTTTGAAGATTTTTTTCGGTCGTAAAATACTTGGGCCTTTATTTTGTGGAGCTTATTTTCATTCTCCAGTGTTAGCAAAGATTTCTGTATCTCGGCAAGAACTGATGTAAACGTTGGCATATTATTATTATTTTCAAGTTTTAATGTCAAATCTTTTTTTGTTGCAGTATATTGATCACAAACACTACAGGTGTCTTTACGAGGGTACTCGTACGATATGTTGAATTTTGTATTAAAAACATTTCTATAGAACTTGTATGAAACAGGATGATTAGGAAATTTGTTTTGATATAGTTTATACATTTTTGCAATATTAAGATCTTCACTTAAATAAAGACGATCTGATTTTTTGAGGCCATAGTGGCTTTTGTTTCCCTGAAATGATTTGATATGGGTAACCACATTTTCATTCGTCTGGTCAGAAATTTTTCTAGGTCGATTTAAATGCTTACCTCTCAAATCAACAGGGGCCTTACCCGATGTCTTTAGGGATTTTTGCAAATATTCTAAATTGGTTTTTGTAATCCCATGTATTGCCAAAAATGCCTTGTAGCACACATCGACTTCTAAAATTAATAGATCAAACGAACTTACCTAGTGATGTTCGATCTTAATTATATTGGTCCTCGTCGAAGTAAATAAGGATACTATTGTAGTTTCCCCATTCCTATATTAACTGCCACGCGTTTATAGCAAGAAAAAAAGCGATAAAAGCGAAAAAAGCCCGTCCCTACTGCACCAGCAGCAGTCCCCGCCTCTCTACGGCAATCACTTCTTTAAAGATTATTTACCAAAAATGTCTAAGGGGTAATGTTAAAAACAAGGTTGGGAGGGACTTATTTACTTCGACGAGGACCAATATAATTAAGATCGAACATCACCAGGTAAGTTCGTTTGATCTATTAATTATATTGGTCCTCGTCTCGTAAATAAGGATACCATTGTAGATGTGTAAAGATGACATTTTTGGTATCTAAGTACAAAACACATAAGATACACTAAAGATGCTTTAACATATATGTATGTGTATTCAGATCGATATCTTGATAAGAGGAAACGAAAAAACAACAAAAAACAACCTGGAAATCCACGATTTCCACATAATAAAGGAAAATATATATATATTTATATTTTTTATGGTAAACACAAGCACAAGAGGAAAGTCCTATGTCACTCTTGGAGTGGTGCTTGCGCGAAGATATTTGTGGGCATTTATCTTGAATCGCTGCAGGTTATATGCGTCGGGAAATATGTGAGGTGGAAGCCCGTTCCACAAAGAAGATGTTCTCCAGATGAATGAGTCCCGATACAGCGATGTCCTGGGGTAGGCAGGTGGACTCGATGTTGATGAGCCGCAACTGCTAGACGCGTCCTTCTTGCCGGAACAGCCCTGGGTGGGATCAGGCCTGCCAGCTCAGAGGAGCACTTACCGTGATAATAATGGTAGAATAAACAGAGATCAGCCACCTTTCTTCTGTGCTCCAGACTATCCAGACTATTTGTCAGTTCTGGTTTGTCCATAAGACGAATAGCTCTCTTCTGTATAGAATCTAGCAGCTTTAAACTATGCTTGGGTGCAGAGCCCCAGACATGCGAGCAATACTCGAGGGAAGGGCGTATTTGAGCCTTATAAAGAGTCAGCAGCTGTTCTGGTGTATACAGTTTTTTCGTTTTGAAAAGCACTCCGAGTTTTTTGGAAGCTGCCCTAGCGATCTCTGCAACGTGGTTATGCCAGGACACACTGTTGGTGACTTCGACTCCTAGAAGATGTAAAGATGATTTCATTGGCAATGTTTTCCCTGCCATAACCAGCTCCGGGCCACCAAGGTTAGTCTTCATCGTAAATACTGCAGCCTGTATTTTTTTAGCGTTAAAATTGACCAGATTGTTATCGCCCCACTCCAAGATTGCTCTAATATCGTTGTTGGTTGAAGCTACTTGTTGCTGCCTAAGATTCTGAGAAGTTGCGGCTGTCATTGGTTTGGCGGACTTAAATGTGGAAATAAGTGTGCTATCGTCCGCAAAGCTGTAGATTGGATTGACAGTGGTTCCTAGCAAATCGTTGATATATATCAAGAAAAGGTAGGGGGATAGAATGCATCCTTGAGGGACTCCAGCGTTAATGTTAAATTTGTCGGAGAGGTGTCCATCGACGGCTACTTGGATTGTTCGTTGTTCAAGAAAACTTTTGATCCAATTCAATAATGAGTTTTGTATGCCGATTGAGAAGAGCATGGTTAGTAGTCCCTCATGCCACACTTTGTCAAATGCCTTGGAAATGTCAAGAGCGACTGAGCGGGACTCGCCGTGCTTCTCCATGGCCTCCGTCCACAAGTGTGTGACGTAAGCCAGAAGATCGCCAGTGGATCTAAGCTTTCGGAAGCCGTATTGATGATCGCTGATTAGTCTAGATGATTCCAAATATCTTAACAGTTGTTGGTTGACTGCTTTCTCCATAATCTTCGATATTACTGGAACTAGTGCAATCGGGCGGTAATTGGATGACATCGTCTTCTTTCCCTTTTTGGGTACAGCTTGCACTTGAGCAGTTTTCCAGCTTGTTGGAAATAAGCCCTGCTTATACGATGCCGTGAACAGTCTACATAAGGGAGGAGTCAATTCGTCTGCACAACGTTTTAGTACTAGGGCTGGAATTCCATCGGGTCCAGAAGCTTTGTTGGTGTCTACGCTTTTAAGAATTTTATTTATAATTCGTTGGGGAAACGAAATTTCTCCCATCGATGAATTCACTCTTGGCAAATATGGCGGTGTTTTGCCTTGCGAGTGCAGAGTAGAATTGGACGCGAAGAGTTTACCCAATAAGTTGGCTTTTTCCCTTGCTGTTACCGCGATAGAACCATCATCTGCTGTTAGGGGTGGCAAGGCCGACTTAGCAAATCCTTGACTAACGGCTTTCGATACCGACCAGAAAGATCTTGTTCCATTTGGGTAGTTTAGCAGTTTGTTTTTGATCCTGTTGTTGTGACTCTCTTTGCATTCATCAATAATTCGCTTGCAGCTATTTCTGGAGGTTAAAAAGTTCCTCCAATTTTCGGTGGAAGGATGTTGACGCCATTTGCGATATGCTGCGTTTTTAGTCTTTACTGCCTTTTTGCAATTCAGGTTGAACCATTGCTTGTTGTTTGATCTGCATTTAGTAGAAAAAGGGATATAAGCTTCCATTCCTGCCAAGATCGTCTCTGTAATTTCGTTTGCACATTCTGAGATGTTATTGGTTCTAAGGCAGACTTTTTTCCAAGGGAATAAGCAATAAAATTCCCGAAGATGGTTCCACTCTGCTGATTTATAGTGCCATACCTTCCGCGGCATCGGAGGATCCTGCGTTTTAACATCCAACTGGCAAGAGACTGTTATCAATTTGTGGTCCGATGTTCCTAGGGGGGCCTGTACTGATACAGTGTACGAGTCAGGATCTGAAGCCAAGGTGGCCTATGGTGGCAAATAGCTCAGCTTCTCGTCCTTCATCGTCGTTCTTGTTGCAGAAGCGCAGCCAGTTGATATTGTGAACGTTAAAATTACCCATGACGATGATTTCTGCGCTTGGGTAGTCAATTTGCAGTTGGTTAATGCAATCAACCAGGTTCAAAAAGAGCCGCCTATATTGGGTGTCGCTTGGTGGTCTGTAAATACAACAGATAAATTTCGTGGCTCCACTGGCTATTTTTTTGAACCACATGACGTCGAAGTCCGCAGGTTCAAGCGTTTCCTCCCGCTGGCAACTCAAATCGCTCTTGACAAATACTGCCAATCCAAAGTTTAGTCGAAATCGGGTGTGTAGATCGTATCCAGGATAAATGAGGTGAACATTTGTTGTTGAAGGTTTCACCTTTGTTTCTGCCAATGCCAGAATGTGAGGCTTATTTGATTGCAGGTGTTGGTGTACTGCATTAATATTGGTGTTTAGGCCTCTGATGTTGCAGAAATTGATTTTTAGGCTTTTAAATCCGCCTGATGAACCCCCCCGACCAGCCTCCGCTCGGAGATCCGAATGGGAGGCTAGTTTACCTCCGGAAAGTTTTGGTCGTGAGGGCGCCATCATGCATTTATTTTACTACTCCATTTCCCCTTCCTGGAAACCGGACACATCGACATAGCGGCGAAACGTGAGTTCCATGGAACCACTTCATGCCGCCTAAGTCCTATGTGGTGGTATTGAACCGGGCGATGCAAGTAATCTACCACCAAAGAGGTGGCTCTTTTAGTCGCCTTTTACGACAGGCAGAGCATACCGGAGGGCTATTTTACCCCGGCCCTCCCCGGGGAAAGAATATACTTATAAACAAAAAAAAAATATACTTATAAATAAATTTTAAACTCACTTAAGAACTAAGTACAGTCTTAGCGAAAACACCACGGTCCTGTACAGGACGATTATAAAAGTTTGCGAAGGTTTTTGACCCTGCTGACCAACCAGCTGCTAACCTAATTATATCGTAGCTAATACCTTTCCTCAAAGCTGCTAATGTTGCCGCATGCCTAGTGCTATACGGCTTAAACATGGAAATGTCCACTCCAGATTTAAACATGATGTTCTTAATCCATCTAGAGATGCTTTGAGCAGAGGCATTATGATACGGCTTTTTAAATGTAAGAAAAAGATTGTTACATTTATTAACATCAGATTTTCTTACGTCACTAGTTTTCTCTAGTACAAAAGTGTTCTAGCTACACATATATCATTTTCAAAAAAAGGTAGTACTAGTAAGGAATGTAACTTGTTTTTTCCTGTAGTTTTAATTCTTTGTTCAATTCTTATCTCAATTCCTTTTTCTGAACTCAATATGTTATTAGTATTAATTAAGGCTAAAGTCTGAACCCTTTGTCCTGTAGCCAAAGATATTCCAAGGAGAAATCTTGATTTTTTAAATTTTGGGCATAAGAAAGTACCAAAGTAGGATCCCAAGTATTAGAATACCTAGGTTTAGATGGTCTTAAATTGAAAACCCCCTTAAAAAATCTTTTAATTCTATTGTCTTCAGTTATATTATGTCCCAGAACCTGAGCTATCGCAGATCGATAAGAATTTAACCTCCCATAAGACGCCTCTTTATTATATAAAAGCATTAAAAAATCTAAAACTTTAGGTATAGTGGCCGAATATACATTAACCTGATTATCCCTGCAAAAATTCCACCATAATTTCAATCCCACTTCATACTGCTTCAGAGTTGTTCCCGTAATAGATGCCAAGCAAATGTCTAATGCCGAATCTGAGACGTTACCTAGCTGCAGTGCCTTCCGGATAAGACACCTACCACCAGGGTAAGATGCTTCCATAATGGGTGGGGTGATAACCTATCAATAGAGAGAAGCAAATTAACAGATGGTTTAAAAATCAATGGGTTCTTTATTAACATTCAAATTCAAATTCAAATATATTACTTAAAATTGTACAGTATTGTTACAAAGTTAGTGTTTGTGTCCTAAGTCACAAGTGACTTGTCGGGACACAGTATTTCAGAATACAATAATAATTTAACAATAAATTTGAGAGCTTGTTATAAAAACCAAATTAAATTAACTTAGATAAAATTTGTAAAAGTAATATTTAAATTAATTCATTCTTTTATTCTATCATTAAATAATATTGGCAAATATACCTGTAATTATAACATTTGTTTACATTAGAAAAGGTAGCTTTAATAAAATATTTTCATAGTTACACCTGATCCATTCGGTTATGCGTATAATTAACAGTTTTTTTCTTATAGCCTTAAAAGCGTGTGGTATAAAATTAAAGATTCTTGGCCCCACATAAGATATATGACGTTGACAAATTGTAAAATCTACCTTAGTCAAATAAACATGTTCTCTCGTGACAGATCTAGTAATATTAAGGCGTTGGGGTAGAATCTTATAAATGTTTTTATTCTTCATAAAGTTAAGTGTGCTCTTCAGGTAAAGTTCTCTTACAGTGAGAGCACCACTTTCCAAAAACAAATTAACTGTTGGGTATCTTTTTGGTTTTTTATTTATTATTTTTAGTATATATTTTTGAGTGATAACCAGGTTTGTTAACATTGTGCTACACGCACTATCCCAAATTCTTATACCATAATTTAGAATGGATTCAACCAGAGCCTGATAGACCATCTCCAATAACTCACGAGGCATAAATTCGCGTAGTTGATAAAACTTATAAATTGTTTTCCTTATCTTTTTAGTTATGTAATCAATGTGCATATTGTATCTTAAATTTCTATCAATATAGACGCCGAGGTATTTTGTATACGAAACTGAAGAAATCTTAGAATCGCAAGTACAATTTTCCATCTGATTTGCAAAACAAGGATAAGTATGTATAGTTAGTTCCACAGGTTCTTCTTGTTGATTAGTGTTATAAATCGAGAAATTTATAAAGTGGGTTTTATTACTATTTAGAGTTAGAAGATGCTGATCCGTCCAAAGTTTAATTAATGTGATATATTTTTCAGCTAGCTTTTGCACTTCTGACCATGATTTTGCTTTTACTAGAATTACTGTATCATCAGCGTAACAAATAATAGAACAATTTATTTCAGGTAAAATTCTTGTAAGGTTGTTTATATAGATCAAAAATAAGAGTGGCCCCAGGACTGTAACCTGTGGCACACCACATTTAACTGTACCCATCTCTCCAACAAGATTATTAATTTTTACTTGTTGTGTTCGATCACTAAGATATGATTCAAAGAGTGCTAACTCAGTACCTCTTAAACCTACGTCACCCAGTATTTGCAAGAGAATGTGATGTGCCACAGTGTCAAAGGGTCTTGCAAGCAAAAAACATTGAAGTAAACACTAGATACCATGGCTGGGTGAGCCAGTCAGGTACCACGATTATTCCAGAAGCCTTATCATTAAGAATTTTATTTAATGTTTTTTAAAATAAGAATAAAAGGAGGAAAGGCATAGAAATTTAAATTTTCCCAATTTAATGTAAAGGCATCAACTTCATAAGCCTCAGGATCTTTTCGCCATGAGACAAATTTTGCACATTTCTTATTAAGGCGAGAAGCAAACAGATCAATATCTGGTGTATAAAAAACTTCTGTAATCTTATTAAAGTAGAAATCGTTAAGCTCCAATTCAGTTTCAACAACTAATTGACGAGAACCCAAATCTGCCTCTTTATTTTCAGAAGATCTAATTTATGATGCAAAAACTAAAATATCCCTTTCCTCACACCAGTCCCAAATGCTTTTAGATAAAGTATGTAAGGTGTCATAACAAATACCCCCCCCCCCATCTTGTTTATAAAGGCAATTGCAGTTGTATTGTCAACACACAATAAAATTCTTTTTCCTCTGAGGTCTTGAGCGAAACATTGGAGACCAAAAAAGGCAGCCTTAAGTTCTAAAAAATTAATAGGCAAATTTTTTTCTTCGGGGGACCAAAAACCATGTGATGATTGCCCCCTCGTAAAAGACACCCCACCCCGTTAAAGAAGCATCTGAAAAGATTGTTAGGTCAAAATTATGGGGCTTTATAAAATTTTTTGATAATGGAATTTTTGTCAACCACCAATTAAAATCTATTGAAAGACTACTTGGAATAATCAATTTCTTATCAAAATCACCTTTAGATCTCTGAAGAGCTCTAAATTGTACTCTTTCAAAAGATTTTAAATGCATCCAACCATAAAGTATAGCCGGACAAACGGATACAATTTTACCTGTTAGACTGGCAAATTCCCTGATCTGACAAATTCTCTTCTTTTGAAATTCTGATAATAAATATAAAAGTGATCTTTTCTTACTGTCGGTAAGGGCTAAAGAAAGATCTACAGAATTATAAATGAATCCTAAGTATTGAATACTTTATTTTGGGTTAATCTCACTCTTATCATAATTAATTATAATATCTTGTTTTTCCAATGTGTTTATGGTGAATGTGACATTATGTCTACAGTTTTTAAGAGAGTTTCCGAGCAAAAGGTAATCATCAAGATAAACTACCGATCTGAAATTATTATTTGCGTGCAGCATATTTTTGCACTGATCTGTGTGGATATTGGACAACTGCATCGCTAACACGGTCAATATTTTGATTAGTGCGCACATTTCGTAAGATTCCAGAAGGATGAATAATTTCAATCCCTTTCTTCAAATTTATTTATTCAAGAATTGATGAGATTGGTTGTGGCGTTAACTTTACAGTGTTACTATTTTGCCAAAAGTTTGCAGACGGTAGCTCAGAATTATTGGAGGCTTGGGATTGTTCGAAGGTTCACTTATGACTGGCTATTAAAGAATATAATCTTGATTAAAACTATTAAATAAGAGGGCGCCACTTAGTTTTTTTTTATAAATGAGAGAAAACTAAGAAAAAGACTTGGTATATAGGTTTCAACTAACAATTAAATGACCCTGAATAAAGTAGATTTAAAGAGGCAAAAAAAATATCCCAACAACACAACCAAACTATATCTACATCAAAGACATGCATACACCTCACTCTCCAATCCGTCAAATGTCAATAACCCACCATGAACCAAAACATGAACAATGCTGATATGACCAAAATAAGCCTGTCAAAAGCAACATCCAAACCATGATTAGGCCACTAGGCAGATTTCAGCACCTGAAAAATAAATTGCAACCATTAAAGTTTCCAGCATATACTTGCATTACGCAGGGGAAAGTTCATGAACCCTCCCACCCAAGGCACATCAGCCCTAACCAAGCTATATCCACTCAACCACCAAAAAAGGCACTGAAAAATACCGAACAAAAAATAACTAAAATTACAGACAAGAAACTGACACACTAAATCATGACACCGACCAAATATCTGCAGCAATAAATTGAAATCAAAGATATACTAATAAAAATTCAAATAAGTGAGACAAATCCATGGTTAGTAACATTTAAACAAATGGAACAAACCGGCCCGTATACTCCTCCAAGAAACGAACGGCTAGCCTTCAAAATCGAGGCCGCGAATTTATGCCACCCGTAGCTCAGCTATCCGGACTGGGAATCATTAACACTAGCTCCAGCCCTGACTCCAGCCCCACCGCCCTCAGCAATTTCTCGGGGAAATCAAAAGCCTGCAGCCATCAACAGTTGAAGAAGAATAAAGAGGAAAACGGAAAAGTAAAACCCTAAAACAATGGTTGCCATTGTATTCACTATCGATAAAAAAATGAATGGCGTTAAAAATGTGACACACTCACCTTGCTAAGTTTCATTATCTATCCATCAAAATCTTGGGCATCCTGCACCAGAATTATGAATGAAACGGTTCCCTAAAGGAACAAGATTAAGGGCTATAAATTATAAACCATATTGGCCACTTCCTGCTTCTCAAACTTCGGAAATAAAAAACTGGCCTTTTACGTGTGCTTCTACCTGCGACACGGGAACAAATCCTCGAAAAATGGATGCAGTACCGACTAAATAAGTAACGACCCCACCTCTCGCCTGAGCTGTCAATATCAGCCAATCAGAGAAAACATTAATTAAGACCAACCAGAAGAGTGACGGACCGTCAACAGAAAGCATGAATAATTAAACCAGGAGAGTGATGCGTTACAGTAGTAATATGTCATTGACAGAGTGAATTCAAAGAAATATGAATATAAGAAGTTGACTGAAATTATTAATGTAATTATTGAAATTAATGAAATACCAATGGAGCGTTAGTGAACATAAGGAATAGAAAAATAAAACGATACATGGTACTAGGTGCTTCACTGACGTTGTGAAGAGCATAACGAGCACCCAACCGACGTAAAACTGCGATGTAGGAATGATTTAATTTATAAAAGCTATGGACATAAAACGCACGTTGTTGGGTATCAAATCGATTCATTATTGCATCTGTCAATTCCGATAATAAATTTCGAATTGCTTGATCCATTGCGAAAAAGTAGGCAATTTATTATAAAAAGGTATTGTATAATAGGTGAATTTTTAAACCATATTGTATTTTAAATTAAACCTTATGTCCCTACCTTAAAATATTGTATAACGTTTAAACAACTCATGTCAGCTTTACAATAATACATTTTAATAGTATTAATTCTAAATCTGTTCAAAACCAAAAACATATTTAGAATTGATAAAAATTCCGTCAGATCAAAGCAATTGAAGTTAATTTTGTTAGTAAAACTATTATAAAAAAACTGAATTGAAACTATGAAGATAACTTTATTATATTACCCACCCGTTTTATTTTAAGGCCTCTGAGGGCGGGAGAGTTCAATATATTTTTTTTGCGGTCGCTTAATATTTGGCTTCTTTAAGTAAGAATAAAAGGACCATAACACCATTATTTATCGAATCTCAATGGCTAAGACTGGAGGGATAATTCAAAGTGTATATGGCTAGTCTCATTTAAAAAAGTCCACAGTAGTCCCTAGGTACTTGTATGAAAAGCTGGTAAGCTGCAGTAGCATTCATGGTCGTGATACACGTCATTCTAAAAATTTTTGTGTCCCAAAGCATAGAACTACCAAATTTCAAGCCTCAATTAGTTATACCGGTGTTAAAATCTATAATGCGTTGCCTCATGATCTGAAGTGTAAGCACTCACTCGCTTCCTTCAAAAAATCTACCAAACTCCATTTTAATAGTAGTTTATAGTTTAGTATTTTACGAAAATCATGTTTTTTTTCTTTTTTTCACTTTTTAGTTAACTGTATTACTTGATTAAATGTATGATATGATTATGTCTGTGTGGGATCGTTTTGTTTTATAAACTTAATAATAGTTACTAATTTTGTTTTGAGGTTACATGTTTGTTGACATGGATGGTTTGCAAAGTAAATATCTGAAAGAAAATAGTGAAAATAATTGTAAATACTGCAAAAGAAAGGCACTGGATCCCGTTGTTTGTATCCTTTGTGAAGCTCGCTATCACCCAAGTTGTTCTACCAGGGTGGGAAGACTGAATAAGGGAGAAAAGTTCACTTGCTGTGAAAACCCAAAACAAAGTGAGGTTAAACTGAAAAAAGTCAGGAAGAACAGTGAAAGAGAGATGAAGAAAAAGAAAATCAGAGGAATCATCAAGGAATCTTTTCAACAATTTTTAATGCCCTTAGAACAGAAAATTGAGAATAAGCTGAAAGATGTTGAGTCATCAATACAATTTATGTCAGACTCCTTTGAGGAACAAAGAAAGGGTTTTGATGAGCTTTTAATGGAAATTCAGAACCTTAGACAGGAAAATGTTGCATTGAAGGCAAAACTGGCTACCCTGGAGGAGAGAATGGATGACATTGAGGTTGCAGAAAGATCGAATAAAATCATTATTTCAGGTATACCTAAACAGCCTAAAATGAACACAAATGGCATTGCTTCAAATATACTTAGAGCTCTGAACTTGCCTCTAGGTAACAAGAACATTTTGGAAAGCTACAGGGTTAATAAAAATGAAGACGATCCAATCTTCGTAAAGTTGCATAGCATACAGGACAAAAGGGATATTTTAAAGGCAATTAAACAAATGAAAGGCCTTACAACCAAAAAATGTAACTTAACTGGTCCTGATCGCAAGCTGTACATCAATGAAGACCTCCCCGTTCTTAAAAGGAACCTTTTTCGAAAAGCCAGAGAAATTCAGAAAGTTAAAGGTTATCGGGCTGCATTTTGTGTGAATGGAATAATTTATCTGAAAAAGACAGACCAGGACCGTCCCATCAAAATAAGGAGAGAAGAGGACCTTACCCAAACTTAAGTAAAAAGTAGATATAGGCTTACTTAGTACATAAGAAATTAAAACTTTTTACATTCACTGATCTTAATAGTATATTGGATAATTATAAACAAATCTCTAGAGTTACTTATACCTGTGATAGTTTGTTACAAATAAATTATTTTGATAATCATCTATATGATGTAAACATAAGAAGCGCTTACAAAAATTTTGATCAGTTTCTTGTCTTTTTGGAATCGATAGATAAATCTTTTGATATTATTGTTATGTCTGAAACTCACAACATATACTCTAAGAGTGATTTTAACATACCTGGGTATGCAGTGTTTGTGTTTTTCAATGAGAGCATTTTAAACCGATGTGATAGATGTCTTGTTTATGTTAAAAATGAATATTTTACTGAATCTCGGGTAATAGTTGATGATAGTCTAAAAATTCTTAAGGTCTCACTGAAAAAGAACTGCAAAAATGTAAATGTTTTAGCTACATATAGAACGTTTTCTCTATCAGCGGAAAATTATCTTGAGAGTTTGACCAAAATACTTCAATCTCTAAAGTTAGATTAAAACAGCATAAATGTATGGGTTGGGGACATGAATATCGACTTATTAGCTACTGAGTCTGATATAACAAATAACTATCTTACAGTACTTCAGGTAAATGGTTTTGGAAGTATAATAAATAACATAACAAGAAAATCTGAGCATACAGGCACATATCTAGACCATTGTTTTGTTAAATGTCAAAGCGAATTATTTGAAAATATTAATTCTGTTATTTTGGAGAACGATCTTACAGATCACTATCCTATTCTTATTAATATACTACTGAGCAATGAAAAGGAAGACTTTCCACACAAAAATTATATTATCAATACTATTAATTAAGAAAATCTTTCCGAGCAGTTAAATAATGAGAACTGGGATGATATTATGAGAGAGACAGATATTGACATAGATATGAATATCTTTATAGATAAACTAATAGTTATGATTTCTAAGTCCACCCTTACTAAAAGAATTAAAAGTAAAAATAGGAGATTGAAATTTTGTATTACTAGTGGTCTCTTAATATCAATTAGAAATAGAAATAAATTGAAAAAAGAATGCACACACAATCAAAATAATATCATGCTAATCAATCGATACAAAACCTACAGAAATATGTTAAGTAAATTAATAAAAAATGCTAAATATGTTTTTTATAAAACATTAGCATAGGAAAATGATCAGGGTAATGGATCGGTAATTAATTCTATAAAAAATTACCTAAATGTAGAAATAACCAATAAAAAGGAAATTGCAAACGAATTTAATTCTTACTTTTGTAGTATTGCAGAAAGACTGGCTGAACAAATGCAACATAATGATCATGAGATGAACTGGAGGGAGGAGAGAGGGACATATTCATTCTTTCTGAGCCCTGCATCAAATGAGGATATAATAGAGGCAATATTAAATTTAAATAAAGGGGTGAAGGGTGGTGAGGACAATATTTCCTCTGATATAATTAAATTAAACTATAACTCACTAATTAAACCACTGAAACATCTAGTTAATCTCATCTTTAATACAGGTGTTTTCCCTGAGATTTTAAAAACAACTATTATAATTCCATTACATAAGCAGGGGGATAAAAAATCGGTATCAAATTATAGACCAATAGCATTGACTAGCAGTTTAAGCAAAATAGTTGAAAAATGTCTCAAGGAAAAAATATTGAAATTTCTAGAAAAATACAACCTTCTTCATGAAAACCAATTTGCCTTTAGAGAGTGCCTAAGTACAGAGAACGCATTAGTAAGAGCTACAGAAAAAATTATTAGATGTTTAGATGAAGGAAAAAAGGTAGTGGGTATCTTTCTAGATTTAAAGAAGGCCTTACAGGCCGATACTGTGTCACGCCAAATTCTTCTGAAGCGTCTAGAACAAATTGGAATTCGAGATACGACTAACAAATTAATAGAATCCTATTTAAAAGAGAGAAAACAAAATACAACTATTCTAGATCAACAAAGTGACAGCCTTCGAATGGAGTTTGGTGTGCCACAAGGAACAGTTCTCTCATCCCTTTTGTTTATTATATTTATTAACGGAATTATGAAGCTGTTATACAATAATGCTATATTCTGCTTTGCTAATGACACAGCAATTATTTTAAGCGGCAATAGTTGGAATGAGGTAAAGATGAAAGCCGAATCAGCTCTACAGAAAATTAAAATGTGGCTAGACAATAGTCTTCTTTCATTGAACATAGAAAAAACTGAATTTATGACCTTCTCCTTCTCTATTCGTTCCTTGCCTAACTTTCAAGAGCTGAAAAAGCATTATTCTTTGTGTAGTAATGGATTAAACTGTAATTGTGAACAATCAATTTCTAGAAAACCTTCGTTGAAGTATCTTGGTGTAATCCTTGATGAAAACATTACTTGGAAGGAGCATATAAATTATGTTACAAATAAAATCAGAAAATTGATCTACAAATTCTATAAACTCAGATATATCTTAACATTCAAAACCTTAAAAACTGTTTACTATGCTCTTGCTGAATCTATTTTGAACTATGGCTTAGTATTATGGGGGAATGCTGGCTCATCAATACTCTCTAAGCTGCAAGTTACACAAAAATGGATTCTAAAGATAATGGTCCACAAAAAGAGAACATATCCAACAGATCTAGTATTTAAAGAGAGTAATGTGCTAAATATAAATCAATTATATGTTAAATCAGCAATTAGATTTATGCTAAAAACCAAATATTTCAGAGATGATATAACGCATGGTCTAAACACTAGAAATTTATCACAAGGAAATGTACAACTAGAAAATCCAAAATACATTAGATGTAGAAATCACATTTATTGTGTTGGTCCAAAAATATTTAATGATCTTCCAAGAAATATAAAGATGCAAAAGTATTCTAAACCTAACTCAGAAATAACCAAATGGATTATTATTAGTAATAATTATAGAATTTCCTACCTGATCTGAATTAGTCTGCCGTTCTTGTTGGAATATTTTGTTTTTCTTTGGTTTTAATTTATATTGGTAGGGTGTATTAATGAGATAAAGTATAAATTTATATTCGTGTAATATGACCTCTTTATTTATATTGTTGTTATGTAGATGTGAGTGCACACACAATGTTTTTATATATCATTGTGCACTGGATTTAGCAGTAGAAAACTTGTTTTATTTTTGTTTGAGGTTTAATAGTTTACGAATTTTGTAATTTAAGTTTCCAAAATGTATGTATTTTTGTATCTGCTAAAAAAAATAATTTATAGTTTGAACATATACAGATCGTGTTTTCGTTCGTTACTTATAGGAAACCGCATAGAGGCGAAATTTTGCAACGTCGCGCGTGTTCAAGTGCCTGCGACAGAGCACCGGCCCGAGGACAGGATTAGTAAACATCTAACTTTCGTGCGGGCTACGTCGTTTGGCGACAAAATGTTCCAAAATATTACGCGAAAATCCTGGCATTTAAAATATTACTAAATTCATGCTTGTAAATGGTCTGCTTAAGGTAACCCCACAGATAAAAGCCATTTGGAGACAAATCTGGAGATCTAGGAGGCCATTTAATATCGCCAGTCCCACTAATAAGGCGGTTAGGAAAAGTATTTGTTAAAAATTCTTTTACCCTAGCCGCGTTATGAACAGAACAGCCATCTTGCTGAAAACAAACCGATGCCAGGTAGGATTTGAATGGCAGGAAGAACTTGGTTTTGCAGCAACTCAAGGTACTTTTGGGCGTTTAAAGTGCCATCAATAAAAAATGGCTCTATAACATTGTTGCCCAAAATACCTGCCCAAACATTCAATTTCTGAGGATACTGGGTACGAAACTGAAAACTTCTGTGCTCGTTTTCCTGAGACCAATAACAAACAATGGAAGGATTGTGTTTGCCATGTAATGGAAAAGAAGATTCATCAGAAAACAAAATATTTTTTAATAAATATTCGTTTTCATTTGCCTTTTCCATCATGGTTTCACAAAAGGGGACCGTCGACATAAAGGATAGTGGATTTTGCAAAAAAAAAAAATTTCATAAGAAAGTACTTATTTTAACTAGTAAATTAAAAGAAAAAAAAATGCGGTAAATGCACTTTTGTAACAATTATTTTAGTTTAAAATGGGCAAAAATTTACTTATGTATTCTCTTTTTATTGCAGCTCGTTGGTTTCGCCGACATAATATTCGATCGAATTGAAGCGACGTTGTCAGATTGCAAAAAATATTTTAAAAGTCGCATCGTAACGATTAGGTGGTATTAAGATTCTTGGATTTTGATAAAAATAAAAAAAAAACATGGCGTAAATAAAAAAGGGGACTAACGCTAATGCGCGTTTATAATTTTTTCAGACAAAAGAAACCAAACTAAACATAATGAAAAAATTTAATTAAAGTGTAATTAAACGTTAACTTTCTTATAACATAATCAAAATTATTAATAAACTTTCAAACATTTTAACAAAAATTTCTAAAAATAAATAAACTAGAAAAAAATACACGGTGGTAACGGGACCACAAATACAAATTAAACATAAAGAAAAAACATATTAAAGTGTATAAGAAAAAAACCCTTTTTAACATAATCAAAATAAACTACAAAAAAATAAAAATACAGAGTGATTCATAATGAATGGGCCACTAACCCATACTCAAAAAAAAGTTAATATTAAAGGGTTATGCCAAACCCAACCCAACCCAACCCAACCCAACCCAACCCAACCCAACCCAACCCAACCCAACCCAACCCAACCCAATCCAATCCAATCCAATCCAATCCAATCCAACCCAACCTCAACCCCCTTATCACCGTTTAATATATGTACAAGGGGCACGGGGCATACATGATAAATGAACGTCAGTTAATAATTTACAAATAGACGTTTATATTTTACTGTTGTCCTATAGTCTGTTGTACTATAGCCCATTTATTATGAACTATTGTGTATAATAACAAAAGAAGACTAAAATTAAGAATATTTTTCAGCAACATGGAGAGTAAAATTATAAAACCTCTGTTGTGCTGTAGTTCCAAATATTTGCCGCCACATGAACAAGTCAATATACTCGGGCAAAAATGGAGATGCCATGACCCCAAGCCTTCTTAAGTACATTTTCAGGAGACTCCAAAATCCCTCGACTTGGTTTGTGCACACACCTGTATCGAGATCAACAAAGAACCTCGAATGATTGACTGACCGATGAACGTACCCCATCCTATTCAGCCTTTTATATGCACGCCATTCATCGGTCCAAATTTCTGAACCTGACCTAACAATGTTCCGAATTATTGGTATTAAAGTATCAGCAGATCTGTCTGGAACATACATATACATATACATAAATCCCAATGACCCATTTTTGTGCTACGTGCCTTCCCCTATGATACTTTCTACGGGTTATAACGGATTCGTCGATTTGGACGACATGTCCTGGGCCTCCCACTAGAAAAAGATCACCCTGATCAGGTTGTAGTATCTTCCATGTAGCAATATCTCGACAATAACGATATTGTTGAATCACCATTTCTCGACTAACATTTAGTGCCTGAGCTGCGCAACCAGAACGAATATCGCATGCCCACAGCCACATTAATTTAATTATTGTGCGAACGGGAACTTTACAATTTTCAAAATAGCTACCATTGAATATTGAGTAATCCTTGTGGCATTTTGAACAGTAAAATGCCGTATTTAATGAATTATACGGCATTTTTAATTCTTTTAATGCAGTAACGCCGACAATTTCTTTTAACGCACCTATAATTTTGTTTTAATAAATTACATTCTTGTAAATAAACTCCTGGACAAAATTATTGCACCACTAATTATTTTGTCAAGACAATTTAAATAAAAATAAATATCAGTTAAAACAGTTATAATATCTTTTCTCGTATAAAAAGCAGAACTGGACAAAAACTATGTTTATGCTTTATCATGGAACATGCTGCTCGTGAGGAGTGAGAATACATCCGCAGAAAAGTTTTCATAATTTGATACGAGGACTTCAAGCGGTCATTGCAGCTAGAGGTGGCAATACACGTTATTAAGAATTCATTATGGGTCTAGTTTTATTTTTGTATCAAAATTGAAGTTAGTGAAAATCGATGCTTTTCCTTGTATTGAATTTAGTTACTTAAATCTCGTTTTGTTAAATAGAATATAATTGTTTTTGTTAATTAATAATGCATAGTTAACAATGCTTATAAGTTTGCTTATTTTTTTATCTTTATTAAAAAAAAAATCTCTAAAAATTAAGTGGTGCGATAATTTTGTCCAGGAGTTTATATCACAAGATCCTCGTCACTTTTGTTGCAAGTATCATAAATTGTATCTAAATTATTCACATCCATGGTTTAGCACTTTACACATAAAACTTTTAAGAAAATACTTAAAATTGATGCTCCTCACTTATCAAAACAATAAAACATTTTGATAGAATTAAAAAGTAACTAAAAATAACATACAGGCTAATAATCACAACGGCAACGTCGCCAAGAGCGTCGGTAAAACAGCGTCAACGTGACTAACGAGAGTCGACCGTCGACCGTAGAAATAATAAATAACAATCGACACGTTTTCATCATGGCTGCCCGAGAATATTTACAATCAAACAAAATATCATTATTTTTTGGTTAAAAGGGAGTTTTTGTCCAAATAATTGCTCTATTTCAGAAGTGTATAGAGCAATAAACTGGGGAATTCCGTTCTGTTTGGCTACATTTCGTGGTAGTTCATAGGCGCAGGTACTTATAATATTATATGAATTTAATTTTCACGGATTAAATGCCTTTATTTTGAAAGAGATTAAATACTAAATAAATACTTTTAATCCTTTTGTATAGGTACCTATCTTTTAACGCTTTGTAACATGCAAAAATGGGGTCAGGTAATATATACAGACTATAAATACTTTTAAATCATATTTTAAACGTTAGAAGTCACTGCTACGCTGTAGTGTAATCACAATATTATTATCCCAATATTTAAAAAAATGGAGGTATTCAGTCCAACGAAAAGATGTACTAAAAATTTTCCACTATCGCTGAGTGAAAAAGTTATTATTTTAAATGTACATGATTGCATAAAACACGTTTACCCTAGTTTTACTGTGCAAGAAATTGTTGAAAAATGTTCTTGAATGAGTGGAATTGGAAAGTCCACCATTTTCAAATTGTTGCGGGAAAGAAAAGTAGCAGGTCAAGTGGAATCTCTCAAGCAAAAGCCAGGACGACCTACAAAAGTCCTTGATGAAAATGCTAAATGTATAATTCGAAGAAAAGTTCACTCTTTTTATTTTAAAAAGGAAATACCCACCCTAGACAAAATTTTAATGGAGCTTGGCCGAGATGACAGTATTCCGTTGATAAGTAGAAAACTTTTATGGAAAACTTTAAAAAATATGGATTTTGCCTGGGAAAAGCATAACCGCAAAGCACTTTTACTGGAGAGCGACGAAATTGTTTGTTGGAGACGACCATACTTGAGAAGTATCAAGCAGTACCGCAGGGAGCAAAAGAAAGTTTTTTATCTTGATGAGACGTGGATTAACGAATGTTATATAGTCCAAAAAATGTGGCAAGACAAAAATATAACCAGTGCTCGCCAAGCTTTCATAGAAGGCCTGTCTACGGGTATTAAAGTACCTTCGGGAAAAGGAAAAAGACTTATAATCACACATATTGGAAGCGAAGAGGGATTTTTAAAAGAAGGTCTGCTAACCTTTGAGTCGACTCGCACAGGAGATTACCATGAAGACATGAACTCAGACGTTTTCGAGGACTATTTTGGTGAAATGATAAAATTTCTTCCGGCTAATTCGGTGGTGGTTATGGATAACGCAAGCTATCATTCACGGCGAATAGAGAAGACGCCAACTTCAAGTTGGAGAAAGCAAGAAATTATCGATTGGCTGACTGCAAAAGGTATTGCGTTTGAAGCAAATTTGATAAAAAAAGAACTGCTGGCAATAACAAACTTACACAAAACTCGTTTCATGAAATACGCCGTGGAAGATATAGCCGAAAAATATAATATAACTGTACTGCGCTTACCGCCATATCATTGCGAACTAAATCCTATAGAACTGATATGGGCGCAGGTAAAAGGATTTGTAGCAAGACAAAACACGACTTTTAAAATGAAAGATGTTAAGCTACTGTTTGATCAAGCCATTACGGAAGCGACACCAGAGAATTGGCGAAAAGCAGTCCAGCATGTAATTAAGCAAGAGGACAAAATGTGGGATCTTGACAACCTCATCGATCAGACAGTCGATCCTTTAATTATAATGTCAAGAGGTGATGACAGTTCGTTAGATGACGAAGAAGACTACAATCTATTATAATTTAAAATTGTTATGCACTGTTTACAAAAGTGCCAGATCCAAAAGTGACATTTTCAACTGTTTTACTCTACATATTATGTTCAATAAATTTGTGAAAAAAATATATTATTCCATTTAAACAAAAGTAACTTTCTAAAATAAAATAGCATTTAAGTACATTAATTATAAGGTAAAAAACAAGTCCCAGTTGCACGCCTTTGGCGAACCGTTTTCAATGTTTATCAGTGGGTAACAATGGGCAAAACTCATAAATTGACCCAAAACCGGGTGGCACTACCTGCAATCAACGAAAAGAAAGAATTTTACATTGAAACTAATACCCAACTAAGGTAGTGGCATAAAATATTGGTGGATCACCAGGTACCACTTTTGCATACCTAATGAGGTTTTATTGCTCTACACACTTCTGAAATAGAGTATAGATGTGATTATCCACATGTAAGTAAGTGTGAATTATAATAAAATATTGTTAAATTAAGGAACTTTAAAGGAAAAATTGAAGAAATTACTATCCTTATTATCGACAATAGCCCCTGGGCCACTTCAACAGGTGGTTCTTGACGTTTTGTGTGGCATTTTTTACAATCTTGAAGACAAAAACATGTCTCAAAATTTGTAACCACATTTAAAACTGTTTTTGCACAAGGAATCGGTCTATTCTCAAATGTCACTGAAAACAGATCTCTACATTGTACTGTCGAATTGCCTCCATAAAACCATTTAATTAGTTGAACTCTTTCGGAAGGGGTATAAACAGCCATAGTGAAAAAAAACACGAAAATAACGCTCAAAAATTATTAATGCAACGTGCAGTAACACAGCAAAGCGAGGTCTGCTGACTCCCGGTTCAAAAAATAAAAACGAAAAATTCCGCCGCCTGCAAGCCGCAACCAAGCGGTGTTGCCATTATTTTGGGTAATACGTAGCTCACGATAACACGATCTGTATATATTATGTATTGAAGTACTATTTTAAGTGTGCGGTTAGATAGAGTAGCCATAGGCTAGATCTCGCCGCATTTATAATTGTTATTGTATTTTTTTATTTCCGTAATATAAAGACATATTTATTTATTATTATATTCTTTTCAGTTAGGTCAAATTTACGAATATTAAATCTAACATACCTAAACCACGATTTATAATGAAAAATATAAAACTGACAAAGACTAATCCAAATACAATTTGTGTAATAAACGAAGCATTAAAAGTTTTCCATATTTTAAGAAAATCGAGTTAATTTAAAAGACCAGGCCAGATGCATCAGCGTTACCGTGTTTTCCTTTTTTCGTAACGTTTTCATTACACCCTTGAGAATATGGCAATAAGGGATAATAAACTATTAATTACCGGTCTGCAAACCGTAAAGAAATTAAGATTAATATGTTTTTAAAATTTAAAATTAGATTTCAGGATTTACAGATTATTTTATATCTTCTCTTGATACACCTTTTATTCGTGGTAAAGAAAAAATAAACGAAAGAATTCTTAGTTACAAAGCAATTACGAAAACACGCAAAAATAAAATAAAACCTCGTTCACTCAGATTTCAATTTTTTGTTTGATATTGAACCCGGCCTTTCACCTCCATCTGCTTCCACTAAAGGGAAAGTTTCTCGTTATTGAAAGATTTTTGTTGGGAATGATTTTAAGTTGTGCACTCCCTCTAGTGCTCGAGATAAGTTCGTAAGTTTGATTGCTTGGATACGTATCAGCAAGACTCTGAGTTTACTTATTTTTGAGGCGGAATTGTTTTTAAAAATTTAAAAGAAAAAAGTTTTGCCTTGAGCTTCGTATCCAACTGTGTTATAGGCCAGAATTATAATTAATGTCATTGCTGTAATTATTATAAAAATCTGCTTTTACTTAGATGATGAATCATTAAGTTCTATAGTGGATTTCAGAATTATATAGAGCAGTGGGTTATGTTTCCTATCACGTTAATAACGTTTTAAAAAACTTTTATTTTGACAAGCCGCGATACAATGTACTCTAAGCAAGAACGAAGATTAACTTAACTTAATATTAAAAAAATGGAATCGGTAAATGTGTAAGCAAATAGTTAGCGAAAATGTCTAGAAATAATGAATATTTTATTTACGCCAAACTTTGGTATTTTAAATGAATACTTTTAGTGTGGTACCTACATCATTTTAAAATTCTTACATTTTTTATAATAGATCATCAAAAAAAATACAAGCAATTTAGAAGTTAAAATGTGTGGTAACAAACAGTACATTTAGTTCAAGCAAATTATTTATTTTTTTAAGTAAAGAATGTGTACCGTTATTTGCGAGAAAAAAGAGTGTCTTCAAATTTTTTGCAAAAATCTTTGCAGTCTTATAACTTTGTATGTGTATTTATTTCACTTATATTTTTTGCGAAACCTACCTAATAGGTCCAAAAAAACACTGCAATACCTTACATTACTTACTGGTTCCGTACATAAAGTTTAAAAAAAAAACAAGTTCTTTCGTTGTAAAATTCATATTCTTCATGAACTCGGCGATGATTTTGATAGGAGAATTCAATTTTGTGAAGCGATGTGCCAGCGAATTGACGACGATTCCCATTTATTGAAGAACATTTGCTTCAGTGACGAATCGAACTTTTTTTTAAATGGCCTGGTGAACAGACATAACTGTTGATACTGGGATAATGAAAATCCACATGTTTTTTGGGCAGGTTATACCCAATATCCCCAAAAAATTAATGTTTGGGCAGGAATTTATGGGAATGAAATAATTGGGCCATTTTTTTTGGAAGAAAATTTGACTGGCGAAATTTATTTAAACCTTTTAGAAAATGCAATAAACCCTTCCATCATCCAATCTATGGAAAATAAAGTAGATCAACATGGTGCTATATTATTGAATGAAAATAATATACATTTTCAGCAGGATGGAGCTCCCGCGCACTACACTTTGGTAGTTCGAGAGTGGCTTGATAAAAATTTTCGAGAAAAGTGGATTGGCAGACGTGGTGCAATCGAATAGCCTGCGCGGTCTTCGGACCTAACCCCACTAGACTTTTTTCTTTGGGGCTACTTAAAAAGCAAAGTTTATAAAACCCCATCTGAGAGTATTGAGAATTTAAAAAATAGAATATTTCAAGAATGCAGAGAAATTAGCGGGCAGACTCTTGCCAATGTTCGTAAGGAGTTTGAAAATAGGCTTTTTTATTGTCTTGCTAATAACCGCGCCCATTTTGAACATTTAATAAAATAAATTTGTTAAACTAATTAAATTTGTTTTTTCTACCCTACCGATTTACACTTTAATTGCTTCTTGGTCAATCAATTTTATTTTTTTTTACAGCCATTGATAGCATAATGAATGCCCTTTAAAATAATGTCACACCATGGGGTAGGCATTTGACATACCAAAGCTTGGCGTTAATAAAATATTCATTATTTCTAGACATTTTCGCTAACTATTTGCTTATACATTTACCGATTTAATTTTTTTTGGTACCGTTAAATAGAGAATTTTACGCTCCTTACTATGATGTATCACACGATGAGGGTTCCCATTTGACATATTAAGATAGTTATTAAGGGTGGATCGTATTGAAATGAAAGCACTGTATAGACTAAATAAAGCAAATAAAGCATGAAATACAATATAACTGAGTAAGCATATACATAAGCAAAATATTATATATAGGGTGGCATAATTGTGTACATAACTCCTCCCGCCTAAGTCGAAAACAACAGGGATGGTCTGTTGTTTTTCGAGGTACCAGGGGTAGCATCTTTTTCTTCAGCTTCTTCTTTGTCTTGAAGTTCTAGTTCCTCTTCAGTAGACCTTTTCCTTTTGATAAGTTTGTAGATAGCGAAGAATATACAGCATATGGCTAGTATGGTTCCAAAAGTTATACTAAAGCTCCAGACTGCAGGGTGAATTCTTTCTTCTTCCTCTGGAAGGGGTTTCAAGATATTGGAATGTTCTGCTAACGATCTGATGTGGTTAAAGTCGATTAAATCTAGTGGGATTGTTTCCTCTGGCAGCTACATTTCCAAGTCATTGAATGTTACATCCGGTAGATGAAAAGGGTTGGATCTCAGGATATCCTCTTGATTCCAGAATTGTGATCCTAGCAAGCTTATACCGCATTTATATGGTATTTCTATTAAACGTTTGTTGTGCTTTTATTTTGGTGCTAGCAGGAATAGCTAGAACATATTGCTGATTTATAGAATAGATAATAGGGGTAGTTACGTTAACTTTAAGCAGCTTGCAGTTTAGGTTTTCTGCTTTTCTTATAAGGGACGTAGTACAGTCGTCCACTTGGGGTCCCAGGGCATTTTGACAGACGCATAGGTCTTCAATCAATGGGCAGGCCTCTTCTTGATATTAGTGTAGATCTATGTAGAAACTTCCTTACCAATTATAAGGTAAGGAAGTTTGGGAATTGTAATGGTTTGGTTTGTTGGAATAGCAAACAAGTGGAAAAGTTCGAAAGTTTCTTTTATAAATATAGGAAAATGAATAGCAAAAATTATTTTATCATTTGAAAAACTTACTTGAAGTCCTGTTAATTGATAATAATAATTTAAGTCGCTAAATGATATTATTCTTATTATTTTCCTCACCGTAAAGGGTAGTTAGCTTTAAAATTATTTGTTCTAGTTGGATAGTTGAAACTACGGTACTATGTAAGGTATTGAGTTTAGCAAACATTATCGCATCTTCTAAATTATCTAGAAAAGTAATAAAACTCTGGCAATTTATAATTAATTGATTTATAGTATTTTGAAGTATTAAATATATAGAAAGATCATTAATTATTTTATTCATTTGCTTTTTGAAAAGGTCAACATGATTTTTTAAAGAGTTTTGATTTTTACTTAGTGTATATATAGTGTTATTGTAACTATTAATTAAATCTTTTGTTAATGATATTTGCATATTTATTTCTTTTTTATATGTATTTGGACTATAGCGTAATTCTTCAATTGCTTTGTCATATCTTTCTCCATCATCGGATTTTAATGTACCAAAAAGCCATTTTGACGTTTTACTTAATATATTTACTAAGCCTCGTTTTTCACGGCTATGTGGTTTAATGTTATTAAGTTTAGTTTTGATTTCATTAATAAAGTAGCTAGCATGTTTAAGCATATCTAATGTGTTAATATGATGTAAAAGCAAAGCGCTAATAATATTTGTTTCATTACAAGCGGCAATTAAAATTCTAAAATTATCTTCTAGTTTAGTAAGCTCTAAAATTAATGGTTTAATTTCTACATAATGGAGGAAAGTATGTTTATTATGATATTTATATTTATATTATTTAGTATGATTGGGGTTGTGATACGATTAGTCGCTATCACTGTTGTCGATAATACTTGTAGGAGAACTGCGAAGCTCTTCTGAAGTGTCAGGAGGTTCATTATTTCTAGGGAAAAGAAAGTGGTTTTTAGGTTTTTGTATCATAGATTTATGTACAACTTTCTTGTTTTCAGTAATGATTTTATTGCCGATATCATCTTGAACGTATTCTATTTTTTTACGCGCTATATCTTTAGTTCTTGAAGCGGATTTATCTGTTACATAGATACATACATAGTTACATCTTTACGATCATTAACATATTTATTTAATACGATCTCATCGGTTAGGTCAAAAGGGTCTAAAGCGTTTGGACGTCCATTAATACAAGAGAGGTTGTAACCTGTAATCGCATAAATCATTAGTTGTTTCATTGTCGCATTTGTGAATTTAAGTTTTAAAACTCTAATGTGGTCAATTAAGGTTGAATGGACTCTTTCAATAGGACTATTGCTATTTGAATTTCCGGTAGTAGTGAAATGAATTTTTATTTTATGAAGTTTACAAAAATCAATTAATAGGGAAGCTTTAAATTCTGTGCCATTATCACAGGTAATCTGATGAGGTAGTCCATGGTGACTTATAAAAATTGCTAAATTATCTAGAACTGTAATTGCGTTGTAAGGTTCTAAGGGGTAAGCTTGGGCGTAACGTGAAAAAAATATTATCGTTAAGAATTTTACATTAGAAATTTGGAAAGTGTCCATATGGATTGATTCTAGAGGTTCTCTAGGTGTGGGTGTTAATGAAAATTCTATTTTTGGAGGATGGCGGTCATACTTGACTTGTTGATATATATCACAATTGTTTATATACTGGGTGAGGTCTAATTTCATATTGGGCCAGAAATATATTTTTTTCAGTGACATCATACATTCATTAATACCTCGGTGGCAAATTTTCTCGTGATGGTTCTTTATTAAATTCGTTTGCATTTCTACGTTTACTATATCGTTTAAGAATGTATTGTAGATTACTATTTTGTAAGAGTTATGTTTAAATGTTTTAGATAAGATTACTCCTATTTTATTTCCTAAATTGTTAATTTCAGATTGTTGAATATACATGCAGTGTACAACTTTAGGATCGATGTATTCTCGGAAAAAGTATACAATTTCGTTTACATAGTTGCTAGTCAAAGTTAGGTGATATCTGATTTTGTTCTCAAAATGTTTTGTTTTAAAGGCACAATATTGTTTATTTGTATTGTGAGTAATTAGAACTTGATGGTTATAGGTATTTAAACAATTTTCTGTTATAGGTATATAACAGATTATATACCTATAACAGAAAATTGTTTAAATACCTACCGTGACTACCGTGACTTTGTGTTTTTACCTTTGTTTTGATTTCGTTTGGTTTCTTAGAGAAAAAATTGATAAAACGTTTCTATCTAGGTATATTTAATATTGGGTCACCTACTGCTGAGTGGATTGTATCTCCATTTTGTGGACGTTGGTCACGAGGGGGTAATATTTGTATATCGGAAAGAACTTTGATTTTATTCGATTTTGCTTCTAGATCTAAAGCAGGGTTAAATAGATCTGGTAATTGATCTAAATTGTCTAGAGTAGCGTTTTCATTTGCAATGTATTGATCAATTTCTTCAGTGATGTCTCCAGGGCTTCCAAGTATAGAATCAGTTTCTATCATGTTAATCTCTATTCTGGATAGAGCATCAGCATTTGTATTCTGGGTTCCTTTTTTGTATTGGACTTCATAATCGAATTCTTCCAATTTTAATCTCCATCGTACCAATCTAGAGTTTGGCTCTTTTAGGTTGAAGAGGTATTGCAGAGGTTTATAGTCTGTAACGATTATGAATTTTCTGCCAAATAGGTAAGGTCTGAAATGTTTCGTAGCCCATACTATGGCTAAAAGTTCCTTTTCTATCGTCGAATAGTTACATTCAGCTTAGTTTAAGGTTCTAGATGCATATGCAATTTGAAGATCTTGTCCTATTTTTCTTTGACTTAATATGGTTCCTATTGCTATATTTGAGGCATCTGTGGTTAAAGTGAAGGGTTTTCTAAAGTCTGGGTATTGTAGTATAGAATCGTTACATAGCAAATTTTTACATGTTTTAAAGGCTTGTATGTATTCAGGGGTGTGTTTTATTACTGCTCCTTTCTTTAGGCATGTCGTGAATGGTTTTGTTAGTTTCGCAAATCCATTTATAAAGCGTCTATAGTAACCTAAGAGTCTTAGGAATGATTTCATTTCCTTTGGTGTTCTTGGGATCGGGAATTTCTGGATCGCGTCTATTTTTCTAGGGTTCGGCTTAACTCCGTCTTTAGTTATCACATGTCCTAGTAATTCAACTTCTGTTCTTAGGAATTTAGATTTATCAAGTTGAATTTTCAATTTTGCCGTTCGTAATATTTGGAAAACATGGTGCAAGTTTTTTATGTTCTTTTTATTATTTTGTTTTTTTATGTTTTTTGTCTTTTCAGCAAGCTCTTCTAGGCTTGCTGAAAAGACAATAATGTCATCCATGTAGACTAAACAGGTTTTTCCTTGAATATCTTTCAGCACATTGTCCATGGTTCTCTGAAAGGTGGCTGGTGCGTTTTTTAATCCGAATGGCATTCTTACGTATTCATAATGGCCATTTTCCACTGTGAATGCTGTTTTCTCGATAGAGTTTGGTGCCATTTTTATTTGGTGGAATTCTGATGATAAATCAATTGTGGGAAAGTATGTACACCTTCCTAGTTTGTCTAATATATCATTGATGTTTGGCAGAGGGTATCTGTCATCAATTTTTTTAGAATTGACTCTTCTGTAGTCATTGACAATTCGTCATTTTTGCTTTCCACTTGCGTTAGGCTTTTTATTTACTATCCATATTGGACTACTTCATGGACTTTGGCTGGGTCTTATAATTTATGCAACTTTTATATAGGTGATGACGTAAATCAACTCCTTTTCACAGGCCGTCAGTTGAAATAAATGACTCAACTTTGGCAACATCCTGTATAATTCATTTACAAAATGCGATAAAATAATTTTTCTTAATTATCTAAAAGTTGGACGTGATATCAACGTTTTTTTAACCAATTTTAATAAAAAAAACATTTACATCATTTAGTAACTAAAAAAAAACTTTGTGTTACGACTAAAACATTAAAATTACCCTTAAAATGCAATATTGTTATCATGCGGCAACAATGTTCTTTAACGGCGCCATAAATCATGGAAAAGGGATATTTTCCAGTTCATTGAAAACTGTGCGACTGATTTTACAATCTGGTGAATATTTTACCCTAGGCCCAATGATGTGTCAGATTTTTGATACGGTGCACTTTTATTTGCCTGACAGATTATGGAGATTTATGGAAACTTATATAAAAAAACTTTTATGATAGGTGACTGTAGAGAACTAGAAAGCACTTTATTTGCCATGAATGAAGAAAATGTATTAGTAAACAATGGTAACTTTATAATATGCCCGAAATTCTCTCGTGGAGCTCCAGGGTAGTGCAGAAATTTCAATTTTGATTCTCCAATATTTGCCCTTATAAAGTTATTTGCATTTGTCGAGAAACAAAGGATGACGGGTTGTAGAGTTTGCGAAATTGCAGAGCTAATAATGGCTTAAGAGGAATAAGTGTTCATGGGAACAGAACTAAAATAATTTTATTTTTTTATTTAAATTTCCGATTGTTAGTTAAAATATCAGTGTGTATATTGTCATATTATTTAAATCAAGTATAATTATTATTTATTATAGTCTCTGTAATTCGTATACAGGGTGTCCGAGACAAAACAGTCCACCCTAAAGATCTTGAAAAATAAATTGTTTAGCCAAAACGGTCGAACATGTCAAATTTAATATTGAGGGGGATAATTATTGACGGAAATTGCGGTTCTCTGACGATCCCCTCACCCTCCAGAGCATTTTTTTTTAGTGGGAATAGGGATCTAGTGATACTTTGAATTAAAGGTTGTTACATTTTTTTTGTGAGCATAACACTTTAACTCAATGCATTAAAATTTTAAATATTTTGATATAATTTGATAAAGCTTCTTTTATTTATGATTGAATAATGATAATTAAATTAATTTTTTTAATTTAAATAAATCACCAATTACTTCAAAAACACTTTATTATATTAAAACAACGTGCCGGCTTACAATTCAATCTTGAACTGACTCGCTTATGTGAAAAATGCAACATTAGCAAATTCTGGAGCCTGGAGGTCATATCGACGACCACGACTTTGTTTATATAAGAAACGAGAACACCGCGACGGTCCAGGAGATAAGGCGATTCGGAATGACGTAAGCTAACACGGCCTTACTGACGTCGAGGCGTCCTCGCACCGTCTGCAGTTTTCACTTTTCACATGTCGGTAGCAGTCTGCAATAGAAAATCAAGAGCCATAAATTGTTTACATTATATTTTTAAGTTTTACTGGTGTACAAAATCAAATCCAAACAATCTTAATTTTTGCCAAATCAACTTTTAAAGACGTTAGGCTTTAACAACACTGTAGCTCAAATTTTTAACACAAGCCACATAGTAATAATTATACCTATGCCAGAGGTTTGGGGTCCTTAATTGATTTTAAATTGAGCATTTCTTAAATGTAGCCTGACGTAGCATGGACCTTAAATCTGCCCAAACCACAGGCCTAGGGACCTTTAAGCAAAGCCTGTCATACAACAGGGACCTTTTATCATAGCCTGGCACACCAGGGACCTTAAAAAAAAACAAACAAAACACACACAAAAAAAATATTCCCTGCATAGCATGGACCTGCGCAGGGACATCCCCCTGCAGGGACCTCTTAGCAAAGCCTGCTTTATAACAGGGACCTTAATACTATTTATTAACTTATCTACAGTTTCGTATCTTATGTTATTTGACTATCCGGTCAAATTCGTAACTGCTCATGTGCTGCTATTGTAGGCCGACCACGACTGCCAATCCTTTTAAGTTCAAGCTGCAAGCGAATTATTGATGAATGCAAAGAGAATCACAACAACAGGATCAAAAACAAACTGCTAAACTGCCCAAATGGAACAAGATCTTTCTGGTCGGTATCGAAAGCCGTTAGTCAAGGATTTGCTAAGTCGGCCTTGCCACCCCTAACAGCAGATGATGGTTCTATCGCGGTAACAGCAAGGGAAAAAGCCAATTTACTGGGTAAACTCTTCGCGTCCAATTCTACTCTGCACTCACAAGGCAAAACACCGCCATATTTGCCAAGAGTGAATTCATCGATGGGAGAAATTTCGTTTTCCCAACGAATTATAAATAAAATTCCTTAAAGCCTAGACAGCAACAAAGCTTCTGGACCCGATGGAATTCCAGCCCTAGTACTAAAACGTTGTGCAGACGAATTGACTCCTCCCTTATGTAGACTGTTCACGGCATCGTATAAGCAGGGCTCATTTCCAACAAGCTGGAAAACTGCTCAAGTGCAAGCTGTACCCAAAAAGGGAAAGAAGACGTTGCCATCCAATTACCGCCCGATTGCACTAGTTCCAGTAATATCAAAGATTATGGAGAAAGCAGTCAACCAACAACTGTTAAGATATCTGGAATCATCTGGACTAATCAGCGATCATCAATACGGCTTCCGAAAGCTTAGATCCACCGGCGATCTTCTGGCTTACGTCACACACTTGTGAACGGAGGCCATGGAGAAGCACGGCGAGTCCCGCTCAGTCGCTCTTGACATTTTCAAGGCATTTGACAGAGTGTGGCATGAGGGACTACTAACCAAGCTCTCCTCAATCGGCATACAAAACTCATTATTGAATTGGATCAGAAGTTTTCTTGAACAACGAACAATCCAAGTAGCCGTCGATGGACACCTCTCCGACAAATTTAACATTAACGCTGGAATCCCTCAAGGATGCATTCTATCCCCCACCCTTTTCTTGATATATATCAACGATTTGCTAGGAACCACTGTCAATCCAATCTACAGCTTTGCGGGCGATAGCACACTTATTTCCACATTTAAGTCCGCCAAACCAACGACAGCCGCAACTTCTCAGAATCTTAGGCAACAACAAGTACCTTCAATCAACAACGATATTAGAGCAATCTTGGAGTGGGGCGATAACAATCTGGTCAATTTTAAGGCTAAAAAAACGCAGGCTGCAGTATTTACGATAAAGACTAACCTTGGTGGCCCGGACCTGGTTATGGCAGGGAAAACATTGCCAATGAAATCATCTTTACATCTTCTAGGAGTCGAAGTCACCAACAGTGTGTCCTGGCATGACCACGTTGCAGAGATCGCCAGGGCAGCTTCCAAAAAACTCGGAGTGCTTTTCAAAACGAAAAAACTGTATACACCAGAACAGCTGCTCACTCTTTATAAGGCTCAAATACGCCCTTCCCTCGAGTATTGCTCGCATGTCTGGAGCTCTGCACCCAAGCATAGTTTAAAGGTGCTAGATTCTATACAGAAGAGAGCTATTCGTCTTATCGACAAACCAGAACTGACAAATAGTCTGGATAGTCTGGAGCACAGGAGAAAGGTGGCTGATCTCTGTTTATTCTACCGTTATTATCACGGTAAGTGCTCGTCTGAGCTGGCAGGCCTGATCCCACCCAGGGCTGTTCCGGCAAGAAGGACGCGTCTAGCAGTTGCGGCTCATCAACATCGAGTCCACCTGCCCCAAGGACGTCGCTGTATCGGGACTCATTCATCTGGAGAACATCTTCTTTGTGGAACGGGCTTTCACCTCACATATTTCCCGACGCATGCAACCTGCAGCGATTCAAGATAAATGCCTACAAATATCTTCGCGCAAGCACCACTCCAAGAGTGACATAGGACTTTCCTCTTGTGCTTGAAAAAAAAAAAAAAAAAAAAAAGTTCATACCTCTCATTGGGTAGACAATGCGTTACTTCAAAAGGGCCATGAAACTTTGCCTTAAGTTTCCCTCCATTTGCCACTTGACTATTTTCAATAACCACTTTAGCGGTAACAGCGTATGGTACAGCCGGAACTCTCTTTTTATTAAAATTAGTAATGGTTTTATCTGTTATTTCACACAAGCGACTGTGAGCTTGCTGCCTCACTACTTCTGCATCCACAACATTGTTTTGCGCTGGCATGCTAGCTAATAGATGATCGGTTGCTTTTAAACGACGATTTTCGCCAAACATTAACATCCACGGTGCGAAAGAAGTCGATTTATGAACGGTTACATTAAAGTCGTCCTCAATATCAGGTAGCACTGTAGTCCATTTTTTTTACTAAAACTATTGGGCTAGCGTATAAACATTGGGCAGATTCACTGTATCGAATTATTCCATTTTCAAGCTGTTCTTTAATAATTTGCTTCACTTGCTTGTCTTTCGCCATATGACAAATGACGAGGCTTATAGGCGACCGGCTGTGAATCACGCAATGTTATTTTTAATTTGTTTGTTGTTACGGCGGTCGGTGTTTGTTTTCTTGCATTCTGGAGTATTGTTTTTTTTTCTTTACTTACTCGCTCGTCCAATCCTGACAAATTTATCTCATTTTCTTCGAAAGAATATATGGTACAAATCCGGGGCGGAACTAATGGATCATGTACAATATCTACACAATTGGCATTAAATTCAATTTTAATACCTGGTCGTTTTAACACATCAAACCCAATTAAAGCGTCAATTCCACCTCCCGGAATGCATCCATCTGGCACAATTAAAAAATTGATTTCTAAGGTCATGGTTGGTGTGAACATTAAAGCACTACTGCGGCCAATAGAATTTGTCATACAATTTCTCATCCCAGATAGAGTTTGACAATCGGGTTGAATTTGTAAATTTAACGATCTCGCTACTTTTTCGTGTAGTATTGAGACGTCTGCACCTGTATCTACTAAGGACGATATTGAGGTAATCGATGAGTTGTTGGATATTGTACCTGTGGGAAATTAACGAATAAAACGAGTTATTTGTGATAGGAGCACTTGTTTTGATGCCTCATGCCATTGTTTACGATAGCAGGTATCTTCTGTATGTCCCTTCTTTTGGCAGATTTTTACAACTTTTTACACTCACTAGGTGGTTATTTCCATTTTTTGTGTTCTCCAGAGAAACCGGGAAGAACATTCGGTTATACACCAGAGGGACCAGGAAAATATTTCTCCGATACTAAATTTTTTACTTCATACCTACAATTCACTTCTTTATGTCCGTAGCGATGACATCTTCGGCAGTTTCCTTGAAAGACAACACGTTTATCACGAGAACTATACGGTCGTTTTCATGATTCGTCACGCACTCGCTCACCAAAGTTCATCTTATTGGCGTCACAGGCAGCCAGCTATTTTAATAGTTCAGAATCACATGCAGGAGCTTGCAAGTAGATTCGATTTTACTTCCGGATTTTGAATATCGTATTCAATCAGACTTAACACAATGTTCCATGAGAAGTCTGGATAAAATCTTCTGATAGACGCCAGTTTTGCATTACCGTATTCTACCAGCGATTCGAATTTTGAGCTGGTAATCTTCAGACAGGCTTGAATACGGGTAGCAGGAATGCCTAACTCAGGAAATGCAATTTCAAAATCTCATCTAAAAGACGGCCAATCTCGAACAACAGGTTTCCAGTGTTGATAAAAACGTGCTGCGCGACCTCGCAAAGCATGGCCAGCTTTTAAGACAATTAATGTATCTGATATTCCAAGCTCCTGAATTGAGTTGAATTCGGCTTACGTCATCCATCCACTCGACCATAGTAAATGGTGTATCGTCAGGGTCAAAACTTGCTAAGCGGAACTGCGTTGAAGCTACACTCATAACATCTGAAACTGGCCTAGGAACGGATTGCGCCTGCGCATTTAACGAAGCTTGAGTAACCTGGGCGTTGGCCATTGTTGACAGAATTTAAACTTTTAGGTTCTTTCTTTGGTGATTGTATCACACAAAGATATCCCACTTCTGATGATAGAATAATGACAAGTAATTTAATCTTTTTAATTTAAATAAATCACCAATTACTTCAGAAACACTTTATTATATCAAAACAACGTGCCGGCTTACAATTCAATCTTGAACTGACTCGCTTATGTGAAAAAAGCAACATTAGCAAATTCTGGAGCCTGGAGGTCATATCGACGACCACGACTTTGTTTATATAAGAAACGAGAACACCGCGACCGTCCAGGAGATAAGGCGATTCGGAATGACGTAAGCTAACATTTATCAAAGTCTTAGATTAGTGGTTATAAAAGTAGAAAGCAAACAGGGTTTGGGCTTATAAGAAAGGGTAATCTCCATAGAAACATCAACCC
Organism: Anthonomus grandis grandis; assembly: GCF_022605725.1. Classification (NCBI taxonomy): domain Eukaryota; kingdom Metazoa; phylum Arthropoda; class Insecta; order Coleoptera; family Curculionidae; genus Anthonomus; species Anthonomus grandis. The sequence goes on along the minus strand of NC_065553.1, from coordinate 30,162,904 downwards.
TAATTGTATAGGTTTTAATAATTATACAATTTTTATCAGTTTAGAAAATAACCATAATTTTATTGCAAATATATCTCTAAATATATCAAAACAGAATATAAATATTAATGGATAGGATATTTTGTTTTATAACAGTAACTACTTATTAAGAATAAAATTCGTATTAAAGCATAATCTTGACTGGGTTGATATTGTTGGTACCTTGATCTTGCATTGTGAGGTTGTACAGGTGTTCTTCTTTCAGTTGTCAGTTATGCCAATGTCGATCTAAAAATTAGAATGAGACATTATTATGTGTGATATTATCTGGAGGCGAGCCATGTTGTCAGATTTGGGTTAATGGGTCATTTTTCAGTTGAGAGTTCAGCTGGTTTCGCTTTGAGCGGATTTACAAAGGAAACACCCTATCTAGGTCTGATTTTTTTTGTAAGTTAAATTAAAGTTTTGCCGATGGCAGTTTTAAAGAAACAGACTAAAGAGTTTTTAGGGTTTCCTATATTTTTTTGTCATATAAATTCCAAGAAAAGGCCACATTCCAAGTTAGGTAAGTTGCACATGGCACATGGTCAACTTATTCTTATAATTTTTTCTTATAATTCATTAAATATTTCCATTTATTTTAATTTAAAGCTTATAAAAGCATCCAACTTTTTAAAGTGAAATTTTAATTTAAAAAAATGTTTTGCTTACCTCGGAAATTCCTCAGTTGGGTTTCTCACATGTAGTTTTGTTTTTAGGCTTTTTTTTCTTTTTCTTTCTCTATCTATCATCTGCCGCTATTAGTTCAATAGCGGTATGATTCATTTTCCATTCCATATAATTTTTATAACCGATATTGTGAAAGACTTGATAGTGTGAGCTCCATCGAACATACTTGAGCTTCTTCTGGATATCCTGACATCACTTGGCGTAGTTCTGGCTAAATCACTTTGTCCAACCCACCACAGAAGACACTGTCTTTCCTGAGACACACCAGGTGGACCCCACTGTTCAACCAGGGCGAGAACAATGACCAACAGTATCGCAAAAGTGTAAAACAAAGGCCACACACATTATTTTCGCCCTTGTTAATACTTATTGAATAATTTATTGCATATATATTTACTAGTTTTACTTAAATTTTTGAGGCACTTTGTTCCACAATCTCTGTTGGGAACTGAGTATATACGTATATGCGAGGTATATTATAGACTATATCGTATTTATTTCACATGAACCGCCGGTTTTTTTATTTAATTGCTCAATTCTAGTGAACTTATTAATTTCATATGATTAATATCCATTTCTTTATTTAGCCCTTGACACATTCACATTTGAACTTTGATAATTAGAGGTTAGATTATTTGTTCGATCAATATATCTGTGCGTTCACGTCATTATTCTTTACATCTATTCTAGTTGTTGTTTTTTAGTTTTATTTTTTGATATTTAGATTTTCAGCAGTTTGTTTGCTTATTTGCGGTTACAATTTTATTTCTTTTTATTATTATATTTAAAAAGTTGTTTTCATAACTTACTCGTGTTTAAATAATAATCAGGAGTTGCTACTCAGTTATAATTATTATAACATAACCTCAGCATGCCGGGAACACGCTTGAATTCTCAAGCACGTGTTCTTGTTGGGAGTCTTATTGATTATTTTAAGGCTGAAAGAGATAATAGTGGTCCGCTTATTTCTCTAAACGCAGTCCAAGAGTAAATAAGAGTAGTAAATAATTCTATTTTTATTCAATATTTGATAATATGATAATCTGAAAAACTTTATAGAGTTGCTCATGCCATGAAAATCAGCTTAAGAACTGTAACCGGCATCAAAGTATCACCTGGAAAAAACAGGTCTGGAAGAAACACCAAAACCCTCGACTGAATGAGGATACTAAAATGGAGGTTCGGAATGATTATATAATATGTATGTTATTTACAGGGTGCGGCATAACTATCTCCCTATTTTTAACCTTCCCTCGTAATGCCGTGCGGCGTCGCAGAATAGTGGGGGTACCGCCACTAAGAGCCATATGGGAAACAATTTTGTTTAAACATGTTTTAGTCTGAAGCATCATGTGGACCAACGCACAGCGCGCATTCACCGTGGAGGTGTACCTCCACAAAAATCGGTCAGTTATTGCTGCGCAACGAGCGTTCCGCATAAGGTTCTAAATTCCGCGAAATGAAGGAGTCCCGGACTGAAAATCAATTGTGTTGTGGGTCAAGAAATTTCAGAGATTTTTAACCTGAAAGTTTGGATGAACTTCGTCAACGCATCATCGACAGCTGCCATGATATCCCACAACATGTTTTTGAAAATGTCCGTCAGGAATTTGAACATCGCCTATATCATTGTTTGGCCAAAAACGGGCAACATTTTGAACACTTATTGAAATAAAAACTGATATTCTCATGTTTTTGTTTTCTATCTGAACAAATTATGATAAACAAAGATTTTTCTAATTTTCTCGAAAACGAATCGACCGATTTAAAAAAAAATTAATGTCAAAATAAAAGACTTTAAAAGACCTTTTAACTATCACTCGATACCCCTTGCCATTTAAAATTTTTAAGGGGATGACCCTAAGGGCAGAGGGCGAAAGGGGGTGAAGTAATTTTAGGTTAGAAAGTTGTCCCCCTTGAAAAACCTTTTGACGTATTTCAGCGTTTTTTTTTAACAGTGGTTTTCGATAAATCCGTGGTGGGCAGTTTTCAAATGAACATTCTGTATATGATTTTCTTTAAAAGCACCTGCTGCCCCTCTAGCAGACTCATTTTATTGATAATAACAAGACCCACCAACTCAGTTCTGTCCTGCAGCGTATAAACCAGTGTTATAAACACTATCAATATCACGAGGACTAGATTAACCACAGATCTAAGAACATAACGTAGCGCATATTTATGTGTGCCTCAACAAAACATCGATACCGAAATAAAGATAACTAAATCAACAAAAGCATCAAAATACCTAGGTACCTAGTGCATATTTTGACGTTTTTGTCAAAGTAACTTGAATTTTATGAATGTATATTTTTCTTGATTAAAGATTACACCTGGATAATTAAAAGTAAAAGAAGAAGAAAATTTATGCAGGCAATGGAATTGCTTAAATAAAAGCAAAAGCTAAGAAAAGCTTAAAGCTAAGATTTAAATTTTGAAGATTGTCAGCCAGGTTTATTTATATTTCTTGAGAACGAATATAATATAAAATAAAATAAAGGTATGAAGAGAATAAAATTACCTTTAATTCTCGACCATTATTCCGATTTAAGAAAATTGTGATAGCATTTCAGGAGAGTAAGAGGATGACGTGAGAGGAACGCAGTTTTTGTCCATAGATGTCCTCCTTAATATTAAATGTGACGTGTTCGACCTTTTTTGGCTAAACAATAATAATAATAATAATAATAATAATAATAATAACATTAAAAGCACAGTAAGTACAAACAACATTCCAATTCGAACAGGAATCTTCCAAGGGGACTCACTGAGCCCATTATGGTTCTGCCTTGCTATGAATCCTCTTTCGAACCGTCTTAACTCTACCAACTATGGGTTTAGCATCCGAGATAATAACACCGAGATTGCAAAGTTAAATCACTTTCTGTATATGGATGATTTAAAAATAATGGCTGCAACTAGGAACCAACTAAACCAAATGCTGCATATAGTAGAAGAGTTCTCCAATGACATCGGCATGCAATTTGGACTAGATAAATGCCGTACTCTCAATATAATCCGAGGAAAAATTCAGCCAGGAGAATATCAGATGCAGAATGTCCAGACCATCGAGGCCATGGGCGAACACGAAATTTACAAATACTTGGGGATGAAACAATCACAAACGATTGAACAACAAACAATGAAATGCGAACTGACTAACGAGTTTGTGAAAAGGGTAAGACAAGTTTTGAGAACCAATCTCAACAGCAAAAATATGTTTAAGGCACTTAACTCCTACGCATGTTCAGCTCTTAGTTATTCTTTTGGGGTAATTAATTGGAGTAGGACAGACATAGAAAGGCTACAAAGAAAAGTGAGGACCCTACTTACTAAAACGCACAACCACCACCCTCGAAGTGCCACTGAAAGAACAATGCTTCCCCGCCACCTTGGAGGAAGAGGATTAATAGATCTGGGTAAACAACTTGAAAAACAAATCACTAACTTAAGATCCTATTTTTACAGGCAAGGAGAAAATTCCACGCTGCATCGCGCAATAAATCAAATAGACGATTCCACTCCTCTACAACTTAAGGGCGAGGAAGCGTGCAGCTACCACCATACGGACCAGGAAAAACTCCGCATCTGGATGGAGAAGCCCCTTCATGGGCGGCATCCTAATGAGATCAGCCAAAATCATGTCGACACTGCTTCGTCGAACTATTGGTTGGTATCAGGCAATATGTTTCCAGAAACCGAGGGCTTTCTACTCGCCATCCAAGATCAGGTTATACCAACAAGAAATTATCTCAAGCACATCGTCCGAGATCCGTCCGTACAAAACGACAAATGCCGGTATGGATGCCAAACATCAGAGACAATCCAGCACATAATAGGAGGATGTCAGGCCTTTGCAGCGACAGAATACAAAGAACGGCACGACTCAGTTGGGAAAATTTTACATCAAGAGTTGGCAATGAAGTTGAAACTTATTACAACAGAGAAGGTTTCGTATTATAAATATACTCCAGAACCCGTAGTGGAAAATGACCGATATAAGTTATATTGGGACCGCAGTGTACTTACCGATCAACATGTAAGGCATAATAGACCAGATCTTATTTTAATAGATAAAATTTCCAGGAAAACAACTCTAATTGACGTAGCCATACCGAACAACAATAATCTGCAAGAGAAACACACTGAGAAAATCGCCAAATACAGAGATCTAGAAATTCAAATCGGAAGGCAATGGAGAATGGATAATGTTCAGACCATCCCAATTGTTATATCGACAACGGGTGTAATACCGAAAAGTCTACTGGAATACCTTAAACAACTAGGAACAGGCGAACATCTATATAAGCACATGCAAAAGGCAGTACTACTGGCAACTGCTCGCAGCACCCGGAAATTTCTAGGGGATAACTCTACATTTCAGGTCACTTAAGGACACCGAAAAGGCCCCCACAGACCACAGAGCTTAATCCTTTTGATATTGCAGGTATCTGGGATAAGTAAATGATCCCCCCCCCTTAGAGGGAGTGCGAGCCTTAACTGGCTGTAAATAATAATAATAATAATAATAATAATAATAATAATAATAATAATAATAATAATAAAAATAATAATAATAATAATAATAATAATAATAATAAAAATAATAATGATAATAAAAATAATAATAATATTGCAACGTATATAAAATGACAGTGGAGCCGTTGTTATCAGGAATTTGCTTAGAACATTAAAAGGCCTTTCAATGTTCTAAGGGAATTTGTGTTTCTAATATGAATGAGTCAATAAATTCTACAATTTAAAACACAGCAATATGGTGATAACAAAATCTAGATCCCATTTCATTGTCATGTACATATGTAGAAAAAATTTCAACACTAAGTTTAGGTAGTCTGGTATTACGAACATTGCTTCATGTTATAAATTTCCACTAAACGCATAAAAAAACGTACCGTGTATTTTAATCACAGCTTAAAATTTCCCACCTTGCCAACCCTAATTCCATTTACTCCGGTTGAAGTGTAAAAATCGCGAACCGGAGAGGGATTAAATCCGCTATTTACATTTTCCTTGGATATAATTTTTGCTTTTTTTAAGGTTCTTGAGGCGTCTCGGGACTTAAGATTGAAGTTCACCGGTTAATGGCAAAAAGGGCGAAGGAAGTGAAAATATCCAAATTATTAAATCTTTTGAGACATAAGCCTTAAGATTAAAAATTTGCATGACCATTTTCTCTTTTGCACGTTTTTTAAATTATGTTTGCAATGTACATTGTGTTTACTCCACACCTGACTTTAGAGTATTGTTGATACGTAACTAATGATAAGTGAAGAACGACAAAACATACAGTGCCTAATTACTTGGGCGCCAATTATCAACGTAATTATGTAACCAAGTAGAGAACTTTATTTTTAAGAATAGCAGTTTGTTTTTCCTACTACTGTTGATATCCATAAGGGGAACAAATAATCTTTCAATTGGATGATCTAAGGTATGAAAGCCGAAAGCCAAGGAAGATAGTCCTGATATACTTACATATTCAAGTGTTAATATAGATAGGAAAATTAAATTTTATGCTTAATTGTCTAAGTTAGTTCCAGATATTATAATTCATAATTAGTAATTTAAATCAGCATACAGTCAACTGCATTCGGTGAATTCGGTCAATCAATATATTGCAAACTTTATATCTAGAAAGGTTGATTTATCGATTTTTAATATTTTTTTGGCTATATAAAATATTAGTGTTGTAGTATTATATTAGTAGAGGTAAAATATTTGTTTATATAAATAATTTTATATTTTTAGAACTTTTAAATTATGATGAACTATAAAATTTATTTCATATGTCTTAATGTCTTAATTTAAGTGATACCAGACATTAAGCTTTGAGACGTTTCAATTTGTTGGAAAACTAGTTAATTAGAAATCCACTTCCTTGCACCTTATGTAATGATTTAACGTAAGCTTTTTGGACCAATACTACATGATACCTATTATACAAAGCATAAGATACGTTGTACCTTTTCTGACAACCTATAACATAAAGATTGTCAGTAAAGGTACCATTGTGTTGTCAAAGATGATAATGGAACTCCAATAACTAAAATGTATTTGGTAAATCTTCAAAGTTTAAATAATGTTTTATTACTTTCTAAGTCCAAAACTCCAAAATGATATTGCCACCATTTTCTGAACGTTTAGATTGTTTCCAACTGTATGTTTAATGTTACTTATATTCTAAATTGTAAACAAAACTTAGCCATCCAAACCTGACACTAACTAGTATAATAGAAGGCTACACTCATCCCAGTGCATGTAGCCTTGTATTACGAGGGCGGATCAATAAGTCCGTGACTTTTTGAATTTCCCGCCCTTTAATGGAAATGGCAAGTCTGCTCCTGTCAACAGAGAACTGTCAGTTGACGCCTGTCAAAATTTGAACAAGCTGCGTCATTTAGTTTGTGTTTGACGGCTGTTGATAGCACACTACCACTCGTTTTGAGAAGAAAATGGAAAAAAGTGAATTTTGTATGCTCATTAAGCATTATTTTTTTACGGAAAAAAACCATCACTCAAACCAAGGTTAAGCTTGATAAATATTATGGGGACTCTGCACCATCCATTTCCATGGTAAAGAAGTGGTTTACTGAATTTCGATGTGGCCGTACAAGCACGGATGATGCCGAACGTTCTGGACGCCCAGTCGAGGTCTCTACATCCAAAACAATCGAAAAAATTCACGATATGGTTTTAGCCGATCGGAGATTGAAAGTGAGAGAGATTGTGGAAGCCATAGGCATCTCAAATGGTTCAGTAGTTTCAATTTTGAATGATCATTTGGGTATGAGAAAGCTTTCCGCAAGATGGGTGCCGCGTTTGCTCGCAATCGACCACAAACGCAACCGTGTGACAATTTCCCAGGAGTGTTTGGCGTTATTCAACCGCAATATGGACGAATTTTTGCGTCGTTTCGTTACCGTGGACGAAACGTGGATCCACCACAACACGCCGGAGACCAAACAGCAGTCAAAACAGTGGATTTCTCGGGGTGAATCGGCGCCCAAGAAGGCAAAGGTGGGTTTGTCAGCCAATAAAGTCATGGCGACCGTTTTTTGGGATGCACGCGGTATAATCCACATTGACTATCTTCAAAAGGGGAAAACAATCAATGGAGAATATTATACCAACTTATTGGATAGATTCAATGAGGAACTGAAAGAAAATAGACCACATTTGGCCAAAAAAAAGTTCTTTTCCACCAGGACAATGCAAGGGTACCACACATGTGCAGTTTCCATGGCAAAAATCCATGAATTAGGTTACGAATTACTTCCTCATCCGCCCTATTCTCCAGATTTAGCCCCCAGTGACTATTTCCTATTACCAAACTTAAAGAAATGGCTTGGCGGAAAGAGATTTGACTCCAACGACGAAATCATCTCTCAAACAAATGCCTATTTTGATGACCTCGACAAATCATATTTTTCCGAAGGGATAAAAAATTGGAGAAACGTTGGACTAAGTGTATAGAACTCAAAGGAGACTATGTTGAAAAATAAAATAACTTTTTATATAAAAACCTGTCTTTTATACAAAAAGTCTCGGACTTATTGACCCGCCGTCGTAGATTTAAATTAATATTTTGCTTCTTCAAACTTTTGTAGCCAATCAACACTTCCAAAATAATATTATTATAAATATTACCCCAGATAATTAAAGGGATTTTTGAGAAAGGGAATCGAAAGGGTTTTTAAGGACAGAATGATGATTTTAATTTTTGATATACCTGTTAATGGACAAATTCTCAAAGATTTTAGTAAAAAAAAACAAATATTTATTTACTAAAAGATATTGAAAATGAAGGGTTTCTAAAACAATCTTACAATGACAATAACAAAGCTCAATGTTATTATGTCGGTACAAATAAAGAAATCGTATACCACTGAACTCGCTAAGTTTCTGATTAAATCGTGGCCTGATAAGGTAAAAGAGGTTGCAATAAATCAAAGGTAAGCCATATTTTAGATCACTTACTCCATCTTATTTCTTTGGGTGGGAAAAAAATTTAACGTATGCTCCTACCGATACACAGGATCCAAGTTCAGTGGCAAAAATAAAAATCGATAGCAATCTTGAGAAGTCTTACACACCCGAACCAGACAAACGTCAAATCATCCGCATGAAGAGTGCACTCCAATAAATCAAGAATAAATCAAGAAATCCGCATTGTATTGGCAACGCTGCGAATATCAGGTGTTCTTCATCATTGTCATCCACGACACCTCTGGAGACGCGTGGAAGGTTAGCGAATCTTCGGAAACCATGGTCTGCCGAGTGTATAAGAACAGACAGTTCGGAAATTAGCGTGATATTGTTACAGGATTAATTACGCTTAATTAGACGGGATCTGGAAAATTCTAACTTTTATTCATTTGGTTAAAATATTTAAAAATAACCTTGTTCTAAATTTTGTGCTGACTGCGACACCCACCATAATTACAATTGCCTCTGACTCTTAATGGAATTCGCCAATATTTTTCATTGAGCCAACTTTGTTATTGTTTACAATATGCTGTACGTGGAGAAGATTTAACGCAAATGAATTGGTCAACCGGTTTACTAAAGCGGACGCCAGTGGCGCCGCGTGTCGAATTATTACGATTTGGCCCGTATTTGTATTTTCTACTAGGCACTCTATGGTTTGCTTATTAGTGATCTATGTATACGTTTTGGTTGAGCCCATAACGGCTAAATCCATCAAGTAACGAGCGAAGTTCGTCACTACTTAAGCAGTCCCGCGACGCATCTGGAGGTCGTTTCCAGCTCTTGCGTCTGTCAAAGGTGAACCGTGCTGTCCTGAAATTAACTGACACATGAAGTATCTTTTGTTATAGCTTTGTAAAAATATGTCCTCAAATTCATTTATTGATCTGTTAAAAATGATGTAAGTCAAAGATACAATATTTACAACTTGGTCTTGGGGATATAACAGTCCTCCACGATTTAATTTATTAATTGGGTCAAGATTGTCTTCAACGATAAATTGCTCATTATATACCAGTTTTCCTTTACAGTTAGTTTTTTTAGCAACCAGTTTTTTAACAGTTTCCTTTATAGCAACAATAACCACCTAAATATGTAATTAATGGCAATATGTCCTCGATGCTCTGAAAATGATCATCATTTACTGAAATTTGGGACAACAAGGTTTGAATTTGGGAAAAGTCTTCTGGAGAGCAATTTTCATCTAGGTCATAATCGGGAAGCTCATAGAACTTATTATTATGAATAGGGCCAAAACTGCGAGACTGAAGTGTTAATATAGATTGAATTCTAAGTATCTTTCCTGTCTTATATAACTTACAGAGATGTGATAATGACCGCCTGCCATTTGCCTATATTTACCAAACCTATCTTCAAGAGGATCTGTTTGGAATTTCCCTAAAAGTATATAATTCATGTTAACTTCCGTAAAACAGTATTTCGTAATTTCCAGCAGTCCATAAACAGTATGGCTGAACGCGGTTCTTGTTTTTCGAGTTTTATACAAATTACTAGGTTGCCAAGTATCAAGCCAGCTTAATAATTTTTCTAAGAATTCAATCTTGGGATCTATGTCAATGTCAATGAGTGGTTTTTTAACAATTGATTCTTGAAATATGTCTCGTTTATGTTTGCCCTTGAAGTTTTGACATTCACAATTTTCCACCATGTTGTTATTATGTGGACAAAATCAGCAGTATCTTCAGAAAATGGTATATGGCTATTAAAATGCCTTAATGCCTCTACTACGAAAGAATTAAAAATTTTTAAAGAGAGTTTAACATTCTGTCTTTCTAAAGATGAGGGAAATAATGCTTTTTGGTTTAAAGAATAGCCAAACTTTAAAAACTTATCATACTCATACACGTTTTTTCTTCGAAGTGTCAAAATCAGGAAAATAAAATTTTTGGTCTGATTTAGAGTTAAGCCAATTATTAAATACACATTTAAGTAAGTGAGCTGTGTCAAATAGGTAAAATAATGGTCTCTGATTATCTATGGGATGAGGATAAATAATGCTAAGTTGGTCTGTAGTTGAAAAATGACTTATGGCTTTCCCGTTAATGGCATTATTATCACTTATAACACAAAAAACTATGTATCCAATCTCCTCTAAATTTTCAATAATTGTCTTAATAAAATTATGAAGTATGTTTGACATAATGTTGGAGATGGGACACACACTTGTAATCATAAAAGTAAATGCCGAGGAAGCTAGAGACTTATTATTGACTGATGTTTTAGTGATATTACCGCCTTTATAGTCCATGTAAGAGTCAATATGAATTTCGTCAAAAAGTAGTGTCACAAATCTCTCATGATCCTTTAGTAAACTAAACAAAACTAACAAACTAGTAAACTAACATTTCGGGCATAAGTTAAAAAAACATTTTATTTTCATCTATTTGTGTCGGTCATGTGTTTGTTACAAATACCCATTATAGTTTGAGGATGTGGTAAAATTAGGAATCCATAATCTCTTAAATACTTGTACGCATGAGGACTAATAGTATAGATTATAGAAGTTAAAATTATTGTACTACATACTTGAATATCTGTACCTTTCCTTTGCAGTTGTAAGCAAAGCTAATTGTTCAAAAATAAAATCTAAAGCATGCACTGTTTTGTTGTTTTCAATGTTTTTAAAACTTTTTAGTATGTTTGACACAAAATCGAACACACGTTTCATTTTATTTATGTCATTTGATGGTTTGACATGATCGAGAATAGTATTGCCAAGGGTATTGGTAGCAGTCTCGGTAGCAGTATTTGGATTGTCACAGTCGGGGTTGTCATTATTGGTAACATTTTCCTCCAAAGGCAGGGTAACAATAGTAAGGTCTATTGCTTCAAGTATTGCATATAAATCATCTAAACTATGAGAAGTATATGGAGTTTTAAATTTTGATGTTAAAACACAAACTGGCTCGCTATATAAAAAAGTTTTAACATTTAAATTAAAATTAAAAACAATTGTCCAATTAATGCATGGACCAGGTGTGTATTCAATTTTAAAAATTGTTAGCTTTTTTCTGTCTTGAGACTCACTGTGAGCAGTAAACCAATCTTTCGGTAGTTTAAAAGCAGAAAATTTTTCAATAAACTCTTCAAAACTGTCAAAATTATTTTATTTCTCATGCTCGCCAAAGTCAATTTTGCTTAATTCAAGAGCTTTTGCTAAATTCAACTCGTTAATATTTTTAAACCTTTCATCTTTACTTGGCCGTATTTTTATAGTTTTTGACAAATAACTAGGGCAATTTAAAAAAATAGATGGTGTACAGTCTTCTTTTAGCCGTGGTTTTAGTAATTCTATTGTAAAAATTTTACCTGTGTTGGAATCTTGAACTTAAGTACTCTTTATTATACTATCTTCAGGAAAATGAGCTTTACATACTTTGGTGTTGTTTGTGGGCTGAAAGTCGTCTCTGTGTATGGCTTCTACCCATTTTGGCCTTAGATTTATATCCTTAGGAAAACCGAAGATATGCACTTTAGGTCCGTTTTTATAGTTTCCGTTACAACCCGGAACACAACACTTTTGAGGTATATTTACATTCTAGTATTAACTACAAGCCGAACTAGAAGAAAAACATTAAACTAAACACGAACTAAAGTATTAAAGTCTGATATAAACAAATAAAACCGCGGCGCCGGCGCCGCCCGGCCGTATATAAATATATATATATATATATATATATATACATCTTTTCTTTTTTTTTACTTACATTTTTCAGACCATCATGCATATTTACTTTCCATAAGTATAATATTTATTTCCATGTAGATTTTGTTTTCCTTACAACTTTAATTAACTCATTGTCTCTGATCAAGTAAGATATTAACTTTAATAAACACCCTATTTAAATTGAATTCATGTGTTTTACTACTGAGTGAGTGAGTGTGACTGAGACAACTGACCATACAGAGAATCCACGAAGCCGGCCTGAGAGGTTCTTTTCTTTTTTATCATTTAATTTGACAGGGTTTCTGGAATCTATCAGATCTAGGGAGTTGTTCTTGTTGTTTAGAACTTTTAAATCAAGACTGTCGAATAAACTCAACTCCCTAGAAAAAGTCCCTGTAAACCGGTTAGTCTTTCCGGACTATTATTTATGGAATAACATTATTTAAATCGGACATAAATAGTAGTAAATAACTAAGGCATATAATAAACATTTCTAGTAATCTTAAGTGATCGTGTTCTAGTGTAAGTATGTAAATAAATCAGTTAACTATTCTTGTGGATCGTGTATTAAAATCATACGTTAACGAACGGGAGAAACGCTAGAATATCACACCTTCTTTGTATCTTGGAGAGGGATTTTCTTTACAATTCATATAAATAGGAGGAAGTGTACATCAATACAGAGTACAGCTGATAGTCTTTTAGACCTACTTGGTAAAAGAGAAAAGTCAAATGCATTCGGACTTGACGCCTAAAGTCATTAGGCCCGGATCAAAAAAATACAAGATCGTTTGGCCTCCTGAGAGAAAAAATAATGCCTTTGGAAAACTCTTAACATACATTCATGAAATAAATATTTCAAGAATTAAATTTCCATTTTATAGATTACCTCAAATGAAATGTTCAAAAGTAATCGGCTCTCGCCGAACCACAGCGATGATGGAAACCTAAGACAAGTTAATGACTTTTTAGTTACCTAAATTGAACCCTTAATGACATATAATAGCGTGCAGTCGATAAGATTCCAGGGGTGGGAAATAACCCCCTTTCTGGTGCAGGATTGCCAAAAGACGACGATCTCGACGTGTTTCAATTAAGAATTTAATGGGTTGTGGCGTAAGGTGTCCTCGTTAAAATATTCAAATCGAATTAAACAACTCGGGGCTGTCGTTGGATTTTATGCCTTTGATAACATTAAGTCTCACGGAAACCCTTAAGAATAAATAAAGCAATTTCTAACCTTGAGTCATACATATATAAAAAATAAAACTCCCCCTAAATATAACAGAACAACTTATGTAAAGTCGAGTGTATAACTGAGTAAATTATAAAACCTGTTTTTACAACTTCTAAGAAAACGTTAGGGGGCTCAGCTTTTCAAATTGAAACCGATTTAAAGGTTTAGAATAAGGGCTGACGTTGGTTAAAGCTACTACAAATATGCAAGAGAGAGGGCGGCAGCCGCCGTTTTGATATGGGGAGATTTTTTATGAGTTTTTTGACTGGGGGAAGTTGTTGTAAGAGACTTTATTTTTCATGTAAGGTTTTTCCGGTAAAGCGTCATGGGTGTATTGACCGAATTGTTATAATTTTCGATAAACTGCTCTAAGACTGCTTTAAAAAAATAGAATAGGACAAAGAGTTATTATATTAAGGAAAAAGTCCATTCTGAAGTGGAGTTAATATAATATTGAAAAGTTAGTAGGGGAAGTCTTTTATCCACAAATAAAATGCTAATCTTCTAATTTCAGGAGTGATGCATTTCGGCAAGTGTTCTTGCCATCATCAGACTAAAATATATTACAGCAGTTCAAAAAAATATAGGAACATTTTTTTTTCTTGACAGGTGACATAAAAGAATACAGATAAAATTATGAAACTGTAAAATACTTACTGAGTTACTTAACACATACGCAAATTCTAAACAATAACAAACAATACTTGAATGGTATGTAATAGCCGGGTACTAAGGGCAAGTAAAACAAAGAAGATTCCCCATCTAAAACTGTTTATTGAATGAATTGAAAAATATTTCCATACAAAAAGCAATTGAACAGCGTCACAGTTACATGATTAGACACGAGCCGCGATATAGCTTATTTTGCAAATGGCTGCTATACTAGGTCGACTAGTTATTGCAACCTACTATTAATGTTTATAATAAATAAAATGTAACCTACTTTGCTTTTAAAGAATTTGCGTAATATTATAAATAATTCCTTTACATCATCCCCTTTTGGAGAAGAACCTTCACTATGGCCACTTGTGAACGTCATTCTTTGGGAAAATATAAAACATTAAATATTTTTTAAATGTTGAATTACATTTATTACTTAACCTACCGATTCTTAAAGTTAAGCTTAACTTATGAAAAAAAAATTAAGACTTAAAAAACCTATAAAAACCTTAATCCTAAACCTTAAAATACCTATAAGCGACTTTGCAAAGTCAGTATATATGATTAAATTTCTTACTTAAAAGTACTCCCATAAGTACATAAACAATAAATTATAAGTACATGAATATAATGTAACTACAAAAAATCAAATTAATCTTATTTATAGAAAATATTTTCTCACGCGGTTTTTGTGTAAAGTAATTGATTTTCCTTTATCGTCCTTTATAGTGTAGTTTGGGCCTTCTGTGCCAATAACTGAAAAAGTACCATTGTACCACGAGTCAAATTTATGCTGACTTTCATTTGTAACCGTAACTAAATCACCTGGACTCAAATTGGATACTTTTGCGTTTATGTCAAGTTGGGCTTTTCTGTCCAACTTTGCTCGTTTAAGAAACTCCCCTGGCATTTTATGTGCCAATTGTAGCCTATAACGAAATTCTTGATCGTAAGCATGTATATTGTACAATGGATCAACTTGAGAGTTTTTCAATGAGTCTTGAAAATCAGCTTTTTTCCCAAATACCAGCTCGAATGGGGTAAAATCATGATAAGAACTTGGTGTCGTGTTGTAACAAAATGCGTAGTATTGAGTCCATGTAGACCAGTCTGTTTTTGAATCGTTAATGTACATCCTTAAATATTCATTTAAAACGCGATGATTTCGTTCACAGTCTCCAACTGTTTGGCTGTGATAAGCTGTTGAGATTTTATGATTTATTTTTAGGAATTTAGTTACATTTTCAAATACCTGGTTTTTATATTCGGTTCCCATATCTGTCCTAATTTCTCGCATAGGACCATAAATAAGAATGAAATATTTAACAATAGCTTTTGCAACAGGTAAAGCTTGTTTATCTGATATTGGAATAATTACTACGTATTTTGTTAGTCCGCATTGTATAGTTACCGCATATTCGAAACCGTCGTCAGATTTGGGAAATCTGCCGATTGTATCTATACAGACAATATCAAAAGGCTTTTGGGGGGTTGGGGTAATTACTAGTGGTTTATCGAGTTTAATTTTAATTTTGTGTACTTGGCATTTATGACACTTTTTTATAAAATTGGCGACGTCGCGTGACATATTTTTCCAAGTAAAACTAGCCTTTAACTTTTTTAAAAGTCGTTTTTGGCCACAATGTCCGCCCAATATAGGGTTAGCATGGTAATCCTCAATTAATTTTATTTTTTCATTTTGATCTGTAACTAATTTCTTTACTTGCGAAAGAGCAATACTAGTATTTTTTAATATGTTAAGGCCTATCTCTTTAAACTTATTAATTCCGCATAAATTAAAAATTGAATCTCCTAAGCTTAGTTTTATTTTGTTTATATTTAAATCTCCAGCTATATTATCCAACTGAGACAACATATACTCTAATGCAATGTTGCCATTTGAGATTTTAAAAGTTTTTTGTGCATATAACTTGTTTTTGTACCTAATAAGCATCCTAAGATGATTAGGTCTAACTTGAAAATGCAGTGAAGGTAATTTAATAATGTCAACATTACACACTGCTTCGTACACCGATGGTTTCAATATTGGTTGTTGCAACACTGGTTTATTAATTGATTCGGTAGTTCTAGACATAGTTCGAGTAATAGCCAATACCTGAGTAATGCCTCTATGAACGTCTTGAAGTTCATGAATACTAATTCTACTAAGAGCATCGGCGCAAACGTTTTGCGTACCTTTTACGTATTCAATATCGAAATTATATTCTTATGTTTTTATCACTTTATTTAACTTTTATGAATTGCTTAATTCTAGTGAACTTGTAGATTTCATATGATTAATATCAATTTCTTTATTTTGTAAAGTAGGTTATTTAAACACACCGTTTAGTTTGGTTGTCATCTATTAATTGATTCATGTTTGATTATAATAATCGTTACATGTATTCAATATTGCTGTGGTAGCAATGTTTCACTTAAGCTATTGCCTAAACATTCAACAAATATTAGAATAACTAATAATGTACAGTGTGTTCCCTACACCTACCCTTTCTTAGAAAATGGACTTCACTATGGCCACTAGTGAAGGAAATTCTGATTGTAAAATCTAAAAACTAATAAGTAAAAGGTGAGAATACAACATATTTATACAATCTTAAATAATTACACAAACTAAAACAAAACCAAACCATTTTTAAAGTAAATAAATCCCCATATTTTAAAACGAATGGAACGTTCCCAATAGTAAAATAAATAAAATATTTATTGACCTACATTTCTATGGTATGCTAAACTAATTACCCAAATATAAAATTATAAACAATAGAAATAGCTAAACATAATTGTTTACATTAACCATTAACCAATAAGTATAACACTATTTTGTTGAGTTGCACTTTGGTGTCTATTGCACTGTGTGTCCTTTTCTACACTGATACTTAAACTAAACAAAATTTACACCTATAATATGCTGAAATAAACATTTTTACAGCGTGTTATTATATGGTTTTAGACGATTTTTATGTACCGTCATTTGCTTGCCTTTATCATTTTTAATATCGCAATTAACACCATTGACAACAGTATAAGATCCTTTGAACCACAGATCTAATTTTTGTCGTCCTTCGTTCGTAAGTAATATAAGATCACCTGATTTAAGAAATAGTTCTTTTGAATTTTTAGTGTCGCAAATAGCTTTGCGATTTTCCTTTGCCTTTTCCAAATACTCTTTAGCTCTCTTATGCGCAACCTGCAACCTATACCTAACTTCTTGATCATACGCATCTATATTATAAAGAGGATCTACACATGATCCGTTTAGGTTTTCTGGTATATTAACTTTTCTACCAAACACTAACTCGAAAGGTGTATAGTAATGATATGTACTGGGGGTTGTGTTGTAACAGAATGAGAAAAATTGTGTCCATATATCCCAGTCTGTACACGCATCATTAACATACATCCTCATGAATTCATTAAGAACACGATGATTTCTTTCACATCCGCCTATAGATTGACTATGATAAGCGGTGGACATATTATGCGTAATGTTGAGTAGTTTAGAAAGGCTTTGAAATAGTTCATTCTTATATTCTGTCCCCAAATCTGTCTTGATGATTTTCATGGGTCCATATACAAGAATAAACTTTTCAAAAATTGCTTTAGCAACTGTGGACGCTTCTTTATTGGGTATTGGTTGTATAATGACGTATTTAGTTAGTTCGCATTGTATTGTTACAGCAAAAGCATTTCCTAAATTCGACATTTGGAATGGACGTATAGTATCAACACAAACTATGTCAAATGCTTTTTGAGGCGTTGGTGCCAATACTTACTAGAGGCTCCATATGTCTCGCGGTTGCTTTATTTATTTGACATTTGTGACAATTTTTACAAAAATTCGCGACTTCATGAGACATTTTTCTCCATTTAAAAGAAGACTTTAACTTTTTAAGCAAACGTCCACAGTGACCTTCGAACAAGGGGTCATCATAAAATTTTTTAATTAATTCGTTTCTTTTTTCTTTGCTTGTGATCAATAATTCCTGAGAATTGCAAAGCACAATTGTAATATTTTGTATTATTTCATTAATTTTTTCTTTAAAATCATTTATAGTGCACTTTGTAAGTATATTATCTAAGTCTAGTCTGATTCTCGTCAGCTTAGATGAAGGATCTTTCATGGAAAATAAATATACCAGCGGTCTATGATCCGGTACGCACTAAAAATTTTGTACCGTAAATATAGCAATGAAAATGTTTAATTGTCCAATGAACTGCTGTTAATTCTTTTAAAATGGCTGGTTTATTAGACTCTCCGTTGGTAAATGATCGGGATGCGTACGCCACTGGCAGATCGTTGCCATTAAAATTTTGTGAAAGAACAGCAGCGCATGCAATTTTTGAGGCATCTGTTATTATAAATGGTTTCGTAAAGTCAGGGTATTGCAATATTTTAGGTGAAATTAAAGAATTTTTTAATTCATCAAAAGATTTTTGGCAATCTGGCGTCCATGTAAAATAAAAAAATTTTCTAGTTAATTTATTAAGATGAGCTGATTTTTCTGCAAACCTAGGTATAAATCGGCGATACTAGTTTGTAAGGGCAACGAACCGCTTGACCTCGTCAGCAGTTTTGGGTACTGGATAGTTATTTATGATGTCATATTTACTATCGTCGGGTAATATACCTTTGTTTGTTATTTTGTGACCTAGATATGTTACTTCGTTTTTAAAGAATTTGCACTTTTCAGGATTTAATTTTAAGTTAAATTTTCTGCATGTTTCA
Organism: Anthonomus grandis grandis; assembly: GCF_022605725.1. Taxonomy (NCBI): domain Eukaryota; kingdom Metazoa; phylum Arthropoda; class Insecta; order Coleoptera; family Curculionidae; genus Anthonomus; species Anthonomus grandis. Next base: position 30,143,857 of record NC_065553.1, on the reverse strand, counting down.
AAACCTTTATACAGGTTTTGAAAATGATGATTTTCAGAACAACCAATCACGATAAGATCATCTATATACAAAAAAGCCCTTTCAGGGGTAATGCCGGCGAATACCATTGACATCATCAGCTGAAAGCTGTTTGGGCTAACTGATAGTCCAAAAGGTAAACGTGTAAATCTGAAAGATTCCGCATCAACACTAAATTGAGTTACGTCTCGAGAGTTTTCACATAAGGGTACCTGGTGAAAACCACTAATAAGATCAATTACTGAAAACTACCGAGCTCTTCCTAGCTGATCTAATATATCATCGATGCGAGGAAGTGGAAACTGGTCAGCAATAAGTTTTTTATTTAGCTGGCGAAAATCAATCACTAACCTCCATGCTGTTTGACCGTCAGGAGATTTTTTGGGTACCAGCAAAATTGGTTATTATAGTTGGAGATTGATGGCTCTATAATATTTTGTTCCAATAATTTATTGACTTGTTTGTTTATTTTTTTTTGAGTATGCGGAATTCTATAATTTTTAATATACATGGGTGACCTATCAGTTAGTCGGAGTTCTTGTTGATAAAAGTTGTTAACTGTTATTTTATCTGACTTAAGGGCAAAAATACCTTAAAATTCGTTGCATAACTTAATTAGTTTTTCTTTGACAAACTCAGGTATATCTTTAACATTAAGCTGCGTCATGAGATTAGAATTTCTATCGTTATATTCTGTATCGATTTTATAGATATTAAATTCTGCTAGGCTTGTCGTTTTTAGCTGAATATTATTAAGAGTAACGTTTTCGCTTGTTGTATTAATAATCTTAACAATAGGGGAATTTTTTGAGACAATAGTTCTCGCAACAAGATACCAGACCTTAGTTCCGCATTTTCTACTACTGAATCTTCTTTACCAAATTGTAGGCTTTTTATCTTTCTTAGTACCTCACACCTAGCTGGAATAACTATAGAGTCTTCAGAAATACTATTTTGAATCGGTATAATAATATTATTGTTATTCGGCCTAATAGTCATAGTCCAATCCGAATAGTTTAAATTACATTTGAATTTAGCAACAAAATCTCGACCCAATATTGCATCTGTCGGGATCGGAAATAAAGAATCTACTACGTGAGAAGAATGTTCGACTTCGTGTCCATTAACAGAAATGACCGTTCTTGCAATACCTAAAGTTGTGATAACATCTGGTACTCCTTTAATTTGACTAGGGATGTGTGAATTTATAATTTTGTTTGGACTAATTGTGTCATTTTTATATATAGAAATATCTGCACCAATATCGATTAAAAAAGTATTTTCCTGACCAGTCATTTCTGTAAAAAATACAACCATAATTAATAAAAAATATAACCATAATTCCTTTACAGGTACATTGCATGGCATCTAGTGAACAGTTAAAATTATAACAAAATTGAACAATATGAGATTCGCAGATTTCTACTCAGTACTAAGAGCGAGTGAGAGAGAACCATCGGACTGTAGTGTTATAGAGTGTGAATAAATAAACAAATAAATGTGCGTTAATAAGTCAGATCAAATCAAATGTCAGTGTTACTGCTAGGACCCAAAGAATTAAAGAAAGTGTTGGTCTCAAATTGAATTTGCTCATTAATGCAAGTGTAAACCGGTGATTTGATGGCTTTATTTATTTCCAGGATTTCCAAAAGATCCAACCTTAACTCTTCTCTCTCACTCGCTCCCAGTACTGAGTAGAAATCTGCTAATCTCATATTGTTCAATTTTGTTATAATTTTAACTGTTCACTAGTATTGTTTGTTATTGTTTAGAATTTGTGTATGTGTTAAGTAACTCAGTAAATATTTTACAATTTTATAATTTTCTCTGTATTTTTTTGTCACCTGTCAAGAAAAAAAATGTTCGTATATATTTTTGAACTGTTTGTAATATATTTTAGAGTCTGATGATGGCAAGAACACTTGCCGAAATGCATCACTCCTGAAATTAGAGGATTAGCATTTTATTTGTGGAGAAAAGACTTTCCCTACTAACTTTTCAATAAAGCGTTATTAATTATGTTAATTATTATAAACTGGCTTATACCTTTTCATAAGATATTGAAATTATTCATTAAAATAAAAACAATTAAAATATTTTAAATATTTAATAAATTAAAATATTTCTATTTTCATGTAAGACTTAACTACAAGACAAAACTAATATTAAGCGAGTTTATAAAATATGAAATCCAAAGCAATAACCAAATTTTGATTGGATCGTTTAATAATCAGAACCATCGCTCTGGATGGGCCTTAAGACTTGTACAGCTTAAACGGCAGTAGCTCGATTGATGCAAATTCCGACTAATTATTGATATTAATCACTGATGCCTCTGGTTTATTGTTCGCCACCCTCTTATCTGCAATATTCCGAGGATTATTCTTGTGATATGCAAATTGTTTTGTTGTTTAATGGAGATTCGGTCTGCGTCTGAATGATTGGAATCCATTAATTGGGTTGCAAAAAGTTTTTTTACGTTATGAAATGAAATTTATTTACTTTAAAGTAAAAATGAGCATCCGTAGAAAATTCAATATTATAATATAGAATAAAATGAATCGCTATTAATTCCATTCAGCGTATTTAGGCTTAATGGGAAAAATATAATATATTTTAAAAAGGACAGGTTTCTCGGAATATTTCATAAGCCGAAAACAAATGACTGGTACTTGTTGACGAGTTTCTGCTTATTAGAAAAAACCGAAATAAAAAGAAAAAAACTCATAGTGACATATTCTCATTTTTTATTCGAAATCTTGTTCAAGTTCCTTGCACAGGTAAAGGGAAGGGGACGTGCAGCAAACTCAAAATAAAAATACACAGATCATTGGTGCAATAAAACAGGATTTTTCAACTTAAAGACTTTGATAAAATTGAACATATTTAGTTATATTTGCGCTTGAAAGAGAAAAGAACGAAATTTAAATTTGAATTTATTAATATCAAGAATTTTAAAGTGGTTAGGAATATGGTTGTAGAGTTTAATAGCATTGAATGTTAATGACGTTTTAAATAGAGCAGTTTTAAATTTGGGCATTTTTTGCTTCTTGTATTTAAGTTATGAACTTTGTTTCTTGGAATAAATTTACTCTTGAGTTTTTTTATAGAAGAGGTCTTAGAAGTGCCGGTGATAATTTTATGAACAAAATTGGCAAGATGAAAATTCCATCTGTTTGACATATTCAGCCAATTCGTTTCTGATATTTTATGCGGCCTCCCTTTTTAATGCCATATATTAACCTACAACAAGAGTTTTGCATTTTCTGAATTCTTTGTTGTTCTAATAACCGCAAACAAGGCGTATATATAAAATCGCCGTAAGCATAATGACTAAGAACAAGAGACTCACAAAGTAGCTTTTTTAATTTAAAATGAAGTGAGTGTCTGAATAAAAAATAATTTTAAGGCCAAAAAGGCCTTTTTGTTCAACTGTTTGACATGTTCACTAAAACGAAGATCTTTCTCCATATGTAAACCTAAATTTCTCGTGGAAGCTTCGAAAGGAAGTATGACCTCTCCTAGGTTAATACTAACATTATTTTTGACAATCATTTTATTTTTTTTACTTGCAAAACATAGAAGCTTGGATTTATTGAAGTTAAGTTGTAGAATATGTATATTAGACAAAGACCTAATGGTTTCTAAGTCGTGATTAACACGCTGTGTTGCATCACTAAACTTGGTGGCATCAAAGTTATATACCAGTTGCGTATCGTCAGCAAAGGCGTTAGCTGTACAGAAATTAGTAGAATGAACAATATCAGCGGTGTATATTATAAAAAGCAAAGGAGATAAAATAAAGCCTTGAGGAATACCGGAATGAATACTTAGGGTCTGAGAAGAAGTTTCATTGTGTTATTTTCTGAAATCTATTATTAAGAAAAGATGAGATAATATTTAAAGAAGCATCTGAGCACTCATAAAAATTCAGTTTGGAACATAAGAGTGCATGGTCCAGGGTATCAAAAGCCTTAGAATAATCTAATAATATTAAGAGACTAGCCGGGGCCTTTATCGTTAGACTCCAAAATATAATCAGTTACAGACACAAGCGCTGTTGCAGTATTTGAACCTTTTAAAAAGCCACATTGGTTTTCAAGTATTATGTGACTCTCGATTACAAAACCAGGGTCCGACAGTCAAACCTGACGGTTTTTGAGTGGGGATAGGTAGTGGTGGGGACGTCTGGTCGGGTGGGGATGGTCGCCATTCTATTCACCTTGAGCCACTGTTGCCAGGTCTGGTGAAATATTAGCAGATCTGGGGATTTTATGATGAACCTGGTGATTGGTGAAAAACTTTTTGTAAAATGGCAATTTCTGGTGATTTTAAAAATTTCATCTCAACTTTGAATATTTTCAACAATTTTTCAGTTACCAGATCTCCAATAATTACTACATTCCCGAACTAGTACCACATTTTGCGGCTTCGCGTATTGTACCGTTATCGTGTCTCATGTATATTTGACCATTACTACTGTCTGCGAAATTGTTGCAAGGTGCCCGCCATGTAGGCGTGTACATTAACTGAACTGATACACTGCGATTAGTTGACCTGGTTTTATTCCGGTAACTCCCCTAAACTATTGTGGGATCTAAGATTTATGCGCGATTTATATATCACAGAATTTTTCATGCACATGTTTTGTTTCATTTTATCTTATTAACATAAGATATATATAAATCGATTGTGCATTTTAAAATGATTACCAGTGTTATTAAAATATTTAATATCATGAAACGGTTTTTGAAACCTGTCGAAAAGCAAATAGATTCAAACACAGAAAAGCCTGGCACTAGTTCCTCATTAAATAATATGTCAACCGTCTCCGCCGGTTCCATCTACTTCCGCTTTGGTCTCATCTGATTCTAATTTTTATCAGACACCAATGATGCAGAAAAGACTCCACAGAAAAAAAATGCTATGCTCACAAATATAATTAAACTTGGGAGCAACATAATGATTTTAAGCATTGGATTCAGAAAACTACTCTAGGTAACACTTATTTTAAATGTAAAGTTTGTAAAAAAGATTTTATTGGCGGCATTAGGGCAGTAAAAAAGCACAACGCCTCAAAAAAACAAAAACTTCAAACAAACCTTCTTAGTTTAAAAAACCAGTCCGATTTGCATAAGAACTTGTTTTTTCAAACTAATGAGAAAATTGTTAAACATAATGAAATAATAATAGCGGGCTTTATTATAGAACACAATATTCCTATCAATGTAGCGGATCATTTGTCTGAGTTGGTCTAAAGTATATGTAATTCTGGAATGAACTCTTCCCAAGTATCAAGACTATCATGTAGCAGAACCAAGTGTACTGCAATAATTAATAATGTAATAGGTAAAGTAAGCTTTGAAACTTTAGTAGACATACTGAAAAAAGAAAAATTCTCGCTGCTTGTTGATGAATCTACTGATAATTCCGCGGTAAAAAAAAATTAGCAATGGTGGTACGCTTTAATAGTAAAGATTTGACAATTAAAGATGAATTTTTTGCGGTAATTCCCGTGGCCGATGCAAGTGCCGAAGGTTTATATAATACTTGTTGGGGCTCACTTGCGGCAGGGTGCCTGAGACATCCCCAATGGTGGAAATTAAACTAAAGGCTCAATTTTACAACCTTTAATTGAAACTTAAAATGCCTAAAGGAAGTTCATTACAGCATTACATAAAAAAACCTGAGATTCATACAAAAAGAAAAAAGCGACTCTCTCCCTCTCGCGGGGCCGTTGCACACGCAAACAGACGTTTACCACCACCACTACTACTAGCGCACATAATCGATATATATCTGTCTCTTTTGGTTACACAGGAATATCGGAATGGATTCACATAACGTGGCTCGATTATAGTTTAAAGCAAGAGAGAGATGGACGGGCGAAATAACAGGTTTAAAACAGAGGCGCGTAACATAACACAGAGGCGTAACATAAAATCATTCAATACTCTTATATATTTTTTTAATAATTACGAAATACCGTACAAAACAAATATGGTTGGTTTTGCTGCAGACGATGCTAATACCATGATGGGGCGAAAAAATTCTCTGAAAACTCATTTATCGAAAGACATTCCCCATTATGAAATGTATTTGCCATTCATTAGCACTATGGTCTATGTGCTTCTTAAGCGTGTGAGAAGTTACCCAATGCATTAGAAAAGTTTGTTAGAAATACTTCTTACTCTTATTTTCAGCATAGTTTTAAAAGACAGTCAGAATTTAAAGAATTTTAAACCTTTCTGAATATAAAGCCCCATAAACTTTTACATCCAGCACAGACGAGATGCTTGTCCTTAAATGCAGCAATATTGAGAGTTCTTGAGCAATATTAAGCATTAAAAGCCTTACAACGATCCCACCACTAAATTATACTTACAGTTCTTAAAATATGTTTTGCCAATTTTTAATAATTTAAACTTAGAGTTTCAATCAGAAAATTCTAAAATTTATTATTTATACTCAAAAATCAGTGCTGCCTATAAAATGTTACTAAGCTATTATATAAGACCCGAATATTTAAAAAACACTGATATAATACAAATCCAATATCGTAACCCTGCATACTATCTCCCTCTCGAAAAAGTGTATATAGGACCCAAAATAGCAGTAGCATTTGAGTAAAATATATAAACGGAGCAACAAAAAAAATCTTTCAGATTAAAGTGTTTAGAGTTTTTCGTAGAAGCAGCCCACCAGTTATTTACAAGGTTTCCTTTTAACACCAGGGAAATAGAAATATTAAAATTATTACACTTCTTACAACCATCAAATATTTCTACTATTGAGAGTATTGATAATGCAAAACAATTTCCACACGTAGTCCCTGATTTAAATACATTAGATCGGGATTATAGGCTTTTAAAAAATGTTGATATATATGTTATTATGGATTCCACAGATTTCTGGAAAACAGTGTGTGTAATAAAGAGAGGAGACGATTCTGAGATGTTTCCCGAATTGGTCAAGTTTGTTAAATCATTGCTTATTTTACCCCATAGCAGTGCATGTGTAGGAAGAGGTTTTAGTTATATAAGCCTAAATAAAACTAAACTTAGGAATAAACTGGGTGAAACAACATTAAGAGTGACATTGCACACTAAAAGACTGATTAAGCCAAACAGTTGCTACAACTTTGATGTATCGATGTATAAAATCGATGACAAAATGTTATCACTACACAAAAACGAAATGTATAAATAAAATTAATTAATTTAGTTAGTTCTGTAAACTTAAGTAGATAATTTTTTGTAACCAGAAATCTTTATGTAAACTATATTTTAGTTATATTTAGCTTATTATTTCTAACAATACTTGCCAGAAATATTCATCACATTGGAAAATAAAAATTTGTCTTCTTAAAAAATATCGGAATTTGTTTATAATTCCTTGCGTAAACAAAAGTAGTTTAAAATCACACAATAACATCAGGAAAAATTTATTAAATTTGTATCTTAGGTTATGTGCTAATAAAACTAAAATTTAACTGCCTTCGCCACCTAGTATCAAAAAATTTATAGTGAATTGCTTTTTATCAAACAATTTAATTACTAAGTAAGCTCTAATGTACACAGACATTAGAGCATTCCTTTTTGTTTGTTTAAATCTAGTAATACAGCTTTAAAAATAAAGTTTTAAAATTTCTGGTGATTTTTTTTTAAATCTGGTGATTTAAAATTTTTTTTCTGGTGAATTTTATTTTTTTGACCTCGCAACACTGTCTTGAGCGGAAGTTCAGTAGCAATGGAGCCTTGGACCGCTGAACACCGTGAGTATGTTGTTAAGACTTTTTTTAGAAATAATGATTCTGTGATTCTAACACAAAAGAGTTTTCGTATACGGTTTAATGTTCCTCCTCGCGGTGCGATCCCTTCTCGAAACACAATTCTTCTGTGGGTTCGAAACTTCCAGAACACTGCTTTTGGAACAACAAGAAGGAGAGGAGGATCACCTCGAAGGGTTAGAACCCCTGCTAATATTGAAGCTGTTCGACATACTGTTGAATGAAGCCCTCGTCGCTCTGCCATTCTTCACGCCCAAGCTCTTCGGATCTCAGACCGGTCTGTAAGACGTATTCTTCATGACGACCTACGCTTCCATCCTTACAAGATTGCTATTGTTCAAGAGTTACAAACAGGTGACTTCGAAAGAAGGGTGAATGTTGCTCAGACCATGTTAAGAATGATCAATGAAGACCCTGAATCATTGTTTTGAGTTCAGACGAGGCTCATTTCCATCTCAACGGATGTGTCAACAAACAAAATTTTCGATATTGGGCTTCAAAAAACCCACAGGAACTTCGTGAAAAAATTCGTGAGATCCCGCGCCAAATATTGGAGAGAGTCATGACTAACTTCTCCAGAAGGCTTGTACATTGTAGAGAAAATGGTGGTCATCATTTAAGTGACATAATTCTTGCTACCTAAGTTATTTTTGTGCTTTTTTATTATAAGTGTTAAATTTCCAGTTCTCCTCTTTACAATAAAAAATAATAATTAAAATATCTCAACAACTTTTTTATTTATCCCATTTCAAAAACCGTCAGGTTTGACTTTGACCGGACCATGTATATTATAATTGGTTGTATAAGATCTTTTAATAAATTTTAGATAGTACTGGCAAGATGCTAATTATACGCAAATGGGACAAGGAAGTTGGAATAGCAATTGTAGCTAGAGGTTTCCCAATAGCGGTTTTCAAGAAAAAGGAAAATATTGCCTCTTTAACTAAACGGTTGCATAGTTTTAACATAGAACCAGAAATATCATCTGTTCCTCGCAAATCGTTTTTATTGCATAAATAGCATTATGAATTTCCTTAATAGTAGAAAGAGAAAAATTAATTGTAAAATTTTCTTTTAATTTATTACTGTTATAAAAGTTGATTTATTTTCCTTTAGTAGAAATATTTTGTAAGAACGATCCAAAAAAATTATTAATGAAGTCAGAGTTGGATAAATGTAGCGGTAAATTATAATTTTTGTTGGTCTTAGCATTCATATTAGAAAGAGTCTTCCACATTTTGGCTGGATTGTTTTGCGAACATACATATTCAATATACTGTTTTTTTGATTCTCTGACCTCCCTAACTAAATAATTGCGGCACTGTTTATATCTTTTACGATCATCGTTTGAGCGACTTTGTTTAAATTTGCGCAACGCTACATTGTGCTGCGACTACCTCATTATTTAGCCAGGAGGCTGGTTTTTTGAAATTCGAATATTTCTTTATTAAATATTTCAAGTTTTTGTCAATATTATTAGTTTGAAGTATATGCATACCACAAGTAGAACACCAAAATATAATATAAATGCATAACAGAAACAATAAGAATTAAAAATCAAAAGAGATGCTTGTTTGTTCAATCCAGCAATTCATTTGGATTTTTGTTTGCTTAAATTATTTACCTTTTAGCTAAGGGTAAGGAATTATACATGGTGTTTTTTATATATTGCGACAAAATTCAAGAACGTGTTCTTTAGACAAAAATTCGCAAAAAAGTTCCTATAAACATAGGTCCTAAATCTTTTAGATTTTGAGCTACAGGGTGGTAAAGTTTTAACAAAAAAATTATTTTTTTTCGATAACTTAAATACCCCTGTAGATATTTGTCCAAAGATTGGTATGCAGGGTCTGTGTATCCAGAGCCATTTACCAACATACTTTTAACATTTGTATGTTCTCCAGTAGCGTGTGTGCGGGTTTTCCGCTGAATACTTTTATAAAGAAAAATGGTACGCCACTGGTTTTTCTTGTATTAAAAAATATTTTAAAATTCCCCGCTTTATTTGCAACGATTTTGATCCCTTGGACTTTGTCCGTTAGATGCACGGTTTTTGCACAAAAAATTAAAAAACATTTTTCTACTTTGACTGATCGCTAAAATTTATTTTTTTTATGATAAAAAATTAAAAAAAAAATTATAAAATTTATTTTTTTTTTGCTATTTCCACCTAAATATTTGGTATCGTTTCATCAGAGATGTTGGAAGCAAACAAACTGCCCATAGTTCCATGGCAATGCTAATTCTAGCCTTTCAATGTTCTAAGGTGTGGACAAAGTCTCAATTTCTTTACAATGACCACTTAAATTTATGAATCAACCTGGCTAAGTATTTGTTCAATTACATTCATTAACAATTCTTTATAAATATGAAAACAAAGAATATCCTGGCAAATATATATTTTAATTTATAATTTATTTTTTTACGTGATAGCCACTGTTCTGCATATGTCTTGCATACGCTCTATATTATAAGACCTAGTCTCTAAAACAATGATAGTTCCTTAGTTTTATTAGAAAAGTATTGACAATGACATAAAAATTTGCTACCTGTACAGTGTACAAGAGTGGGGTTTTATTTATCGTTCTCTCCTATTAATTTTCAATCCACCTGCTGTAATATTATCTCTGAAACTTCTTGCTACTCTGTTGTTGACACGTGTTTCTATTATTTGCGCGATTTCATTGTAACCAGTAATAGATGTTTACGATGTTTCCCTAAAAAAAAATAACAAGGTTATATTACGTAGACATTCACTAATTTTCTACCAGGAAATAAAAGCGAAATAATAAATCCCTCCCAACCTGGAAATGGCGCATACCAATAATGGAAAAATAAGGAAAACCGGGCCCATATTTTAGTCGAGGAGGGGTATAATAATAAGCCAGGCCATTAGTGACGGCTGAATTTTAAATGGGGATATTGCGCCTCAGGCGCGAATAATAATAAAGACTTTAACAGCTAAATTATGCATCTCTCGATTTTGCTTGAAAAAGAGCCGTGCCACTCTTCCTTCGTTCTCTTATGTGTGGCCGGAATGCCGGATTTAAGTTGGAACGAAAAAGTTTTTAGTTATCCCGATACTCTTATCTTACTTTTCTAAGCGAAGAATATTATATGAAATAGTTAACGATTTCTAATACTAAATGGTTCCGGTTCTTATACGCTTAATATTTAACCTTCCGGAGCTCGCACCATATATTAAGATAGAACGCTCGCACGCGGACTGTCAGTCCGCAGTCAAAGTCGAAGGCTAAATCAATTTTTTTTTAAATGTTTATGCAATATTACCCAAAAATAAATGTACAGATTCTAAATAAACAAGATTTTTATTGTAAAATTGCATATAAATTATTAAATCTAAACATTAATTATTGGTAAAAAAGGCATTTAGCAAACAAAGTGACAGGTAATTTATAATCAAATAAAAACTTTAAATTTATGGGTGACATTCATGACATACCATTAGCCAATGCTCTAAACAAATAAATTTATGACATTCAATACATGAATAACGTGAAGGCCTATTTTTTTTGCGATCGCAGAATGCGCAGCGTCCTCGTTGGCCAGCTTGTGTCGGTACTCGATCTGGTCTAGGTGTTTCTAATCCAAAAATTTCACTTATCCTTAGTTGCATAACCCTGGGAATGCACTGGATGACACGTCGGCGAACATGTTCTTCTACCAACTGAAAAGATAAAGCTCGCAAAAAATTCCTTCGTCGTATTGCAGTAGCATTATTTGTCGAAAAAATTACAAAAGAGTTTATTCCAGCCACATTGAGTAAGGAGTAAAATATAACCATGGGCCATCGTCTGGTGTTTTGAGCACAATTGTATGCTGCGCATAGTTTGTCTACACAATCCACTCCACCTTTAGTAGAGTTGTAATCCATTATCATTTCTGGTTTGTTTGTGATGGTATCTATTTTGTCATCATAATGCATACTTGACAAAACTTAAACATTTTTGTTTTTTTTGGTACATGTGATACCAATGTACAATTACTTCTGAATGCAAATAAACTTGATCCAACTGGACGACGTGATGGCTGTGAAAATTCTAATGGCACTTGTCTTTTATTTTTCCGTACAGTACCCAAAAGAGTCAGCTTAAAATCTTCATAAAGCGATGTCAATAAATCCATACTGGTAAACCAGTTGTCAACTGTCACATTGCGGCTGGTTCCTTTGATTGGCTCACATAATCTTTGTACAACTGCAGTTGGTGAGTTACTACATTCATATGGTCCGCTTGGCTGCTTTCCTACATACACTTCCATATTTGAAGTATAAAAAGTTTTCGAATCTGCTAAAGCAAAAATTTTAATCCCGTACTTGTTAGGTTTACTAGGAATGTACTGGTGAAAATTACATTTTCCTCGAAAAGCTTCTAGCTTTTCGTCGATTGTCATGAATTCAAATGGTGTATATGCGGTTTTAAAGTTATTTACAACAGAATCAAAAACTTCTCTAACAGCAGCCAACTTGTCAATTTTTTTTCTTTCATCCCTAGTTTCCAAATCATCAAAACGCAGGTGTGCTAATAGAAATCGAAATCTACTTTGAGACATAGTTAGCCTAAAAAGCTCTACACCCGTTGCATTTTTAGCCCACAATTCTTCAAGATTTAGCCGATTTGATTTTAGAACCCCCGCCAAATATAAAAGCCCAATTACTGCCTGAATTTCCAAAATATCTGTATCTTTCCCGACTATAATTTGATCTAGCTGATTGAATGTGTTTATTTGTGTAATGAACAATTAAATTCAAAATGTCATTTAAAAAAAAAATATTTCCAAATCGCAATTTCTGTTTTTAAGCCCTTAACAGCTACTTTTACTCCTGGAAGATGCTTTATTATATTCTGAGCTCTAGTTTTTAATTTTTTTTTCGAAATACTCTTTTCCCACTTTGTAATTCCCTTCTTACCAACAAAGGTAGGCTGCATTTCCAAATTATCATCATCGTCTTCTTCTTCTTCTTCTTCTTGTTCCACGTCCGATATTTCTTGGTCAGTGTCACTGTCGAGATCCTGTCTTTCTACATGATCTTCTTCTCCAGACTCTTCCTCATCATCGTATTGGATCTCCGGCTCACGATCGCTTTCTTCGAAACACTCTAACATTAGCTGATTTAGACGAGCCTGTTCTTTTTCCCACGATCTATAAAAATAACACAAAGAATTACTAAAAAAAAATTATATAACTTTTTCAAATTTCATGAAAGAATTACAAAATAAAACACTTACCTTTTATTTTATACAGAATAAAAAAATAGGAAAATAACTAACACAAACGCTCGCGTGCGGACTCACAGTCCGCAGTCGTAACTATTTTGAATACAACTGCACTTGTTGAAGACACTTGCACTTCTGATTAACTAGTACGTCCAGTGTTGCCAGGTGAAATAAAATGAAATCATGAAAAATGTAACCAAAAATCATGAGTTTTGGAAAAAAAATCATGAGATGGCGTTTTAAGCCTTATTTAAAAAAAAAACATACATTATTTTTATTAAAATATTTTTTTTGATGAAATAAAGATACAAGTACCAAAATATCTACTTTTTTATTAACAAATTTAAATAAAAACATAAAATTATATGTTAAAGTAAACAAACGTACATAATCTTAAAGTAAATAACTGAAAAACAACTTGCATATCAGCAGGAATTAAATTTTGAAACAACATAGAAACATTACTTATAGACCTGATTTTTCTTGATTTAACTACCTCAGGATCTAGAAATTCTAATTTCTGAAACACAGAGTTTTTAAGTGGAAATCTTGACAATATTTGCTCCACACTCTCAATATAAAAGTCTAGACATCTTAATTTTACCATGTCGAGTCGGTTTTTCTCCAGATCGGCAGAGTTTATGTGGGCAGAAAAGTACATGTCATTTAAATTAAAAAAAAGTCTAGGGTCTTTAAAATCTATATTTTCAATGTTGGCATTTAGATATTCGTCCTTAATATAATAATCTAAAATTGTTTTAACTGTTCTAGCAACCTCTTTATAAATAACGTGAATTTTGGGCGATTCGCTTTGCATTAATTTGTTTAAGCTATTAAAAATAGGTAGTACATTCGATAAAAATGATAAGTATAATTTATTTTCGGGCGTGTTTAGTTTTTCTAAAATAATATTTGCTTGACTGATTTTAAGAGACGCCTGATCTACGAAATAAAACCTCAAAGCTTCATATTGATTAAGAAGCCTTTTAACCACGCATTCCAGAGATAACCAACGTGTCTGGCTAGGATGTAAAATCTTCGATATTGAGACATTTGCAAATTCCTGGAATTCCTTATATTCTTCCACTCTCTTCGGACTATTTGAAAAATAGTTATATACCTCTAAAAAATTATATTTTTTAATTAAGTATACATTTATTTTATTAGCGTATAGCTTACTTCTCTGGCAAATTGTTCCACTTCCTCAGGCAACTTGTGGCATGCATATGATGCACACAAATGAAAGCTATGGCATATGCATTTCATTATGAATATACCTGGAATATTTTCTCGCAATCGACTGACCACAGAATTATTAACGCCAACCATGTTGCTCGCTCCATCTGAAGCAAAGCCAATAAAGTTTGACTTATATGGAACACCATTTTCGGTAAGGAAGTTGATTAAAATTTCATAAAGTGCAGCCCCTGTGGTCTCTACTACTGGGATTAACGCCAAAAAGTTGTCTTCAATGTCAAAATTAATGCACATTCTTACAACTAAACATGAATGTTTGGTGCACGAGTTATCAGTAGACTCATCTATGATAATGCTAAATTTATTATCCCTCATTAGGCCAAGTAGCCAAGATTCTTGAGACAAGCCTGTAACTTTTTGTAAAACTCTTGACATCTTTGTTCGTTTACATTTCATTTGTTTGACAATATCTGAATCAGTGCCTACAGCATTGAGATAATCGATGAAATGCTCCATCAAATTCATAGGGAGATTATGTTCGGCTAGAAACCCCGCAGTTCTTATAATTCCTTCTTTCACTTTTTCTTCAATGCTTATTTTTTTAGAACTTTCTGCAAACATTTGACTTATTTTTACTTGACTTTGCTTGCCCATTGATGCTCTCTGCAAAGCTTTAACATGCTTTTCAGTCTCAGAATGTTTTACTAGTTGGGTTTTCCCTGCAGATACCTTAACATCACATTTACAGTAATCGCACCTTAAATTAAAAAAAAAAAACGTTTACCTCCATTAAAATAAAAGTTTTGTTCGCCTTAAATTAAATATATCCGCATTAAAGCAAATTTTAATTAGTTACGATTCAGTAACTCATATTATCATTTAATTCTCGATTTAACATTATTATAAGTGAATTTAGATTTTGTACTCAATAAATCCAAATTGCACTTATTTTTACAGAAAGTACCTTAACTTAAAATATCATAAATACCTACCAGGGAAAGCCTGTCCCCTTACTGCTGTTCTCGACCCATTGCAAACCCGGTATATTTTTCCATTCCTTTTTAAAATTTTGCTTATAAACCTTTCTTTTCTTGCTAGGTCCTGGAAGAGATATACTCTTGGATGTACTACTACTAGAACTACTAGAATCACTGTCACTCATATTTTTTAATTATTTTCAACTCACAAATAATGCTTTACAATACCAAATACACGAGCAAATGCATAAAACTTCGTGAAAAATATAGCCCGTAGAAATATCCGAGAATCTCGGGGAATCCCCATACTCGTCAGTATTTCCCGTTTATATAGGGCTGTGCGGATATTATTTAAGGCTTTATGATATTTATATGTGTACATTTAGTTGTAGTTTTAGGTTATTTTTATTTTATTTTTATTTTTACGACTAATATTCTGAGTTACGATTTTAAATCTTTGTTTTTTTTTTAAATCATGAGATTTTTAGACAAAATCATGATATCATGAGATGTAAGTCAAAATCATGAGATCTCATGATAAATCATGAGACCTGGCAACACTGAGTACGTCGCGGCCGAAAGATACTAAGCGGCGCGAGCGCCTAAGGCGGCAGATTTTTAAATTAACATAAAAATAGTAAACTTGCGGAACGAGAGTCCGCGCGCGAGCTCCGGAAGGTTTATGCAGATCTACTCTATTAGTATTTTCATACTTAAGCTACTTTTTTCTGAAATGCATAATTTCCAAATCATCTGTATGTTAAATAATTGTTTCACCAGCATCACATTATAATTTTGCTTTTAGCTCTGTTTATTGGTACTTCTGGCTATTTGTATTTAGGTAATTTTTTTGTAGCGAAAAACAAACTTCGGCGATTCTGCATAAAAAATTTATGCAGAACATTTTGCTGGTACTTCTTTTTCCAAGATACAAACTCACCGACGATTGATTTATTGCGTTTATTGATTATTAAGAGGAAATGAAGATACATGAATGTATTTTAAGTTGTATTCCCATCACAAAATATTTGCTTTCTCGTCGTCACCAATATTTGCTTACATATCATGGAATGCAGATACCTTCGAGAAGTACGAACTATGCAAAGATTTTACGAAAAATTTTAACATGTTGCCTGTAAGCATTTTCACTGTATTACAAGTCCTAAAAAAGACATTAAGTAGGGTAAATGCTATAGTGATTGGCCTGTTAAGCCTGCTAGCGATGTATTTAATGGTTAAAATTACTATAAGCCATAGAGTTACAATATTTTTTTAAATTTTAACCAAAATCAGCCTTTTTTTACTTGTTTTCTATGTATTTTGATCATATATCTTGCTTCAAAGTATTTTTAAATATTCAATTTTATGTTTATGTCTAAATCATCAGTTATTGGCCAGGCCAACATAGTTATTGGCCATGATGGTATAGTTACTGGCCGGCATAAAAACCAGTTATTGGCCACCTCAAAGTAAAGAGATGTGAGATTTTTATCATGGTTTAAATACGTAAAACTTAGGTAGGTATAAATGGTTTTATATTAATTTACTTATGGTAGCTGGGTATACCGAGAGAAATATTAAAAGTACACTTATGTAAAAAACTAATTTATTTATTAAATAAGAAATAAATTCTAGTAATAATATACCTAATAATAAAATTACAAATGTTGTTGAATGTCCTGTAAACAAAAAATATTTAAATTACAGTCTCAAATTAGGTTTCAAGGAGCTTGCAAGTGTCACAAGAAAACATATCTGAAATACCTTTTTCTTGGGCGCATTCCACACAAAATGTTCTAAAGCATGAATTGCATTTAATGCCTACTTTTTTACTTGTAATGTTGTACGTGCAATCATAACACATTCCGTCACATACACTTTGATTCTTAACCCTTAAATTCCCATGCTATAAAAATCCACGTAAACACCCATGCGGGGTCCTTTAGAGACCCCAGCAAAACAAATGATTTTAGATTGTTTAAATTTAGTTTTTAAGTTAATTACATCTAGGGAAAAATAAAACTATACATACTTTATATATTTGATCAAACTTTATTGAATATTCTAAAATAGAAAATAAAAATACATTCTAGATAACAAACAAAATACTTGGAGAAGGAAAAAATTTGAAAAATGATTTAAGCCGATGCGCATTTAGTACATACAATATTTTGTTTGGTTATTCTACGATTTTGACATACAAATTGTTTACAATGATCGCATCTAGTGTTCACTTTTTTACCACATCTTCTGGGACACTGAAAACATCTTGCTCTTTTTTTGTTTTGGTTCGCTGGTTCATCGGCAGCTTTTGCGGCACTATATACTGCTATTCCACAGTCTCGTAGAGCCGCCTTTGTGTGCTCCTTATGATTCCTATATTGTGCCCTTGTTTCCATATGAGATCGAGCCAAGTCATCACTTAGTTGCAGTAAGAAAAGACGTCGCCGGGAAGCATATTTATATCTATCACACGCTATTGCAAGGCGAGCGATGCCCGAACGCAGTTCTTATCTATCACATGTTTTGCAAACGCGCCTCTTTAACTAGCACATGCGATCGCCAAAAATGTTGTCTTTCCGATAAAATGCATCAATCGGCGGTCATTAAAAAATATATTATTACGAATGCCTGCAATGTTCTTTGAAAAAACTGAGGTCACAGAGCGTCATACGCAACTACAAAAAAAATATTAACAGTTGGTCGTCTCTTCTGAGTAGATTGCACACAGCCTTTAAACCCTGCTGTTCATCTTTAAATAGGAAAGTGGTACACACAACTAGAAAAGGTACTAAAATTTCTGTCCAACCCACAAGTGTAACAAGGAGAAAGACCAAATTTACAGGAAGAAGACGATTTCAGTCTGGAAGAAAACCGAACAAATCAACCAATAACGAAAATCTAGCTCCTCGTAGCCTTAAAAGTTGTGTCACGCAAAATCGAGCTCTAGGAACTAGAAAAATAGCTAAATAATGTCAGGTTCTTATATTTGTATAATATACGAGTAGTATGTAGGTTATTAAAAAAAAATGCGAAAAAATTAAGAGGTAATTTTTTGTTTAAAATAAAGGGTAGTTTGTTGTATAAATGTTGTGTCAAAAGTCAACGTAATTAAAAGCAACTAACCTTTATTAATCCGATATCTCCCTAATGTTTATACAACAAATTACCCTTTATTTGAACAAGGAATAACCCCCTTAAGTTTTTTGTACTTATTTTGAGACAACCTGTATAAGTTTTACCGTTATTTTGCTGTTTGTATTCAGATGTTTCTAAATGTTTAAAAAGTTTTGTTGTTTTTTATTATTTTATTTGATAGTTTCATGTACTATTCATGTCAAATAAAACTCGAGAGATTATTGTCGTTATTATTTTGATCTATATAGTACTATAGGTGTACTTTTATACTGTGGTACTATACAGGGTGTAAATAAATAAGTACGAAAAAATTCAGGGTGTGACTCTTGGGTTAATTTTAAGAAAAATATTTATACGAACGTATGTCCTAGAAGTCCTAACTTTTGAGATACAGGGTGGATGCACAGAAAATGCATACCAAATTATACTACAATATCTACAGGGGTTCCACAAATATTATTAAAAAACATATGTTGTTCTTAAATATTTACCACCCTGTATCTCAAAAGTTAGGACTTTTAGGACATACATATACGTTCATCTAAAATTGTTTTCTTTAAATTTACCCAAGAATCACCCCCTGATTTTTTTTGCACTTATTTATTTACACCCTATAATAGGATACAAAAATCGAGTTGGAATAACAAATTTCCAATAATATATCATCATTCATAATATTCATAAAAAAGGTGCCTCTTTTAATCTGGAGGACAGAACACCTGGCTGCTGGCAAGGCTGCTGTCTACCTATATTAGAATCTTTTATGCAAGATTACTCGTTCTAAGTGCAAAATTCAAAAATGTGATATTAATAAATCTTAAAGCATTTTTCTATATCTAGGGCATAACGTCGCAATTTTTTTGTTTTTTTTTTTGTTTTTGATTTTAACTTAAAATCCAGGCACAAAAATAAAAATAAAACGTGCTGTTATGCCCTTCATAAATTGGCAGTACTGGCAGTAAGACCACAACAGTTTTTATTTTCCTTGTTTACTATTTTCCTCGAAGAAATCCTGCATAAACGCATTTTTTTAAAACTGTTGTCCTATACTGAACCCTATCAGCAAGAACACAAAGCTAACGATAGATTGAATTATCAATCATTAATAAATATTGTGCACATACGATGCCATCGAGAGAGACACATATACCTGTGATTGGACTGAACGTCGAGTTGAAAAGTGAAGGGCGCTTGTCTTGTTTTCGCTAGGAAATTAAAATACAGTTTATTTAGCGATTACAGGTGATAGTTATGAAGGCGCGTTTGGCATAACATGTGATAGATAAGAAACTAAGTTCGGCTCTCGGGATGAGCGATAACGTGTGATAGATATAAATATGCCGCCGGGAAGAGTTATTTTTTTTCCAATCGGGATGTTTCTCCCTATAAATGACATACGCATTCAAAGTACATATGTCTATAATATTAAAAAATAACCTATACGGCCATCGAGCTGTCCTTCTACCACATGAAAATTCCCTTACCGGCTTATCAGCATTATTAAGCACTCCTTTAGTTTGGTTATAATCCAGTATCATGAGTGGTTTGTTGTCATCCTCTTCAGAGACCTTGTCTTTATCATGTTGGCTGGATAGAACGTGAACCATTCTTCCCTTTTTCGGAATATAAGAAACCATTGTCAGATCCTTTGTAAACGCAAACATAGAGGAGTGAATTGGCCTAGAAGTGTAATTTAGGATTGCAGGAGTATCGGGCTTATTTTTACGAACAGTTCCCAATAAAGTTAGATTTTTGGATAATAAATAGTTAGCTAAAGGGACGTTTGTGAAGAAATTGTCAGTAGTTATCCCTCTCCTAGTACCATGATATGGTTGTACCAGGTCAGATACTACCCTGTATCCTTGGTTTTTTTCTGGTAAATTTCCAGGAAGCTTTCCGGTGTAGACCTGAAGATTGCCAAGATAAGAAGTTTGTACGTCAGCAGCTGCCCATATTTTGATGCCATATCGACCAGGTTTTGACTTTATATACTGTCTGAAAGGGCACTTCCCACGAAAACAAACCAACTGCTCGTCAATAGTAATATGGCCATATGGCTCAAACCCTTTTTTGCAATTGGTCACAAAAAGATCCCATACTTCTCTTATGGCAGCTAATTTGTCATTCTCCTTTCTTTCTCCTCTTGTAGTTTTATCGTCAAATCGTACAAATGTTGAGATTTCTTCAAATCTATTTCTTGATAATGAAGCAGTAAAAAAGGCTCGACGAATACTGGTATTCGTGGTCCACATTTCCTTAGTAGATTCTTTCCTACAGCGTAGCGCGCCTGCTCTTATTAGAACCCCCAAAAAATAGTCTAGCTCGTCACGTTCAAGTGGTATCCATTGTTTCTGTTTATTCGGATGCTTATCGTTCCAAGTATCATAACATCTAGAAGCTTCCTGATTTGTGTGTAGACAAATGAGATCTTTTATTTCCGGCGTTAAAAATAAATTAAAAGCTTCTATAAATGATATATGACGATACAAAATGACAGATGTAGGTATGAATGTGAGACAACGGAGTCTATTCAGCATGTCACCGGTGGATGTCAAACTTTTGCACCAACGGAATATAAAGACCGACATGATATAGTTGCAAAGATACTGCATCAAGAGCTCGCAGAAAAACTAGACCTCTTATCGGCAGCCAAGGTACCATATTATAACTATAAGCCGGAACCAGTTTTTGAAAATGAAAAAAACACAAATTGTAGTGGGATCGCACTGTCCTCACAAATTAACGAGTACAAAACAATAGGCCTGACTTAACTCCGATAAAATTTCTAGGCAAGAAGAAGACAACCCTTACTGATTTAGATATTCCCAATATAATAACAACCTAAGAGCAAAACATAATGAAGAGATTGTTAAGTACAGGGATCTAGAACACCAGATACGAAGACAATGGGAAATGAGAGAAGTGCGGACAGTTTCAATTATTGTGTCAACAACAGGAGTAATACCAAAGAGCCTGATTGAAAACATGAAACTGCTCAACCTTAAGAAAAGCATCTATAAGGTGATGCAGAAGTCGGCGCTATTATCCACATCTCGAATCGTCAGAAAGTTTATTGGAAACGCAGATAACATCAACTAGTTTAAAAAACACATCATGTACTTTTAGTCTAAGTTTATATTTGTAAATAAAGTTAAAAAAACAGTCCGATAACATGGAAAGGACTCCACCAGAGCTTCATCCTTCTGATATTAATAATAATAATAATAATAATAATAATAATAATAATAATAATAATAAAAGTGAGGACCCTACTTACTAAAACGCACAACCACCACCCTCGAAGTGCCACTGAAAGAACAATGCTTCCCCGCCACCTTGGAGGAAGAGGATTAATAGATCTGGGTAAACAACTTGAAAAACAAATCACTAAATTAAGATCCTATTTTTACAGGCAAGGAGAAAATTCCACGCTGCATCCC